>NC_143561.1:98212500-100612500 GCF_054136105.1 Typopeltis vanoorti | reverse complement strand
GATTTTTTTTTTTTTTTTTTTTGCCTTTCAGAGTGAGTTGCACAGGCTGGTTTCCATGTTTTTTCTTTACGGTGCGTTTTTTATTTCCATAATTTCTTTGTTTTCTTCATATTCTTCAGAGATAATGCCTATCTGCCGCCATTGGTGTTTTGTTATCTTTTTTCTGTTTATCATGTCTGTTATGATTTCATTTAATTGTGTGTTGAGTTTTTTTGAGTATATCTGGGCCTGTTTCTCTTCCACAAATTTTGTCACATCTGTATGTCCAGATAGAGTTATTATTTTACAATTACAATTGCTTCGGTGATTGTTATCTTTTCTTCCTTTAACCAGAATAGTGTGTGTTATGTGATTGGTTCTTTGAGTTTTATGAATTTCTGAACAGTGTTCCATATTGGAGAGGTATGGGGGCAGTATAATATTATGTGGTATAGTGTTTCTGGTTCAGGGCAGAAGTAGCATTTGGCTTGGCCTTGAAGTGGAATACCTTTATTGTATGTGCACCATATTTTGCTAGGTAGGCAAGCATGGTGAGCTTTGTAATAAATGTTTTTAATTTCGGGTCTATAGGTAGTCTGAATACCTTTTTAAATACATTGCATAATTTTAATTTACCTCTTTCCATTTCTCAATGTTGTGGTGGTGGTATAACTGCTCGAGTGAGAGTGATATGTGCTATTTTTGGTTTCATGTTGAGGAAATCTTTTATTGCCATATGGTTATTAATGAAGTTGTACTCCTTCGAAATTTCATGGAACATTTTTGGTATTTTGGCATTCGATTGTGGAAGGGAACAAATTATTTGGTGGGGCATTATTCTTTGCATCTAGTGTATGATATATGCACTCCATGCTTTACGTTCCGAGTAAGTTCTCTCTCTATGATTTTTGCTCTTGCACTTAGAGTTCAAACTACGTTAAGGAGGCGCTATGTATTTATTTCCATAAGGTATAATATAATTTCATACAGTAGAAGTTTGCTAGATTAATATGCAAAAAAAAAAAAAAAATAGTAATAAAACATCCTCTAACTCCTTTTGATAATAATAATTATAATTATCATTATAAAACATTTGCTAATCCTTCTAAATTCAGTTGTCCCAGAGGTCCATATGACCAGAACACCTTGATTTATATAAAAAATTAATAACGTGTGAGGCGTAAGAAAACAAGGATAGACAGGCGCAATTATAAAAATTTAAAGATTATTGAACCTACAAGATACCATTTCATGTTAAATGACAGCAACCTTTTCGAAGCATGTCTCTACAATTCCTTTTAATAGTTTTACTTAAATAGATTTATTTTTTTTGAGTAGCAAAAATGAATACCAGTTGTCGTCGCAAAGTGCACATTTTTTTAGATCCAAGATCTGGAATTCTAAGAGAGTGGTCTGAAAAGTTCTCGGCCTAACAATGAAAAAACGAACTTATAATTTCAAAATTGTTTTTTATTTTTCAACATAATTTCCCTTAAGACGAATACATACATTTATTATAGCGATGCTCCAGCGCTTTTGTCCGTCTCTGTAGTGTTTCTCAGTAAGATATGGAAAATATGCCTCTACAGATGCAATCACCTCTTAATCGTAAGAAAATTTTTATTAAAGTTTTTATTAAAAAAATTAAAAATATAACAATTCATTGTATTTGAAAAACATTTAAATATCATTTAAAGAAAATAAATTCAAATAGTTGTGATTTCTGGAAAATATAATACTGCATTAGCTTCGAAATTTGCAATCTCATATAATGTCGCAAAATTAATAATACAAAAAAATTTAAGCCCGTATATCACATTAACTTCCATAATACTAGGTTTATGAAACAAAGACTTGCTAATGTTAATTGTAGTCACTAATTACAAAAATTTTTCTTTTATTTTTTAGCTGATTAATCAGTCTTTGGAGCAGGTGAATACTGGTTGTTTTTTCCCTGATTGAAATTGAAGTTTCTAATCCTGCAGGTCAGCAAAGTCGACCACTAAACGTATACGAATAAATTGAATAAGTATTAGCATTATAAATTGAAGACGGTGGCAGTTTTCAACCACAATCTTGTTACTTTTCTTTAATACAGAAGTTGGGAAATGATCTCATCTTGGGTGATTACGATGGTAACAATTGTTTTGCGAACCAATTTTAAATAGTTAGGAATAAAACAATGATACCTTGTTAGGAATAGAAAGAAATTAAAAGAAGGGGAAATTTTTAAAGGTAACACTTGGGAATTTATATGAACAGATAAAGCCTTGTCTATTAAAGACCTGAAGTGGAAATTCAGAAAAAGGCATTGTCTTACATGTAATATTCATGGAATCGTCCAACAGCATGAAACAACACTAGAGGAATCTAGAACACGTAGAATTAGTGGATATGGTAGTAAAGACAAGCAGTTATGACAAATCTCCAACAAAAATAGCATAAAAAATTATAAATACGGCAACAAAAATTCAAGCAAGGAATTTAAACAGAAAGAAAAAGACACAGAAAGGAATTTCAAGTAGACTTAATGTTGCGTCCTTAACACAACCATAAAAGCAACATCGCAACGTTCAAGCATCAAATTCAGGTTCACTAGACTACCTTCGTATTATGAATTCATAGCCCAAATGAGTATTATTAATCTCAATCCAAACAACTTATGCAAGATTTCGTGCATCACTAGTGTGTTAACGGTGCGTTTGTAAAATGTAAAATTCCATTATAGAGAATGCCAATCGTGAAATCTGCTGTTGATATGCAGTACTTGCAGAATGATTTGAATAGGCTGAAATTGTGGGCATGGGAAAATGGGTGTGAGTTCAATGTGAGTAAATGTAAAGTCACTCACTTCGGCATGATTAAATATCCAGTGTATTATATTAGTGGAATTAGGCTAGAAGTAAGTGATGAGGCTAGGGATCTTGGAGTGTTAATAGATAGGAAGTAGAAGTTTAGTGGCAACGATTGCAAATACAACTCAAAAGATAATTTCAATGCTGAAACGAGCGTTCACATGTAGAGATAAAGATGTTATTTTGCCTCTTTACAAGGCCTTGATAAGACCTCACTTGGACTATTTTGCGCTGGCCTGGTCTCCTGGTGTCTGTTGTGATTCTGATATATTAAAGAGCGTACAAAGGAGAGTGTTAAAAATTATATCAGGATTGTGGAATACTGATTATGAAGACAGATTGAGAATTTGTAGACTGCAGACACTAGCAAACAAGAGAAAGAGTGGTGATATGATTGAGACTTAAAAACTTTTGAAAGGGTCATACAGGATTTCAATTTATGGAGGGTGGAGAAAGGACGAGAGGGCATCCTTGGAAGGTCGCCAAGAAGGTGTGTGAGGGCTAAATTTTTCTCGCAGACGGTGGTGCGTGATTGGAATGGATTTATTTTGGATGTTGTGAGTGCAAACAGTGTGAATGAATTCAAGAATAAGTAAAAATAAAATAAAATAAAAACATAAAATAATAATAATAATAATAATAATAAACAAACTTCTTTTTGAATTACTCTGGCTAAAAATTTGGGTATTATATTTTACTGTATTCATCTGTTGCGTTTAACCTTTGACTTTGTATCATTGATTATTAATTTACTACAGACTAGATACTGGATGACCAGTTAGATCATCTTCCTTGAAGATTTCAACCTCATTAACTACTGTAAACTTGACTCTCCTTTTCGGTTGCCACTGATCAAGCTAGAAGAAATATTAAGCCACTTGCGAGTGTTATTTTTGTACAAATTGTTTAGTACCTATCAGAATATTCCATATTATCTTCTAAACAGTACTTTATATTAATCCTTAATATATATGGACATAGTAAGAGGTATATGTACAATAATAAGACATAATACAGTCATAAAAGAGACATTCAAGAATCCAGTCAATTGATTATCCAGTCAATTGCACGTGGTGTAGCATGAATAAAGTCTGAGAGGTTTCTACTGTATGCACTTTGACACATTCTGCTGTAATATGATTAATTGTCTAGTGGAGTGATCCACAGTCGCACCTGAGTGAAGCAATCCTGCCCCATTTGTAATGGTGGTCTGCACATCTGCCATGGTTGGTGCGGATTCGGTTAAGGGCAGACCAAGTTTTCCGAAGTAGATAAAAACCCGAAGGTATCTGTGTTGGGTCCATTAATTCATGGAAGATCTCTGTTCAAGGGTCACACCAGGACTCTTTCCACTTCTCCTTCATGTTGAAACTTTTCTTTGCAAGTTTTTTTGCTGTTAAGATTGGTGGGTGCCTTGATTTTAGCCTGTTTATTTCTGGGTGGGATGTCTTCATGGATTGGAAGATTTTGGATTTCCATGATTTTGCTGTATTCATGTATAGAAGAAAGTTGGATCTGCGTATGTGTGGAGGCGAAATGTTGTTTAGCACTGGGAGCCAGTAAGTTGGGGTTGATTTCACAGTTCCAGAAATAAGGCGCATGGTGGTGTTAAGCTGAGTATCAACCAAATACACGTGGGAGCTGTTCAGCCATATGGGTGAGCAGTATTCAGCTGAAGGGTAAACTATGTGGAACAACCCCAAGTTGTTCCACATAGTTTTTGCAGTATATTGTTTCTTGTTTTTTAGCTTGGATGCTGTGTTAATGAGATGTGGTTTAAAAGATAGTGTTCTATTCAGAGTGACGCCCAGATATTTCGGGAATCTGTTGTAGTGTAGCAGTTTGTGGTTGAAGTAGACCATGAGTTCTTTATTAGCCTGGTTATTGTTCAGGTGGAAGCAAGAAACTTCTGGTTTACTAGGATTTGGGCATAATCTCCATTTGCTAAAGTATTCATCTAGAACTGCAAGGTCGTTTGTTAGTGTATCTTCCATTGTAGTGAAATTGGTGTGTCTGTTGGCTAGAGCAATGTCATCAGAGTAGCAAAACTTCTTGGAGGCCGTATTAGGCAAATATGCGATGTATAAGTTAAAAAGGAGGGGAGCCAGAACTGAACGTTGTGGTAGTCCATTATCCAGTTGTCTTTGTTTACTTTTTTTCTCATCCATACACACTTGGAACAGGCGGTTGCTTAGCATGTTATCGATTAGTTTTGCTATTGTTCTGCATGGGACTGCACGGAGCAACTTGCAGACTGCGCCAAGCCTCCAGACTGTATCATATGCTTCAGTAAGATCTACAAAAAGTTACAGCTGTTTTTGGGCATTGTTGATAGTCTGCCTCTATATGCGTGATGAGTGACAGAACCTGATCACAGCAGCTTCGTTTATGTCTGAATCCAGCCTGTTCCACTGGGACTTGTTCTATTATCTTAGGGGAAATTCTATCAAGGATGAGCTTTTCTAGGAGCTTATAACAGGCGTTAAGCAGGGCGATTGGTCGGCAGTTTTCTGGTTTGTTGTTGGATTTTCCTGGTTTTAAGATGGGGATAATTTTTTCCCATTTTAAGATGGGGATAATAGCTGATTGTTCCTGGGCAGATAGGGTGCCACTACCACTTCTAGTTTTCTTAGAAGGCTCCATACTTTTCTACTGGAGTGCCAAAAATCGAGTCTTTCTACTGTTTCAGTCCATTTCTTCTGTGGGCTGGTGTCAAGGCTGTGAATGAGTTCATCTGCAATGTCATGATCGCCACACTCTTAGATAGTCTTGATACAGTTTATCACTATCATCGTCCCATCAAGAGATATACTCCTTCCAGAAGCCTCTTGGTATGATCTTCTTACCTACAGCTCAGACAGCTCCCTCGAAAAATGAACAAGCATATAATGGTACTGAGGAGGAGATTTATGTTCGATTCATTTAACCCAGTCTTCCATTTAAAGGATGAAGAAAGAATGATATTTTTGCCAGATCCAGTGGTAAATAGGAAAATACAGGGGAAATTACATTATTGAAAAAAATGATTTATTATGAAAATAAAATAATGTACGAGTATTATGAGTTATTCATCCAACATATTCATAGAAATAATATTTCAGTTATGTATAGCTATCCTGCCTCGTGAGGATTTTGTCACTTGGTTTATAATTCAAGTCATTAGAATACTACTACTACCACTACCAGTAATAATAATAATTATAATAATAATCGAATCTTGATATACACCTGATAATACTATATGAAAAAGTTTATATTCTTCTTATTATTATTATTGAAATATTATTTCTATGACTATGTTTGATGCATAGCTCATAAGTGAAGGCTAATCCTACTCTCTTCATAAAAGCTAACCTTAGCTTCGAAGTAGGGGGGGATTAGCCCGCCTCATTCTACTAATCCTCATAATCATAGACTGGAAATTATTGAAATGTATGGATGGTCAATACAGTGTATAATAATAAATGATGATACTGATATGAAAAAAATATGTGTATTTATATTTAAAGAAAAAACATTAAAAGGAAATTAGGCACTCTAAAATGTGTACAGAATTTTGTACACATTTTACTACAATCTTTAGAGAAGAAAATGTAATATGTCTAATTGTACATATGTAAATTCTCTGTATGATGATAATAGAAACAAATTGTTATATAGAGAAATAATATCTATTGTTATTGTATACATGGAGTATAAAAAAACCTGTAATAATCATCATTGTTAATATTATAATAATATACTTTGTGTAAACAATTATTATTATTATTATTATTTTTTTTTTAAATTCATGGAATATAACAGCAACATTAAGCAAACATGGGCTACACTCACGAATTAGTAACCCGAAAAAAGAAAACTTCAGCACAAGATTTTATTGCAAAAAGCTTCGGTCAGGACACAAACCAAGAGGGATTAGCAGACTACCATGCTTTAACAAGCAATATCACACAACTCAAAAAAGACAAACACCCAACGATCAACAAAAAACTACCGACACAAAGTCAACAACAAATGATGTATTTTCCACCCATAACAAAACAGGAACTGAAAGAAGCAATCCTACACTAAAACCAAAGACCACTCCAGGAATAGACAAAATAAGAGCACAGACATTATAACATATTTTGAACAAATAAATCCAATACTTTTGAAACTCGTGAACATAATATTCGACACAGGCATTATTCCACAACAACTAAAAACTGCAGTAATTACGCCAATATACAAACACGGCAAAAGAAACGATACTCAGAACTACAGACCAATAGCTACACTACCAGTCATCTCAAACATTCTAGAAAAAATAACACACATCAGACTACAGAACTATTTACAGAAGTACAACATCATCTCACAAAACCAATACGGCTTTCAGAAAACAAAAAGCACCATTACTTTATTAGAAGACATCGCCGACACAATAAACAAAGCTCTCGACAAAAACAAGTACGCCGTCCTTATACTGCTGGACCTAACCAAAGCATTTGACACACACTTGAGCATGACATACTACTCACCAAACTATACTCAGTAGGTATAAGAGGAACACTGAATACATGGTTCAAGAACTACCTCTCAAACAGAACACAAGTAACAAAAATAGGTACATGTCACAGTCGGAGTATACAAGTAAAACACGGTGTACCTCAAGGTGCCATATTATCACCCACTCTATTCAACATATACATTAACGATGTTCATAACATGTCCATAAGAAGTCAAATATTTAAATACGCAGATGACACTGCACTACTAGCAATCTACACAGCTCTCTGCAAAGCACAACAAGACCTAAACGAAATCACAACATACTTCCACCAAAACGCAATTCTAATCAACGGCACCAAAACACAGATGTTGATAATACACAACCCAAGAATTATACGCCCTGCTTCACTATCGATACATTGTCACACATACCGCTGCATTAAGCAAAAATACCTGCCAATGTTCCGAAATCAAACCTGTAACACACGCAAAATACCTCTGTCTCTATATAGATTCCCACCTTAAATGGACAAAACATATAGAATACCTACACACCAAACTCTGGATCATCGCAGCAAAACTCTTCCAAGTTAAAGACATTATTCCACCCAACATAAAAAAAAAAAAACTCCTATATCACGGTATCTGCGAATCCCTACTCAGATACGGAATAACAGTCTATTCAAATACATCAAACAGCCACCTAACAAAATTAGAACCACTACACAGGAAAATCGTGTCAACAGATCTGGACACCTTACACGCAAAACCAATATCCGACAAGCACATGGCGATACACAGAATCCTGAGCATTAAAAACCTGAAACACTACATGACATTAACAAGGAATTACTTCAACATCACCTATCGAAACAACAGAGACACATATCGTATAACACGACCTACAACAACTCTCTACATCCCACACCCTTCGACAACTCATACGGATCTTTTGTGAGATCACATCAGATACCCACGCAACTCAACAACCTACCAAGAAAGTTAAAACACGTAGATAACTACAGAACATTAAAAAACGAACTCTGGAAAATATACCAACAAAGTTAAGAAACCATTAACACTAATATACACATCACAAATCACTAGCATCCAATATATACAGGGTGTTCGGGATAAATTTGACAGTTTCGTAAGGAAAAAGAAAATCTTCTTTGTATCTATTAAATTTAATGAATTGACAAAAAAACATTACAGGCAGAGTTAATTACAATACTATCAACAAGATTTACTCAAAATAACCACCATTAGCATCGATCACAGCTTCAATTCTGCTTCGGAACCTCGAACAAGCTGATGCTACAGTCTCCCTGGGAAGGGCCGCAAAAACTGTTTTAATTTTATCCATTAACTGGGCTTTTGTAGTACTGGAAGTGCGATTGGTGTCTTTTTCAACTGCGCCCCATACAAAATAATCCATGGGGTTAAGGTCTGGGGAGTTTGGAGGCCAAACATTTGGACTGGTGAAGTCGTAGAAATTTTCAGACAACCATTTTTGACTTTTCCCAGAGGTGTGGCAAGGGGCCGAATCCTGCTGCCATACATACGGCCTACCATTGGCTACCCTTGTTATCCAGGGCTTGACTACAGTTAGCAACTCCACGAACAAAGCCCGAATTCCAATGCCAGGGTTCTTCAACACCTGTTCCTGCAGATTTGCGAGGAATTCTGCTGTACGAACGCAATCAGATCGTCTGCTAGGGATCTTTCTTCTTGCTACATCCTCGTAGTCACCATTGCAAGTCTCTAGTTCATGCCTGATTGTTTTTACTGTATTCAGGGAGCATTGGGCAGCAGTCGTAATATCCTTATTTTGATGGCGGGCACGAATCATCATGATACAAGTTATTCTCTTCCATGATTCAGGTGGGTTCCAGCTATCCATCCTTTCTGACATCTTGTATGTGAATGAAGAAGGGTCCAAACTTTTAAATGAAGAGAAGTGTGTGTTAATACATGTAACTTACGGAAAAATATAATTAATTATAAATATGTCAAATTTATCCCGAACACCCTGTACATCCCATACATAAATAGTAGCAACAACACAAATAGTGAAGGCTAATCTCACTCTCTTCATAAAAGCTAACCCAAGCTTCGAAGTAGGTGGGATAAACTTGCCTCACTCATCTATAAGTAATGCTTATAAGCAAATGCAGAAATTTGTATGAATAATCACTCTTTCTCAAACTTAAATAAATAAATAAATAAATAAAAATAAAATAAAAACTTATACAAAAAATTCTGTATAATTTTCATTGTTAATATTAGAAGAATATGTGTTGTAAATACATAATATAAAGGCAAAAAATATTACTAAAAAAATTTTAATTTAAATCCAATGTAGGAATTGCAGCACTTAGTGCTGAACTCTGTAAAATTACAAGGTGCAATATCACACAAGATGTTTATTGTATGTATAAATATATTTAATCAATAAAAAATAAAAAAATAAAAAATAATAAAAAATATATTATGTACACACAAGTATCTGTTATGCACAATTGTGTTCATGTAATGCATTATAAATATTATATATATAAAAACATTAATATTAATATTATATGCATGTATGTAATTTATCTAAGGCATAATACAATATTAATAAAATATTAAAATTATTAAGAGGCCTGTGTAGCTCAGTGGAAATGCGCTTGCATCCTCTGCAGCTATGCTACACAAAGATAGACTTACAAGTTCGAGGCTAGTCGCCGACAATTCGGGTTTTTCATCCCTTAAACTCTTTCATCCCGTAGAAACATTATTTCAGACAGCGTTAGGGTTTGGTACCAAGAGATGGAAGCACTGCCCACTCAGTCTCCAAAAGCTAGATAAGGGTATAAAGACCTCACCTACTCCTACTATAAGTGAATCGTCGCCTACTATAAGTGAAAGAAAGGGCGTTAGCTTATTATATATTATTATTATTTATTATTAACTCCTATAGACAATTTTCCTCAAAATTAAATTGCTGTTTTTCTGAACTCCAGTTTTGACCGATTTTATGTTTCGCCCTCCTAAGACACTCATAACGACCTCTAACCACCTAAATCTACATCATCATCTAGGTCTTTCTTCTAACCATTTCGCTATTGTCCATAGCGTGTAGGCAGGGCCTTTTAGCCCCGCAGACTCAGAGAAAGTAATGTCCACGCTTATCCGATCATAGATAGCTGGCCCAATTCCATTTAATGAATTTAATAGGCGTTGAGGGAGGAGTATTGCATACAGCTGCCACTGTTTCGTGGTGCATAACTGTCACACTATGTATCAGGGATTGGCTACCTATGACCCATGGGTTAGTTACTGAGTGACTCGAGAAACCATTTAGGGGTAACCCGTCCAAAATATGTATTTGAAAACTAATAATCTAAATTTTTTTAAATAAAAAATATTCATTTAATTCTTTTTTGTGTTTTAATTTTTAGGAATTGATTGGATTTTAAAGTATCAGTCATATGGAATAATAAATTTAAAGAAATGCGCTAGAGAAAAAAATCAAAATCATAATACATCAAAATTATAACAGAATGTTGGACATCAATTCCTTCAGCATTTACAACAGAAGCATTTATAAGAAAAATGAAAGTTTTGTTTTTCTGTAATGCTTAATACTTCGTTTATAAACCCTATTTTCTAACTAACATATCCTCTCCTGGCGTTACCCATGCATTAAGTGGTGAACATAAAAATTGTAAAATTTGAGCCACTATGAAAAAATGTTGCCAATCCCTGATATATATTATTGTTCGAAATAGTATGAGTTATGTAAAGTATTAATTTTCTTGAGTTGCCAGATTAGAAAGGCGATTTTCCGGGATAAAAACTTTACATGCCAGAGATGGACTATCTCGGGAACTAGTCAAATAAATGCTTTCGTAGGGAAAAAAAAGACACTACTACCTTCAAACATTTACGGAATATAATGGCAATATGAAGTAAACGTGGGCTATTCTTAACGAATTAACTCGAAAAAAGAACACGAAAAGAAAAAAGCTTCGGTCAGGATACAGACCAAGAGGAACTAGCAGACTCGTTCAACCACGCCTTCACAAACAATATCACACGACTCAAAAAAGATAATCTACCAACGATCAACAAAAAATTCCCAACATAAAGTCAACAGCAATAGACAAAATAAAATTCACAGACCTTATAACACACTTTGAAAAAATAAATCCAATACTTTTGAGACACGGGAACATAATATTCGACACTGGAATTATTACACAACAACTGAAAACTGTGGTAATTATGCCAATTTACAAACATGGTAAAAGAAATGTTATTCACAACTACAGACCAATAGATAACCTATCAGTCATCTCAAAAATTCTTTAAAAAATAACATAGAACTATTTACAGAAGTACAACATTATCTCACAAAACTAATACGGCTTTCAGAAAACAAAAAGCACTATCACTTTATTAGAAGACGTCGCCGACGCCATAAACAAAGCCCTCGATAAAAACAAGTACGCTGTCCTTATACTGCTTGAAATAATCAAAGCTTTTGATACACTTGAACATGACATGCTACTGACCAAATTATACGCAATCGGAATAAGAGGAACACTGCATATCTGGTTCAGGAACTATTTCTCAAACAGAACACGAGTAATATTTTTTACTTTTTTTTTTTTTTTTTACTTTTTTTTGCTTGTTTATATTTGTACGTGCAAATATCTGTTGTGCAAAATTATGTTCATGTAATGTATTATAAATATTATATATAAGTAATAAAGTTTGAAAGAAAACTTTTATTCACAAATTTATAAATCGCATACCAGAAATGGCATAATGGAAACTTGAAACTTTCACACTAGATGGCGGCACATAAAATTCACGATTTTCTTCTGTAATAAACATAGCTAAATATATTTTAAAAGTAAATTATTCATGTAAAATTTTAAAAAAAAAGTAGCTCTCATTAATTTTAAATATGTTACTTTGAGAGAATTAGGATTAAATTAAAATTGATTTAATTAATTTTTTGCAACTTCTAGTGATTGCATTGTAGGCTATTAATTATAGTGGTGGGAATGTGTTCCAGGTGATCAATAACTTTCTTAATGAAATGAAGAGCCAAAAGGCTTCACTTAAATAATTTAAATAATAACTTTCTTATTCCATTTCCTCAATGTCCTTCTATATTTACAAGGACACTAAGGAGTTGGAGTAAGGAAGTTATTAATCTTGTTTATGAGATCTTGATTCGATCTCATCTGGACTAGATTTCAGACCTGGTCAGAATTTTGGGAGCAGTGGAAAACGATAACCAATCTACCAAGGGAGAAATAAGGGGATGTCAGGACTAGAAAGTTGAATATGAGCACTAAGAGTCTGTGAGCTTCAGCGTTAAAAGGAAAAGATGGGGAGATGATTGAGGCATATAAGTTGGGGAAAGCATTTTATATCATAGATATAGGGTAGAATTTTCAATGCATAGTAAGAGGAAATAAAGAATGAGATACTATTTTAGAAGTTGAGCAAGAAGACACTGAAAACAAGAGTTGGAAGCATATAGTTCTCGTAGTGCGTGAGTAAACATTGGGTAAACAACTTTAAAAGAAAGTATAGCAGGTATTGCGTTAACTAAAGTTAGCATACACACCAAGACCCCATGGAAATGTTCAGTTTATAATAATGCTGGTAATTATAACAAAATGCAGTTCATAAATTATAAGCTTCTTACATGAACGGTCATATGATTAATAACTGCTCATTTTTAATTCATCATTAAAAATGAGCAGTAACTTTACAGGAATACAAAGCATATATTTCATATTTTATACCGATTATATTTGGCATACCATAAAGACAGTAACTAATGCATTACTCTGTAGTTGAAAAAAAAAAGAATAGATATGTGTTATATATAGATGTTATTATTATATAATGAAACAGAATCTCCCATTTATGAAAAACAATTCATTTGTCAAGTTTAATCACCTCTCTAAAATGTATTTTGGAATGTAAATTTATGTACGAAGAGTTTTCGTATGTATAAACAGACGTCACTTTGTCGTCAAACATCGACGTTTATTATTTGGAAACACCTACATTCATTTAGGGTGTGAAGAATTATAAGAGGTTTTCAACTGGAGGTGAGTTGCACGGTCTCATACGAAGGCGGCAGAGTTTTCTCTCGGAAACTTGGGGTTTCATCTGGGAAGACAGCAAAATCGACCAGAAGAACACCTGGAAGTAGAAGATGTACAGATTTTGCAAATAGGATTAACCTGTCTGCTTTAGTATTAATAAAATTTCTTTGAGGACAAGTTACTTGGATGTAACAGGGCGTTAAGCCTAACACATTTAGAAAAATGGTATGTGAATCTATGCAGAAAGGATATTTCTCTTCAAATAAAGTTTTTAAAAAATATCCGAATAAGACCAAGTATTCAAACGATATTGGTAGTAAATATATTAAAAATCACAGTCATATCATTGAAAACAAAGTTAAGAAAGACAATATTCTGTATACTGCACATTTCTCATGATGTATTAAGATGAATACTTTATTTCTTTCTGAAATCTTGGAAAGTTAAACTGTCTTCAGGGGCCAATTCTCCACGCTTGCTATGCTTGTTGCGCAAGCTCATTAATTGAGAAAGAAGTAATATTTATTTGTTAATAAGTGCATGCATTTATAAGCATTCCATTTAGGCTTTTATTTTTGCAGACGTCTTAAGCTTGCGCGGCAATAATTGAGCTTTGCGTCAGGGGCGAATGCTGGTCTTGAAATTCACGCTTGCTCTTGTTATCATTCAGGGAGTGAGAGATATGATTGAAATCTATATAGAAATTTATATACATTTAATTATACAAGGACAACATTTATATTACAAATGATATTCCATCTTTTTCAATTTAGCTACTTGGATACAGATTCTACCCTACGGTTCTTCTTTATGAACTGGTCAATAACATCGTCATAAAAAGTTGGTTGTAACTTAATTTTCCCAAGCACACTTGTAAAGGCTGGCTGAAGCTCACTGGCTAGAGCTACGTTGACTCCTTATGGCCTGTGTTTAAGCAACAGAGTGAGACGATGTGAAATGGCTATGTGCGCGTATGAAATCACAGTGCTGCTGCGAGGACTTGTAAGCTCCTACAACCGAGCAAGCCAAGGTAGCTTTGACTAGACGTGCAAGCATCGGAATTCGATACACAATGCAAAGTTCAATTATTGCAACGCAAGCTTAAGACGTCTTCTGTCTACGAAGAGAAAAGCCTAAATGGAACGCTTATAAATGCATGCACTTATTAAGAAATAAATATTATTTCTTTCTCAATTAATGAGCTTGCGCTGCAAGCATGGAGAATTCGCCACTGCTTTGCGTCGTGTATCGAAGGCCGATGCTTGCTCGTCTAGTCAAAGCTACCTTGGCTTTCTCGGTTGTAGACGCTTTCAGGTCCTCGCTGCGGCACTGTTATTTCATGCGCCCGCATAATCATTTCCGCTCCCTGCACGTCATCTTAAACACAAGGCCATACGCAGTCAAAGTAGCTCTAGCCAGTGAGCTTCAGCTAGCCTTTACAAGTGTGCGTGTTGCTTGGGAAAATTAAGTTAGAACCAATTTTTTATGATGATGTTATTGACCAGTTCATAAAGAAGAACCGTAGGGTAGAATTTGTATTCAAGTAGCTAAATTGAAAAAGATGGAATATCATTTGTAAAATAAATGTTGTATTTGTATGATTAAATGTACATAAATTTCTAAATATATAGTTTTAATTGATCAGTAATTCATTATTCCGCTAATCAGACTTCAATCACACCTCTCACTTCCTGAATGATAACAAGAGTAAGCGTGAATTTCAAGACCAGCATTTGCCCCTGCTGATCTGTCTGTGAATTGTATACAAGTGATTGAAATTTAAATTTTCATATGGAGGTTTGCACTGCTTTCTAAATTTTTTGCTATGGCTTCTGTCTTTTCTACGTCTGTGTGAACAAAGTCTAGGTCAAAAAATAGAGGGGGGGGGAAGGATCTGCCTTTGTTTCTGATATTCCTCAATAGTTCCCCAGATAGAGTGAAATAGACGCTAACTTTTCTTCCCCCAGTTGGTCTCTGTCGGCTTTGAGCGCATCTCGCACTTCACCCTTTAGTCTGTTAAGATCTGTTTTATCTTCTGGCACGAGGGTTTTGTGAAATCTCTTTTTTGCTTTGTTTTTTTCTCTGATGATGACTGCCCTTATAGCTGAGTTAATTTGTTAGGTGAGACTTGTGACAATAGTTTCGACATCTTCTTTTGAACTATATGCGGAGAAGGACGGATGTAGTCCAGGAGTACTTTTGATAATTTCTCCCAAGATATAAATGAGTGAGAGTGAGGAGATATATGCTGCTGTTTTCCCAGTTGGAGTAGAATTGGGCTGTGATCAGATGTCAGCTCATTCAATGATTTTAGGCTGTACTGGAATTTTATATTTTGCAGGATAGCTATATGCAGGATGGCAGCGGTGCCGAACGTACTGTGATGGGTTGGTTCAGAGGGGCCTGCCACAACTGCGGAATTGGAACCTGCATAGCTGAAGAGGATTTGGCCGTTCTTGTTGGTGGTTCTACAGTTCCATGCAGGATATTTCGAATTTAGATCCCCGGCAATAATGATTTGTTCTCTAGTGCCGCCTAGGACGGAATTTAGATCTGTATGTAGTACGGTTTTTAAGGGCGGGTTGTAGGCCACGTAAATTTTCAGTCTGCCAGCCGAGCTTGTGAAAAATCTATACGCCTGTGACCTCAAAGTTAGAGGTTGGAGGGGTATTTACAGAATTGTGTTTGATGTAATTTTTAGTAAAAATGGCAGTGCTGCCGCCTCTGCAGGTTAGCCTACCCGTTCTGTATTAGTGATACCCCCTAATTTTAGGACTGTCGGAAGGTCTTAGATGTGTCTCACTTATTAGAACAATATCTCGCTGATATCTCTAAGTAAAGTCTTGGAGCTCTAAAATTTTGTTTCTGAGACCATTTGCATTCCATGCAACGATCTGTAGAGAGGCTGGAATTAGTTTGTTTCTATTCATCTATAAGTACTATGAGGACGGCTTGTGTTTCACTAGGAATCTTTTCGTGGATATTACTGAAGGGTTCAACATGCTGAAATCTTGTAGCATGGTTGCTATAGAGGCAGTAATAACCGCGGTCAGTTTTGTAGGTGCTACTGGCTGATTCTGTTCTTGTGTTGACTCGCTTGAACGAACCACATCTGCATAAGTTCTTGTCTGCTATTGGTGGTCTCTTTTCTTGAAGGCCTCTGATTGTGGCTGATGAGCCTCTGACTGTGGTGCTGGAGCTTCTGGTATTCGTGTACTAGAGGAGGAAGACTGTTTGGCTGTCTCCGATCGTCTGTTCTTCATGTGTCGCGTACATCCTTTATAGTTGGCTGAGTGAGGGCCGCCGCAGTTGGCACATTTAGTCGGGGTGGTTTTCGGCTTGGTGCAAGTGTTGGTGGGGGTGGCATTCCGTTGTCAAATGGATGGCTCTGTGGTTGTTATTTTACGCTTCTTGAGAGCACGAACCTTGTCAAAATCTGTGGGAGTGGAGATAACTAAATCCAGATTCTCTTCCATGTGGGCAGTGTCTTCGCCCTCATTATCTTCTGTGGACAAAAAGTATAAGTTAAGGATGTCAGGCCACTCTTGTTCAACATTTTTAAAGTTTTTTGAAATGCTGAACACTCGGCCTTTATCGAGCGATTCTATGTAAGCGTCATCTTCCTTCCTGCTCATGGTGATGACAGCTCTATTCCTCGCAATTGATAAAATTCCGCAGGTCTAACGACCTGCCAGCAAAAATTCTGTAGACTGAGGTGGTCTACTAGCAGCGTTTGTGAGAAAGAAAGCAATAAGTGTTGTGGGAAGAAACCGTGAAACTTACTTGGCTCAGCTCGAAATTACCTACCTCTCTAAAACCATACATCCATCACTGGTCCTCATTTCGGGTGGGATTTACGTGGCCATTAATCTCCTACACATTTCGTGTAGAGGGGGGAACAGTAGGAATTCGGGCAAGGATTAGAGCAGTGGCCGCCAAAGGGGGTCGATATGACATTGTTAGGGGTCGATTCGGGCTCAGGAGTCGACAGAAAAATATAAGACATCATTGTATGGGTAATATTTAATTCGGTTAACTTGGATTACCTCCATGACAAAAGACATGGAGGTAATGACAACGCAATTAAGAGTGAATCGTCGGATCAGTACTTCCATCTTACAGGCCCATGAACAGGACCTGTAAGATGGAGTAAGGTCATGAAAATAGTTACTGAGGCCAATGAAGTAGGCCAAAATGACATATTTACCAATAAAATGATGGTGGTTTCCTGCCGGTCGGCGCAGTGGGAGCGAGATTGCAACACGTGCGTGGTTCTTATTTACTGATACTTACAAGTATTCGATCCCAGTCTCATTTTTGCCATCGACATACAAGTGAGCGTTAATGTTATAAAATTCATCAACATACATATTATGATTCAATCGTTATTCATTCACGGACTAAACTTCTCTATGTTGAAGAGTTGAGCAGCGCTGGTAGTAATACCAGTGATATTAATGCCAGTAGTTTATTAATATCACTAGTAATACCAGTGATATTACTAGTGATAGTAATAGTAGTAGTAATAGTAATATAATAATATATACTATATTATACATACAATAAACACTGTAACTATAAAATAAACAATCTAAAAACTCACATAAACGTATTTTTTTGCTTGTCCTATTATAATTACGTAATAGTAAAATATAGGGGGGGTCGATAAAAAGTCAAGAAACGCTTGAAGGGGTCGACGGGCAAATAACTTTGGCGACCCCTGGATTAGAGCAAGGCCAGTGCAATACAAATTCACGGAATACATCCGTAAGTAATACATACATACTTCAGAATATCAGAATACATTAGATCAGAATATCAGATCGGAATAGAACCAAAAAGACGGTGTTAACAGAATGAAGTAAATGCATCATTCTATGCAGACTCTTAACTGTTAACTTAAGTGGCGAGATGGACGTCAGTCCCTTGGACTTTTATCCCTTCATCGCTAGATTGTGATTATCGATATGAGAAATTTTTTTGAGCGCATGGCTCGCCCGAATTAGGGATGTGTAGAATCGTGTGAAGCGATGATCAGAGCTGCCTTCGGACGTTTGTGTCTCCATCTGTCGTTTTCATCATAATTTGATGCATCACGAATGAGTTGGTTGGGGTGGAGTGATGCCTGGGCGAAGTACTTGGTTGCAGTCTGGTTGAGATATGAAGGTATGTCTGGCGTGTTTCCGTCTTGGTGGAGGAGAGCATTCCTAACAAACCACGGGGCATCGAAGATCATTCGGAGGCATTTATTTTGTAGTACCTGTAATCTTTTGATGTTGCTGGGGGAGGTCTGGCTCCATGCCGGCGATCCGTACGTTAATATGGGTCTGATGATTGTCTTGAATATTGTTAGTTTGTTGTCTGTACTGACTTTGCTTCTTCGGTTGAGTAGCGGATAGAGTTGAGCTATTGCTGAGTTGGCTTTGTTGCAGGCATGTGAGATGTGGGAGTTGAATCTGAGTCTGTTATCCAGTTTGATACCCAGGTATTTGACTTCTTTTAGCCATGGGATATCAGTGTTAAACATCGTGACTGCTCCGTGGTGGGTTGCTTTCCTTCTTGTGAATAGTATGGCAGTACTTTTGTCGGCGTTGACATCTATCCTCCATTTCTGAAACCATTCTTCAAGATTTGTTGCTGCGTCTTGTAGTCGTTGTGTGGCTAAGTGTGGCCTGAGTGATCTGGTCAGTATTGCCATGTCGTCTGCATAGAAGGCCGTGGTAGTTGATACTGTGTTTGGTAGGTCTGAGATGAAAATGTTGAAGAGTAGCGGCGATAGGAGGGAGCCTTGCGGGACACCTGCTGTAATGCTTCTCATGGAGGATCTGAGGCCACGTAGCTTAACTTGAAATTTTCGGTCTTTCAGATAGGATTCTATGATTTTTGCTAGATTTAATGGGTATTTTGCAGCTAATAGTTTGTGGATGATGCCTTTGTGCCATACTTTGTCAAAGGCTTTCGCCACATCCAGGAAGATTGCACCTGTGTGTTGTTTCCAGTTGTATCCCGTAGTTATGAATTCTATAATTCTGTGGACCTGTTGGGTTGTGCAGTGGCCTTTGCGAAATCCGAATTGTTCTTTTGGGATTAGGTCGATCTTGTCTGTTTCATTTTGTAGGCGGTTCAGAATTATCTTTTCCGCGATTTTTCCCAGATTTGATAGGAGGCTGATAGGTCTCTAGTTCTGGGGGAATTGAGGTGCTTTTCCGGGTTTGTGGATGAGGATTACATCTGCCTGTTTCCAGCGAGTGGGGAAGTAGTTGAGTCTGAGCATTGCGTTGATGATCGCCACTAGATGCATAACTGTTTTATGGGGGAGTGCTTTCATGGTTTGGTTTGAAATCTCGTCAGGACCTGGGGCCTTTCTGTTGTTGAGGCTCTTGATGATTTGATGTACCTCCTTTGGTGTAGCATAGCTTGTATTGTTTTGGCTGCTGGTTTGATGGAGTGCACAGCGGACATGCCTGTGTATTTTTTCAATGAAGTGCAAGTCTGCATGCGCATAGTTGGGGCTGAATTGCAGTTCCAGGGCATCCGAGAAGGCTTCTGCTTTCTCGTCGTCTCGGTAGGCCATGCCCCTTTCTCCCTGGATTGGCTGAATGTTGAGGCGGGCGCTGCGAAGGGCTTTCGTCATTTTCCACAATGAGTTGTCTTTGGTGTTTAAGGAGCTTAGCTTCTTCTCCCACAGCTGGTTTTTGTGATCTTTGATCGCATATCGAACAAGGTTTGTTGCCCTGTTTAGCTCTTGTCTATCCTGGGGGGATAGTGTTGTATGGTAACGGCGTCTGATCCTGTTTTTGCTGCGGATGAGCTTTAGAATCTCTTCTGGAAGCAGGCTGGCTTGAGCTGGAGTGGTAACGGTGGAAGCTGCTGCTAGGCCAGCTTGGATTGTGCTTTCCAGTTTTCTGATCGTTGTATCTATTTCTTTAGGTAAGGAGATGGTTGGAACGGGTCCTGTGAGGTTGCAGAGGATAGCGTTCAGCTTTTGAAATTTGTGCAGGACTGCCTGGGGATGATTTCTGTTTCCCCGCCTAGGCTTAGTAGTACCGGATTGTGGCCGGAGCTTAGATCATTGACTACCTGTAACTGGAATTGGTGCGAGGTGTTCCTAAAAATGGCTATATCCAGCACATCAGGTCTTCCCAGCGGTCCGTAGTGTGTTGGTTCGGCGGGACCTGCTATGATGATGTTTCTTTTCATAGCGAACGTGTGTAGGCTCTTCCCATTGTTGTTGGAGTTCCTACTGTTCCATGCAGGATGTTTGGCATTTAGGTCTCCCGCTACAATTGTTGCTTCATTTGTGTCGAGGAGCTGGGAGAGATCCGACGCTAGTAGTGGTTTGCCTGGAGGGTTGTAGACTGAATATAGCTTTAGGTTACCTGCATTGTTGGTGTTTATCTCAATTCCAGTTTCTTCCAGGTGTGTAGTCGTTGTTTTCTTGATCTCATTGTATCTTATGTCTTTTTTGACAAAGATAGCCGTTCCACCTCCTCTGGCATTGAGTCTGTCATTCCTTAGTAGTGCGTGGTTCCTTAGTTTGGGGTTGTCGCAGGGACGAAGGTGCGTCTCGTTGATTAAGAGGATGTCTATTCTATGTCTTGCTGTAAATTCTTGTAGTTCCAGGAGTTTGTTGTTTAGGCCGTTGGCATTCCAAAATGCGATCTGTATGAAGTTGTTCGAACCAGGTGTATTATTCATTGCTTATCATTGTGAAGATGACTTGAGTGTTTTTTAAGAACTTGTTCGTATCACTCTGATTGGGGTTGGTCTTGCTAAAAGCTGTTAGCATCTCCCCTAGGGTGGCAGCAAGGATAGCAGCTGTGTTCTGACTGTTGGGCATAGATTCTGCCGATTTAGCCTTTGAGGTGACTGCTGCAGCATATGAGCTGTGTGATATTCGCTGATTGATATCTTCTTCAAGGGCTGTTGCACGTTTTTGAGCTGGTGGAGTGCCTGATTTTCTGTTGCTTGCCAGGTTATCTGGGTGGAGAGTGCAGCCTCTATAGTTGGCTGGGTGTGGGCCGCCGCAGTTTGCACATGTGGCTGGAGTTGTGCGTGGTTTGGAGCATGTGTGAGTAGGGTGACTGTCCCCGCACTTCACACATTTGTACTCTGCTCTGCACAGTTTCTGTGCATGCCCATATCTCTGGCAGCGATGGCATTGTCCTGCTGTTGCTTTCTTTCTGAGTGGTTCTGTTTTAATCCTGAGATTGCAAACTGTTTTGAGATCGTAAATCCTTCTTTGTTCCTTATTAATTTCCACGAGAACCAGCGGCATGGGACGTTTGTCTGCCCGGTACATTCTTGATATTTTTATGGGCTCCAGTCCTTGAGATCTAAGGTCGATGGCTATTTCTTCGGACGTGATTTCTTCTACCAGTCCTCTAATGACAACTTTTAGGTTCTTTTCGCTTTTCAGTTCGGAAGTGTGGTATGGAGTCTTTAGCTCGTCCATCAACTTTGTTAGCCGACGGTAGTCTGATGTCCCTTCGGGCTGGATACGGACTCCTTCGTCGGAGTTTTTGGCTGTTTTGAATTTAATCTCGGAGTTTCTCATGGCCTCCGAAATTCGAGACCATTGTTTTTTGTCTCGTAAGATTACCGGCGGGACTCGTTCTTTGATCTGTGCCACTGTGTCCATTGGCTGGTGTTCCAGTTCTTCGGGTGGTGTCTCTTTCCGTCGCTTTTTTCTGCTCACCGTTTGGTAGTCGTCTGGTTCTTCTGGAGTCTGAGTATCTGTGGCTGGGTTGTTTTCTCTTGTATCATCCTGAGATGTGGTGGGGAGAGGTTCTGAAGGTTGATAGTCCTCAGATTCGACTTCCGCGATTTGATGGATCTCTACTTTACCTGGCCATTTTGTATGTAGGAGGTTTCCTACATGTCGGAAAATTGCAAGTAGCTGCTTAAAGTCTAGTTCATCATAAGGAGTGCTCATGATGATTAAGACTAGTCTTTTACCTTTACCTTACCTTACCTACTTACCTAAAATTTCTGATCACCTGTCTCAATCTTTATCTTTACCTTACCTTACCTTACCTTCACTCTAACTTTTTTCTTGACCTAAATGTCAACGGAAACCACAACTTATAAAACTTTAAACAACAGGGTTCTTCTGGCCACTTGTTTTTTCGGAATGAAAAACTATTTCGTCTCCTTATGTCGAATAACTCACTTTCATTGGTAAAGTTCTCGTACTAAACCGGATTCGAACCCATATCTTTCCATCGAAAAGGCGTCGTTGATACTGAGCTATTGAGGATTTGGAGTGAGTGGAATATCAAACTCCTTTCGTAATTAACAGGTAAAAACGCTGATCATTTTGTACAATTTCATGTGCCTTGTACTGTGGCGATTCTGTGAAACAATTCAATTTGGAATTAGGATGATGACGCACCTTATCTTATAATACATTGCAAGCGTATCAACGTATGAGTCTGAGGAAATAATAACGAATATATTCAGGAGAACTGACTTTATTGGTGTGGAAAGAGTGTCCCTATTCATAATTAAGATCTATTGATACACCTACCGAGGGATATGAGCATTTGTGAAGAGTAGCCAATCGTGTCGTGAGTTTGTGAAACACTGACTCTCCTTGTAATTTTAAAAGCAGTGTATTTGAAGGAAGTGTCGATTATGTGATTCTACCGCGTAGAGTTAGGGGGGGGGGAGAGGGAGTACGCGTGCAGTTTTCTTTGCCAATAGGTCACGCCAACGGAGTGATTTTGTCCCCTTGGAAATTTATATCACGAGTCCCGTCAGTTAGCGAGAGTTTAACACAGTGCGAAGGTCATAAATCACTCTGCTAGCGATAAAATCGCATCTTTCCACGTGTGATGTCTTCCGAAGATACTTCCTTTCTTGTCGTCAAGGCCTTGTAATTTGCCTTTTCTTACATTATTCCTCTGAATTTGCATCAGACATCTAAAAGAAATCCGTCCGTTCAGCTTTAAGGATTGTTATAGCCAACAGATGTGAAATCTTTTCTTTCAGACACCTTTAACGAACAATATTTGTCACTGTAAAACCCTCTTGTTGTGCTATGTTAGTTTCTACCTAAAAGGAAGACGGGATTTAATTATTTAAAAACCATCGGGATAGGAGAAAGACTTGTATTGGATGTAGTTTAAGTTTGTTTCAGAAATTTAAAAAAAAATTGAAATTTTACTTTTACCACTGAGCACCAGCAACTGAAAAGATACGTTGAGAAATAAATCTTATTTAATCCCTGGAGATTTACTTGAACAACGCACACATCCGGAGACTAAAATTACGTCCAATTCATACTAACATTTGAGTCGAACGTCTCCAAAGAGAATATGAATAAACAGAACCCGGATGTCTTTTTTTTTTTTTATGTCCCATGTACGAGAGGTTGGCTGGTCAACCTGTAGTACGTTAGTACCGTATATGGGTATTGGGTTGGGAAAGGAGAAACTTTTTTAGATTTGAATTAAAAGCCTGTATGTTGCATTCCTTGGGGAAATACGTCAGGGGGAAGACTGTTCCACAGTGCCGCAGTAGGAGGGATGAAGAAGGAGTAAAAGAAACTTGTTCTGTGGGTTTCAAGGTGTTCTGTGAAGGGATGTCGGGCGGTAGCTGTAAGTGTTCCAATGGGCTTAGTACAGGGTGAGGGAATTATTGATGCTGTTTCAGATGAATATTTCCCATAGAAATATTTATAGAATATGCAAATCGCAGATACCAAGCGTCTATGTGAAAGTGAGGGAAGCGAGTTGGTGAGAGATGGATCATTTTTCAGTCTAATTGCTTTCCTCTGTATTGAGTCAAGTATTTTAAGGGAGCTTTTTGGAGCCCTCACTCCAGATGTGAGAGCAGTATTCGAGAGCTGGGCAGATTTATGACTTGTATAGTGTTAACAGCTGTTTAGAGGTGAAGTAGCGTCTTGAGCGAAAGAGAAAACCTAGTTTTTTTGGAAGCTGAGGATGCGATGGTTGTGATGTGTTTATGCCAGGAGAGGCTTGATGTCAAAGTAATTCCGAGAAGAGAAATCTCATCGTCTGGGAATTTGAGTTTTATTAAAAAAATGCTGGGTTCTTTTTGTGAGAAATAAGACAGAACTGGCTTTTACTAGCGTTGAAGTTGACGAGATTATCTGAGCGCCATTGGAGGATGGCTTGGAGGTCAGAATTAAGGGCAGTGGTGGCTGATGTTCTGTCGGTTGAAGTGAGTTGTGTAGAGTAGAGTTTGTCAAATGAAAGGGAGGAGTGTAATGTGCTGTCGTCGGCAAAACTGTGTATTGAGTTAGAGGTGAACTGAAGTAGGTCATTGATATGTAGAAGGAAGAGGGTCGGTGAGAGAACTGAACCTTGTGGGACCCCAGAATTAGTTGGATGGTGAGAGGATAGGGAGCCGTCTACCATCACACATAATGTTCGTCCAGACAGGGAGCTGGCAATCAATATGCAGAAGTACTGAAGTTTGCTTAGTAAGCCTTTGTGCCAGACCCAGTGAAAGGCTTTAGAGTTATCAAGTGCAACTACTTGGGATTCGCCGAATTTCTCCATGGCATTTGTCCAGATGGGTGATGCATGAGAGTAGATCTCCTGTTGAACGGTTTGGAGGAAATTTGCGCTGGTGGTTGCTTAATAGCCGGGTACCTTCAAGGTAGATTAGGAGTTGAGAGTTGATGGTTTCTCCATCACTTTAGATAGGACTGAAGTGAGCGAGATGGGGCGGTAGTTAGATGGCAGTGATTTTTCACCCCTTTTAGGAATGGGTTGAATATAGGCCAGTTTCCAGTCTTTGGGATATACCAGTGGAGTTAGAGAGTGTGCACACGGCATAAGATATGACAGTTCTAGTGCATAGACTTTCGGGAAAATTGGAGGAATGCCATCAGGGGTCCAGGAGACTTTTTTGTGTCTAATTTAGACAACAGATTTATGATATCTTTTTGGCAATAGGTACAGGGGGCATTGTATGTTGGGCAGTTGGAATGGCTGGAGAGCATTTGGCATTGTCAGTTATGTGTGCATTGGAGGCAAAGTGTGAAGCCAGGAGATTAGCTTTTTCTGTAGGTGATGTTGCAATTGAGCCATCTGGGTATGATAGAGGTGGGAATAGTGTAGAGCAAAAGTTACGACCAATTGCCTTGGCAAGAGACCAAAAGGCATGGCTGCCATTTGGACAGGCTGCAAGCTTCCTGCTTTTGGCCCGTTCAAATTCTGTTTTTGGAGCATTGATAATTTTCTTGCATCTGTTTCGGGCTTCAGTATAGGCATTGAAGGAGAATGGGATTCTTGATTTGAGCCAGTTGTGGTATGCCTGATTTTTCATTTGTACAGCCTTGGCCCATCATTTGGAGAACCAGGGTTTAGTTCGGGAACGGCAGTTCAGAGTAGTGTGGGGGAATGTATGTTTTCTTGTCAGTGAGGATTACCTTCGTGATACGTTCGGTGCATATGTTTGGACTGGAAGACCAGAAATAATAATCCAACCATGGGAATGAAGCATAGTAATCTCAGAGACTGTCCCATTTGGCATTGTTATAATGCCAAACTACTCTTGTGGGAGTGACTGTGTAAGCGTTGTTGCATGGGAGAGGAGATGAACGCTAGGTTATGGACAGAATTACCAAGGGGGATCACTATATTCACTATATATTTGGAGGGGTCATTAGTAAGGAAGAGATCTAGGGTATTTGAGGAGTAGTTAGCGTTATCTGGTATTCTGGTCGGTTTTTGAACAATTTGTGGAAGGTCATTAATGATGGCAAATGTTTCAGCATCTCTGCCTGCAGGATCTGTACAACTAGAAGAAGATAACCAATTGGTGTTGTTATGGACATTAAAATCACCCAGGAGGATGATTTCGCTGTTAGGAGAGTGGGACTAGAGAAATCAAAGGAGAGGAAAGGGCTCAGAATGTTTGGTGGTATTAGGAGAACGAGAGAGACAGCAAATGAATTTGACTGAGTGAGGGAGAGATAGCTTCAGCCAAAGAAGGTCGAAGCTGGGCGATTCTAGGTTAGGTGCTCTCTGGTAGGGTATGTTAGAGAGGATATATGCACAGACGCCCTTGGGTCGAAAGGAGTTAAATAATAATGTATAGTTAGGAAGGTTGAGATGGATAGTGCTGGGGGAAGGTGAGATTTTAGTTTCTGCTAAAAAGAGTAGGTGGGATTTGGTGGACTGCAGATGGTAGTGGACGCTGTTAAGGTTGGAATTGAGGACACGGATGTTAGTGAGTGAATATGCAAGGTTCTGTGAGGCATGGATTTGACTGCAAGGGTCTTGCACATTTCCTATGCAGTGCCTGCATGCTGGTCGTCTTGGTGGCTACTAGTGGCGTCACTAGTTTTTGTATCAGTTTAGTTTGTTTGTAGTCTATCATCCAACTTTTGCAGAAATTCCAGAATACCGAACCATTTTAAAGTGAAAAACAAAGACAATTGCATTCGCATGCAACGGAATTAGTCCGTTATAGAATGCATGCTTTCAAACGTGATTGCCGACACACACATATATTCCAAATATTCAGTCGAAAATAATGATGTTTTAATTTTATTTCGTAGTTTGCTATATAACTATATATTTTCTAGTTTCATTGTTAAAAATTAACAACAAAAATTAGTAGATTAAAAATATGTATTATTTAACATTTATTAATGTTATCAAACGTGCATTATAATTGAATATCACGAATCAAAGAATTCACTTATTAAAATTAAATAAATGAAACAGCCCATTCGGATTTAATATTGACTGATACTGATATAAGAATAAATTGGATTAAAAAATATCTCGTAGATGTAATACCGAGGTAGAATTATTGATAAAGGAAATTTAATTTGTGCATTTTAAACATTTAATGTCTAAATACCTCGAACTTCGTTTGAAAAACAAATAAGGTACTGTATTTATTTATGATAGGTTTATATTGTTGTTAACACTTGAAGTGTGTCAGTATTAGTGTGTTAGAACATAAATCTGCACAAAAACATTCAGAACCGAGGCTCACAACAGAGTTTTCCATGGTAGGATCGCGATATATATAAGTCCCACATTACCCGAACAAACACGAGTCATCTTCAGTGGTGCAAAGAACATGTACGTAAATAAAACAAAAATTCTCTATACCACGGCACTAACGCACTGCACTTTCAAGCCTTTTATTTGATAGAGTGACATTAAAATCACAAGTAAAACAGCATTCTTTCTATGGTAAACTGTTATTCTATGCCGTTGCCTATTACACGACAAATTCTTTAGCTAAAAATTCGATTCGCATACGTTATCATAAATATAAAAATGATGTTTTCAAAATTTTCTGAGATATCGGAAGTTTTTTTTTATGAAAATAATTAATACCGGTTTTATAAATTATTTAAATAATTTACATTTCCTAGATAACAAAATAATTTAAGAGACACCATGTAAAATCTCACATAATTACATTGAAATATTTTGCTGGCTACAAGAAGTTGGAGTTACAATTACTTGTTATCTCTTATTATCAATTATCAATATCTTCTGATTGGATTGCTTAAGTCGTTTTATTGTGCATACATATATGGAAAGTAGCATAATCTGTATCTTGCATCATGAAAACTTGTGAGCACACGATTAGGAAATCGAGATTTTTTTTTTTTTTTTGTTGGAATGAAACGGAAGTTTACATTTTTATCATCATCCGGGCTTATTTTATATACGGATGGAAAATGTACTAATTTCCTTTATTTGTTTTTTCTGTCAATTTTACTAGAATACTGATGCGAAAAGGATACAAGGAAAAAAAGTTGTGTAAGTGACGGTTAGTGAGCCAAAACTACATTAATTCTGTTTTAATACGATTGTGGCATATTTTCAAGGCAGGATATCTCTTTGAATTTCTGAATTTACAGTTTGTTTTTAGATATCACTTTAAAGAAGGCGGGATAATTCCTGAAAAATAGAATTAATTTAGAAGTAATTCATCACACATTACGAACGAGAGATTATGACCAAAAGAAATCACCTACTACCACACAGAAATCTGAGCACCCTTGACGAAATAATCTGAATAACTGAAACCTCTTCATGTCCTGATGCCATCGCTCTAATTGTTGTCAAATGTTCCACTTCTTCTCCCATATCGTCTCTACAATACGTAGCTGATATTTATCCCAATGCGTGGAAAAATCATATATCCAGCCTATTCCAAAATAGGGAGATAGAGGTCTACTGTCAAACGACCAACCAACCTCCTTCTCCTCACTCTTCGGCAAAATAATCGAAACATTCATCAATAGTCAATTTCTCCAGTACTAGAGCCCTATCAATTAACCACCAGTATGGATTACGCCATTGAACATTCCCAACTGACCTCCTCGCTGACATCACCCACAACTGGACATGTGTTACTAAAAGTTCAGAGAAACTTATGCCATCGTTTTTAACTGTTCCAGCTTTTGATCGCGTTTGAAATCTAAATAAATTGCCATCCTTTGATCTACAATTCGGTTGCCAGCTTCCTCTTTGTTTGTCCACCACTTATCAAGTTGGATGGCTTCCTCTCTTCGAGTCTTACTACTAATCTGAAGTAACTCAGGTCTAAATCATTCTGTCCTATCATCTTCTGTCTTTTTCTGGTACATAATTGGCTACTCCCGATCACCTCTAATCCTATTCACAGCTGTGCAGACCACAGTGCGCTCCATGCATGGCACTCATTTGTTCAAACATGCAGTGCACACAATGATTATCTACAGCTAGTAATTTAAGTATTAAATGACCTACTATCCTTCAATAGCGTGAAGGCAATGTGGTAATGTCCAATGTCACCAAAACACAGTGTTGGTGTTTTCTCTCGTAACAATCTCGGATGACCTCTCACTCTTAGTTACACATAATTCACCAGACAAGATTAGATCTCTCTGCTTGGATTAACATTCATCTCCAGACTCCCTTGGCACAACAAACGCATCACGTTAATAGTTTATTCAAAAAACTAGTCTCTTTCGTTTAAGATGCTATCTTACATGAATCCAGCTTTTAATTTTATACAAAGTCCAAATGCACCCATTTTTAGAATATTGCTCACTTATTTGGGATTGTGCACTTAAATTTTTCGAAGCATTCTTCGCACTGTTCAGAGAAGCATTGTGGCTCATAATTGACGAGAAATTCGACTCATAAAGTTAAAATGAGCAACTGCTCAGTTTTAACTGCTGACTTACAATTAAAATACAGACTATTCATTGCTCGTACAATTGCATGATATGAGATATAACAGTGGGGATTTGAATAGCTTTTCTTTTGGAATCTTGTCATACGCCTTTTCTAGATCTATAAAACTTAAATACGCATCTTTATATGTATTCTCAAGAGATTTAAATTTTTGAGAAATCTTCAGAAAATAAAGAATTCTCACCTATTTGTCATGAAGTCAAAATCTGGTCATAACAACTCTCAATTTGACTTGACATTTATTTGTCTTAGCCATTTTCATAAGTACACTTGCATAAATCTAACCAGTTGAGAAATTCTTCTACAATTCTAATATTCAGTTTCATTCCATTTTTATAAGTAGCTACTAACACTGCTCTACTCCGATTATCTGAGATTTGGTCCTCTGTCCAGGTTCTTTGAATTATGTGATGTAACTACTTTAATTATGTAATACCTCCACATTTATTTGAACGTTTCTGATCGAACTATAACCTTCACAAGTTGCCTTTCCACATTTCGGTGTTCTTCCACCTAAGGTACTGATTGCGTTTTTTTCTTGAATGTTTTCTTCTATATTCTCCTAGATAACAAGTTTTATTTCCCTCCTCCAACATACCTTTAACTTTCAAAGTCCAGCGTAGAGTTCCGATTTTCCTATCCACGATTTCACTACATGCCTCTCTCTTGCTGAATCAATCAATGTTTTTTATAGAACCTTCACTGAATCTCCAAGTCTGGTCTCTTGTTTGCAAAATCTCGAAAACTCGAAAGTAAACGAGGGGGTTATACATTGGTTACATGTTTAAACAATTTTAATAACGAAAAATAATTTAAGAAGTATTATATAAAAAAATAAATGGTGTATAGATATAATTCTAAAATATTCGAAAAAATTTAAAATATCAAAATAATTTCTAGTTTATTTAACTAATAATTAAAGTTTAATAAGATATTTGTTAGATTCTAAATTGATATTTAAGGAAAACCATTTTATTATATGGAAAGTTAAGTGTTGAAAAACAAGTCTCCGGGATCAACTTTCTTCGACCATGGATAGCTAGCATCGTTTCAAAAATCTCATAACAAACACTAGTGGAAAATATTCCATCATTACACTCAACGTTTAGTAGTTTCATCAAAAAACTAAACAACATCGGTGCTCTTTCTAAAGGAAACACGTTTTGCAAATACAAAGATGAAAAGTCTCTTTATTAATCTGAGGTTTAAAAATTATTAATCTGAGGTTTAAAGGAATCCTGAAGTATATGGACTTGTAAAAGAAATGCATTAACTGTTAATTAGAGCAAAAGTAGATAGTTAACTAGTTTCAGTACACATTTAACACCAAAACACAAAGCCAGAAAAGCGTCTCCGAATAATGTTGACTTCTCTGTTTTGAAGAGAATTGATAGAACAGAAGAGTCATAAAAGGCGTACTCTTTTCCACACCACCTCAGAGGTAGAGTATTCGGTGCGCTTTTTTTTAACGTGGTATCCCCAGTAGGCCTAATCCACGAATTGATAATTTTAAAAATTTATCAATATATTTTGTGATATATTTTTGGTATCTAGGTTGTTCAAAAGAGCTGAATATCATTTTTCATATTAGGAAACAAAAAATATATTCTTAATATAAATACAATAGCAATGGACCAAGGACTAATCCCTAGAGAGTACACATGTGGTCACCGTAAATCTTGGAGACTCACATTCCTCCTACACCTCATTTTGATGTCTACCAAGCAGCCATCCTCTTCGCCAAAACGGTCATTTTTATTCCATTCCCATATCGTCCACTTATACAACAGCCATCTCTGCTTAATTCTGTCAAAAACTTTAGTAAATTCCAAAATTCTCATGGTGTAACCACTCACCTAGTCTAACTGAACCGTGACATTGTTATATAATGTCAGAAAATTATAAACACAAAATTTCTGTCAATCGGTTTCTGGATGTGGTCTCTTACGAACTTTTTCAAAATCTTCACTACCGCTCCAGAGAAACTGATATGCTTCACATCAGTATCTGATACACAAAGACTGATACACATCAGTCTTTGTACCACCCTTGTGCGTGACACCCACAAGTAGTCCACGGGCTCATCGCAGGAGAGCGCTGTATTCCATTACGCTACACACATCTCACCGTCTTCCTTACTACTTAATTCTCCAACTACATGCAATGACATTGCTACTACTATCAACGCTATAACAGTGTTTTTTGTTTGTTTTGTTTTGTGTTGCAGATGGATGCTAGCAGAACGTAGTGAATTGTACAGATGTTAAGGAGCTGACGTTACTTCAGGAGCACATATCTAGTTATCGTCGGGAGATCCCTAAGGAACAGAATAGTGAGGAAATAAGTTTGTTTCAGCAAATCTTCTCGATGTAAAGGGAAAAAAGATACTCTGTCCAAGAAATCATCTTCTTGTTTCAATGCTTCTCTATTGAGAGCAAGTTCCGAAGTTAAGCAGATTCTCCACCAAGACAGTAATATACGTGATAAATTAGGAAACGGTTTTTCCTAATTTATTACAGAGAGATTTGCTAAGAATGAGTTCATAATTATTATTATTACGTAGAATACTTCGGAAATCTTTTTCTAACTTGGTTGAATATTCCCCACGATTTCCAAACGGTGGGAAATAATTAAAGAAATAATTTTCTACCATTAATTAATGATTCAAGTAATCATTTCTCACCGAATTGGAAAACAGGGTATACTGAGCTTTCCACAATGTTCCTAGAAATTTAAAGACTATACCGATGGTATTGTCCTTGAATTTCTTTCTTCAAAATCATCCATATGTATCTTTGATTGCTGAAGAATTCAAATCGGTTGTTTGATTCTGAAACATTTTCAGTATTTGTTGATATTATGTCATCGGACGTGGATTATATCTAATGAATGCTGAGAAATTCCGCCTTGGGCATGGATGTTCGTAATTGTCTGTTGAAATAGTGGTGATGGTAGGCGGTAGATGGCGTTGGCGCAGTTGTGATCAGTTGGTGGATTGAGCAGTGGAGACAGTTGGAGAGCAGGTGCACTCCCTCGATGAGTCTTTGAACTCTCTGGAGGTGCCAAATAATAATAATAATAGAAACACTGTATAGTTGACATGAGTAAGAAGGAAATACACCAACTTTACTTTTTAAAAATGGCCGTTTTGATGGGAATATCGACACAAAAAAATTAATATACTCGTAAGAATAAATAAAATGTAGCATTTCTAAATTTTTCTTAAAAATTTTATATAACTCTTATTAATAGGATTAAACTTCATTAAATATTTAGAAATGTTTTTAATAATATTCATCAAAGCTTGATTTGCTTCCTCAGTGTCTTAAGAAAAGGCTGGTTATATTCCACTAATTCGAGTCCTACCCAAAGGCCTATGAGTTGTGGAAATACTTTCTGAAAATGAAAGCTGTGCTGAACAAAGCGGCCTTTTGCAGCTGCCCAATTTTTAATCCATCTAACTCGAGTGCTTCTGGATGTTTTTTCAATGTTTTAGGGATGGCGCCTAAAGCACCTATTATTATGGGAACAACTTTCGTTTTCTTTTGCCAGATTCGTTCAACTTCGATTTGCAATTCGCGATATTTTGTAATTTTTTCATTTTCTTTGTTGTCAATCCGACTATCTCCTGGTACTGATATTTCGATAAACGTAACACCCTTGTTTTCACTTTTTTCAACCTCTGTAATATCGGGTGGATTACATTCCAAGCTTTTGTCAGTCTGGATTTTGAAATCCCAGAGTATTTTAGCTTTTTCATTTTCAACCGCTTTCTGGTAAACTTTATGATTCCAATAGTCTTTAGATACTTCAATCCCATACTTTTATACATAAATGCCAGTGGATATTATCTTAGCTACGTTATCATGCCTTTTACGGTATTCAATTTGTGCGATTTTGCTGCATCCACTTATAATGTGGTCTATTACTTCATTTTCTTTGCACAATCTACATTTACTGTCTTCTTGAAGTTTTTGTATTTTTGCCTTCATAACGTTGATTTTAATGGCCTGTTCTTGTGCTGCAAAAATTACCGATTCTGTTTCTTTGTTTAGTGCTCCATTTCTCAACCATTGCCAGGTCAAGTTGCTGTCAGCGCTGTCCTCTATGCTGTGAAGGTATTTTCCATGCAATGCCTTATTTTTCCATCTTTCGGTTCTAACTTTTACTTGGTTGGTTTTGTATTCCAATTTTGTCTCCATGGGTTTAAATAAACCCTCTTTCCTTACCTCAATTAGAAATGTTTCCGTTGTTTGCTGCAGATAATCATTTAAATTTCGTTTTTCTTCTTCAATAACTTGCTTCACTTGTAATAATCCTCTACCTCCTTTTTTGCGTGATAGATAGAGCCTATCAATGTCACCGCGAGGATTGAGGGCATGGTGCATTGTCATTAATTTTCGAGTTTTTCGATTTAAATCTTCCATCTCTAGCTGGGTTCATTCAACAATGCCTGCTGAATATCTCAGAACAGGTATGGCCCAGGTATTAATTGCTTTTATCAAATTTCCAGCATTAAGCATTGGCTTAAGGAGTTTTCTTAATCGTCTTATGTATTCTGCTCTAGTTCTTCCTTTGATATTATTGTGTAGAATTTGTGATGCTTCTAAAATTCCCAAATATGTGTAGCTGTCTTCGAATTTTATTGCTTTGATTATTTCATCATTGAGCAGCTCGATTTCGTTCATATCTTCAAACTTTCCTCTTGCTATTCCAACAATTGCACATTTGTCTAAGCCAAAATCCATTGATATATCTTGATTGAATATGTGCACATATGTGCACTCAGATCGTTGCTAAAGCAACGATCGGAGTGTTTAGCAACGATCCGAGTTCATTCTCTGATTTTGCATACAACTTCAGATCGTCCATGTATAAAAGGTGAGATATCTTTGCACTCTTTTGCGCAGTTTGATAACCATGAGCAGTTTTATTTAAAATTCTAGTTAAGGGGATAAATGACAATATAAAAATAGAGGAGATAATAAGTCTCCTTGAAAGAAGCCCCTTTTTATGTTTACCTCTCCAATTTCTTCTCTATTTATAACCAACGTTGTTTTCCAGTTTTTCATGCTCTATTGCAAAAATTTTGCACGTTTTCGCTAATACCAAATAGTTCTGTGCATTTTAAAATCCAACTATGAGGCACCGATCAAACGCTTTTTTATAATCTATCCAAGCTATATGAAGGTTGGTTTTTCTACGTTTGCAATTTTTAAGAATCATTTTATCAATCAGCAATTGGTCTTTTGTGCCTCTTGAATTTTTGCTGTTGCCTTTTTGTTCAATTGGGAGAAGAGAATTTGCTTTAAGATAGCTGTATATTTTATCAGCTAGTATGCCTGTGAGGTAGCTTAAAAGTTGTTGGCAGGCAGATTATTGGTCGGAAGTTTTCTGGGTTTGGACCTTTTTCTTTATTCTTTATGATCAAAAACGTTTTCCCTGCTATGAGCCACTCTTCTTTGCATTTTCCTTCTAAAACATCATAAAATTGGTTAGCAAGTCTTTCGTGTAAGCCCGTTAGATATTTCAACCAGTAGCCATGTAATTCATCCTTTCCGGGTGTTGAACAATTTTTTATTTTTTTAGCTTGCTTTTGAACCATTTCAGTTGTTATTTTCAGTTGGTCAATTTTTCGTTCTTATATATATATATATATATATATATATATAAAGTTAATGAATAGAACCGAGGTTTAAATAAAAAAACTTTAATTACACTACTAGTTTCGTCTGAACTTAGACTTCATCAGGCGTGAGATAAACATATTAATACCGGTGACCAATCTAAAGGAATTGGTTTTTTAAATACGGAGTAACGTATCTAATACCGTAAAGAATAAAGGCTAGAGTTTAAATAGAACAATGAACTCTGACTGTATCACTACGCACATGTGTGCATATAAGGTCTCGAGAGTGCCAATATTGAATGGTGGAGCTGTGAGAGTCTGGCAGGCTGTAGCTTAGGTTGTAATTAATATGGATGGTATAGATAACTATCTCCTTAGACCAGGGGTCGCGAACTGGCGGCCCGCGGGCCGGATACGGCTTGCGACCTTAATGATGTCTTTTAATTAAAACAGAAAAAAATTCAAACTTCTAAATGTTTTATGAGAGTTTTAAACAAAAAGAAAAGTTATTACTACCATTCTTTATACCATGTTTCTATCATCAAATGTTGGCAACACTGCATGAAAGGTTACTTGTCACGCAGCCATTTTAAGCCACGTGATACAATGTAAATAAGTGCCAGGTTACCATTGTAATATGATAGTGTGTTAATAAAAAGTTACCTCAATAACTTATATTTTTTTTACCCATAACAATGTTTGAATTTAAAGTTAACAAATAGAGAATAACTGACAGAGAATTTATTAAAAATTGTATTTTAAGTGCAGTCGAAATCATATGTCCGGAAAAAAAGCAAGCATTTCAAAGTATAGGCCTATCAGGAAATACAGTTGTGGAGCGTGTCGAAGATATAGCAGAGAACTTTCAGGATATATTGCGTGAAAAAATAAAGAGTTTTGTAGCTTTCTCCATTGCAGTTGACGAATGTACAGACATTATTAATATTTCCCAATTAGCAATATTTATTCGTGACGTTGATGACGATATAAATGTGACCGAAGAACTATTGGATATAGTGCCAATGTCAGGATCAACGACAGGAAATGACTTATATTTGTGTATTGAGAAAAGTCTTGATAATGCTCACGCGGACTGGTCAAAATTAGTAAGTGTGGCCACAGATTGGATTCCCGCTATGGTTAGTGTTAACGAAGGACTTGTTACAAAACTTCAAATGAAAAAGGAAATGTTGTGCAAGGACAAACTTAAATCGTTTCATTGCATAATACACCAGGAGTCACTTTGTGCTAAAAAACTAAAGATGGAACACGCGATGAGTGTAGTAATTAAAACAGTAAACTGGATACGCTCTCACACCTTGAATCATCGACAATTCAATGCTTTGTTGGATGAATTGGATTCACAATACAGTAGTTTGCTATATTATGAGGAGGTTAGGTGGCTTAGTCGTGGCGTCGTTTTAAAAAGATTTTTTGAACTCTTAAAAGAAATTGACATGTTTATTTCATTCGAAGGAAAATTGATTCCTCAGCTCACTGATGGAGATTGGTGCAAAGACTTGGCCTTTTTCGTTGACATAACAAGCCACTTAAACACTTTGAATACTGCTCTGCACGGACGTGAACATGATACGTCATATATATGATTCACTTAAGTCATTTCTGGCTAAACTCTCTCTTTTGGCGAACCCAGTTGGCAAAGAATAATTTAGCCCACTTTCCTACACTTAAATTGATTTCTTGAAATAATAATGATGCTGGAAAGTACATTCCTCAAATTGAGAATCGAAAATTGAATTTTGAAAAAAGATTTTCTGATTTCAACCAGTTTGAAAATGAATTATTATTATTCAGTTCATCCTTTTTAATTAATATTGAAAACGTTGGCGAAGAATTACAAATGGAAGTAATTGAACTCCAGTGCAATACTGAACTAAAAAAATAAATATAACGAAGTTGGCGTACCAAATGTTTATAAATATCTCGGCAGTAAATATCCCAAATATAAAATTTATTGTGCAAAAATGTTGTCAATCTTTGGAAGCACCTATGTATGTGAGCAATTATTTTCAATTATGAAACTTAATAAGTCAAAGTTCCCCTCACGGATAAAAGATTCTAGATTAAATGCAATACTTCATATTGCAACACGAAACGAAAAAACAGATACTGTATTGATATGTTAGTACAGAAGAAAAGATGTCAAGTTTCACGATCAAAATCAAAAGAACTCGTAGATAAAAAATCTGTATTTTTGTAAGTCAAAATTATGTATTTAAATAATTTTCTTAAAGTATGAATAAAATGTAATTGAACTTATATTTTCTAAACTTCTTATATTTTTAAAATTTAAAATTTAAATGGTGGTGTAACATTTTACGTAAGTCGTGAAGGCCCGGCAATAAAAGGGCCTTTGTTAGAGCCTTTCTTTTTTTTTAGTTTATGTTTTGGTTCACAGAATAATATTGAGTACGGGCCGTATTCAATATTATTAATATACGTTATATATATTGATATACGGCGTCTGATATATACATCTAATTGACTGGTCCTTTGTTGGGCTTGAGTTTGAGAGCCCCTTTTTTCGTCTAGTCTGGTTAAAAGACCGAAATCATATTCCCCGGTTATTGTTTTATTGAAACAATGAAACAATTGAAACAATGGTTATTGAAAAGGTTCAAGAGAATTAATAAACAAAATGCCTTTAGCATCCCAAAGCACCGATGCCGGGACCTTTCCTGCTAATGGAATTTACTTTGTCTTCTTTGGCACTGAGCAACCGGCTTCTGTCCACTGTTTTGACCGATGTTTGGATTCTTGTGTGTAATGGGGAATCCACGTCTCATCAATAGCAAAAAAAAAAAAAAAATTAACACACAAAATCAGTTTTATTCTTGTTAAAACGCTTCAAGCACTGTTCAGAGTTTTTCATACGACTGTGTTTTTTCATACGCCTGCTGTGAGCAAGCGCGGCACCCATCTTGCGCAAAGCTTTTTCATATGTAATTCTTCACGCAAAATATATCTTGCACGTTCTTTCGAAATGCAATTTCATGCATTTTGACTCGCCGATCATCCAATACCATATCATGCACTTATCAATGATTTCTGGTGTTGTTACACTTTTTGGACGTCCTTCACGTGGATCATCTTCAAGGCTGGTACGGCCACGTTTAAACTCGGCAGCCCATTTCGTAATTGTAGAAAACGAAGGAGAAGAGTGCCCATAAACTTTTATGAACTTCGAATGAATTTCCTTTGGCTTCAAACCTTCTTTTGCAAAGAATTTTATAACCGCACGATACTCAATTTTATCCATTTCAAGGGATACAGACAACACTTTTGCTTCAGACAGCTGTATAAAGCAAACTACTTGATAGAATGACTTGCAATTTCACAAGGATGCTTAAGACAGATGTACCAACTTAAAAAAAAATCTTGCCGATAGCGTTGCCATCTATGGTCGAGGCCGAGAACTTTTCAGACATCTCTCGTGTGTATATATATATATATATATATATATATATATACATATATAAAAGGCGTTAGCTGATTTATATATATATATATATATATATATATATATATATATAAATCAGCTAACGCCTTTTATTCCCGTATACGGGGAGTAGGCGAGGCCATTAAGCCCTATCTAACTTTTGGAGACTGAGTGGGCAGTTCAATCTCCACTGGTACCAATCAGAGATAGATGGCCCAAGGCTATCACTAATTAAGCGGTACTCAGTGAAGAGAGACGGCTCACATGTGCCGCCATCTCGTGGTCCCTAACCCTAACACAATATATTTAATGTCTGAAATAATGTGGGTTCTACGGTCGATTTTCTTGAGTTTACAGGACGAAAAACCCGAGTTTCCGGGAGGAAAAACCTGCTTGCCCGTGCCAGAGATCGACTAACTCGGGAACCGGTCGAAAAAAGGCTTGGAAAAATTTCCTCTAGTTGCCGACTAGACTCGAAACCAAGTCTTCCTTCGTGCGGCCAAGCGCCGTGGTTGGCAAACGCCACATCCACTGAGCTACACAGGCTCTCTCTCATATATATATATATATATATATTCCGTAGGGTGGGAAGAGTTTCATTATATATATATATATATATATATATATATATATATATATATATATATATATATATATATTTATATATTTATATATATATATATATATATATATATAATGAAACTCTTCCCACCCTACGAAAATGAAATCGTCGTAGGATGGGAAGAAAATAGAATTTATACATCTGATGAGAGATAAATATCTGAAGCAGCATTTAAGGGAAGGACACGACGTTTGAGAGTGCTGGATCTAAGCATAGCATTAGGGAACTTTACAGTCACCAATTTTGGGCGTGGGCAACAGGGTTTTTCTCCCCATTTTATCTGGGGTTTTCCTGCGGTAAGCAGGCAAACCATCCCCGTGAACACACATACGGATTACAGTCAGGAATACTTAAGACCCAGGCATAGGCCTGATTCATCAGCTATGCCGGTCCCAAGCCCGGATAGAATTTGGGGATTGAGATGGTACCGTACTTTCCTGTAAAAGGGGCCTCACGGGCGTTATATTATCATACGCTATAAAAATAATAATAAACAGTCACCAGTCTACAATATTCTGCAATGAAATGTACACATTTAGGTATTCTAAAAAACTCCGTCTGTCTCGCGAACTTATAAAATTGTACCATATATTAAGTCAGTATTATCAGTAAATAATTGAAAAAAAAAATACTTATCTTTCTGCAGCGTTATGAACCAACGACGGTACACCAAATATCATCGATCCCAAAAGTGATTAGTTCTTTCTCTTTTTAAGCACATATTGTTGATTCTGTTCCACTACTAAATATAAATAAAAATGATCCAACTACTTTATTTTGAACATCTACATGTTCAAAATAAAGCTGATATTTTCAGTACAAACAATGAACAAACGAAGAGAGAAGACGGTGGCATAAAAATAATAAAAGAAATATGAGAAACGAATATGAATACGAATATTCTCTTGTTGAGAATTCATGAAACCACAACTAGTAAGATAGAATAAAAATGAATAGAAATATTTGAGAAGTGATTAAAATATTAAACAGAATAATTCCTGAAATGATCCTTAAAGAAAGAGAAATGGAAATGTGTTTGGACTTGGCTGAATAGCAATTCCTTTAATAATTAATAATTTGGTCTTTCTACTGTTAAGAATCCATCTCACGACACAAATACTTCTAAATTTCTTTAAGGCGAAAGAAATATTCAGAGAAAGAAATATTTAAAGAAATTTAGTAGAAACGATATATAAATAAAAGAGTTGCGATCCATATTATAAGAGAAATTTGCCAAAAAATAAAATGTCCGACAATAATATGAGTATTATAACACCAATGATGTAAACGAAGTTTTTAAGATGGCGTCTGACAGTTTCAATCGCAACTATAATGACCAATCACAAACGTAATTCATTGCCTGACAGGTATATTTTACGACTGCATTTAATAATTTACGTTATTGACTGGAATCACTTTAGCTTCTATTTTACATGAAACAACATGTTAAGATTTTTTTTACAACATTTCTTACCGAAAGGGATTTGGTATTATAATAGAAAGTTATATATATTTACAACTAAAATTGTTAGAGAGAAATTTCTTCCTGAAATTGTGATAGCAACTGGCTAGAATTAATTCAAAATGTACAGTCGAGTTACTTTAATTGATGAAGAAACCAGTAACTATAATGTTAAAATCATACAAATGAAAATTAAGATTAAAAAAAAAGTTTAAACTAAATCGTAAATAAATTTAAAACAAAGAAAAATGTAAATTTAAATAGTTTTAAGAATTAAAAGTTTTATTAAAATTTTGTCACAGATATAATACACCTATTTAGAAATCGAAGAGGTATTTTATAACAATCTGTACAAGGAATTTAGTTTCGAATTTGGACGCCGAATGAGTTTTGATTGATTGAGTAAATGATTTACTGATATTCTGATGAAAGTAGTGTATATTCGTGTCTCAGGATTACGGAGTATTCTCAAAGCATTGGAACATTATTACAAAAAGGACTACATGAGCGTTTCATAGTGCCAGAACTCAGAAAAACTTACTAAGGTAAGTAGCAGCCAATTCTCTATTTAACTTAGCAAGACCATGGAAAACCCTTAACGTTCGAAGAAGTTTACAGAGAGTTCCTAAGATTAGGAAAACTCTTAAACGATAACTAGCCAGGGAAGGTAAAACTGTACGACACATTCCCCCCCTCCCCCCGCAGCAGTCACAGACGACATCATGGACGACCAAAACAACGAAGACGACACACACCCTCAACAAGACTTAGCACATAGAAACGCCTACCAAACAGCAGAATTGCACACAGACTTCCAGAAAGTACAAAAGAAAAGAAAAAATATCTAACACGACAGAAATACCCAAAACAAGAGAAATAGACAAAGCAACAAAGGAAAGAATACCCCCAGTCATCCTAAGGGCCAAGGAACACTGGACATCGATCGCCACTTCTCTGAAAACAAACAACAAGAATCACCTTCACAAAAGCAACAAACACGGAAGAAGGAATACGCATTCAACCTAAGACATCGACAGACTACAGAAACATAACAAAATTCTTGGATAACAACCTACCGTATCACACATTCCAACTCAACAGTGACAAACATCTGAAAGTAGTACTAAGAGGAATCACAGAAACAATATCAACAGAAGAAGTCACCACAGACCTACATAACAAAGGATTTAATCCCATTAAAGTAAGCCGAATGCACAGAGAAGACAAGACACCCTACCCCTTGATCCTAGTCGAAATCTCAAAAGACCAGAAAGATATATACGACCTCCAAACCATCTGCGACCTAATTATAAAAGTAGAATCTATGAGGCTCAAATCCACAACAACACAATGTCACAGATGTCAGAAGTTCGGTCATGCACAGCTATGCTGCAAAGCAGAATTCCGATGCGTGAAATGCGGAGGAAAACACGCCACACTAGAATGCAAGAAACCACGCACCCAGCCAGCGAAATGTGCTAACTGCGGGGGCTCACACCCCGCCAACTACAGAAGGCGTACAGCACATCCCCAAAACCAGAAGATACAACCCCAAAGCAGCAAGCCTATACAAGAAAGCAGACCCACCCAACAAATCACAACCTCCACAACAAACGAAAGAACATATGCAGAAGTTGCAAAACTAACCCAACAACAAGACTCCAAACCCAAAACAAGCCACCCACAGCAAACCAGCAAGACCAATCTCCTCAACATAACATAGGAGAGATGCTTGCAGAACTCCGACAAACTGACCCAACACAAGAGGCCAAGGACATCATTCTAAAACACACACAGATTTTATTCTCTGCAATCCTTAATGGATAAAAGCAAAAAAACCCAACTCTCCACAGATCATCAGCTGGAATGCTAACGGACTACCCAACAAAGCAATAGAACTACAGGAATTCACTGCAGAAACCCAAGCAGATATCATCTTAGTAAATGAAACACACTTGCGTCCATCTGACAAGACAAGAATCAACAACTACGCCATGTACCCCACAGACAGGATCTATGCAAGAGGAGGAGGAATGCCATCTTCATTAAAAGAAGTATAAAACATAACGCAATCGCCACACTTCAAACAGAACACATGGAAACAACAGGAATTGAAATACACATGGAGAACACAAGCAATATCATGATATTTGCAGCCTACAACCCCCCAGATAAAAAACTCCTAGAATCAGATCTGGACGAAATACTAAATGCAGGTAAAGCAATCATCATAGCTGGAGATTTTAATGCCAATACATTCAGCCTGGAATAGCAGAAACTCAAATATCAACGGAAGAATACTCAACTCTTATACTACTTCACGAAACATAGCAATAATAGGACCCACAGAACCAACACACTACGGAGCAACCGGACGTCCTGATGTAATTGATATTGCTATATTAAAAAACATAGAGCACAGCTATCAAATACATGCAGCCAACGAATTAAGTTCTGATCACAACCCCATCATATTGCAACTAGGCACCACACAAGATTTAACGGAAAATATCTCCACCTTTATAAACTGGAAACAACTTCCCTCAGCCTTCCAAGAATTTCTTGGTCCATTATCACATAATATCCACTGAAGACATAGAAATAGCAGTAAAAACATTTGAAAATGTTTTTACTGTATCACAGGTAACACATACAACCAAATGCGCACCACAAATAAACTCCCAGAGGACATAAAATGTCTTATCCGAGAGAAAAACAGGTTAAGAAGAAAATATCACAGAACACTGGATCCCGCAGATAAGCAGGCAGTTAACAGAGCTACAAACCAGGTTCAGTATGCCCTAAAGGATCACCGTAACGAACTCTGGAATAACAAAATACACCAATTAAACACAGAAGATAAATCATTGTGGAGAATGATGAGATCACTTCGTTCAAAACCTAACACGCTTCCCCCAATCCAAGGAGAATATAGATTCGTCCACAGTGACAAGGAAAAGCTAGAAGCATTTGCAGACAGCCTAGAAAGACAATGCAGTCCCAATTATGTCAATGTAGATTTAAGCTTCATAAGAAAAATTCACACCCAAGTGCGTAAAATAACTCGAAACGCTTCACTCTAATCCAACAACAAATCCGTGTCACCAACAGAAATATATGACATCATAAGAAAACTAAACAACAAAAAGGCTCCTGGTCCAGATGGTATAAGGAACAAGGTGCTCAAGCTACTCCCACGTAAAGGGGTTATACATCAGGTAGCCATCACTAATGCCATTCTTCGGCTAAATTATTTCCCAGAGCGATGGAAGCTTGCAGATGTCTTCCTAATTCCAAAACCTGGGAAAAATGCACAATTCCCACAGAACTATCGGCCTATCAGCCTTCTATCATGTGTAGGCAAAATAGCCGAACGCGCTATACTAACACGAATTCAAGAAGCAACAGATAACAAACAAGTCATACAAGACGAGCAATTCGGATTCAGAAAACAGCATTCTACGATCCTCCAAATTTACAGAATTATTGAATACATCACCCAAGGGTATGAATGGCACCAACATTCTGGCGCAGTCTTCTTGGACATAACACAAGCATTTGATAGAATTTGGCATCATGGTCTGATTTTCAAGCTACACCAAGTAGGAATCCCAATACTACTAGTTCTACTTATCAAATCATATCTGAATAACAAAAAATTTAAAATAAAACTCAACGGTATCAGATCCACAGAAAGGAGAATCATGGCAGGAGTCCCACGAGGCTCTCTCTGCTATCTCCCCTACTCTTCTCCATATACATGGCGGATCTCCCCAAGTTGTCCCTATCCATCACCGCTCTCTATGCCGACTACACAATTATCATAGCCAGATCCCTCCGTCAACATCTGGCCAAAAACAAGTTACAGAGAGCAGTCAACGAATATTAGAGGACTGGTACACCAAATGTCGGATTGCCATCAATCCAGGAAAAAGCTCTGCAGTACTTTTCCAGAGGTGATTTAATGAGAAAAAGAAAATTAAAAATCTATTAATCAAAAAAAAAAAAAAATCAGCTAACGCATATGTTGTTCCCGTATAGGGAGTAGGTTACCCTATCTAACTTTTGGAGACTGAGTGGGCAGTTCAATCTCCACTGGTAGCCAATCAGAGAGATAGCTGGCCCAAGGCTATCACTGATTCATCGGTACGCAGTGAAGAAGGCGGAAAGCTAGTGTCGCCATCTCGTGGTCTCTAACCCTAACACAATATTTTTAATGTCTGAAAATAGTGTGGGTTCTACGGTCGATTTTCTTGAGTTTACGGGACGAAAAACCAGAGTTTCCGGGAGAAAAAACCCACTAGCCCGTGCCAGAGATCGACTAACTCGGGAACCTGCCGAAAAAAGGCTTAGAAAAAGTTCCTCTAGTCGGCGACTAGATTTGACGAGTAAATTAATAAAAATCTATTAATAAAAAATAAATAGAAGATATTAATTTGAATGAAAATAGATTTAAAAGAAAGATAAATGACAGCGTGTTTGTGTATTTCTAATTCTAATTCTAGTGATGTCAGTATTTTTTCATGGCTATCGCAAATCAATACTTTCCGTAACGATTTATAGTGTCGCCATCTAGTGACGAGAAAAAACAGAAGTAGTGGAGTTATTTCGATTAGCTTTGGAAATAGAAATGCAAACTTATAAATATAATGATTACAGTTTAACTATTATAAGCTTCCTATAATTTATAATTACTCTTCTTAAATCTGCTATAGTATCGAAATTATTACGCCAATGAATATTAAATATATAATGAAATCTGTATCTTTAGATAACCCACAGCACTGGTCCTTCAACATTTGTTTTAGGATGCACTGTTTACTGTAATATTTAACATAATCTTTAATATGTACTCGCTTATATATTCCTCTAAATCTTCCTAATTAAGTGATTATATGTATCATTGCAAAAGTAATTGCTTATTTTTCACGCAATGGCCACAACAGTGAGAACTGATGCAATAATACCTTCAGATTCTCTAGTCTCAAATTACTAATTCAAATAAATTTGTAATCGTTAACAAAGACAAAGAAACACTTTTGAAATAGAAGATATAATGTTTAACCTACCAGATAAGTTAGCTGGAAAGATTTGCTACTGTGGATATTTCCATTTTCTGGTCTAGATAAATATGCGTCCTGAATTGTAAGGCATCAGTCTTTGAATGTCGCTTGAAGGTCTGCGTATTATTGACAGAAATTAAACAATGAAATCTGATGTTTGTTCCAACTTTAATAACAATCCCAGTTCTCCGTTGATCGATTGTTAAACTGGTTTTGCATCTTTCTTTAAGAATAGCAGTTAAACTGTACAGTATGGTATTTATTGTCCAAATTTTTTTTTTTTTTGCAGAATATTAATATTATTTCTATATTAATATAGTTATATATATATATATACATGTAAATATTTTTTTTTAACCTTGGGAATAACGTATATTAGGGTTACCAAGTAATTTTATAAACTTGGTTATTTTACTCCTAATCCCAAGTAAGCAAACAGTTAAGTTTGCGCCCGAAATGTTGTTCATGTCTAAAGGTGGTGCAACACCAGAGCAATTCATTGTAAAGGTGGATAAAGATCTGATCACTGTTCTTAATATTTTCCATAATGTAAACCACATCTCACTAAGAGATGTATACTGCAATACATTATGGGTTAAGGCGCAAACTTAACTCTTTGCTTACTTGGGATTAGGAGTAAAATAACTAAGTTTATAAAATTACTTGGTAACTCTAATATATATTATTCTTAAGGTAAAAAATATTTATTTACTTCCATATCTCCTCCAAAAATTGTTCAAAATAAAAACACCTTTTAGCAACTTGCATAGGTAAAGTTGATAATGCTCTGTATTACTAAAACTATATATAGAGTGGTTGAGGTGATTGATTCATTCAATCCAATAACCTTGGAGGGTAATGGATAGCAATGCTGTAGCTAATGAAGCTCTAACTGAGGCTCGGCTATTGCTGTTACCTTCCTGCCATGATCAGAGCTTTAATAATAGCTCAATAAACTTATCCCTACACCGTCCGCTACAGATAACGGGGAATATGAAAAGCATTCTTGCTTCGCCCCTTTAAGCCAGTCCTTATAAGGATATAAGGATATAAGGAACTATATATATATGCCTCTCCAGCCTGGAGCCACACCTCTAACGCTAACATTATCAAGATTCAGCGTGTGCAGAACAAGTGCTTGAGAATGATTCTGAACGCCCCGTGGTATGTTAGAAACAGCCAGCTCCATAGAGACACAAATATTCCATATATTCTCTCTTATCTACAATCCTTAGCTTCCAAGTTTTTTCTAAAGACGTCCACACACCCCAATGATTTGATTCAACAAGCTGCAGCATATGAGCCAACGGACATATTCAAATATAGAAGACCAAAAACTATATTAGCCTCCTATAACGATGCATAATCTCCATGCCCATTCAGGGCGAGCAAACTGCTCGTAAATTTTACCCTCACTGTAACCACGACAGATAGCGGGGAATATGAAAAGCATCTTGCTTCACCCTTAAAGACATAAATGTCAATTGTCAATCAATTGTCAACTATATATATATATATATCCTGAGTTTAAAGAATATATATGTAATCCTGAGTTTAAAGAATATATATATATATATATAATCCTGAGTTTAAAGAATAACTATTTAATTTAATGACTTAAATACTAAAACTATATATATATATATATATATATATATATATATATATATATATATATATATATATATATATATATATATATATATATATATATATATATATATATATATATATACTATGTATATATATATATATATATATAACTATGTATATATATATATATATATATATATACTATGTATATATATATATATATATATATATATATATATATATATATATATATATATATATACTATGTATATATATATATATATATATATATATATACTATATATATATATATATATATAATCCTGAGTTTCTACTTGGTTGTAATGGTATATATTTTAAAGAATAACTATTTAATGACTTAAACCGAGATAAATATGAAGTTTTAATGAAAATGATACAACTAGTTTCAGCCTTTTACAGCCAGCCTTCTTCAGGTATCCACTAAAGGTAGAACACAATAATAAAAATTGAAGTTACAAAAAACTGAGACTTACAGGCAAAAAATGCAATACATAATTGACGCAAAAACGTTGTAGTTTTCAAGTTGTTCTATCTAACGCGCTATTGTTTGTTGCATGCGAGCTTGCAAGTTCTCGTGAACGCCAGTATTGATCAACTGCAGCATAGTTGTCAGGGATGTTGTAACTCAAATTGTTGTTCAAATGTTCAGGATTAAGGAGGATTTCGCTGGACTCCACGATTTTCCTTTCAAACTCATCACTGCAGCGAAAAATGTTTTCGGATTTATCCCAGCAAGCTGAGTGACTCTGTAGATCATCATGAGGATTGTTTGAGAAAAAAAACATGACTGGATAAGGCAGATGCATGTGATCTTTTGTAGGAGATGTCTCTCTTATGCTCCTCTATACGAAGTTCACCAGATTTTTTAGTCTGTCCAAAATAAGGAATATTACAATCGCACCACAATTTGTAAACACCTGGATATTTCAGGTTGTGAAATAGGCTTCGGATGGCTTATAAGAGAACGGACTTTAGGGAGTGTAGTGAAAAACGTCCTGTTTTTGTGTCAATTATTTATCGGGACAGTGAATATAAATGGCGCACGTGTAGTGAGTTGCAGAGTCAGTCAGCGCCGGGATACAGAGTTTAAAAGACGAGCGTATTTTGAGCGTGCTTTTGATGAAATCAGGGGTGTGTTAATTTTCTACTGAAAAAGTGTAACAAACAGTGTAGCGATTAATTTTGTTTTTATAAGGCACCTGTCAAGATGTCAAGGAAAGATCTAACGTTAGCAGATAAAATCACCTTACTTGACAAAATAAAAAGCCAACCGTCTAACACCAGTCATCATCAGCTGGCAGAGATAACCGAAGTGTTCCAAAATCTACAATAAATCAGATTATAATATTGGTTATAATATATTCTATATAACGCGAAATAAAATTTAAGAAAGCACACGTTGTGAATGACAGTGCTGTACAGCAGAAATCGATTGAACTCACAGAATTGCTACAGAAGTTTAGTCCTGATGAAATCTATGATGCTGATGCAGCAGGTCTGTTATACCGTGCACATCAGGCCGAACCCTGGACTATAAACCTGAATTTGAACAATTTCAATTTATTCCTGCTAACCACATCCCTGGTCCATTTTTCTATGATTCCCATATCCAGTGGCTGTACCACATCCCTGGTACAGCCACTGGACATGGGAATCATAAAAAAATTTGACCACATTGTATCATGGAAAATTATACGCTACATTCTTGAAACAATGGAAGGAAATTTACTAACGTCATCTTCGACGGCCAGAGAAATCGGCGCAAAGGTTATCATTTTACAGGCTGTAAAATATGTTGCAGATAGTTGGCCAGATATAAAGAGCAAGACATTTCAAAGCTGCTTTGCTCATTGTCACTTTCAGAATTCAGACAACGAAATTCCTGATTTGAATGATAAGGAAAATGAAATCATTTTGGAACTGCAACATGTCAGAAACTACGAAGAGTTCAACTACTAGTTCAGATTGCTAGAAATATTTACTAACAAACCACAGGGCATTCATTTCTCGTTCTTCTATTTTTTTTTTTATTACACTGAAAATGAATTGTGAGGATGCAATTGTTGAACAAATTGCAGCTGTTTTGCTGACTCAGATGAAGGCAGGCCCTTTATCTGAGTTCGATTCGTGTGCTGAATTTGTTCAGTTGCAATCCAGAAAGGGCACACGTCAGGGTATACCCGAGAAATTTCTCCAAAATAATTTTATGGAAAATATACTTCTTTGATTGCTACCTAAATATAATTAACCCTTTAAGGTAACTGACACATATGTGTACGTTTAGTTTATTATTATTATTAGGGCACTGCTTAATTTGGGCAAATTTTTCTAGTCCCTATATGTTCCAATTAACCGGATTCCACTGTATATATAAATATATATATGTACATATTTTTTGATGTTGAAGATAACTGAGATAGATTAACTCAGATAGCTCAGAGATAAATTTGATATCAAACTACAAGACATTCGTTTGAGCTATTAAATTAAATTAAAGCTTTGATCATAGCAGGAGGGTAACAGCAATAGCCGAGCCTCAGTTAGAACTTCATTAGCTACAGCATTGCCATCCATTACCCTCCAAGGGTATTTTCGGTTTCTTCCTTAAAAAAACTTCCAAATTCCAGACATTCGTTCTAATAAGAACTGGGCGATGGACTGAGTCCTTGACTCTTTATCCCGTCATCTGAATGAAGTAAATCTGTGTGGATGGAGTGTTATTGAGCTAAAAAGCTCTAGTCATGGCTGGGTAACGGCAATAGCCGAGCCTCAGTTAAAACTTCCTTGGTTCAGCATTGCCATTTGTTACCCTGATTAGTAAGTAAAGGGTAAAATCTCAAAAAATCGGACGATCTCTAGGCCACTCCATAGTGGGCGAAAGACCGTCCATGTCTCAGCGTTGGTTCCACTCAGTGTCGGCCTCCCCGTCCTAGCACCCCGACTACTGAGCAGAACCGCTCAAATTCCGAGGAAAATAATTCACCGACACCGACAAGAACCCCTCAGCGGGCCGTGCCGGAGAACACCTTCCCCGGAGACTCAAAGTGCTCCCTTAAGGCAAAAACTCTAAGGGAGCAAACTCAAAAACTCATCACCCAGGATAACAGCAACAGCCGAACCTCAGTTAACTTCCTTGGTTCAGCATTGCTAATTGTTACCCTGGAAGTCCTAAAAAGGACTTTTCCTCTCCAGACATTCGTTTTTATAGTCCTTATAAGGACTGGCTTAAAGGGGCGAAGCAAGAATGCTTTTCATCTTCCCCGTTATCTGTAGAGGACAGTGTAGGGATAAGGTGTTATTGAGCTATTAAAGCTCTGATCATGGCAGGAGGGTAACAGCAATAGCCGAGCCTCAGTTAGAACTTCATTGGCTACAGCATTGCTATCCATTACCCTCCAAGGGTATTGGATTGAAAATCAATCACCGCATCTCACGGTCGATTGATTCTCCTCCGTTTCTCGTTCTTTTGCTTATTTTAGGAAAGTATATGTGAAAATAAAAATGGTAAGTTCTGAACGTGTGGACAGACTTATGTGTTCGTCGAACATGTTGTTTATTATTTTAACGGTATAATAGAACACAGAAACTAAGTAAATAATTAATTTATTAACTTGATGCTGATATTTCGCTGGTATTATAACCAACATCTTCAGAGCACAAAAACACTGTTTGTCACAATACGCGAGACTAAAACAACATGGTGTACATTAACAAAATTGTAGCAGCAACACAAAGACTAGAGTCCTGATTTTGGCGCCCTCTATCTGAAAAAAAAAAAAAAAAAAAAAAAAACCGCTATCATATATTGCTAGAGTCCTAGAAAAGTGTTAGTTTTTCCTTAATATGACTGTCTCCCAGATCTTCGGCAAGTTAATACAGCCATATTTGTTGAGATTTGGGGTGTGTTTTAGGGCTTCTGTCGCCTCTAAGAACAATCTCTCTGATTTATATGGGTTTCTGTGTAGTACTTTTGTGTTTTTCCAGTTGATCCTGTGTGCAGGGGTATCCAGAGCATGGTCTGCTAGGCCCGACTTCCCATAATGATATTTCTGGACGTATCGTTTATGTTCGTTGATGCGGATATTCACAGTTCTTCCTGTTTGACCGTAGTAGGCTTGATTGCATGAGCAGGGTACTTGGTAGACTCCTGGATGTGATAAAGGAGGAATGCTGTCCTTGGGTGAGCGGATGAGGGTGGCTAATTTGCTACATGGTCTGAATGTAGTGCGTAGTTTATGTTTAATGAGAATTCTTGAGATCTTTTCGGATGTGCCTTTAATGTAAGGGATGGTGACTGTTTTGTTGTAGTTCTCTGTGGTGGATGGTGGGAGGGGTTTCTTAGGAGTGTTTAGTATTTTGTTTATTTTTTGTGGATTGTAGCCGTTGGCCAAGAAGGTGTGGCGTAAGTGAGTCAGTTCAGCAGTAAGAGCCTTGTCATTTGAACAGATTGCTCTCGCTCTATGGGTTAGCGTTTTTAAAATGCCATATTGTTGAGAAGGATGATGGTGTGATTGTTTGTGTAAGTATCTGCCTGTATGTGTGGGTTTTCTGAAAACTGAAAATGATAAGGAACCATCTGGGAGACGTGTAATGAGTGTATCCAGGAAGGGCAGACAGTTGTTGGCTTCCGGTTCCATAGTAAAGTGGATTTTTGGGTGTTGGCTATTTAAATGTGCTAGGAATGTTTTCAATGTCTCAGGGCCATGTGGCCAAATGGCAAGCACATCATCAACATAGCGTAGCCAAAGTGTTGGTTTGAGAGTGGCTGTATTGATTGCTTGTTTTTCCAGGTGTTCTATGTAAAAGTTGGCTAGGGGGGGAGAAAGGGGGGAGCCCATGGCTGTCCCATCAATTTGTTTGTATATTTTCCCTTTCCATGTGAAATATCCTGCATGTATTGTGAATTTGAATAGTTCAAATATATCAGGGGGGAAGTGTGACTTCAGTAGATTGAGGGTTTCTATTAGTGGTACATTTGTGAATAGTGAAGTGATGTCAAAGCTTACTATTAAGTCTGAGCTTTTTAGGGTGAGGTGTTGTAAGATGCTTTTTAGGTGTGCTGAATTTTTGATAAAGGAGGGAGAATTGTTAGTGAGAGTGGCTAGTAGCTTTGCTAAATGTCTAGCCAGTTTGTATGTGGGACTATTTATACTGTCCACAATTGGGCGTAGGGGTGTGCCTGGTTTGTGAATTTTTGGTGATCCATAGATCCTCGGTGTTCTAACATGGAAGGGTTTGAGTTTGTTAACTGTGTCTTTGGGCCAGGAAGTGACTTTTTTTAATAATTTTCGTGCCTTATTCTTTTGTGTGTTGGTGGGATTGCGATCTATAATTTTGTATGTTGACTGATCTTGTAATAGTGTGTGCATTATACATAAATATCAGCATCAAGTTAATAAATTAATTATTTACTTAGTTTCTGTGTTCTATTATACCGTTAAAATAATAAACAACAGGTAAGTTCTGAATTTTATTTATTTTATATAATAATTTAAAGAAAGTTACAAAATATTTTTCTTACATTTAATAAATAAATAAATAAATTCTCACGATTTTTATAATAATTTTAAAAAAATATTTGGAAATATCACATTTGTTTCATTAGTAAATCACATATTTGTGCCGATTGAGGCACTGAAATTCGAATCGGTCAATTTTATCGCTATTAATGTTGGTGTCGTTTCCAATTCCATCATGTCGAATATGCAGAGCTTGTTTTTGGTGGTTTGAAAAATAAAAAATCTTTACAAAAAGAAAACTTCGGAGAAATAGACTGTCCATAATAAAAATTCAAGGATTTTAAATGATTTCTTTAATATCACACACACATATATACATAAAGAGAGAGAGAGAGTACCGACATATTTCTATTAATGTTGTGGAAAGCTCCTTCTGCTCCTTTTTCCAATTTGGTGGGAAATCATCGCTTTAAACATTTCTTGTCATTTGAAAAATGGCGAGAAATAATTCGTCCGAAAATAATTTCGTAAATATTAATACGTGATATTAATGCTTAGGAAATGATTCTTCGGAAGACTCTACTGAATAAATAAGGAAAAATCAGTTTGTAATTTCACTTCGTGTAATGACGTAGGGGATTCGCTTTCCAGATTCCTCTTCAAGCAGGAGTTCATCAGGATTCTGTTGTTTCACCTCCGTTCTTCTCAGTCGCCTCAATCACTCTTCACGGTTTCAGTCTTGCTGATGAGAGAAATCTTGCAGTGCTCAAAAATTTCAAACCTCAAGGTCATCTCCAATAAGTATCCTAAACAAGGATTAAATAGTTCCTAATCCTTTTACAAAATTAATCCAGAATTTCTGATGGTATAAATTCTTATAAAATGTGATAATTTTAATAATTATAATGATATTTTACCGTACTATAGAAATGTTTCCTTTGAGTATGAAAAGGAATTTGTTTAATGATATTCGATAATGTCAAAAATAGAAGAATTCCCGTTTGTATCCCATTATAACCTGAATTGCTATTTTCGCCATTTAATATACCTCGCATTTCATTTGAATCGCTTTATTTTCCGAACATTGACTGGTAGCTGTGAAATCTCGTGGAAAGAATTAAACCGACTTTATCGAGCTGTTGCTTGATAACTTCTTTAAGTAGTATGTGAGTGAAGGAACTCGATGTCCAAGAATATTTCACCTAATTATAGTCATGCTATACTAACTTGGGAAGTCGTTAATTGCACGGATATTCCAATTATAAAGAAGGTTACACGATTAACTCAAAGCAGGAAATTATGGTCAGCTGAGACAAGCAATACGTTCGTTTTTATGGCATCAGTTTCCAGCTGAGAAGGGATAACGGCAGTGCACCGGAAGTATTTTTATAAAGGCATCGCTGATGCAATATTCGAATGTGTCTCCAGAGACTGATGAATGAACATGGCGAGTTGGAAATGAATGTGCCATCTTATTAAGGAAGAGATTACTGGCCAAAACAAAAGCGATCATTGCTCAACAAATGATTGTCACTTTGATAAAAAAAAAAAAAGTATCCACCTGGTGTGTGTCACATTGACCTCAAAGATACCTCTACAAAGGAGGAAGTAACTCAGGAAAAGGAGAAGACGGTATTGAGCAATTGCATAAATGGAATATGAATTCAGCAGCACAAATGGAAGGGATACGAGCATGGATAGTAAAAGAAGATTCAACTGAACGAATTTTTTTTTTTTTTTTGAACTGGCTGTATAATTTCAGAGTAAGCGAATGGAGATATTCTCAAAGAATACATGACCATTGCAGAAGGGTCTTGCAAAGATTGATGTGTCTAACAATCGATATATCAGTATCTCATGAGAGTGGTGGTGAAGAGTTTGAAAGAGTTGGTAAGAAATCACGTACAGAAGCGGGTTGCCAATATTCTATGCTTTGCAATGAACGGTATGGGTTCACCAAGTGAAGGTCAAGGTTTGAGTAATTTCCTCACATTTCCTAATAATGTTACGGTTGAGTTGAAGGAGGATTCAGCATGGGATTAGGGATCAGTCCTTGGCCCATTCATAACTTTTTTAATTTATCAGTTCGTGGATTAGGCCTACTGGCCTAATCCACGTTAAAAAAGCGCGCCTAATACTCTACCTCTGAGGTGGTGTGGAAAAGAGTACACATTTTGTCACTTCTGTCAATTATCATTAAGAGAGCGATGCCATCCTTACGCAGAGATGCTCTCCTTGTTTGCGCTTGTTTGATGTTTGATGTGCGCATGTTCATAAAAATATTTAAATAATCCCATTGCTCCAATCAACAACCTATATCTTCCATTACAGGTCGATATTCTTCAGGATTCGTCAAATTCCTAACTTTCCAAACAATGAGTGAGTTGGACTTGAAAAGACTTCGCATCTGCTAAACGAGTCTCCATCAGAAAGAGCATCCGATTATTATACGCTAATACGAGTCTCCTTGTCTGTTTAGTCTCTTGGCGAAACTACTTAACTCTGAGTGAAATGAGGGAGAATGTTTCACTAGTTTTTGTCAAGAGATGGTTGTAACGATGTTAATTATTCATGGTCGATGAAAAACGTTGATGCTGGAGATTGCTATTTAAAAGTCACTTTATAATCTAATAAATCTGATTAATCTTTAAGTATAAGGTAATAGAAATATAAAAGTGCTTAAAGTATTTAAATTTCTTTGAATATTTTTGAATTATATTTATAAACCATTTATTGTTTTATAAAATACTTTTGACATTTCATTCCTATTTTTTTTTCTTTTCTGAATATGTAATGTGGCATAAAGTTTTTTGCTCTCTTAAGCTAGGCCTCTAGCCGTTTGTTTGCCGCCTCGCCGAGCGAAGTCTTGGCTCGTTGGCAGTACTTTCTTCTTAATTGTGCTTGACTGAGTTTCGAGTGGTCGATTATGAAATTTAGTCCATAAGTACTCAACACTGAATTGATTAAGTTTCTTTATATTTTGATTTTATCTAACTGTTAGATCGATGGATGAATGCCGATAAAATGTTGTGTATTACCATATTTTTTTCGCAAAATGTACACAAAATGTTTTGTCTTTCTGTTCATGATTTTATTGGGTTTCTGTTACATTTTCATCACAAGGAACTGAACCATCTCGCCCTTTTACGTGCATATATTTGTACTGCTGAAGATTGTTAATTATCATCAATCATCGAAAAACAGCAAATTATATATAATTTGGAATTAATATCTTAGCAAAAATTCCCAAAGTTTGATTAGATGTATTTTTCTGATTTAGAGCTCTATTTTAAATGTTTACATATTAATTATAGTTTCGTATGTCAAGGATAGATGGAATCACGTGCCAGCAGCTTAACTATTTTTGAACAGAATGGTAATGAATATTTACGTCTTTCTTGAATTAAAGATAATAAAACATATTATGGCCTGCAATAATAGATTGTAAACTCCATCAGTTGATCTGCACATAATGCTTTATATATAATTAATATGGAAAACCAAGCCGAAAGCCGATTTAATCCAATACCTAGACAGAAACTAAGCACTTGATCTGTTGAAGAAACTGCAAAGGAGTTCGAGAGAGAGTGGCCAGGTTTCCTAAACTTGTATGCACAAACAAACGATCCTTTGAGGATCGTTTGTTTGTTCATACACGTTTAGGATCAGGAATAGGACAACAAGTTAACAGCACTCAACCCAGATGATCATACATTCTGGAAATTCTTAAGAAACCGTATCAATCGTAAGCCTCCCTCCTCCATGCAGACCAAACACGGTATCGCACACACTGATCTGGAAAAAGCCGAAGCTGTGGTGGACAGTCTGGAGGGGCAGTGTAGACCATCATATGAAAATATAAACATTAATCCAGTGGTTCTCAAACTTTTTCGATTCTCGTTGCCCTTGCTGAATCCAGGTTTTCCTACGGTGCCCTATGTCAAATTCTAACAAGTACACTTTGCGAAATGGCGAATATTTTTTTTTAAATTAAAGAGTTAGGTAAAATTAAATAAAAAATATATTTAAGATCACAAAAAAAAGTAATTGAACAAATTTGACTAATTATCATTATTGGGATGGATGAGCCTCTTGTTCATCGCACATTTTCTCAAATCTTGGAATCAAATTATACACAGTCACCCTCATTTCCTTCTCCACATTGATTTTCGCACGATACTTAGTTTGTATCACAGCGACCGCCTAAAATCCTACTTCGCACAAATAAGAAGTCGCAAATGGAATTAAAATTCTCTGAGCTTTTTTACTCAGATGGGGATATTCGTCTTTTACTGATATCCAAAATTCAGTTAATTCCATGCTGCTAAATTTTGTTTTCAACATATTGTCGCAAGACAACTCAATAAGATTCTCTTCTTCTGCAGCAGTAAATTCAGATGGAGCACTCGCATTAAATGGATCTTGAATCCATGCAAATTTATCGATATTATCGTTTTGAAAATATTTCTCAAACCAGGTGATAAGCTGTGATAAGTGTTCTTAAAAAATGGATTTCATACCTAGAGAGAAATCTACTCTATTGGAGGTCAAAAACTGTTGCGAAAGGGGGAAACACCCTTTGTCTCTATCTTCATTCATTTTTCTTTTCCATAGTTTTAGTTTTTTTGTGAAAGCTGATATTTTCTCAATCAATTTTAAAAGGTGCATGTTGCATCCCTGCAGGGAGGGATTCAGAGCGTTCATCTTTTTCAAAAATATCACATAAGTATGCTAGTTTTACCAAAACAATCTTCATTCACAAAATTTTCTGTGTACTTGTGATCTTCCTCTTTAAGAAAAATATAAATTTCCTGTCACAGTTCAAACGTACGAGACAAAACATTACCATGAGAGAGCCATCGCGAAGTGCTGTAGTACAACAAAGACGTGTGCTTGGATACCATATCCTCACATAGTTTTTTGAAAAACCTTGCCTTCACCGGCTCAGTTTTTATAAAGTTTAATACATTCACTACATATTCTAACACCTGGTTCAATGTAGGACTCAGATATTTTGACGAAAGTGCTTCTCTGTGAATAACGCAATGGGTTCACAGTGCATCAGGGGCTTTGCTCCGAATAAGTGCCTGCAATCCTCCATAACAGCTGGACATACAACGAGCACCATCAGTACAAACACCAACACACTTAGTCCACTTCAAATTATTTTCGGATATAAAAGTATCAAGGATCTCGAACAAGTCTTGAGCCTTAGCACCAGCAGTGATACTTTGTAAAAGTATCACCGAAGGATATTATTGGAAAAAGGAACTTTTGAAAGCAGCTTCCCAGCAGACTCACCGATCATAATGTTCACCATATCTACCGGCCGGTAGAATGAGTTCTTCTGCGATGGTATGAGGCTTCTTATATTTTGCGATTCTATGTGCCACCTTGTAAGATGTTAGCAAAGCATTGCTTAGTATTGACGCCTGTTTATAAAAATTACTTTTGTTAATTTAACTCTTTTAACTTTCTGGTCAAATGGTCACCAGATGTACTAACCATGCTGGGATGATTGGTTTCTAAATGGCGTTTCAACTTATTTGGTAGCATGCACTCTGGTGCCAAAACTGTCATACACATGTATTTCCTTCGCCCGCAATTTTTTTTTTCTTCCTTTGGACAATTCTCAGTAACTCCAGTTCCAAATCGAATCCACTGTTTGCTCTGCTTTGTCTGATTATGCAACTGATTACTGCTGTAGATCTCCACTGCGATGAATTTTCTTTTAAATATCTTTTTCATGCTAGTCAGTCCTGCATTCTTATCTCTGCTTACCACCACAATATATTTCCTCTTTTTTGGCTTCTTTCAAACACGAAATCTCCCGATTATTCCTTTATTTTTACATGGTGCAGTAGAATCCTGAAGGCTCCCCTTGAGAAAGGCTATTAAGTGACCGCAAGAATCGCATTTCGACTTCAATCTCAACCAGATGTGCGTTCTTATTGACGAAATATTCCTTAAATTGAACTTCCACAAATCATTTGTTAACTATCAATCATCGTTCGTTTAGACGACTTTTTTCTCTTGCTGGGGAAGGTGGGGGGAAGTTAAAATAAATCCAACGACACTCGAGTCAGAGTTCGCATGGAAATCCCTCTTGTGGAATTGTAATAAACCCAACAAAATACTTCATTGCAGCAGAATGCTGATCACGAAGCAAGGAAAAACATTGCGTCATCATATTTCGGAGGAAGTAGTTTATTTCTGACGCATTCAGTATTATTAGAGGCCAAATAATACGATCCAAATACCTTTTTGGTTCAGAGTTTTAAGAAATCTAAAAGGAAGAAAACCGTATGTCTTAAGACATGAAATTATTTCATTTTTATTTATTTGGAGTGAATACATGCAGTGAATATTGAATTGCTCTTGTTTTTCAACTAAATCGCTCTCATAAATTTACTTGTTTTTGATGTTTTTGTGCTAGAATTAGTCTTCCACACTTATAACGTTGATCAGTTTTTTTTTTTTTTGTGGTTCAAGTACTTTTTGCAAAGCTTAAAAATACTTCTATTCCAATATTGTATTATTCGGGGATAACTTCACAATCAGCAAATAAAACTCTGTGTATTTCTATGCAACTCGTCCTGCCAAAGTATGTACGTATGATTACCCCCCCCATTTTTTTTAAATTGTTAGAACACTTCAATTCTATTCTAGAACTGCAACATTATTGAAAACATCGTGTCTAAGTTCAAGATTCCACGTGACTTATTTCATTGTTGGAAATCGACTTTTATCCTCCATTGTCAGATTTCAGCTCGTAGCAGTCGCTTAATTCGTGTCGTCATCGTTACAGCAAAGCATGCCCCATCTTCTCACGAACATGATCAATAACCGGGATAAAAAATAATCAAAAGATGAAAGAGTTTTTCATCTTTTGATTATGAGGAGATATTTCAACATTTCATTTCGTCCTTGAGTTCGATCGACTCAAAATTTCCACTTTACTTGATTGCATTGTCATTAAAGTCATCGATAAAATCATTATTCTTTAATTAACCAATTTTCATACAAATTCAGAACATTTTTGATAATTTAATATAAAAGAAATGAATATTTAAAATAAATTCGTTTAATAGAAATTTTCTTCTTTTTCTAAAGAATTCTTTGAAATATTTTAAAAAATGTTCGCACACCTATTATTTATATTTCCGAAGTTAATATAAATAACTAGTGACCGAATTTTCAGTTTAGTAATCTTGCAGACTATTTCATTGTAGTCGGTTGAAATCATCTGCCTTCAGCAAACTAAACGAGAAAGAAATCAAACAGAAGAAGAAAATATAATATAAAATCAAAACAACCAGCCAAGGAAGAACAAGGAAGAATGTACCTGAAAGAGTTGTTTCTCCCCTCCAGTTATGTCTTCTGCCCGAAGAAAGTTACAGCAATAGTGAGGCCCCCCTTTAATTCCGAGCACAAGCAAGAGGCGTGGGGGGGGGAAACGCAATCCCAATCAGCTACTTCCAGGTGGCATTTGAAGTAATGGAAAGGCTTCCGGTGGCAGTCGACAGGTTCGGCAAAACAGTATCTTATATATTCAACAAGGAAGGTTGTGTCAACGTGGAATGGTACACTCTCTCTGTAACCGATGTATTATCAAACGCATTCAAGACTATCCCAGCTTCAAACATGGGTCGTGGTGGAGAGGACATAACACACTTACATGAGACATTAATCGAAATAGTAAAGGGGGAGGGGGAGACCATACTAAAATTTCTTAACATGACTAACGATTCCTCTTTTCGCGTTGCCGTCGAATATCGTTTTGATAACAGCATCAGAAGGAGTTTCAGTTAAAGACGTAACTGTTCTGCCTCCGGTTGGTGACAATGATCATTAGCTACTCACTTGCGAAGTGACTAAGTTTATGAATGCTCCACTCAGAAAAGGTTATATGCTGAACTACAAATCAGGAAATTATGACCAACTGAGGAGTAAACTGAGTTCAGTGGAATGGGATCGGTTGCTGGATGGGAAGCATTAAAACAATACTTAATGATGCGATATCAGCATATGTCCCGAGAGTTCGAAATAGTAAAGGGGGAGGGGGAGACCATACTAAAATTTCTTAACATGACTAACGATTCCTCTTTTCGCGTTGCCGTCGAATATCGTTTTGATAACAGCATCAGAAGGAGTTTCAGTTAAAGACGTAACTGTTCTGCCTCCGGTTGGTGACAATGATCATTAGCTACTCACTTGCGAAGTGACTAAGTTTATGAATGCTCCACTCAGAAAAGGTTACATGCTGAACTACAAATCAGGAAATTATGACCAACTGAGGAGTAAACTGAGTTCAGTGGAATGGGATCGGTTGCTGGATGGGAAGCATTAAAACAATACTTAATGATGCGATATCAGCATATGTCCCGAGAGTTCGAAGAATAAATAGAGTAGGAGTCAAGATATTCGTAAGAAAACGATGATAGTTTTGAAAATTATAAGCAGCAGCAGGCTAAAATAGTCCCAACTGTTGTACGAAAAGCAAAGTCTGAGCATGAAAAGAAACTCGCTCTGCAAGCTAAGGGCAACCCACAAGAATTATATCGATATGCTGCAAGTAGAAGAAAGAATGACTTCTAAATGCAGAAGTTGTTGTTCATCTAAGAAAAGCTATCAACCTGGTGTACGAAACATTGAGCTCGCTTCTACCTCTTCACCGGATTGAAGAAACTCAGCTGTATGAGGACGAGGGAGTAAAGCTATTGCAGTGTATAAGAATTCAGCAATAGGAACTGGTGGGATATCAGCACAGGTGTTAAAAGAGTGTTCATCTTAACTGGCTATTCCTTTGACCAGGCTGTTTAATATGAGTCTCAGAACGGGGAAGATTCCACAAGAATGTTAAATTCCATTGCACAAGGATGGTGCAAGACCGGTGTATCCACCAATCTGTATCTCAGGAGTGGTGGAGAAGATTTAGAAAAAAAAAATTGGTGAGGGCTCGGATTCAGAAATGGGTTGACAGAGAATCCCCACTTAGACGAATTAACATGGGGTTCTAAGAGTAGGTCATGTTTTAGAAAACTATTTCCCATCACTGTTTTCAAAGTATGAGATAACGGGGAGTATAGAACCCGGTAGGCTTCGCCCTCTGAATCAGAAATGTCCCGGTTCTGGATAATAACACCAGTCGAATTTCAATTATGTTCATTGTTTGTTTTCGCAACATGGATGCGTTGTATTAATTTTTAAATAAAAAACTAAACTTTTATTATTGCATAAGAATGCTTTATTTATAAAAACAAGGAAATGATAAAAATAATATTATTCCTGCCAAAGAATTTAAACAATTTACTTTTTTTTGAAAGTAAGAAATTATTATATTAATTATATTTCTTTGGAAACAGCAAAACCTTGAAATTTCGTGTACTTTTTTCGTGAAACATTTCGTGTACTTGTTTATAATATTTCATTTTGAAACAAACATATATTTGCATATATGACGTCATAAAGAGACGTTAATATTAAATTGTGACAACGATAACAAAAATGAAACTCAAGTATGCGTTGACGTTTCACATCAAATTGCCATTCAAATATAGTTTTGTCTATTAGTTGAGTGATCCTTGATCTTTTATCAGATTTTTGGACACAAAATCTTTTTGAATACAGCTGGATCAGTTCAAAATCCCTTATCGGATTTTCAACTCGTTTAAGATTCTTCGTTTCCGAATATGGACTGATTGCTTGGAGTGCTGTTATCACGTTAATACGCATTGATCGTATACGTAATGTGTCCACATACACCCTCTGTCCAAAAAGAAACCGAACTTTTCGAAAATAAAGAAAGTATTTCGAAAATATTTTCGAGAAGAAACTAGTGGCGCCACCTGTTGTATCTTTTTCTTGTCAAAAGCGGTAACCTTCATTAGTGTTGTGTCAACTGTTCATGACATTTTTTTTTAATTAGAAGCCGAGTTATAGTCCCAAGAGTAACAGTGTGTTTTGACGAACGGTCGGTCGTCACGATATTCATTCCGTATCAGTCGCTTCAAAACTTCGAGATAAAACTCACCATTGACCGTTTGGCCAGGCGGAACGAATTCTTTGTGGATAATGCCCTTGTAATCGTAGAAACAAATTGTCTTCACTTTTAACCTCTCCAAGCGACTTTTTTTCGGATGCCCCTCTTCTGGTGGTCTCCACTCAACACTCGGGCTCATACTCAAAACATCACGTTTCGTCACCAGTAACGATCGTTTCAAGGAAGTTTGAGTCATTACGAGCGGTTTTAATGAGGTCCTTGCAGTTTTCAATCCGATTTATGAAGGCCCAAACCCTCGGTCAAAATCTTGTGCACAGTTGATTTTGGAATCCCCAATTCATCTTCAAGCAATCTCACGGACGATTTCGGGTTTTCTTTGATGAAATCACGTACGTTTTGGATGTTAACTTCGCTCAGTCCAGTTTTTGGACGGGGCTGCTTTTCGTCGTTCTCAAGCGTCTCACGACCACTTTGAAATCGCTTAAACTACTCGTAAACATGTGTACCGGATAAGTATTCATCACTGTATGCGTTTTGAAGCATTTGATGCGTTTCGCTAAACCTTTTACCAAGTTAAACGCAAATATCAATCTCAGGTTTCTGTTTGAAACTCATTTTCCGACCGTTCGTCAAAACACATTGTCACTCTTGGCACTATAACTCGGCTTTTATTGAAACAAATGTCATAAACAGTTGACACAACACTAATGAAGTTTGCCGCTTTCAACAACAAAAAGATACAATTGGCCTCACTAGTTTCTTCTATTTTCGAAAAGTTCAGTTTCTTTTTGGACAGAGGGTGCATTACGCACAATGTGGACATATAGGACATCATCCACATATAAGGTATTGTGTCCATTTTCAGATAATAATTTATGTGAGAATGATAAACGCCTTTTTTTATGTGCTTCCCACTCACACGGAAAAAAATTTAACCTATAGTGCATTCCTTCTTACAGACAGGCTAACAATTTTATATTTTCATTTATTTTTATATATTTTTGTATTTTTATTCCTCTCTTACATGATCTATTAAAGATAATCTAGAGACCCTGTTACAGAGTTCATTTCTCATTCTCATTCAGCTTTTACTGCTCTGTTCTTTGTAGCTGTATTACTGCATGACACATCCATGGAATTCGAGAACCCATTGTAGGACGCCACTCAGCACAACACAACATTACACGAACCGCTTCTACATTATTTAGCTATCCGCACTGCACAATCCACTACACACGTTTGTCTTCTAACTGAATATATTCTCTGGCCAATATGCCATTTTTGGAAAGAAATACCCAAGTTTCTGGGAGATATCTTTATAAGAGATCAGCTAAATCCCCTCAACTGAAAAGCCCACGTGAAGATTCTTCTCATCACACTAATCAAAGATGCATGCTTGTCTTTTAACCTTATTAAATAAAATAAATTAATTTTATAAAATAAAATTATTTTATTTAATAAGGTTAAAACACCTTATGGTAACTTGTTCTAGCAAAATAAGCTCTGTATTACTAAAATCGTGGTATTTCTAGTCTGGCTCCCACTGATGAGATCTCAATAAAGGTCGAAACTGGTCTGGGTAGTGGCCCCTTGCCTTTAATGCAAAACATCATACATCTCCTCCAGGAGATGTGCTTTGCATTAAGGGTAAATATTAAGATTAGTGATCAGAGCTTATTCTACTTTTACCAAGAGTTGCCTTGGTCTTGCACTACTTTAAGGGTCAGCTAGACTTACATCACTTGCAGGCGCAAACTTGACTTGTTTGTTATTCGCTTCAAAACATTTTGAACAATCGATTATGAAATATATTAAGGTGTATTTATTTGTTATATTAAATTTTAAAATATCTTCCAAAAATAATAAAAATCTTTTATTATTTACACGTTTCATTTATGTTACACAATAGTTTATAATAAAATAATTAAAACTTTACAACTACACTATAATAATTGAAGATATAAATGTTTTCATCTGAATATTACTATTATTATTACTATTATTATTATTATTACGGGCAACTCCAGGGAGTCCTTAGACTCATCGAGGGAGGCCCCAAATCATATTCATCACAACTATTTGACATTCATACAGTATCTATCATACCTCGCCTTAAACTCATTGACTGTCACAGCATCCACCACAGACTCAGGCAGCCCATTCCACTCATTAACCACTCAAAAAGTAAAGAGCCCAGCTCTAACACCCTTCACACTTTTGCCCAATTTCCATGGATGTCCCCTAGTCCTCCCACAACCAGCCCTGTTCTCAAAAATACCTTCTGAATTAATTTTATAGAAACCCTTCAGTAATTTGAATGTCTCAATCATATCTCCCCTCCTCCGCCTATCAACCAATTTTTGCGACCCACAAATCCTCAACCTGTTCTCATACGGTTCATTCCACAGACCTGCTATCATCTTGATCACTCGCCTTTGGATCCTCTCAACCTCCTCCCCATCAAGAAGGAACCTAGGTGACGAAATCTGGGCACAGTAGTCGAGATGTGGTCTTATCAAGGCTCGAAGATATACAGAGGAACAATAACCTGCTTGTCAACGTATTATTCAGCAACCAAGTGATTTGATGAGCTGATTTGGCCACTTTTGCAATGTGTCCCCTAAATTTCAACTTCTTATCCACCAACACTCCTACATCTCGTGCCTCATCAATTTCCTGGAGTACAGTTCCACCAATGTAGTAAACTGCTGCTAATCTTTTCACCCCAAAATGTATAGCCTTACATTTTGCCACATTAAATTGACATCCATTCTCCTTAGCACAGACCTCCAATCTATCCAAATCCTCTTGCAAAATTTTGACATCATCTGCATTCACTATTGCCCTACCCAACCTTGCATCATTCCGCAAACAAATGAACCGTTCCTCTCAGATCCTTTCCTATATCATTAATGAACAAATTAAACAGCAGTGGTCCAAGAACAGATCCTTGTGGCACACCACTAGGTCAGTCACAGGCCGTATTGTGGACTCTACTCCTGAATAAACCACTCTCTGATATCTCTCTGTCAACCACCCTCCTATCCATCTAACCAACCCTATATCCATCCCCATATGCTGCAATTTACTGATTAGAATTCCATGTGGTATCCTGTCAAAGGCCTTAGCAAGGTCCAGTAGAATCACTGTAAACCCATTACCCTTATCCAGTTCAGCCGTCACTGTGTTATAATACGTGAGCAAGTTACTAAGGCATGACCTACCCTTCACAAAACCATGCTGTCCCCGATACAGTATCCCATTTTCATCTATCCAATCTTGTATTTTTTTCTTGACTATTTTCTCCAAGACCTTGATAATGATTCCTGTTATGCTGATTGGCCGGTAATTTTCAACAGCAGCCTTGGAACCACCTTTATGCAGCGGAACTATTTTCCCCTCTTTCCACCCCTCTTGGGACTGACCCAGACACGAGGCTTAAATTAAACAAAATGGTCACGGGCACAGACAATTCTTTAGCCACTTCACGTACAACACGAGCCGGTATACCATCCAATCCCACAGATGTATTGACATTGAGGTTCTGTAATAGACTAGTTACCTCTTCTTCATTCATCACAATTCCAGCTGTTGGTTCTTCCATTCCTGCAATGTCACCACCTGGATTATATACTCTTGCAAAGTGCTCGCTCAGTAATTCCACTATATCGACTGATTCGGTTACCTCCCTACCCTCAGCATTTTTTAAAATCATTTTGCCATGAGCATTTTTCCTTTTATTTGCAACATATTGAAAAAACTGTTTGGGATTCTCTTTAGCCTGCATGGCCAATTTTCTTTCATCATCCGCCTTTGCTTTTCTTACCACCCTTGTTACCATCCTGGCCTGAGCTTTATACTGTTCCTGTGCCTGCTGGAACAGTATAAAGTATCCACAATTGTTTATTTTTTTTGCAGCTCAAGCTTAATAGTGTTATTCATCCATTTAACCCCTACTTGATTTATTATTCGGACTCTTGGTATACAGTCAACCATTGCCTCCTGCGAACACTTCTTTACCACCTCCCATGCACTATCAACATCCAGCCATTGCAGTTTTACATGCCATGGCACTGAGCCAAGCACACTCCTAAGCTTGTCATACTTACCAGCCCTGTAATTCCACATGTACCCTGTCTTAATTGTAAATTCCACTCCTTTAGCCACTTCCCAAGTCATGACCTTATGGCCACTCTCACCAATTGGTGGCAACATGTTCATGTTCGTTACAGCCACATTTTTAGTTGCAATTACTAGGTCAAGCATTCTCTGCCCCCTGGTATTTTCCACTACATGCTGTCGAAGATAATTGTCCCTCCCTTAATAACCGCATAAAATCCAATTCCTTCCTCCATGTGCCCTCTCCTCTTTCCAGTCAATGTTACCATAATTGAAATCACCCATAATAATTACCCTCCCTCCACTCATTTCTTCTATTTGCTTATGCATACTATCCCCACCATCGATTCCATCACCTGGTCTATAGCAGCACCCAATTGTATATTTTGTTCTGCTAGATTCTATCTCACACCAGACAGCCTCAAATGTGCTTTTTTCCCCATCCTGCAGTTCAACTTCTATACTCCTTGGCTGAAGCTCATCAGCTATCATCAATAACACTCCTCCCCCCTTTTTATTCTCCCTGTAACTCCTGAACACGCTATACCCATCACATTCAATCCTACTAGCTTTATCATCTTCTGTCAGCAATGTTTCACTAATACCAACAACCTGTGGCCTGGAAGTGCCAACCATGGCCAAAAACTCTTCCTTCTTGTTCCTAATACTCCTGGCATTAGTGCACATGAATTGTAGAAGCCCATTAGTCCCATCCCTACTTTGATGCCTTATACTAACTATCCCATTCTGATTTGTTGTCCTTCGTACTCACTCGAGCATAATATACTCATTCATACACTTAACTTCCCCCCTAAAGTCTGCATATCTACTCCCCCCTCTTAATAAATCTAGTTTCCCTGAGTCTGTACATCCGCTTCCACATCATTCATCAACACTCTTTCAAGTCTCCGTACACCAACTCCATTCAAATGTAACCCATCCACCTTATATAAGTCCTTTCGCCCATCGAACTCATTCCACACATCCACAAATTCCACACCACTCTCCATGCATAACCCACGCATAAAGTCATTGGCAATTATGGCCCTCGTTCTAAACATTTCACTGTCATACCGCTGTAAAATACTCACCATCCTAACTCTCTCACTCTTCTCTTTTGCTACCTCAAGTAATTCCCTCACATCCTCTATCATTTCCATTTTGTCCTCTTTCAAATAATTTGTTCCTGCCACGATTATCATCTCTTTCACTCTCTGTTTTTGCACTCGAATAGATTCGCTGACGTCCTTTATGTTCGCACCCGGCTGGTACGATTTCGTCAAACTCTCGACTATCACACCTCTCAATAGCGAATCCCCATAAAACACTCGCTCCTTCATTTTATTAACGTTTACCAATATTCTATTATTATTCGTAATAGCCGTTCATTAGTAGGTACGTTCAGCACACATTTTTCCATGCGCTCCAGTTGCCTTTTCGCTCCGTGTATCGCTCCGTTCAATTTTGCGATTTCACTACTCGCATTTATCTCACCATTTTCATATCAATCAAACCATCCATTCGTTCTGAATTTATACCTTCATTTACACTTTCAACGACGCTCTCGCACCTATCTGGCAATACCTTGCAATTCCCTATCGCACCGCCATTTTTTTTCATTCTGACTATCGTTAACGATATCACTCTCGCTACCCGAAACACGCTTGAGATCCTCATTCTCTTTACACTTTCTGCACATATTTACTCCACTATCACCATCTAACCAGACTCCCACCGCTCTTCGCAAAGCATACATCTCACAGACAGCACATTGCATAAACTCTCTTACATCAAGATTCTTAAACAAACATGGCGCCATTTTTTTTTTATCGGTGCCATATGTACGCTATCTTATCTTCAAAATAATAATTAAATAACACAGAAAAGACACAAAAATGAATTTAAGGGAAAGTATGATAGCTGTTTGGGTGATTTGTAGCCTCCCTCGATGAGTCCTTGACTCCCTAGAAAGCTCAGATAATAATAATAATAATCTTCTGTTTTTCCATGATTTTATTTGTCTGATCTTGGTTATTAATATCATCAGCTAGTTGTTTATAAGCTGTATTATTATAAACTATTTAACTAACTTGCAATTAGATAGAGTAAAATGACAGCATGTGACTACAAATACGTGGGAAAAAAAAAATAAAAAATCAGTAGCCTTATATCATTTACAGATCAATTTAATCTCATTTCTGATTGGCTTATCAATCAATATAATTAATATCTTTTTTAAATATTGAAAAAAGCTCAACTCATCTGTACAAATTCTGGAGTTCTATACCACTATACAAATCAAACAGCAGTGGATATTGTTACATAAAGACAGTCCTATAGCACTGAACCTCTTACCTTTCTCTTGGACTCTGTTCCTCTACGGGCTACACATTTATGTACAGTATCAGAAACGCAAATTTGTGACGCTATTGCAGCATAAGATAAAGAAATATCGAATGTTATTAACCATGATTTCTCTTGAAAAGCTTAAAAAGTAATAAATAGATGCTTTAAAAAATAATAAAGTATTTCTAATTTCTCCAAAAATAATGTGTTTAAAAGCATTACATTAATGTGAAGTATTATTTTCACAGAAAATCTTTTAACCTTTTCTGTAATTTCAAATATCCAAATGATAGTCGTAAACTTTTTCTCTTTTTTTCTCTCCACCCATTCTATTGGCAGCTCAGTTCATCTGTTGTATCTTTCTGTTTCAAAAAAGAGAGTACTAGAGCATACTTGCTGTTCTTCTGTTGTTGATCAACTCATACGTCCCACTCAGATATAATAATATTAACATAAACCCTTAAATTTTGTACTTAATATCATGCTAACATAAATATTTTGTGCTAAATATTTTAATTGCACATTATGTTATTGAGAAGGCGTACGCATTTCTCAGTTATTATATTATTTTTTTAAAATTTTTTTGGTGAAGACGGGTGAAGCAAGAATGCTTTGGTCATGGCGGGGTAACAGCAATAGCCGAGCCTCAGTTAGAACTTCATTGGCTACAGTATTGCCATCCATTACCCTCCCAGTGTTTCATCCATCACTCCTTTAGCCACGAAATATATACCAAATCCTGTTCGTGTATTAGTCTCAATTATACGAAATAATTTACGCTAATATTTAAAAGTTTCAAAACATAAAAATAAAAATTATTACATAAATCTTGCAAAAAAGCTGCATTTCATTAAATAAAAGATTATTTTTAATAAAATAATCTTTACAATTATGTTTTTAACAACTAAAGATGTTTTCTATAACATTTAAAAAATTAAAGAGAATATTTAGTTTTTGGTCAGAATCAATTGCCTCACAGTATTAGTTACATCTCAACCTTGAAATGCAAATTTCGTTTACTCTTTTGTGCCATTATTTTGCTGTGCATTAAATAATTCATCTTTATTTAGTGCTTCATTATTTAAAGAAACAATAACTTCCCAATAGTTATGTGTTAATATGAATAAAGGCATACTAAAACGAGTTAAATTCATCGAGAATAGGGACGCAGCGAGAAATGGAATACAAAAATATATTAAATCGTTTTCATGGATCAAGAAATGACGAAAATTATCCTTCATGAGCATTTCATGTTGCATCACTAGCAAATCACACATGTTCTTTAATCTTAGGCATTTATCAAGTAAATAGCAACACAACACAATTCAATAAAAGAGATTTCTAAACCTGAAGCATGACATTAAGGGATCAAAATTGCAGTGTAGCCTTCTAAACCAAATGTACATGACGGAAAATCCCTGAAATTGAAACGAAGCCAGCATAACTGGCTCTCTTGTATAACTTAAAAAAGTCTGTTTAATCAACTACCTAAAAAAAATAATTAAAAATGTTTAATGATTAAAAAAATGTTTAGACGTAAGCAATTCAAATCAAATATTAGACGTATTGAAATAAAGGGATCAAAATAATAATCATAATGAACAGAGATCAAATAGATGAACTGATTAAAATACAACTCGGATATTTTTAGACTTTATAATTTAACAAAAATTTTTATAAAATTTATTCGATTCCAAAACCAGATTCCAACACTGGTATTTTTCCCACCAAAAGGCATACTCGATACAGACTGAGATATAAAAGCTCGTACTGATAAAGAAATAGATGATCCTCCTGCACATTAGTATCAGAGGCATTCAGAAAGACTTTCCTGCACAATTCTTATCCCATCATCTGGATCATCTGGGATCTTCTTCTGATCCTTCCCTACTAGTTGCCTGAGTGGTTAGTATTTCTATTTTTAAAGAAAAATAAACCAAACCTAAGAGGAATGAAGAGATCTTTTATTCTCCAACCAATTACTTCAAATTCCAATCATACGTTGTTTTTTTTTCAGGTGGTACATGATTTCCATTCTCACACTCCCATGCTTGTTGGAGGATTGAAGTGGCTCTAAATAGATTGATGTACCGTCTCTAGAGCAGGATTACTGGACAATATTAAAAGATATCAGAGCATGTGTCATTAGGGAGATGAACACTGCATTCATAGCGAGTGGTATTTCGAGTGGTAATTCCCTTGCCAGAACAACAAAACACTTTGGCAAAACCGAATTAGTTCACAACATCGTCTAGGACGTAAAGAATCCTTTTAAAGCATCTTCGGCTGAATTAGACGGTGAACTAACTTCCCTTTTTCGGTGGTTGCAGGGTTTTGTTCCTCCCTCAAAACAAAATATCGATAACAGCCATAAAATATCGATTTTATAGTTGAGTTTCTTTTCCTTCGTTACAATAGGATCAATGCTGAAAAGTATTCCACAGCAATGCTGTCCGGAACACAGCTGCCAGTTTTCTGTTGATGTAAAGGAGTCGCAAGTGCGGTTGTCTGTGATATTTTCGTTTGGCGTTTGAAGGGAGAGAATTTCCCGAAAGGTTTGACTCGGCCGGCCATCTGTTATAATTACTACATCAACTGCGTATACGATATGCGAAATTGGTCATTCTTCAATTGACCTTTACTCCTTTTGTTGAGGATAATGTTTCTTGAATGACTTCTCGGATGAAAATTTTAAAAATCCACAGGGAAAGAGTGAGCATCCTTGCATAACTCCTCGTTTGCTTTCAAGTTTTTTAGTTGTAATATTTTTATATTGAACTACGGTACTTGTATTATAATAGTAGCTTGAAATAAATCTTAGTATTTAAGCATGTATGTCTTTCTCTGTTAATATTTGAATAATTTTTCTTCTATTGACAGAATCAAATGCTTGTTTAAAATCCGTAAAGGTCTCACCCCTTGTTCCATGCGATTTCGGCCACACTGTAAAGAGTAAACTATGTTCAATTGTTAACATGTTTTTTATGAAGCCAGCTTGTTCTTCTTCTTCTATTATCTGTTTGTAATTGTTATTTAGGCGACTCTGTATTATTTGTACAAAGATTTTGTACTTTGGTATCGTGACGTAAAGAGGATTCTGTGCGTTTACCTGCTTTATCATTCAACTAATCTATTTTTGCATTTTGGCCCATCCTGTTGAGGAACTTTTGAGAAACCAGCTGTCTGGTTTCTCAAAAGGAGAGATATCCTTAGTGTTTAATCAGTGGAAATCTGATCCATGTTGCTTGTCTAAGAGTCGTAACTGTGGTCTCCTAAGACAGTCTGTCAGGAACGAGATCTCGGTCCTCTGAGAAACCGAACTTCGCGCGTGCAGCAGTTGACCGAAGCATTTAATGAAGGCTGTTCCCGGCTTTTATCTCAGCGAACTATGCGCAGGGAAGATGATCGGTATTGGCAGTCTCACGTCTAAACGGAACCCATTAATTTCTGTGAAGAACCGGAAAGTCCTTCGACAGTGGTGTCAATAATACCGTGACTGGTTGCTGGAAGACAGGAAAAAAAGTCATATGATTCAAATAATCACGATACACCTTGTTCTGTATCGACGGTAGGCAGAGAGTTTAGGGGGAGTTTCATGAAGCAATAAACCCATCTTGCGTTGTAAAGACAACTGAAGATGGCTGTCCTCCAAGGAATATTTGAGCATTGTTGCCAATGAAGTCCATCCTGCAATGTTGCCTTTTTATCCAACAGATGATGGTTGTTTCATGGACGGCAATGCTACTGTCCATCACCCACAAATTGTTCAGGAGTGGTTCGGTGAGAATGACAGCAACTGTTACCATTTTCCTTGGCCATCTCAAGGCCGGGATCTGAGCTCCTCAATTAGAATGTATGAAACAGATTCGGGAGCAAAGTCCCCTTCAGTTAAACCTGATCCAGTCAAAGGACTCTCTCGTGAACGCCTGTTTTTGTTGTTGAGAGGCAAACCAATACCTTCTGGAATCTATGCCAAACCGTATGATCGCTGTAATTTTGGCTAAAGGAAGTCCAACACGGTATTAAATAAAAGTTTATAATTCAGTCGCCGGTATGCGTAGTTTAGGAGTTCCTAACCGGTCAATATTTTCATTTCTGTTGACTCAGTTTATCCGGTTTGTGCATTTTGACTTATACTGAACTACTATTCCGTTGCACATAAGGGATTATTACTTCACAGGGAGTCCTTTATTAGGAACGCCTTCCCGTATTACTAAATGGGGACTTGTTTCTAATACAGTGATCACTCAGTGCATATCAGGATTTTGATGTTCAGAGGAAATATCTCTCTAATCTGGGACAGTTCGCCTCCAGTTGTTAAGGCAGTTATGATGGTTAGTCTGTTTCAATATCCTGATCTTACTAAGTTGTTGTTGTGACTTGTATTATGGCGGTATACGAGCATTTTGTCCTGCACTGCGTCAATATTTCTCATGGCAATTATTGGATTTTCAATAAATGGATTGAATTCTAAGATTTGTATTCCGGTTCGCATGTGCATTTTCTCTGCTGGTGTCAATCGGATTGTTATGGATCCACTTTGAAGGTTGATTTATATATTCATATATAAATTGAATTTATATATCAATATAAATATATTTTTTATATATTTAAATCTATACTTGTGCTTGTTCTACTGTTCTCTACGGGCTGCTATCGATTTATGTCAGTGCCTTTGTCAGCATAATGAAATCGGTATATAGGACTGACTAGGGATGTCATGTATGTAAATATTAAACAGCTTAGCAGAGTCCGTGAAGAAGGCATCATATATTGCTATTGATGCCCTTAAGCCCATGCCTTCACTTTTCCAATGATTTATTCCCGAGAGTAGTTATTGAACCACTTGATTTGAGTCGATACTTGTTGCTGTTAGTTTTTGATTGGAAAGGCATTATTCGTTATGAATTTGTACCACATTGTCAGATGGGTAAACAAAGAGTTGTATGAGAAAGGTTTTGGGCGGTTGAAGGATGCTGTGGCAGGAAGAAGTCTGAATTGTGGGGAAAACCAGACTTGGATGTTCGATGTCGCTCCTTATCCGCAGTTATATGACAAAATGTCAGGCATTCGTTGTGCCCCACTGACTAAGCCCTACGGACTTAGCACCAGCAAACTGTTTCCTGTTTCCTAAACTTAAAACCACTTTGAAAGGACGTCGTTTCCAAACCATAGAGGAGTTTCAGGAAAATGCGATAAGAGAATTGCGCGCAATCACAGAGCCTGCCTTCCAGGAAGCAATCCAGAAATGGAAGAAACTTTGGGAACGGTGTATCGGCAGTAGAGGAGGACTACTTTGAAGGGGAACAGTGCTTAAAATATTGTAAAATGAGCAAGAAAATCTTTATAGCAAAAGTCGGTTCCTTTTTTGAACAGTTCTGGTATTCTGTATGAATTCAAAGCACGTTACAGCATGCAAATCAAAATTGAGAGAAATTTATTCCTCTGCTTTCGACTCCGAATAAGGTAAATCGGATTTTAATAACAGAAACAAATATAATAATACTGCAATGTTCACTAAATTTCCATACTAAACATTTTATCACTTAGATACTTATGCTTTTATAGACTACTGTTATTCCTAATAAACGAAAATGAATATGCAAGTATTAACAAGAGGCTTTCTTTAGCAGACACCAGACCAGAAAATATTAATTTAGACAATAAACAATTGTTTATTGTTTATATGTGTGTACATATATATGGAATCAGAAGAATAATCGCGGGAGACTCACTATTCACGCGATAGCTATCGCATCTTAACTTAAACAAATTCACTGACAAAGCACTCGCAACCACCAATTCCACCCAGGGAAATTCCAAGGATTGCATACTCTAACCATCACCCAGAATTCCACACTCAAGCCAAAGTCACAATGTGATGTCAAAGATGGATGGGTTCAACAGGTAAATTCCAAGGATTTCATATTCTAACCATCATCAGGTCAATGACGTCACTTATCTTATCTCTAACCATGACCCAAAATTCCATACATGAACAATTACCCAGAATTCCATATGCGAACAATTACCCAGAATTCCACACTCGAACCAAAGACAACGTGATGTTAAAGATGGATGGGTCCAACAGGGAAATTCCAAGGATTCCCTACTCTAACCATCACCCAGAATTCCACACTCAAACCAACGGCACATTACGTCATAGATGGATGGGTCGCTCAAGGAAATTTCAAGGATTCCATACTCTAACCATCATCAGTTCAATCACGTCACTTATCTTATCTCTAACCATCACCCAGAATTCCATATGCGAACAATTACAAAGAATTCCACACTCGAACCAAAGACACAATGTGATGTCAAAGATGGATGGGTCCCACAGGAAAATTCCAAGTATTCCATACTCTAACCATCACCCAGAATTCCACACTCAAACCAAAGACACATGATGTCAAGATGGATGGGTCCCACAGGGAAATTCCAAGGATTCCATACTCTAACCATCATCAGGTCAATGACATCACTTATCTTATCTCTAACCATCACCTAAAATTCCATACATGAAGAATTACCCAGAATTCCACACTCGAACCAAAGACACAACATGAAGTTAAAGATAGATGGGTCCCACAGGGAAATCCCAAGGATTCCCTACACTAACGATCACCCAGGATTCCACACTCAAACCAAAGACACATGATGTCAAAGATGGATTGGTCGCTCAGGGAAATTCCAAGGATTCCATACTCTAACCACCATCAGTTTAATGACGTCACTTATCTTATCTCTAACCATCACCCAGAATTCCATAAGCGAACAATTACCCAGAATTCCACACTCGAACCAAAGACACAATGTGATGTCAAAGATGGATGGGTCCCACACGAAAATTCCAAGGATTCCATACTCTAACCATTATCAGCTCAATGACATCACTTATCTTATCTCTAACCATCATCCAGAATCCCATATGCAAACAATTACTCAGAATTCCACACTCGAACCAAAGACAAAACATGATGTCAAGGATGGATGGGTCCAACAGAAATTCCAAGGATTCCATACTATGACCATCATCAGTTCAGTGACCTCACTTATCTAATCATCACCCAGAATTCCATATGTAAACAATTACCTAGAATTCCACACTCGAACCAAAGACACAATGTGATGTCAAAGATTGGTAGGTCCCATAGGGAAATTCCAAGGATTCCATACTCTAACCATCACCCAGAATTCCACACTCAAACCAGAGGCACAACGTGATGTCAAAGATGGATGGTTCCAACAGGGAAGTTGCAAATATTCCATACTCTAACCATCATCGGGTCAATGACATCAGTTATCTTATCTCTAACCATCACCCAGAATTCCATACGTGAACAATTACCCAGAACTCCAAACTTGAAACAAAGACACAACGTGATGGCAACGATGAATAGGTCCCACAGGGAAATTCCAAGGATTCCATACGCTAACCATCATCAGGTCAATGATGTCAGTTATCTTATCACTAACCATCACCCAGAATTGCATACGTGAACAATTACCCAGAACTCCACACTTGAACCAAAGACACAATGTGATGGCAAAGTTGGATGGGTCCCACAGGGAAATTCCAAGGAAACTTACCACAGGAAAATTCCATACTCTAACCATCCCCAGAATTTCATGCTCAAAGGAAAGACACATGACGTCAAAGATGGATGGGTCCAACAGGGAAATTCCAAGGATTCCATACTCTAACCATCATCAGTTCAATGACGTCACTTATCTTATCTGTAACCATCATCCAGAATTCCATATGTGAACAATTACCCATAATCCACCTCTGCAAAGAAACAAAAATGAGGGCCCTCACATAACGTATACACGCAAGATACAAATGACGTCACAGATACCCATGACAATAACGAAACTACAGGTCAAAAATGACGTCACTCATTTACTTCAACTCAATGACGTCACTTGTCTAATCACCCAATGACGTCACTTCTCTTTTTCTTATCTACATCTTGATCTGGTTTAAAGTGACCGATATACTACTCGTGATAAGTAACAAAATTTGACATGTAAGTTAGTAGGTGATATGTAACACTTGTTTTAATGAATGATGTTACCGATAATTTCGCCAGGTTTATTTTATTTTTAATTTACAACCGCCAGCCAATGGGTCATATACACGTTCAGTTATTTTTTTAGGAACTGTGATATATTCTTATTTGTTATTATTTAACTGTCAGTGAAAGAGAAAATCTCATCGTTTTGTTATCTCTTTAGATTTTACTCCATTTTTGCTTTGGTACCGAAGTTCAGAGACGTAATTGCTAAGAGTGAGAATATCATTTGACAGCCTACGGAGGTTACCGGCCTACAAATGAGTCATGTCCAGAATGTTTGAGAAGGAAAGGGGAGAGACAAATCAGTTTTTATGTAAGGAAGAAAGATGATGGTTTTTAGAAGAGTATGAAAGGCTGATTTTTAAATAAAAGTGAGGATCATTGCTGTGATTAACTATGGCGTGAAACTAATTACTACTTTCAAAAAGGGAATCATGAAACCAAACGTGCTTTAAGAGAATATAAAGGAGTGAATTAAATTTTCTTTTGAGGACATGTCTCAGTTATCCTGGAACAGTGTAACGGAAGGATATGCGTAGTAGAGAATTGGACTTTGCTATAGGTTTGGAAAAATAGTTTCACGTTTAAGACCGAGAATATACTTTGTCTAAGCACTTCTGTTTCTATAGAAACCGCGGAGGTGTGTTCATTTCGAGTAGACGGGTACCCGGATTAACCGTTGGAATTTGGCGATTTCACCAGCCATCTGCATGGAGAGCGACTTAACTTTATCACATTAACTCACCGAAATTCTGAGTACTGTTAACAAGAATCGGTTCTTTAGTTTTAAGTATTATAAGTACGTATTTAAGCAGAGCTTTCATTTTCTCCAAAACATTTTATGTTAACACAGTATGTGGTATTCTCATGTGTAATATTTGGAAACTTTCTGAATTTCTATTTGCTTTTACAAAGGAAGGGTCGAGAATAAAAATCTTTGATATCTCAAGACTATCGCTGTTGCAAATATTAAATTGATGGGGAATGAAGCATAATCGATCGTGAGATGCGGTGATTAATACCCTTGGAGGGCAATGGATGGCAATGCTATAGCCAATGAAGTTCTAACTGAGGCTCGGCTATTGCTGTTACCCTCCTGCCATGATCAGAGTTATATATAGCTCAATAACACCTTATCCCTACACTGTCCTCTACAGATAACGGGGAAGATGAAAAGCATTCTTGCTTCGCCCGTTTAAAGACATGTCTAATATAAGGACTTATAAGGACTAAGGAGTTTTGATGATGAACATGAAACTTCATCTTGCAGAACAAAATTTTATGGAAACAATTTATAAATAAGATCCGATAAATGACTGACGATTACAAGAAATATATATATATACATATACATGTATCCGTAAACAAAAGAAAATATTCACAATGTAATTTGACCAAGAAGAGTTTTGAAGAAATACAATGCCATTATTTCATTCATATTTGGTTTTCAATTAATACTCCTAAACATTTTTTTTTCCGATCCGCTTAACCGAAAAATAGAATCTGAACCAGGCATGTAAGAATATCTCATCATTAATTACTATAAATAAAATTATTTCCCGTTTTTGTATTTCACATTTTTACAGTTAACGGAAATTTAAAATGTTTAAAGTGTCCTTTAATATCTGATCAGAGATGTCATATAAAGCCAAAACTTCCTTTTCTGACAAAAGAAAGTCATGGAAATCGACTTATACAGCAATATAGCAATAGGATGAGTTATAATACATCTTAGATCGGAAAGGGCATTCCACCTTCACGTGCGTGTACAGGTATATTGGGTCCTCTGAATAGTGGATCCTTGTAAGAAAGATGAGAAACGTTCCAATAAAAATCACATTTCTCTTTACTGCGTTGCTTCTGTTTCCCTGATAAGCACGTTCTTCTCATAAAAGTTAAGTTTTTTCTTAACTTTTATGGAGACTGCACTAAGATTCTGGCAGCGATCATACATTTTGATCTTTCATGTGCTTGGTTTTTATTGCTAATTGAATACCAGTTACAATAGAAAAATTGTTCACAGTTCTATGCTATTTATCCAAGATGTCGAATTTTTAAATTAATAGATGAAACTGTGATAAAATTAAATGTATTTCTCAGGACGATCTTTTGTTTTTCAGGTAATACATTCTAACTGTACCGAAAATAGAAGACAACGATGTGCAAAAATTTGGAAACCCTTCATTTTGAGTAAACAAAGTTATAAAATGTTTGCTCGTAGAGTAGTAAAGCATATTCAGATATATTTCGTTAAAATAATGTAAAGTTTTGCGTATTTTGAGAGTATTGATTTTAATGTGTGAAATGATTCAATTTCAAGAACAAAATTGCACAGTGAGTTATGTGTGTGTGTTTTCTCTTTCACACACACACACACACACACACACTGCACAATAACACAGACATCTGCAGACCACAAAAGAAGCTTGCAAGGACGGATACCAGAGAAACACACCAAGCACTTTACGTGAAATAAAACATCACAAATAATAAAATGAAAGAGAATTTCAACACGATCATTACCAAAATCAAGAATAAAGATTACATATCTTCCACAGGGATGTATTTCTTCATCTGGTAGATTTTTAGAAGCCCTGAAATTTTTAATTACGACGGAAGTCTGAAAAGTTCTGATAAACACTGTGAACAAAAATGATATTAAATCGACTGATAGAACCACAAGAAACAACATGCGAGGATATAAGAATATAAGTTACCTTCATAAGTTTGCTATTAGTATGTTCTTCCTTGTGGTTATATCACTTGCTTTAATATCATGTTCTAGGGGTTTATCAGAACTTTCCAGACCCCCCCCCCTCCCACCCCGTCTTACACCTTCCTTTTTAGCATCTTTGGTACGCAAGAATTTACTCATACTAATTTTAATATCTACAAAAGAGAGTGATGGTCTCACACCGGCAGGTGATTTTCACCTGCCGGTGTGAGAACCGTTATATTATTTTACTATGTTATTTTTTCTACATAAAACGACATGGATTTACATTCATTTGTGATAACAGACCGCGAAATATTTCGAGGAATAGTTCAGACTACATCCTCTCTTTCAGGATGCTGACTACACGCTTTGTTCTTCTATTCTGTTTTCTAACGTTAACTTGCTTCAACTTTTAATTATCATTTGGGAATATGAAAACTGCAATTCACGAGGCCTTGATTCACTTATCTTCGAGTGATTTGTAAGGATTGGTTAAATTTTCGTGGTTCTGTTCTTTCAAACAATCTGGTTTCCTCACACCTCTAATCGAGGGCATCCGTTTTGAAAATGGCGAGCAGGTCAAAGCACAAATAACAAAACGTCCGACGACGGTTTTGAAAAACTTGTTACGCTACGGAGAAAATATATTGAAAGGGTGGGGGAACGTTGTGTTGAGAAATAGCGTATAAACAAGTCACAACTGTATTTATTTTGTTTTATTATTTTATTGAAAACGAAATCCGCAACACTTCTGATAGTCCATTGGAGAAGACTGATGGTAGAAACCCAGATGACAGAATAATCTATTTGGCGTAAATTTCCTTCGCCCGCAATTTTTTTTCTTCCTTTGGACAATTCTCAGTAACTCCAGTTTCAAATCGAATCCACTGTTTGCTCTGCTTTGTCTGATTATGCAACTGATTACTGTTGTGGATCTCCACTGCGATGAATTTTCTTTCAAATCTCTTTTGCAGCATATTCAATCCTGCATTTTTCTCTCTTCTTACCGCCGCAATATATTTGCTCTTTTTCTTCTTCTTTCAAACACGAAATCTTCGTGGTTATTTCGTGACCACAAGAATCGCATTTCGCCTTCAATCTCAACTCGATGTGCGTTCTTATTAACAGAAAAAATTCTTTATTTCAACACTCAAAAATCAATGAATAATTTCTGGAGAACATTCCTTTTTTATGTTTAAACCTAAAATAAGACCACTTAGTTGAATTGTTTTCTAAGAAGATCGTTGATTTAACGGAGAAACTCATGATTGTAAGGATCCATTTATCGGTAAGAGGCGTTTTATTAATTCTATTGATAAAATATTCACCAGTGTTATGTGAGTATAGAGGGCGTGTTTTGAAAACATTGACAAAGAAATAATATTCTAAATATTTTTATTATTTCATTAAGAATAAATTTTCAATTAAAACGTTTAAGAGTGTTTTTATTTATAAAAGTAATTTAAACAAATTTAAAAGAAATTTCACTATATTTTATTCCAACACCATAATTATTTAAAAAAAGTGAATATATAAAATTAAATTTCAAGGTAAGTGATTTGTAGTTGTTTAGAAAGCAATAAAATTGCTTTCTATCTGGTAGGTTGATTTTATTTATTATGTATGCATGTCACTGCTGAGATTATACCTCGGTGGAGTGAGCCTGCCACAGGGTAGGGCCAATGCTGAGAAGCTCTTCTTGGTGACGGGTGGTCCTGTCACTGAGTGGAATAACGCTGATTTGGGCAATTTTTCGGGATCGTCTAATAATTTTTATAGCGGTCTTTACTTATTAAATACACCTCTTTTAGTTAGGTTTGTGCATTCTCGGTTAATAGGCCTTCTGCGATATATATATATATATATATATATATATATGTATATATGCTGTACAACATATATATATATGCTGTACAACAAATTTTAAATAATTTCTTCGTGTTTTGTAAACGGATAAGCACATTGTTTCCACAGTAGATTAAGTATTCTACAAAGAATGCGAATTTTGTTTCAAACGTTTTTGCACTTTCCCATTAAAATAGTCACGCGTCCTCTTAACTTTCTGTGCATGCCTTTTATGACAGCTAAATAAAATGCATTTGAGATTCGCTTGTCTTCAGAGTTGGCATTTAAAACGAAAGACATCAATGGACTGAACTGCTCCATCTTCACTCGGTGATTTTTGGACTGTTTTTCCGAATAACACCGGTAGGAAATCGAACTAAAATGCATCTTCAAGTCATCGTTCTTTTACTTTCACTGTTTTGTAGTCTCATCATACTGAAATGTTATTCAGAGATTAACGCAATGGCTTGTGTGATAATCCCTAACAGATGATAGCTGCATCGTGCTGTTGTGTTTTTGAATCGGAAAGAACAATACAAAGAAAAACAATCGAAGTTCAGTTTCTCTCCTAGCATTTGAAACGCACCTTGAGACAATTGCACATTCCCAAGACCAATCTTAGTAGCTTTCGTTCAAATCCTCCAAAAGCTAATTCTTGATTGAGGCATCCAAATTACTATTAAGGACATTTGACCCCATCCGATGCAACAGCGAGGCTTTATATCGACAGTTTTTCTCGTTTGTTGTACGAGTGGCCTTTGTATTTATTCGAGTCTTTTTTTGCCAATTTTAATATTCTACGGATATTCAATTTATGTTGCGAGGAACGTTTACGAATTGTCATATTAAAGATTACGTTCATATAACACAACGTTCTTGTTTGAGAAATGTGCTGACGGCTATTTGGAAGTTGGGAAATTCAACATTAAGAAACGTCGAAAGACAAACCATCTAAACAATTTATCCACGTGAGTGGCATTTCTACCCAAGAGAGAATTTCTTAACGATCACTCATTGTTCGTTTAAACGACTTTTCTCAACTGCTAGGGAAAGTGGGGCAGTGAAAATAATTCCACCGCCACTCGAGTCAGTTCGCATGGAAATCCCTCTTGTGGAATCGCAATAAACCCCACAAAATCCTTCAGCACGGCGAAACGCTGATTGTGAAACAAAGAAAAACATTCGATCATAATATTTTGGAGGAAGGATTTATTTTTCTGACGCATTCGGCATTATCGGAGGCCAAATTATACGATCCAAATGCCTTCTTCAGTTCAGAGGTAAGAAATCTAAAAAGAAGAAAACCGTATGTCTTAAGACATGAAATTATCTCATTTTTATTTATTTGGAGTGAGTACATGCAGTGAATTGAATTTCTCTTGTTTTTCAGTTAACGCTCTCATAAATTTACTTGAGGATTTGTGCTAGAATTAGTCTTCCACAATTACAACATTGCTCCGTTTTTTCCTTTTTTTTGTGATTCAAATACGTTTTCCAAAGCTTAAAAATACTTCTATTGTAATATTGTATTATTCGCGGATAACTTCACAATCTCTGTCTATGTATTTCCATGCACCTCGCCCTGCCAAAGTATGTACGTATGATTACCCTACCCACCCCATTTTTTTAAAAAATTGTTACAACACTTCAATTCTATTCTAGAACTGCAACATTATTTCAAATATCGTGTCTAAGTTCAAGATTCCGCGTGCCTTATTTCATTGTTAGAATTCAGCTCGTAGCAGTCGCTTAATTCGTGTCACCATTGTTACAGCAAAGGATGCTCCATCTGCTCACGAGCAAGTAACCGGGGGAAAAGTAATCAAAAGATGAAAGAGTTTTTCATCTTTTGATTATGACGAGATATTTCAACATTTCATTTCGTCCTTGAGTTCGATCGACTCAAAAGGATTGCATTGTCATTAATGTCATCGATAGAATCATAATACTTTAATTAACCAATCTTCATACAAATCCAGAGGATTTTTGATAATTTAATACAAAAGAAATGAATATTTAAAATAAATGCATTATGCAGAACTTTTCTTCTTTTTCTAAAGAATTCTTTGAAATATTTTAAAAAAATGTTCGCATACCTATTATTTATATTTCCGAAGTTAATAAAATAAACAGTGATCAAATTTTCATTGGGTAACAAATGGCAATGCTGTAGCTAATGAAGTTTTAACTGAAGCTCGGCTATTGCCGTTACCCAGCCATGACTAAGAGATTTTTAGCTCAACAATATTCCATCCACACAGATTGTCTTCATTCAGATGACGGGATAAAGAGTCAAGGACTCAGTCCATCGCCCAGTTCTTTTAAGAACTTCACATTGGTAGTCGTCTAGAGGTCTATTGAATTTATTAAGACGGAGTGTAAGTGGAAACTGCAACAAACTAAACGACAAAGGGATCAAACAGAAGAGAAAAAAAAGGAAATATAAAATCAAAACAACCAGCGAAGAAAGAATGTACTTGATACTTTAAAGAAAGGGTTGCCTTTCCACACTAGTTACGTCGTCTGCCGAAGAAAAGTTACAGTAATAGTGAAACCCCCTTTAATTCCGAGTACAAGCAAGAGGCGCGTGTGTGGGGGGTGGGGGGACCGCAATCCCAATCAGCTACCTCCAGGGACCATCTAGTGTAATGAAAAGGCCTCTGGCCGCAGTCGACAGGTTCGGCGAATCAGTATTTTATATATTCAACAAGGAAGGTTGTGTCAACGTGGAATGGTCCACACTCTCTCTCTAACCGATATATTATCAAACGCATGCAAGCTATCCCAGCTTCAAACATGGGTCGTGGTGGAGAGGACATAACACACTTACACGAGACATTAATCGAAATAGTAAAGGGGAAGGGGGGAGACCATACTAAAATTTCTTAACATGACTAACGATTCCTCTTTTCGCGTTGCCGTCGAATATCGTTTTGATAACAGCATCAGAAGGAGTTTCCGGTTGGTGACAGTGATCATGCGGTACTCACTTGCGAAGTGACTAAGTTTATGAATGCTCCACTCAGAAACGGCTACGTGCTGAACTACACAGCAGGAAATTATGACCAACTGAGGAGTAAATTGAGTTCTGTAGAATGGGATCGGTTACTGGATGGAAAGAATATCGACAGTGCATGGGAAGCATCTATACAATACTTAATGATGCGATATCAGAATGTGTCCCGAGAGTTCGAAGAATAAATAGAACAGGAGTCGAGATATTTGTAAGAAAAGGATGGTCGTAATGAAAATTAAAAGCAGCAGCAGGCTAAAATAGTCCCAACTGTTGTACGAAAAGAAAAGTCTGAGCATGAAAAGAAACTCGCTCTGCAAGCTAAGGGCAACCCACAAGAATTATATCGATATGCTGCAAGTAAAAGAAAGAATGACTTCTAAATGCAGAAGTTGTTGTTCATCTAAGAAAAGCTATCAACCTGGTGTACGCGACATCGAACTCACTTCTACCTCTTCACCGGATTGAAGAAAATCCCTGTTCGTCATCCTATTCTTGGCGGGTTTTTGAATGTTCAAAAATATGTTGTAGGACGTCTAATCTCTATAGATTAGAAGTGTGAGTAAAACCAACCGTTTTTTCACTATGCCCCTAATCATATCTACTAGCAATGTTGGTTCATCACGTTCCTAGAACACAATTTTTACGGGTTCAGCATATTATCTCGTGCGGATGGGCAGTGGAACTGTATCACAGAAGCACCGTAAGAAGGGCCGTAACAACAATTCTGTCACCGTTAGTTCTAGGGAACTGCAACTATGCTATGATAATGTCGCCCTACCTCATATCTGGAGGGAGCATACTCAGTCAGAGCCGGTATAACATGGTCCCGAGGAGGAGGTCTCAACCAGACTCGAACGCGTGTACATTTCCAGACTCGTAGAGCCACGAGTTGTCAGAGTAAGGCATACAGGGGATTGGCAGTTCACTAACAGACCATAAAGTGGCTCTGTTAACTACCAAACTACCCGAGGTCGTTGACACATCCATAGGACCTTGGAAACTTCCCAAAAATCTATAACAAGAATTTACAATTATTATGCGACAAATGGAACAATACTTACTAGTACTGGGACGCATGCGCCACCTTTTAAAAACGAGTTAAAACAGCTCTTTCAGAATTGCTGCGGAGAAAGGGCCGATGTACAAAGGAAAACGATGAAAGATCTGTACAGAGAATTAGGGTGGTACCGCGTGAACCAGACAAACGGTATTCCCCGTGATTCCCTAATTAAAGACGCTAGAGGCATATCGACGAATAAAAGTCGGCGAACTCGATTAACGAGCTAGGTTGTTCCTCCTTTATGCGGAAACACCGTCGGCCGCGTTTTAGAATCGGCAGCTCAAAGCAGCATATGACGAGAAAACAGTTCGGCAAATTCACGTTAACGGTCAAACTTTCAAGACCACAGGAGATATCCTGCAGCAATCTTTTCATCATTATTCGAGAGCTTATTCCGATGACGCCGGGATGACAGGCGATTTTAACTCCCGGAACAGAAGAAGGATGCCTGAACACTTCTGTGCACTTCAAGGTAGGCCGATAACACTGGAAGGGGCTACTCGGATTTACGAAGTATTCTAAAGCTCGGGCAACCCCCGGCCTACATGGACGCGATGTTGAGTTTCGTCGGTATGTCTGGAATTTCATCTTGCCTATTCTGGTCGTTTTAAAATTAAAAAAAATTATGATATTGTCGGAACCCTTCGGGATTCCGAATCGATTTACATTTTCTTTGGCACACAGCGAGTTTGGTGCTCCGTAGTCTTCGCGCTAACCAAGACAAAACGAAAATAAAAAGTTTGAAAAATTCGGCCCTGCAAATCTTCCGTTTGGTTTGACATCATTAACCGCATCATTAACAATATTCGGAATTCTTCGTCGCGAGCCCGGTGTTACCAGCAAAAATAAATACTCGATTCCTGTCGTGATAAAAATTGAGTATTTCTTGCAGCGGATCATCAAAACCATCGCAATTCCAAAGCTGTCACACACTATTTAACAAACATCACAGACTAGTTATTTACAGACATCTCATCGACGTCTTTTGGAGCCACAGGAAACACCGGGTAGGCAGCGCTTTTCGCTCTCCTTCCCCCACGCAAAGAGGGTTTTGCCCTGGCGATCATCAAATATTCAGATTTCACTTACACTCTTCGAACCGTAAGGAAATCATTTCGCAATTAATTAAATACTTTGTTGGATATTTCCTGCTCTGTTTGGGGACCACTGGCCACGCGCGGAGATGGCCAGAAAGTGGGCAACGATCCCGTTGCCCAATTTCTCTGAGGAGGTACTATTGCAGTTCTTCCACCGGTGAGAAAAACAAAAATACCTAATCTTTCTCATCGATGTTCTAAAATGTCGCATATGAAAAATATATAAAAAACATTTCCTCACTGAGTAAGATAGAATCCACCTTCCAATTAGGAACTGCAGCTCCGCGAATCTCCGTCGATTCCTGGAGTAGGAAAGATACCTCTTGGGCGAAGAACGGTTCCTAAGGAGATGGTGTAGGCCACCAACCACGTGTCAGATTACCCAGGGGGAATTAATGTGTGCATATATTAGTAACATCGTTGTTTTTATGACCTTTTACACTCAGATTTTATTCGTTTTATCGGGCTCTTCCGAGCCAGTTATCCCCAATTTCTTCATTTGTTTTTGTTTGTTTATTAGGTTTTAAAGGATTTTAAACTTTATATAGTGGTGTTTTTAGAGTATTTTAACATTGCTTTTTTCTGACTGCTTTTGTGTTACGGTTTTATTGAATTTTTTTCCCCCCTTTTTTTGAGATGTTTCCTTTAAGGAGTGAAAAGTCAAACAACAGTTTATAAGTACCCGTTTTATCTGTTGACCCACCGGGTCAACAGATAAAACTGGTCAAATGCGGCCTCTTGCTCTTCTCTATCACTATTTTCCTCTATATTTTGTCTTTCTCTGTGCTCAATCTCAGCGCCGTTTTTATTTTCAAAAGGCCGATGGTGAGAGCTTTGAACTAAAAAAAATAATAATTTCTGGGATGATTTTCTATTGTAATATTTTTGTGTAATATTTCCAGAAAAATGACTCCAGTGAAAAGCAAAGTGTTTTTGTAAATTTTTGTAAATGTGTGATAAAATAAACAGAACTGCATTTTATTTTAAATTCTATTCAATTAGAAGAGAATTAATTTGTTATGATTTTGAACCTTGTTAATTTTTGCCAATGAAACTGATTATTAAAATTTATCTTCTCACCTCAATTTGTTTTAAAGTTCTCATTTTTAAAATAAACTTAACTGGTTTTTGAAATTGTAAAACAAGCTTAACTCCACCACATTGGTACAATTCTTACAGCTACATACATTTTGAAAATCGGTTGAATCCAGTTTCACGACACGACTTCAAAGGAATGTCAAAATGGTGAAAGATAGGAGTATTAAAAAAGTAATGGGAACCTTCATAATATAAAAGAAGACTTCTTTATATGAGTACAGGTCTTATATTAAGAAGTTTTCGGTAATATTGAATCATAAACGTGATTGAATAATTCTTTTAAATTATAAGAATCTCAATGTTAGCCTGTGCATACTGGCGGTCATAAAACATCAATCCCTGGTGAATCGACGCCTTTTCACCTAAAATCATGTTCTAATTTAATTTTCATCGTCTTGTTTTATTTCTTTTTTCAAAGAGAGGGCAAATATTTAAATATAACCAACTTTATGTATAATTAATAAAGATTTTCATCAAAAGATATAAAGTTCGAATAAAAATCACGACTTTTCCCGAAACTTTCTAAATCGATCTCTCATCCTGAGATTTTATATTTATAAGATCAAAGCACCTTGTGGCAACTTGTTTTGGTAAAATACATATGAGCTCTGCATTACTTCACCCTTCGCATTTTCAGGTCTGGCTCCCACTGACGAGACCTCAATAAAGGTCGAAACCGTATGGGTAGTGGCCATTGCCTTTAATGTTTAGCATCATACATCTCCGCAAGGGGTGAAGAAATGTCAGCAAAATACTGTTTAATGGCAAGAAAAAGACCCAGAGGAAGACTAACTGGATTAATTCAGTTAATAAATTATAAATTGCCGAGAGGTCCGCAGTTCGACATTTCAGCTGCATGTATCGTATGTTTTCACATGCTATGCTTTCAACCTCTTCAGAATAAAATCGAAAAAAAAAATAGTCAGTGTATTTTACTACTCCATCATAATTTTTAAATAACCTAACCTTTTTACAGCAGCTCTTAACGAACTTCGTATCACCAATTGTCACTTTCATTCAAAAAGAAGAAAAAAATTCAAACAATCGATACGAAAAGCACAAAAGATTGAGAATCTTGTTTCTTCGTTACAAGTGACCTTAATCTTTTACTCGTACTGTCGTCTGCGATTCGTTTGATTGTTTTTTTTTCCTTCTGATTTTTTTCAGTTATTATGACTACAAAGTTTAATTCCCGATTTATTTCCCGACGCCTTTCTATGTCCAGAGAATATTTACTCGATAATGTTTACGTTTGTCTTATGGTAAAGATGCTGATTTAAATATTGCAGTCGACAGCGTGTCCGTATTCATGATGCTTCAGTGAGCATCACGTGCTAATTTAATCTCAGTAGTTCATCATTGGAATATTTAAAAGTCGCGCTTTTATATGTAATTCCTCAGTCACTGGCGCTGTAGACCGGAAAGCAAAGAAGCTTCAATTTTGTGCAAAAATTTTGTAAAAATTTATTTTTAGAATTATGTAAAGTAATGTATGTAAAAACATATTGAAAATTGTTTAAATAAATCTTAGCAATCTAAAAATAAACTAAGTAATTATGTATAATCTTTCCACACCTTTTATTTAATTCATACATAATAGTACTTATAGTCTCGAAATGGAAAGTTGTATCGTGTTAATGGAATTATCATTTCGCCTTGTGTTGTAATTCGTTTGGTTTTTACTTTAGTATTTGTTCGACTGGTAGGTAGTTTATAGTTTATTTATATTTATATTTATTTAAATTATGGAAAATCTTGATAGAAACGAAATCATAAAATGAGATAAAAACCTAGTGCTCGATTTCCTTAAAAAACCAATTAAATTATAGAAATTGAAGTTGAGTGGCCGAGTTAATAATTAACCTGTATTCAGTGACAAGTAGTGACCCCGAAGATGACACGAGAGCAGATGGAGAAAAGACAGACGTGTGGTTTCCCCACTTAAAGAATTTCAAGATGTAAATGTGAGTAAAAAACGCAAAACTGAAGACGTGCACAGAGATGACAAAAAAAAGTAGAGACGAAGGCCTAAAGATTCAGCACAAAGGGGATATTCATCTGTTTGGTACCAAAATCTCATGGCAAATAGAAACCAAATATCGCGGGTTACTACTTGACAAAAGATTGTGTTTCAGCAACCATATCAGGAACAGCTGTGTGCAAGTGTCCAAAACTATCGCTCAGTTTTATCCGTTGATTAATCGACGCAGCAAATTAAACACAAGGAACAAACTATGACTCTACCAGATGGTGCTTCGTCCTATAATTACCTCCTGCTCTCTAGCTTGGAGCCACATCTGCAACGTTAACATACTAAGAATACAATGAGTGCAGAGTAAATGTTTGCCAATGATACGGTGAATCAGAAATAATCGGATTCACCGCGACACCAATATTCCATATATTTCCTCATTCCTTCGCTCTCTAGCAGTCGAGTTCATTGAATCAAGTTTATTGAAGTTTAAGAATGAAAAGGAATATTAAGAGAAAGAGAAAACACTTAAATGAAATCCATTACAAGTTAATTACTGGGAGAATATTTTCTCCAACTGCTTATTATTAGCAAAATTCTATCATTAACATAGAACCGATGTTTGCTTTCAAGTTTGTTTGAATTCTCTATGACTATAATATGTGCTTTCTCGTAATTGAAATAATCCACGTAGTGTTCGATATATAATGGAAAAAACTGCTTTAATTTCCTTCAGGATTGCAGACATCCTTGAATTTATAACAAATAAACTATTTACTTTACATGGTGAACCTCCATAACAGGTTGTATGAGGACATTTAATTTAGCGTAGAGCAGTGGATTGTTTGATTTCGAAGATTCCAAATAGGAGCTTTTTATTGACATAGAACCGATAAACAGAAATGCATTTGTGGATTTCTTTTGTAAATTGTAAGCTTAACCTTGTTTTCAGTTGGTTAATTGGCCTTTCACTTTAGTGTGACGCCTGAGTAATCGACAGGGCAGTCGTTTTGGTCTGTAGAGACCAAAACAGACTGCTCTTTTTCGTTGCAAACAGCGTTGTGCGTGGCCAAAGTTCGGGTAGCGATGACATTGCGTTGTTATTGACTTGTGTTTTAATGATTCAGTCTTTATGGCTAAATCGCAGATAGTTTGGAGATCGTAGTGTGCTTCTGGTCCTTGCTAATTTCTTCCAGTACTAGGAGGTATGGTGTTTTCTCGACTCTGTGCATGCGGCTGACTTTAACAGATCTGAAGCCTCTGTTTTGGAGGTCTAATGTGATTTCTTCTGTTATCCCTCTGAGCACTACTTTAAGGTTTTTCTTGGTTGGATGCTAATTCCTTCTTCTGTGTTGGTGGCTTCCTTAAATGTTATTGCTAATATTCGGAGTGAAGTGACAACGGATGTCCAGTGATTTTTATCTCTTAGGGTGACAGGGGATTTTTTTCTTTTGGGTTTGTGTTATTGTCACTCTCCATTTCCTTGGGTTTGGGTGTTTCTCTAGTAACGCATATTTTCCCTTTTTTTATTTGTTTGTTTAGAATTCCTCCTGTATGCTGTATCCGATATAAGCTGGGAAATAGATCGATTAGATTAGCAGAGTGAATACAAAGCACGCGAAGGAGCAATATCTGAATAACCACTAATTACAGAACTTGATTAACTGACAATTTAGGAAGTCGCGAGCTATTATTCTTAGTAATTATTAAGATAGATCCTTCAATGCTTTTCAAAGAGTGATACAATCCACCTCTACGGAGTACACCCCCACTCTCTCTCTCTCTCTCTCTCTCTCTCTCTCTCTCTCTCTCCAAATACCAGTGCGATGCAATCAAGTTATGCTTCAGTGTTTTCATTCATCTTTATTTCTCCCTAAGACAAACACTCAAAACATCTTTGCTGTTCTCTTGCTGTTGGCTTTTGAGACAAAAAAAATTTGTACTGTAATGCTTGGATGAAGGATTTTGAATGAAAAATGTCCTTTTAGTCTACGTGTGTGACTGAAGGAAGCTTCAATGAAGATTTCGTTGTGTTATATATTAACCATACGTTTATAATATGCTAAGAAAGTAAATACGACTTATACACTAATCAGGACTCTTACCTTTTAAGAACTTTTGAAAAGATAAATTGATTGGACTTACCTGAACTGAATTGCTGAGAAACGAAACGTCGGTTTTGTCGTCTTTAATATTGAATAAGTGCATTTTAAGTTGCCCGAAAGATATATTCCACATGAAATTAAGATATATTAGCAAACAAGACGCTACGTAATGTCTTGCCTCCATAATATTTTACCCTTCTACTGAGTATCTCCTTACAACATCCATCCCATTGCTCTTTCATCATCTCTGACCGAACACATTTATAAACACTGATGGGCATCATTTATGTACAGAAAGAAGATCTTGCTTTTCTAAGAACTTCACCTCAACTATACGTAGCCCCGTTTTGTTCACCTCCTCCTCCTATCCTTCCCAATTTGCCATTCACCTTGTGAACGTTTAAAAGTATTTCTCATTAAGGTTGCGAGGGTTGTTTATGATTGAGCTGCAGCGTGTTCACTTCGTCTCCATCGGAGTTTGTGTATTTATTCCTACCGTATCGTTTTAACTTATTCGTTTATTGCCTTGCTAAAGTGCATTATGTGTGTGTGTGTGTGTCTGCATGCTGATAAGAGATGTCGCTATCTGTTGAAACGGTTTCAGGTTCATCGCCATCGCACTTGGATACAAAGCAAAATATTTGCTATAAACTAGTTTTAGAAATTCTGCATTTCAGTCGTAATAATAATTTGTGATTCTTTCAGTTTCAGCAAACAGAAATCAGTTGGGAACTGGAGTGTAGTCGACATCGAATTGTTTCCCACCGTGACCTTAAGTGGTATCGAACAGTGTTTCCTGGCGTTGTTCAGTCTCAAATTATCCATTCTTAAACGCATTCGTTTGGATTCAAAAGAATGCGTTGAAAATTGAGAGTGTTGCGGTTTTAAAATTAATAAAGTAGGGCTAGTAATGGGTGATATTCCATAGATGTTGTCCTTTAAGAAATAGGAAGGGTAACTTAGTTATACAATTCGATCAACAGAAGGCCACCCCGCCTGCAAGATGCAAGAATAGAAACGAGGCACTCGAAGTATCACTTTTGAACTTCAATTTGAAAGAAAGTATTTGTAAGTACGAGGAGTCGTGAAACAAATCATCTTCTATCCAAGAAATCTGCCAACTGAACACTTCTTTTTGGTGGGAGCAAAAATAGTTTCACAGCTCGAGACGCTATTACGAGTGGAAGGCAATAGTTTGTACCTCTGACTGTGCGGCGAGTTTGGTAAACTTCTTCCAATAGGAAATTGGTAGACGAGAGATGTAAAGATTGAGACGAGATCTGTTTACACTTTCTCCACAGAGAGAATAACTGTTTGGCTAATTAAATGAAGTGAGGGCGATGAAGGAAATCCGGTAACAGGAAGAGATTCTTCGATGTTAGTCATGCTTGGTTGTACGCACAGACTGTTGATGCATTTATCTCATTTAGAATTTAAATATTCGATATCTGATTATCATTATAAAACACATTCTTTTAACTGCTTTAGAAAACTCAGCTTCTGTATTCAGTGTAAGTAAACGTATGTAATTTTAAGATAAAGCCTTTATATATTGGTTACAAAATTATTTTTTGAAAACAGTTATTATTTCTTATAATATTTTATTTTCATAAAAACATAATTTTAATTATTTTCTTTATTTTTAATAATTAAAAATTTAATTTTATTAAAATATTTGATATACACCCTTTTATATATTTCATCTAAATATTATAATAAATAGTAAATTTAAAGCCCTACTTGGATTCATTGTAGTGTTTTCTGATAACAACGTCATAAAGTTGTATTCGAAATGTGCTAACAGATCACCTTACCTATTTCAGTAGTCATTGAATAAAAAGCCTTTCTTATCGCACTGTGAAAATTTCTCATCAATACATTCCCTATATTGAATTTGAAGTGGATTTCACTATGACGACTCGTCGATTTATACCGAAACTAGTAAGAGCGGTTTTCGTTTATAAATAAACTGTTGTTATTCCCAAATAAGTACGAACTTTACAATTCTTTCTTCAAACAGTCACCCCGCATTACCTACTACAATACAACAAATGAATTTGGTACAACTGTGTTTATTTGATCTTCTTTCTTTAAGAAAATGCGATTCCTTATTTCCGAAGTAGACCATAATCCCAATTGCATGTCTTTCCCTCCATCGCTTGACACTGCAGTTTCGTTGGACTTCGTTATTATACGCAATGGAGACAGACATCAAATGCAAAAGTTGTCCGAAGCAACAGTTAATCTAATTCCCTCCCTCCAGTATATATCGGCAATAAATTATGCGGCTTTAATGACCCGCGTTTTTTGAAAATATTTTGAATCTTTACGGAACAAAGATGCATTGAAATATTTCTTCTGTCTTTAATATACTTCTGTCTTTAATAACACAAGACTTTCCTGATCAGCAGCAAAGCGTTTGTCGCTGTCAATTGATCATTGCGATTTTCAACTTCTACAAAACTGCATGACTTTTCTACTGGATTCTGAGAGGGTTTGTTAAGGCAGTACCACCCCGATACGTGTGATTAATGCCAACCCATCTGATGGCTTGGTGTGTATAGCCGAAGGGGTGTCAAGAAGAGTCGGAGGAAGAACAGCAAACCAGTTTAATGAAAGATAAGCAGAGGTGAAGCTTTGCGTGGAATTATTCTAAAAAATACGAAGAGAACTTGTAATATTCAGGAATATAAGCGATCGTTGTTAGAGAATTTTAAATTCCATTTCTTAATTTCCATTGTTGCTTAATTCTTGTTGTTTGCAACAGAATACATCCGGTCCTTTAGGATGCCACACGCATTGCTGTTTCTCTTCTGTTTTCCTACGTTATCCTTCCTCAGCACTTAATTGCTATCATTTGGAAATATGATAACTGCAGTTCATTCGGCCCTGATTCATTCATCTTCGAGTGATTTCTAAGGATTGGCTAGATTTTAGCGATTTTGTTCTTTCCAACAAAATGGTTTCATCAGACTTCTAATGGAGGTTATCCGTTTTGAAAATGGCGAGCAGGTCAAATACGGAGAAAAGATATTGAAAGCGTGAGGGAACGTTGTGTTGAGCGTGTAAATAAGTAACGATTTTATTTATTTTGTTGTCATTTTAGATGAGCTACCTACCACAACGGAGACTTGACCTCCGCCACACTTCTCCTAATCCATTGGAGAAGACATATTATTCTGTCATTAGGGTTTCTGTCATCAATTTTACTTATTTCCCTTACCCAACGTTTTGTTGTTTAATTATGCGACAATTCTCAGTACAACCAGTTCCAAATCGAATCCACTGTTTCCTCTGCTTTTTCACATTACGCAACTTTATTTGCTGATCTCGATTGCGAGAAATGGTTTTTTAAAATCTCGTTTTCACCACATTCGGTCATGCATTTTTATCTCTGCTTACCGCCACAATATATTTGCTCTTTCAAACACCAAACCTCCTGATGATTCCTTTATTTTTACATGGTGCACTAGAATTCTGCAGTTTCCCCTCGAGAGGTTATTTCGTGACCACTAGAATCGCATTTGATCTTCAATCTCACCCACATGGGCGTTCTTATTAACAGAAAATTTCATTTATTTCAACATTCTTAAATCTTCTAATAATTCCTGCAGAACATCCCTTTTTTTATATTTAAACCGAATATAAGACCACTTAGTTGAATTGTTTTCTAAGACGATGGTTGATTGAACGCGAGAAACTCAGGATTGAGAAGATCAATTTATCGGCGTGATGTGTATTATTAATTCTATTGAAAATTCACTTAGTGTTACGAGAGTAGAGGGGCATGTTTTCAAAACGCTGACAGATACAAAATATTCCAAACATTATTTTTCATATTTCATAAAGGATAAAAGAAAACGTTTAAGAGAATTTAATTATAAAGAAAATAAATTAAGCATATTTCAAAAAAACATCGTTAGATTTTATTCCAACACCATAATAATTTTCAGAACTGAAGCTAGAAAATGAAATTTTAAGGAAAAAAAATTGCATTTATTTACATACGTGGTATGTAAATTTCCCATCTGCTGCTAATTCGAATTTCCAAGTACATTTTTTAAGTAATAATATCTTAGAGTTTTGTGATGGGATAATTACATTTATTCCACAATCGATTCAGTCTTCTAGAGTAAGAATTTAGCTTCAAACGCTTTTCCACTTTCTCATTAAAATAATAACGCTCCCTTTTGTGCATGCATTGTATGCCAGCTGAATGAAATACATTTAAAATTCGCCTGTCTTCAGAGTTGGCATTTAACACTAACGACATCAATGGACTGAACTGTTCCATCTTCACTCGGATATTTTTTGGACTGTTTTTCTGAATAAGCGGTAGGAAATCGATCTTGCTTCTAACTGTAATGCATCTTCAAGTCGTCGCTATTTTATTTTTCAGAGTTTTCACAATGTCGTTGCTTGAGGAATATCCTGACAGTTATTTGGAAATTTTAGCATTATTGTTTCTCGGTCGACTCACTTTCATCAGATTAAAAAACTTGATTGTTTTTATTTTTCCAGTGAATCAAAATTTCATTTCATTAGTAAGGGAACAGACATCGAGTGACTAAAGACAAGCCATCTAAACCCTTTATGCACGTGCGTGGCATTTCTACCCAAAACAGAATTTATTAGCAATATCATTGTTCGTTCATACGAGTTTTCCCTCCAGCTGGGGAAGGTGGGGGAGTTAAAATAAAACCAATGCCACTCGACTCGGTTCGCATGGAAATCCCGCTTGTAAAATCGCAGTAAACCCAACAAAATCCTTCAGCACGGCAAAATTCTAATACTAAGCAAAAGTAATCAGATTACTAAGAGAAACGTTGAATGGTAATATTTCGGAGGAAGGATTTATTTTTATCACGCATTCAGCATTATTAGAGGCCAAATTATACGACCGAAATACCCTTTTAGTTGGGAGTTTCAGTTGTCGGATCAAAAGGGATTGCTCAGAAGTCTTTCGGTGAGTGGGCATAAATTGAACATCTGAAAGTTACTTTGGATTATCCAACTTCGCGTGGAGAGATACTTTATCTTGTTTTCCATGGTGATAATGGAGCATTCCAGTTTGCCAGAATGCAGTCGGAGTTGAATTTCATGCGATGTTGCGCTGAGTGTTATGCACATGCAGGAGTACTCTTTTTAGTTGCTGCTGCTAACAGTAATGCTGTAAACGAACAGGAAAATCATTGAGATTATGACTTAAGATTGTACATCCAGAAAAAGTTTTTCCTGGCGGTCATAAACCACTAGGAAATGAATTATTAATGTAAGTGATGAACTTTTGAATCTATTCCTTTAAATCATATAAATTGCTGTTTCGACTGGTCCATTCCGCGACTTTTTATTCAGCTATTAAAAGATTATTACTGAGGATCGCAGTTGTCCTTCAAGAAATGCATTTGTTCGAGATTATGTTTGGGATAAAAATAAATAAAGAAATAAATCAGAATCCTGTGAAAAATCTCTTGCGGGCCGAAACTTCACCTCTGTGAAAGTTCATCCACGTTAGCTCTGCTTTCCCTCGACAGGCAGGAAACTTAGGGATAGCTGAAACGCGCGCACACACGTGGCTAAAGGAATTTACGAAGGTCGGTGTATATATTTGTGTGTGTGAAAATCGTCGCCTAGCAGAGCACGTGGGGGGAAACGCTGTGTGAAATTTTCCGGTTGTAAGAAAACGTCTGTTCGTGTCGCCACCTGAAGAGAGAGATTCTGCTTGAATTATTTCTGTCATCCTAACCCCCCCCCCCCCCAGATCGGAAAAGGAAGATTAATTGACGTGCGGAGATTTTTAACGGGGCTGTCGCTATTATGGAATATCAGTTTTTCGTAGCGGAGTACTCCGGACAGATGATGTCGCCCAGTTGGGTAAAACATCCTTCAATGGCGATTCGTTTGAAAGAAGGACGTGTGGAATTCAAGTTCCCCGTTGAGAGAATGCGCGTGATCTGCACGAGAAATGAGTGGAATTCATGAGATGCAATATCCACATTAGGTAAGATCGTAATTTACGGGAAAAATGTGTCACGAGTTATGATATTTATTTCCAGCTCTAAATTTCGCACTTTGTTTTTCTCCATAAAGATTTTGCGTAGTTTATATAAAAAAAAAAAAAAAAAATAAAAGATTTCTTTTACAAATCTTACAAAGCAGAACACATTCCATTCTTTAGGAACGTGAAATGATTTTAAATTCTTTAATAATCGAAATTCTATTTTTTTTTTTAAATTCTAATTAACTAAGGTAGAAGAGTGTACTAAATAAACATAATTTGTTTGTGTGTGTGTGTGTGTGTGTGAGAGAGAGACTTTCAAGGCTGCTTAGGAGGACGTTTCTTTTAATTTCTTTTTTTTTTTTTTACTTATCCCACTTCCAGGTCCGAATTGGATTACGAGTCTTAGCTGATAAGTTGAATAATGACTTCTTGTTCACTGTTCAACCTGGATTTCACTTTAGCATCTGTCAAATTTCGTTTAAATGTGTCTTCAATTAAGAATTCGTCATCGAGTGCTTAAGAGATAAAAGCAAACTTTCCCAATTAAAACATTTCTTCAAAAATAAGTTGACTCGTGGGAATTTCATTTGTGTGATTACCGAACACTTGTGATATTCGATGCGGGTGGATTCAATTGCATGACTAGTACATTCGAGAAAAGATTGAGGTTTGTGTTTCGGTTGGACAGACCTTGGTTCGACTCCCGTCTGAGACGCAAAGGAATCTTTTGCGATTTTCGCTGAACTCTGGCAACAGGGAATTTTCCCCTCCAGAAAAAATAAACTTGCTGAAGTTTTATGAATGCGGACATATAATACGATAAATGCAGGAAGTATTTTGAAGACACCGAATGAGAATAAGATATAGTAAAAAAGTAATCCTGTAGATGATAGAAAAATCAGTTATTTTTCGAGTGATAAAATGCAGATTGATAGTAAAAGAAAAGACTCAGGAATAAAGAACAGAAAGTGGAAATAGAAGGAACTGTACAACGTGTATAACGAAGGATCATAGCTGTACTGGTTACTATCAAAACACAAATGTAGGCAATACAATTAACTGACTATCTCTGACGGCACACGTGTGCCCTCCGAGATAATTTATTCTTAGAATCGTAATTATAATTTATCATCTGATCATAATTTATTCTTAGAGTTATCCATACAGTTTATTTTATTTATTTGTTGCTCGCAAACGGAAGTTAATTCGAACTAAGTTCACTGTCCCATTTATTTAGAGAGAGGGAAAAAAAACTAATTTATGCCAAAAACAATACAATCCAATTTTATTAAAATTAATCACTGGAAGTGCTTGATGTCTAGAACTAGAAGTCTTAAAATTCCCCAAGTGTAGTTCTAGTCAATACCGTTAGAGGCGCTATGATCGAATTTTAAACAGTAGAGAAAACGTGAAATCGGCAACTTAGTGATGAAATATATATTATGTGTGATGAAATGTAAAGAAAATGCAAAAATGTATTTTCATATATATTAAATTTTATGGAGCAATAAAGTATAAAACTTCTTAACGAGATTTGCAGAAAGAAGGAGATATCTTAGTGATGAAGTATATCGCTGGAATATCCTGATCGATTATGCCAAGACCGTAAAATTCATAAAATGATTATTCACACGATTAAAGAGTTCATACAGAATACACAAGAGTTATATTATTATATACGATTACCGAATGTCCTTGACATCGTTTCTACTGCTTGTGAATGCACCCACAGTGGAAGGCTTGGATTATTCCTAGCACGAGTACTGTCTACCAACCATATCTCGGGTTAACTGACCATCCGTTGTTCGCAGTTACTGTCGGACAATCAACTCATTTCATTTTCGGGAATTTTAGGAAAGGAGGCGATCTTGTAAGGTAAGGGATGGTTAGAAATTTACTGGACAGCCAGTGTTAACTTTGTTACTATATTGAGATAACAGTTACTTCAATATGGAGCCACATAATTAAAATCCTCTAAAACAGGGGTTCTCAACCTTTTCCAGTGGCGTACCACTATATTTAATTCAAGATATTAGATGTACCAGTAAGGCATTGGCTCACGAACCACCAGTGATATGCGTACCATAGGTTGAGAATCCCTGCTCTAAAAGATAGTATGAATAATTCAATGCACAACTTTTACAATAAGACATTTTCCTAGGTTGAAACTTTAGTTTGTTTGTTTGAAAATGCCCTTCGTGGGACCAAGCAAAGTACTTTTGATGATTGCTGATTATGAAATTTCTTTTATTTACAACGAAATGAACTGCTTTATGTACATCAGTCATTTTAAGAACGATAGTGAAAAGTTTCGTTATTAAGTTGTCACTGAAGGTTACGAAGTATAAAAATTTTGATATCCTTTAATGATTTAAATTTGTTTTTGAAAAGGAAACTTGCAGTTTGCGGTAACAGTCTGTTGGTGAATGTTCTGGAAGTATTTTCTGTTCATCGGTAAAGAGATTTAACGTATTTCACTTGAAGTACCATTTTTTTTCTTTTCACGAACATGCGCGAAATCAAATTCAGGATATCCCACTTCAAATCATACATCAGTACATTTAATCCCTTTATAGTCCTTATAAGGACTGGCTTAAAGGGGCGAAGCAAGAATGCTTTTCATCTTTCCCGTTATCTGTTAAGGTGTTATTGAGCAATTGAAGCTCTGATCATAGCAGGAGGGTAACAGCAATAGCCGAGCCTCAGTTAGAACTTCATTAGCTACAGCATTACCCTCCAAGGGTATTGGATTGAATGAATCAATCACCGACTGTTTAAGTAAAGGTGACATCTCAAAAAATCGGACGATCTCTAGGCCACTCCATAGTGGGCGAAAGACCGTCCCTATCTCAGCGTTGGTTCCACTCAGTGACGGGCTCCCCGACCACCGAGCAGAACCGCTCAAATTCCGAAGAAAATAATTCACCGACAAAGCCACTCACCGGGCCGTGCCGGAGAACACTTTCCTCGGAGACTCAAATTGCTCCCTTAAGGCAAAAACCTCAAGAGAGCAAACAAACTTTGATATTTTATTAAAAAGAAGTCGAAACTATTTATTCTACGTTTTGTGTACTGGAGTTAAAAAAAAACTAAAACTTCATAGTTTGTGTGATTCTTCATTTATAAAGCTTGTCATACTTAAAGGATGCATTTTAGGAAGTAGCGAATGTATCAGTGCACAATATTTGATTCATTGATCTCTGGACACTAAAGATCAAAGTAAGATCTTGGAAGAGTAGATTCAGGTTTACCACTATTTCTCCAGTTTTGTAACAAAATGTGCTCCAAGATTAAAAAATTGTTATTTTTTAATTTTGCTAAATAATACTTTATAAGGTAATTGTTGACAACACGGAAAATTCTTCAATTAATCACTAATAGGGTCTATTTAAGTCCCATCACTGATCCACTGGAGGTGACCCAGTTTATTCTATTCGCGATGTCTATTGCATTGCACTATGGGAACAGACTCTCCACGCCATTTGATATCATGACTCTCATAATTTTTAAATATAATTCGATTTAAAATTAAAAATCAACGTAGAAGTAAATTTTCAGAATAAGTTTGAAAATATATTTAAGCACCATATTTATTCTTATATAATACATCTTGAATTGAGATCATGATTAATGTAAATTCGTGGATGATGCATAATATGAAATTTATATTGGAGTTGAACAGGAATATTACTAGTGGGCAAGACGATGAAACCTAGAAATGAATGAAAGGAGAATAACGAAAAATTGATGGCGTGTCGTTAACCATTTGATTCGCCAGCTGAAATGGACCAAAGAAAAAGTGCGGAGAGTCAACGTGTAAGTGCGACGTTATTACGAAGCTTTTGTGCAAAACCAAGTTAATCTAGAAGCACGTGATCCTTCTATAGCGAAGGTTCCGACTTGTATTGAAGATAAAATCAATTCGCTGATCCTTCAATTCCTCAGACGCTGACACTAAGCTTCAATTCTCTACGGCAACAATTCTCTGTCGTTCAAAAGAAGGGCGAAGTCGAATGAATAAAAGGTGCCTGCCATCTTTCAAAGTCTGTTCGTTGATTTCTAACTTTTTTTTCTAAATTAAAGAGAATTTAGAAGAAATAATTTAACGACAATTAAAATATCGAGACTGTCTTAATTGTTTTTTTTTTAATATATATATATTTTTTATTTTATTTTTAGGAAATTTAATGGGATATTTGTTGAAAAGGCTTTTAGTAATCCAACAGCATCGCGTGCGGTCTTGTGTTGTTCGCATATTTTTCATTGGCATTTATTTATTCAGAAGGATGAACTGAGTTTCTGAACGATTCTCGTTTTAAGGGTTGTTGACTTTGTCTACTGAATAATGCGGAATACTTCTATGAAGGAAGAACACAGAGGCGCCATCTGTGTGTAAATTGTGGAAAAAGCGGAAATTCTGGATGTGGTTCTGTTTGTGTGTCTGCTGAGTAGCAAATAAGTTTTGAAGGGACTTCTGACCAAGTACCGACTTTCTGCTGAAAAGTGAAGAAAGTGTGATCTGGGATTCAAACTTGTCAAAAAGTTGATTGAAACATTTTTATTAAAATACACTAAAGCACAATCAAATGAAATACTCTACAGCAGACATTAAAATTTTGTCAGCATTCTATTTATTTTTTATACATTTTGTGTTAAGAACATTGCAAAAACAAAAATTCCGACAGACGTCAGCACTGCATCAACTGTGATGGTGTTCCAAACATGACGTCGCCTGTCTGTATCCGTTATGTGGACCAAACTTTCTCACAATACCACACCATTATGGCATTTAAGAAGTGTTTGTTGTGTACATACACAAAAAATATTTGCAACGGTAAACAGTAAGTCGGTGATGGTGTGAGGAATACAAAGACGAAACAACTTTAATCGCTTACAGAGAGAAGTCCAACGTGTGCACTAAGATTCTGAGACGACAAAATTTTCTCATAATTCGAAACAAAAAAGAAATGTTTGTTTGGCGCATTTAAACTGTAATGCTGGGATGAATAATTTTGAATGAAAAATGTCCTTTTAATCTACGTGTGTGACTGAAGGAAGCTGCAATGAAGACCTCGTTGTGTGATATATGAACCATGCGTTTATAATATGCTAAGAAAGTATACACGACTTGTACACTGAGCAGGATTCTTCCCTGACTACTTTTGAAAAGATAAATTGATTGGACTGAACTGTATTATTGAGAAATGAAACGTCAGTTTGATCGTATTTAATACTGAATTTTAAGATGCCCCAAAGATGTATTCCATATGAAATTAAGACATATTAGCAGAGGAAGGTTCTGGCTTAAGATTTGATATCACGGTTATTCTTCTTCGAATGAAACAGGGGTGAAACAAACAACACGCTACGTAATGTTTTTGCCTCCATAATATTTTATCTTTCAAAGGAGTATCTCCTTACAACATCCATCCCATTGTTCTTTCATCATCGCTGACCATAGACATTTATAATTACTGATTCGCGTCATTTCTGTAGAGAAGGAAGATCTTGCTTTATTAAGAACTGCCAACTTCTTCTCAACTATGCGAGGTTCCGTTTTACTCACCGCCTCCTCCTATCCTTCTGAAATTGATATTAACCTTGAAAATATTTAAAACTATTGCTCGTTAACGTTGCGGTAGTTTGTGCTTGAACTGTATCGTGTTCACTTCGGTGCTTGTCTATTTATTTATTTGCTCGGTGTTTGTCTATTTATTCCCATTTTATCTTTTTAATTTTCTCGTTTATTGTGTTGCTAATGTGCATTGTGTGTCTGTGTGCTGATAAGAGATGTCGCTAGTTGTTGAAACGGTTTCAGGTTCAACGCCATATCACTAACCAGCTCACGAATCCTTATGTACTGGGTTAAAGTGCATACCATGAGGAGAAATTACGGCATCTCTATTTAAAGCGATCTTTTGAAGTGCGACTTGCTTTGAGAAGCACACAAAGTCATCTTAACTGCCTTATAGAAAGACTAACACTGTTTATTACATAGATGGAAATTATTACATAGATGGACTTCCATTTTGGCCCTGTATGCGGACGACATGGTAATACTAACCAGATCTCTCAGACCCCATTTCATTACCAGAAAGCTTCAAGAAAACCTTCTAAAGTTGGAGGGTTGGTTTTCCAAGTGGAGATTGCAAGTCAATCCCTAAAAATCTCAGCCGTTCTTTTCTCAAAACGGACGTTACTCAAAAAAAACATTTCCCAATGTCTCCTGCAGGAGATGTGTTACTATTCAATACTAAAATTGCCTGGCAGAGAGAAACAAATTACATGGGTGTGATTCTCGACAAAAAGCTATCTTTCAACCAACACATCAAGTCTGTGTGCGCAAAGGCATCTAAAGCCATAGCTCATATATATCCGCTAATTAATAGAAATAGCAAACTCAGCAATAGAATCAAATTGCAACTGTACCAGATGACAATTCGTCCTATAATCACCTATGCCTCTCCAGCCTGGAGCCACACCTCTAATGCTAACATCATCAAAATACAGCGAGTGCAGAATAAGTGCTTGAGAATGATTCTGAACGTCCCGTGGTATGTTAGAAACAATCAACTCCATACAGACACAAATATTCCCTATATTTTCTCTTTTCTACAATCCTTAGCATCCAAGTTTTTCCTAAAGACGTCCACACATCCCAACGATTTGTTTTAGCAAGCTGTAGCATACGAGGCAACGAACAAATATAGAAGACCAAAAGCTATATTAGCCTCCAATAGCGATACATAATCTCCATGCCCATTCAGGGCGAGCAAACTGCTCGTAAATTTTACCCTCACTGTAACCACAACAGATAGCGGGGAATATGAAAAGCATTTTGCTTCACCCCTAAAGATATAAATGTCAATTGTCAAATTGTTATTTGATTCATGGTAGTGTTTTTTGCTGATTTTAACCGATCTATCTTGGGGTGTTTATTGAGTTCCTATCTTATTTTTAATTTATGAAGATTAGCAGTGTCTTAATTTCTATGCCTTTTGGCTAAGATGGAAGTGTAGTATCTGCTCGTAGTCTCCGGTTTTCTTGCAGAAGAGTCAACAGCCTGGTATCGTAAGATTCCTTACTTTTATTTTAATTATCTTAATTTGATTCGTTCTAGTTCCGATCCTTGTGCCTGATTCTCAGCAATGATCTTTTATTTTGTTGGTAGATCCTCTGCTTTTTCGAATAATCTTTATACTCCTTGTGGGTCTTTGTCTTACAAAGGTAAATACGTTTCTCCTGGAAGCTTATCGTATCTAGTTGCTATCGTACATCGGTTTTTTCTCATTTGTTCATAGGGGATACACTGTGGTGGTTTTAGCCACTAACCTAACTCTCGTCTTTTTTTTTTTTTCTTTTAAATTATAAGTTTAATATTGGTTATGGCTTCGCTCTTGCCTAGGGTAAGAACGTGAGGCTTCGAAATGGACCCTAAGATAGAAAAAAGAATAGTACGGTAAGCTTAATTCAAAGTAGCAGGTTCTAGCAATATTTATGGCTTCACCCCCCATAGGGTGGGGGGAAGATTTCAGATAGTCGTCAAGAAAGTAGAAACGAGAGACAAGTTGCTTCAAGGTTTTAAAGTAGACGGTTAATATTGTTTTAAGCACTGAACATAAATCTTAATTAGCCCTCAGAAGATATGGAAATGATTTCGTGGTTTTAGTCATAAACGAATAATAATGGCTTTCATGATAAACCGAGGATCAAACCAGGCAAACAAAAAGAAATATCTTCATCTCTTTTGAAGGGGGGGAGGGGTAGTAAGAGTTGCTTTAGGTGTTTGTTTAAAATCTTTCGATTCTATTTATGCAGATTAAGCTGATCAATGAATGCTAATTCGAGTGTTAAGATGTATTGTTCTTAAATATAACTCGTTTTAACATTTTTAATTAAAAAAAAATTACCAATAATTTACAAGACTTGAGATACGTAGAGCAGCGAAGAACTGCATATGATTGATGCGGTATTAACAAAAGATCACGCGAACCGAAGACAAATTAGCATTTCAACAGTTGAGTTGCAATGCTAATTCCCTTCAACCGAATTCCATAATATCTGAAACACATCCACTATATATTTCTTAGTTTTAACACGTTAACGACGGGGTGGTGTCCAGCAAAACCATATGTTCCACCGGCAACATATGGTTTTGCTTGGTCTACACAGCAGTTTCTGTTCGAGGGGGGGGGATGTGATTTATTAGTTAGTGACGTTTTTATCTCCGTTGTCTATAATTGCACGGTTTGTTGAAAAATATGACTCTTTTAATTATGCATAGCCGAAAATTGCCACGTACACCCTAACGACATTTCGCGTATCCGCGGGGGTACGCGTACCACACTTTGAGAAACACTGGACTAAGATGTATTATTAACGAAATTACATGCATTTTAATAGTCTTGGTGGACAAATTAATTCGATATTACATATTTCTGTTGGTATAGAATTAGCTTTCATTTACTAGGAACATGTTAATTAATGGATTCGTATTAGTTTTGAGGCCAACTCAGCAGAAGGTATCGAAAATGCCGTGTGGTGTGCAAGATATGGGTTCGAGTCCCGCCTGGCATTCGAAAATAAGTGCCTTACAAATGAAAGGATGTTCAAGTGCATGACCTATCATCCCTCCATTCAGCTGGTTTTTGGTTCTGGTCCTTCAATGGTATCCATGGTTGTCTTGAGGGGAGAGTTGCATTTCTCCACATCGGATTAGTGTAACAGATTTCCACATTGCCTAATATTCCTAACCAATCCGCAGTACTAAATGTTCGTAGGACTTTCATGAGAATTCTCCTTAAACCCCTCGCCTCTTCCATCTTTAGTTTTTTGTAATTGAGAATAGTCCAATTGAACTCGGATGAGTTGCGAAGAGCTCTCAAATCCCCGATCCTCGAAGAAAGCTTCTTTATTTGGGAGATTATTTACGCGAATTTGTGGTTCCTCAATAGAACCTTTTCTATAAGAAGATTCTTCTTCAGGGTCCTCCATTTAAGTGACATTCTTGTGAATACCACTAAAAGAATGCTTTGGTTTTTCTGCAATTTTTTAAACTGCATGAAAAATATCAAGTACTCTTGTTTTCAGAAGATTTCTTTATACGCATTTAAGATATTCCTAAGACATTCCATCGTAGCAATTTCGGAATAAAAAAGCAAGCAGGATTTGTACTGCACTGTCAAATGGAAGAATTAGGTTTTCTTTTAATTTGCAACAATTCGTTATCTTCCCCAAAACAACGAACATGTCTTACTGACTACTCTTTGCGAGCAGACGGTGAAATGAATTTAAAGGCAATTATCATTTTAATCGGATGTGAAAATAGTCGCTCGACGTCTCTTGATTATAATTACTCCTTAGTGACGAAGCTATTTGTTTTTTCCTTTTTTCCAGAAAAGGTAAATTCAGCTAAACTTGCAGAAATGAGTCGCCCATTTTATTGCTTCGCATCCAAGAACTCCCTCGTCCTCTCTCATATGAAAGCCTACGTTTTCAGTACACTCCAATTTCCTGAATTGTTAGCGACGGAAATTAAAAGAATGTACGTGAGAACAAACTCCTCTCATAGCTGTAAATAACTCACAAACAGCCGTTCTACTGCAATCAGCAAATGTAAATGTCAAAAGACGAATTCTCTTCTATCGAGAGTTGGATGCGGTTCTTGAGTCGTAATTGGGATTATTAGAGAAACTCGAAGTAATTTTATTATTAGTGTGGCAAAATTACTGTTAACATTCAATTAGTTGACAATTATCCGAAAATAGTTTGTTTGTCGTGGGGTTTTCGATTAAAAGATGAACGTATACGGAACTGTAAGCCGTCTTCAGAAAAGTGATTTCTCACCAAATATTCGAAACATTTTCTTGTTGCGTTTAGAACTAATTAAGAATATATTATGCAGATAAGTTTTAAAATAAATGCAGAGCACGGAAAGACAGAAGAAAGTAAAATAACCAAAGGAATTAGACACGACGAGAAAATTAGGGGTTCAAAATAAATACAAAAGAAAATTAGGAATTAGATATGGTAGTGATGTCATCTTACTAGCGGAAAATGACGATGACTTAAAGATTCCTAAATTTAATTAATTTTGCGTAAAAGAATGAAGATATCAACATAAAACAAAAAGTAAAACAACGTGAACTCCGAAGGGACCCAAAAGATCTAAAATTAGTACCGAAAGGGAAACTAATTGACCAAGGTAGGAAGATAAAATACTCTGGGAATAGAAATAAACTGTAGCATCGCAGGAAATGAAGTAAAAGAACAAGCAATAAAATGTGGTAAAATATCCGATGGTTTCAACCTCTCATCGAGAAGATTCTTATGCTCAGTGATGAGCATAAAGAAACAAAACTAAGAATCTACAAAGGCGTAATCGCCCCACGTACTGATGTGCATCTGAACCATGCGCAACAACTACAGCAATTAGAGAAATTAATGAAAGCACTGAGATAAAAACTTAAGGTAAAACAATATTAAAGAAATTTCGAAAGTTACAAACAAAAATAAATCTTAAATTTAGCAAAGTGGAGTATCAAATGGTGAATATTTAAAACTTTATAAAATCACTTTATAATAAAAGCATAAACTTGTACGATCTCTTCCTGTTACTTCTTCTGTAATTCGTAAAATTATAAGCGTAATTTTATTATTCATTCATCTTTATTACTTTTGTTTTATTTCTACAGTGATATATTGATCCTTCTCTCAAATGGCGGCTGAACACAACTCATGACAATCACTTTCCAAGTACTCCATAGCGAAAATAGCAAATTTCTTGCCGCATTGCAGAAAACAGGGGTACATTGGAAAACAGATGACTGTTTTTATATTAATATTGCCTTCACTGGATCATATTTTATCTGATAAAGAAGATACCAAATGCTGTAATGGTGGATTATTATCATTGACTTAATGTTTCCCTAGGGAAAAGACTGCAAAATTCCTAGGCCATTATGGGATGACCCGTTACTGCTACATGCTCAAACAGTCGATGTTTAGAAACGTTAATTAGGAAAATTAAATATAAAAATAAGTGATGTTACAAACCCAATTTTCATAGCTAAATTCATCTTTAAAACTTATTTTCAAAACGGAAGCGCTTCGAAGAATTTAATTCGGAGAATGAAAACATCTGCCATGAGTTGCGTGCAAATTTATAGATATGGGGGGTCGTACTTCCAAACAATTTGATTTAAATTCATGTTAGTCGAAGCAAGCACTGAAATCTTTGATCCCTGACATGAAATTATACATTCCACGGTATTACTGGTGGTCCTCGAAATAACTTAAAAGTGGAATTTGTTTCTTATTACGTATTCTTCAAAGATTTGTTTTAACGTCGTTTCATTAGCATTCTCGTGAATGTCCTTGAAAAGATTTTCCTGAATTGAAAGCGAGTTCTACGGATTTTAAAACTGTACGAAGAAATAGAAAGTACTCTGTTCGTTGAAGAGTACTTTAAAAACAGCCTGAGAACTTGCCATGCGTTTCGTAATTCCACTGAACCCCTTGGTAGCTTGTCTGGAGTATACAACAAACACTATTTACACGCCACAGTCAGGAAGAATTTATTTTTCTTTAGATTTAAACATTGCTTATCTGTCCAACGAACGAAATCTTCCTTATTACTTTTTCCAGTCATCCTTCACACTCAGTAGGATGAATTTGAAATCGATTCTGTGGCGTACTTATTTTAATCAGACTTACTAATACCCTAATAAGGTGTAGGAAAACATCAGCTTGTTATGTGCGCTATTCCATTCTGTTATTTCATTTACACATTCACGACGTGCATTGCTCATAACTTATGACCTACTTGAAGAGCTCATCCTGCGGAGAATGCGATGAAGAACATGTTCTGATATCACATCCTATGCTATGGACTATCATCGCCGTCCAGCATGTTGACTATTATGGATCTCATGGTTCCTAAATTGGATTATTCCTTTGTCTCCACGTGCATTCATAGATGAATTTAATTATCTAAAAGCGATCTTTTGGTATCATTTTTACTCATCATTGCTGTTTATAAAATTTTAAACGAAGATTATCATAAGAATGAAATTATCGTGAAAAATAACACTATTTGACGTGTACGTTAGTAGGTGATATGTAACACTTGTCGTTTTAATGAATGGTTTTACCTGTAATTTCGCATTTGTTTTCGCATTGACTTGAGTAATTTATTCTTATTTGTGAAGTACTTAACTGTCAATAAAATTGAAAATCTCATCGTATTGCTACCATTTTAGATTTTACCTCCATTTTTGCTTTGGTACCGAAGTTTCAGAGACGTAATTGCTAAGAGTGAGAATATCATTTGACAGCCTACGGAGGTTACCGGCCAACAACGGGTTATTGACAGGGTTGCCACTCACATTTTTCGAAATTCCTCAGATTAGACCTCAAAAATTCCCCAGACTAGGGAAAGATTCCCCAGGTAGTAATAACTAGGGCTCGGATTTTTAGGTCGTAAAAAAGTGCAAAATATGCGTCCAAGTATACACTAAAACATTTAAAACATCCAAAATATGCACTTAAATATGCCTTTCTTAATTTATAATTCTGCATGGTTTAATTAAAACATTACACATAAATTAAAAACATAATATAAAATACAACAAATTGACATTTAAATAGTTATCTACTAACTGACCAGAAAAATGACTTAGAAATTTGCTCATTTCTTTTATTAATTCTCTCTTTCTCTTTTCCTGTAACAAAGTATACTTTCATTTAAAAAAAATATATATATAAGTTTATATTGTACGAAGAATACATGCTTAACTTACTTTAACTGACATTTCCTCCCTCTTCTTCTTCGCCAATATCTTCTGGTAATTGATCACATTTCCTTTGCTGCTTTGCGGTATTAAGTCGATTTTTATATCTATTATGAACTGTGTGACTTTCCAACTACTTGATTAATGCTTTCGGTGGCTCCCAAGAAGTACACGTTACATTATATCTCGCTAAGCACTGCTTAGGTAGGATTCTGTCTCTCACAGTTTCTGTTTTTAATGAATTAGTTAATTTTGTTTTAATACAATTCACTTGTGAGAAAATTCGCTCCACGCATGCAGATGAATGCGGCAGAATAGTAAGATTTGTCATAAAATATGACAGTAAACCATATTTATTATTATTCATGCCATCTTTTATGTCAGTCAATGAATGCCAATATCGAGGAATGCTAATATCTTTAGGAATTGGTAGATCTGATGCTATGAGACGATAACTTCTCCACTCATCATCTATTTGATTTAACCTAATATCATCAACAAGTGAGGGGAATTGAGCAACAAGAAGAATAATGGTAGACAGTGACTGGCTAGGGTCACCAGCAACTTTTGGGTCCAAGATTCGTAATTTTGCACAATGCTGTCTTCTTCGAAGACAAATCTTTTCTTTATTTGCGAACTAAGTTCCACAAGAACCTTGAAACAATCGTTTTTAAATCTCAACAAAATAGAGTTATCTTCGAAAGGGTTTCTAAGCACTGCGGGAGAAGTAGGAAGTTAAATCCTTTAGAAAAGCTTCTAAGTATGAGGGTAAAACACTGACTGCATGACTAGCGCATAGAGCAAATGAATGACAAACGCAACCCATCACAAAAACAGATGGGACGTCATCTTTCAGCAGTTTCTGAAATCCACTGTTAACGCCCTTCATGAGGCACAGTTATCACTACCAAACCCAACGATATTTCTAAGGGGAATGCCTCCATGATCCAGCAAGAGTTTTGACAGCACTGTAAAGACTTTTAGCACTTACGTTCTCTACACATACTATGTCTAGTAATGCATCAGCTACATCCTTTTTATCTATATCAAAATAGCGTACAACAACAGCCAAGATTTGAGTGACTGAGATATCTGTACTCTCATCTGTTGTAATTGAAAAGTTTGATTCTTGCATATTTCGGTATGTTGAGACTTTTCATCGAATGATATTCCATCCTGAATAACATACGAAAGTTTAGTTTTCTTCATTGCCAACTTTCCAGCAATTTGGCTATCCGGAAATGCGCGTTTACACATCGTTACAAAATGATCAACATGAGAAAATGGGACGTTATGCTCAGAAAAGAAGCTAGCAATTATTAACTCGCCCCTAGCTAATTGTTTATCCTCTGTTGACTTTCGTATTAAGAAATTGAGTAATAACAGTAGACTTAGCAGACTGATAATTACTTTTATGTTTGGCTGAATCTTTATGCTTTATTAGCGCGGATTTGTTTGCGCTTTTAAATGTAATATTACAACACTTACAGTAACTGGTATCTTTGCTGTTCACGTCTTGCTGCAGCTAATCTTTTAATTCAGGATATTTTAACCAATCTTCTTTAAATGCTCGATAATACCACTTCTGTTTTTTCTTTGATGGCTCCATATGGTGGATTGGAAGTACCATAAATATGAAAATAAGTAAAAATATTGATAATTTAAACAAGTTGTCAAACACTGTACAAGCACAAGGATCTCTACGATAACACTGAAAGGGGTTGCCGTATATGTATGTAACGATGTAGAACCTGTGTGATAAGAAAGGGAAAACAAAACCAGAACAGAGCAAAAACGGTTTATTTATCAGATTTATCAAAAACAAATTCGTGAATATAATAGTAAAATATGACAAAAATATGAAAATTCAAACTTTTGTTCAAATTTCCCAAGATTTTGGAGTTATTTTATTAAGGATCCATAGGTAGCGGCTAAATTCCCTAGATCTTGGGAAAAATTCCAAGCAGTGGCAGCCCTATTATTGATGTCTTGAATGTTTCAGATGTAAAGAGAAGCTAATTCGGTTTTTATGTAAGAAAGAAAGATGGTTTCAGAAGAGTATGAAAGGCTGATTTTGAAATTGTTGCGATTAACTGCGGCGTGACCCTAATTACTAAACTTCTTTCCAAAATGGAATCATGAAACCAAACGTGCGTTAAGAGAATACAAAAGAGTAAATTAAGTTTTCTTTTGAGGATATATTTCTCTGTTACCTTGGAACCGTGTAAGGGAAGGAAATGCGTATTTCGATACGTATGTAGGTTTGGAAAAATACAGTTTCAAGTTTAAAACCGAGAATGTAGTTTGTTTGAGCCCTTCTGCTTCGCTAGAAGCAACGAAGCTTTCTTTATTTTGAGCAGAAGAGTAAACGGATTTAAGGTTGGAATTTGGCGATTTTACCAGAAGACTGCCTGAGGAACGATGGAGCTTTCTCACATTGATTTATCGAAATTTTGAGTACTCGTACCAAGGATCGGTTCTTTGGTTTTAGTAATATATGTAAGTTTCTTTAACCTCATCATCGTTTCATTTGGAAAGCATATAAAATGTTCCAAAGGCTTATTATTTTTTAGAATTTTTATTTCCTTTTAAAAAGGAAGTGTGGAAAATAAAATCTTTGATATCTCAAGACTATCGCTGTTGCAAATATTTAATGCTAAAAAGAGTGTGGGGATTAATATACATCAAGGGAAACATCCACAGACGACCCACTGACTATTTTCAAATCATTTAAGAAGAGAGTGGAAAACTACTAATGAAATGAAAATGAAACTACTAATTACTACTAATGAAAAAAATGTTCCTTTTCATGTAATTTTAGTTTAATCAGAAATTGTTAACTGAAATAACGATATTAAGAATTACTTTAATCAAAAGGATTTCTTCAGATGTAAAAAAACTAGCAAAAACTAATGTCAAACGTGTTAATCACCACTTATCTATACCAGAATCCGTTTTTTTTTGAAATATTTCTAATTATGTGATGCATGTTGTTGCGCATGTGTTTATACGTTCACGTGTTTGGCTAGCAATGACTAGAATATATTCCAAGTCGATACTTGGGTTTATATTTAGTTGTTTTGGGTTCATGTCTAAGGATTTCCGAATACTTATCTTGGTTAGGTCTTAGCAATGGAGTGATAAACTTTATCTCATAACACTGTCTCATTTCCGAGGCTTTTTGAGGGTCAGCTGATGAGTGTGTTTGTGCGTAATTTATTTTTATTTTTTTGCCAGATGTTCTGATGGCAACACCACTAATTAAAATGGAGAGGACTCTTTGCTCAGTCTTTCCTAAATCTGTGGATTTAAGATTAGAAATATTTACCGGAAATGGGGGGGGGGGGTCGCTGTACGATTGTAAAAACGGAATAGACAACTGAAAACTGACTTTAGAGAAATAACAATTTGGTCACATACGGAAAAGTATTGTCCCCAGTGGACTATGACACTATTAGAACGTCACTTCTAGAGATTCTGGAACTAGGGATATATATATATATATTTTTTTTTTTTTTTTTTTGCTTAGAGGGCATCGAAGCATTTCATGTTATTGCAAATCGGATACTGAAAAATAGGACATATTGGCGTTGCGTTCAGAAAGCACGTGTGGGACGCAAGAACAATTGCCGTGAAAACAGGATACATGGGAATTCTCTTTTAAGCAATACCTGGTGTGCACCAGAAATACGTGGAAGAAATTATGTGGAAGAAGAAAAACAACCCAAAACGGTTGCTATCCAATAACAGAAGGATGTGACGTAATGTTGCCATGACAACGGCAGTATTTTCACAACGAGATTGCCACACTTATCATTCATATCGAAGATTTTTTTTTTTTTTTTTTGAAAAACGTAAGTTAGATATACAATTGAAATATTTAACTTTAACTCAGAGGAAAATCAATAAAGCAAACATTCGCTAGCTTAGACGAGTACTCTCTAGGAAACTTGGAATATCAACGCTTAAAGAAATCCCAAATAATTTATTAAATATTCACATAATTTAAGCTTGAGGTTTACTCATAATAGACTTTTAGTATCACCATCTTTGGGCCGAATTAATTTGTGTCTTAGAAGAATCCCCAATACCATATTGCACTTAGAGCAAAACCGCCTTTCACCCGATCTTCTGATCATTCATTATGTTTTTTTAAAATTCCGGTTTCATTAAGACAAAAGTCCTTCTATTCCGCTGAGTTTTTTTTTTGAAACTCTTTGAATTCAAAGCGCTTCACTAACAGTGGCGCGTTCAAATTTTAATAAATGGATCAAGAATATATTTCTTCAGTTTCTCCATCACGCGCAGTCCATTGTTTATTTTTCTATATTCCACACAGTTCAATTTTTCTAAGCATCTACGCAGGTTTCCACGAAGTTCATTTTTTGGCAACATGCCTTCTCATTTAGGCCCAGTGGGGAGAATTTTTGTCATCTAAAATGCTGTTCGTATTCTTCTTCGATTGTAATAGTTTATGCAGGACCTTTTACATTCGACGAAATCTTTTTTTAGAATGGAAATGCTTGAATGTAAGAAATATCCCCTGAGTTTGAAGACATTTCTAGATATCTTTGGCCAGTGTTGATTGCCTCCTCGTGGGTTACGAAATGCAATTTTCATTTGAAAAAAGGTGATGGGACGTTTTGTAAGAGCCCCAACATTCCAGTCGGAAATGTGGCACTATTTCTTGTCAGCGGAAGAACATGAGAGGGAAACGGATAAATGCGAACTGCATGCAATTAAACTTTTCAAAAATACTTCGAATAGAAATGTTTGAATGTTTGCAAGTTAGTTGCATATAATATTTAAATCGTCATTTATGGAGAAATATTAAGAGAGCAGGTAGATCTTAATAGTCGAAATGTTCTTGAGTTTCTAATCAGAAAAATTGTTTCCTGATTATATATTTTAAATTGAATTTATACACATGAATTTTAAATTGAACTTTGGATAACTTATTATTTAAATTAACATTAATATTAAATATATTAAATCTCATAATTACAAAAATATTAATTAAAATAATCAAAGTTGCAGATTTGGTATATATGGAAAAAATCAAATACACCAATTTGTTATTTATATAAAATGATTCAAATAGGTGAACAGAAAGATTGGATTTTTCAGGCTGAAATTGGGAGGAAAAAATGGCGGCCCGTGTGTTAGTGTTTTGTGTAGTGTATTATTGATGATGAAATTAAAGAGTCAGCTGAGTCATTGTGTTGTTAATTAGTGGCGATAGTTTTGAATGATAAATGATATATACAGAGGTAAGTGTTCTTCATTTTCTAAGGTTTTTTTAAGGTGAAATATTTGCTACCGTTGCTGGTAGATCGATTTGATCTACGGGATATATATATAATAGAGTAACATTTTATTGCTGGTAGACACCTAAGAGTGTCTACGGGATCTGCTAGTGGACCCTCAAAAGTTCACAGGATTGTCTTTGCCTGCTCGGGGCACCTGAGGGATCTCTACTCTTTCTCCATCTGTGTATCAACACATTTTTATTTCTTGAAATGACAAAACTTCTAAATGAGACCCAATTCGAAGAAGTCTACAGGGAATTCCTCAGACTGGGAAAGCTACTGAGTGATAACTGGCCGGGAAAGGTTAAACTGTATGACACGTTTCCCCCTGAATGTGTCTCAGACGCTGTCGCTGAAGATCATTTAGAGTCGATGCCTTCTACTCCTTCAGACTTTGCAGAAGTGCGTGCTCACAAAGTCGTCGCTGAAGATCATTTAGAGTCGATGCCTTCTACACCTTCAGACTTTGTAGAAGTGCGTGCTCGCAAAAAGCGAAGAACAACAGAAGAACCGCACAATGACAATACTGTAATGGAACAGGATTCTCAGGGTTCGGACGCCGCTACCTCTCCCAAAGAAAAGGTGCCTCCGGTCATCCTTAGAGAAAAACAAAAGTGGGCAGCTTTACGATCCACAATGTCCAATCTGCATATTGGCTTCATTAAGGCCAAAAACATGGATGAAGGCATAAAGATTCAGCCAGCAACAGTGACAGATTACAGAAGGTTGACCAAGGAACTGGACAACAGAGGCATCCAGTATCATACCTTTGCGCTCAGTTCAGAAAAAAATTTAAAAGTAGTCCTTCGTGGTGTCTGTGAAGACATTGACACAGCAGAAATCGCTGCTGACCTAAATTCTCAGGATCTGCCACCAGTCAAAGTGAGCAGAATGTACAAAGCAGACAAAACTCCCATGCCATTAGTCCTTGTTGAGATTCACAAAATATATAAGGATATCTACAACTTAAAAACAGTCTGTGGTCTCATCGTCACACCGGAACCACTCCGTAAAAGATCATCTTCTGGGCAGTGCCACAGGTGCCAAAAGTTTGGCCATGCCCAGAATCTATGCCGAGCAGAATATAGATGTTTAAAATGTGGAGACAGCCACCCAACCAATACCTGCACTAAGCCAAGGACCACCTCGGCCAAATGTGCCAACTGCAGTGGCCCTCATCCGGCGAACTACAAAGGATGTACTCAACACCCAAAGAACAGACGGATGGAGGCAATCAATCAGCCCTCCTCCTACAGTACAAGAACACCAGCGGCCCAGACACCAAAACCGGAGACTCATCGACCACAGTCGGAGACCTCCAACCAAAAGCAAACAAGAAGTTATGCCGATGTGACCCGTACAACTAGGCCAATTCCAGACCAAAATCAACCAAGAGCACCTAAAAACCTAACAGCTATTATCACGGCGTCACTAGCAAACATGCTACAAAATTTTAGCCTATCAAACCCTACTGAAACCTCCACTAAAAGATTTCTTCGTGAAACACAGGTCATCCTCACAGCTCTCATAAATGAATAGTAACAAACTCATTCCAGCATCTCTTCAAATAGTTGCTTGGAACGCAAATGGCCTCAAAAACAAAATCCTGGAACTCCGTGCCTTCACATCTAGGTATCAGCCAGATGTTATTCTAATCAGCGAAACTCATCTAAGACCCTCAGACAACCCTACAATAAGTGGCTATCACCTATACAGAAATGACAGACTACTCTACAGAGGTGGTGGCACTGCCATCTTCATTAAAAACTACATTAAGCACCACTCTGTGAGCATTCCTTCAACCACTAACCTTGAGATCACAGGAGTGGAAGTAGTCACCAGCTCCACTGGCAAACTGAAAATCTACTCAGCTTACAACCCTCCCCAAAAATCTCTTCTTCACTCTGATCTAAATGCCATCTTAGGCATCAGAGGGCCCACCATTATTGCCGGGGATCTGAATTCCAAGCACCCTGCCTGGAATTGTTCAACCACAAACAAGAATGGTTGCATCCTTTTCAATTACTTAGGATCAAGCAACGCTGTTGTGGCAGGCCCCACCGAACCAACTCATCTCAGTACGTTCGGCACTGCTGATATCCTGGATATAGCTATCCTGCAGGATATTAAACTTCAGTACAGTATCATTTCTATGGATGAACTATCATCCGATCACAATCCAATACTGCTGCAGCTGGGAAATCAGGAATTCCTGTGTCCTCCTTCTCACTCCTACATTGTATGGGAAAGACTGTCAGCCGCACTCAAGGATCATATTGGACCTGTTCCTCACATACGCACAAAAGAAGAAGTAGAAACTGCAGTTACAAATCTCACACAACAAATTAATTCTGCTATAAAGGTAGCTTCCTCCTACAAAACTGCCCGCAAGCCAGATCGTTTGCCTGAAGACATCATGAACTTAATCAGAGATAAAAACAGAGCTCGAAAGAGATTCCGTAACACGTGTGCACCACAAGACAAAACAAATCTAAACAGACTAAATGGGGCAGTAAGAGATGCACTGAAAGCTCACAGAGACTATGTATGGGATGAAAAGTTATCCTCCATTTCACCTAGTGATCACTCCATCTGGGGACTACTGAAAAATACCAAAAACAAAGGCAGATCCCTTCCCCCAATATTAACTGATCAGGGCCTTGCTCACACAGATGTGGACAAAGCAGAGGTTATAGCGCACAGCTTAGAAGAGCAATGCAGGCCTTCGTATGGAAACCTTGACTTTGACCACATACATAAGATTCACAGCAAGGTCAGACACTCACTCAAACTTCCTATCACCAGCACTGACCATATTGCATCAACATCACCTGCTGAGATATATGACATTATTAAAAATTTAAAGAACAAAAAAGCTCCTGGACCAGACGGCATTACTAATCGTGTGATTAAACTTCTGCCCCGGAGGGCAGTAGTGTACCTGACCAGTATAATAAATGCAATTTTAAGATTTCACTATTTTCCTTCCACCTGGAAACTGGCTGACGTAATTCCCATACATAAGCCAGGCAAAGACTCACACCTACCCCAAAATTATCGTCCAATCAGTCTCATCTCAAATCTGGGTAAGGTTGCAGAGAAGGTCATCCTCTCACGACTTCAAACCTCAATAAATGACCTAAACATCCTTCCAAAAGAACAGTTTGGTTTTAGGCAACACCATAGTACTACCCAGCAAATCCACAGAATTGTTGAATACATCACAACCAGCTACAACTGGCGCCAGTGCACAGGTGCTGTTTTCCTAGATTTATCCAAAGCATTTGACAAAATCTGGCATTTTGGACTCCTGCACAAGCTTATCTCAGCCGGCATCTCACCTAAAATGGTTCATTTAATCCACTCATATCTTCAAAATAGATCAATGCAAGTAAAAATCAACGGTTCTACATCCTCCCAGCGCCACATCTTTGCTGGAGTGCCGCAGGGATCTCTGCTGGCTCCATTGCTGTTCTCTGTATACATGTCAGACATCCCACACAATCCGATGACTTCCATTTTGGCCCTATATGCAGACGATACGGCAATACTAACCAGATCTCTCAGACCCCTTTTCATTACCAGAAAGCTTCAAGAAAACATTCTAAAGCTGGAGGGTTGGTTCTCTAAATGGAGATTGGACGTCAACCCCCAGAAAAGCTCAGCCGTTCTTTTCTCAAAAAGGCCAATGTCTCCTGTAGGAGATTTGTTACTATTCAATATTAAAATTCCCTGGCAGTCAGAAACAAATTACCTGGGTGTAATTCTCGACAAAAAGCTATCTTTCAATCAACACACCAAGTCTGCATGCACAAAGGCATCTAAAGTCATAGCACAGATCTATCCGCTAATTAATAGAAATAGCAAGCTCAGCAACAGAATCAAATTGCAGCTATACCAGTTGACGATTCGTCCTATAATCACCTATGCCTCTCCGGCCTGGAGCCACACCTCTAATGCTAACATCATCAAAATACAGCGAGTGCAGAACAAGTGCCTGAGAATGATTTTGAATGCTCCGTGGTTTGTTAGAAACATTCAACTCCACAGAGACACAAATATTCCCTATATCTTCTCTTTTCTACGATCCTTAGCCACCAAGTTTTTCCTAAAGACGTCCACACATCCCAACGATTTGGTTCAACAAGCTATAGCATACGATCCAACGGACATATTCAAATACAGAAGACCAAAAGCTATATTGGCCTCCTTTAGTGATGCATAATCTCCATGCCCAATCAGGGCGAGCATTCTGCTCATAAATTTTACCTTCACTGCAACCACAACAGATAGCGGGGAATATGAAAAGCATCTTGCTTCACCCCTAAAGACATAAATGTCAATTGTCAATTGTCAAATGGATTTTTCAGACAATCCAATACCCTTGGAGGGTAATGGATGGCAATGCTGTACCAATGAAGTTTAACTGAGGCTCGGCTGTTGCTGTTACCCCCCAGGGGCGCTGAGATTCGAGAGTTTTTGAGTTCGCTCTCTTAAGGTTTTTGCCTCAAGGGAGCAATTTGAGTCTCCAGGGAAAGTGTTCTTCGGCACGACCCGCTGAGGGGTTTTGTCGGTGAATGCCTTTCTTTGGAATTTGAGCGGTTCTGCTCGGTGGTGGTGTGTGGGTGGAAGGCCAACGCTGAGATGGACGGTCTTTCGCCCACGAATGAGTGGCCTAGGGATCGTCCGAATCCGAATTTTTAGAGACGGCTTTACCTTTAAATATGGCAATGCTGTACCAATGAAGTTTTAACTGAGGTTCGGCTGTTGCTGTTACCCTCCTGCCATGATCAGAGCTTTAATAGCTCATTAACACCTTATCCCTACACTGTCCTCTACAGATAACGGGGAATATGAAAAGCATTCTTGCTTCGCCCCTTTAAGCCAGTCCTTATAAGGACTATAAGGAATTTTGATGAGGATTCATTCAATCCAATTACCCTTAGAGGGTAACGGATGGCACTGCTGTAGCTAATGAAGTTCTAACTGAGGCTCGGCTATTGCCTGTTACCCTTATGCCATGATCAGAGCTTTAATAGCCCAATAACACCTTATCCCTACACTGTCCTCTACAGATAACGGGGAAGATGAAAAGCATTCTTGCTTCGCCCCTTTAAGCCAGTCCTTATAAGGACTATAAGGAATTTTGATGATGAGAATGTTAGAGCTTCATCTTAGATAATAACAAAGTACGAAAATACTTACGATTACAAGGAAAGTACACATATATCCGTAAATAAAAGAAAATATCCACGATATAATTTGACCAAGAAGAGTTTCGAAGAAATCCCATTATTTTATTCATATTTGGTTATTAATTTATCTAGTGGATCCATTTAATCGAAATATATAATCTGAATCAGTCATGTAAGAATACCACATCATTAATTATTATAAATAAAATTATTTCTCATGTAATTTTATTTCACATTTTTACAGTTAACCGACATTTAAGATGCTTTAAATGTCCTCTAATATCTGGTCAGATATGCCACATAAAGCCAAAAACTTCTTTTTTAAAAAAAAAAAAAAGTCATGAAAATCGACTTCTTCAGCAGTATTGTTCTAGGTTGAGTTATAATACATCTTGTCTGCAGGTATATTGGGGTGTCCTTTTAAGAAAGAGTAGGAACTTATTAACATAAACCACATTTCTCTCCACCGCGTTGCTTCTGTTCCACTGATAAGTACGTGCTTCGGACTTATGAAGTTTTTTTCTTGCCATGGAGACTGCACTAAGATTCTGGTAGCCATAAGTTTTGATTCTTCATGCGCTTGGTTTTTATTGCTAATTGAATACCAATCAATAGAAAAACTGTTCGCAATTCTCGCTGTTTAGCCAAGATGTCGAAGTTTTAAATTAAGAGATGAAACTGTGAAAAATTAAACATATTTCTTATATTTATCGGGACGATCTTTTGTTTTTCAGGTAATGCATTTTAACTCATTGAAAATGGAATACAATGCGATATGATTAATTCCAAAGAAAATAGCAAATATTTGGAAACCACGTCATTTGTGAGTAAACAACGCTATAAAATTTTTATTGTTTATAAAAGCAAGAATTCATGTTAAAAACCTCACGTTACATTAAAACGTAATGTGAGGTTTTGTGTGTTTGGAGTTCATTAATTTTAATCAGTACAATGCTTTGATTTTATCACCGAAAATTGCGCAGTGAGTTGTGGGTTTGTGGTCTTGCACAATACAAAAAGACCTCTTCAGACCACAGAAGAAGCTTGTAAAGACGGATACCAGAGAGACGCCGAAAATTGCATGTAAAATGAAATAATAAAATGAAAGAATGAATTTCAACACGATCACTACCAGAATCAATCAGAAAAGTTAAATATCTTCTGCCATGGACTCGTATCTCTTCATCTTTTAGAGTTTAGTAGTCTTGCATTTAATTACGAGGGAGGTCCGTAAAGTTCTGATAAAACCCCTAGAGCAAAAATGATATTAAAGCAACTGACAGAACCACGAGAAAGAACACACTAGTAGAAGAGTTATGAAAGTAACTTGGGTTCTTATATCCTCTTTCTTGTGGTTCTGTCAGTTGCTTTAATATCATTTTTGTTCTCGGTGTTTATCAGAAATTTCCACTCACCCTCGTACATCTACCTTTTAATCATCTTGGGTACGCACGCTTTTTCTCATATTATTGAATCTCTACAAAAGAGGGTGATGGTCTCACACGGGCAGGTGAAAATCATCAACCGCCATTTACAAGTGAAACATTAGTTATGGGAATCGTTATTTTATTTTTATCGAGTTATTTTTAGATAACAGACAGTGGAATCTTTCGAAGTAGTTCAGATTGGATCTGGCACAAAGGCTTACTAGGAAAGCCGCCATCGTTTGGTCTATCTCAAGACCACTGTAGTTGAATTGCTGGCTTTCTGTCTGTACAAACACTATGTGAGGTGGTAGATGGTTCCTTATCTTATCACCATTCAACTAATGCTGGTACCCCATGAGGTTCAGTTCTCTCACCGACCCTCTTCCTTCTCCATATCAATTAGGTCATTGATATGGAGAAGGAAACACTAGGATTTCTCTTTCATTCAAGAAGTCACTTCACATCTGAACACTGTTAACCTTATGTAAATCACGAATCTGCCCATCTATCGAATACGGCTCTCACATTTGGAGTGGGGGGCCCCCTAAGAGCTCTCTCAAAATGCTCGACTCAATACAGAGGAGAGCAATCAGACTTAATAATGACCCAATTCACCCCCCCCCCAACTTTCGCACAGACTAACGCTCTCTGCACTGTGTATTATACAAATATTTGGTGGAGAAATGTTCATCTGAAATTGCATCAAGAATTTCGCTACCCAGTACTAAGCTCGTTGGAACACTTGCAACTACTGCTCAACATCCCTTCACAGTGCACCTTGAAACCCATAGAACACGTTTCTTTACATCCTCCTTCCCCTTGATGTGCTTCCTAAGTAATACAATATATAGACTATTAAATCAAATGTGAACACGTTCCTCCTTTCCCAACCCACCACCCATACACGGTGACAATGTACTGTAAGTTGATCAACCAACGTGTATGTATGAGCTCAACATAAAAAAAAAAAAAATTACATCCTCTCTTTCAGGATGTTGACTATACGCATTGTTCTTCTATTCTGTCTTGGAACATTAACCTTCCTCAACATTTAATTATCATTTGGGAATATGACAACTGCAATTCATTCACTTTGATTCATTTATCTTCGAGTGATTTGTAAGGATTGGTTAAAATGTCATGGTTCTGTTCTTTCCAACAATATGGTTTCCTTAGGCTTCTAATAGAGGTTATCCGTTTTGAAAATAGCAAGCAGATCAAATACAGAGAAAATATTTTAAAAGCGTGCGGGAACTTTGTGTTGAGAAATGGCGTATAAATAAGTCGCAATTTTATCGACATTTCAGATGAAGGAACTACCGCAATGGACTCTTGACCTCCGCAACACTTCTCACAGTTCATTGGAGAAGATTCGTGACAGAAACCCAGATGACAGAATAACCCATTTGACGAATTTCATTCGCCCCCAAGTTTTTTTTCCTTTGGACAATTCTAGTTCGAAGTTTATTACACTGTTTGCTCCGCTTTGCCATTTTATGCAACTGATTTATAGATCGGGATTGCGATAAATTTTCTCTTAAATCTCTCTTTTTCAGTCTATTCAGTCCTGCATTCTTATCTCTGCTTACCACCACAATATATTTCCTCTTTTTGGCTTCTTTTAAACACGAAATTTCCTCATTGTTCCTTTATTTTTACATCGCGTACCAGAATTTTGCAGTTTTCCCTTGAGAAAGGCTATTGAGAAAGTGACCACAAGAATCGCATTTCGCCTTCAATCTCCACCCGATGTGCGTTCTTATTAACAGAAATATTCCTTTATTTGAACATTCACAAATCATCGAATAATTTCTATCGAACATTCCTTTTTTATGTTTAAAGAGAAAAGAAAACCACTTAATTGAATCGTTTTCTAAGACGATGGTTGATTTAACGCGAGAAACTTAGGATTGAAAAGATGAATTTATCGGAGAGAAGTGTTGTATTAATTCTATTGATAAATCATTCATCAGTGTTATGGAAATACAGGGTTTGTGTCTTAAAAACATTCACAGACAGAAAAAAATATTTAGAATATTTTTTAATTCATTAACAATAAATTTTAAATTAAAACTTCTAAGAGATTTTAAATAATTATAATGTAATTCAAGCAAATTTCAAAAAATATCGCCAGATATGTAAGCACGTTTTTTTTTTTTTTTTTTTTTTTGATTGATGGACGAAGCAAGAACGCTTTTGATGTTTCCCCTTTTCTGTACAAGAAAAGGTATGGATGAGGCATGGCAGATGATCATAACAGCAATAACCGAGCCTCAGTTAGAACTTGATTGGCAATAGCATTGCCATCTATTACCCTCCCTGGGGTAATGGATGGTAATTTTAATGGATTTTAGTCGCCTCGTACGACATTCATTACAATACGACTAAAATGGGTACCCCATTTGTACCATTTTAGTCGTCTCGTAATGAATGTCTTAAGAGGTGACTAAAATGGGTACCCAGGGAGGATAACGGATGGCAATGCTGTAGCCAATGAAGTTCTAACTGAGGCTCGGTTATTGCTGTTGCACTCCTGCCATGGTCAGAGCTTTATATAGCTTAATAACACCTTATCCCTACACTGTCCTCTACAGATAACTGGGAATATTAAAAACCTTCTTGCTTCGCCCATCTAGCCAAAAAAAAAAAAAGGAACGTGTTTAGTAAAGTTGCTTTGTCTTATCTAATACACGTATATTGCTTCTATGTTAAGAGATCTTCGGAGATATTCTGTACGAATTCCCAGAACAATTTTTAAGTAACGTCTTCCAGTTTTGTGATCGGATAATGACACTTCTTCTACAGTGGATTGTTTTCTTCGACAGTAACAAAGACTTGAAAGATATGAGTATATAAAAGAAGTCGTGGGAACCTTCATAGTATAAAAGAAGACTTCTTTATACAAGTCAAAGTCTTATATTAAGAAAAGTTTAGTCATTTTGAATCACAAATGTGGTTGAATAAGTCTTTTAAATTATAAGAACCCCAATAATATTCGCCTGTGTATGCTGGCAGTCAGAAAATATCAATCCCTGGAGAATCGACGCCTTCTCACGTAAAATCATGTTCCAGGTTTAGTTTTAATCGTCTCTGAATAAGTTTTTTAAAATTGAGGACAATATTTAGAAAAAAACCAGCATATAATGAAGGTTCCATCAAACGATATAAAAGTCGAATGAAATCTGTGGATTTTTAGCTTTTCATGTTGGTAGTTTCCATTGAAGTTTATTACACCTAATAATGCTCTTCTTATACAGAATAAATGGATTGATTATCGTATAAACTGGATGCATTGAAACTCAAATTTATTTTGCTTTCGATATTCCATCAGTGGAACTTTACATCATTTTCGAGATAATGAAAGTTTATTTTTCACTTGGTTAGAATATAATAAACTTAGGTTATCATGCTTGGATAAAGGATTAAACTAAGTTTATTATATTATTATTTTCGAGATAAACTGAAAACCAAATGTTTGTTGACTACAGTATCAGTTCTCTTCGGTCAGTTTGCCTTTTTTAAGCGATCCGTTAGGGAAAAAACTTGCAAGCGCCATGTAAAAGGAAACTAACCATCTGAAAAGCCGTTATAAAAGTTCGTCGCATTCTTGACGAACTTTTCTTCCGAAGGACAAATTTCCCGATGAAGCTATCGAGACGCTATTTCTGTTTAGCATCACTTTCATGACACCAAAGTGACACACACAGTATCTCGAAAACTGTTTTCTTGGTAAGACAACAGAAAAGCAACCTTCAATAGTGGTGAACGCCTTGAAGTAACGCTGTGTAGCAAATTGAACATAGTTACGAACCAAGACGACGACACTGCGCTAAAAAAAAATGGCCTATTTTCCAGTGACACAAGTTGCACTAATTTTACCGACGAGAAGTGAGATGACCAGTAAAACATCCAAACTACTGTACTCTTGGCTTCTGCTTTTTTCTTCTTCCAAGAGCAAAGGACGCCACCATGCGGTCGATGTTGTTACCACATGTTCAGCTTTGTTCACATTACTTTTTCTATAACGTGTTTCCTGAATGAATAAATTCTGTAATGTTTCATTCATCCGTGCTATTTCCCGCTTGTAAATGGCGTGAAAGAATTCATATTGTGGTCAGGGAAGGGGATATTTCACTAACTACGAGGAGTCAGGGGAAGTGAGAGCTCGATAAAAAAAAAAGCAAAATGTAAGCGTTTTGCATTGGTTTATAACTGGGATAGAAATAGCTCAAATTATGCAGCCTGTCCAATAATTTCTTTTTTTTTTTTTTTTTTTTGAGTAGCTTTGTGGATTGGGATAGCACGTGACACAACCGCTCTTAACGAACTTCGTGTCACCAATTGTCAGTTTCATTCTAGGAAGAAGAAATAGATACAACAATCGATACGAAAAGCATAAAAGATTGAGAATCTTGTTTATTAGTTACAAGTGACTTTAATCTTTTACTCGATTATCATCTACGATTCGTATGATTGTTTTTTTTTTCCTTCTGACTTTTTTCAGTTATTATAATTACAGATTTTGATTTCTGATATTTACCGATATCAGAAATCAAACGTCCAGATATTTAAATATTAAATATTTAATAATTAGTATATCCGTCTGCCTTATTGCAATGATGCTGATGTTTCAGTGAGTATCACGTGCTAATTTAATATCAGCAGTACATCATTTGAATATTTAGAAGTCGTGGTTTAATATGTAGTTCCACAGTCAGTCACGCTATAGACTAAAAGGAAAATTAGTTTAAATTTTATGCCAAAATTTTCTATTAAATTGCATTTTAAATTATGTAAAATAATTAATATAAACTGTGCTCGAAGAATTTTAAAACATTTTATAATAATCTTAAAATTAAACTATATAATTGGAAATAATCTTCCTACACCTTTTATTTAATTCAGATACAACAATACTTATAATCTCGAAATGATGGGTGAACAATCGACCGTGAGGTGATTGATTCATTCAATCCAATACCCTTGGAGGGTAATGGATGGCAATGCTGTAGCCAATGAAGTTCTAACTGAGGCTCGGTTATTGCTGTTACCCTCCTTCCATGATCAGAGCTTTAATTGCTCAATAACACCTTATCCCTACACTGTCCTCTACAGATAACGGGGAATATGAAAAGCATTCTTGCTTCGCCCCTTTAAGCCAGTCCTTATAAGGATATATATATAAGTTTGGTTGTGTTTCCTGGAATTACGATCTCGTTCAAATTTGGCGGTCATCTTCTATAAATGACGTAGTTTTTAATTTACTGTTTGTAGAAAGTAGTAGATGTTTAACTAGTAAGACATTTATTTAAATTATGAAAAATTATGATACAGAAAGTAATTCAAAGGTTGGACAAAAACCTGAGCTCGATCTGCTTAAAAGCCTAATAAAGAAATTGGAAGTAGTAGCCGGGTTACTTAAACCTATACGCTGTGACAAGTAGTGACCCTGAAGATGATGATATGGGCGAAGAGGGCTAAAAGATAGACTTGGATGGTTTAACCATCTAAAGAATTTCAAGAAGTACATGTGAGTAAAATTCGCAGTGCTGAAGAAGTGCGCAGAAATGACAAAATGATGACACTCCTAATACAAATACTTCAAGCACTGTTGAAGATGCCTCCAATCATCCTACGAGACAAAAGCAAATGGACGTTTCTTATATCAATCATGAAGGATCAAAATATTGCCTACTCAAGGGCAAAAAATACAGACGAGGGCATAAAGATTCAGCCCACCACAGTACCAGACTATCTTCATCTAACCCAACTCAACGTGCAATATCACACATTCTCCCTCAGCTCGGAAAAAATTTAAACGTAGTACTGAGAAGAGTTACGGAAGATATCACTACTGGATGGCGACACATCCCAGCTATCGCGATTTGTCTGCAGTCAAAGTGAGCAGAATGTTTAGAGCTGATAAGAGACCGATGTTACTTGTCATGAGGAAATTCAAAACTACCATAAAAATATTTATGAATCAACATCGATCTGTGGTCTCAGGATAACGCCTGAACCTTTAGGAAAACGCACATCATCAGGGCAGTGACACAGATGTCGTAAATATGGCCTTGCTCAAAAATTATGCAGAGCTGATTACAGGTGTTTGAAATGTGAGGAGGACCACGCTACGAACACCTGTGACAAGCCTAGGACCACCCCGGCCACATGTGCCAACTGCGACGACTCTCATCCTGCAAATTACAAAGGATGTCGCCGCTACCACCCAAAACATGAATTGGCAGTACGAACTATATAAAAATATAAGAAATATATATTGACAACAAAGTTTTCAATATATATCTCTTTCAGGCGTCGCTGGTCGAATGTGGCTTAAAATCCCGCAGAGGCAATAGAGATGTTCGTGGTTGTCTTTAGATGGTAGATGAGTTTCATCTTCCGGTGTGAGCCCGTCTCCCCATTTTTTTGCAAGCCTGCAGTAGCTTAAAAATAAACTGCATCATGTATGATCTCTAAAGCAACGTTTCCGGACTACAAAAAATAAAAAAATTCTTAGGCCGCATTTTAATTATCCAATACTCATTTCAGAGGCCACGTATATTCCCGTAAAAATATCCTGTGGGTAGTATTCATATTTGGTTTTAAATTACCGATAAATAACAAGTCGAATTTTCGTCAAATGTTTGCCTCTTTTGTTTCTCGGTTGGATAGTTTTGGTTTCGATCTGGTTACTATTTTCGGTTTGAAGAAAGCATTCAGAAATATGTACTCTTTCTCGGCACACATCTATGACTCAAAGAGAAATCGCTAAGTATAAAATAAGAGACAAGTATAATATTTCCTTACAGAAAAGGAAAACTACACTTAAGATCGTTTACTGGTCAGGAAAAGCAAAAATGAATCCAAGGTTGTCTGCTGTAGACTTTAATGTAGAATTGGCAGTTGGCGTGGTTACTGTTTATGACGTGACAGTTCTTTGAAGATTGTTGGAAGCATAGACTACCCACAGACCTCAAACGAAACAACTGCTGACGAAGGCTATGCAGAGGCTCCAGTGGCCAAATGTACAAAGATTGGAACGTTCAGAAGCGGAAGGTCATATTCTCAGATGAAAGCTTTTCTTTGTCCAAGGAGAGGGAGTACTCTATGTTTGCACACAGCGATGAGAAGATTTCTCCTGCCAGCCTTTAACAAGCTCCTAAACACCCAGCTAAAAAGATGCTCTGGGGTTGTTATACACAAGACAGTCCAGGACCGCTTGTTGATGGTATGAGGAAAAGTGACCAACACATAAAACTATTGGAGGAAGAGTGGTGTCACAGATTCAGAAAGATAAAAAACTCATCTTCCAACAGGATCTCGCTCCATACCACGCTTCAAAAAAGTACGAGTTCCTCAAAAGTCACAACATCCAATTACTTCAGTGGCTTGACAACTCTCCTGACAATTTAACCCAATAGAAAGTTTATGGCCATAGTGAAAAAGAGACTTAGAAAATTACAATGGAATGTATTGAGTTATCCTTTAGTATGTTTTCGAGATGCAGAAATGAGAAACGTCTGTTCTGCTTCGGCAGAGTCCATGCATAATGAACTTATTAGGAAGAGAGGAACACATATAAATGATTAGGTAAAGTTGGAGTTAAATTTTTTTGCTTCGTTTCTTTCTAAATTAAAATTTTTCTTTAAATTATGAGTGTTAAGATTAATTTGTTCGCTACTGCATGTGGTGGCAACAGCAAAGAACACCCAATTACCTTACAGCATGCAATGTAATGTGTTGTTGATACGAGGTCCTTATAAGGACTGGCTTAAAGGGGCGAAGCAAGAGCGCTTTTCATCTTCCCCGTTATCTGTAGAGGACAGTGTAGGGATAAGGAGTTATTGAGTTATTAAAGCTCTGATCATAGCAGGAGGGTAACAGCAATAGCCGAGCCTCAGTTAGAACTTCATTGGCTACAGCATTGCCATCCATTACCCTCCCCGAATTCACTCCTCATTTTTTGATACGAGGAAAATTATATTATTATATAAATGCATAAGTAAGTTAGTAAGGTGTGCTTTTGAAATTTACTATATTAATGAAAATATTCAAAATTCTTATTTATTAATAAAAAAGAGGCAGTTATTTATATATGAACTTAATTTCAATTTTTGAATAAAATAAATGAAGAATAAGAATGATAATTTAATTTACGTTTCTCTTTTTTCTGATTATTTGACTCAATGGGTCTGTCATGGGGAAGACATTTTGCTTCTTAAAACTGATTAACTTAGTAATAAAAATAACCAACACTAGGTTTATTTATCGCAAAGATTTGATACTGCTTGTTGCGTACTAGTTTCCTTACGTAAATTAGTGGCTTCACCAGAGTTTGGGTGAACACACAAATATACCTTATCTTACCTTATAACTTTTGAAAATATAAATTGATTGAACTCACCTGACCTGTATTGCTGAGAAACGAAACGTCTGTTTTGTCGTCTTTAATACTGAATATTTTAAGATGCTCCAAAGATGTATTCCATATGAAATTAAGATATATTAGCAGAAGAAGGTTTTAACCCTTCGTTATAAATTCGTTTTTTCATTGTTAGGCGGAGAATCTTTCAGACCACCCTCAGATGTCTTTATTTTTGATCTTTCTATTTATTAACTCTTACCATTTACCTCTTTCCGTATTACTAATAACTTAAAGGAATTCGATATTATTCGGTTTTAAACTTTGGAACAATTGCCAAAAGTATTCCTTTCTGTTAAACAGTTTAACAGAAAGGAGTTAAACCCCTAATTAGGACGGGTAGAGCCTCCTAATTAGGGGTTCACGTTAATGCGGCTGATTCGTCACTCCTTGCTGCATCCCCTAAGGGTAGTGTTCATGACCGTAAACCGTGTGTGTTCACGGGGCCGGTTTGCCTACTTGCTGGATAAAAAAAAAACCGGATAAACTGGGGGGGGGGGGGAACCCTGCTGTCCACGCCCAAGACCGGCTAACTTGGCTATGGCTTAGGAAGATCCTTAAGCTCTTCGCATTATCGACGGGAATCGAACCAGAAATCAATTGCTGACTTGAGTGTAGTCGGCATCGAATTGTTTTCCACTGTGACCTCAAATACTTCTCGAAGTGTTTCCTCGCGTTGTTCCGTCTTGAATTATCCATTGAATTCAAAAGAATGCCTTTAAAATCGAGAATATTGCGGATTTAAAATTAATAAAGTAGGGCTAGTATAGTGGTGACATTCCAAGGACGTCAAAATTTCCGAAACAGTAAGGAAGGGTAACTCGGTTATGCCATTCGATCAACAGAAGGTCACTCCACCTGTGGGCTCTACGAATAGAAACGAGGCAATCGAAGTATCTCCTTTTGACCTTCAAGCCGAAAGAAAGCATTTGTAATCACGAGCAGTCTTGAATCAGATCGTCTTCACAAGAGATCTGCCAACTGAACACTTTTTTGGTGGGAGTAAAAATAGTTTCAGAGCACGAGATGATATTACGGGTGGAAGGCGATAGTTTGCACCGCTGACCGTGTACGGCGTGTTTGGTAAAATTCTACCAATAGGAAATTGGTATACGAGAGATGTAAAGATTGAGACGAGATCTGTCTACACTTTCTCCACAGAGAGAATAATTGTTTGGCTAATTAAATGAAATGAGATCGACGAAGGAAGTACGGTAACGAGAAGAGATCCTTCAATGTTAGTCTTGCTTGGTTGTACGTACAGAGTGTTGATGCATTTACTTGATTTAGAAATGAAACATTCGATTTCTGATTATCATTAGAAAACACATTCTTTTAACTGCTTTAGAAAACCCAGCTTCTGTATTCAGTGTAAGATAATGTATATAGTTCAGCAGAAAGCCTTTATATTCGTTACAAAATTATTTTTTAAAATTAGTTATTATTGCTTTATAATAGTTTATTTTTTATAAAAATATATTATAATTTTAAGTACTTTTCTAATTTTAAAAACTAAATTTTAATTATATTAAATATTCTGTATACACCATTTCTTATATTTCATCTTAGTATTATAATATGAAGTGATATAGCAACCAAATTCTTTTCAAAGGCAACTGTGCACCCTAACAGACTGATCCAACTGGCTGCCGACTATGATGCTATGGACTACTCAAAGCACAAAAGACCTAAAGCCATCCTCAAACCCCTCACTGAGGATTAATCTCCTAGCCTGCTGAGGGCGAGCAATTAGCTCATAAACTCTTTCTACTCACAGTCTCTATTAAGATAGCCGGGAATATGAAAAGCTTTTGCTTCACCCGTTAAGCCAGTAATGTTACTAGTTACTAGTATTGCTGGATTTATGGTGGTGTTTTCCGATAGATGAGTAAGTAACTTTTCTTTTCCACTGTGATAATTTCGGACCAATGCATTCCCTATATTTTGAATTTGAAGGGGATTTCATTGTGACGGCTGGTCGATTTATACAGAAGCTAGTAAGAGTGATGTCGGTTTATAAACACTATTGCTATTTCGAATATGTAAGACGTTTTCAATTCTTTCTTCAAACATACTAACCAGTTAAAGAAAATGCGGGTTAATTAATAGACATAACACCCACATTACCTACTCTAATACGACGAATGAATTTGGCGCAAAGTCGTTTTTTTTATCTTCTTTCTTTACGAAAATGTGATCCTTAATTCTGAAGTAGATCGATGAGAACTGCGAGTCTTTTCCCTACACTCGCTTGACACTGCAGTTTCGTTGGACTTAATTATTATACGAAGCGGAGACAGCAAATGCAAAACTTGTCCAAAGTGACAGTTTATGTAATTTCCCCACTATATATCTCAGTAATAAATGATGCTATTTAAAGTTGATATTAATAACAAGTTAGTATGACCGGACTTTTGTGAAAGTATTTTAAACTTAGCAGAACAAAGATGTATCAAAATATCTCCTTTCTGTCTTTAATAACTCGAAGATCTCCTGACCACAAGCAAAGCTTTTGTCGCTGTCAATTAATCCTCGCTATTCTTAACTTCTACAAATCTGTTTGCCTTTTGACCTGGATTCTGAGAGAGTTTCTTAAGGCAGTACCCCCCCCCCCCCCCCGCAACGTGTGTTTAATGCAAATATATCTGAAGGCTTGTTCGGCATAACGGAAGGGATCTGAGAAAACTAAACAAATGCGACAACAGTATCTTTATTCGTGTCATTTTAAAGATTTATTTAAAATTTGCATTTCGCTGTATGCAAAACACAAGCGTCAATCTCAAAAATCATTTTTTGTTTGTTTGTTTTGAATCATGCGTGTTAGTGACAAATCACATGACATCAGGTATAAAGGCGACGTATGCACTTTAAGCGACTGCCTTCTCAGTGCCGGAAGTGTACAAGCGATTTCCGACTTCCGGCAGGTTCTCACAGACTGACATACGAATCACTCCGCAATCTTGAGGACCCGGATGTAATGGATTATTGGCGAATCCAAGGTAAGTTGCAAATAACATAATGAAATATGGAAGTCTGGTGCGGTAAAAAAGATTCAAACCACAGAAACGAAATTAAAATGATAGCCGTTGATTTAATCAGCAGTTGTGGACATTGACTGATGTAACAGATTTCCTGCCAGAATATTTCGTGATGAACTGCACAACCTCGCTTTTCATGGATTTTCTCAACTGAGAAATTTGAATTTTGGCTTTTACGTAACTGATTATACTGCTGAAATTAGAGGAAATGATTTAGAATTACGTTTATAAATGAATATAGAGTGGGTGAGCACAACCCCTCAGTTGTTGCGATGAGAGATGGCTGACGTCACTCCTTATCACATACAGGAATGTTGCTAAAAAAACGTTTTTTTTTTCTCAGATCATTCGGTTTTTGTATACTTATTGGCGCGGTGTGCACATTCAGAAAGATTAAAATTATCTTAGAGATTGTCCAATTACGAAATAAATGCACTGCACCCTCTAAGTTATAACAAACCGAAGCCAAAGAAAACAAACCTCACTCTTTGACTTTTGTTGAAGAAATCTTCAGACATAAGAAGAGGTTAACTTCGTTTTTCTTTCTTTTAGACTCGTGTTCCTTTAAACACACTTTCTTTTAATTGATGACAGTGTTTGCAATTCTTTCTTATGGAATGGCCCTGTGGGGTATTTATTTTAAATGCAATTTTTTTTTTTTTTTCGCATTTTAACTAGTGGAGATAGTAAACATAGAGAATCACCTTTTTCTAGAATTAGTGTTGACGTATTGCTGCAATGGATTCAATATAATAAAAATGCGCCTGAAGAAACCAGTTTGTGATTTTTATTGCGTGATAAAAAATGGACTATTTTAGGGAGCTTTTTGGGAGTAACATCATAAACGAGTGAGCAGTAGACGACGGATAAGCGGATTAATATCTGTTGAAAGGAAAAAGAGATTTTGGTAGTGCGACATGAAAACACGTTACCTCATTGGTTGCAAAGAATCATTTAATTTTAACGAACAAAACTATTTAATATGCTTATCAATTTAGTGGTTCTAAGAAATCAATTGCGGAAAATTGAGTTAGAAACGCAATCACGAGTTACCCCACTAGAAATTTAACATATAAGAAACAAAGTGCATACGATTAAAAGAAATTCGTTCTTACTTAAAAAGGAAAAAACCTTCTCTCCTGAAAATCAATGAACATTCTTCATAGGGGAGAAAGGATGAGTTTAAACGCCAAAATATTTTAATCCAGGATCAAATATTCCATCTGTTGATTCTACCGAGAAAGTTAATCATGAAATCATATTCTTAAAAATTAATTATTTTATAATATATAAATATAATTTATACAAAATAGTTTAGTTAAATTTTAATTTCATTTAAAATCTCATAAGCGTATTCAGTTTTGCTAATACACCTTATTTTGACTCGCATAACTAAGTTACAATTACTAAGTTGTAATGGCGTTTTTTATTCGTGGATACGATTGATGAGTCATTCTTGTTTTTCATTATATTTTTTTTTTTGTACTATTGCTAAAGTCCTTAGATGCGCGAGGTGTTTCTTCAAAAATTTGTGTAATTGATTATTGAGATGAGATCATTTTTCCGAGGTTATTGTGATTTTGTTCTGACGAAATCTAATGGAAAATCTTAGATGCAGAGGAAAGTTGGTAAATTTGTACAGCCTCTCATCCTACTTAAAAAAAAAAAAAAAAACTCGGTGAGTCGCTTCAGCCCAAGTGTCTGGACTGATGCTGGATGTGACGTCAAAGAGCTCGAAATCGGCGCATTTTTTATTTACTGATATCCGAAGTAATTCACTGCAAGCCTGACCGCAGTTCAAGCAAACCAAAGGCAGGAAATAGATTGAAAATTTCCGACAGGTCAGCAAATAACGACGAAGGCCCATCTCATTTTACGAGTGAAAGGCTGCTGAACAGAAGTAGCAAAGGTTATGAATAATCTTAAAAATGAACTTATTTAGCGTCAACAACACCGATGGAGGTGTTTGCATTCAATCTTAAACGATGTCTGATTAAAATTCAAACAACCAGGTTGGGTAGTCTATACCTTTACTCTGTTTATAATCTTCCTAGTAAAGGATTTCGAGAATCTCCGCTGTTGATGCGGTATTACACGCCAATCATCAGTGCTAAGGGAAGAAGATGAAAACACCAAGCACGCTGTTTGGAACAGCAAAATCGTGTAAAACATTTTTATCGTGATGTGAAGTGAAATCTGCACAGACATTTATCTCCTACTAATCGAATTAATATACATTGCAATCAAGAGAACTTCTTTCGGTAAATGAATCGTAAATGTAAACCGTTCCAGCCTTTGTTACACTTCCTGAGTTACGTAATAGACGCTGGAAATGATTGGCGAGTAATTTCTATTAAAAATGAAGAAAATAACCACTATAAAGAGCCAAGAGGCTATTTTTTCCGGTGGCATAAATTAGGTAAAGGGAATAATAAATCCCTCGTTGTTGTACAGCCGGATACGAAACTCGGGAAATTTCGTTCTCCGAGTTTCGTATCCGGCTATAAAACAATGAGGGATTTATTATCCCTTAACTTAATTGAAGAAAATAACTTTTAAGATATATTCTTTTGTAAAGAAATAACAACCATAAAGTTCTTTGCAATAAAACAGAACTCGATAAAAGAATCGCCAAGGGTTTCTTCAAAATGGAAATGATTATATGAATAAACATCAACAAAGGCGGATTGAGATTGATTTAATCCACATTCGGAATGGTATCCGCACTCCTTTGCAGTTTGATGCGTTGACGGCATGCAATTGCAAAAAAAATGTAATCGTGTCACACCGGCTGAGGAAAATCATCTGCTATCTAAAAGTTGGATATTTGAATAAAGCTTATACACTTTTGCAAATCGGACGTTAGAAATCGTTACAAATAGCAAAACAAAACATTGAAAGACTTTGGCCTTGATATGTCACTAAGGGGTATGTTTGAAATAACAAAAGAAGTTCTTTTCGCCAAGAACTAACAAGAATTTAGTGTTTGCCATTTCACATTAAATATTCAGAACGAAACAAAGTAGATGGAAATTTACTTTCTTAAGTCGGTAGTATTGAGTGTTTTACTTCGTTAATTAGTCCAGAGTGAGGTAATGAAAGTGCGTTATTTAATCTCCCTAATTGGATGAATTAGTTTCAATGGAAGCAGTCTTTCTTCAACTCACTTATTTGCCACTTAGTGCATAACTCCGTTTTGTGTTAATTTGAGTTCATCGCGTGTTAAATTCTTTGGCTTGTTTACATTCTTTATACCAAGGCAACAGATAAAAAATTCATCTCATTGGAAAACGAATTCATTCTTCCTATATTTGCAGAGCATTGCAGAGACAGAAAGAGAAATTTCGTTCACTGGGGCCTCATTAAAACTCAATGAAACTAAATTATTTGTAATTGGATAAAGTGCAGGATTAAGAGGGACCATAGAGATAAATGAACTTTAATTTGTTTTGTAAATCACACCTTTGCTACTTAAAAAAACGCTTAGTGAAGCTCATATTTATGTTTACGAAGAAGAGACCATACACGCGCAATACCACTACTCCTATCTAAAATAAATAAATAAATAAAAAGAAAAAGAGATAGGTTTAGCGATTTTTTTCCTTAGCTTGCAAACCACAGTAATGTACTCAGCTGGGGTGGTGATTAAAGGTCAATATCGGATACTTAATTATGCCATTTAATGGCGAATTTTTATTTCATATTTTCATCCATTATTTAAATAAATTCTATGATGTCTTTTTATTCTCCAATTTCCTATATATGGAGTAGTTATTCCCCAATGGAAGGAATGACTACTCCCCCCATTGGAGAATAAAAAGACATCATAAGATTTATTTAAATAATGGATGAAAATATGAAATAAAAATTCGCCTACGATTCATTTGTGGTTTTGAGACTTTTATTTAAAAAAAACAAGATTCTTTAATTGAAAATTTATAGAAAAATGGTTTTATTTATTTCACCTTTAAAATATAAGTTAAAGTAGTTTATCCACTGAGTTTTCCATTTTCACACAGTTCTCAGAAAAACATTAAACCAAAATATGGCTTTTTTTCTTATAGTTCTTATAAGAACTGGGCGATGGACTGAGTCCTTGACTCTTTATCCCGTCATCTGAATGAAGTAAATCTGTGTGGATGGAGTTTTATTGAGCTAAAAAGCTCTAGTCATGGCTGGGTAACGGCAATAGCCGAACCTCAGTTAAAACTTCATTGGCTACAGCATTGCCATTTGTTACCCTGAAAGTCCTAAAAAGGGTTCATTATATCATATGGCTTTTTTCTCTCTCACAGAAATAATTTAATTAAGTATATGATATTTTAATAGTGGTGTATCTTACATTTCTCTCAAAAAGTAATTAAGAATGCAAGTTTCTTTTAAATATTTAATTATATCTTAAATATTTAATAATTTTTATTTTAGTTAAATATTTTTATATTTCTTCACTTCTAAGAAGAAAAGAAATAATTCACTTTGAAATAACTCCACTTTCCACATCCAGATCAAATTAATTAAAAATACTCCATTTTTGATTAAAACCTTGTTAAATAAGCCCCCCCCCCGTATTGTAATCGGTGTTTTATATTCTCATTTTCGTTAGCAATCCTTCCCGTTACTTGCAAGTAAGTTGCGAATTTTGTAAGTCGTCAGAACGTGGTTCTTTACTCATCGTTTTCTCTTTATATACAGCAGGCGTGGCCAACTTCATGCTATACGAGGGCCAACATATGATGAGTGGTAGCGTCACGAGCCGCACACTTTTAGAAGTTTGCGGCCTTAAATAAAACTTAAATAAAAATAAACTCTGCATTTTTTCAAGGCAATAGTTATGTATTGAATTACTTTATTTGTTAAATCAGTTTACTACTGGGAGAACAATAGAAAATACTTGATTGATTTAAATATGTTGTTAAATTAAATTTAATTACATATTTCTGGATTTTTTACATGTAACACAACTTATTTAGAACACTATGGGCGTTCATGTGCGGCAACAAGTTCGTCAAAGTCGATTTTCAACGATTAACAAATTCGTAACAAATCCTGAAGGTGGTCATCAGTCAGTCGGCTTCTTTGCGACGATTTAACTCATAGTTAAGAAAGTGCATTCACTTATGGATGTGCTTCCAAACATAGATGCAATTCTCAAGCTGAAATCACTCAATGCGGGATATTTTCCGCTTGGTACCAGTTTCCAAAAGTCAATGCCTATCTCCACCCTTGACTGGAAAAAGGAGTCACTTTGAAGGTCACACAACTCCAATCGAATAGTGTTACGTTGCTCTGAAATGTCGCATTTCATTGGGTTGTTAAATAATGTCAGTTGTGGCCGCATGTCACTGAAGTCAGAAAATCGTTTACTGAATTCCTCCAACATTTATTCTAACACTGGCACAGAAAACTTGAAGTCAATGTCATGGCTCTCCTCCATCAACTCCCTCAGGAAGGGAAATGTACCAAGTTTCCTCTGACTAGGGTGAATTTAAAAACTTTCAGTCGACTTATGAACCCATCTGGGTGTCCAACTAAATTTGAGATTGTTGTGTTACTTCCCTGTAACTTCGCGCTGAGTTCATTCATGAGATGTGTGTGATGCGTGTTAGAAAGGCGAGTAAGCTATTAAAATAGTTTCGTGTTTAGTTCTTTGTTTGTCTTCTCGTATTCCTCTAAAAACTGTTTTATTTCCTTTCTCAAAGGAAAAAACCGTGTCAAACAGTTCACTCTGCTTAGCCAACGTACGTCTGTGCACAACACTAAATCGTCATATTCTGCCTCCATTTCTCTTAGAAAAGAAAGAAACTTGTGGTGTGTCAAGGCCCGATTTCCGCCCTTAATTAGATTCACACACTTCATTACAGTCTTCATAACATCCTCTATCTCCAGAATTTTACCACACAGAGCCTCCTGGAGTATAATGCAGTGCAATTGATTCCAGCCTTCCTTAATAAGCCAACTAAGCCTGTTTAGTTGATTTAGCGCCATCTGTCACACCTTTCATTCGTAAAATGAATAAGATCTTCGCCGTTTTCGCCTTTTGTTATTGTTCTGCTGACCAGTCGGAAGTAGCTTTCAGTCTACTTTCTGCCTTTAGTTTGCTTTGGAAGTGAACTGTGGTGAAGCTTGCAATGAAGTACTTAGGATATCAGTAAATAGAAAATCCGCCGATTTGTAGCTCTTTGACGTCACATCCGGTCGGTCCAGACACTTGGGCTGAAGCGACTCACCGATTTTTTTTTTTAAGTAGAATGAGAGGCTGTTCGAACTTTCCAACTTGTCTCTGCACCTGCGATTTCCCATTTGATTCTGCGAGAACAAAATCACATTCATTCACTTCTGAAAAATGATCTCAACTGAATAACCGATTACTGAAATGATGAAACATTCCGCACGCCTGAACGACTCTAGCAATAATATGAAATGAAAAAAAAGAGAGACAATGACCATACCAGATTAACTCATCTAGCGTATCCAAGAAAATGCAATTACAAACTTAATCAATGAAAGATATGTGAGTAAAAATAAGGTGTGTTAGCAAAGCAGACGACACTTATGAAATTTCAAATAAAAAAAAAACTTTTAATTATAAAATTTTGCATAAATTACAGTTATATATTATATAAAATAATTAGTGTTTAAGAATATGATATCATGATTAACTTTTTCGGTGTAGATTTGTCAGAAGGAATATTTGATCCTGGATTAAAATGTTTCGGAGTTTAAACTCATCCTTTTTCCTCTATGAAGAATGTTCATTGATTTTCAGGAGAGAAGGTTTTCCCTTTTTCCTGTTAAAATAAAATGATTCTTTTATCCAATGAGGAAACGTTTTTTCATGTCGCAATACCAAAATATATCTTTTCCTTTGAACAGATATTAATCCGATTATCCTTCGTATGCTGTTCACGTATTTATGACTGTGCTCCCGAAAAGCTCCCTCAAATAGTCGACGCAATAAAAACGAGAATTAACACCGTGTAATGACTCAACTCTTACCAAGTTACTCAAATCACACTCGCACAGGCGTCTACTGAATGCATCTTCTATAAATATTTCCAAGATTAATGTTCATCAGAACTGTCATCGATAATTCTCTCTACGAAATCCATTGAAGCACGTGCAGCTACCATCAACTCAATACTGATAGAAGTTCCTGTTCCTCTTCTTTCTTTCCTGCTGCCCTCTGGTCCATCCTCTCCTTCTTCGTGTTTCGCAAGGAATGCAATCATTTACAGGCCTTCAAATCTAACCTGAACACGTTCCTCCTTTCCCAACCTCATCCCACTCGTCGGACTAATGAATCTTTGGCTGAACAACCAGCCAATCGAGTATGGGCCAAGGATAAGAAAAATCCCGTGATTAGTCCGATATCAAATACGACGATCCTTCTTTTATCGAGGTGATCTAATAAATGGAAAATACCAATTCAAAACGACGGGGTGGGCTTTATTATGTCAATAAACACAAGTGGCTATTAGTTTGTGTGGGGGCTGACCCAGTGTATGTTGCGCACCCATCTCTATTCTGGGTCGAAAACAAAAGAAGTGTTAAGATGCCAATTCCTATCATATCGGTGTCCTTTCGGAATTATTTGAATTATTTTTTACCACTTCCTTGTGATAATTAATGACGTCTGATATTAATGATGATGATAAATATTAATGACGAATTGATATTTATCGATTTAGCTGTTAATTTCGACCGCAGAGTTTCTGAATGATATACTATTTATATTCATTGTTTCTGATGACGGAAACCATTTATATTCTCAACACGGAATCAAAATTGCTTTAAAAAAGATTATTCAATTTATTAAATCTACTGCTTCTCTGTGCGAGTTGTAGTAGTGGGAGTGGTAGATTTCTATGCGCTCCAAAGTAACGCATCATTGAAAGTCACTTGCTCTGCTCTGGTTACAGTGTTATTGTTGCAGTTTATGTCTCCTGGTCAGTTACTTCAGCCTTTGTGTACTATGAGTAAGAAACATGAAGAAAACAGGTCATTTCAGGAGAAATGGGAAAATGAATTTCTGTTTATAACGACAACAAAGCACAGTGCCGTGTGTGTTTGCAAGTATTTTCTATGCACAAGGAATATAACCTCAAACGCCACTACATACAGCACCATGCCGCTAAATACCAAGAATACTTTGGACAAGTACGTACTATAATTATACGTAATTTGAAGAGAAAGGTTAATGCTGAGAAGTCTATTTTTTACTAAACTAACATCAATACAAAAAAGCTCATTCTTGGATCGTTTGTTGTAAGCGCAGAGATAGCAAAAGCAAAAAAATCATTATCTGATGGTGAATTTGTAAAACACTGTTCTGTGAAAATGGCAGGTGCATTTGGAGAAGATAAAATTGCCAGTGAGTTTGAAAGCTTCCCACTATCAAAACAAGCTGTAACAAAAAGAGTCGCGGAAATAGCTTCTCACATATTAAATAAATTATAAAGATTTAATATGTGAGATTAACAGATGCAGCTTACTTCTCATTGGCTCTGGATGAACCAACTGCCCTAACAGATACAGCTCAACTTCTAATTTTCATTCGAACTGTTTCCAAAGACTGTAATTAATGAAGATACTAGCATTAGAGCCATTGCGTAACATAGCTAAAGCTGAAGACATTTATGATGCAGTTATGAAGGTTGTAAATGATACTAGTGACATCAATCTCACAGCTATTGTGACAGATGGCGCCAAATGCGTGGTACTCAAACAGGCTTAGTTGGCTTACTAAGGAAGGCTGGAATCAATTGCACTGCATTATACTCCAGGAGGCTCTGTGTGGTAAAATTCTGGAGATAGAGGAAGTTATGAAGACTGTAACGAAGTGTGTGAATCTAATTAAGGGCGGAAATAGGGCCTTGACACGCCACAAGTTTCTTTCTTTTCTAACAGAAACAGAAGCAGAATATGACGATTTAGTGTTGTACACAGACGTACGTTGGCTAATCAGAGGGAACTGTTTCAATCGGTTTTTTGCTTTGAGAAAGGAAATAAAATAGTTTTTAGAGGAACACCAGAAGACAAACAAAGAACTAAACACAAAACTATATGATCCTCATTTTAACAGCTTACTCGCCTTTCTAACAGACATCACAGGAATGAACTCAACGTGAAGTTACAGGGACGTAACCAAACAATCTCAGATTTAGTTGGACACCTAGATGGGCTCATAAGTCGACTGAAGGTTTTTAAATTCACCCTAGTCAGAGGTAACTTGGTGCATTTCCCTTCCTGCAGGGAGTTGATGGAGGAGAGCCATGACATTGACTTCAAGTTTTCTGTGCCAATGTTAGACCAAATGTTGGAGCAATTCAGTAACGATTTTCTGACTTCAGTGACATGCGGCCACAACTGACATTTAACAACCCAATGAAATGCGACATTTCAGAGCAGCATGACACTATTCAATTGGAGTTGTGTGACCTTCAAAGTGACCCCTTTTTCCAGTCAAGGGTGGAGTTAGGCATTGACTTTTGGAAACTGGTACTAAGGGGAAAATATCCCCTTTGTTATTGATTTGCTATTTGTTGCGTCGTTTTTCTATTGTGCTGATCAGTTAGACGATTGTCTGTCGACCAACAATGCAAATAGCATTCTTGTATAGTGATGTCACGTTTATATATATGTTAACTCAAAAAGGAACTTAGTTTTATTATTATTATTCTTTTTATATGCAATCAAATAAATTCATCATACAAAACACAACGTGCAGAAATATGCCATGAAGAAATTGAGGTAGAACCATGTTCTAGGTGATTATCAGAACTTTTCAGTTCCCCCTTCGTAGAGGGCAAAACTTTTCCCTTTGAGCATTTTTTTTTTTTTTTTTTTTCAATTCAAGTTTCGTCACAAAATTCGGTGCAGTTTATTTCTGTTCACGAATTCCAACTCATTTCTCACATAAACTGGACTCGAACCCGAAACTTTCCAAAGAATCGTGACAGCCTGTCAGTTATGGATCATTTATTCAGTTCCCGACGACGTAATTTGTTGATATGGTAACATGGAGGCATTACGTCACATCCATCTGAAATTAACCAATCAAAATGATTCTATTTATGCAGATTAACCTGTTCAGTGAATGCTAATTCAAGTGTTAAGAAGTATTGTTCTTAAACATAACTCGTGTTAACATCTTTTAATTTAAAAACGCTTTCGTAAGAAGTAGATCCGTAAAAATGACACTCGTGTGGCGGACACGGAAAGCCCCAACGTCAGAACACTTGTTGGGTTACACTTGAGACTCATTACTGTGTGTAAGCTACCTTACGGTATTTTATTCTAACACAGGATAAAATCACGTGACAAGAATACTCACACCGACAGTAAACCAGTGTTAAAAGAACCTCCACCCCCCACGAAGCGTTGCAAGTCTGAGGAATTCAACGAAGTTCTCAATTTACTGCAGTATAATAATTAGTCTCTCTTTAAGCATTCCACACATTGTTATTGACTGAATAGACACGTGGTTACTTTTGAGACGATCCACTTGCTGTCCTGTCTATTGCTGAATTACCCGAGCGAACAGAGGCGTGTTTACTCTTAGCTATGGACAAAAGAACAGCAGCCTACTGAAAATGCTTTCTCATTGTTTTGCTCATTTTATTTATTGCAAATATTTCATTGTTCGGTGGATATTGTTAGATCATAAAATCTGCAATCAGACGAAAGCAGTGAACTCTCATGTTTAATCCTAACTATGATAGCCTGCAGAAAAACATGAATTTAACGAGATCTTCAACAAAGTCTTCGATAAAATGAATAATTTTTTAGCTTGTTTTCTAACCTAACGAAAAAATAAGGCATTTTGGGAAAGACTTTTTTTTTTTTTTAGAAAGGCCTTTTTGTCTTTGTCAAAGTGCATTCTTTCCATTCTACACCTGAAACGGGATTCTCCTTGCATTTTTTTCTTCCGACAGAAAAAATACCAATTTCCCACGAAGACTCTTTTTTTTTAGTTCTTGAAAAGTACTCACACGGAATTAAATGTTACATGGCGACTGGAAAATACAGATTGCCTCTGAAACTGCGATTACCTAATCGGAATATCCGATGGTGAACTTGGAAGTCAGCAATAAAACAGTCGAGTTTCGTATTGGAATAGTTTTAATAAATCAACGTCTGCAGTTTCGCAAGGCTTTAATTTCCAGAAACGTTTTTTCATCTTGCACAACAGACAAGATGGAATTAAGAGATTATTTATTAACAAGCAGCGAGTAAGAAAGGAAAATGCCGAAGACATTCTCGGCCATCTTAGTTTCGCACTTGTCAGCTTAATGCACCGATTCTCTTCTTACCTTTCAAGCTCCAATCTGAAATATTTTGTGGACAGATAATTCAATCTGATCCCAAGCATTATTACGGAATTAAAAGAAAAAAAAAAGACAAAAGTTAATTCAAAAAGCTCATAAAAATTATCGCATTGTAAGATTTTGTCGTGTAAAGAAACTTGCAACGTTGAGCTTGTGCATTGTCTTCCAGTTCATTATTAAATGGATGTCAATTAAATTGGAAATAAACGATATATAATACTGCCACAGTTTAATGGAAATCACAATTTTAAATATAAATAAGAAAAAATATTATAAATAACAAATAAAATTTATTGTTATTAATAATATACTTGCCAATTATTTTATAATAGTTGATATTCTTTATATTGTTTTAGAATATTTAATAATATTTTTATATACCATTTATCTAATTGTATATAGAAACATATTCTGTTTGAATAACTTTGTATGAAAATGACAAGTAATATTGCATTTACTTTGTAATCCTTCACTTTCGATTTATCTAATATCTAAATTGCAAATTGACTCTCTTTTGGAGATGAAAAAGTTGTGGATGTTTTTTCAACATTTTTCCTGCATATTCCGCTGCTGTACCCTTTTGATTTCACGAGTCTTTTACCGCCAATTTTCATAATGAAAACGTTTCTTTGATAATGACGTAAATTACGTTTATCTTCTTATGATAAAATGCAATCGTAGGCTTTCTTTTAGAAATTTGAAATACATCATGCTGTTTATCTCTCCTTACAATTGCATCCAATATAGTGCGGTGTATTTTAATTATTGCCGTGCGCAATAATATCAAAATAAGTTTGTAACACTTGATGTCCTCCCCACGGTTGCTTTTGATAATTTTCTAAAGTGTCATTGGGGTTGAACATCTCGTAGTTACAAATAGAACGCAATTGCCATTGATGCAGACATTTAAACAATGACAAGATTGTTTGAAAACGGATGGATTTTAATTGTTGCTTTTATTTAAATTGTGACAAAAGTTGACAAGGTGGAAAGTCCAATATTCATTCTTCTGTGAACGAGCATTGTCAGCTGCTGCATGGGCGTGTGAAGCAATATTTGAGTCCTTTCATGTTACTCTGAAGGTGTGAAATGCTGAAAATTGTTCTCTGTGATGATTGATTTAATGGCTCGGCATTGCTTGAGTATTTGGTTGCAATGGTAACCAACTTTCATTGTTTTCAACGTCAATTTGATTACGACTGATTATAGTTGGCTTTGGTTTTCGATTGTTTTAAGACAGCATTATTTAAACTTTTAAATGCTCAATTTTTGATTGCAGGGTTGTTTCCAGCATTTAATAATGGTCCATAGGTCATGTGATTGCCTTGAAGTAATATTTTTATTGATGTAATTACATCAGTGTCTTTAACTGTAATAAATGCCGAACATATATTTCCCTAATTTCATGTAAATTCTATAAATATATAAAAATTCCTATTTTGAGGTAATTTGTTTAATTAAATTCGAGTACGTTGGCTTACAGTAGGATCTTGAAATTTTGCAAGTACAAAAATTCTGCATACAACAGCAGTGATCACAAATTCGATAGATTTAAAAATAAACGAATAAATAAAAAAAAATTAGGATTTTTTTTTATATTTTAGTCAGGATTTAACAGTGGCTCCAGAAGCACATCTGTTCTCGCTAAACTTAAATGTATTCAAATTTAAGGGCATATTTATGATTATTTTTAGGCAATTTTCTAAACTGCTTAATATTCGGAATGCACGGTTTAAGACAGATTTATTTTTATGCAAATCGCATGTTTTTATATTTTTAAACACTAAAACATCGATTTAAACAATAAAATGTACAATTCAAAACGATATGTGAAATGACAGCGTTGAATTGCAGAGAAGTTCCATATTGTTACGTCAGCAGATCGCAGTCGACAAAGCAGAATCTGCTTTGTCGACTGCGATCAATGACATGAAGGCTATTGTTGCATAGTTTAACAATCGAAGATTATTTTTTCTCAACAAGGTGAGTTTTGGTACGCAATTGTTATACTGCAACTACTACAGAACATAAAAACAAATGAATACATTGACTGAATATTTTGTACGATTGTTTATAAAAGCCGTTTGGTGTTAAAAATATCCCTTTTTTTTGCATTCTTGTCTTGTGTGCATGCATTGTCAGTAATTGTCGTGGTAACAAACTTACAGTACGTCGCTATGATTTTTATGTTTTAGTTGGTTCAAGATTGCGCTGGTATTCTAGAATATTTTCTGGAGCCTACGACATCCTCTTTTATCCACATCACTGTGTTTTTGCATGATTAAGACAGATAAAACCTTTCTTGGATAGCTTATCAAAAACCGTTAGCGGTTTGCTTCCAAATGAATGGGTCATCTGCCGGCTATAGATGTCTTAATTCATACGACAACGAACGTCTTTGTTCCCTCCCTTTGTACTTAAACAGAAGATCATTTTAAGAATCTTTCACTTGACTTGACACATGGCCGATACATGACTTTGACATAAAGAAGAACTGTTATAAATTTGTCAGTTTGTTCTTCTTCTTTTACCAACTTCTAACTCGAGGAAAAATACATTTAAGTTCAAAAGAACTGCTTGAAAGGGAAGCGATGTTAGAAAATTCATCACCTCAGTGGTATTACAGGAAGTTTTAATCCGATTATGTTATTTATTCTTTACTCTTGCAATTATCACAGTTCGTTGTAGTGTCGACAGATGGAGCTGCTGGTTTTGTTTGGATCAAGTTTGTTTCCTTTTCTGCTTTCGGTGAAAGAGAAATGAATTAAATTTGGAATTCTCGCATCGCATGCTCAAAGAAGCAAAACACTGCATCCACGTTGAGCAGTCTTGTACAGACTCAGTTCTTGGAGAAAACAGAAGGGGGGGGGGGAACTCGCCTAAGAAACGTTTCAATCTCCTTAAGTATATTCGCGCACCGAGCGATGCTAAGTTCTGAATCGGAACCAGTCCTCGTAGGAGCAGCAAATGTCTCCATCTCCATCTTATACTTCTAGATGAGGACAAGAAACTCTCCCAAAGTGTATGATACGGTTGAGTTTATTCGGATTCGAGGTTAAAAACAGTTTCCTGGATAAAACTGAACTTGTGAATCGGTCAGTGTTTTTAATATCTCGAGAAGTTGCTTGAAGGCAGTCACTTACAAACACCCACCCATCACTGACCTTTGAACGTATATTTTAGTTTGTTTCTGGCTTCAATCCCGAAGATTCAGTCATAAAATAAAAATGAGTTTCCATCGGAAGTCCTTTTAACTTCGCTGCTTCACTTGATGCGTTAATCTCACTTGCTATACGAAGTATGTTTTAACGCTTCAAATTGCTCTGCAATAGGAGCAGATATTGTCACTATCACCCGAAGATCAAAAAGATCTGCAACCCTTTAAGATTTATTTTAATAAATTTGTAAGCATAATTTGCTGTGTAATAAATAAAAAATATTGTTAAAACTAACCCGAATCCTTAAATTTTGATAATATCGTAAAAATACCATTTTTCGTCTTACCACCTAAATTTTGAATTATTAACTTCATTTAAAAGTACTTTGTTCAGGTTGATAATTATGCATACTCCTAGGCGTAAATGTTCAGTATCTATTAATGTAATGCAGCAAAACGTGTATACAGAAATGGAAATATCTCCAAGAAATAATAAAAATTCTCGTTTACAAGAAAGCCATAATGTGTAAAAAGCAATGATAAAACTATTTTAATTAAGATGAATATTTTGGGATAGAAATAAGTAACTATACTATACTATAGCATCACAAAAGGAAAGTACAGACCGATCAACAGAGTATAATTTTAGCTCGTTTCTGCTTGATTAAACCCGAGAGAGATCTGGTTAGATCCGTCAATTTTTTTGGGACCTTCAACGAAACAAAAGTGAAAATAATCTTTTGAGATTCCCCTATAGTTCCCTACTTGTAGATGGAGTCCTAACAACATTGGTTCTATGGAGTAGAAGAAATTAATCTCCTAAACCTAACCGTAATTGACACAATGCTGATGCATCGATATGCAAATTGCTTGTCATCCCTTCTGAAATACGTAAATGACCTCCCGACCGATAATAGGTGACCTACTGCATCCTCAAATGTGGAGCAGGGTGGTTTAAGTGAGATTCTTACCTGAGTGTTCCTCAGGACGATGTCGATTGAAGCGTCGAGTTCTATTTCCATCTTTTTTTTTTTCGTGTTTTCTACATGTTAAGTTCAGTTGAAAGATATTTTGAATACATCTTAAGAACTCCGTCCTTTCCTGTGGGTTGTGGTATTTGTATGAAGGAAAAAACTTAAAATACCGCTGCAATTTTGGAGCAGTCAATTCACGTACAAAATACACATTATATGATTGCAAAGTTTACATTATGGCTTGGAATCAATGAGAGTAATTTCGACACCAGCTGAATGTTAAGTCATTTTATTCTCCAGCCTAAATGGATCAAAGAAATATGCTGTGGGGTGTACAATTGTAAGTCTGGCGTTATTTTAAAACTTCTCCGCAAAATCAGGTTGATCTAGAAGCACGTCAAATTCCTGAGGCGAAGGTTCCGACTGGTACAGAATATACAATGAACCCACTGATCCTGTGTTTCCCCAGACAATGAAACTAACGTTGAATTCTTCAGGGCAACAGTTCACGGCTATCCGAGACAAAGTCTGTAGAATTCCCCGAGTGACTTCTGTCATGCTGCACATTAGTCGTCAAATACGTGTGCTGTCAGTGCTCGAACTGTGATCAGGACACCGTCACGGGTCTCTTCTTAAAGCAAACGAAACATGAATAAAATGTGTCTGCCTTTTTCAAAGCTCATTGCTTAGAACTTCTTTCTCAATGTGTTTGATCTGCTTAAGCTCTTCAGAAATTTCATTCTTTTGTTATATTTTAGTCTCACTGGTTGAATTATGTTGAGATGCACTTCTTCTAACGTCCAATAAGAACCCATACATTAAAAGGATCAGAAATTTAAGTTCGTTACAAGAAAATATTTAATGCCAGTTAACGTCCGACATCTCTTCCAGTTGTGTTATTTTATTTCCTACCCATAATGATGTTAATACTTCTCTCACTACATATTCCGTATTTCGAGTTAACCGAAAGAACGAAGAAGATTTGGAATAATTTGTTTTTCGTTGGAAATAAATGTTCAAAGTGCTTTCAGTATTTTATTAATTTATTTATTCCCAGAGAGGAATTAGTTATGAACGATGCCTGTAATGCAGGTTATTGATTTCGTTCAATAATAGTCTGTGTTTGTATATGCTGATTCCATCGCACTTTTGGCCTGTTCCTGAGACCAATTACTTCAGCCTCTTCAAGAAATTATAAAAAAATCCATATATTTTTCGGCACCATCGGCTGTTGCCCTATTCCAAACACGGAATCCCTTGTCTGCATCCATCCGCCGTAGAAGGAATGAAGCGTGCCAAAGGAGTTAAATATTCGCGACGCTAAGCAACTGATGAAAGAAATGCAGACACGGACGGAACAATGTCAAAGATCATTGGAGTGAGTTGAGATTTTTGGACTACAAAATTGTCATACTTCGTTGTTCCTTTCGTCGATAACATACAGGATCAAATGAACAAATGTCAAGGATCAAACATACAGGATCATACAGGTCAACATACAGGATCAAATACAGGCAAATGAACAAATGTCAAGTTTTCATTTTCCTTCGTTGTTTCTTTTAGCAGAGTGGATTGCAGTGTTGGCGACATTGACCTTGACTCCACCGTTGTTTTATGGCCGTTAGATGACTCTAAAATCCAACTGCTATTCTGTAATAAAGTCTGAGAAGCTTGTAACATCAAATTTCTTTACAAATAAAAGGAAATATCGGGAAAATTAATCTCCGAATTACTTTGCAATTTTGATTGAAAAATATTACTGAGAATGTTCTTTCCCCATCTTCTTAGTCTCATAATTTACAAGAAAGCAGTCACGGTTCTACCAGGATGTTTCTTTTGATATCTCTTTGATTGGATTCTGCGTCTTTTCTTAGCGTTCATGTGATTATAAAGATTGTGATCCATCCAAATGTTAGCTCGCTCTGCACTGAGACGCATTGCTTTGTCAGCTGTGTTTGCTATTTCAATATAAAGGTAGTCGATCTAGTGCTCATCTTACTGGAATACTGTGTTTATTAAAAATAATAATAATTTAAAAAAAAACTGCATCACATTTCTTTTATATTTCAATGAAACTAAAATACGAAGGTCTGAAAAGTTCTTGGCCATGACCATAGATGGCAACACTATCGACAGCTTTTTTTTTCTATGTTGGTACATCCCTCGTAAGCATCCGTGTAAAATTGCAAGTCATTCTATCAAGTAGTTTGTTTTCTACAGCTGTCTGAAGCAAACGTGTTGTCCGTTTACCTTGAAATGGATAAAATTGAGTATCGTGCGGTTATAAAATTCTTTATAAAAGAAGGTTTAATGCCAAAAGAAATTCATTCGAAGTTCACAAAAGTTTATGGGCACTCTTCTCCTTCGTTTTCTACAATTAAGAAATGGGCTGTCGAGTCTAAACGTGGCCGTCCCAGTCTTTAAAATGAAAGGACGTCCAAAATGTGTAACAACACCAGAAATCGTCTATAAAGTGCACGATATAGTATTGAACCGGAGAGTCAAAGTGCGTGAAATTGCTGAGACTATAGGCATTTTAAAAGAACGTGTAGAATATATTTTGCATGAAGAATTGCTTATATGAAAAAGCTTTGCACAAGATGGGTGCACGCTTGCTGATCGGAGCATTGATCAGCAAGACGAAAAAATTCGTGAGAAAAAGCCAGGTTAAAAAAAAAGTGTTTTTTTTAACCAACAAAGGTGTTTTGGCAATGGGAAAATTAAGGGATCTGCACTATGAATTGTTGGAACATGCACCCTATTCCCCAGATTTAGCTCCCTCTGACTTCTATCTCTTCCTCGAACCGCAGGGACGAGATAATGACGTTGGAGTATTGATGGAATAAATGTGTTAGTCTTCAGGGAGATTATGTTAAAAAATAAAAATAAATTTGAAATTATAAATTTATTTTTTTATTGTTAGGCCGAGTCCTTTTCAGACCACCCTCGTACCTGAGGGTGGTCTGAAAAAAAGAAAGAAAGGTTTTTTTTCTTTCTTGCGTATTGCATGTAATTTTCTCAAAGAGAATAATATTCCCGTGGGTAGAACATCACGAGATTTTGCGCACCACTGAGAAGAATGAATACACGAAACAGCGCAAACTTCTTTATTTTTGAAACATTCAAAATGATTTGGTTCGAGGTATGGAACGTTAACAATGAACACAAATATATGCATATTGTTGACATGAGCGCGCAGGCAGAAATATTAAAACCGATTGTTAACTGAGGTTTACAATCTGGTTTGTTCTCCTGCTGAATTATCCGCATGAACATATTCACGCCGTGCATCGAAGAACGGGGTGCTCTGTTTCGATGTTTGTGGCTGATTGGTTGACGCTTCAAACATGACGTTCCTTTCACCAGCAATCAAAGAAATCGTGTTTGACTTCCTTAAGAGTCAAGTTCCTCCTCCCTTTCAGGGCCCATCTCCCCAATTGAATTCTTGATTTCTCAAATTTCAAGTTTCAAATTTTATGTCGGTCTCTGCCGGTATTTAAAAAATATTCAATTAGCTTTTACCGTGATATTTTACTCCCAGTGATTATTTCACTTCGAATCCAGAGTGTTGAATTGTTGAAATGGCAGCCGACTGATTCCACGTGTTTTAGTTTTAATTGTTAAAATGAAATCACCTAACTGAAGCAGTCAAAGATCTCCATGGCTACGAGACAAAAACTGGTTGAAGCACATTACTGCAGGAATAACGTAATTTGAATGTTGTTGAAAGGTGGCACAAGATTTATCGGCCGAACTCCGTATAATTTAGAGTATCATAAAGTGATTTTGACTCATGAATCCAACTTGAATGTCTATCCGAGAGAGTGAGTAAGAGAATATTGGAGGGAATTGCGATGTGGTTGACATTTAAACAAAAGCAAAAAATAGATTTTCCCAGGAACTGATTTTAAAAATGTTAATCATATTTGTAGAATAAAACAAGGGTGCAACGTAAGGTATGTTCTAACTAGGAACACATCGCTGCGATCAAAGCGGCTTACTTATTACATCCCAGAGACGATGCCTTAATTACGTAAAAATTGGTTTTATGGGAGATGCAGATGATGGGGTGAAAGACATGAACTATTTTTGATAGTTCATGTCTTTCACCCCATCATCTTTTCCGTTTTCCAAATAACGTTTTCCAAACTTATTTTAAACGCACTCTACTTTGAAAGTGCTTATTTCCCACACCCGAATCCAGTTTGCAAATTGGTTCTTTCTGTAAAAGCCTCCGTACATTTCAAACAACAATACTTTCCACCAGAAAGCTGATTTAGATTGTCAGGTCATAGACGATGAGCATTCATTTACGCCTAGCTTTTCAATTGTTGGCTGAATCAGCTGTTCGGATTGGGATATTTTCAAAGTACTGAGTTAATTGTTTTTGACATTGTTTTTCTTTATTGTTCATTTAAACTTTTTTCCATTCCTGTAAGCAATTCTAACCAAAGATTTATTTGACTTTCTCCTGAAATTAATGTTTATCTGCGAAAACTAAACAAATGCGACAACAATATCTTTATTCGTGTCATTTTGAAGATTTATTTAAAATTTGCATTTCGCTGTATGCAAAACACAAGCGTCAATCTCTAAATCCATTTTCGTTTGTTTTAAATCATGACTGTTAGTGAAAAATCACGTGACATCAGGTATAAAGGCGAGGGATTCACGTTAAGCGACTGCCTTCTCAGTGCCGGAAGTGTAAAACTGATTTTCGACTTTCAGAAGGTTCTCACAGACTGCCACATAATCATTCTGCAATCTTCAAGACCCGGATCTAATGGATTATTGGAAAATCCCAGGAACCTCTAACAAATTACAAAATTTGTTAGAATCCAAAGAAACAAACCTCACTCTTTGACTTTCGTAGAAGAAATCTTCAGACATGAGAAGAGGTTTCTCCCACATAAAACTAGAAAAGGGTGATGGACTGCATGATACTTTTTTAATTTCGATCATAGTAACTGTTTTTCTTTCTTTCTTTTAAACTCGTGTTGAATTAAATGCAAATTTCTTTTAATTGATGACAGTGTTTGCAATTCCTTCTTATGGAATGGACCCGTGAGATATTTATTTAAATGCAAAACGTTTCTTTTTTTTTTTTCGCATTTTAACTAGTGGAGATGGAAAACACAGAAATCATCTTTTGGTAGGATTGATGTTGACGTATTGCTGCAATGGATTCAATATAATAAAAACGCTCCTGAAGAAACCAGTTGGTGATTTTTATTGCGTAATATAAAAACGCGACGTCATTAATTATCAAAAGGAAGTGGTAAAAAAATAATTCAAATAATTCCGAAAGGACACCGATATGATAGGGATTGGCATCTTATCACTTTCTTTTGTTTTCGACCCAGAATAGAGATGGGTGCCCAACATACAATGGGTCCGCTCCCACACAAACTAATAGCCGCTTGTGTTTATTAACATAATAAAGCACACCCTGTCGTTTTGGATTGGTATTTTCCATTTATTAGTTCACTTCGACGACCTTCTTTTATTAGATAAAAGAAGGGTCGTCGTATTTGATATCGGACTAATCACGGGATTTTTTTTATGCTTGACCCATACTTGATTGGCTGGTTGTTCAGCCAAACATTCATTAGTCCCACGAGTGGGATGAGGTTTGGAAAGGATAAACCTTTTCAGGTTAGATTTGAAGGCCTGTAAATGATTGCATTCCTTGCGAAACACGCAGGAGGAGAGGATGGACCAGAAGGCAGCAGGAAAGAAAGAAGAGGAACAGGAACTTCTATCAGTATTGAGTTGATGGTAGCTGCTCGTGCTTCAATGGATTTCGTAGAGAGAATTGTCGATGACAGTTCTGATTAACATTAATCTTGGAAATATTTATAGAAGATGCATTCAGTAGACGCCTGTGCGAGTATGATTTGAGTGACTTGATAAGAGATGAGTCATTACACGGGGTTAATTCTCGTTTTTATTGCGTCGACTATTTGAGGGAGCTTTTTGAGAGCACAGTCATAAATGCGTGAGCAGTATACGTTGGATAACTGGATTAATATCTGTTCAAAGGAAAAGATATATTTTGGTATTGCGACATGAAAAAAAGTTTGCTCATTGGATAAAAGAATCATTTTATTTAAAAAAAAAAAGAAAAAAATCTCTACTGAAAATCAATGGACATTCTTCATAGAGGAAAAAGGATGAGTTTAAACTCCGAAACATTTTAATCCAGGATCAAATATTCCTTCTGACAAATCTACACCGAAAAAGTTAATCATGAAATCATATTCTTAAAATCTAATTATTTTATAATATATATAACTGAAATTTATGCAAAATAGTATACTTAAAATGTTTGTTTTATTTGAAATTTCATAAGTGTCGTCTGCTTTGCTAACACACCTTATTTTTACTCACATATCTTTCATTGATTAAGTTTGTAATTGCATTTTATTGAATACGGTCAATGAGTCTATCTGGTACGTCATCGTCTCTTTTTTTTCTTCACACTATTGCTAGAGTCGTTCAGGTGTGCGGAGTGTTTCATCACAAATTTGAGTAATCGGTTATTGAGATGAGATCATTTTTCAGAAGTGAATGAATGTGATTTTGTTCTCACAGAATCGAATGGGAAATCTCAGGTGCAGAGACAAGTTGGAAAGTTCGAACAGCCTGCCATCCTACTTAAAAAAAAAATTCGGTGAGTCGCTTCAGCCCAAGTATCTGGACCGATGCCGGATGTGACGTCAAAGAGTTCCAAATCGGCGGATTTTCTATTTACTAATATCAAAAGTACTTCATTGCAAGCCTCACCGCAGTTCACTTCCGAAGCAAACTAAAGGCAGGAAGTAGACTGAAAGCTACTTCCGACGAGTCAGCAGAACAGCAATAAAAGACAAAAACGGCGGAGGCCTATCTCATTCTACGAGTGAAAGGTTGCTGGACAGAAGTAACAAAGGTTATTAGTCATCGTAAAAATGAACTTATTTAAAGTCAACAACACCGATGGAGGTGTTTGCATTCAACCTTAAACGATGTCCGATTAAAATTCAAACAACCAGCATGGGTAGTCTACTTTGCTCTGTTTATAATCTTCCTATAAACGATTACTAGAATCTCCAATGTTGATGCGGTATTACACGTCAGTCATCAGTGCTAAGTGCAGAAGTAAACGCTATTTGGAATAGCGAAATTATGAAAAACATTTTGGATAAACGTTTCATCGTGATGTAAAGCGAAATTTGCACAAACATTTCTCTGTTACTAATCGAATTAATACACATTGCATTTAAGAGAACTTCTTTAGGTAAAGGGATCGTAATATTAAACCTTTCCAGCCTTCGTTACATAATTGAAGCTGGAAATGATTGAAGAGTAATTTCTATTAAAAATGAAGAACGTAACCTTTAAGATGTATTCATTTGTGTAATAATGAAATAGTAACCATAAAGTTCTTTGCAATAAAACAAAACTCGATAAAAGAATCACCAACGATCTCTTGAAAATTCTCCTACTCGCAAAATGGAAATCTCGCCAGAGGAAGTGGATTATATCTTTCCATAAATAAACAACAACAAAAAGAGGATTTATTCAATCCACATTCGGAAAGGTATCGGCAGTAATTTGCAGTTTAATGCGTACACAACATGCAATTCCAAAATAAATAAATAAATAAATAAAAAAGTAGTCGTGTCACACCGGCTGATGAAAATCATTGCTATCTAAAAGTTGGATATTTGAATAAAGCTTGTACATTTTTGCAAATCCGTTGGATAACGTTGCAAATAGCAAAACAAAACAGTGAATGACTTTAGTCTTAAAATGTCGCTGTGTGATATGTTTGAAATAACAAAGGAAATTATTTTCACCAAGAACTAACAAGAATGAAGTGTTTGTCATTTCCAAGATACAATATTCTGATGAAACAAAGTAGATGGAAATTTACTTATCTAAATCGGTCGTATTGAATGTTTTACTTCGTTAATTCGTTCAGAGTGAGGCAATGAAAGTGTTTTATTTAATCTCCCTAATTAGATGAATTAGCTTCAATGGAAGCAGCCTTTCTTCGATTCACTTATTTGTCACGTACATAAATCAGTTTTGTTGTTGTGTTAATTTGAGTTCATCGCATATGAAATTCTTTGCCTTGTTTAATTCTTTATACAAAGGCGACAGAAAAAGAAATCAGTTGATTCGGGAAACGAATTCATTCTTTCCATACTCGCAAAGCATTGCAGAAACAAAAAGAGAAATTTCATTCACTGGGGTTTCAATAAATCTAAATTATTTGTAATTGGAAAACGTGCTGTGATTAAGAGGGCCCCTAGAGATAAATGAGCTTTAATTTGTTTTGTAAATCACACCTTTGCTACATAAAAAAGGCTTAGGGGAGCTCATAATTACATTTAAGAAGAACAGACCAAACACGCGCAATACCACTACTCTTACATAAAAAAATAAAAATAAAAACAAATGGCTTACAGAAGTACCTACGAATAAATGCTAATTAGCTTCAGAGATTTTTTTCTTAGCTGCGACACCACAATGGTTTTATTTATTTCAATTTAAAAAAAAAATTAAGCTAAAGCAGTTTATCCACTGAGTTTTCCATAGTTTTCAGGGAAAAAAATAAACCAAAATCTGGCTTTTTTGGCTACATAGGTGAAGTAAGAATGCTTTTCATATTCCCCGTTATCATAAAGAAAATGTATAGATGAGGTAATATAGGGCTATAAGCTCTGATCATGGCAGGAGGGTAACAGCAATAGCCGAGAGCCTCAGTTAAAACTTCATTGGCTACAGCATTGCCATCCATTACCCTCCCTGGGTAGCCATTTTAGTCGCCTCGTACGACATCCCCCCCCCACCGAGCAGAACCGCTCATATTCCAGGGGAAAGCGTCCACCAACGAGGCCCCCCCCCCCCCACTGGCCACACCGGAGAACACCCTCCCCAGAGACTCAAAATGCTCTCTCAGGGAAAACCCCCCAAAATCAAGCCTCCCCTTCACCGGGAGCAAAATTCCGGAGAAAACCTGAGAGAGCGAAACTCGGTCTATTTTAGTTGCCTCTTACGACACGCATAGATTGCGATGGGGGGACTCTTCTTTCCCGGCCGCCACAAGGGGTTCTCTGGCTTTTATTTCTCATAGGAATAATTTAATTAAGAGTATGATATCTTAACAGTGGTATAGTTTACATTTCTTAAAATGCAAGTTTCTTAAAAATATTTAATTATGTCGTAAATGATTAATACTTTTTTAATTTAAATATTCTTAGGTGTTTTTTTTTTCACTTCTAAGAAGAAAAGAAATTCACTTTGAAAGAACTCGAGTTTCCTCAGCCAGATCCAATTCATTATTCATAAAAAAAAAAAACTCCTTCAATAATTCCCCCCCCCATTTTTAATCCTGTTTTTATATTCTCCTTTTCATTAACAATCCTTCTGGTTACTTGGAAGTAGGATGCGAATTTTTAAGTACGTAGTTCTTTTATATACGGCAAAGCCAATCAATATCTTCGACAGTTAAAAAGTAGTGTACCGAATTCTCCTTTTATCCATCTATTATCTGTAATTCTTTCTTTAATTCATATGTCTGAAAATTAGAATCGTTCATTAATACAATTCGTTTAAAATAGCGTCAATCGTGCGTTGAATATCTGTTATGATTATTATTGCTGGTAATTTTTACGTCATCACATTTGACGTAACAATGTGTTCATTCTTTTGATTTGTTAGAGAGGGAAAATGCCATTGTTTAGCGCGCTCTAAAGGTAAACTCTAATTATTATTATAGCATCTCCCCCCTCCCCATCATAGAGTTATGACCATCGATACGAGACAGCTGTGTAGAACTTTCGTTCGGGTTTCTTGTACCAGGAAGATCTTTTTCTCTAACAGAAATCGCACTTTGGTGTTCGTGGAAGAATGTGTACCTTTTTATGAAGTGTGTTAGAATGCCTTGTTTATGTTAATACCAAGGAAAGAAGAGGTAAGTTGATTGTAATTTTATGTCTTCAAGGGAAAGTAGAAGTTTGAATTGCTTGTCAAGTTCTCTTTGTGGATAGTTTTGTGCTCACGGTTTTATTTCATATTTTTATCTCTTGCTTAATTTATTTAATTTGGTTTAGTCTCATTGTGTTAATGAGGCGTTGCGATATATTACTGTAGAATAGAGGGGTGGTTCAAATAGCTGTCCAAATTAGTATTTCGCTTCGCATTTTATAACTCAGATAAGTTTCTTCCGACAACTTTTATAAAGGACAAGTTTATCTCATCCCTCTTTCCACCCCAAGTATAATTTAGCAATAAATTATGAAATTTTAATTGATTTTTATGGCAAGTTAATATGATCTGAGTTTTTGAAATATTTTGAAATCATCGCTGTTCTTATCTTCCATAAAATGTTTGGCTTTTGTCAAACATCTTTGTCAAAACGTAATGTTGGCATAGTGGAAGTGGTTTCATGAGGGGTGGGAGGAGGAACACAAATCCATTTAATGATAAACAGGGTGATAACTTCCAAGGCAAACCGTGCAGTAGCATATTTTGCCGCCCCTTCTCCCTTATTTTTCGTATCGTTTATGCCAACTTTGCCGTCCCAAAAAAACTTGCCACCCCGTGCAAATGCATGTCTTTCACCGTCGGTAGAGCAGGCCCTGATAACTTCATGGAATTATTCTAAAAATTACAAACGAAGCTTGTAATGTTTAGCACTGTGAGGGATGTTTTTTTTGTCACAGAACACAACTTGGTTACGCAGACAGTTAACATTTCATGGAATGTTTGCCTACCAGGTGACGGAAAAGCGGATGGACATCTACTATCCGTCACGTGGTTGGGACTCCTTCCTTGCTGCATAAAAATAAATACTATTTATATAAATGACAAATGTCTCCGCCTTTTCAGTCATATTGTATTACTTACGCAATTTGCGTCAAGGTCAAATCCACTTATTCTACAAAGAACTAGTTCAAGTCGTGTGGAAAGGAAGTGACCCCCGGCAACTGCTTTCCGTCCTGCAGCGGTGAAATTCATTTCTTTTTTTTATCTTCAAGTGATATTTAAGGATTTATTCGAAGACTAGACACACGCAGACTTGTGCCTAGTTCTCCTTACGTTTAATTAAAAAATAATGACGATGTCAATTGTATGACATGCGACATTAATCCACCTTGCATTAACACCTCGCTTACTCCCCAACACAAACTACACAGCGCTCTGTGATTTCTTATCTGCTATTCTAACGACGCTCGTAATCAAAGAGGACATTTTTTATTAATTCGCATCCATCGAAAATGATACTGAAAGCAGTACGTGAAAGCTTCCTTGTTTTGAACAGGTTTTTCTGGGCAAATATCAAGGCGATCGTTCTCTCCATATAAGAACCAAACTGGTCTGCATTCAAAGAACGCGACTGCCAGTTTAACTAGTTTGGAAAAGGTTAAAACTTCACCTTCTTAAATAAGCACTTCTATTCTCGCCATCGATAAGGGCCAAAAAAAGAATCGAGGAATTTTCAAAATTATTTCTGACGATACGTCCCGGTAAAACTGATTTAGTCTACTTTTCTTTCGTTCCAATCTTACTAGATGACCCACCTCCCAAACATTCTCTCAACCATTGCTGTAACAATGATGAAAAAGCAATCCAATGTGCCGGTTGTCATAACGACGGCATTCATTTCAGTGAGTGGCAATAAAGAGCATAGAAGAAGCCTCTGAAGTAAATTAGCGGAGAAATTTTTTCTAATGTCATCTCGCTCTAATGAAGATTAAGAGCGAGAAATTATTCATCGTTTAAATTCCTACAGCACTCATCGTGTTCCAATGTTTGGATATTCTTTCCAGACTTCTCTTCTATATTTAAAACGATGGCTGATGTCCGTCATACCAAGTTTTAATACCACTTGGTAGCTTCATTATTTCATATTCTATTAGAGTATGTTAGTGATCTGCTTAGAGGCAAACAGAATCCCCTAAGCACGTGTTAAAAAAATTAATTTCAAATTGCACGTGTCCGCTTAAACCATTTATGTAATAATGCTTATTGTAAACGAGTCATCTGCTGTAACCAGTTTCACATTGTTGGAGTGTTACGTCACGAATACGCAGTCCGTGTTTTCAACGTGGGAAATTTTTTGTAAATCATCACTAACGAAGGAAGACAACCCTTCGTGTTTGTTGTAAATGGACGTAATTATGAAACAAACTTGTCCTTCACTAAATTGGTCATCAAATGAAGGCGAGGACCAAAGGCCTTACACCATTTAGAATGTGCTTGTTAATATTATTTAAATATTTGAATAAGTTTATGAATTTATAATTTTAGTCATCACTTTTTAGATTCCTTAAATATTTCTGCTTAACCTCCCAATATTATCAAATATATTCTTTTCTATAATTTTTTCCAATTTATTGTTAGTTAACCTTTTGCTTCTAGCCTTTTTAAAAATGCTTTGCTATTTAAATTAAGGGGATAAAAATCCCTTATTATTTTACAGACAGTATGCGAAACTCGGAGATCGAAAACTACGATCTAAGAGTTTTGCCAAAGAACTATCGGCAAATCCAAGCGTAAGTGACCATCTGGTAGTACCACACCAAGGCAACTCGAAGCAAAAGGTGGAGCAAGCTCGCTTACTATCCTTGATATTTTCTCATAATGTAAAACACAGCTCCTAGGAGATGTTATACTGCCTCACATTACGAGGAGAGGTCACTACCCAGACCAGTTTCAACCTTTTTTGATGTCTCATAAGTGAGTAGGTAGCCCTGGATGATATCAAAGTTTAAGTGAAAAGAACTTGCATACCTTCACTATAATATAAAAATACCCGTTTCGCTTTTTATCTTAGTTATAATATATGGGCACACCTTTCTGGCATTCGTATAGTGAAGGTATGAAAGTTCTTTTCACTTAAACTTTGATATCATCCAGGGCTACCTACTCACTGATGAGACCTCAAAAAAGGTTGAAACCGGTCTGGGTAGTGACCTCTCCTCTTAATGTAAGCCAGTATTACATCTCCTAGGAGCTGTGTTTTACATTATGAAAAAATATCAAGGACAGTAAGGGAGCTTGCTCCACCATTGCTTCGAGTTGCCTTGGTGTTGTACTGCCAGGTGTTCACTTACGCCTCGATTTGCCGATAGTTCTTTGGCAAAACTCTTAGATCGTAGTTTTCGATCTTAGAGTTTCGCATACTGGCTGTAAAATAATAAGGGATTTTTATCCCCTTAATTTATTAAACTTTCTACAAAAAATAGCCGATTGGCTTTTGTTGCTTTGCTATTTGTTGTGTCGTTTTTCTATTGTGCTGATCAGTTAGACGATTGTCTGTCGACCAACAATGCAAATAGCATTCTTGTATAGTGACGTCACGTTTATATATATGTTAACTCAAAAAGGAACTTAGTTTTATTATTATTATTCTTTTTATATGCAATCAAATAAATTCATCAGACAAACACAACGTGCAGAAATATGCCATGAAGAAATTGAGGTAGAACCATGTTCTAGGTGATTATCAGAACTTTTCAGTCCCCCCTTCGTAGAGGGCAAAACTTTTCCCTTTAAGCATTTTTGTTTTTTCAATTCAAGTTTCGTCACAAAATTCGGTGCAGTTTATTTCTGTTCCCCAATTCCAACTCATTTCTCACATAAACTGGACTCGAACCCGAAACTTTCCAAAGAATCGTGATAGCCTGTCGGATATGGATCATTTGTTCAGTTCCCGACGACGTAATTTGTTGCTATGGTAACATGGAAGCATTACCTTACATCCATCAGAAATTAACCAATCAAAATGATTCTATTTATGCAGATTAAGCTGTTCAGTGAATGCAAATTCAAGTGATAAGAAGTATTGTTCTTAAACATAACTCGTTTTAACATCTTTTAATTTAAAAACGCTTTCGTAAGAAGTAGATCCGTAAAAATGACACTCGTGTGGCGGACACGGAAAGCCCCACCGTCAGAACACTTGTTGGGTTACACTTGAGACTCATTACTGGGTGTAAGCTACCTTACGGTATTTTATTCTAACACAGGATAAAATCACGTGACAAGAATACTCACACCGACAGTAAACCAGTGTTAAAAGAACCCCCCCCCCCCACGAAGCATTGTATGTCTGAGGAATTCAACGAAGTTCTCAATTTACTTCAGCATATAAAAATTAGTCTCTCTTTAAGCATTCCGCACATTGTTATTGACTGAATAGACACGTGGTTACTTTTGAGATGATCTCGACTTGCTGTCCTGTCTATTGCTGAATTACCCGAGCGAACAGAGACGTGTTCACTCTTAGCTATGGAAGAAAGAACAGAAGCCTACTGGAAATGCTTTCTCATTGTTTTGCTCATTTTATTTATTGCAAATATTTCATTGTTCGGTGGATATTGTTAGATCATAAAAGCTGCAATCAGACGAAAACAGTGAACTCTCATGTTTAATCCTAACTATGATAGCCTGCAAAAAAACATGAATTTAACGAGATCTTCAACAAAGCCTTCGATAAAATGAATATTTTTTTAGCTTGTTTTCTAACCTAACGAAAAAATAAGGGATTTTAGGAAAGACTTTTTTTTTAAATTTTTTTTTAGAAAGTCCTTTTTTTGTCTTTGTCAAAGTGCATTCTTTCCATTCTACACCTGAAATGGGATTCAAGGTGGACGTGTTCGTATCTCATCTCCTTGCATTTTTTCCTTCAGACAGAAAAAATACCAATTTCCCACGAAGACTTTTTTTTAGTTCTTGAAAAGTACTCACACGGAATTAAATGTTACATGGCGACTGGAAAATACAGATTGCCTCTGAAACTGCGATTACCTAATCGGAATATCCGATGGTATACTTGGAAGTCAGCAATAAAACAGTCGAGTTTGGTATTGGAATAGTTTTAATAAATCAACGTCTGCAGTTTCGCAAGGCTTTAATTTCCAGAAACGTTTTTTCATCTTGCACAACAGACAAGATGGAGTTAAGAGATTATTTATTAACAAGCAGCGAGTAAGAAAGGAAAATGCCGAAGACATTCTCGGCCATCTTAGTTTCGCACTTGTCAGCTTAATGCACTGATTCTCTTCTTACCTTTCAAGCTCCAATCTGAAATATTTTGTGGATAAATAATTCAATCTGATCCCAAGCATTATTACGGAATTAAAAGAAAAAACAAGACAAAAGTTAATTCAAAAAGCTCATAAAAATTATCGTATTGTAAGATTTTTTTTGTCGTGTAAAGAAACCTGTAACGTTGAGCTTGTGCATTGTCTTCCAGTTCATTATTAAATGGATGTCAATTAAATTGGAAATAAACGATATATAATACTGCCACAGTTTAATGGAAATCACAATTTTAAATATAAATAAGAAAAAATATTATAAATAACAAATAAAATTTATTGTTATTAATAATATACTTGCGAATTATTTTTTAATAGTTAATATTTTTTATACTGTTTCAGAATATTTAATAATATTTTTATATACCATTTATCTAATTGTATATAGAAACATATTCTGTTTGAATAAGTTTGTATGAAAATGACAAGTAATATTGCATTTACTTTGTAATCACTCGCTTTCGCTAAATTGCAAATTGACTCTCTTTTGGAGATGAAAAAGTTGTGGATGTTTTTTCAACATTTTTTCTGCATATTCCGCTGCTGAGCTCTTTATTTCACGAGTTTTTTTACCGCCAATTTTCATAATTAAAACGTTTCTTTGATAATGACGTAAATTACGAATTCATCTGACAGCAACGCCTTCTTATGATAAATCAAAATAAAAACAAGTTTAGCAATCGTAGGCTTTCTTTAGAAATTTGAAATACATCATGCTGTTTATCTCTCCTTACAATTGAATCCAATATAGTGCGGTGTATTTTAATTATTGCCGCGTGCAATAATATCAAAATACGTTTGTAACACTTGATGTCCTCCCCACGGTTGCTTTTGATAATTTTGCCTCATCCTTGGAAATTTAATATCGCATGTCCTGTCAGGTAGCGCGAATTTAATGCAGTGTGAAGGTCGAAAATCATTTTGCTAGCGATAAAATTGCATCTTTCCACGTATGGTGTTCCCTAAAGATACTGTCTTTCTTGCCCTTAAGGCGTATTGCTTTATCATTCGCCTTTTCTTACGTTATCCCTCTGAATATATCGGACATCTAAAAGAAAAATCTTTTGTCCAGCTTTAAGGTATTGCTATAGCGAAAAGATGTCAACTCTTTCTCTCAGACACCTTTAAGGAAAGTAGTAGTAGGAGCACTTCTGACAAGATAAGGAATCGTGACGTGATTGGTTGTTCATTTGATGACGTCGTTGTTTGTGTAACGTCATGAGTTTGGAATTTTTCTGGGGACCAACTGTGTGTGCGACGTCACATTGTTTGTTTTCTTCGCGTATGGAATTGTGGGTGATGATAGCGATAAGGATTCGTGTCGTGATTGGTTGGGCACTTTGAACAAGATCAAGATAAGACAAGGAATCGTGTCGTGAATGTTTGTTATTATCAGATGTAGATAAGAGCCATCATTTATTAGTTGTAAATAAGTGACGTTATTGTTTTGAATGTAAAAGAAAGATATTACTAGTGGATAAGGATTTGTGTCGTGATTGGTGGGATACTATGAACAAAATAGGGGTTGGGTGAATGGGGAGAAGCAATGTCAGTGTCTTGGATGTGTATTGTTATGAGTTGTAGATAAGTAAACGGTTTGCATATGGCATTATGGGTGATGGATAGTGATAAGATAAATTTTGGAATGTTTGGAATTTCGCTGCCCCCCCCCTTTCTGTCAGGGACATCACATGATGTGTTGGATTCGCGTACAGTATTGCGGATGATATTTAGAGATAAGAATCGTGACGTAATGTGTTTGGAAATTTCTGGGGAACATGTCTCCCTGTGATATCACATGGTGTTCTGGTTTGCCTATGGAATTGTGGGCGATGTTTTTGAGATAAGATATCTTGGAATTTTCTCACGGTGACACACATTCATCATTGTCATCATGCTTTGTCTTCGGTTGTCTATAGATGGCTGTACTAATTTTCCAATACATTTTGGGGTATTTCTTTCCTGTTAAAGGGTGGAAATTCTTAGAGTAGAGTCGTGATGGCGGCAATGATTAGGCTTTTCTGAATAATTTAATTATATGCTGGTGTCCCTCAAACACACACATATTAGACATGAAAAGTCGCTAATGTATCCACGTTAATACTCTTGTGTACCCTATGATTATTCGTATGAAAAAAAAAACTATTCAGTATTAGAATTACGCTTGCCAAAACATACGAGCAGTGATTACTGAAATTACAATTTTCACTTGTTATGTTTAAGTTAAAAAAAATAACTTGCATTTTTTTCCAGATGGGAACATCTTGGTACTATCTAGGTTTTCTGCATATTCCAAATTGTTGATTTTTAACATATATTCACATCACAGAACACAAGTCTGAAAATGCTGTTGACTTTTTCATTATAGGTTACTGGGGCTAACATATATTCACAGCACAAAAACACACAAAACATAGGAGTTGAAAGATATCTCTGTAAATAACTAGAACATATAGTTGACACATTGTTTAGATTACCACCTGTTTGGTTCTTTTTGTTTTCTTGGAGATGACGCATTAGTTTCCAGTCTTAGGTTTCGGTTCTCTTTTCAGACTATGGAACTTTAGTTACTCGTTTTGTATACAACTAATCACATCCTGTATGAGAGGACGTTCAAAAAGTATAATTTGTGATGTTTTTTCCCCATGCTTCTGGAGCTTCTCTGATTACTGATATCATGGAATCAAAGTAAACTCATTGCTTGCCTTTCGGTTAATCTCATTTATTTCCAGTATTAGTCTGTAGTTTAGTCTGTTTGTATTAATCACATCCTGTAATATATGAGTTGCGGTATTTTGTTCAAAAGGTATCATTTTCCCAAGGTTGGATGTTTCTCAAACACTTACATATGACTAAGTGATTAGCATTCACATGACTGTGATGACACATATCCTAAAATTATTCATTCCTGATTAAGGATTTTATATGCTCATAGTTTTCAAGTAGATGGCTTGTTTTGTTTGTTAACATTTTGTGTAGCTAGGAAACTGGAATTTATTTCAAATGAATATTAGCTCCGTAATATATATTTTGTTCATTTCTATGTTGCCTTTTATTTGACTGTAATATTATTAACAAATTGTATTTACTGAATCTAACATTCAGAAATTAAATAAAGTGAAAAAGACGTTTTTTTTCCTTTCTAATTCTTCTGATTTAACATTTGCGCTGATGTTCATAGTGTATGATTTCCACTGGTGCTTATGTATAATTTATGTGATTTTCTCCATGTGACATTTCAAAACAATTTGAACTATGGTTTTTACATATCAACTATGTAAAACTCATTTCCATTAATCCCAGTTGATTGCTGTCCTCTCAGCCTGATATTTATTTCACAGTAGGGATATTTATATATATATTTTTAACACAATTATTATATTAGATATTCCTTTCAATACAAATAAATAATTATTTATTCTTATTTCAAATGAAAATAAGCTCAGGAAGAAAGAAAAATTTGTTTACCCTCAAATAAATATTTATAATCACAGTAAACAAGAAATTCTTCAGCTTTTTCAAAGTTTTGAAATTCATCCAAATATTAAATTAAGGGGATAAAAATCCCTTATTATTTTGCAGCCAGTATGCGAAACTCTAAGATCGAAAACTACGATGAAAGAGATTTCATGCCGACGAACTATCAGCGAATCCAAGCGTAAGTGACCACTTGGTGGTACCACACCAAGGCAAAGCAAGCTCCTTCACTATCCTTAACATTTTCTCATAATGTAAAAACACACAGATTCTGGGAGTGTACTATTGCTTTACATTATGAGGAGAGGTCACTACCTTTTTTTGAGGTCTAATCAATGAGTAGCTAGACCTGGATGATATCAAAGTTAAAGTGAAAAAATCTTACAAACCTTCACTATGATTGGTTTTGCCAATAGTTCGTTGGAATCAAAACTATTTGTTTGGCTGTTTGGATTTTCATCTTCATCCAAATATTGTTTTCATCATTTTTATTTTCTCTTCCAATGACTAGTATTATTTGATATATGCATGTTGATTCACTTGATTTTATCTGCATACTATGATACCTTTTTTTCTACAGCAATCTTTATAAGAGTTTTAGTAATGTGTTGGTTTAAAATATTTAATGTCCCTCTGTAAAATAACCAAATTCTAACAGTATTGTGACTTTTTAGGTGAAATCTTCTCCACTAAAATTCTGGCTATTAATTTAATATCTGATTCCTTTTGCTTCCAAGAGTTGACAGTTTCTTGAAATATTTGAGGGCTTGCATGAACAAATAAGACTTTTAATTCAATGAGTCCAAAAAAAAGTCATCAGTTTGTGGCATTAAATTTCACAAGGAAAAAAAAATTATGGTTTTTCTTAAATTTGTATAACACATCAACGACACCCAATTTGTTAATTCTAATCTACACATTTTATTTGAGTGAAATATTATTTACAAATTGTACTTACTGAATCTAGCATACAGAAAATAAATAAAGTGAAAAATACAATCTATTTTGTTTGTTCCTTAATCTTCTTATTGTTAAATTTGCACTGTTGTTCAAAGGTTCTTCCCATGCTTGTGGAATTGCCATCATGTGGTTTTTGACAATGTGACTCTCATCTGAATGCTAATTTTCATCTGGTGATCAATGAGAATTTATTACTGTAGTAAAAGTAATGGTTGCATATTTATTTTTTTGAAACATATACATATACTTCTGAGAATTATCAAAAGCACTGAATCTTTCATTATGTTTACAAAAGCATTTAAAAGTGCACATTATGTTTTCACGTTTTGGTCATCCAATTTCATTTAAATCAAGAACAGGCCTCCCTATTAACCTCGTTAATGTTTTTGATTTTTCTCTTCCTTTTGCGAGTAATATTTCATATTTGCATGTTGATTCTATCACCCAATTTTTACTTTGTCCAGAGATAGTGAACCAATTTCCTACTTCAGGTGATGGTTATATTTTATTAACCAAGAATCCTGTTTTTTAATTTTTTCAGGTAATTCTTTTCAACTACAAAGCATATCTTACAATAATTCCATTAGAAATACAAATTTCTTTAGGAAATAAATTTGAAGTCTTATTGAAAAGAAATTTATACATCAATTATACCAATGATAACCGAAAAGTCCTATTTTTCACCCACTGTAGATTTTGCATATCGTTTTCCTTCATACTTCTTCTTACATTACTTCATTTGGCACCACAAATAAATAGTTATTTATTATAATTATTATTATTATTTCACTGATTATTAACTCTGATCTTATATTTTATGTTAACTTTCTGTTAAAAATTCTGAACAATTAGAACTTTCACAAAGAAACTTTCAAAGAATTTTGTGACTCACCCATTATTTTTACATTACCGAACACAATACTGCAGTGGATGAATGATTACCTTAAGTCCAAAGTCACTCCACTCTATGGTTTTTTCTTATAGTACTGTTTATCCTTACTATGCCCTACCCTGACCGTTCCTTCAAAAATGAACCTTTTGCACAGATGACTAAACGACATGTTTTTGCATGCTGATGGATATACTGTTGGTGTGTTTTTATCTTACTTTGTGTGGGGAAAGGTAAAATTTGGATTTGTGTTATCTGGAGAGTACAAACATTTTTTCTATACCAAACTTTAAGAGTTAAAGTCATCTTTTTGGGTTAATTATCTGCTGTCTCTCTGTAAAAACAACCAAATTCTAACAGTTCAGATTTTCGATTATGTGAACGAATTGTTTTCAGATAACTCAAACAAGGTCAATAGGTAGCATTAGACAATTTCTAAAATAATGAATTATGTGGATATCAGTTTTCAACACTTTTTGCCCACATTCCTGGCATTAATTTCACAGTTGTGATTTTTTTAATAATTAAACAGAATTGCATTAAGATATAAAGTTGTGGATTTAAAATATTTTAATTTCTAATCAGAATAACTGAGTAAAATTGACTGTGGAAAAACACAAAAGCACACATCCTTTTTCATTTCAGTTTACAATTGCATATTTTATTTTGCCGAAATACTATTTACAAGTATATTCAGAGAGAAAAATTCGAAACATGTAATTACCTAAAAATATTTCACAATTTTTAGTTTACACTCTTAACATTTTCCAAAGAGTTCAATGAATAAAATTTTTGTTACTCACTGTTTCTTGGTTACATTACATCAAAATAGCTGGTCATGCAAAAGAGTTTTTAAAACAGATACCATGGTAAGCACACCTCCATACATTTGATATTGTCTCAGTTTGGAAATGACACCATGCCTCCCAAAACATTCTATGTAGTCTTTTGTCACCAAATATACACAAACAGTTTTTGTAAATGTCCAAAAATAAAGAATGTTTATCGAATTGGATAAAATCTTGAAAGTCTAATTTTACTATTGAAGAATTTAAATGATTAGCGATAATTTTCCCAATGATACAAACAGATGGTAATTCAGTTTCCAAAAATGGAAAATGATTATCAATGTCATACATTTTTGGTAAAAAATCTCTCAGCTTCTTCACAACTATTAGCAAAAAACTTTACTTCCATCAGCTCCTGTATCATCAAGTATTAGGTCCCCATCTTGATATTTCAGAATCTAACACTCACTGAGGTCCATTTCATAGTCAACTCTTCTTTGCAAGTAGCTGAGGATAAGAGATCACTTCCTGCATAACTTTTCCCAAGTGGTCCTGGATAAATACATCACAATGTATGTATCTTCTAAAATAATAATCGGTTTCCATCCTTTTAGAGCTATGTGAAGAGTTTTATCTCGTGCTATTTTCCTGATGAAAGAATATTTCAATGACTTTTGTGGCTCACCCATTATTTTACTTTACTTTCCTGGATACAAAACAGCACAACACAATATGATAGCTGCATGGGATGAACAGATCGCCTTAACTGCAAAGACACTTGATTCATTCTTGACAGAGGATATGAATCAACAACACCTGGATGTCGTCTTTCTGCAGCATTTAGATTGCCATTCCAATCGAAACTCCAATTGGTTCGTTCTCTTGCTCTCACACTAAGTGTTATAACATACATCCAGAGAACTGAAAAATGAACGGTAAGAAAGAATTCTGTTGGCCTCCCTCTGAATTATTCTGCTATGACAGTACATCTTGGAATTGAAGGGATGAAGTTCATCACCTCAAAGATCTCATGTTTTCGATGGGTCACTAATCTGAATGAAACAGAAGGGAATTTCTCTAATTATTTGTTGAATGCAGTCGTGTATTGGATTGTTGAATTAAGTCCATTTTGTTTACATGTTCACGTTATTCTGAGAACCGTTATTCGCATATTATTTCAGGATAACGTTAGTTCAAAGTAGAATTGTCCGCACGGTTAGCCTAGTCGCTGTGCACTTCGCAACCATATGACTGGGGGAAGGAGTGTTCCAGGTTCGATTCCCGTCGAAGACGTGAGGAATTTGAGGATCTTCCTCAACGATAGCCAAGATAGCCAGTCTTGGGCATAGGTAGTAGGGTTTTTTCTGCCAGTTTATCTGGCATTTTTCATCCCGTAAGCAGGCAAACCAGCTCCGTGAACACAGGGATCTACAGCCATAAATACGTAACCCCATGAGAGGGCTCAACTCGCCCCAATAGGGATGGGACAGAAAAAGGGAGGAAACTCCATACAAAGAAATAAATATATAAATGTAGAATTCTGAACTTCACTCGTTTTTAGCAATACTTCGTTAATGGGAAAAATTGTATTTTTAAAAGACTTTTTCTTTTCTCCAAGACTTTCTACTCCTTTGTATGTTAGTTTTTAAGGAAAAATGTAAGTAAATATCTTTTAAATTTCTCCATAGAATTTTCCAGCTATTGGTTTGTTTAATAATTGCAATTTCAGAACGCTAAAAGATCGCTTTTCTCACTTCAAACGAATTCCGATTTTACAGGAGCTTCTTTTGATTTGTTTCCTGCAGTTTCTCTTTGACTTTTCCACCAATTGTCGCAAGCTATAGATTGTAATAAGACACAACAAGTCACTTTCGAAATCTTAATTGCATATTAATATTCAGCGGATGTGAAGTCAGTTTTTTCCTTAGGAAATAAGACCTATTTTGATAGCATCCACTTTCCAGTCCCCTCCCCATTGGGGGATACTGAGGAGATCAGAGTTTAAACAATTGTGTGGTGAGCTTGAATCATTTTAGGGTAGGACAAATGAAATCGTGGTAATCCGAATGCGAGAGAGAGAATGTTGCATGCGTGTCACCGAAGGAGTCGACCATTAAACAAATCCGCTAACAGAGTAATTGATCATTCAGAAAAGACAGAAGAGAAGATTCGATGCTTATAACACGTGAAACTCAAGTCATCGCGCATTTCGGATGTTACTCTCATTTTGATCTTCACGCTCGTTTGAAGGTAAACTAAACGATGTAATTCAGGACCATTTTCATTTTATAATAAAAATTTAATAAAACTGCATTCAGCTGTATTATCCTTTAAATATTTAAATATCCTTTAAATATACTTCAATATACTTTAAATAACCTAAATACACTACCAAAACGCGAGTCCCTTTGAATGATGCCACTCTGTAAAGCTAACCAGTCACGTAGGGAAGTATCATTAAAGTATGGACTAAGGTGCATTATTATCGAAATTGCATGAATTTTAATAGTCTTAGTGGACAAATTAATTCTTAATTTCATATTTATATATCTGTTGGTATAGAATTAGCTTTCATTTACTAGGAACATGTTAATTAATGGATTCGTATTAGTTTTGAGTCCAACTCAGCAGAAGGTATCAAATGCCGTCCGATGTGCAAGATCTGGGTTCGAGTCCGGTCTGGCAAGCGAAAAATTTAAGTGCCTTACAAGTGCAAGGATGTTCAAGTGCATGACCTATCATCCCTCCATTCAGTTGGTTTTTGGTTCTGGTCCCTCATGGGTAGCCATGGTTGTCTTGAGGGGAGAGTTGCATTTCCCCACATCGGATTAGTGTAGCAGATTTCCACATTGTCTAAATCCTAACCAATCCGCAGTACTAAATGTTCGTAGGCCTTTCACGAGAATTCTCCTTAAAAGCAAAACACTCGTCTCTCCCATCTTCAGTTGCTTTGATCGTAATTCAGAAAAGTCCAATTGAACTCGGATTAGTTGCAAAGAGCCCTGAAATCCCCGATCCTCGAAGGAGCTCCTTTATTTGGGAGATTATTTACGCGAATTTTTGGTTCCTCAATATAATCTTTTCTACATGAAGATTCATCTTCAGGATCCTCCCTTTAAGTGACATTCTTGTGAATACTAAAAGAGTGCATTCGTTTTTCTGCAATTTTTTCAACTGTATGAAAAATATCAAGTACTCTTGTTTTCAGAAGAGTCCTTTAAGAAATTTGTAAGACATTCCATCGTAGCAATTTCGGAATAAAAATCAAGCAGGATCAAACGGAAGAATTAGGTTTTCTTTTAATTTGCAACAATTCGTTATCTTCCCCAAAACAACGAACATGTCTTACTGACTACTCTTTGCGAGCAGACGGTGAAATGAATTTAAAGGCAATTATAATTTTAATCGGATGTAAAAATAGTCGCTCGACGTCTCTTGATTATAATTACTCCTTAGTGACGAAGCTATTTGTTTTTCCTTTTTTTTCAGAAAAGGTAAGACCAGCTATGCTTGCAGAAATGAGTCGCCCATTTTATTGCATGGCATCCAAGAACTCCCTCGTTCTCTCTCATATGAAAGCCTACGTTTTCAGTACACTCCAATTTCCTGAATTGTTAGCGACGGAAATTAAAAGAATGCACGTGCGGACAAACTCCTCTCATATCTGTAAATAGCTCACAAACACACGTTCTACTGCAAGCAGCAAATGTAAATGTCAAAAGAAACATTCTCCTCTGTCGAGAGTTGGATGCGGTCCTTGAGTCGTAATTGGGATTATTAGAGAACTCGAAGTAAATTTATTATTAGTGTGGCAAAATTACTGTTAACATTCAATTAGTTGACAGTTTTCCTAGAATAGTTTCTCTCGTGGAATTTCGATTAAAACGAGTAATTATAATCGTATTACTATAATTACGTACAGCCACTATAAGTTCCCTATATAAACAAATATGCGGTGTGGAAAACTCTTGATAGCTTTACTCAGTAGCAGCTCACATGGAAAAAAAAAGGCACACCTCTTTATAATCCCTCCAAGCAAAGGTCTTTTCTTACTAATTTAATGTCAACGATTTTCTCTCCACGAAAGGCTAAGTCTATCGTGCTTCAGTACAGATGGTAGGAGGTCTAGTTAGATGTTTAGTTAAAGTTAAAAGTTATCTACTACCTAATTTGTTATAATTTTCATAAACTTTGAGGAAAATGCTCACCTCGTTCAGGATCATTGCCAATTATCGCGTTTTTCGTGACTTTCTCTTCAAACAAGCACGTAATCATATCCAGAAAGACCTTCAATGAAGAAATAGCTTAGATGACCGTATACGGAACTGTACGCCGTCTTCAGAAAAGCGATTTTTTCACCAAATATTCGAAACATATTCTTGTTGAGTTTAGAACCAATTAAGAATATATTATGCAGATAAGTTCTGTAATAAATGCAGAGCAAAGAAAGACTGAAGAAATTAAAATAACCTAAGGAATTAGACAAGACGAGAAAATGAGGGATTCAAACTAAAAAGAAAAGAAAATTAAGAATTAGATATGCTAGTGATGTCTTCTTACTAGCAGGAAATGACGATGAGTGAAAGATTACTAAATTCAATTAATTTTGCGTAAAAGAATGAAGATATCAACAGAAAACAAAAAGTAAAACAATGTGAACTCCCAAGGAACCCAAAAGATCTAAAATTAGTACTGAAAGGGAAACTAATTGACCAAGGTAGGAAGATAAAATACTCTGGGAATAGAAATAAACTGTAGCATCGCAGGAAATGAAGTAAAAGAACAAGCAATAAAATGTGGTAAAATATCCGATGGTTTCAACCACCTCATCGAGAAGATTTTTATGCTCATTGATGAGCATAAAGAAACAAAACTAAGAACCTACAAAGGGGTAATCGCACCACGTACTGATGTGCATCTGAACCATGCGCAACAACTACAGCAATTAGAGAAATCGATGAAACCATTCAGATAAAAATCTTTAGAAAAACTAAAGGTTTGTAACAATATTATTAAATTTCGGAAGTTGCAAACAAAAATAAATCTTGAATTTAGCAAAGTTCAGCATCAAATGATGAACATTTAAAACTTTATAAAATCACTTTATAATAAAAGCATAAAGCTGTACTATCTCTTCCTATTACCTCTTCTGTAATTTTATAAACCATTCATCTTTCTTACTTTTTTATTTCAATAGTGATATAGCAGCTTCTTCGATCCTTTACTTCAGTAGAGACCGAACACAACTCAAGACAATCACTTTCCAAGCACTCGATAAAGAAAAACGCAAATTTGTTCGCATTGCAGAAAATAGAGGAACATTAGAAAACAGATGACTGTTTTTATATTAATGTTACCTTCAGTGGATCATATATTGTGTGATAATACCAAATGCTGTAATGGTGGATTATTATCATTGACTTAATGTTTCCCTCGGGGGAAGACGGCAACATTTATAGGTTGACCCGCGTTACTGCGTAGTACACGTGAGCTTAATATGCTCAAACAGGTCGATGTTTAGAAACGTTAATTAGGAAAATTAATCATTTAAATATAAAAATAAGTGATGTTACAAACCCAATTTTTCATAGTTTATTTCATTTCCAAAACTTATTTTCAAAACGGAAGGGCTTCGAAGAATTAAATTCTTTGAAAGTTGATTTAAATTCATGTTATTTGAGGCTAGCACGCAAACCTTTTGATCCCTTACACGAAATTATACATGCCACGTTATTACTAGTGGTCCTCAGAATAACTTAAAAGTGGAATATGTTTTTTATTACTTATTCTTCAAATATTTGATTTCAGGGTCGTTTAATTAGAATTCTCGTGAATGTCAGTGAAAAGATTTTCCTGAATTGAAAGCGAGTTCTACGGATTTTAAAACTGTATAAAGAAATAGAAAGCACTGTCTTTTGTTCTTTGAAGAGTACTTTAAAAACAGCCTGCGAACCTGCGATGAATTTATACATTCACGACGGGCAGTGTATCATAACTTATCTACTAGAAGAACCCATCATGCGTTGAACATGTTCTGACATCCCATCCTATGCAATGGACTATCATTGTCGTCCAGCAGGTTGGCTATTATGGATCTCATAATTCCTAACTTGGACTATTCTTTTGTCTTTACGTGCATTCATAGATAAATTTAATTAGCCAAGAACTGATCTTTTGCGATCCTTTGGTGTAATTTTTTTTCATTGCTGTTATAAAATTTTACACGAAGATTATCATAAGAATGAACTTATCGTGACAAATAACACTATTTGACGTGTACGTTAGTAGGTGATATGTAACACTTGTCGTTTTAATGAATGGTGTTACCGATAATTTCGCATTTGTTTTCGCATTGACTTTAGTACTTCACAAATATATTCTTATTTGTGAAGTACTTAACTGTCAATAAAAGAGAAAATCTCATCGTATTGCTACCATTTTAGATTTAACCTCCATTTTTGCTTTGGTACCGAAGTTCAGAGACGTAATTGCTAAGAGTGAGAATGTCATTTGACAGCTTACGGAGGTTACCGGCCAACAAATGGGTTATTGATGTCCAGAATGTTTCAGAAGGAAAGGGGAAAGACAAATTCTGCGATTAACTACGGCGTGAACCTAATTACCAAACTCATTTCAAAAAGGGACCAAACGTGCGTTAAGAGAATAGAAAAGAGTAAATTAAGTTTTCTTTTGAGAATATATTTCTTTCAGTTACCTTGGAACCGTGTAAGAGAAGGAAATGCGTACATCCTCTCAACATCATGAATGTAATCCTAAGAATACAATATATTCCCTCCTTTCTGGAAAATTGCTGACATTATATGATTTCACAGAATCTGTTAAAGAATCAACAGACAGATTAAATATAATATAATTTGAACAATTCGGCTTTCGTCGGAATCACAATACTACCCAACAAATTCATCGTTTAGCGTACATTACTACCGAACACAATTGGGATCATCACACCGGAGACATATTCCTTGACATTTGGAACTTTTTTTTTTTTTTGTAAAATTTTGCACTGAGGTTTGCTTTACAAACTCATCATTGCTAACATATCAATGAATGTGATACGTTTAATCAAGTCATTCCTTACCGATATAAAAATGCAGGTCAAATTTAATGGAAGAACATCTACCCTTCTCGCTCTCTGGAGGGCAGTGAGGATCACAAGGATCCTCACTGACCCCGCTTTTGTTTACGACCTACATGGTAGATATCCCACAGAACCCCATGGCGTCCATCACGGCTTTATACGAAGATAACACGGCAATATTAGCCAAATCACTCCGTCCTCACCTCGTAATTAAACTTCAAGACGGCATCTCAATGTCAGAAAAATGGTTCTCAGACTGGAGACTGCAAGTTAACTCTCAAACTAAAAGTGTAGCCGTACTCTTCACTAGAGTACATCTCCCAAAGGGGAAATCTTTCTGTTTGATACCAAATTCCCATGGCAAATAGAAATCAAACATCTTGGGTTACTACTAGACAAAAGATTTGTGTTTCAGTTCTTATATCCGGCACATGTATGTGATATCCAAAACTATTGCTCGACTCGAACCATTAATTAATGGACGCAGCAAATTAAACACAAGGAACAAACTATTGCTCTATCAGATGTTCATTTGCCCAAATAATTACGCATGCCTCCCCAGATTGGAGTCACACATCCAAAGTTAACGTACTAAGAAATACAACGAGTGCAAAACAAATGTGCGTGAATGACGCTCCATTCACGGTTCATCAGAAACGAACAGATTCACCGTGATACCAATACTCCTTCCATATAGCTTCTCATTCCTTCGCCTTATCGCAGTAAAGTTCTTTTCAGATGAAGCCTCGCATCCAAATCAACTGATTCAACAAGCTGCAGACTATAACGAATTCGATCTGTACAAGCACACAAGACCTAAAACCTTTTTACTTTTTAATGATAGCACTTTATTCCTCATCACCCCCCCCCCAAAAAAAAAAAACAGGGCGAGCTAAATCCTCATAAATTCTTCCTTCCAAGGTTTTCTCCGTTCAGACAACGGGGAGCATAAAAAGCATTAATATTCACCCACCCCCTTGTAACAGTACCTTTTATGCGTTAAGTTGTATCATTTGCAGTTCTGTTTTTTGAAGGCGGTCGTTGTGAACCTCCGGAACTAATTTATCGCGAAGTCTAATTGTTGTCAAAAAAGAGATTTTTTTTATAGAGAAAGGAAGTACCGGGTTTTTCCTTAAATTTCGTGCAGCAGTAATTTAGTGGATGGTAAAAATGAAAAGGAATGTTAAGAGAAAGCGTATGCCCCTTAATTGAAATTACGATAAGTTAGTAAGGGAAAAATATTTTCTCCAACTTTTTATTTACTTATTATTATTAGCAAATTCTGTTATTAAAATAGAAACGATGTTTGACTTCAGAACGGAGTTTGTTATGACTGTAAAATGTGCTTTCTTGTAATTGAAGTAATCCGCGTCATGTTTCCTATTTATAAAGGAGAACAACTGCTTGATTTTCCTTCAGAATTGCAGATATCCTTACATTTAATAAGATATCCTTTAACTTAAACGGTGAACGGAGATAACAGGCTGTATGAGGACATTTATCTTCAGGATAAAGCAGTGGATTGTTTGTTTTTGGAGATTTCAAATAAAAGTTTTTTATTGCAACAGAAATGCATTTGTAATTTGGAAGGTTAATCTTCTTTTCATTTGCTAAGTTGGCTTTTCAGTTTAGTGTGACTCGTCTTATTCACCAATGCAGCAGTTTATTTGTTCTCTAGACCAGAGTTTCCAGATGGTGAAAAATATCAATACAAAGATATAAAAATTATCCCCCCCCAACATGGTAATGTACTATATGTTTACAATCTTTCCTCTGTGGAAGTCGCATTCAACTAAAATTCGATTTGAATATCAGTACCGTACAATCATAATTCTTCTCTCTTTTGTGTCGTTTGCATTTCTCAAATTCTCTGAAGTTGAAAGTTCGAATAGAAAATTAACAAAATGATCTGATCTAGAATTTTTTTAATTCTTTCCAAGTCTTTTCTGTTAAAGCCTTTTTTCTTTAATATTTAAAGAACTTTGCTGTATCACCAATTATTTTCTCAAAAATCAATATAATTTTATTTCTCATAAATTTTCTTTTTATTTATCGTTATTTATACTAAAACAGTACTTAAAATATTGAATCTATTTATTATATAATTAAAATGAATCAATGGCCTTGGATATGTAGGAGGGTGCTGGTGCGTAATGGCGGTTGCCAAGTGTTTATATATGTAATCAGTGATTTAAATAGTTGTTATGAATAATACGGAGTGTTGATTCAGATATTTGATATAAGCGGAAAGCGAAGGTAAACAAGTAGCTGATGATTGTGTTATTAATTAGTGATTGCGGTCTCGCGATAGTCCTTTAGTGTGTTATATTTTGTGTTTATACGCTATACGGAAATCCTTGAGATCCAGCTCAGGTAAGCATATATTTAAATATTTCAAACATGACCAGTTTAAGTCCCGATGACTTTATTCATTTTTAAGAATAAAACAGACAACAAAAGGAAACAGATCTCTGAACCCTGCCCACAGGCACCTGAGTTGACGGCTCCCCAGTTGCCTGACACCCAACAAAATACCAGCTCTCACAAGTGGAAATTACCAACAGTCTGGAAAGCCACAGTCGAAGCAAGACATACGCCGAAGTAGCCCGCTCATCCAAATATATCCAGCAGGACCAAATTCTTCCAAACATGACAGCAGTCATCACAGCCTCATTGGCAAACATGCTTCAAGACTTCAGTAAGTCAAACCCTTCACCAAACTCCACAAAAAAGATTTCTAAAAGAAACTCAAATCATATTATCAATGCTTGTTAATGAATAAAACTAGATTACTGCCAGACTCACTACAGATCGCTGCTTGGAACGCCAATGGCCTAAAAAACAAGACTCTGGAACTTCAAGAATTCTCTCACAGATACAACCCTGACGTCATCCTAATTAATGAAACTCATCTAAGACCTGCAGACAATCCAAAACTGAGAGGCTACACACTATATAGAAACGACCGACTGGACTACAGAGCTGGTGGTACAGCCATATTTATCAGGAACAATGGAATACTCACCCCCCCCCCAACCTCCAACCTAGAACTCACCGGTGTCGAAGTCCACACAAATTCAACTGGAAGACTTAAAATCTACGCCGCCTACAACTCCCCTGCTAAGACCTTGCTATTTTCTGACTTGGATGCTGTACTAGCCACAAATGAATCCATCATCGTAGCTGGGGAGTTAAACTCCAAACATCCCTCCTGGAACAGCAGAAACACAAATAAAAATGCTCGTATCCTCTTCAGCTACACAGGATTAAACAACGCTGTCGTAACAGGACCCACTGAACCAACCCACAACAGCCCAACTGGCACAGCCGACATCCTAGACATCGCCATCCTCAACAACATCAAATACCAGCACAGCATTCAAGCACTGAACGAATAATCATCAGACCACAACCCAATCCTATTTCACTTAGGGAACAAAGATCAGTCACCTCCCCCCAAACCTCCATCATCTGGGAGAAACTCAAGAAAGTGCTACCAGAACACATTGGTCCAGTTCCCCATATAAAAGCCAAGGAAGAAATAGACACTGCAATAACGAACCTCACCAATCAAATCAATAAAGCCATAACAGCAGCCACAGTATCCACGATTACCCACAAACAAAATCGTCTCCCCCGAAGAAATCATGGACTTAATAAGGGAAAAAACAGACAAAGAAAAAGATATCACAACACTCGTGCTCCCCAGGACAAAACAGCCCTCAAGAGATTAAACAAATCTGTCCGAGAAGCTCTCCAGAACCACAGGAACCAACAATGGGACAACAAGCTCACCTCCATCTCCACAGCAGATCATTCCATATGGAAATTCCTAAACAACCTCAGGATCCAGCGCAAATCGCCCCCCCTCTGCAAGCAGAACAACACCTTGTATACACAGATGCTGACAAAGCCGAAGCCATAGCAAGAAACCTAGAGAAACAATGCAGTCCTGCATATGAGAACCTAAACATCAGCAATGTATACAAGATCCATCGTAAAGTCAGGTTCACAGTAAATCGTCCCGATGTCAATCCAAGTCCTATAATGCCTACTTCACCTACCGAAATAATCGTCATCATCAACCATCTCAAGATCAAAAAAGCCCCAGGTCCTGACGGCATCACTAACCAGGTCATCAAGGCACTACCACGCAAAGCCATAGCACATATGGCAAACATCATAAACTCCATCCTCAAATAGCAACACTTCCTCCAGTCATGGAAAATAGCTGACATCATCCCAATTCACAAACCAGGCAAAGACCCACACCTACCTGAAAATTACCGTCCCAATAGCCTGCTATCCAATTTAGGGAAAATAGCTGAGAAAATCATCCTCATCAGACTCCAAGATCATGTCAACCAATTAAATATCATTCCAGAAGAACAATTCGGCTTCCGTCAAAATCACAGCACCACCCATCAAATCCGTAGACTGGTAGAATACATCACCACAGGATTCAATTGGAATCAACACACTGGAGCTGTCTTCCTAGACATCTCAAAGGCCTTCGATAAGATCTGGCACCAAGGCCTCCTCTACAAACTTATCATCGCTAACCTTCCACTAAACATGATACACCTTATCAAATCATACCTCTCCAACAGGAGGATTCAAGTCAAAATCAATGAAAGAGTCTCAACCCAACGGAAAATCCTCGCTGGAGTTCCTCAAGGATCACTGCTAGCCCGATCCTGTTCAACATCTATATGGCAGACATCCCTCAAAATCCTCTCACATCCACCATCGCCCTTTATGCAGATGAAACGGCTATTCTAGCCAGATCTCGCCAACCACATCTCGTCACCAAAAAACTACAAGACACCATCCTGAATCTAGAAAAATGGTTTAAAGACTGGCGACTACAATTAAACCCCCAGAAAAGTACAACGATACTCTTCACAAGAAGACGAGCATCCCCCAAAGGAGACATCACCCTGTTCAACTCTAAAATCCCCTGGAAAACTGAAGCAAAATACCTCGGAATACTTCTCGATAAGCGATTATGCTTCAACAGCCACGTCAAGAGCACATGCACCAAAGCTTCAAAAGTTATCGCCCAGCTATACCCCTTGATCAACAGACACAGCAAACTAAGCTCAACAAATAAAATACTACTGTACAAGACAGTGATCCGTCCCACAGTTATATACGCCTCCCCAGCCTGGAGCCATACCTCCAAGACAAACATCCTCAAGCTACAAAGACTACAGAACAAGTGTCTGCGAATGATTCTGGACGCCCCGTGGTGCATCAGGAACGCCCAGATCCACCGGGACATAAATATCCCCTACATCTATCCTCTACTACGCTCCCTAGCAGAAAAATTCTTTATGAAGACATCTACGCATCCAAACCAACTGATAGAACAAGCCGGAAACTATGACGGTAATGACTACTGGAAACATAAAAGACCGAAAGCCATCCTAACACTCAACGACGAATAACCACTTCTGCCCACTCAGGGCGAGCTAAAATAGCTCACAAATCTCTCCCATCACTGCTCCCGAAACAGACAACAGGGAATATGAAAAGCGTCAAGCTTCACCCTCTGCGCCATATATGTCCTGCGTCCTGCCTTATATGTACGGTGTTGGAAATATAAAGATTATTATTTTCATTAAATATTCCAGTTTGGCGATTTCTTTGTGACATGTCGATTCAGTATATGATTATTGATCGTGTGGTGTGTTGGTATTTTCTTACCCATTTCTCAGCAACTTCATATTCATCTGTTTATTAGGGTGTAACGTTTTTATTTCTTACCGCTGGTAATTTTGACTGATGCGTCAAACACGATGATAGTCCTACTCCGATACTTGGCGCTGATGAGCTTCTTTTGTATTCCAACGCCTTCCTCTCGTTCAACATTTATAAGATAGAGGGAGGTCGAATAATATTCTCACTAGAAAATGTTGACATAAAGCAGGCTTGTGCGGTAAAATGCATGAAAGAGAATTCTTACCTTTATTACCGATGAGATTGGCGTAGAGTACGCAACAGCTAACATATTCTTAAGTCCTTAAAAGGACTGGCTAGATGGACGAAGCAAAAAACTTGATTGGCTACAGCATTGCCATCCATTATCCTCCCTGGGTACCCATTTCAGTCGCCTCGTACGACATGCATGGGCTGCAGTGGAGCTATTCTTGTCCGCTAACATATCAAATTTCACACTTCAATTTAATATAAATCATTTGTTTTATTAAAAAACGCGTTCTTCTACAACTCTTTAAATAACAAAAATATAATAAGCATATCAACATTTCTTTCGAATTTTAAATCAGTAATAAATTTATTTTGTATTCGATAGGTAACATATATAATTTTCTTATGTTATGTAAATGTTATTTGTTGATCAGTGGACATCAATTTAATGAACTTACACCGAACATTTAATATGCCATATTCAATAGCATACGAAACATACAATATACGCAATAATCGAAATTAGATCGAGAAATTTTATTTCAGACATTATAAATTCAAAAAAGAGAAGAATATTAAAGATCCACCCATATTTTATAATCGAAATACAAACATAATACTTTTAAAAACCAAACATCTGAAAAAGGAGTTACGCTTGCACTACTTAAAACAAGTACTTCGCAGGTATCCATATTGTCGCCTTTTACTGTTGATAAAATATAAATGTTTCGGATAAAATTCGAAACTCTCCTGTTTCTCTTATCCGGCTATAAAATAATGAGGGATGTTTAATACACTCAGTAAAAACGTACAGTAGTTTCAGATAGCAAATATCGTAACGGCAGAAATGCATGTTTCATGAAATAACTATTTGAATATTTGTTAGCTAGGAAAAGGTTTAAACATTACGAAATATTAGAAATTACTAAACGTCGCGTTTTCAAGTTACACATTACTGTTAATAAAATGCACTGCTGTTAAATAAAGAAATTATGTAACTGTTGTTATATTTGTATTTTCAAGTGACAATAGGGATTTCGATGTGTTTAATTTTGCCTGAAAACAAGAGTTCGAAGTTGATTCACTTTGGAGTTAATCCCACGAAGTTGATTTCAAAAGAATCCGTTTAAAGAATATGCCAAGAAGAATTCATATTTCGTAAAATCCTAACTAGATTTTACGAAATATTCAGTAAAATATAAAAATCCTCTTTCCTTTAATAAAGAAATATGAGCAATCGACGCGATATTCATTGCTAAATGCACTCCCTCTGTAAAGAGGGAGTGCTGTCCCGAGTTGTATGTTGACAACGATTCTGACAAATAAATGAATCGGTCTAGTATTAGTCGCTCTAATCCTGTTACGTTCGATATAAATGTCAGTAGCGGAATCGTTTTTACCCCTTCACTGTGATTCTTTTAGATTTAATATTTGATTTCTTTTAATCTTTTAAACAAATCGAAGTCTGCTTTTTTTTTGTTTTGTTTTCTTTTCGATTACTCTGCACGCAGTCGATTGAGAGGGCGCTTCTCATTCATAGCCAATGTTTTAATTAAAATAATATATTTTGATTTATTATATTTATTCCCCCTTAAAATTGAGATTAAGGTGTTGCCATAGCAATTCGCTACTGCAAAAATATCAAACACATGTTTATGATATTTTAATCAGCGATATAATCAATAATGACTGCAGATAATTCAAGTTACGGCTTGTTTCTTTATGGTAAGGCAATCCTTTTCTTTATTTAGAACACAAACATATTGCATACTTTACACAATATCCCGGTCGACGTAAGTATTAAAGGTGACTGACATAAGGCAAATCGATAATATTTTAGTGCTCGGCATCGCTTAAGACATTATCAAGAAAAGAAATTCAACATTTTATTAGCATTTCATTGCACTGTTGGCTCCCTTTCTCACAATTCAGCTTTCTCAGAGTTGAGCATCATTTCAAACACATCGTACCTCACTCCTTTCGGAATACCAAACAACTCACGACAAAGTTCTCACCCGTCTGTGTAAGGCTTCGCTGTCGTGGTCAGCGTATCCGCTCTCCGACCATCAGGCTGCACTCTTCGAAACCGCAAGAGTGCATGGATGTTTGTGATTGCGTTTAGATGGTAGATGAATTTCATCGTCCCATTTATTTCAAGCCTGCAGTGGCTTAAAAAATTCTATGACTGGTCTTGGCTTCCATACCATTAATGTAAATAAATTAATAAATATAAAAAAAATCTTTTTTTTTTAAATTTATTATTCGTATTTGAATTTTTTTCATTTTAGTAATCATATTTAAATTTAAATATGATTACTTTTTTAAATTTTAGTATTCATATTTGAATTTATGTGGCTGAAGTTCAGAAGAGAACAATTTAGCAAAATACAGTACGCAAATACAACTATAATTTAGCATGTATGATGTAACGTGCTGTTATTGACAATTGACATTTATGTCTTTAGGGGTGAAGCAAGATGATTTTCATATTCCCCGCTATCTGTTGAGGTTACAGCGAGAGTAAAATTTATGAGCAGTTTGCTCGCCCTGTAGGAGCATAGAGATTATACATCGCTATAGGAGGTTAATATAGCTTTTGGTCTTCTATTTGAATATGTCCGTTGGATCGTATGCTGCAGCTTGCTGAACCAAATCGTTGAACCAAATCAGGAATATTTGTGTCTGTATGGAGTTGATTGTTTCTAACATACCACGGGGCGTTCAGAATCATTCTCAAGCACTTGATCTGCACTCGTTGTATCTTTATAATGTTAGTATTAGAGGTGTGAATCCAGGCTGGAGACGCATAGGTGATTATAGGACGAATCGTCATCTGGTATAGTTACAATTTGATTCTGTTGCTGAGTTTGCTATTTCTATTAATTAGCGGATAGATCTGAGCGATGGATTTGGATGTCTTTGTGCACGCAGACTTGGTGTGCTAATCGAAAGATAGCTTTTTGTCTAGAATTACACCCAGGTAATTTGTTTCTGCATGCCAGGGAATTTTAGTATTGAATAGTAACACATCTCCTACAAGGAGACATTGACCTTTGAGAAAAAAAAAGGCTGAGCTTTTATGGGGGTTGACTTCCAATCTCCATTTGGAGAACCAACTCTCCAGCTTTAGAAGGTTTTCTTGAAGCTTTCTGGTAATGAAATGGGGTCTGAGAGATCTGGTTAGTATTGCCGTATCGTCCAAATACAGGGCCAAAATGGAAGTCATCGGATTGTGTGGGATGTCTGACATGTATATAGAGAACAGCAATGGAGCTAGTAGAGATCCCTGCGGCACTCCAGCAAAGATGTGGCGCTGGGAGGATGTAGAACCGTTGATGTTTACTTGCATTGATCTATTCTGAAGATATGAATGGATTAAGTGAACCATTTTTAGTGAGGTACCGGCTGAGATAAGTTTGTGCAGGAGTCCAAAATGCCAGATTTTGTCAAATGCTTTGGATAAGTCTAGGAAAACAGCGCCTGTGCACTGGTGCCAGTTATAGCTGGTGGTGATGTATTCCACAATTCTGTGGATTTGCTGGGTAGTACTATGGTGTTGCCTGAAACCAGACTGTTCTTTAGGGAGGATGTTTAGGTTATTTACTGAGGTTTGGGGTCGTGAGAGGATGACCATCTCTGCAACCTTACCCAGATTGGAGATAAGACTGATTGGACGATAATTTTGCGGTAGGTGTGGGTCTTTGTCTGGCTAATATATAGGAATTACATCAGCCAGTTTCCAAGTGGAAGGAAAGTAGTGAAATCTTAAAATTGCATTTATTATACTGATCAAGTGCACTACAGCTTTTCTAGGCAGTAGCTTGACCACCCTGTTCGAGATGCCGTCTGGTCCAGGAGCTTTATTGTTCTTAGGTTTTTTAATAATATCATATAATTCAACAGGTGATGCGGGTGCAATATGGTCAGCACTGGAATCTGGGAGATTTAATGCATGCCTGACCTGTCTGTGAATTTTGTACAAGTGATTGAAGTCTAAGTTGTTATACGAAGGTTTGCACTGCTCCTCTAGATTCTTTAGTATGGCTTCTGCTTTATCTGCATCTGTGTGGACTAGGCCCTGGTTTGAGATTATAGGGCGGAGGGTTCTGTTTTTGATGTTTCTCAGTAAACCCAGATAGAGTGATCAATAGCTGAGATAGAGGATAACGTTTTATCCCAAACTTGGTTTCTATGAGTTTTAAGTGCATCTCTCATTGCCCCATTCAATCTATTAAGCATTGTCTTGTCCTGAGGAGGGCGAGTGTTACGAAATCTCTTCCTAGCCCTGTTCTTCTCTCCGATCAGGTTCATATTATCCTCGGGCAAACGTCCAGGCTTGGGAACAGGTTTGTGGAATGTTGCAACCGTTATAGCGGACTTAACTGTTGGGTGAGACTAGTCACTGCAGATCCCACATCTTCTCTGCATATGTGAGTAACGGGTCCAATTTGATCCCTAACTGCTTTAGACACTCTCCCACGATATGCCTGAATGAGAGGGAGGATACAGGCATTCTTGTTCTCCCAATTGCAGTAGAATTGGGTTGTGATCCGACTACAGCTCGTTTAGTGATTTAAGGCTGTACTGTAGTTTAATGTCTTGCAGTATAGCTATATCCAGGATGTCTGCAGTGCCAGACGTACTGAGATGAGTTGGTTCGGTAGGTCCCGCCAAAACAGCATAATTTGATCCTGTGTAGCTGGAAAGGATGCGATAATTTTTATTGGTAGATTAACTGCTCCAGGCAGGACTTTGCATTGAAGTCTCCAGCGATGACGACCGGTCCTCTTACTCCAAGGATGGCATCCAGATCTGTGGTCAATAATGTCTTTAATGGAGGGTTGTAAGCATAAAAAAATTTAAGGTTTCCAATTGAGTTTGTGAGGACATTAATTCCTGTGATTTCGAGGTTGGTGGTTGTAGGGTTGGTTATTGAATGATGATTGATATAGTTTTTGATAAGGGTGGCTGTACCTCCACCTCTATACCCAAGTCTGTCGTTTCTGTAAACCTGATACCCTCTGATTTTAAGGTTGTCAGCAGGCCTCAGGTGAGTTTCATTGATTAGAAATATATCTGCGTTTTTATCTAATATTGAATTCCTGGATTTCTAACAGTTTATGTTTGATACCGTTGTCATTCCAAGCAATACTACTAAGCGAAACTGGGGTGATCTTTTCCCTATGCATCAGAGAGTGCAGATAATATGGATTGGGTTTGCTGTAAGAATCTTTTTTTTTAGGAAAGTTATTGACCTTTTTAGTTATCTTACACCGGCGCTTTTTGGAATTGTCAGTTAGTGTTTAATTTTGAGCTTAATGTACTGAAGATGCCTGTGACACAGGCGAAAATTATACTAATAAATAATCTTTCTACGTGAGTTTTTCCGTTATTTATTGTGTACCAAGAATCTTTTTGTAACACTTAGTGACGGATTTGAGTTGCTGAAATCCTGCAGCATGTTTGCAAGAGAAGAGGTGATAATAGCTGATAGATTTGAATGTGGATTAGTCATGTTCTGGGTTTGTACTATCTGTTTGGAGCGGGCCATATCAGCATATGTTCTCGCTTGATGTTGAAGATTCACTTTCTTCTTAAGGGGCTGAGTTAATGATGGGCGAGCATCTTTTGTCATGTTCTCACTCTTGGAGGACTCAGGAGCCTGAACTTCAGGAACTCTCGCACTAGATGACGAGGTAGATTGATTATTTGGATCGTTCCATCTGTTTTTGGGGTGATGTATACACCCTCTATAATTAGCAGGGTGAAGACCCCCACAATTAGCGCACTTAGCCAGGGTGGATTTTGGCTTGGCGCAGGTGTTTGTGGGGTGATCTCGCCGCATTTTAGGCATCTGAACTGAGCTTTGCATAGCTTCTGGCATGGCCAAATTTTTGGCATCTGTAGCACTGCTCAGCACATGCTTTTTTCCTCAATGGTTCTGGGGAGATTTTGAGTCCACAGATTGATTTTAGATTGTATATATCTTTGTAAATATTATGAATTTCTACTAATTAAAGGCATCGGTGTCTTATTTGATATAAACATTCTAGTGACCTTTATGGGAGGTAGATCCTGTAAGTTAAGGTCAGTAACTATTTCATCCGTGTCAATATCCTCGGAGATTCCTCGTAGGATTACTTTCAGATTTTTTTTGGAGGCAAGTGAAGAAGTATGATATTGTGTTCCTCTTGCGTCCAGCTCCTTTGTAAGATTTCTATAATCAGCCACCATGGCAGGCTCAAGTTTTATGCCCTCGTCTACATTTTTAGCAGATCTATAACTTATTTGTAAGTTAGCCATGATGGTTCTTAGTGTTAGCCATGATGCTTCTTAGAGAACATCCTCGTCCATACCAACATCATTTGTTGGCTCAGCAGCGAGAGGTTTTCGCTTCTTACGAGCGTGGATTTCTCCTTGATCAGAAGGATTAGAGGTAGAGACAACTAGATTGAGTTTTTCCTCCATTTGAGGAGAGTCGTTATTTTCCTCAACGTCGACTTCGGGTGAAGTCGAAGTTTAAGTAGCCGGGCCAATCTCGTTCAAATGTTTTGAGTAGCTTTTTAATAAACATGAGTGCTAGCCTTTTATCGAGTGACTCGATGATGATGTCGGGGTCGATCATGCTAGCAGGCCATGTCAGCTTGAACTTCTTTTGGAGTTCACCAATAAGTACAAGAGCCGGCTCTTTATCGAGCAAATCAGTGAACACGTCCAGGTCAGGGGCGCTCATATCGTTTTAACTGCGTATGAGCGCTAATAAAAATCCCGCAGGTCTAAAGACCTGCCAGCAGAAATTTTATAGAATATCCCGCAGCCGCAAAGGACTGCCAGTAATAACAAGCGTAGGCTAAATGAAGCAATAGCAATTAAATTGCATGAAAAAAAGTCTTACCTTGATAGGCTAAATCAGTGGTCGCCAAAGGGGTCGATATGACATTGTTAGGGGTCGATGCGGGCTCAGGGGTCGACAGAAAAATATAAGCCATCATTGTATGGGTAATATTTAATTCGGTTAACTTGGATTACCTCCATGACAAAAGACATGGAGGTAATGACAACGCAATTAAGAGTGAATCGTGGGATCAGAACCTCCATCTTACAGGTCCTATTCATGGACCTGTAAGATGGAGTAAGGTCGTGAAAATAGTTACTGAAGCCAATCAAGTAGGCCAAAATGACGTATTTACCAATAAACAGATGTTGGTGGTTCCTGCCGGCTGGCGCAGTGGGAGCGAGATTGCAACACGTGCGCGGTTGCTTATTTACTTATACAGTACTTACACGTATTTGATCCCAGTCTCATTTTTGCGCATCGACATACAAGTGAGCGTTAATGTTCTAAAATTCATCAACATACATATTATAATTCAATCGTTATTCATTCACGAACTAAACTTCTCTATGTTGAAGAATTGAGAAGGGCTGGTAGTAATACCAGTGATAGTAATATTAGTAGTAATAGTAATATAATAATATATACTGTATTATACATACAATAAACGCTGTAGCTATACAATAAACAATCTAAAAACTCACACAAGCGTCTTTTTTTGCTTGTCCTATTATAATTACGTAATAGTAAAATATAGGGGGTCGATAACGAGTCAAGAAACTCTTGAAGGGGTCCACGGGCAAATAACTTTGGCGACCCCTGGGCTAAATGAAGCAATAGCAATTAAATTGCATCTAAATCAAAGTCTTACCCTGATATTTCACAAAATGAAGAACGCTTCAAATTCATTCATTCCAAATCCTCACTATCGAATTCACTCAATTCCTTAACTTCAACTAAAAGCAGATCTTAAAATGGCGAATTCTAAACTGCAGACCACGTGCTGTTATAAACTACACATCCCGTGCTGTTTTTATATTATTATATTACATTCCTTATAGTCCTTATAAGGACTGTCTTAAAGGGGCGAAGCAAGAATGCTTTTCATATTCCCCGTTATCTGTAGAGGACAGTGTAGGGATAAGGTGTTATTAAGCTATTAAAGCCCTGATCATGGCAGGAGGGTAACAGCAATAGCCGAGCCTCAGTTAGAACTTCATTGGATACAGCATTGCCATCCATTACCCTCCAAGGGTATTGTTGGATTGAATGAATCAATCACCGCATCCATTTTGATTATGGTTGGAATCAATCGACCGTGAGATGCGGTGATTGATTCATTCAATCCAATACCCTTGGAGGGTAATGGATGGCAATGCTGTAGCCAGTGAAGTTTTAACTGAGGCTCGGCTATTGCTGTTACCCTCCTGGCATGATCAGAGCTTTAATAGCTCAATAACACCTTATCCCTACACTGTCCTCTACAGATAACGGGGAAGATGAAAAGCATTCTTGCTTCGCCCCTTTAAGCCAGTCCTTATAAGGACTATTACATTACAGGAAAATTATTTTATTCTATAAATGTCATGTTAGTAAATAAAAGGTGTACTTCAAAAATTAAACTGTCAATAAAAATTTAAAAAAATATATAATTTTTTTTTCTATTCCTATATAAATTTAATTTTAGTTTCAGTTTATGAATTAATGAAATGAAGAATAAGAATGTTGTTTTATTTTACGTTTCTCTCTTTCCTTAAGTGTTCTTAGTGAGTGGGTCTCATGATGAATACATTTTGCTTCTTAAATCGAATTAACTTTCTATTTTCGATGTTGTGTAAAATCGATTTGTCACAGCAGACGATGTGGTCCGCAGGCAGACTTAAATTAATTGAATATATATATATTTTTTAATTATCCGAACAAAACAAAACAAATTAAAATTGAATAAGTAAGTAAAAATTTTGAAATCAAATGGAGCCTTCAAAAATCCAACAAATAGCGTCAGAATGTTCAAAGGCGGAAGCAATAAACTACTGCCTAAATTTGTAGATGCAGAATGACGAATAATAAAAGAGGGGTGAAGTGAACAACTGTATAGTTTTATTGCTTCCGCCTTCCCTTGCTGTTTTGTCAGATTTGAAGTAAACATGTGTTATCCACATTTCAAACAATTGCTTGTTGTTAATTGATTTTTATTATTGAAGGTTTCCTTCAACCAAGGCTCAATATATCTTCAGAAGTGCTAAGTGACACCTGAACAAAGTGTCGTGAGTTAACCCCAGTATTTATATATTTATATATTTTTCGGAAACGTTTTTTTAATAATGGAAAAGTGGCTAAGAACTAGGACGACTTCGAAAAGAAGAGCAAATGTATAATACACGTGGTGTAACGGCCAGTAAATCTGATGATACTATCAAAATAGAAGAAACAAGCAGTTCAAAGAAAAAATACAGTAGGAAATATAACAGTTCATATTTGGAATTCGGGTTTACTTGGTGTGGAGATGAAAGTGAACAGAAACCTCGATGTGTTTTGTGTTATGAAGTGTTGTCGAACGAGTGCATGAAACCTGCGAAACTCCGACGACGTTTAGAAACTAAACATTGTGATGTGAAAAATAAGAAAATTTAATTTTTTCAAGGTCGCTTAAAGACATTAAATCATGTGAAAGATATAGTTTCGGCCATGGGTTCCATTAATAGCGAAAACAAGGAAACCTCATTCTATCGGGGAAAATTTACTACTTTCAGCTATAAAATATGTGGTAAAAACTATGTTTGGCAACAAGTTACTAAAAGAAGTTGATTTGATTCCTTTTTCAAATGACACTGTCGGTCGCAGAATTAATGATATGGCAGGGGACGCAGAATCTCATTTAATCGAAAGAGTTAAGAAGAGCCCTTATTATGAGTTACAAATAGACGAGACTACTGATGTTACAAATGATGCGCAGTTAATATGCTACGTAACATATGCCCATGATAACAACATTCATGATGATATTCTGTTTCGTAGAACTTTGTCATCCCGAACAACTGGAGAAGAAATATTTCACGCTCTCAATAATTACATGGTACACAAAGGGATCCAGTGGGAAAAATGTATAGGCTTCTGTTCGGATGGAGCTCGCGCCCTTACAGGCAGGCATAGTGAGATTGTTGATATGGTCAAGGAAGTGGCTCCGGATATGAATTGGGTGCATTGTCTCATCCATACAGTAGGGAAGCGTTAGCCTGCAAAGGAATGCCACCAGAATTTAAAAGTGTGCTATACGATGCTGTCAAGCTAGTTAATTTTATTAAAGCTCGACCGTTAAATAACAAGTTATTTTCAGTACTCTGCGATGAAATGGGCAGTGAATATATACAACTTTTGCTTCATTCTGAAATTCGATGGCTTTCCAGGGGCAAAGTACTAACAAGGTTATTTCAATTAAGGCACGAAGTTTTATTATTTGTAAATGAACGTAATTCTAATTTTGCATCATTCCTTATTGCCGAAATCTTTCAGACATTTTTTCGAAATTAAATGAACTAAATCTCTTCCTTCAGGTAAATTCTTTAACTGTTCTTGATGCCTACGACAAAATAAAGGCATTGGGGAAAAAACTGGTTTTATGGATTAATTATGTAAACGACAGACAATTTGCACCTTTTCCAACATTGGAATCCTTTTTAGTGAAAATGATATATTTGCTGATTCTGAGTTTGTGAAAAGGGTTTGTGACCACCTCAAAAATCTGGAATTTTGAAACATATTTTCCGAATAACTTTTATAAGAAATTTCTGTGGGTTCGCGATCCATTTCAGGCTTACAGTCACGAGAACGAACTTTCGTTATCGAAAAAAGAACAGTTAATTGAGCTTTCAAGTGACAGCGGGCTTAAAATGCTATTCCCTGATCTTGGTTTTGCTTGATTTTGGATCTCGCCTTCAGTGAGAAGTGCATTTCTGAATTATCTGAAGAAACATTGAAAATCGTCCTGCAGTTTTCTACAACCTTTCTTTGTGAGAAAGGATTTTCATCGCTCCTTCAAATAAAAACAAAATTCAGAAATCGTGTTAGTGTGTGTGCCGATCTTCGACTGAAGTTGACCAATATTGAGCCAGATACCCAGCAACTCTGCAAGGGCCGAAAAGCTCAACCATCTCATTAAAAGTAAGTACTAACATAATTATATCATCCTATTTATTTGTTTAATAAAAATTAAAAAACTTTGTTCAATGATGATACACTTTTAATCGTTTACTTCCAAGTTAATTATGTTGTCATATCTTTCAAAACATGCTTTAAATTTATTATGTTATAAATGGCACAGTTTTAACGAAATGTTGGTAATTCCTACATAGGTTTTTAAAAAAAAATGCAAAAAATCAAAACGACATATAGGGAAATAAATTAAAACCCTACGTTTATTTTTGAAGTAAAACTTTAATTCTAACATTCTAAAATATTATTTTTCTTGCTTTTCTGTTCGAAAAATCGTCGATCAAGTTGTCGAAGTTTATTTCATCACTCAGTTGCGTTTTACAGACAGTAAGGCAAGATTTCATAAACGCCAAAAAAGGTGCCGCAAGGGGCGGATTTCTCCCCCCAGCTACGCCTCTGTAACTTACTGGCCCGCAGAATTGTTTTAGGCATTTTACTTGTCCTTGGACTTAGAAAGTTTGAGAAACGCTGTTATAAAGGATCTCAAGTTGAGGGGTCGCTTAGAAAGGGGAGGGGAAAGAGGAGTTGACTCCAAAAGCAGAACATTTTAATATTTTCGCTTGAAATAATACTTCGGAAATTGTTAGAAGAAAGAAGTTTTCTCCTTGGAATAGGGACACTCCTTCTTAGAAAGGTATTGAATGCTTCCCATCTTCCAATCAAAGGTCAATTTCGTCCTCTTTGATATTTTTAATATCTGGAGAGGTTGCTTGAACGCAGTCAGGATTACGGTCATCCAACAGTAAGTGACCGTTGAACGTACAACTAACCTTTCGCTTCGTATACTTCAGTTTGTTTGTGGCTGCAATCCCGAAGCTTCAGCCAGAAAATAAAAATGAGTTTCCATCAAAAGTCGTTTTAACTTCGTTGCTTCGTTTGAATCGTTTATCTCACTTGCTGTAGTAAATACGATTAATGCTTCGAATTGCTCTGCATTAAGGGATGATTTTTCCACAAGCACGCGAAGATCGAAAAGATCTGCAACCTTGTAATATTTATTAAAGATATATTATAATAAATTTCTTATTAAGTGTAATTACCTTTTGCAATACAATAATGAGTATTGTTAAATCTAATTGAATGCTTAAAATTTTGAAAATATGGCAAGAACACCATTTTTTCTCTTAAAAGTTAAATTTTATTTATCTTTTAAGACTCAATACGTTCAAAAGATCCCGTGTGGTCGCCGGGATAAGAATAGCTCCACCGCAAATCCATGCGTGTCGTAAGAGGCGACTAAATGGACGTAGAGTTTCGAGAGTTTTGCTCTCTCTCAGGTTTCTTCCGGAATTTCGCTCCCGGTAAGGGGGGGGGGGGGCATAGATTTCGGAAGGTTTTGCCTGGGAGTGCATATTTTGAGTCTCCGGGGAGGGTGTCATCTAGCACGGTTCTTTTATCTGGTCACAGCAGATCACGTGCTCATCATACTCATTCTTGTTTATGCCAGATAATGTGCGCATCACCCTTCCTGCTTTTGCCAGATAAACGAACGTTATGCAATAGAGCGATTTTATTAGCAGAGTGAATGCAATGGAAAGAATGAAGGAGAAATATTCGAATAAACACCCTTTCAATGGAGTATCTCCTTATAACGCCTATCCACTTGCTCTTTCATCCTCGCTGACTCCACACATTTATGCCCGTCACTGAGTAGAACCAACGCTGAGCTGGACAGTCTTCCGGCCACTATGGAGTGGTCTAGAGATCGTCCTCATTTTTAGAGGGTGGCTTTACTTAATAATCTCCACCGCAAATTCATCCGTGTCGTAAGAGGCGACTAAACGGATGCAGAGTTTCGCTCTCTCAGGTTTCTTCCGGAATTTTGCTCTCGGTGAGGGGAGGCTTGGATTTCGGTTGTTTTGTTTTTCCCCTGAGAGAGCATTTTGAGTCTCTGGGGAGGTTGTTCTCCGGCGTGGCTCGTGAGGGGCTTTGTCGGTGGGTGCTTCTCCCTGAAATATGAGCGGTTCTGCTCGGTGGTGGGGGACCCGTCACTGAATGGAACCAACGCTGAGTTGGATGAACTTTCGGCCACTACTGAGTGGTCTATGGATCTTTCTAATTTTTATACAGGGCTTTACTTACGTATCAGCCCCAATGTAGCTCATGCATGTCGTACGAGGCGACTAAAATGGATACCCTGGGAGGGTAATGGATGGCAATGCTGTAGCCAATGAGTTCTAACTTAGGCTCGGCTATTGCTGTTACCCCCTGCCATGATCAGAGCTCATAGCTCAATAACACCCCATCCTTACATTGTCTTCTACAGGTAACGGGGAATATGAAAAGCATTATTGCTTCGCTCATCTAGCTAAAAAAAAAAAATACGATTTTGATTAGGTCTAAAGGTATGGACTTAATACCAATAACCAAGGTAACAGATGGCAATGCTGCAGCCAATGAAGCTTTAACTTAGGCTCGGCTATTGTCGTTACCCAGCCATGACTACAGCTTTTAGCTCAATAGCACTCCATCTACACCGATTTTCTTCAATCAGATGAAGGGATAAAGAGTCAAGGACTCGCTCCATTCCCCCCTGCCCCAAATACATTTTTGAGGGAATAACTTTGTTTATAAAATACATGTCTGCATATAGATTTTTAGATTATTCTCTGCAGATAATATACCAGAAGTCAACAACTCCCTACTGAAACTTATTTAAAAAAAAGACAGAAAAATATTGGAACTGAGACCTTATATTTGAACTCATAAATTTCAAGCTTAAAAATTCGTGGCGTATATTACGAAAGAGTTACGAGAAATCGTAGTGATGTTACGCTGAGTGTATTGCACGTGCAAAATATTCATTTTGAATGCTGTTGCTAACAGTAATGCTCCACTGGGTTCCATTAAGATTGCGGATTCATTAACCAAAGGCTGATATCAGCAGATAAACGGTCAGATCCCGGGGCATATTGTCAACATTTAGGGCAATGTCTGGTGCACAACAATCCCCTGTTAAAACTTAGATTTAGGTGTGCCCATTGGGGGTCAGAGGACAAAATTGTGGAAAAGGAACTTTAAAGAAATCTGGATCGGTGCCTAGAAATGGATACTCGGACTACTTATATTACTTAGGCAACTCGTCTAGAAATCACAGGAATATAACAAAGGAATTGCAATTGCTTTCCGTAGAATGGAAAAAGCATACAAGATTCGAAGAAAAAACATTTCAAGACATTTCAGTTACCTGTTGGAAACAGAAAAAAATACGCTATATTTAAGTGATAAATTATCAGTTACAATTGAAAGGTGTAAGGGATGGGAGCTGCTCGAAGAGGACGATCAAAGACTAGAAAGCCATGAAGTTTCTTCACTCATTTGATATTTTTTGGTATTTTCATGTATTTTTGACAGAATCCCGAAACCTTTCTCTGCAGACTAAAGATTGAACTTTTTTTTCAAGCCATGTCAGTCAATGAGCTGGAGTAATGACTATTATTTAACTTTGAGATGAACTGTCCTCTTGGAATCCTCCAAGGTTGTTTATTCTCTTAGCATCTCTCTCTCTCTTACGGATGCGCACATTATGCAATGAAAGCTGTCAGTTCTCGATCTAACTTTACCGAACGTACAAAATCGGAAAACGGTTTACAATTTCTGGATAGGAAAAATTTATGAGAAATACAAAGTTTAATTTTTGTTTTTAAAGTAGCAACATTTTATGATTTAAATGCGTTTTATGTTTGGAGGTATTCTCCTGTATTCGGATGTGATTTGTGATTTTATTTTGCAGTCAGATAATCAACATGGTGAAGTGTGTTGAAGGAATGCGTGCGAAGTCATCTCACTGTCGGGTCAAAAAGGATTTTTCAGAAGTCTTTCGATGAGTGGACATAAATGGAACATTTGAAAGTTACTACCTCTTGCTGGGGATTATCTAACTTCGCGTGGAGACATACGTTCTCTTGTTTTCCACTGTCGTTCCAGTGTGAGGCGAGTGCTTTGCAAGACTGCAGTGGTAGTTGCATTTCATTCAGGTTCCATTCTACATATAAGAAAACGGAAATCATTGAGATTATTTCTTCAGATTGTACATCTACAATAAGTTTCTGACGGTTATAAATCACTGTTAAGTGCGTTGCTGATGTAAGTGGTTAACTTTTGAATCTCTACGGCTATTCCTTGTAAACTATCTGAATGACCATTCAGACTGGTCCATTGCGAATCTTTTGTTCAGCTAATAAGGAGAACACGGCTGGGAAATAAGAGTAATGGTTGGAAAGTTAGACAAAATATAAAATATCATAAAAACACGTCATCTCGATATTACTGAGGATCGCAGTTGTCCTTGAAGATTATGTTTGGGACAAAAAAAAAAAAAAATCAGAATCCTGTGAAAAATCTCTTACGGGACGAATCGCCACTTCTGTGAAAGTTCATCCACGTTAGCTTTGCTTTCCCTCAACAGGCAGGAAACTTCAGGGATAGCTGAAAGGCGCGCGCACACGTAGCTAAAAGATTTTAAGACGGTCGTCGTGTTGTGTGTAGAAATCAGCGCTGTCGCCTAGCAGAGCACGTGTGAGAAACGCTGTGTGCAGTTTTCGGGTTATTAAGAAAAGTCTGTTCGTGTCGCTCCCTAAAGAGAGATTCTGCTTGAATTCTTTCTTTCATCCTGATCTCCCCCCCCCCCCCCTACCCGAATATCGGAATGGAAGAATAAGTGACGTTCAGGGATTTTGACGGGGCTGTCGCTATTACCGCATATCAGTTTTCGTATCCGATTACACTTGGATTAAACATCATTTCTTAGCGATACGTTTCAAGGGAAGTCGTGTAGGGGAGTGTTGAATGCAAGTTCCCAGTTAAATAATGGACGTGATCTGCAAGAGAAATTAGTGGAATTCGTGGGATTTCTTGCTCTTCTTATTAATTAAAAATACAAAAGAAGATTTAGTTTACAAATCTTACAAAGCTGACACACTCATTCCTTTTCGGAAAATGAATTTTAGTTTTTAATTTTAATAAAAACTAAGGTAAAATAGTGTAATAAATAAACGTTGTGTGTGAGTGAAACTTCCAAAGCTGGTTACGAAAACGTTTCTTCTAATTTCATTTTTTAACAATCCACTTCTTCGTCCAAATTGGATTACTACTCTCAGCGGATGAGTTGTATAATGGACATTTGTTCACTGTTCTGTCACCACCTGGATTCCATGTTAGCATCTGTTAGTTAAATCTTTCAAACTTCCTTTAAACGAGTTGAAAAATATTAAGAATTCGCCAGTAAGTGCTTGAACTAAGAGATTAAAGCAAACTTGCCCAATTAGAATATTCCTTCAAAAAAAAAAAGGTGTGAGCGCATCTCGGATTCGATGTGGGGTGGGATTCAGTTGGATGACGTAGACATTCGAGAGAAGATTGACATTCGCGTTTCGTTTGGACAGACCTTGGTGCGATTCCCGTCTGAGACGCTACCGAATCATGTGTTGCGATATTCGTTGAAATCTAGCGACAAGGTATTTTCCCCTCCAGAAATAATAAACGTGCTTTGGACCACATCCATTTAAAGAGGATGTTAGATCTGAAACAGGCGACCTCATTCTACATGACGTCACCTTTCGAGAGTCTAACAGAAAATAGCCATAAATTGAGCATACTTATCATTTAGCACAGTGTTACTATGCCTTAAAGAAAATATCAACTAGCAAATTAAAATAAGAACTGTTTATATTGAAGTTAATGTATCTATATATTAATGTAACTGTGAGTGCAAAAGGGACAATTGTAAGAGTAATTATCAGTGATATTATTCACGTAAAAGAATGCCAATAATTCAGCATGATGGGACAAAGGTCGTCCGAATGCTACAAGAGCAGCGTAAGCGCCCCTGCGTGCTACCTATGAGAAAATATCAGGTCACATACATTCCCGGAATTGGAGGGCCCCGTATGAGGATCGGTGAGATCACCCAGTCGGGGACGAATCGGAAGGGCGATAGGAGAAATCAAACTCGGAAAGGTGGCGCTCTTGGGGTGCGTATATAAAACCCGCAACACTGAATCATTAGGGGAACAAAACAAAATTCTCGACTGCCAGAAACACAGACGACGGTGTAAAAAAAAAAAAAAAAAAAAAAAAAAATTCAGCCAGACACAGTCACCGACTACCGCAAAATGACGAAGATGTTGGACAACGCTAAGCTACCCTTCCACACCTTCTCACTGCCAAGTGAGAAAAACCTTAAAGTGGTCCTCAGAGGGGTTGCTGAGGGCATTACAATCGACGAGATCACGGCTGACCTAATCAAACAAGGCCTGACACCAGTCAAAGTCAGCAGAATGATAAGATCTGACAAAAAGCCAATGCCACTTGTGCTTGTTGAAATAAGCAATACCCAAAAATGGATTTATGAAATCACAGATATCTGCAGGCTCAAAATATCAACTGAGCCGCTAAGGGAAAAGGCATCGGCAGGGCAATGCCACAGATGCCAAAAGTTCGGACATGCACAAAACTGTGCAGAGCAGCATACAGATGTCTGAAATGTGGCGAGGGACACCAGACCAATGCCTGTACCAAACTCACGCACAACTCCTGCACGATGTGCAAACTGTGGAGGACCGCACCCAGCCAATTACAAAGGATGCCTCTACCACCCAAAAAATCGAGAATCGGCAAGAAATAACCCAGCTCTCACCCTCATTTACACCAAAAGCAACGAAACAGGTCACCCTTCAATCCGAAACACATCAACACAGGAAGGCACGAGACTCATACCAAGATCAAAACTTATGCAGAGGCTGCAAGTAATCGCATCCCCACCACCCGTGAGCAAGCAAGCCCAGATTTAACGGCAGCCTTAACAGCTTCGCTGTACAACATGATGCAAGAACTTAGCAAAACAATCATCCAGATCTCACCACCTTCCAGAAAGATACCCCCACAAGGAATCCAAACCACCATAACAGCCACACACGATGAACAAAAAATTCAATCCAAAGTCACTCAAGATAGTTTCATGGAATGCAAACGGATTGACAAACAAAGTCCTGGAGCTGCAAGAATTCGCAACCAGACACAGTCCTGATATCATCTTAATTGGAGAAACCCACTTGAGGCCAGCAAACAACCAAAGAATACGTGGCTACACTACATACAGAAATGACAGACTTGGTGCAAGAGGAGGAGGCACTGCTATATGCATCAAAAGCTACCTAAATCACAACACAATACTCAATCCCTAAACAAGGAACCTGGAAGTAACCGGAGTGGAAGTACATGCCAGCAGCATAGAAATTTACGCTGCTTATAATCCACCAAGCATACCTATACTGACAACAGATCTGGATTCCATCCTAGGATTCAATGACTCCATTATCATAGCAGGGGATCTCGGTGCAAAACACACATCTTGGTACAGTTCATCAAACAACACCAAAGGCACCACGCTATTCAACTATGCAGTGCTCAATTCTATGGTTGTGGCTGGTCCCACTGAACCCACCAACTACAGCCCTACAGGCAGCTCAGATGTGCTAGACATCGCCATTCTTAAAAATATTAAATACAAATACCAACTGAAAACAATAAACGAACTCTCTTCGGACCACAATCCCATAGTGCTCCAGCTAGGATCATCAGACCTACACTCTCCTCCACACCCATTCATACCATGGGACAAGCTCGCAAATGTCCTCCCACAGCACATCAGTCCAGTTCCAATCATCCGCAAAAAGGAAGAGATAGACACAGCGATAAACAGTTTAACCAGCCCAATCCAGAAAGCAATGGAAGCAGTCAGGCAAACCATAGTCTACCACCCAGCCAGTCACATCCCAGAGGAAATAATAAAGCCAGAAAGCGATACCATAACACAAGAGCACCACAAGACAAAATACCACTCAACAACCTAAACAGACAGGTCCGAGAGGCTCTTCAAAAACATAGAAATCAAAAATGGGAAGACAAACTGACTAACATCAATGCTGAAGATCACTCCGTCTGGAAATTTCTAAGAACACTCCGCACCAAACAACAAATCATACCCCCCCCCCCAATACAAACCAAGAAAGGAACGGCACACACAGATAAAGAGGAAGCTGAAGCACTAGCAGATAAACTGGAAACACAGTGCAATCCATCTTATACAAACATAAACATCAACCTTATTTATAAGATATACCGTCAGGTTAAAACAACCTTACAACTGCAGAAAGATAACTCAGAAGCCATCACTCCCACCACTCCGGCAGAAATAACGAACATCATAACCCATCTAAACAGCAAAAAGGCTCCAGACCCAGATGGCATAAGTAACCGAATAATAAAACTTCTCCCAAGAAAGGCTATAGTATATCTCGTCAACATAACTAACGCTATCCTCAGATACCAACATTTCCCCACAGCTTGGAAGATCGCAAATATCATACCACTGAAGAAGCCGGGAAAGAACCTACAACACCCTGAAAACTACAGAACAATCAGATTGTTACCCAGCCTCGGAAAAGTGACCGAGAAAGTGATACTCTCAAGGCTTCAAGCAGAAACAGACAAAATGGGAATTGTACCAAATGAGCAGTTCGGCTTCCGCAAGGGCCACAACACAGTCCAACAAATACACCGGCTAGTTGAGATCATCACACAAGGCTACAACTGGAAACAACACACAGCTGCCATCTTCATCGATGCAGCGAAGGCATTCGACAAAGTTTGGCATCAAGGCCTCCTGTACAAACTCATAAAATTTAACATGCCAGTTAAGTTAACGAAAATCATCCACTCGTACCTAAAAGAAAGATATATGCAAATAAAAATCAATGAAACACTATCATCCAGACGAAAGGTATCGGCAGGCATTCCTCAGGGATCACTTCTGGCACCTCTATTGTTCTCAATCTTCATAGTGGACATCCCTCTGAACCCAAGAACAACAACCACAGCATTATACGCAGATGATACTGCAATACTGGCAAGATCTAGGAGTCCACATCTGGCAATTAGAAAACTACAAAGCAACATTCACATAATTGAAAAATGGCTGGCAGACTGGAGGATCCAAGTAAACCCTGAAAAAAAGTTCAGCCGTTCTGTTTTCCAGAAAGAGAGTCCACAACATGGATGACATTCACCTCTTAGGAGTCAAGATCCCATGGCAGAATGACATCAAATATCTCGGAGTAACACTCGACAAAAAACTCAACTTCAACAATCACATAAAGCACGCTGCCTCAAAGACATCGAAAGTAATCGCGCAGCTCTACCCTATGATCAACAGGAAAAGCAAACTGGACATACAAACCAAGCTTCTCATCTACAAGATGGTAATATGCCCGGTCATCACATACGCATCCCCTGCATGGAGTCATACCACGAATACAAACATCCAAAAACTACAGAGAATACAGAACAAATGCCTGAGGATAATCTTAGACGCCCCTTGGTACATCAGAAACTCACAAATCCACAGAGAAATGAACATCCCTTACATCTCCCCCCTACTCATAGATCTTGCTGAGAAATTCTTCGCCACAACAAGCAACCATCCGAACCCGTTGATCAAGGAAGCCTCAGAATATAACGAAGAAGAAAGACACAAACACAAAAGGCCAAAGTCCATCCTATGTCCAGCTAAACTGACAGCTATCAGGTGGCGAGCAAAAAGCTCATCAAACAACCCATTCAAAACACTTCGGTAACAGACAAAGGGGAAAACGAAAAGCATATTTGCTTCACCCATCCAGCCAGAAATGCTATGCGTTATGCGAACCCCCCCCCCTGTTTTTTTGTTCCTCTATTCTCACCGTGTGCTTCGAGTGATCATCATGGTTCAGTTCTTATTTTTAAGAGCTGACCTTCGAGGAATTCCAGTATGGCACCGCCACAGAACACGGCAAGATCGAACATAGGCCGTCAATGAGGAAAAGCATTGACGTGAATCCATAGCAAAGAAACAGTGTCCATTTCAGGAAGAGCACGTGATTGCCACGTGGCAGTAGAACCAAGATAGCCAGAATTTCGTAAGAAGGAAGGACGGAGAAAACCCCGAGAGAAACCGAAATAGTGTAGAGAAGTACTCTTACATATTCTAGCCCCTTTTAGACTCACAGAACGGAACTGAGTGTATTTCGAAGTTTGTGATAAAAGGAAGCATGCAGAAATGAAATCCAATGAAATCCAATAGAAATCCATGTTTGTTTTAAGAATGAGAAAGTGAGAGAACGAAAGAGTTTTAACTTAGCAATTAATATCAATTTTGTTCTTGTATTATATCTAATAATGAATTCATTAAAATTATTTGATTCCTTTCATGTTTGTTTTTCTGACCTTGATCCTTCATAAAAATACGAACCTGTGATCATATATGTGCGCGGGGATATTCTAATTAAAAAAGAAAAGGGGCACGACTGCAAATAAACTAGAAAATCTAAGGCTTCTGATTTTAAGCGAAAGATATTTGTAGTACCTGATACCCTATAACTATCCTTAGGCTGAATTTGACTTTGTCCTTAAAGCCCAGGCTGGCGCAGGAAATAAATTTTCCTGAATGAATAAGGATATATTATAGAGATCAGGGAACAGGTATTTCTGGGGGCCCAAAATTAGAAATTTGTCAGATAAGCGATAAGATCACATAAGTTAGATAGACGATTTAGGGATACATGAAGTTTAAGGATAGCAGATAGAGGCCAAAATATATAACTAAAAATATATATAAAAATAAAACACGTAAAGAATATATATAACAAAGAATAAAGAAGCCGGCGTACCAATGGCGCAGACGAACAGAATTTAACAAGGAACACAGTGTACCAGCCTCATGGCCCGATTTCAAGACTGCGGGAATGACTAGAAAAAAAATGGATTTGTGTAGTTTGAATATTCTAATCGCAGTTTCTTAATGCCAGAATAATGAAACAAAAAAATCTTATTCTTATAAATGGATTTCAAAGTGATTGAAGACTTTTACTACTTTTAATCACTTAAGTAATTATTAAAATTCTCAATCCTTCGAAATGAACGCTAAACATGGATTGTTAAAAATATTTTCAAACACTTGTAAAATGCATTATTGGCATACTCTGCTTGTTAAGTGAAAAATGATCAACACGGACCCTCTCACTGCTGTTTTGGCGAACTTTCGAATGCAGGAGTTGACTGGGGAAAGAATGAACGAGTAAAGCGTGAGCAGGGACTTCTCTTTAGTCACACCTGAAAGAATCGAAACGTTCAACTAAAGACGTGTTGCACAACACTCAATGTTACTTTCGGATATTATTTTACTCACTCAACTTTTAGTTGCAATATAATTTTTAGTATTTCCTATTTAATATACATGTATTTAAGTGTTTATTTTAGTTATTATAGATTAATATAGGAAATTAAATAGCATTTATAATTCAGTATTCTATTATTAACAATATCTTATGTAACGCAAAATATATATAACATTTTAAATCCACCATTAAATTTCTAAAATGATAAGCAAATATTCATTACCGGAAGAAATGTCTAAATTGTGGGAATTTATCTTTATCTCTTTATCTGGAAAAGTGTGGGAATTTATCCTTATCATTGGACCAATTTGAATACTGAGTTACTTTTCATAAAGTTATTTTTGTAGTGTGCGATATTGAAAATAGAATTGTTAACATTTCTTTTTGATTCTTTTTGATCTTTTCTTATATTTATCGCAATCAGTAAATGGTTCCTGGAGACGTCTTCTTTACAATATCATCACAAAACCTTAAGAAGGTTCGAATCATTCCTGTATCTGCGAATTCTTATCTGAACATGGATTTGTGAAACAAAATACTATTTCGTAAGCTGTTGTATTTATTTAATACTGTTTTCACCTTCGAACACAGTCATCCAAAGCATTATCTGTGAAGGAGAAGCCTATAAAACCAGATGCTTTTAAGTGCGAGATAAATCCCAATGTATTATAAGACTGCAACGACAGATAATTGCGACAAATTCAGATTGCACTTTGTTCTGTTGCTGATGGACTGAACACAAAGGTCTTCTAAAAGCTACATACTCTTCAAAAAAAAATAATAAAATGTTTAAGAAGTTATGAATAAAATTATTCTTAAAATTTAAGAAATTTACAAATAAAGGGTTGATTGATAAAAAATGATTGCAAACAATGAAAGATATTGTAACGTCATCAATTATCACTACAATAGTAAAACTATTCTTAATATGAAAAGAATAGACGTTTCAAACCAAATCATCTTATATTTGAATCTAAGACAATTAGAAATGCTTTGAAGTTAAATGGCTTACATTAACTGAAATTATTATTTTTTTGAAATTGAAAGTTATTAACTCTGAAGGAATAAAAGAAAATATAACACGATGGATGCAACAAGCATTTTGAAGACACCAAAGGAGAATGAGAGAAAGTAAAAAGTAATAATCCACACGATATAAAAATAGGAATTATTTTTCGAGTAATAATATGCAGATTTAAAGTAAAAGAAAAGACTTAGGAATGAAGAACAGAACGTGGAAATAGAAGGAGCTGTACAATGTGTATAACGAAGGGACGCAGCCCTACTGGTTACTATGAAAATGCAAATGTAGGCGATGCAATTAAATCTGAGGGCACACATCTGCCCTCAGAGATAATTTATTCTTAGAATCGTAATTTATCATCTCATCATAATTTACAATGCAATCTTGTTTTATTACAATTGCATCACTGGAATCTTAAAATTTTTCAACTGTAGTTCTAATCGAAATTTGCCAACCATGATAGAATTTCTAATCGAAATTTTATCATAGTGCCGTTAGAGGCGCTATGATAGAGTAATACTAGTTCTTACGTACTATTCTAGTAGTCTATAATTTTTTTTTAGTGTTCCAGTACGTTCACCAACAGATCTAGCAATTTCTGCCTTGGGAATAATAACAACAACATGAGAGTTAGACATATGAGTTTAATATTTTTCTCATCTCTCACCTCCTCATATGTCGCATTCAGTGACACAAGCATGATTTCTCTTTTTTTCCTCACCCCTCTCACTGTTCGCTAACCTTCTCTTCCCTCCCCCTGATCCCATACTCAGGCAATCTGACTGGCATTAGCCAATGAAAATATATTCTTCGCTATTCAAACACTTCACGCAAATATTTTAATATGAGTAACCACTTTTTATTGATGCACAGCGTAATTTGCACCCCATTATGTAAAAGGTATGCTCCACATTTAAACAATTTGCTCGGGATAGTTAAATAGTCAGATTTTTAAAAAGAATTCAAACTTCAACGATGAGATATAATCGATGCTGTAAGAAATTCAATTCACTGCTCGCAGTCGCAGTTTGATTTGAAGTAGATGTCTGTTTTGTACAGTGGGTTTGAATTCCACTGTTTTTATTAACAAATACTTGTTCAGTTTATCATGAACTATATTATTATTTAAATTTTCCTTTTAAATATGGACAAGTGCGAAGAAAAACTTTCTAAATTTAATTCTTAATCTCTGGAAAAAAAGCAACTGAAAGAATATTTTTCAGCAGTGACAATAAATAAGAATAAAATAAGAAATCAACTCCAAACTCCCTTGATGAATGGATTCCTTTTGACAAAAGAAAATTGAAACTTTCATCAGCTGCAGATTTTACTATTTATACATTACTATAATACGAGATTCATTTTATTTAAATGTTAACATTTTTAAAACTATTACCCCAAGAGTTGCCAGAGGATTCCAAATCTAATGTCTTTTAAAGATTTTTAATCCATTCTCTCAATACTAATTTGGGATTACGGTCACCCGCAGTTAGAAAGAACCGGGTTCGAATCCAGTCTAGGACGCGAAAAACGTTTCTATCTGAAGGTGAGTGAGCCAGTTTCATACTCGCGTGGAAGGTTTTTAACTCCGAACAAACTCTTCCATTCCCCCCCCCTCCAAAAAATAACAGGCGAACCATCTATTAGAACAGGAGATTAATCGACATTTACCCCGGTTCGTGGCCACAGTTGCTTCGACAGCGAATCCAAAACAATGTTCAGAGAAGGTCGTGTGACCACTCGTGCAAGTTCTGCATCATCGTGTCAGGTCTGATAGTGAAGCCGAATTCGCAGTCCACCTTCAATGCATAGTGGTCCTCTTCCGCTCCGAAACTGTTTGTAGCGGAAGAGGGCTACACTGGATCAACGAACTTCTCATCCGATAGATCAGCAGGTCTTAATAACGTCTTAACCATTTACCTTTATTCACCCGCGGTACTACAACCTCGTAGGTTACGTGATCTGGCTCTATCAATTCACCTGACCTAGTGGATAGCGTACTCGCACTCCAGTAAGCAGCTTCTAGGTTCGAATCCCTCCAAGGTGTTGGATGCTGGTAAACGTGGCCGGGTGGAGATGAATTTCATTGTCCTGTTCGAGACAGTCACCACCATACCTCGTGGATGCAAGAAGTGGGTTTGAAAAGGGGCATCTTAGGAGAACGACTTTAACTAACCCTTCGTCCATCAATTCAGGAGAGTAAATTTTCATTGACAAAATAAATAAATCAGCTACACAACTGACGAGACAATAATGAGAGATTTTCGCAGTAATTTTAAAAGTATTTTAATTTGAAATTCAAGAAAAAATATCACAATATTTTATTTAAAATTATATATTATTTTTATTTGATCGCCAGAAATTCCATTTATTTGAGATCCTATTTCCTTCACACATGTAAAACGTGTTCGAGTATGTGGCCAACAAGTTATTGTTTTGCACAACTTCGCCAACTCTTATCCAATCGTAGATGTGGCCAAATACTACAACTGTGGAAGTATTGAAAAATTAAAGGCCTACACCTCTTTTTATTCTGCAAATCAACTTTGTTTACATGAGTAGAATGACTGAATAAGCAAACACCTTGAAGATGCACTGCAGAAAAAAGGGAATTAATAGTTTTTTATTTTATTTTTCCAGATTGACTTTGGGAAGATAATTTCTAATTATGTGCATTAATAACATAATTGATATTCTCAGAAAATCATTCCGATTTCGTTTCCCTTATATATCCGATATACAAGCGAAACGAAACTGCATTCTATCAGGAAGAAGTGCTGATCGCTTTAAGTACGCTAATAGATGGCGTGACTGCTCCATCAGTTATTTCAGGAACTCGGAAGTTAACATATCGGGATGCGCCTGAAGATTTAAAGGTTACTGAAGTGACATAAGAATGTCTGAAGACACCTGTTGGTAGCAATTTTAAGATGTTTCTTGGGATTCATGTCTATCTATATAAAGCAATTCGTTTAAGATGAAGGTAGCGTACCAATGATTAGGAGACATCCGTACGTATTTCCAATTTGTTGACTGGACCGAATGTAACGTTATGTTTCCATGGCAACACTTTGTTTATTGCAAATAACGTAGCGTCAATAGGGGATGTTGCGAATTAGCGATGTTTCAGCGCCCTACGCGCACTGAAACTCGAACTTTGAAATACATTTTATTTAAACACTAATCATTATATCAACACCCACAGGAAATCTGAGAGACTCATCCGAAATGAGCTTCTTTTCGAAGCATCTTCATTTCCGCATATTTCTGAGGCGTTATGCAGGAAATGAAAACATTAACCGCATGCACGTGATCACTTGAATAGAATCTCTTGAAGCATTCGTTGTCGCTGAGCAGTATTAGGGGAGATTTGTGCTTCACAGCTGGAAGAGACGACGGCGACACACCCTTCGTACGATTACCGAATGTCCCTGACATCTTTTCTACTGCGTGTGAATGCACCCTCAGCCGAAGGCTTGGATTGTGTCAGTGCGGATTATTCCTAGGATTATCGAGGATGCCCAATAATCACCGAAGATTATTGGACATCCGCTTTTTGCAGTTAGTGTGGAACAATGAACTCATTTCTTGGTTGGAAATTTTAGGAAAGGAGGCGATCTTGTAAGGTGAGGGATGTTAAAGAAATAACACAGTTAAAGAATTATTTATCTTGCGAGAAATCAACTCGTCTCTTGAAACGTTTCGAATTCTGTTCCAATTTCTGAATGAAGCTTCGTATTTTGATCATTAAAAGTTCCTCAAATGGATCCTTTAAAAGATAATCTGAACATTTCAATACATTCAACCTTTACAATAAGTAACTTTGACAGGCGGACAGTTTTGTTGATGGAAAAAGTACTTTGCAGGAAGAAGCGAAGTACTTTGGATGTTTATTGTGCCCAAGATATTGTCAAATTATTTTTCTTTGCAACGAACTAAACCAGTTTGATGTAAGTGAAGTATTTTGAGAACGAAAGTTAATAGTTTCCACATTATGTGTCACTGAAAGTTATAAAGTATAAAAGTTTTGATATACTTGAATGATTTTACATTTTTTGAAAACGAAACAAAGAACATTCATCAACATACTATAACATAACAGCAAACAGTTAAGGGCTTTTCGTCTGTTAAATTGTTTTAATGTATTTTATATTTTTGCACTTCATTGAAAGTACAATTTTTTTTTCTTCCATTCAAATTCAAAAAAGGCGATATGATAATTCCATCAATCAACCCGATACGACCTTAGTCCTTATAAGGACTGGCTTAAAGGGGCGAAGCAAGAATGCTTTTCATCTTCCCCGTTATCTGTAGAGGACAGTGTAGGGATAAGGTGTTATTGAGCAATTAAAGCTCTGATCATGGCAGGAAGGTAACAGCAATAGCCGAGCCTCAGTTAGAACTTCATTAGCTACAGCATTGCAATCCATTACCCTCCAAGGGTATTTGGATTGAATGAATCAATCACCGACTATGTAAGTAAAGGTGAAATCTCAAAAATACGGACGATCTCTAGGCCACTCCATAGTGGGCGAAAGATCGTCCTAATCTCAGCGTTGGTTCCACTCAGTGACGGGCTCCCCGACCACTGAGCAGAACCGCTCAAATTCCGAGGAAAATAATTCACCGACAAAGCCCCTCAGCGGGCCGTGCCGGAGAACACCTTCCCCGGAGACTCAAAGTGCTCCCTTAAGGTAAAAACCTTAAGAGAGCGGACTCAAAAACTCCTCGCCCAAGGGGGTAGCAGCAACAGCCGAACCTCAGTTAAACTTCATTGGTACAGCTTTGCGTTGCTATCCATCACCCCCAAGGGCATTAATGAACCAATCGACCGCATCTCACGGTCGATTGATCCCAACCCCCCGATACGACTTGTCATTTCGAGACTGTAAGTACTGATATATATGAATTAAATAAAAGGTGTAGGAAGATTATAGTTAATTACTTAGTTTATTTTAAAATTTCTAAGAAATATTTATATTTTTTTAATACATATTTTATATGCATTACTTTACATAATTTAAAATCTAAATTTTTTCAATATTTTGTTACAAAATTGAAGCTTCTTGGCTTTCCGGTCTACAGCGCCACTGACTGAGGAATTACATATAAAAGCGCGACTTTTAAATATTCCAATAATGACCAGCTGAGATTAAATTAGCACGTGATGCTCACTGAAGCATCATGAATACGTACACGCTGTCGACTGCAATATTTAAATCAGCATCTATACCATAAGGCAAATAAACATTATCGAGTAAATATTCTCTGGACGTAGAAATGCGTCGGGAATTAAATCAGGAATTAAACTTTGTAGTCATAATAACTGAAAAAAATCAGAAAGAAAAAAAAACAATCAAACGAATCGCAGACGACAGTACGAGTAAAAGATTAAGGTCACTTGTAACGAAGAAACAAGATTCTGGATCTTTTATGCTTTTCGCATCGATTGTTGTATCTATTTCTTTTGGGTAAGATATATAGATGACATCTTTACTATTTGGCCTCACAGCAAAAACTCTTTACCTTCTTTTTTAAACAGTATTAATTCCTTGCATCATCGTATAACGGTTACTATGGAAATAGAAGAAAACAACCAGTTATCTTTTTTAGACGTTCTCCTCATCCGGGTACCTTCAAATATTCTTACAACTACAGTATGCAGGAAACCAACGTTCACAGGTTGTTATATTCTTAAAGAATCAGCCCATCACCCATGTCAAAAAACAGGAATTATAAAATGCCTCATCAGAAGAGCCAAAACTAATTGTTCTACTTTTGATTATCTACAGAAAGAACTTTCTACTATCCAACAACACATGAAACTCAATGGCGTTTCTGAAAAAAGTACTCGACGTCTTCTCAATTCTTATAATCCTCCACAAAACAACAAAGTTTCAATACGTTGAGTGCCTAATCCTTATATCTCCGGTATTGCAGAACCTATCGCAAGAATTTTAAAGAAATATGAAACAGCTACATATTCGCCTATTAACAAATTGTCTTCTCATTTTCCTTCTCCTAAAGACAAACGCTCAACTTTATCTATTCCTGGAGTTTATCAAATTCCTTGCAACTGTTATCTCTCTTATTTTGGACAAACTGGACGTTCTCTTGAAAAAAGAATCCAAGAACATCAATCATCCATTCTTCACAACAAACCTGAAAAGTCTGGATTGGCTCAACACGGGATTGAAACTGACCACAGCATCTTTTGGTCCAGGACTCGCCTCTTACATAGATCCCGTTATAGGTTCGAACGTTTGTTGAAGGAAAGCGTGGAGGCCTTGCTCCATCGTCCCAACCTGAATCGTAATGACTGTATATCTACATCAAAAATCTGGGAAAGTCTAATCAAGATTACTCATTAATTTTTTTTTTCAATCCTGTCTCTACTTCAAAACATTCCGTTTCATACTTAGTGATATAACATCACGCGGCGTTTTCTATTTTTTTTAACGATCTATTGTTAGTATTCTAGCTTGTATTTTTATAAAACTGTTTCTTGTAATACCACTGAGGATGGTTGGTCTGCTATTTGCAGACCGAAATATTTGGTTAATTAAATATCTTTCGTGTGTTTACGTGCATACATCATTCAGTCTTATGTCACAAGTATCCTTAAAACAGTAAAAGGACATTTATCATTCAAAATCCTTCATCCAAGCATTACAGTTTAAATTCAATTATTTGGTTTCAGCAGCTAACAGCAGAGATGTTACGAGTGTCTGTCTTAGTGAGGAATAAAGATTAATGAAAACACTGAAGCGGAACCTGATTGCATCGCACTGATATTTGGGGAGAGAGAAATGTATACCGCAGGAGAGGATTATCACCCTTTGTAAAGCAGTTGAAGGATCCATCTTAATAATTCCTAAGAATTATAGCTCGCGACTTCCTATAAATTATGTCAGTTAATCAAGTTCTGTATTAGTGTTCATTAAGATATTTCTCCTTCACGTGCTTTGCATTCACTCTACTAATCTAAGAGATCTATTTCATAACATTGGTAATAGATTATCGAGCAAAAACGGGAATTGTGATGCGCAGAGAATAAGCACAGAATGAGCACGTGATCTCGTGTGACCAGATAAAAGCTCTTATTAGTCACAGTTGGAGCAATGAGATTAAATAATTTCCCCTATTATACACTCATGTGTGACCCGCGTCATCTAAATGTATTATTGATAATCATTGAAGAACTACAAACGTAACTTACCTTAATTCGCTCAAAAGGGGTAGGGATGGTTGTATTCAAGCCAGTGGCATTTACGGCAATATTTTACGTGATATTTCGATGACAGTTTTTCCCCAAATACGGACTTTTGACTTCTGTTCTACCTCCTTATTCACGAGCATCCTCACTGAGGTGGCATTGGTTCATTTCTAGGGATTTAATGAGGGCTTCGAAGAAAAGAGGGGCGTCGTGTTGCACTTAATGAAGACCCTTAAGTAGAAAGGGACGGAAATTGGTGAAAGAAAGAAGAAAACCCGTTCAGAATTGTGCTACCGACGGAAATTATGCGTTGCAAAACACGATGTTCCGTTTTGTAAATATCTGAAACCACCCCAACACATTCCAATTCCATTTTTCTGTCTTCTTGTCACCTCCCGCGTTCCAGGAAGGAAATAGAAGCGAGAATATGGCGAAGTGAAGTGGGGATGAGTTCACCTTCGCCCGTTTTAGTGCTAAGGAAAAGAATGAAAAGGTCAGGATAAAGTCATTCAGTTTTTTTGTTGTCATTTCATGCAACTGTGCGACAAAGTGCTTTAATTACAGACACGTTTTAGTAAAAACGTCTTAAAATAGCGATCGAAGTGGGTTATCAGAGAGAAATTTGAATTTTTTCAATGCTAACGTCAAGTTACGAAGTCTGGTATCACAAAACTGAGGAGCGGATCAAACTGTGGCATTTTGTGTTTATTGAAGAACATTATTACAGAAAAGGCCTTTTAAAAAGGATCAAGTTGAAAAGCTAATGTGGTTATAATGTGATGTTTTTTCTTAATTATTAGATTTCAAAATTTATTATGTATATCGATAAATATTTTTAATAACATTAATTTTTAGAATTCCTTTATATTAATCCACCGTATAATAATACTTGCTATTATTTCGTTTAAAGAATATATTGTTTTATCTAAAAAATTTGGCGTATTTTGTTGAGTTTGTTTCTTTGATTTACATCCACTATTTCGTATGCTACAGCTTTGTCCTACCATCAATAATTCTAACAGTCCCAAAGATAAAGGAAAGTGGAATTGTGTACGTTTTGCTTGCTTCATTGATTGAGGGGGATGATTTTTTTTAATCTAGCGGAGCGGAGTCATGATTTACAAATTCATGACTCCGCTCTTTTATGTTGTTTTTTACGCTAATTTATGTTGTTTTTATGGCTAAAATATACTTCGTCGGCACGCTTCTTTTTGAACGAACTCGTACGGCCTTGATTCGGGTTCATCTTTATTTACAGCTCTCCGCTGCTAATTTTCTTTCAATCCACTGATGTTCATCTTCAGCGCCCTTTAAACATACTAAGATATTACTTCTCTACCCGTATTTCGTTCCTGTGCTCATTCTTTTTCATTTCTTAAAATCTGGAGAAAGAAACGACATAAAAGAAACGACGACGAATTACGGACAAAATGGGCAATCAACGCGAGTTAGTGTGGGCGACGTCCCAAATATGTTAGGGAAAATTTGCAAGTCTGATTTAAGATCAACATTACAAATCGGCAATGGATAGCGAAAAATGTTCTAAATTACAGAACAAAAACACTTGAATCAATCAAATCCAGTGTTGCGCGATGATAATTGCTGTTTCATTAAATAAAATCCGTTCGAAAGAGGCAAACCTGCTTTTCCACAATTTACACACAGATGGCGCATTTGTGTTCCTCCTTCATAAACTATTGCGCATTATTCGTTGATTCAGTAGACAAAGCCAGTAACACTTCAAACGCGCATCCTTCAGGACTCTCGGATCATCCTTCGGAATAAAGAAACACCACTTGCAGTTGAGAATACTTACTTAAAATAAAATATCGTAATCCGCGCGGTTAGCCGAGTGGTTATGCGCTTCGCAACCATATGCCTCAGTGTCGATTCCCTGGGTTCAATTCCCGTCAGTGACGTGGAAGAAAACAGCAAGGACCAGCAACACATCCACGATCTCCAAACTATATGCGAATTAGTTGTTGTTTTTATGGCACAAAGACATCAAAGGTCATACTGCGCCAGGACACAAGTTACAGCAGTACATATGGCAGACCGTTAGTAGGACAATCACAAACATCCATGCCACTGGCGGGATTCGAAACCGCAGCCTGTTGGCTGGAGAGCGATTACGCTAACCACTCGGCCAATCAGGCCGGCGCGATTTAGTCATAAAGATTGAATCATTGAAACACAAGTCAATAACAACGCGATGTCATCGCTACCAAAACTTTGGCACGCACAACACTGTTGCAAAAAATAAAGCAGTGTTTTTTGGTCTAGAGACCAAAAAGACTGCTCTGTCGATTATTCACGCGTCACACTAAACTGAAAAGCCAATTAAAAACAAGATTAACCTTACAATTTACAAAAGAAATCCTAAACAAATGCATTTCTGTTGCAATAAAAAACTGCTAAATGGAATCTCCGAAATCAAACAATCCACTGCTTTACCCTGAATATAAATGTCATCGTACAGCCTGTTATGGACGTTCACCATTTCAGTTAAATAGTTTAGTTGTTATAAATTCAAGGATGTCTACAATCCTGGAGGAAAATAAAGCACTTCTTTTTTCATTATATATAGAACTACGAGGATTATTTCAATTACAAGAAAACACATCTCACAGTCATAAAGAATTCAAAAGAACTTGAAAGCAAACATCAGGAGTGTCATCTCTGCGCACCTCTTTCGATATGCGTTTTCTACTCGCATTTACTTCTTGAAATTCTTTATGTGGGGAAACCACAAGTCCATCTTTTCCTCCTCTGCTCCCATGTCATCTTCAGGGTCACTACTTGTCACTAAATATATAGGTTAATTCGGCCACTCAACTTCAAATTTCTTTAATAGGATTTTTAAGCAAATCGAGCGCTAGGTTTTTATTCCACTTTAAAATTTCGTTTGTATCACGATTTTCCATAATTTAAATAAATAAACTTCTTACAAGTTAAACAGCTACTACTACTATTTTCGGTACAAAATTAAATTCAAGCTTCGTTGCTTTTCGGTCTACTGCGCCACTGACTGAGGAATTACACAATAAACTTCGAGTTTTAAACATTCCAATGATGAACTGCTGAGATCAAATTAGCACGTGATGCTCACTGAAGCATCATGAATACGAACACGCTGTCGACCAATATTTAAATCGGCATCATTGCAAGAAGGCAGACGGTTACACTAACTATTAAATATTCTCTGGACGTAAAAAGGCGTCGGGAAATAAATCAGTAATTAAACGTTGTAGTTATAACAACTGAAACAAACTCAGGAAGAAAAAAAAAACAATCAAACAATCGCAGACGACAATACGAGTAAAATATTAAGGTCACTTGTAACGAAGAAACAAGATTCTCAATCTTTTATGCTTTTTGCATCGATTGTTTGTGTTAATATCTTCTTTCTAGAATGAAAGAAGATATTAACACTGACAATTGGTGATACGAAGTTCGTTAAGAACTGGTGTGTCACGTGGTATCCCATTCAACGACAAGCTAGTAGAAGCTAAGACAAATGTTATGACAAGCTGCACATTGTGAACTATTCCAGTTATAAACGAAGGTTGGGGAGGAAAGCTGTGAGTACAAAAAGAGAAAATCAGATTACCTTTCTGAGTAATCATCTGTTGATGATTCTAGCATTTCTGGTACAAAAGGAAGTGTCAAATCAGGTTTATTCCCTTAAATTACGTGGAGAGGTGAACGAAAGATGAGCTGTGATGTGTTTTGACTGCAGGAAGAGATCAAAATGTACATAGAATCCCAAAACGTTATTTGTTTCAGTGAGAGAAGTTCGCATTCCCACAATGAGCAAGCATCGATGGAGTTGTGGGGAAATAAGAATGAGTTGAAGTTAAGGAAAAATATAATTACTAAGCACTTTTTTAAAAAAACAAATGTTAGGTTATACAGAAATTATGATGGAATAGTAAAATACACTGACTATTTTGTTTTTAATTTTATTCTGAAGAAGTAGAAAGTATACGATACATGCAGCTGAAATGTCGAACTGCGGACATCTCGGCAATTTATGATTTATTAGCTGAATTAATCCAGTTAGGCCTTAGTCTTCCTCTGGGTCTTTATCTTGCCATTAAGCAGTATTTTGCTGACATTTCTTCACTACTACTACTATTCTGTTTAAGTGGCCCTACTACCTTAGATTAGTTCTGGTGACACATTCTTGAATGCTAATAATGTCACGTTTCTTTCTAATATCTTTAATATGATTCTGCCATCAATGCTATCAGTTCACTCCCCCTAACTTTTCTCAAAACCCTCATACCTGTGGTCTCCAGTGTTTGATCAGCTGTTTTATTTGTACACCTCTTAGATGCATAACTTAAAACTGGGTTGAAGACGGTCTTGTATTTCGATACTTTGGTGATGTGGCTAATTAAATATTAATTTATTCAGCTGAGTACTCACCATTCCAGCTTAACATTTCTGTTACCGAACTCAGTTTAGAGGGCGTAGAGAAATTAGTGACGTCACGGAAGCACGAGGTTATACTTATCTAAAACGTTCGATGCATAACGATGTACGTGAATTAATATGTGCAATGTACATAAAAATTCATATTCTGTGCACAATAAACTTAAAATAGACAAATGGATCTTTTCTTAACCATAATCCCACCCCCAAAAACCTTAAAGCTAAACAGATGCCTTCAGCACAATCACACTAGTTGCCAAGGCAACTAGAAATCAAAATAAAGATTTATCTATGTTCACGATGGACACAAAAGCAAATAACTTAGGAAATAAAAACGGATTAATTTGACAATCAAAATCCTTTTAATATACGATCTAATCACATTCGAATGAATAAATTGCATCTGGTATTATAATTGGTTCATGTCCGATGAGGCGTAAGGGATGGGGGTTAACCTTCATCCTCTTACATTGCTTGACAACTTCACCCCCCCCCAGGCATTTCTTCTTGGCAGCATTGACTAAGAAGCGAATTATCGTATGTGCAACCAAGCAACTAGGATTGCATAAACGGGGATATGCCCCATCTTCTTCCTCCTGAAAATGTCCTCTATTCATCAGGACATCACAGCGCAATTAGTATTTATGTAAGTAATTAAAACTGAAATAAATTTGTTTATTAAAATCAGAACGAGACAACTTGAAGGTATATAGAATTTCATAACCTAGTTTCCAATGCACTTCTTAAACTGCTCCTGAATTTAGCAAGAAACAGGCTAAGAAATGGAAAGTCTTTCACAACTTCTTTGATTACTGGAGAAATGATCTTTTGAAGAGTGCATTAAGCAACAACCAATCAATTCCACAAAAATCAAATCACGGCGGGTGATTATTCAATCAGCAGTTTGTAATTCCGCAAAACAAAAATCAAGGTTATTATATCCTCGAACGACAACGGGGTTCACATTTACGGATGCGCGCGCATTCAGCAGAAGTGATTTTTCGAAAGGGAAAAAAAAAATTTTTTTTTCTTTATTACTGATGCTCTGTTTCAAGCCACCTCATTCGTTCATAGTTTCAAAATGGGTATTCAACACTGCTAGAAGGATTACATTAAAAAATTGCTCTCTTGTTAATTCTTCTCAATGGATAAAATACAATCAGTAGAATTCAGATTACGGTTTTTGTCATCCAGGGTAATCAAATTCTTTTTTCCTTTAGAAAATGAATGTAAAAAAATGGGGAAAAATCGAACTTCCATGGAAAGATTTGCATGTACATGGTTAAAATATAAATGAACTGCGAAATAGTTTTTTCTCTTCGTTCAACCGATATATTTTTGGGTGAGCATATTTTCTTCTTAATGTGTGCACTAAAATGAACACTGCAATATAAATGGCAAATGCAGCTGAGTTTGTGATGTTTGAATTTGAATTTATAATTACATCGAAGCCAAGAAAAACGTAGAACACGTGTTGAAGAATCCGACTCAGTTCTATTAGTGCCTTCTTGTTTATTCCTCAAATGGCATTTGAGGAATAAACAAGAAGGCACTAATAGAACTGTAATTACTTCTTTTTTGTTTGTTTGTAAATTAAGTAACTAATAAGTAAATAAGACTGATAACGAAGGTAAGAAGACAGGAAAGCTATGACAGCACGCACATCTTAGGAATATTTTTGCTTCAAAGCTGAAAAGTATGATGGAAACGAATTTCCCCTTTAAAATTGAAAATTAGGTCTGCTGACCTCAACCTTTATCACTCACCTAAAAGTTGACGTTTTGGCACCACTGAAATCCGATCTCGCAAGCATATTTTATTAAAACCGAGGCTTATTCCACTTTTTCGTCGGACCATTTTTGCCGCAAATGTTCCTAAAATTATAAATTACAAAAGCAATTTGTCGAAACGTCTGGAAATTTGTTTATTTACCACGTAAATGTTCAAAATCTGTCTATTATTTTGCCATTTTCTCCAGCAGGTGGCGATACTATTCGCTGTTAAGGTTTGCACCTGGTTATGTTAACTAGGTGCATAATGGCCTTTTTAGGAAGTAATTTGATGATTCTGTTAGTAATTCCATCTGGCCCTGGACCTTTTTTGTTGTTTAGATGTTTTATGATGTTGGTTATTTCAACTGGACTAGTGGGGGTGATGCTGGCTGGTTTGTCTTCGGACTGATTTAAGGTACGCTTGACCTGCTGGTGGACTTTATATATGTGGGTGATGTTTATATTATCATATGACGGGCTGCATTGTTTTTCTAAGTTTTCTGCTATTGTTTCTGCTTTTTCTTTATCAGTGTGCGCCGTTCCATGAGCAGTTTGCATGGGCGGTAGGGGATTGTGTTTAGTGCGCAGAATCTTCAGAAATTTCAATATTGTGTGATCTTCTGGGTTGAGTGATGATAGTTTATTGTCCCAATCCTGGTTCCTGTGGATTTGAAGTGCTTTTCTGACTTGGTTGTTCAACTTGTTCAGAGTTTTCTTGTCCTGTGGGGCTCTTGTGTTGTGGTATCTTTTCCTGGCTTTGTTTTTTGTTCTGATGAGGTCCATTATGTTTTCTGGGAGCCGACCGGATGGGTGGTTGGTTGCGGTTTTGGTGACTGTTTCTAGTGCTTTTTTAATTTGGCTTGTTAAATTGCTTCATCTATGTCTTCTTTTTTGTGGATGATTGGTACAGGACCAATGTATTCTGGTAGGATTTTAGCTAGCCTATCCCACGATATGAAGGTGTGCTAGTTGATCTTACGTGCCAAGTTTGATCAGTATTGGGTTGTGGTCGGATGATAGTTCATTGAGCGTCTCTAGTTTGTATTGATAACTGATGTTTCTAAGGATAGCTATGTCTAGTACATCTGATCTGCCATGAGGGCTGTAATGAGTGTGCTCAGTGGGTCCTGCTACCACAACTGAGTTAAGTGTTGAATAGTTGTGTAGTATGCGACCACTTCTGTTGTTGGTGGTGCTGAACCATGCTGTGTGTTTGGCGTTCAAGTCACCTACTCTGATGGTGGGGTCTGTGGTGCCGAGGACTGCATCCCGGTCTGTTGTCAGTAGAGGATTGCTTGGTGAGTAGGCAGCAAATATCTTGAGGCTTCCAGCATTGTTTGTGTGGACTTGTATTCCTGTGGTTTCCAGGTTTGTAGTCTGTGGGTTGGAACTTAAAGGGGCAAGCAAGACGGAATCTGATATATCAAAAGAATATAATTCTTGAAAAGGTGCTAATAGTTGAATTCAAATTAGTTTTCAAAAATTAAAATATACAGTAAAGATAATGAATAGAAATAGTAAAAAAAAAAAAATCAACTAACGCCTTTTTATTCCCGTATATACGGGAGTAGGCGAGGCCATTTAGCCCCATCTAACTTTTGGAGACTGAGTGGGCAGTTCAATCTCCACTGGTACCCAATCAGAGACAGATGGCCCAAGGCTATCACTAATTAAGCGGTACGCAGTGAAGAGAGACGGCTCAAATGTGCCGCCATCTCGTGGTCCCTAACCCTAACACAATATATTTAATGTCTGAAATAATGTGGGTTCTACGGTCGATTTTCTTGAGTTTACAGGACGAAAAACCCGAGTTTCCGGGAGGAAAAACCTGCTTGCCCGTGCCAGAGATCGACTAACTCGGGAACCGGTCGAAAAAAGGCTTAGAAAAATTTCCTCTAGTCGCCGACTAGACTCGAAACAAAGTCTTCCTTCGTGCGGTCAAGCGCGACGGTGTGCAAACGCCACATCCGCTGAGCTACACAGGCTGTTAAATAGTATTAAAGGTGAAATCTCAAAAATACGAACGATCTCTAGGCCACTCCATAGTGGGCGAAAGACCGTCCTAATCTCAGCGTTGGTTCCACTCAGTGACGGGCTCCCCGACCACTGAGCAAGAACCGCTCATATTCCGAGGAAAATAATTCACCGGCAAGTACCCCTCAGCGGGCCGTGCTGGAGAACACTTTCCCCGGAGACTCAAAGTGCTCCCTTAGGGCAAAACCTAAGAGAGCGAACTCATTAACCCAGGATAACAGCAACAGCCGAACCTCAGTTAAACTTCATTGGTTCAGCATTGCCATCCGTTACCCTATATGGGCATCTCATATAAAATCAATCACCGTATGTGTAAGTAAAGGTGATATCTCAAATCTCAAAAATATCGAACGATCTCTAGGCCACTCATTCGTGGGCGAAAGACCGTCCAAATCTCAGCGTTGGTTCTACTCGGTGAAACTCGAGTACCGAGCAGAACCGCTCATTCCGAAGAAAATAATTCACCGGCAAGTACCCCTCAGCGGGCCGTGCCGGAGAACACTTTCCCCGGTAACTGAATTGCTCCCTTAGGGCAAAACCTAAGAGAGCGAACTCATTTACCCAGGATAACAGCAACAGCCGAACCTCAGTTAAACTTCATTGGTTCAGCATTGCCATCCGTTACCCTATATGGGCATCTCATATAAAATCAATCACCGTATGTGTAAGTAAAGGTGATATCTCAAAAATATCGGACGATCTCTAGGCCACTCCATAGTGGGTGAAAGACCGTCCTAATCTCAGCGTTGGTTCCACTGAGTGACGGGCTCCCCGACCACTGAGTAGAACCGCTCAAATTCCGAGGAAAATAATTCACCGACAAAGCCCCTCAGCGGGCCGTGCCGAAGAACACCTTCCCCGAAGACTGAAAGTGCTCCCTTAAGGCAAAAACCTTAAGAGAGCGAACTCAAAAACTCATCGCCCAAGGGGGTAACAGCAACAGCCGAACCTCAGTTAAACTTCATTGGTACAGCATTGCATTGTTGCCATCCGTTACCCCCAAGGGCATTAATGAACCAATCGACCGTAATGTGTAAGTAAAGGTGATATCTCAAAAATATCGGACGATCTCTAGGCCACTCATTCGTGGGCGAAAGACCGTCCAAATCTCAGCGTTGGTTCTACTCAGTGAAACTCGATTACCGAGCAGAACCGCTCAAATTCCGAGGAACATAATTCACCGACAAAGCCCCTCAGCGGGCCGTGCCGGAGAACACCTTCCCCGGAGACTCAAAGTGCTCCCTTAAGGCAAAAACCTTAAGAGAGCGAACTCAAAAACTCGTCGCCCAAGGGGGTAAGAGCAACAGCCGAACCTCAGTTAAACTTCATTGGTACAGCTTTGCGTTGCTATCCATCACCCCCAAGGGCATTAATGAATCAATCACCGCATCTCACGGTTGATTGATTCCTTGGTTATCTCCGTGCAGTTATAATAAGGAAAATTATAATATTCTATACATATCATATTAGAAAGAAAAAGGTGTACTTCTAAAATTGACTATATCAATGAAATATTTCAATACATATAATTGATTTTTTATTAATTTCAATTAATGAAGAATAAGAATGTTGTTTTATTTTACTTTTCTTTATTGCCTTAAATGTTCTTACTGAGTGGGTCTCATGGTGAAGACATTTTGCTTCTGAAACCGAATTAACTTTCATTTTTCGATGTTGTGTAAAATCGATTTGGCATAGCAGTCGATGTTGTACCAATGCAATCTTATAAAGGATCTCAAGTGAGGGGTCGCTTAGAAAGAGGAGGGGAAAGAGTATTTTCCTCCAAAACCAGAACTTTTTAATATTCTCGCTTGAAATAATACTTCGGAAATTGTTAGAAGAAACGAGTTTTCCCTTGGAATAGGGACACTCCTTCTTAGAAAGGTACTGAATGCTTCCCATCTTCCAATCAACGGTCAATTTCGTCCTCTTTGATATTTTTAATTATCTCGAGAGGGTCCTTGAATGCATTCAATTACAATCGTACAACAGTAAGTGACTGTTGAACGTATAGCTAACCTTTAGCATCGTATACTTAAGTTTGTGGCTGCAATCCCGAAGCTTCAGGCAGAAAATAAAAATGAGTTTCCATCAGAAGTCGTTTTAAGTTCGCTGCTTCGTTTGGTGCGTTAATCTCACTTGCTGTAGTAAATCCGATTAATGCTTCAAATTGCTCTGCATTTGGGGATAATTTTGCCATAATCACGCGAAGATCGAAAATATCTGCAACCTTTTAATCTTTAATAAGATATATTATAATAAATTTCTTATTAAGTATAATTAATTTTGTAATATAATAATGAGTATTGTTAAAACTAACTGACTGCTTAAAATTTTGATGATATAATGAGAACACCCTTTTTCGTCTTACAAGTTAAATTTTATTTACCTTTAAAAACAAAATACACTCAAATCATTTCAGTGAATTGAGATTTTCGGACTGCAAAATTGTCATACTTTGTTGTTCCTTTCGCGGATCACAATCAGGGCAAACATCGTTTTGAATGTCTAACAGCCAAAACTGTGTTGCCACCAGCAGGAGAAATATTTCGGGAAAACATGTTCGCTGATTTCGAACACTGCAACATGACAAATATCAGGATTTCTTTGTCCGACCGGACTATCAAAGTTGACAACATTGACCTTCACTCCACCATTGCGCTTTATGGAGAGATGGCGCTAAAAACACCAACTCTCATTCGGTAGTAAGATCCACAGGCTGGAACCTTCAAATATCTTATAAATAAAAGGAAATGTGGAAAAAAGTAATCTCTGAATTACTTTATAGTTTTGGAGTTTTGGATGAAAAATATTCCTGAGATATGCGTGCTATTACACTTCTTTCGCCATCTTCTTAATAATTTAATTAACAAAAAAACAATCGTTGTTCTACAAAGGTGTTTCTTTTATTTTATCATTGATGCAGTTGTAAATTTAAAGATTCTTTCAAATGTTAGTTCCCTTCATACTGTGAGACATTATTAGTCAGCTTTATTTGGTATTTGAATATCGAAAGTGCTATTTTCATGCGAATCTTACTAGAATTTTGATTTTATATTAAAAAAAAAAAAAAGAAAATATTTCAATTAAGTAAAAATTCATTAACTGTTTTTCCATGAAAGTTGGATTCTCTTTTTTCTTTCTTTTGTTCTTGCTTGCATGTAATTCCTTGCGGAAAAATATCGGATTCACGTGGGTACAACAATACATTTTTTTTTGTTTTTTGTTTTTGTTTGTTTTTAAATAACTTGAATACCACCAAGTTTTCGTCTGAGAACACAACGCACGACACAACGCAAACTTCTTTATTTACTTTTGAAACTTTCAAAATCAGGTGTCTGAGCTTCAGCTTTAATTACCTCGTATTAACATTACTGTAATGTGTTCAACGTAGGGATGGATGTTGGACATTTAGCGAATTGTTGTCGTCTCTACTACCGAAGTAGAAATATAATCAAAGTAACGCAGCAAATTAAGTTTTAATTCACTTTGATATCAATTTGTTTTTAATTTTAACCATAATTAACTCTCTAGCTTTTATTGTGGTCTTTCAATGTGATTTATAAATCTCAGTGCGTAATTTTGAATCCAGCGTGCACATTTTCTGTTTCAATTGTTGAAATAGCAGCCCACGTGATTCCATGTGTTTAGTTTTAATTGTTAAAATGAAATCACGCAATTCAAGCAAGTCTTTGCAATATTGATCATAAGTTAGGCTTGCAAATTTTATAATAGATTTGATATGTCGTCCCCCCTGGAATCGCCTTGGTTGCAAATTTAGTCTGTAATTCTCAGTCTTCTTTGAATGTTACTTTTTTTTCTTGCGAATTTTTAGGACGAATGCGAAGAAACAAAATAAGTTTACAGAAGCGCACCATCTAAGACTCGATGGACAAAGATCGCTGAAACTTAAGTCTTTGGATTGAAAGAAAATCAGGAGCGGAGAGGTGTAAATGATGATGAAGATACTAGGCGGTACAATTCCATTTTAAAAGGAAGAGATTGCACACGAAGTGTATTCCGGCAAAATTCCTCTCGACTTCTGTAAATGACTCCCCCATTTCCAGAATTCATTCCCCCCTCCATCAACGAAGCTGGAAAAACGTGCGCAATTCCAGTTTCCCTTATCATTGGGACTGTTCTAATTATTCAAAGCAGAACAAAGTTGTTTCATACGAAATGTTGCATATGAAATAAAGTACAGAACTCGACAAAATGCGCCAATTTTTTTTTAAAGCAATATAATATTTAAAGGTAATCATAGCAAGTATTATTATACACTGGAATAGCATAAAAACATTTTAAAATTTAATGTTGTTAAAAATATTTTAATCGATAGACATAACACACAATAAATGTTAAAAAATGGTCTAATATTGAAGAAAAACAACACACTATGAATACTGTGTTGTAACAGGCGACTAAAATAGAACGCAGAGTTTCTAGAGTTTGTGTTTCGCTCGCTGAGGGAGCAATTTGAGCCTCCCTGGAAAGTGTTTTCCAACGTGGCCCGTGAGGGGCTTTGTCGGTGAATGCTTTTCCCTAGAATAGAATATGATTGGTTCTGCTCAAGAGTGGGGTGAGCCTGTCACTGAGTGGAACCAACGCTGAGTTGTGCGGTCTTTCGGCCATTCGTGAGGAGTGGTCTGGGAGATCGTCTTAATTTTTAGAGGCGGCTTTACTTACATGCCAGCCCATGCATGTCGTACGAGGCGACTGAAATGGGTACCCAGGGAGGGTAATGGATAGTAATGCTGTAACCAATGAAGTTTTAACTGAGGCTCGGTTATTGCTGTTACCCTCCTGCCATGATCAGAGCTTTAATAGCTCAATAACACCTCATCCATAAATTTTCTTCTACGGATAACTGGGAATATGAAAAGCATTCTTACTTCACCCATCTAGCCAAAAAAAAAAAAAAAAGCTTTCTAAGCTTGGATTGAAAAATATACAGGGGGGGGGGGGAATATGACGAGGCCCTGATCTCGTAACAACTTAAAGATGTGATTCACGTTTACAAGGAAAACATATACAGGCACAGCACATAAATACGAGTAAAAGAAAATATCCACAGTGTAATATGACCAAGATGAATTTCGAAGAAATTTTGCGTGCGTGTACAGGCATTAAGTCCTCATCAGAAAGAGGAGAAACTTACCAATATAAATCGCATTTCTCTCCACTGCGGTGCTTCTGTTTCCCTGATAGGTTTCTCTTCTTCGGGCTTATAAAAGTTAAGTTTTATTGTTGCCAAGGAAACGGCAATAAGATTCTGGCAGCGATCATGCAGACGTTTTGCTCTTTCATACGCTTGGTTTTTATTGCAATTTGAATACCAATTACAACAGAAAAACTGTGCACAATTTTACACTAATGTGTTTTGGCCAAGATGTCGAGTCTTCCAATTAATAGATAAAACTGATGAAATGAAATTTGTTTCTAAGATATTTCTCATGTTGATCTTTTGTTTTCCAGGTAGTGCATTCTAACTGCACCGAAAATGAAAGACATTGCCATGTGGTTAATTCCAAAGAATAATAGCAAAAATATGGAAACCCGTCATTGTGAGTAGACAATGTTATCAACTGTTTGTTGTTCTTTAAGTAAAAATTCATGTTAAGAAACATTTCGTCAAAAAGTAGTGTAAGGTTTGGAGTTCATTAATTTTAATGTGAGAAATACTTTGATTTTAACACCAAAAACTAAGCAGCGAGGTGTGTGTGTGTGTGTGTGTGTGTGTGTGTGTGTGTGTGTGTGTGTGTGTGTGTGTGTGTGTGTGTGTGTGTGTGTGTGTGTGTCATGCGGTGCACGATAAAACAGACAGACCACAGAAGAAGCTTGCAAGGACGGAGAGCAGAGAGACGCCGACAATGCACGGAAAATGATATAATGCAAGAGCGAATTTCAACATGATCACCGCCAGAATCAAGAATAAAGGTTATATATCTTCCACATGTATCTCTTCATCTAGTCGAGTTTTTGGAAGCCCTTAATCTTTAAGTATGACGGAGCTCTGGAATGTTCTGATAAACACTGAACAAAAATGATATTAAAGCAATTGAGAACCACAAGAAAGAACATGCGAGATAAAAATATAAGAAAATAAGTTTCCTTCGTAACTCTGCCACTCGTATGTTCATTCATGTTATATCAGTTGTATTAATATCATTAATACAACTGGTATTAATGGTATGTATGTTGACTACACGCATTGTTCTTCTATTCTGTTAACCTTCCTGGACATTTAATTATCCTTTGGGAATAAGACAACTGCAATTCATGAGGACTTGATTCACTTATCTTCGAGTGATTTGTGGAATGGTTACATCGTGGTTCTGTTCTTTAAAACAATAAGATTTCCTCCCAGTTCTAATCGAGGTTATCCGTTTTGAAAACGGTGAGCAGGTGGTCAAAGCACAAATAAGAAAACCTACGACACCGGCTTCGAAAAACTTGTTACGCTACGAGTAAAATGTGTTGAAAGTGTTGGGAAACGTTGTGCTATGAAAGAGCGTAAAAATAAGTCCCAGTTTTATTTATTTTCTATTATTTTATTGTCATTTTAGATGAGTCACTTACCACAATAGAGACTTGACCTCGGCAACACTTCTCACAGTCCACTGGAGAAGACTGATGGTAGAAACTCGCATGCCAGAATAATTCGACGAAACAAACAATATTTGACGTATTTCCTTCTCTCGCAACTTTCTTTTTCATTTGGACAATTCTCAGTAACTCCAGTTCCAAATCGAATCCACTGTTTGCTCTGCTTTGCCTGATTATGCAACTGATTACTGTTGTAGATCTCCACTGCGATGAATTTTCTTTTAAATCTCTTTTTCAGTCTATTTAGCCCTGCAGTCTTCTCTCTGTTTACCTATACAATATATTCGCTCTTTCTTGCCTCTTTCAAACCCGAAACCTCGTCATTCGTATGCGCGTTCGTATTAACAGAAACAAGCATTTATTTGAACATTCAAAAATCAACGAATAATTTCTGAAAAACATTGATTTTTTTTATATTTAAACCGAAAAGACCACTTAACTGAATTGTTTTCTAAGACGAAGGCTGATTCGAAGCGGGAAACTTGGGATTGAAAAGATCAATTTATCGGGGAGAGGAGTTTGTTTTTTAATTCTATTGATAAATCATTCATCAGTGTTAATTGAGTATACTGGGCGTGTTCATAACACACTGACAGACAAATAATATTCTAAATATTTTGTCTATTTCATTACGAATAAATTTTAAATTAAAACTTTTAAGAGAATTTAATAATTTATAATTAGGCAAATTTCAAAAGAGAACGCTAGATTTTATTCCCACACGATAATTATTTTAAAAGTAAAGAAATAAAATTACATTTTGAGGAATGTTCTCTGTTAACATCATCTTCATCATATCACCGAAGGCTCTGTTAACAGAGCCTTCGGTGATATGCTGGTGAAATTCACGCAATGGCTTGTGTGATCATTCCTAACACATCACAGCTACATCCTATTTTGTTTTTCTTTGAATCTGAAAGAACAATACACAGGGAAAAAAATAGAAGTTCAATTTGTCTAATAGCATTTGAAACAACCACGAGAAAACTGCACATCCCCAAGAGGAGTCTTACGAGATTTCGTTCAACTCCTGCAAAAGCTGTTTCACGAGGCATTCAAACTTACTATTAAAGACATTGGATTCCACCGAATGCAACAGCGAATCTTAAGAGTAATTTTAGTTTCCTTTTTATTATTATAAAGACCAAAAACCAGATTCATTTTCAATTTCTGGCATAACTGCACAATCGGCACTCGTTGGGTCCAGTGATTTTTATTTGTTCCCAGACATAATATTGCCACACTAATTCATTGCGTTTCCTTTATTTACTGACGGAAATAATATCACAAAAGCACTACTAATTTTCTGCCACACTTAAGATTTATTTTCTGCAGATTCTCATTGGCTAGTTGTTCATTGACATGCTGAACCGTTAGCGGCATTCAACACTTCACATATTTATTTATCAATTGACAATTGACAATTGACATTTATGTCTTTAAGGGTGAAGCAAGATGCTTTTCATATTCCCCGCTATCTGTCGTGGTTACAGTGAGGGTAAAATTTACGAGCAGTTTGCTCGCCCTGAATGGGCATGGAGATTATGCATCGTTATAGGAGGCTAATATAGTTTTTGGTCTTCTATATTTGAATATGTCCGTTGGCTCATATGCTGCAGCTTGTTGAATCAAATCATTGGGGTGTGTGGACGTCTTTAGAAAAAACTTGGAAGCTAAGGATTTATTTATCACTTTTCACACTTCAATTTAATAAAAATAATTTGTTTTATTATAAAAGGTGTTCTTCTAAAACTCTTTAAATAACAAAAATATAATAATCATTTTAAAAGTTCTTAAGAAATTTTTAATTAGTAATAAACTTATTTTGTATTAAATATGAAATATATTCAATATCAAATATATGAAATATATAATGTTATGTAAATGGTATTTGTTGATCAGTGTAAATTAATAAACTTGCATCGAATATTTAATGTCATATTCAATAGCATACGAAACATACGATAAACACCATAATCGAAATTAGAGCCAAAGGTTTCATTTCAGCTAATGTAAATTACATGAAAGTGAAGAATATTAAGGATCCATTCGTATTTTATAGTCAATATAAAATTAATTGTTATGAATATTGAACACAGAGCTTATAGTAATAGAAACCTTTGCATAGGAAGTTGCCTTAGCTTGTACAACTTAAAACACAAGATATTGTCGCCTTTTAAGGCTGATAAAACATAACTGTTTTTGATAAAATTCGACACTTTCGTGTTTCTCTTATTGTGCTATAAAATAATGACGGATATTTAATATACTCAGTAACAGGATATAATAGTTTCAGATAGCAAATAACTTAACAGCAGACATGCATGTTTCATTAGACTAATCACCTTATTAAATTCTAAATAAAGGTTTAAACATTACGAAATATTATAAATTCGTAAACGTAGCGTTTTCACGTTACACATTACTGTTAATAAATTGCACTGCTGTTAGATAATGAACTTATATAAGTAACTGTTGTTATATTTGTATTTTCAAGTGAAAATATGTATTTCGATTTATTTAATTTTTCGTTTCTAAACGAGAGTTCAAAGTTGATTCACTCCGAAGTGATTTCAAAAGAATCAGTTTATAGAATATGTCAATAAGACTTCAGCTCACTAGATTTTGGAAAATATTCAGTAAAATATAAAAATACACATTTCTTCAACAAAGAAATATGAGAAATCGACGTGAAATGCCTTGCTAAGTGCACCCCTCTTTAACCACCTTTGCTACGAGTTGCCTTGGAATCGCCGTCATTGATACACGCATTTTTTTAAAAGTGCGAGCATGTAATTGACATTCAGATTTATTTTTGAACGAAACGAACTAATTTCGCATTAACATTTGCTTAAACTCAGTTGCGCATAATTTCAAACAGATCGTTCCTCACTCCTTGCAGAATACCAAACAACTCACACCAAAGTTCTCACCTGTCTGTGTAAAGCTTCGCTGGTTGAGGGGTGCGTATCAGCTCTCCAACCAACCGAGGCTACTGCTTCGAATCCCGACGAGTGCATTGATGTTTGTGATGGCGTTTGTATGGTACATGATTTTCATCGCCGACTGTGAGATCATCGTCCCATTTATTTGGAGGCCTGCAGTGGCTTAAGGATGGTCTGTATAGCACGGGTTCCGTACTATTAAAAAATTAATAAAACAATTCTTGGCCACATTTTAGTATCGTATCGTGTACTCACTTCAGAGGCCACGTTTATTACCGTGTCAATATTCCATGCACAGCATTCATATTTGGGTTTATTGTGGTAGAAGTTCTAGCGAGAACAACCTAGTGGATTGCTACATCACAACATATGATGTAATGTTATGAGTCCTTATAAGGACTGGCTTAAAGGGGCGAAGCAAGAATTGCTTTTTATCTTCCCCGTTATCTGTAGAGGACAGTGTAGGGATAAGGTGTTATTGAGCTATAAAGGCTCTGATCATGGCAGGAGGGTAACAGCAATAGCCGCGCCTCAGTTAGAACTTCATTGGCTACAGCATTGCCATCCATTACCCTCCAAGGGTGTTAATCACCGCATTTCACGGTCGATTCAATTCTCCTCAACCCCGTTGTTATGAAGAAAATTATATTATAATATAAATATCATGTTAGTAAAAAAAAAAAAAAGGTGTACTTTTAAATTTCACTATATCAATGAAAAAGTTGAAACATAATTTTTTACTCTTTTTATAAACGCAATTTTAATTTACAAAATAAATCAAGTGAAACATAAGAATGATATTTAAGTTAATATTTCTCTTTTTTTCCTTAATTGTTCATGCTCAGTGGGTTCGTCATGGTGAAGACATTTTCTTCTTAAATCGAATTAACTTCCAATTTTAGATGTTGTGGAAAAGTGAAAACTTGTAACAATAGTCGATTTTATGCCAATGCAATCTTATAGAGAATCTAAACTGAGGAGTGGCTTAGAAAGCAAGGGAGGGGCGGAAAGAGGAGATGACTCCAAAACCAGAACTTTTCAATATTTTCGCTTCTCATAATACTTCAGAAATTGTTAGTAGAAAGGCCTCCTTGGATTAGGAACACTCTGTCGTAGAAAAGAATTTAATGTTTCCCATCTTCCAATCCAAACGGTCAATTACGTCCACCTTGATATTTTTAATATCTCGAGAAGTTGTTTGAAGGCAGTCACTTACAAACACCCACCCGTCACTTACTTTTGAACGTATAGCTAACCTTTAGCATCGTATACTTTAGTTTGTTTCTGGCTACAATCCCGAAGATTCAGTCATAAAAATAAAAATGAGTTTCCATCAGAAGTCCTTCTAACTTCGCTGTTCCATTTGAATCTGACTTGCTATACGAAGTATATTTTAGCGCTTCAAATTGCTCTGCAGTAGGAGCAGATATTGTCACTATCACCCGAAGATCAAAAAGATCTGCTAACATTTAAGGTTTATTTTAATAAATTTGTTATTAAGTATAATTTGCTTTGTAATAAATAAAAAAATTGTGAAAACTAACCGAATCCTTAAATTTTGATAATATCGTAAAAATACCATTTTTCGTCTTAAAACCTAAATTTTGAATTATTAACTTCATTTAAAAGTAATTTATTTACGTTGATAATTATGTATACTCGTGATGTAAATGTTCAGTAGCTATTATAACGATTATAAAATTCAGTAATGCATAAAAATGTATATACGGAAATGGAAATATCTCTAAGAAATAATAAAAGTTCGCGTTTACAAGAAAACCAAAATGTGTAAATAGCAATGGTGAAATTATTTCAATTAAGATGAATATTTAGGAATAGAATTAAGTAACTATACTACAGCATCACAAAACGAAAGTACAGACCGATCAACAGAATAGAATTTTAGCTCGCTTCTACTTGATTAAACTCGTGAGGGAAATCGTTAGATCCCTCAGTTTTTTTAGGACCTTCAACGAAATAAAAGTGAAAAGTAGTCTTTCGCGATTATCCCTATAGTTCCCTACTTGTAGATGGTGTTCTAGCAACACCAATTCTATGGAGTAGAAGAAATTAATCTCCTAAACCTAACCGTAATTGACAATGCTGATTCGTCGATATACAAATTGATTGTTATCCCTTTTGAAATACGTAAATGACCTCCTGACCGATAATAGGTGACCTATTGCATCATCAAATGTAGAGCAGGGTGGTTTAAGTGAGATTCTTACCTGAATGTTCCTCAGGACGATGTCAATTGAAGCGTCGAGTTCTATTTCCATCCTTTTATTTCGTGTTTTCTACATGTTAAGTTGAAAGACATTTTGAATACACCTTAAGAACTCCGTCCTTTCTTGTGGTATTCGTATGGAGGAAAAAACTTAAAATATTCCTGCAATTTTGGAGCGGTCAATTCACGTACAAAATAAACATTTTATGATTGCAAAGTTTACATTATGGCTTGGATTCAACATCTTCCCCACTTCTAATCGAGGTTATCCGCTTTGAAAATGGCGAGTAGGTCAAAGCACAAATAACAAAACGTACGACGACGGGTTCGAAAAACTTGTTACGCTACGGAGAAAATATATTGAAAGTGTGGGGGAATGTTGTGTTAAAAAATAGCGTTTAAACAAGTTACAACTGTAATTATTTTTTTATTATTTTGTTGAAGACGAAATCCGCACTTCTAATAGTCCATTGGAGAAGACTGATGGTAGAAACCCAGATGACAGAATAATCGATTTGCGTATTTCCTTCGCCCGCAATTTTTTTTTTCTTTGGACAATTCTCAGTAGCTCCAGTTCTAAATCGAATCCACTGTTTGCTCAGCTTTGTCTGATTATGCAACTGATTACTGTTGTGGATCTCCACTGCGATGAATTTTCTTTTAAATCTCTTTTTCAGCATATTCCTTCTTGCATTCTTATCTCTGCTTACCGCCACAATATATTTGCACTTTCAAACACGAAATCTCCTGATTATTCCTTTATTTTTACATCGCGTACTAGAATTTTGCAGTTTCCCCGTGAGAGGAAATTTAGTGACTACAGGAATCGCATTTCGTCTTCAATCTCCACCCGATGTGTGTTCTTATTAATAGAAATATTCCTCTATTTGAACATTCACAAATCATCAAGTAAATTTCTGGAGAAGATTCCTTTTTTTTTATATTTAAACCGAATATAAGACCACTTAGTTGAATGTTTTCTAAGATCGTTAATTTAACGCGAGAAACTCATGATTGTAAAGATCCATTTATCGGTGAAGCGTTTTATTAATTCTATTGGTAAATTATTCACCAGTGTTAGGTGAGTATAGGGGATGTGTTTTTAAAACAATTAGAAACAAATAATATTCTAAATATTTTTCTTATTTCATTAAGGATAAATTTTAAATTAAAACGTTTAAGAGAATTTAATTATTGATTTAAGCATTTTAAACAAATTTTAAAAAATTTCACTCTATTTTATTTCAACACCATAATTATTTTAAAAAGCAAAGATATAAAATTAAATTTTAAGGAAAAAAAATAAGGTGGGGGTGAGAGGGGGAAAGAATTGAAAACCCTTGGAGGGTAATGGATGGCAATGCTGTAGCCAATGAAGTTCTAACTAAGGCTCGGCTATTGCTGTTACCCTCCTGCCATGATCAGAGCTTTCATAGCTCAATAACACCTTATCCGTACACTGTCTCCACAGATAACGGGGAAGATGAAAAGCATTCTTGCTTCGCCCCTTTAAGCCAGTCCTTATAAGGACTATAAGAAATAAGGTTTACAAATACATGAAAGCATGATGAAATTACAACGTTACGTTACATATAAAGTTTACACGATTTTTAAATAAAGTTTACATACAATTTTTAAATAATTTCTTCGTGTTTTGTAAACGGATGATCACATTAATTCCACAGTAGATTCAGTCTTCTTCGATAAAGAATGCGAATTTTGTTTCAAACGTTTTTGCACACCAATTAAAATAGTCACGAGTCGTCCTAACTTCCCGTGCATGTATTTTATGAATGAAATTGAATTTAAGCTGAATGAAGTGAATTTAAGATTCGCATGTCTTCAAAATTGGGGATTTAACATAACACGAAACACATCAATGAACTGAACTGTTCCATCTTTACTCGGCGATTTTTGGACTATTTTTGTGGATAACATCGGTAGAAAATCGAATAATTTCGAATAAAATGCATTTTCAAGCCGTCGTTGATTTATCTTTCACTGTTTTGTAGTCTCATCATAGCGAAATGGTATTCTGAAATTAACGCAGTGGCTTCTGTGATAATCCCTATCACATGACGATGTAGCTGTGATGGTAACATTGTTACCATCACAGCTACATCGTGTTGAGTTTTTGAATCGGACAGAATAACATAAAGAAAACAATCTAAGTTCAGTTTCTCTCATAGCATTTGAAACCCGCATTGAGATACTCCCCATCCTATTTAAATAACTGCAACGTTATTTAAAACATCCAAATTTAAGATTCCAAGTGCCTTATTTCATTGTTAGAAATCGACTTTTATCCTCCATTGTTAGAATCCAGCTCGTAGCAGTCGCTTAATTCGTGTCAACATTTGCGTGGATGGCAAAATTGTTACAGCAAAGGATGTGCCATCTGCTCACGAAGATAATCAAGTAATCGGGGGGAAATAATCAAAAGATGAAAAATTGTTTTTCATCTTTTGATTATGAGGAGATATTTCAACATTTCATTACGTCCTTAAGTTCGATTGACTCAAAATTTCCACCTTAGTTGATTGCATTGTCATTAATGACATCGATAAAATCATAAATAATACTTTAATTCAATAATCTTCATATAAATCCAGAGATTTTTTGATAATTTAATATAAAAGAAATGGATGTTTAAATTAAATATGTTTTAAAAAAATTTTCTTCTTTTGCTGAAGAATTCTTTGAAAAATTTTACAAATCTTCACACACCTATTATTTATTCATCTGAAGTTAATATAAATAAACCCTGACCTAATTTTGGCATTCGTAATCTAATCCGTTCATATCTTCAGAATAGAACAATGCAAGTTAAAATTAACGGTTCTATATCGTCCCAGCGCCATATCTTTGCTGGAGTGCCACAGGGATCTCTACTGGCTCCATTGCTGTTTTCTGTATACATGTCAGACATCCCTCACAATCCGATGACTTCCATTTTAGCGCTGTATGCGGACGATACGGCAATACTAACCAGATCCCTCAGACCCCACTTCGTTACTAGAAAGCTTCAAGAAAACATTCTAAAGCTGGAGGGTTGGTTCTCTAGGTGGAGATTGGAAGTCAACCCCCTGAAAAGCTCAGCGGTTCTTTTCTCAAAAAGGCCAATGTCTCCTGCAGGAGATGTGTTACTATTCAATACTAAAATTCCCTGGCAGACAGAAACAAATTACCTGGGTGTAATTCTCGACAAAAAGCTATCTTTCAACCAACATATCAAGTCTGCATGTGCAAAAGCATCTAAAGCCATAGCTCAGATTTACCCGCTAATTAATAGAAATAGCAAGCTCAGCAACAGAATCAAATTGCAACTTTACCAGATGACGATTCGTCCCATAATCACCTATGCCTCTCCAGCCTGGAGCCACACCTCTAACGCTAACATTATCAAGATTCAGCGTGTGCAGAACAAGTGCTTGAGAATGATTCTGAACGCCCCGTGGTATGTTAGAAACAGCCAGCTCCATAGAGACACAAATATTCCATATATTCTCTCTTATCTACAATCCTTAGCTTCCAAGTTTTTTCTAAAGACGTCCACACACCCCAATGATTTGATTCAACAAGCTGCAGCATATGAGCCAACGGACATATTCAAATATAGAAGACCAAAAACTATATTAGCCTCCTATAACGATGCATAATCTCCATGCCCATTCAGGGCGAGCAAACTGCTCGTAAATTTTACCCTCACTGTAACCACGACAGATAGCGGGGAATATGAAAAGCATCTTGCTTCACCCTTAAAGACATAAATGTCAATTGTCAATTGTCAATTGGCATTCGTAATGTCGTTATTGTAGACAATATGTATGTCTTCGATTTGAGTTCCAGAAAAGGTGGAAGTAAACCTGCAGAAACTAAATGACAATGAGATCAAACAGAAGAAGAAAATATAAAATCAAAACAACCAGCCAAGAAAGAATGTACCTGAAAGAAAGAGTTGTCTTTCCCCTCCAGTTATGTCGTCTCCGAAGAAAAGTTACAGCAATAGTGAAACCCCCTTTAATTCCGAGTACAAGCAAGAGGCGTGTGTGTGTGTATGTATGGGGGGGGGAACAGCAATCCCAATCAGATCCTTCCAGGGAACATCTGGTGTAATGGAAAGGCTTCTCGCCGCAGTCGACAGGTTCGGCGAACCAGTATTTTATATATTCAACAAGGAAGGTTCGGTAAAACCCTATGTAAACGTGGAATGGTCCACTCTCTGTAACCGATGTATTATCTGTCTTATCAGACGCATGTAAGAACTATCCCAACTTCAAACATGGGTCGTAGTGGAGAAGACATAACGCATTAATTGAAATATTTATGAAAATTATAAGCAGCAGTAGGCTAAAATAGTCACAAATATTGTACGAAAGTCTGAGCATGAAAAGAAATTGACTCTACAAGCTAAACACAAAACAGAAAAATTTTATCGATATGCTGCAAGTAAAAGAAAGAAAGAATGTACGTCAAAGAATGACTTCTAAATGCAAAAGTTGTTGTTCCACTAATCAGCGTCCATTTTGTTAAAAGCTATCAACGTGGTGTGCACCACACTGAGCTCACTCTTCACCGGATTGAAGAAACTCGGGTGTATGAGGACGAGGTATTAGAGCTGTTGCACAAGCTGAATAAGAATTCAGCAAGAGGAACTGGTGGTGAAGATTTCGAAAAGTTGGTTACGGCTCGGATTCAGAAATGAATTGACAAGAATCTCCACTTTGAACGAATAACTTGGGTTTCTTAGGGAAGGTCAAGTTTTATCAAACTTGCTCGCATTCTATAATAATGCTACGATTGAACTAGATAAGGGAAATGGGTTCAACATTACACTTTGGGATTTTGCTAAGGCTTTTGACAGAATACAGCATGGAAGTCCGTTGCATAAATTGAAGAATATCGGATTAGATACTTCTTGGGCGAAGAACGGTTCCTAAGGAGATGGTGTAGGCCAGCCATGTGTCAGATTAAACAGGCGGAATTAAAGGGTGCATATATTAGTAACATCACTGTTTTTATGACCTTTTACACTCAGATTTTATTAGTTTTGTTGGGATCTTCCGAGCCAGGTATCCCCAGTTTCTTCATTTGTTTTTATTGGTTTATTAGGTTTTACAGGATTTTAAACTTTATATAGTGGTGTTTTTCATGGTATTTTAACATTGTTTTTATCTGATTGCTTTTGTGTTAGGGTTTTACCGTATTTTTTTTTCCTTTTTTAGATTCCTTTAAGGAGTGAAAAGTCAAACAACCGTTTAGAAGTACCCGGTGGGTCAACAGCTAAAACTGGTTAAATGCGGCCACTTTCTATTACATCTAATAATGCGCTTCGTATACAAAATAAATGGATTGATTATCGCATAAATTGGAAGTATTCGAAACCAAATTTATTTCGCTTTCGATATTCCATCAGTGAAACTTTCATCATTTCGGACAAAACTGAAAACATAATGAGACTTTTCAAAATTGTGGTAAAAAGCGAATTGCTATGCTTTTACTGTGTAGCAATTTGAGCTATTTCCCGTTTGTAAATGGCGTGAAAGAATTCATATTATGGTGAGGAATGGGGATGTTTCATTAACTACGAGGGGTCGGAAGAAGTGAGATCCCGATCGAAAAATAAAAAACGTAAAACGCGTGTCTTCGTGAATAAGCCTGTGAATGCTTCACCATCCAGCTATGCTGCCCAGAGGGAGGTATCGTAATGGTGGGTGGGCGGGTGCGTAGTCGGACAGAACAGGAACATGACTGATGAATAAAGGAAAGTCATGAGAGCTTCACATTCACGTCCCAGTTGTACTTTATCGAATATTTCGGTACTTAGAGAGCAGGTTTAGCTCGACAAAATGTCTTTATAGCATGGAGGGAGGAATGAAATCAGACCCAAGACGGATCAGAACCGACCGAGTTCGAGGTGTTGCGAACAATGTTTTTTCTCACCTGAATTTCATTTCCCGAGAATGCACAAAAACCATCCATCAGCAAATGCATCCATTAATCACGTGACCATAATTGCTTTTGCCCTGAACCTGTCAAAAAATTCAAATCTGTTTTTGAGCATCCTTGACTTGCGCTGCTAAATTCTTGAGTTTGTCTCTTCTATAATAATAAAATATATTTCTTAAATGCTTCACTTGTTCCATTCAAATTCTTAACTTCAACTTACAAGAAAGCAAATTTACTATTAAGATTGTATTTCCTTTGAATTTCCCAAATAGGCTTAATCATTAATTGAAGTATCATGACTTTTTTCTTCTCTCTCTCTCTCTCTCTCTCTCTCTCTCTCTCTCTATATATATATATATATATATATATATATATATATATATATATATATATATATATATATACATACAGAGAGACTCATACCTATACTTAGCTTTTCTTAAATTCTAAAATGCAGTAAACACCATTAAATATTTCATATCAAAATATATTCCAATTGGATAATCACAAACAAACATCACGCTTCGGAAATTGAAAGGAGAAATTATCCAGTGGGTAATGGATGACAATGCTGTAGCGTGTAGCCAATGAAGTTTTAACTGAGGCTCGGCTATTGCTGTTGCCCCACCAATACCAGAGCTTATAGCTCAATTATACCCCATCCGTACATTTTCTTCTACAGATAAAGGGGGATATTAAAAGCATTCTTGCTTCATCCATCTAGCCAAAAATTAAAAAAAAAAATATTGCATTTATTCTTGAATGCGATACATCACATTCCTAGATTTAAAGTGACGCATTGTTTACATTAAGGTTCATAAAATATATTTTGTTTGTGAAGATTGAAGAATTTACTACCAAAAGCACGTGAATTCGGTATCATGTAATTAGAAAACCCTCAAGAATTGCAATCATTTCTAGTAGTCTAATATATTTTATCGCGTAATTTCAAAAATGAAATCTCGGAATTTTTTATTTTTACTTTTATACTTTTTTTATCTAAATTGAATCAAAAAGTTATTTAAAAGTTCGCATTTAAGAAATGAATGCGAATGAGTTCGATTTATCTTATTTAGTTCACATCAAATTCTATTAACCAGTTTTATTTCTAATTCTAACCTTGGACGTGTTTGAATTCGAGAGAATCAAACCTTGACTGTCTAAAAGTCGATCAGCTGTGAATTACTCATCCTACTTTTACCTAATAAGTGAAGTGTCGATTCCTGTTTGAAGACACAAGTGCTTTGGACTCAAGCTGTCGTATTTAATTTATTAGTCCTACCTGACAGTAGCGACTATTGGCGGCTCGTGGCTTGAAATCGTGGGGATACTGCAACTTTCGAAATATACATACACAATGCAAGTATAGTGTATACGTGTTCGGATAAAGTATCAAAATTATGATAAATATTTAAAAAAAAATTAAACATGAAACATATTGTTTATTATCGATAAAATTATATTGTTTGGTATAATTCAAAATTACTTTAAAATTCTGAGGTCATGATTGTCAATAACGCCGATGATGTTCTAAAATAAAAACTGTAACAAATGTTATGTCTTTAATTGTAATGTTCAAATATTTAAAAAGACGGAGTAAACACGATAAGCACTACGAACACTCGACTACTGGCGCAAACTGCATATAAACAACAGTGGAACTGCGCGACGGACAGTGCCCTAATAGCTCGCATTTCAGTATAACATGCATATGCTTGCGCGCGTAGCAATATGCCACTGTGGTAAACACAGTGCTGCTAGCGTCCTTCGTCCTCCAAATGCTACAAGATGGATTTTTATTATTTTTTTTTACAAAATAAGAAAATTGTATAGGATTGTTGATGATAAAATTAAATATTACAAGCAAATATAAATAAATTAATGAATATATTTATGTATCGAGAAAAATTGGGGTTCCGCAGTGCCTATGCACGAGCTGCCTCTGGTAACGGCGCCATGCGATCGTAAGTTTGGTTCCCACAGACCACAGGACGATTGCGTATCTCTGAGTCCTCAGAGATATCACTCTGGTCAATCATCTCATATTGGCGGAAATAATCCTCACCTCGTGTGTCTAATGGCGAACGTTTCTATGGAAACACTCCTTCTGGCCTGTAATAACCCTTGGAAAATTTGGACCTCAATCATAGTTAAGGCAATTTACTTTTAATTAATACAAATAGCACAGAAATGCCGGTTTAATAGTGAGATTAGGGAAAGATTTTTCACTCACTCACTTACTCTTCCTGTTTTTTGTAAATAATTTGATTAATTTTCAATACATACATTTAGAGGGAAGGAATTCCCTCTAAATGTATACCTTAATTCAACGTTCTTCCAATTTGGTACCTCTGAAGTGGTTAACAAATCGTTTGCCCAAATGAATGCTGAGTGATGCTTGCTGTTAAAAGAATTTTATTAAGAAATTTTATCTTTTTTCTTTTACTTTTTGTGTCCCGTGGTCTAAAAGAAATAAAAACATTGAATAAATTAACATAATCTCTTAGAAATTAGTCATTTTAATTCCTCTGTTAAGAAAATTAGATTTTGGTTACTAACTGAAGCAAATATATTTTAATAAAAAAAAAAACACGACTTAACAATTTAGTGAGCAAAAGGAAGAGATTGGAATATATTAACTAGTTTCGAAAGTAATACTGTTTTTTCAGGATGTTCCGAATAAACATCCGTCATTTTTTTATTACAATAATAATAAAATTTCGTACGTAATACGAATTTCGTACGTGGTGTACGAAATCATAAAATAAAAGTCGTTCGAAGAACATTTAAAAGTGTGAAGGGGACGCTTTCAACTGGAAGTTGTGTTTAAAGGAAGAAGAGATGGAAAAAAAAAATAAGCAGTTTGGTTAAGCCTAGATATGTAACTAGATGGCGCTAATTGCTCCAATTATCACGTGTAATCTGCCACGACAGAACGTTTCTTGTAGATAATTTTAGTTTTAAAATACGAGATTACGGAACACTTTCATTCATCCGGTTTTTACGTAAAGGTTTATTTTAGACACATTTTGTGTTGTTTTTAATATTTCTTAAGGTTGAATTCTCAGACTAATTTCAATCGCATTTTTCTTTCTTTTTTTTCAGCCTTTTCTTATGTAATTTGCTGTTTCTCGAATATGTGGTAATATGAAAAAAAAAACAGAGCGATTAAGCACAGGCCACTTTCATGGATTTTTTACCCCCTTCGTACTTTCAGAACAGATCACACTTTGTCCTTATTAAAACGTTAAGATAGTCCATTCCATGTTAATCACGTGAATCCTTCTGATGTTTATGGCTTCTCTAAATTAATCAGAAAACAAATCACGTCTCTACGATAAACTGACATTTAAACTATTTTTATTTTAAGGTTCTTATTTATTCCAAGACGACATTTTCGATAAATTTCTGTTTTCTTGCCACGATAAAGAATAACACTGCTGTATTTTGACACGTTCATTGACGTACCCTTTCCATATCTTAAGATCCGGATATCTTAAAACAAATTTTAAATGCGGTTGTTTACTGCTTCACCCCCCCCCCCCACCCTTAGGAAATGTTATAGTCAGTTTTTACAGCACTCAGTTGACCACAAGAAGTAACGCATGCATGGCTGTAATCGCACGAGAAGGCAGAAAACAGTTGAACTTACTCTCCACATAGGACAGTAAGTTCAAACGTTGTCAACAAAAGTGAACGAACGCAAAATGCGTTCCAAGAACACCCTTTTCCTCGCTCATTACGAGAGTTATCCCATTTTGTCGTTCAGAGGCAACATTTGGAATCGGAGTACTCATGCTCCAGTTACCCTCCGAGTTTCGGATTGCAATGTGACTTAGCGTAACGAACAATAAAACACGGAACTAAATACGTCATTCCCTTCTGTATATGACCAATAAGCAGTGTCGTTTATTTATTACGTTCCTTCTGTCGTATCTTCTTTCTTGTCCACAGCGATGAAGCTGCTTCCATTCCCTATATAAATCAGGGAGTTTCACAGCCTTGATGCTTGCTTACAAAGAAGTTTAGCGAACAACAGCTGTTCTCGTCTTTCACTACCTTTCACGCGTCATCTGCCCAAATCACCTGGCGAGGTCACAACGGGTGTAATGACGGCGAAATGAGAGGTTTACAACGTCGAAAACCGGAGATCTCCCGATAAGATTTTATTGGCAATTATGATTTTCGTGTGATGTACTGTTTGTTATCATCAATTTAGTTCCATTTATATAAAAAAAGCCAATGTGGATTTTGCTTCTAAGACCTGTTAAATCTTAAGTGGATCTCTTTTCCATTTGCTTTTAGTTTATAGCACTAATTGGTTAACAAAGAACCACTCGATCAGCTCAAGAAATAACACTTAAGAAATATAAACAAATTTTACACTGTTTCTATGACAACGCTGCCTTCATCACAAGATTTGCATTCCTAAACAATGACCGGGTTCCTGAAATGCATTTTATACACCCCGTTGGGGTATGATTCCTTCCTTTAGGATAAGGATATCGACTCTGTTCATTGGTTTCACCACCACCACTGAAGCATCTTTTCGATTAATCAGCACGTTTCTGTACGAACTCCTAGTAACTGTTTATGACGTACGTATGTAACTGTGTTAGTTTTTAAGAGTGGTTTTAACAGGATGTTAAATCGACTTAACATGGTATTAAAGGGTAAAGTATGTTACATTTAAATTCCAATTAAAGAATCCCCTAAACTTTAAGCACTTGACCTTCCATTTGTTGGAAGCTTCTTCCCTGAACATTAAGAATTGCGATAGGCTAGTTTCGAATAGCGATAACCTGGTTCAGAATCCGGCCGACGATGTAAAAATATCTTAAACAATTTCAACTGAATGTTGAAGTGATCTATAAAATTAGTAGGCGGATAAAAGTACCACAATTCCTTGCGATTTCCAACCACGAAACGTTTCTGTAAATCTGTAGAACAGAAGTACCGCGGATGGGACGAGTTTGCTACTTTTATTAATTTTATTGTTTTTTGGTAATTGACTTATTTTTGACAGAATCAGGAAATCTGTCTTTCAAGACTATACATGGACCATTTTAAAGTCATTTCAGTCAATGAGCGGGAGTGATGACCTCGCTCCGGGCGAGGAAATCCTACTCCCTTCTAAGCACAATCACTTCGCGTTATGGAATCCTCGATTTGGCGAAGTATCCGCGAACTAGCCCCCCCCCCCCCCAACCAGTTAAGAAGACCATCAGGAAATAATTCACCAGAAGATCTTTTCTGATGTTCCTGGTGTTTTATCGTTTTATATGATCTTAAATATTTACGTAAGTCAAGTAAGTTATCTTAATAATAACCTTTTTGGTGTTATTAGTTTTTATTTTTTTATTATTATTAACCCGACGTTCTTCAGTTTATGACTTGAACCTTCACTCTCAGTGTGCTAAAGCATCATTTTAATAACACTCGTTATTAAAATGATGTGTCATAATTAAAAAAAAAACTTATTAATATTCCTAAAGTTGGAGATGAACTGTCCTCATGGAACCCTCCTGGGTTATTAATTTCCTCAGCATCTCTCTTAAACACGCACACATCATGCAATGAAAGCTGTCAGTTCTCGATCTGACTTTACTGAATTAGAAAACGGAAAACGAATTGCAATTTCTGGCGGGAAAAGCATTGGGATTACTTCAGATTGTACATCTAGATTAAGTTTCTGATGGTCATAAATCACTGGGAAACCAAATATTAATGTAAGTGATTAACATTTGAATCTCTACAGGCTATTCCTTTAAATCATCTAAATTACTCATTCGACTGGTCCACTGCGAGTCATTTGTTCGGCTAATAAGGATAACCTGGCTGGAAAATTAGACAAGATATAAAATATCATAAATACACGTCATCTTCATTTTAATGAGGATCGGAGTTGTCCTTCAGGAAATGCATTAGCTCGAGATCATATTTAGGATTAAAAAAATGCAAATCCTGTAAAAAAATCTTTTACGGACTGAAGGCTTCCAAAACCACGTTAGCTATGCTTTCCAACAACAGCCAGGAAACTTAAGGGATAGTTGAAACGTGCGCACGCACGTGGCTAAAGGATTTTACGAAGGTCGGTGTATGTGTGTGTGGAAATCGTCGCCTAACAGAGAACGTGTGGGAAACGCTGTGTGCAGTTTTCGGGTTGCTAGATCTGTTCGTGTCGCTCCTTAAAGAGAGATTCTGCATGAATTATTTCTTTCATCCTGACCCCCCCCCCCCCCCCAGATCGGAAAGGAAGATTAAGTGACGTGCAGGGATTTTTAGCAGGACTGTCGCTATTATCAAATATCAGTTTTCGTAGCGGATTAGTCCGGACAAGTGATGTGGCCCAGTTGGAAAAAGAATCCTTCCTTAGCGATTCGTTTCAAAGATGTCTTGGAAGGACCTGTTGAATGCAAGTTCTCTGATGAATGATGGGCTTGATCTGCAAGAGAAATCAGTGGAATTCATGGGATTTTTTGCTCTTTTTAATTAAAACAAGTGATGACGTCGCTTCAGTATCCAGATTAGGTAAGATCGAATTTTACAGAAAAAGAAAGTGTCTGGAACTATGATATTTTTTTCCAACTGTAAATTTCGCCTTTTATTTTCCCCATGAAAATTCCGCATAGTTTATGGGGAATTGTTATGGGGAAAATAAAAGCACATCCATTTGAAAATACAAAGGAAGTTTTAATTTACAAATCAGACAAAGCAGAATTTTATTTTAAATTAAACAAAAAACAATTAAGGTAGAATAGTGTACTAAATGAATGGAATATTTCGTGTATGTGTGTGAGAGAGAGAAAGAAAGAAAGAGAGAAGTCAATGTGAGATATTTTCAAAGCTGTTTTGAAGAACGTTTCTTCTAATTTCGTATTTTTTTTTAATTATTCCACTTCCAATGTATTCTGACCTTTTGTTCACTTTCAAACGTCTGTTCGTGTCGCAAATTGACGTACAGTTTCACAGAGCAATTGCCATCTGGATTTCACATTAGCATCTGCTCGTTAAATCTTTCAAATTTCCTTTAATTGCGTCTCGAAAAAAATTAAGAATTCGTTGTAAGTGCTCGAAATGAGAGATTAAAGCAATCTTGCCAACTTAGAATATTCCTTCAAAAAAAATTTGGGAGCGCATCTCGGATTCGATGCGGGTGCAATCACAGTTGCAGGACGGAGTACATTCGAGAGAAGATTGATATTTGTTTTTCGCTTTGACTGACTCTGGTTCGACTCCCGTCTGAGATGCAAAGGAATCTTTTGCGATTTTCGCTCAAGTCCGGCAACAGAGCATTTTCCCTCCAGAGATGATAAACTTGCTTTAGAACACATCCAGTTGAACAGGAAAATCGTGCACTAGCCTCATGGCCTGATTTTAAGACTGCGATGATGACAAGAAAAAAATAGATTTGTGTAGTTTATAGATTATAATCGCAGTTTTCTAATGCGGGAATTATGAAACAAAAAAGTCTTATTCGTATAAATCCATCTGAACGTAATCAGACGCTTTAATACTTTTAATCAGTGTAGGAAGTATTCATAATTCTCAATCCCTCGAGATGATCGCTTAACAGGACTTGGTGGAAATATTTTCAAACACTTGTGAAATGCATTATTGGTATACTCTGCTTTTTAATTAAGTGAAAACTTATCGAAACGAACCCTCTCGCTGCTGTTTTGGCGATCTTTTGCATGCATAAGTTGACTGGGGAAAGAATGAACGAGTCAAGTGTGAGCAGGGCCTTCTCTTTAGTCACACCTGAAAGAATCGAAACGTCAACTAAATACCTGACATTCTCTTGCACAACATTCAATATTACCTTTGGATATTATTTTGATCGCTCACAATTTAATAGTAATATAATTCCTAGTGTTTCTTATTTCTATTTAGTGTATGTTATATTTAATATAGAATAATAAAGAAAAATAAATGCCATTTATAAATCAATATTCTTTTATTAATAGCATTTAGTATAATGCAAATATATATATATTAATTCAAATCTACCATTAAATTTCTCAAATGATACGCAAATATATATTGGAAGAACTTCACTTAATTTATCTAGTCTAATATCTCTTTGCCATTTTTTACTATGCGGAGTCGAGGGTTTGTTAATCATCAGATCTCAAACCATTTACAGAATAAGGTGGTCAGCGCTACGTCCAGGTGTATCCTATGTCCGTAGTGTTGAGTTCTCTAGGCCGGTTTGCCTGCTTTGCGGGATGAAAAACCCCCGGATAAACTGGGGAATAAACCATACACGCGCAAGACCGGCTAACTTGGTTATGGCTGAGGAAGATCCTTCCGCTCCTCACGTCACTGAAGGGAATCGATCCTACGACACTCCTTCCCCAGGCATATGGTTGCGAAGCACACAGTCACTAGGCTACCTACGTGGACGAATCACACAATTTATTTTGTGTAAATTTAAGTCAATGGTTTATAAAAATTAAATGAATATTAAATCCAGCATTATTTCAAGCCGAATGTAGAAACTATAAAAGTTTCGTATGAAATTTGACCAGATAGCTTACAGGAACACACTCCCCGGTATTTACGAGTTGCCCTAGCAGGACCTTATAGGAGAGATGATCGCTTGGGCATAGCGATCTTGTGTTTTTCTATTGTTATACGCAGACCAGAAATTTAATCCGAAGTGATCTCATCTCCAATAAATAACACGGTTTAATCTCAAAATGGGCTTTATTCTAAAAAATAAACGATTAAAGGTCTAACCAAAAGAATAAGATTTACTTGATTTATTTAGAATCAAATAATACTTTATTTTCTTCTAATAAATATTCTCAAGTGCAAGTGGTGTTTGCTTATTCCGAAGGATGATCTGAGCTTCCTGAAGGATACGCGTTCTAAGTGTTATTGGCTTTGTCTTCTAAATCAACGAATAATGCGCAATAGTTTATGAAGGAGGAATACAAAGGCGCCATCTGTGTGTAAATTGTGGTTTCTATCAAGTAGCAAATACACGGTCATTTTTGTTATTGTTGTTTTCGTATTAATTTTTGCCAAATCGAGCGACCAAGTACCGAAATTTTATTGAAAAGTGAAGAAAGTGTTTTCCGGGATTCAAACCTATCAAAAGTTCTTGTCTGAAATATTTTAAGGAAAATACACAAAAGCACAATCAAATAGAATTGCTCCACAGCACATATTACAATTTTTGTCAGCATTTTATTTATTTTTTAATATACATTTAGTGTTATGAACATTGCGGAAAAAAAAAAGTCTTTCCTGAGTTTCCGAAAGACGGCAGCACTGCATAAACTGTTTTGTCATTCCTGACATGGCGTCTTCTGTCTGTATCCGTCATGTGGGTCTCAAATTTTGATCTCAGAATACCACACCAGGTGGCACTTCTGAAGTGTTTGCTGTGTACCCAGAGAATATTTGAAATTAGTAAGTTGGTTATTGTGCGAGGAATAGAGAGAAGGACGAAAGAACGCCATTAATCGCTTGGAGAAGTCTCTCATGTGAATGAGGACATTTCTGAGACAACCAAATTCTCATAAATCGTTTTTTCTCTGGCCAAATCACATACAGATGAGGGATATTTGGAATGCCTTAACAGCGAATTAGTATTGCCACCTGCTGGAGAAAAATGGCAAATTAATTGACGGATTTCGAACCGTTACGTGGTAAATAAACAAATTTCCAGACTTTTCGACTAATTGCTTTCGAAATTTATAATTTTGGGGATATTTGCGACAAATATGGGCCACCGAAAAAAGTGGAATAAGCCTCGGTTTTAATAAAATATGCTTGCGAGAACGGATTTCAGTGGTGACACTATTGATCCTGTTTCTATCAGTGCTGTTTATGGTGGCCATTACATAGCACGCGCCAAAACGTCAACTATTAGGTGAGTGATGAAGGTTGAGGTCAGCAGACCTAATTTTCAGTTTTAAAGGGGAAATTCGTTTCCATAATACTTTGCCACTTTGAAGCAAAAATATTCCTGAGATGGGCGTGCTGTCATAGCTTTCCTGTCTTCTTATCTTCGTTATCAGTCTTATTAGTTACTTACTTAACAAACAAACAAACAAGAAAGCAATCAGAGTTCTATTAGTGCGTTCTTGTTTATTCCTCAAATGCCATTTGCATATCTCTTTTGGTGTATCCAACACGTCGATCGGATTCTCCAACACGTGTTCTCAGGTTTTCTTAGCTTCGATGTAATTATAAATTCAAACATCACGAACTCAGCTGCATTTGCCATTTATATTGCAGTGTTCATTTTAGTGCATATATTAAGAAGAAAATATGCTCACCAAAAAGTCTATCGGTTGAACGAAAAGAAAAAACTACATTGCACTTCATTTATATTTTAACGATGTACAAACACCAAAAGCAGTCTTTCCATGGAAGTTAGATCCCCCCCCCCTTATTTTACATTCATTTCCTAAAGGGAAAAAAAGAATTTGATTACCCTGGTTGACATTAAAAGATTAAAAAAAAACACCGTAATTTGATTTGTACTGATTGTATTTTCTCCAATGAGAACAATTAACAAGAGAGCAATTTTTTAATGTAAACCTTCTAGCAGTATTGAACACCCGTTTTGAAACTATGAACGAATGAGGTGGCTTGAAACAGTAGTACATAACATGAGTAATAAAGAAAAAGGTTTTCCTTTCGAAATATGCTGAACGCGCCGCAGCCGAAAATGAACCCGATTGTTATTCGAGGATATAATAACCTTGATTATTGCCTTGCTGAATTATCCACTGCTGATAGAATAATCACCTGATTCGATATTTTTGTGGAATTGATTAGTTGGTGCTTCACACACCATTTAAAAAACCATTTCGCGAACAATCAAAGGCGTTGCGAATGACTTTCTATTTCTTGCCAAATTTAGGAGCCGGTTAAGAAGTGCATTGGAAACCAGGTTAAGAAATTCTGTATTCCTTCAAGTTGTCTCGTTCTGATTTTAATACACAAATTTATTTCAGTTTTAATTACTTACATAAATACTAATTGCGGTGCGATGTCCTGATGAGTAGAGGACATTTCAAGAGAAGAAAGATGGATGGTGCATATCCCCGTTTATGCAATCCTAGCTGCTTGGTTGCACATCCGGTAATTAGCTTCTTAGTCGATGCTGCCAAGAAGAAATGCCTGGAGGTGAGGTTGTCAACCAATGTAGGGAGATAAAGTTGTCCTAAGTGGAAGTCCCAGTTCTTATTCCTATGAGTAGCAAGTTATTAATCACCATGTGGACACGCCCAAACCCTCACGCCTCATCGAACATGAAGAACTAATTATAATACCAGATACAATTTATTCACGAACACATCACAGGAGTTAATTACGGAAGGCGAATGTTTCTCACAGTGTGTTCTGTTTTGAAATAATTTGCAGAAGACCATCCCAATGCTGGTTAGAGAAATTTGAAAGTAAATTGCAAATATGTTTGTCTTTAGAAATAAATTGTGGTTTGTTTACTTCAATAGTAAGAGTTTAGCTTTCGCGCTTCCATAGCAATTCTAATACTGTAGGAACGAGTTCAATTTACGCTACGAATATGCAGAGGGGGGTTTAAGAATGGAACAGCTTACATTTTAAGGGGAGTCTTGCATCACTTGAACTGCTTTGAAAAACTTTTAGATTAGAAGTTGCATCCTGTATGAAAACTTGTGCGTTTTTTACGTTTTCTGTCATAAACAAGAATTTGCTCTCCACAAGAAATGTTCCGAGAAGAAGGATTTAGATGATGGCGATCGAACTATTCTGAAACACTTCACCATCGCACTGATAAAATATATTTTATTGTGAAGAGACTTGCACATCTATAACTTAATCACTTGAAGATGTTCAAAATGTGAAAAATAATGAAGTCGCTAAGCCATCATACGCGTGCCAACTAAAATTATTAAGCACTTATGAAAAGCCGTCTGATTACGCTAGAGTTACACATTTTCCAGCTGGATTATTGCTATACCTTAAGCTATTATTCGACGCGTTGTTTTAACATGGATCTTCCCTATTAAAATCCCAATTATCCAATTGGCCTTCCGAGTCCAGAGTTTTGTGGCTTCTCGTGTTTAAGTGCATATCGTGGCTTAAACAGTTTACGTCGACACCTTCCCCTCAAGTTAATGTTTTCTTTATAGAGGAAAGTCATCATCTTTTCGCAACATCTTTCTTTGTTAATACGCTTTCAAAGATTCACGGACTAATTCAGAATGTCAAAAGAAAAAAAGGTTTGCAGACGGGATTAAAGGAATGAAAAAAATGATGACAGACAGGATTAATTCTGTCATCTGAGTTTATTTGCTCTGTTGGTGATGTTCACCGTGAGTGAATCGACGTTTAACCTGCAAAGCTTCAAAGTCTTTTAATAGAAAGCGTGAAACCTTTCTCCCAATAATTAACTTAATGTGGAAACCGCTCCTTGAGATCTCTTTTCTTAAACACCGAGAAATTCTTTCAAGGAGACTTAAATTAAGAAAGTTTGCCAACCTTCAGTATAACGTGCCGAACGACCTTCTTAGCCCCCGATCCCCTTTTGCTGTGGGTCGATTCCGATATCGAGCGAGTGTGTTTGAGTTCTGCCATCTGTGGCTTTTGAATTAGAACCCCCCCCACCCCATGGAGAAGAAGTTGTTTTCTATCATTCACTGCGTTTCGCGAGCGTCAAACAAATCCTTTTGCATATCCTATTTTTCGCATTTCCATGAATGACTACTGAAAGAGGAGACTTCAATTCAAGCTTCCATCAAGTCATCCCAGACTGCCGCATGAGCCGCTCTGCAATCTTAGGACACAACCTGGAAATCTCAGATTTACTTGCAGATGACGTTATTAAAACATGGACACCTGGTGGCGAAATAAAACACTGACACCAGAAAAAAGATTTGTAAACCACTGAAATGAGTGCTCGCATACTTTTGATGACGCATTGTTCCGTAGTATTACAGAATACTTAATTATTTATTAAGTGTATCATGTTAAGTAAAATCACTGCCTGAACAAAGCATATTGTCTTAAGGACTCCACCTTATTCCTCAGCAGTCTGTCTTACCGTGCAGGCTTCCCTCACCACTTCCGTCGATAAAACTATTTCACAGGTCAAGCAAGAGTTTGACGTTTTAAGCTTCAGAGAGATATTCGTGATCACGCGTGGACACACGAGATAAAAGATAATACAACAATTTTGTGTGACGTAATAATGTAGCAATGCTTGGTTTTCCTCTCTACGTTTTCCATCGGAATGTACTAAATTTGGATACTCGTGATGCACTTTATTTTGTTTAAAGTTGATAAATATTTTCAATGTCCAATCGTCCCTGATTTTATTCCGCCCATTACTTTAAGGGAGGGGGGGCATCCTTAAATAGTTTAGTGAAGGAAAAAAAAGACTAAATTTTCTATAGGAAATATTTACCAGCATATGTGTTATTTATTTATAGACAGTGTAGCAGAGGACAAAATTTGAAATGGGATAATGCAAGCACTTCAGTTCTTTCCCGAATATTTGGAATAAGCAAAGTCTTCCTCTTTCGCTTGTCGTTCTTACTTTTCTCATTATTCAGACCAGAGCACCGCTTATGTAGGACTACGTACAACATCTTTGTACGTGAGGCAAAGAACCAGACTTCGCAATATTCGGTACACAGTTCAAAGAAAAAAATCCTTGAGACTTTGGGATCATCAAATTACTTTCTTTATTCGCTATTTTAAGAAGTTTCTTTAGAAAACCACGGATGGAAGCTTCGCTGCACTCAAATACTTGGAACGAACCAACACGGGTGGAACAGTTGCATGAAATGACAAAAGATTTGCTTCGTGACCTTTCCCTGACCTTTCCGTTCAATTCACACATCCTTTTCACTAGTCATCGCAGTGAAAAAGGACGAACGTGAACTCATCCCCACTTCACACTGCGGCTTCAAACTTCCTTGCAAGGGGAAGGTGAGAATAAAATACGAAAACTGAACTCTAATGCGTGGGGATGTGTTGACACATTTCCGAAGTGAAACACGGAAGGTTTAGCGGCGAATAATTTCCGTCAGCAGCCCAACACCAAATGAGTTTCCGTCTCGATCATACGCCGATTTCCGCCCATTTCCACTTCACAGTCTTCATTAAATGCAACAAAAGACTTTGGCGTGTTAACAACCACGTGCGGCGATGCCCCTCTTCTCTTCCCTAGGCTTCTTTGAAATATGAATAATATTTATCGGAGGGAAAAAGGTTGTTGTACTAAAAAACGGACAACTTCATCGCCTCTACATGCGGTCCCTTTATTATCTTTTTACCCTTTCCTTCCCATTTTAGCAATTACTTTGTGAATGCTTTTCGGAATTGCTCATTGGGGTTGAGAGTTGTGACGTCGTTGCATCACTTCGCCGCTTTCAGTATTCGTCTGGTTGTCGTATCTTTTTGACCTGCTCGTTTATTGCGTTGCTGTATTTACGGTCATAACAGATGCAGCCGTTGTTGAAATGGTGTTCATTGCCATCTATCTAATCAGATGATGAATTTGTGTTCACCACGCCGAGAAAGGAAGGCCTCTTCGTTTACAGTAAGTGTCAAGAACTGTAAGGATAATCAGAAGGCTCTTTCTCTACTGTTGCAATTAAGGCCCTTATGACCTCGGAGGAGCCCTTGGGTGACTAGGAAACTTAAGGGACTCCTTAGAGGTCATAAAGAGATTATCTATTACCTTAAATATTACCTTATATCTGCATAAACGTAGGACTTGAATTGCAATTTCGTTAGTTGCCTCTATATTAAAGTCTAAGCTGGATTTTGTTTTTACGGATAAAGTTTAAGATCCATTTCTTACATTTTGAATCGTGTTTTCATTAAAGAAGCTTTGGAAATTTTACATATTTAATGCAATGGTGATCATAATAGCGTGTGCAACTTATATATGTATTTTGTTTAAGTTATTCATTTTTTGTTCTTATTCTTCGTCTTTATGATCAAATACCTGACGGGGGGGATGTCAAGATGCATAATTTGATCCCATAATAAGGACGCAGTTCATTACATGGCCAATGGTGATGCTCCTTTAGTATTCTTCTGTCTAAATTTCTAACCTGTCGATTCATTAACTCGGACACTGTCTTTTTCCACATTTCAGTCGGGTGTGGCGGTAGCTTGGTGATAGAATTTAATTATCAGAAGGCCACCCTTAAGCAGAAATGGAGCATGGCTACAAATGAGGCACACAAATTATTTATTTAGACCTTCAAATCAAAGCATTTGAAGTAAGCATCAAGAGCAGTCATAAAAACAGATTTTTCCCCTTTGATTAGGTTTCCCAGTTGAACACTTTCTTTCCTCGGGAGTAGAAACAGATTAAGGTGTTTCTCTTAGCGGATCGTAATTGTGAATTTTTATTCACAACTTTGCAGTGAGTGAAATGAACTGAGATTGAAAACAAAATGTCACAATGTTGGTAATACTTCATTGTATATGCACACTACTGCTGCATTCAGCGATTTCGAAATGAGAACTTCAAAGTATTTTACGTTTTCACCATAAAATACATTATCATCATCAAAATCGTTTTTTTCTTTGTTCAAAACCCTGAACATCGAAACTGCTTCTGAAAAGCAATTCTCTGCATCCATTGCTTATGAAGACATCTACTTTATATTTCTAACAGCAAACCATTATGTTCGTTAAATCTTAGTTGGCTTGAAATGCATATGCTTTTTCTATGTTTAATAAATTATAAAATTTTATTTATATAAAAATAATGTAACATTTATTATATTATTAAATATTTAAGAAATCTTTCTAAAAAATTTAAATTCTTTAAAAAATATTTAAAATACAATTGCCACCTTTATTAATATTTTATGATAATATTCTAATAGGAATCAAGAGATAGGAAAAGTTGGATTATGATTAGGTAATATATTATTTCTAACAACTTAAGATACTAACTTTTGACATCCTTAAGAACAAGATTATAAATCACTTTTAAAAAACTACATAATGGAGATCTCAAACATAAGACGAACATATCCAGTCAGACAATGTAAACTTCAAGGTATTTGACACTTTGAAGAAATGGTCAGACAACATTTCCACCAATACCAACTTCACTATCGTATACACAAACATTAGATTTATAAAACAACACAGGCTTACATTGATAACACTGCTCAACTACACCATGACAAACATAGATGTGCTAACACTGACCGAAGTTGCAATAAACAACACAGAAATTTAAGCGTACAACATTAATAATTACCAAACCTACAACTTATGTAGCCCAAACAAAAGAAGAGGTGGCATCGTGGCGCTTATCCAAGAAAAATACAATGTGTCTGAAAAACAAACTCATTTGGAACATGCGGAAACACTAATTTTGGAAATCACAAATAGCCACAAACAGAGTATCAAATACACAATAAACACAATATACAGATCCCCAGATAATAATCCACTCAGTTTTCTTCATGAGTTAGAAGCATGGCAAAGTGGCATCGAACCCCTTACAACACATAGGCTGATCCTAATAGGAGATATTGATATAAATACTCTTGACCACGCTTCTTCAACCACTAACACATACCTCGATATACTAAGTCAGTACAACATAAAATCTACCATTAACTCCCCAACAAGAGAAGAAATACTCAACATCTCACTAACAAAATCATGCACTGATCATATTAACATACGGGCTCCATCCATACATATCCATCATCAGTAATTAACGTCAAAATTGCCGATCACCACTTTGTCTCAACTTCGTTTTATTACGTGACCTACCCACCCCCCTCCCACTACCACAAAAGTCGACAAAACTCGATCATATTAAAGCGCATTGTCGATAACCACGTAAAAATTACAGATTATAATTGCCTACTTAAAATATATGAAACATTATATCCTGTAACATTATATGAGAATTTCCAACGAAAGTTCACAGAAATATACAAAAATGCAACAAAGCCTACACAAACGAGGCGACAAACAGACAACAATCCATGGATAAATGGCGACATAATAAATAGCATTACTGAAAAAGAAAATCTATGGAAAAAAACTAAACATTTCTCCCAGTAATACACATTTACAAACCTTATAGAAAAACACAAGAAATCAACTAAGAATAAAAATGCGTAGGGCAAAAAGACACCACTACTTCCAAAAATTCATGGAATATAACGACAACATGAAGCAAACATGGGCTACATTCAACGAATTAGTAACTTGAAAACTTAAGCACAAGATTTTATTGCAAAACGTTTCGGTCAGGATACAAACCAAGAGGGATTAGCAGACTCATTCAACCATACCTTCACAAACAATATCACACAACTCAAAAAAGACGTCAGCGATCAACAAAAAACTACCGACACAAAGTCAACAACAAATGGTATATTTTCCACCCATAAAAAAACAGGAACTGAAAACACTCTTACAACTAAGCCAAAGACCACAACAGGAATAGACAAAATAAGACTCGCAAATCTTTCAATACACTTTGAACAAATAAATCCAATACTTTTTAGACTCGTGAACATCACATTCGACACTGGCATTATTCCACAACAACTAAAAACTGCAATAAGTATTCCAATTTACAAACATGGTAAAAGAAACGATACTCAGAACTACAGACCAATAGCTACCCTACCAGTCATTTCAAAAATTCTAGAAAAAATAACACACACACACACACCAGACTACAGAACTATCTATAGAAGTACAACATCATCTCACACAACCAATACGGTTTCCAGAAAAAAAAAAAAGCACCATCACTTTATTAGAAGACATCGCTGAGGTAATAAACAAAGCTCTCGACAAAAACAAGTACGCCGTCCTTATACTGTTGGACCTAACCAAAGCATTTGATACACTTGAACATGACATACTACTCACCAAACTATACTCAATAGGTATAAGTGGAACACTGCATACCTGGTTCAGGAACTACCTCTCAAACTGAACAAAAGTAACAAAAATAGGTACATGTCACAGTCGGAGTATACCAATAAAACACGGTGTTCCTCAAGGCGCCATATTATCACCCACTCTATTCAACATATACATTAACCATGTTCATAACATGGCCATAAGAAGTCAAATATTTCAGTACACAGATGACACTGTGTGGTGTCAACACAGCTCTCTCCAAAGCACAACAAGACTTAAATGAAATCACATCATACTTCTACCAAAACGCAATTGTAATCAACGGCACCAAAACACAGATGTTGATAATACACAACCCAAGAATCATGCTCCCCGCACCACTATCGATACACTGTCGCACACACCGCTGCATTAACAACAAACAAACCTGCCAATATCCCGAAATCAAACCGGTAACACACGCAAAATATCTTTGGTTTCTACATACATTTCCATCTTAAATGAACAAAACATAGAATACCTACATGCCAAACTCCGGATCATCGCAGCAAAACTCTTCCAAGTAAAAGACATTATTCCATCTAACATAAAACTCCTATATCACGGTATCTGCGAATCCCTACTTAGATAAGGAATAACAGTCTATACAAATTCATCAAACAGCCACTTAACAAAATTAGAAACACTACACAGGAAAATCGTGTCAACAGTGATCTGGACACCTTACACGCAACAACCAATATCCGACAAGCACATGGCGATACACAGAATTCTGAGCATTAAAAACCTGAAACACTACATGACATTAACAAGGAATTACTTCAACATCACCTGTCGAAACAACAGAGACACATATCGTATAACACGACCTACAACAACTCATACAGTTCTTTTGTGAGATCACATCAGATACCCACACTACTCAACATCCTACCAAGAAATTTAAACCACGTAGATAACTACAGAACATTAAAACATGAACTCTGTCCGTCATTACTACTATAGGATTGAAAGAAGTTCCATAGTAGTAATACGTAAAAAAGAAATGAAACAGGGAGATTCGGATTATACGAATAATTGTTTACTTAATATCATTCCCAAAACAAATTTCCAGCTCAGGATTAGGAAACTTCGCATGACGTAACCACTAATGAATTTTCCTCTGGATGGAATCACCCAAATGTATAATTTGTGAGCTGCAATATTAAGGAATTTGCCTTTCTGATCGCTCCGTAGCATCCGAAAAGTTGTTCAATATTTTCTCTTCTTTCTGTCTAATACATGAACTAATATTAGGCAGGCCTGTGTGTGTGTACGTGAGTCTGAGCATCGCGTCCGCACAACGCTGCTACCTACCAACACACGCGTTGTTTGTTTCTTAGAAAAGGATTTAAAGTTAGCGAAATATTCGCTCCCGAAAACATTGAACGGGTTCGGTCCTGTAACAAACGTTATTTGCTTTTGTGTCAATCATGAACATAGATTAATCTTTATTTTGATTTCTGGTTGCCTTGGAAACTAGTGTGACTGAGCTGAAGGCACCTGTTTAGCTCTGTTTCAGGTTTTTTTTTGGGGGGGGGGGAGGACTTATGGTTAGGAAAAGATCCATTCGTCTATTTTAAGGTTACTGTGCCCAAAATATGAATTTTTATGTACGCTGTACCTATCGATTCATATACATCGTTATGCATCGAACATTTTAGATGGGTATAACGCCGTGCTTCTGTGATGTCACTAATTTCTGTATACCCTCCAAACTGATTTCGGTAACAGAAATGTTAAGCATCATCACTTTCTCATTTGGGTGAGCAAATAATTGCTACAGAATATTCGTTTGATGTACTTTGATATGTTGATAAAAAGTATAAAGATAGGCTGAAGCATAGGAAACTTCAGCTGATTCTCAAAAAGGAACGAGTAAAATATTTCAGCTGCTTCGAGCCAGTTTTTAGTTAGGATTACAAATTAAATTTGGAAATCTACAACAGGATAAGGAAGGCTGGAATGGTGAGTAGTCAGTTGAATAAATTAATATTTAATTAGCCACATCACCAAAGTATCGAAGTACAAGACCGTCTTCAACCCAGTTTTAAGTTATGGATTTCAGAGTTGGGTTAGAAATAAAACAGCTGGTCAAGCACTGGAGACCACAGATATGAGGGTTCTGAGAAAAATTAGGGGAGTGAACTGACAGCATTGATGGCAGAATCATATTAAAAATGAAGACATTAGAAAGGAACTTGACATTGTTAGCATTCAAGAATGTGTCAGCAGAGCTAAACGTATGGCCACTTAAATAGAATAGGTGAAGAAATATTAGCAAAATAGATGTTTAATGACAAGAAAGAGACCCAGAGAAAGACTGATGTCTAAGTGGATTGATTCAGTTAATAAATCATAAATTGCCGAGAGGTCCGCAGTTCGACACTTCAGCTGCATGTATCGTATGTTTCAACCTCTTCAGAAACAAATCGAAAAAAAAATAGTCAGTGTATTTTACTATTCCATCATAATTTCTGTATAACCTAACATTTATTTTCTTTAAAAAAAAGCGCTTAATAATTATATTTTTAATTAACTTCAACTCATTCTTATTTTCCCACAACTCCATCGATGCTTCCTCATTTGGGAAATGCGAACAGAAGTTCGCATTTCCAAAATGAGGAAGCATCGATGCGGATTGGAAATGCGAATATTTTCTCTTTTTGTACTCACAAAAAGAGAAAATTTTTGTGAAATTTTTTCTTTTGGGAGAAAACTTTCCTCCCAAACCTTTGTTTTTAACTGGGATAGAAATAACTCTAAATGTGCAGCCATAATATTTATCTTTCCTTCTAGTAGCTTCTAGTTGAATGGGATACCACGTGACACACCAGCTTTTAACGAACTTCGTACCACCAATTGTCAAATAAATACAAACAATCGATACGAAAAGCATGAAAGATTGATAATCTTTTTTCTTGGTTACAAGTGACCTTAATCTTTTACTCAAAATTTCGGCAGCGATTCGTTTGATTGCTTGTTTTTTTTTTATTTCTTTTTTTTTTTCAGTTATTATGACTACAAAGTTTAATTCCTAATTTATTTCCCGACGCCCGTCTACGTCCAGAGAATATTTAGTCGATAATATATACGTTTGCCTTATGGTAAAGATGCTGATTTAAATATTGTATTCGACAGCGTCTTCGTATTCATGATGCTTCAGTGAGCATCACGTGCTAATTTAATCTTAGCAGTTCATCATTGCAATATTTAAAAGTCGCACTTTTATGTGTAATTCCTCAGTAAGTGGCGCTGTAGACCGGAAAGCAACGAAGATTGAATTTTCTGCCGAAATTTTGCATAAATTTACATTTTAAATTATGCAAAGTAATGTACATTAAAATATATCAAAGAATTTTTAAACATTTTTAATAGCCTTAAAAATAAATGAAGTAATTAACTATAATTTTTCTACACCTTTTATATAATTCATATAAAACAGTACTTATAGTCTTGAAATGAGAAGCTGTCCTTATAAGGACTATATAAGGGCTCTAATCTTAAAGTTTGTAATCTGCAGGATAAGGTGGTGATCGATTAATACCCTTGGAGGATAATGGAAGGCAATGCTGTACCAATGAAGTTTAACTGAGGCTCTGCTGTTGCTGTTACCCCCTTTGGCGCTAAGATTCGAGAGTTTTGCGTTCGCTCTCTTAAGGGAGCAATTTGAGTCTCCGAGGAAAGTGTTCTCCGGTACAGCCCGCTGAGGGGATTTTGCGTTCGCTCTCTTAAGGGAGCAATTTGAGTCTCCGGGGAAAGTGTTCTCCGGCACGACCCGCTGAGGGGATTCGTCTGTGAATGCTTTTCTTCGGAATAAGAGCGGTTCTGCTCGGTGGTGGGGGAGCCCGTCGCTGAGTGGAACCAACGCTGAGATATGGACGGTCTTTCGCCCACTATGGAGTGTCCTAGAGATCGTCCAATTTTTTTGAGAGTTCACCTTTACTCAAAAAAATCGGACGATCTCTAGGCCACTCCATAGTGGGCGAAAGACCGTCTATATCCCAGCGTTGATTAATACCCTTGGAGGATAATGGATGGCAATGCTGTAGCCAATAAAGTTCTAACTGAGGCTATTGCTGTTATTCTCCTACCATGATCAGACCTTTAATAGCTCAATAACACCTTATCCCTCCACTGTCCTCTACAGATAACGGGTAAGATGAAAAGCATTCTTGCTTCGCCCCTTTAAGCCAGTATTTATAAGGATAAGGCTGTAATCTGCAACCTCAACGATTAATCCTCAGGCCCACTCAGGGCGAGCAACAATCTCGTTAATATTTTCCCTCTCATAGTTTTCCTCATCAGATAGCGGGGAATATGAAAAGCATCTACTTCATCCTTTAAGCCAATAAAGTTGAAAGTTGTATCACAAATCACAATGACTTGCTTTTTACTTTTAAAAAGTAGTCATAGCTGTTCAACTAAATCTTTTTAATATATATATACAATACAAACGAAATTTTAAAGTGGAACCTAGCGCTCGATTTGCTTAAAAAACTTATTAGAGAAATTTGAAGTTGACTGGCCGAGTTACTTTAACCTTTATTTAGTGACATTGAAGATCCCATAGGAGCAACGGGGGAAAAGATGGACTTGTTGTTTCCCCACCTAAAGAATTTTAAGAAGTAAATGCTAGTAAAAAACGCGAAACTAAAGAGGTGCGCAGATGTGACAAAAAGGATGATGACACCCCTGAAACAGATACCTAATATTCTCTGGTGGTAGAAAGGCGTCGGGAAATAAATCAGGAATTAAACTTTGCAGTCACAATAACTGAAAAAAATCAGAAAGAAAGAAAAAAAAACAATCAAACGAATCGCAGACGACAATACGAGTAAAGATTAAGGTCACTTGTAACGAAGAACCAAGATTCTCAATCTTTTATGCTTTTCGTATCGATTGTTTGTGTTAATATCATTCTTTGTAGAATGAAACTGACAGTTGGTGATACGAAGTTCGTTAAGAGCTGGTGTGTCACGTGGTATTCCATTCAACGACAAGCTATTAGAAGACAAGATAAATATTACAGATACTGCAAGCACTTTAACAGTGCTCGCAGTATCTGTATTGGAGGCAATATATGGAATAGATTGCCTCCAATCATCCTACGAGACAAAATCAAATGGACGTCACTTATATCACTCTTAAAGGTTAAAATATTGACTACTCATGGGCACAAAATACAGACAAAAGCATAAAGATTCCGCACAAAGGGGACATTCTTCTGTTTGGTACCAAAATCCCATGGCAAATAGAAACTAAATATCGTCGGTTACTACTGGACAGAAGATTGGGTTTCAGGAACATCTGTGTGAAAGTGTCCAAAACAATCGATCAACTCTCTCTCCCTTGATTAATCGACGCAGCAAATTAAACGCAAGGAACAAACTGTTACCCTACGAGATAGTCTAACAGATTGTCCTATAATTACCTCCTCCTCTGCATCTTGGAGCCACATCTGCAAAAGTAACGTACTAAGAATACGACGAGTGCAAACTAAATGTTTGCCAATGATACGGTGAATCAGAAATAATCAGATTCAACGCGATACCAATGTTCCATATATTTCCTCATTCCTTCGCTCTCCGGCTGTAAAGTTCTTTTCAAAAGCGGCTACGCACTCCAATCAACGGATCCAACAAGCTGCAGACTACAGCGAAAACGATTTCCTAACAGAGAAGACCTAAAGCCTTCTACCTTCCAATTATATCACTTAATTCCTGAGGGCCCTCCCCCCCGCCCCCACAAACACACACAGCCGAGGTAAATTCTTATAAATTATTATTACCAAAGTCTTCTGCGGGGAATATAAAAAGCGTTAAGCTTGCAACAGTACCTTTTATGCGTTAACTTGTACCATTTGCTGTTCTGTTTTTGTGAGGCGATCGTTGTGAACCACAAATTTTGTGAACCACCGGAATTAAGTTTATCGCGAAATTGTGGCAAAAAAAAAAAAAAAAAAAAGGATTTTTATAGAGAAAGGAAGAACCTATTTTCCTTCACTTTTATGCAACAGTAATTTATTGAGGTTTAAGAATGAAAACGAATATTAAGAGAAAGCGAAAACACTTACAATGAAATCCATTACAGGTTAATTACTGGGAAAATATTTTCTGCAACTATTTATTATTTGCAAATTCTATCATTAAAATGTTTGCTTTCAAGTTCTTTATGACTGTAATGTGTTTTCTCTTAATTGAAATAATCCTCGTAGTGTTCTATGTATAATGGAAAAAAAGTGCTTTATTTTCCTTAAGGATTTCAGACATTCATAACTTTATAAGAAATAAACTATTTAATTTAAATGGTGAACCTCCACAACATGCTGAATGAGGACATTTCTCAGGGTAAAGCAGTGGATTGTTTGATTTCGGAGATTCCATTTAGCAGTTTTTTTAATTGCAAAAGAAATGCATTTGTGGATTTATTTTAAGGTTAATCTTGTTTTCAGTTGATTACTTGGCTTTTAACTTTAGTCTGACTGGCCTGAATAATCGACAGAGCAGTCCTTTTTGCGAAAGCGTTGTGCGTGGCCAAAGTTTTGGCAGCGATGACATAGCGTCGCTATTGACTTTTGTTTTAATAATCTTATTTTAGTCATAAAAATTTTAGTCATAAAGACTGAATCACAGAGAGTGTGAAGATCGTTGATGTGCTTCTTGTCCTTGCTGATTTCTTCCAGTAGTAAGGGGGGCTGGTATGGTATTCTGTCGGTCTTGCGCATGCGGCTGACTAACAGGTCTGAAGCCTGCTATGCTTTGAGGTCTGATGTGATTACTTCTGAGCACTACTTTACGGTTTTTCTCGCTCTTGAGTTCAAATGTGTGGTTTGTTACGTTGCTATCATCAAGGAAATTGGTTAGTTTTCTGTAATCGACTGAGGTGTTTGGTTGGATGCGAATTCCTTCTTCTGTGTTGGTGGCTTCCGTAAACGTGACTTCTAATGTTCGGAGTGAAGTGACAACGGATGTCCAGTGATTTTTATCTCTTAGGGAGACTATGTTTTCTTTCTTTTGAGTTTGTGTCATTTTCAGTCTCCATTTCCACTGGTTTGGGTGTTTCTCAAGTTACGGAGATTTTCCTTTTTTTATTTGTTTGTTTAGAATTCCTCCTGTGTGTCTGCTGTATCCGATATAAGCTGGGCAAATAGATCGATTAGATTAGCAGAGTGAATTCAAAGCAGGTGAACGAGAAATATCTGAATAAACGCTAATAAAGAACTTGATTAACTGACATAATTTGGGAAGTCGCGAGCTATTAATTCATAGGAATTATTAAGATAGATCCGTCAAGTGCTTTACGAAGGTTGAAATAATCCACTTCTAGGGATTGAATTTCTCTCTAAATACCTCTGCGATGCAATCAAGTTTTGGTTCAGTGTTTTCATTCATTTTTCTTTCTCACTAATAAACACTCAAAACATCTCTGCTGTTCTCTCGCTGTTAGCTTTTGAAACAAAATAATTGTTTGGCGTATTTAAACTGTAATGCTTGGATGAAGGATTTTGAATGAAAAATGTCCTTTTAATCTACGTGTGTGACTGAAGAAGCTTCTATGAAGACTTCATTGTGTGATATATTAACCATACGTTTATAATATGCTAAGAAAGTACATACGACTTATAACCTAATCAGGAATCTTGATGTATTCAATATGAAATTAAGATAAATTAGCAAAACAAGGTTCTGACTTAAGATTTGCTATCGCAGATATTCTTCTTCTTCGCATGAAGCAGGGGTGCCCAAAGCAAACAAGACGGTACGTAATGTCTTCCCTCCATACTATTTCATCTTTCTATTAAGATGGCAGTGTAGTTCAACACATTGCCGATGGTAGCGCTTATCTACAAGGGTCTGAAAAGTTCTCGGCTTCGACCATAGATGGCAACACTATCACTATCGGCATGATTTTACACAGCTGTCTGAAGCAAGAGTGTTGTCTGCATCCCTTGAAATGGATAAAATTGAGTATCGTGAGGTTATAAAATTCTTTATAAAAGAAGGCCAAAAGAAATTCATTCGAAGTTCATAAAACTTTATGGGCACTGTTTTCCTTAGTTTACCAGCCTTGAAGATGATCTACGTGAAGGACATCTAAAAAGTGTAAAACACCAGAAATCATTGATCAAGTGCAGGATATGATATTCGTTCACTGGCGAGTCAAATTTTGTGAAATTGCTGAGACTACAAACATTTCAAAAGAACGTGTAGGATATATTTTGCGTGAAGAATTGCAAATGAAAAAGCTTTGCGCAAGATGGGTGCCGCGTTTGCTCACAGCATATCAAAAACACACGCGCATGAAAATCTCCGAACAGTGCGTGGAGCGTTTTAACAAGAGTAAAACTGATTTTGTGCGTCGATTTATTACTACAGATGAGACGTGAATTCACCATTACACACCAGAATCCAAACAGCAGTCAAAACAGTGGAAAGTAGCCGGTTGGTCAGCGCCAAAGAAGACAAAGTAGGTTCCATCAGCAGCAACAAAGGTTATGGCATCGGTTTGGGATACTAAAGGCATTTTGTTTATTAATTATCTTGAAAAGGGTAAACCAATAACCGGGGAATATTATTCCGATCTTTAACCAGACTACACGAAAAAATTCGTCAGGAAAGACCAGGTTTGCAGAAGAAAAAAAAAATCATCTTTCATCAGGACAATGCACCTGCCCACAAGGGTGTTTTGGCAATGGAAAAATTAAGGGATCCACTATGAATTGTTGGCACATCCACCCTATTTCCCAGATTTGGCTCCCTCTGACTTCTATCTCTTCCCGAAACTAAAACTCTTCCTCGCTGGTCAGAGTCTTTCTTCGAATCAAGAGGGAATTGCAGCTGTAGAGGGGTATTTTCCCATTGCCAAAAGTATTTTCCCATTATTCGTCCCTGTAGTGAACCACTACAGGGACGGATAATGGCGCTGGAATAAATGCATTAGTCTTAAGGGAGATTATGTTGAAAAATAAACATAATTTTGAAATAATAAATTCGTATTTTCATTGTTAGGCGGAGAACCTTTCATACCAGCCTCAGATGTCTTTATTTTTGATCTTTCGATTTATTTACTCTTATAACGTGCTTCTTTCCTTATTGCTAATAACTAAAGTGAATTTAATATTTTGTTCGGTTTTAAAATTTGGAACAAAAATATTCCTTGTTGTTAAAAGTTTATAAACGCTGTTACAATAAGAATAACACCGAAGTAAAAGTTTCCGATATTTTTAATCTGCTATCAGGGTTTCAAATACGCTGAAATAAGAGGCGATCGTATTTCACGTTGAAGTTCTTTTCTCTCTCTGGACATCGTATCAGGGTTAATAACAGATTCTGCATTGATTGATCTCATCATCCCTTAAGGACGGGTAGAGTCTCCTAATTAGGGGTTCACGACGAAATTAATGCGGCCAGTTCGTCCCTCCTTGCTGCATCCCCTGAGGGTAGTGTTCATGACCGTAATCCGTGTGTGTTCACGGGGCCGGTTTGCCTGCTTGCCGGATGAAAAACCCCAGATAAACTGGAGAAAAACACTGCCGTCCACGCCCAACACCGGCTAACTTCGCTATGATTGAAGAAGATCCTTAAGCTCCTCACGTCGTCGACGGGAATCGAACCTAGGACACTACTTCCCACGGCATATGGTGGCGAAGCACAAAGCCACTACGCTAACCGCACGGACCAGATTCAGTTTCGCAGCTGTCAAAATATTTTGAGATACTTTCAGCAAGCAGAAATTGAATTATCCATTGAATTCAAACTAATGAATTTAAAATTGAGAGTATTGCTGTTTTAAAATAATAAAGTAGGGCTAGTGTGGCATTCCATTGATTTTGGCCTTTAAGAAATAGGAAGGTAACTTGGTTATGCGATTCAATCAACAGAAGGCAGGCCATCTCACCTGCGGGCTGAACGAATAGAAACGAGGCACTTGAAATATCCCTTTTGACCTTTAAGCCGAAAGAAACCATTTGTAATCACGAACAGTCTTGTAACAGATCGTCTTCTCCCCAAGAGATTTCCCAACTGAACACTTTAGAAGTAAAAATAGTTTCGTAGCACGAGATGTTATTACGGATGGAAGGTGATAGTTTGTATGGCTGACCATGGACGGCGAGTTTGGTAAAATTCTACCAATAAGAAATTGATAGACGAGAGATGTAGAGATTGAGACGAGATGTGTCTACACTTTCTCCACAGAGAGAATAATTGTTTGGCTAATTAAATGAAGTGAGATCGACGAGGGAAGTACGGTAACAGGAAGAGATACTTCGACGTTAGTCATGGTTGGTTGTACGTATAGAGTTTTGATGCATTTACCTGATTTAGAAATCCAAAATTCAATTTCTGATTATCATTATAAAACACGTATTCTTCTAGCTGCTTTAGAAAACCCAGCTTCTGTATTCAGTGTAATATGACGTATATATTTTTAGCAGAAAGCCTAAATATTTGTTACAAAATTATTTTTTGAAATCAGTTATTATTTCTATATAATATTTTATTATTTATAAAAGCATATTATAATTTTAAGTATTTTTCTAAATTTAATAAACTAAATTTTAATTTTATTAAATATTCTAAATACACTCTTTTTTATATTTCATCTAAATATTATAATATGATGTAAATTTAAAAGTATGGTTGGATTCGATGATGATCGAAGCCAAAAGTTACAAATCCCATTTTGTAATTTTCATCCCGTTGTTCGATTTTCATTGTTTCTTCATTCAACTGATTTTATTATATATTATATATTTTTTCTTTACCCTGTTTTATAATGAAAAGGCAAATGTTAATATTATTTATCGAATTATTTTTAGCTCAAAATCTTTATTAATCATAAGGTGAATTAAACATATCGTCTTTGTATTTCTTGATAATCACTGGGATGCAGTTTGGGGCGATCTTTTCTTGCGACTGTTCACATTCAGATTGTGAGGGATGGTCTATTTGCGCTTTCTTTATATGATTACTATAGAACGCAAAAGATAATCACGTCACAAATGACACAATTACGGGAGACATTTTTCCGAGTCTCATCTCGCCTCTAATGAAGATTAAGAGATGAAAGTATTCATCCTTTAAATTCCGTCACCTCTCATCGTGTTCCAAGTGGGAACACATTTGCCGAATTATTTCCGGACATCTCTTCTATATTTAAAACGACGGCCGGTACTCGTTTTAAAATGACGAGCGAGCTACATTATTGGTAGGGACATTATTTCATATTCTATTAGAGAATATTAGTGATCTGCTAAGAGTCAAACAAAATCAAGTGCGAATGTGTAAGAATTTGATTTCAAATTTCACGTATCCTCTTAAACTATGTAATAATAGATTTGTATTGTAAAACAGGTGTTTATCATCTTTCCTCGTCTTTGGAAACGAGTCATTTTCAGCTTGGGCGCGCGATGAGAATGCTGGACATAAATTCATCATTCAGTCCAAAACCACTTTGTGGTCAGTCCAGTAAGTAACGACTGTGAATTATTATTTTCTAAATCTTTAAAGTTTAAATAAGGAAAGATCGTTTGGGGACTTGATAGAAAGAATTATTGGAATTCAAACGGAGTATTATTCTGAAATAACAGTCTTCTGATAGAATAAGCTTCATGAAATTCATTCGCTTCTGTAGACAAGTAGATGAAACAAATTGGAATTGCGAAACAGCGATCAATGCAGACGAATCCCAGAAGAACAAGAAAAATAATTGAAAAGAAAGCGATTTGCAGAGAAAGAGTTCTTTCCGCTCTTCCAGGAAACCTTCTTTAGGAAACCACGAATGGAAGCTTTTCCTGTACTTAGGACGAACCAAGACGGGTGGAACAGTCGCATGAAATGACAACGAAAGAGTTGATTCATGACCTTGCCCTGACCTTTCTGTTCCATTTCCTTTTCACTAATTACCGCAGCGAAAAAGGACGAACGTGAACTCATCCCCACTTCACACTAGCTTCAAACCTCCTTGCAAGGGGGAGAGGATAAAATAAGAAAATCGATCTTGAATTCTTGGGAATGTGTTCAGATATTTACGAAGTGAAACAAGGAAGGTTTAGCGGCGAATAATTTCCGTCAGTAGTACAACACCAAATTGGTTTCCGTCTCGAATATTCGCCGATTTCCGCCCATTTCTACGTCAGGATCTTCATTAAATACAACAAAGGACTTTGGCGTGTTAACAGCCACGTGCGGTGACGCCCCTCATCCCTTCCCTAGGCTTCTTTGAAATATGAATAATAGTTATCGGAGGGAAAGAGGTTGTCGTATTAAAAACGGACAACTTTATCGCCCCTACATGCGGTCCCTTTATTATCTTCTTACCCTTTTAGCAATTACTTTGTGAATGCTTTTCGGAATTGCTCATTGGGGTTGAGAGTTGTTTGTGACGTCATTACATCACTTCGCCTCTTTCAGTATTCGTCTGGTTGTATCTTTTTGACCTCCTCGTTTATTGCGTTGCTGTATTTACGGTCATAACAGATGCAGCAGTTGTTGAAATGGTGTTCATTGCCATCTATCTAATCAGATGATGAATTTGTGTTCACCACCCCGAGAAGGCGTGGTGCACACAAATCTCTTCGTTTGCAGTAAGTGTCAAGTACTGTAAGGATAGATAGTCAGAATGCACTTTCTCTATGCAATTAAGGCCCTTATGACCTCGGAGGAGCCTTTGAGTGACCAAGAAGTTTACGGGGCTCCTTCGAACTCATAAAGAGATATATATTACCTTAAATATCACCTTATATCTGCGTAAACGTTCCACTTATTATATTTTGAATCATGTTTTCATTAGAGAAGCTTTAAAAGTTTACACATTTAATACAGTGGTGATCATAACAGTGTGTGCAGCTTATATGTGTATTTTTTAGTTATTAATTTTTTGTTCTTATTCTTCGTCTTTATGATCAAATGCCTAATGGAGGGGGGGGGGAGAGGATGTCAAGATACATAATTTGATCCTATAATGAGGACGCAGTTCGTTACATGGCCAATGGTGGTGCTCATTGAGTATTCTTCTGTCTAAATTTCTGATCTCTCGATTTATTAACTGAAGAACTGTCCCTTTCCACATTGCAGTCGTGGGGAAGCAACTTGGTGATAGAATTTAATTCACAGAAGGTCACTCTCAAGCAGGAAACGCACATGGTTAGAAAAGAGGTACACCAATTATTTATTGAGGCTTTCAATTGAAAACATTTGAAGTAAGCAAGAGAAGTCATAAAAACGATTTTTCCCCTTTGAGGAGGTTTCCCAGTTGAAACCTCCTCAAAGGGGAAAATTAGTTTCTTCCTTCTCGTCGGAGTAGAAAGAGTTTCAGAAAATTTTCTCTTAACAGACCGTAATTGTGGTGGATTTTTGCTCACAACTTTGCAGTGAGTGATGAAGAAATGTGAAGAGTTTCAACGTGAAATCAGAGAGAGAGAGAGAGAGAGAGAGAGAGATATATCATTTCTTTCTCCTTCGATAGGTTGTTGGGCTAATGAAATGAATTGAGATTGAAAGGAAAATGTCAAAATATTCGTCATACTCGATTGTTTATCCACTCTACTGCTGCATTCGCGTGATTTCTAAATGAGATCCTCAAAGTATTTCCCGATTTTACTATAATTTTTTTTTTATCATCATTAAAATTGTTTTTTATTTGATCAAAACACTGAGCATCAAAAACTGTTTCCAAAGAGCAATTCGTTGCGTCCATTGTTCATGAAGACATCTTCTGCATATTTCTACCACAAACCTTTATTTTCTTAAAATCTTAGTTGGTTTCAAATGCTTTCTGTGTTCAATAAATTGTAACATTTTATTTATATAAAAAGAATAGAATATTTATTATATTATTAAATATAATACATAAGCAATATTTCTAAAAAATTTAAATTCTTTTGAAAATTTTTAAAATATATTAGCCACCTTTATTACTATTTTATCATAATATTCTAATAATAATCAAGACGAATGAAAATTTCGCATCCCGTGTGGTGCCCGGGATAAGAATAGCCCCAGCTCATGCATGTCATACGAGGCTACTAAACTGGGTACCCAGGGAGGATAATGGATGACAATGCTGTAGCCAATGAAGTTCTGAGGCTCGGCTATTGCTGTTACCCTCCTGCCATGATCAGAGCTTTATATAGCTCAATAACACCTTATCCTTACACTATCCTCTACAGATAACGGGGAATATGAAAAGCATATTCCCCGTTATCTGTAGAGGATATCTGAAAAGCATATTCCCTTTTAAGCCAGTGCTTTTAAGGACAATCATTACATCTTAAAAGTTCAATTATTATTAGATAATAAACGTATCATTTCATGCTTGGACTTACTGGTTTTTGTTAGTAGCTGTCAGGTGAAAAGGAGTGCTGGTGCCATGTTATGGGCAGGCTTAGGTTTATTATATTTTTATTTATTAATTTTTTATGATCTAGGAATTCTGTTCTAGAGACTAAACATGGAAATTTTGTTTAAGCTACTTCAGGCCTCCGGTAATTTTCTTTTTGTATATTTATCTCGCGTACGAGAGGTAGAAGAAAAATCTATAGTAAATTCTGAGATTATCGATCTGTTTTCGATTTGGGATGATTCCCAAATGTTATTGGTTTATTTATTTTAATTATTAATGAAATGTGTTGTGAAGTCAGTTTGTACAAAACGGCTGACTTTTTTTTTTTTTTTTTTTGATAAATTCTGTCTATGATTTCTCGTGCTTAGAGATGAGATTAAGAATTAGATCCTCCAAAATGCACGCTGTTGCTTACATGTTTTGAAGATATCTTCCAACGTATAATTATAGTAATCGAATTATAAGCGCTTGCTATTGAATTGGGAAAACTACAGGCATGCATTAGGATCACAAATCCCCCCCCCTTTTTATTTTTAAATTGAGCGACTTTCCATGATATGTTTCGTCGATTTATATCGACGTTAGTGAGGTTTTTCTTTTATCATCTATTTATTGCTGATCCGAATAAGAAGGAGCTTTTTAGAATTTTTCCTTCATAAACAGATTAACCATTTAAGGAAAATCTTCTTAAAAAGACATCCACTGCGATGCAGTCTCAAATAATTCAGAGAAGGAAAAAGAACCGTCGAAATTTTAAGTACAATGAATGAATGTGGTGCAAGTGATTATATTTATTTTAACCTTTACTTTTTTATTATGTTAGTTTTAATTGCGATTACATTAATGAACACAAAATTGAATTAATAACTTTCTCGAAAGAGACGCGTGTGCAGTTACTTAAAGGTATTCTTCTTACATGTGGCAATCTAATTGCTTCAGAGCACCACACCTCCTTCACACCAAGATGCAACAGTCATCTTGCACAAATAAACCTTATCAGATTTTGTAATGCAACACTTTTTTTTTCCCCTGGTAAATACGTGATTTTCCTTTGAATTTAATATTTCGCACAAAATAACTTCGTTTGTATTTGGTCATATTTCTAAATTATATTTGAAAAAACGTAAGTCGTCTTCTTTCTCCAAAGTATAATTAAAAAAAAAAAAAACAGAAGTGAATCAGTTCCTAGCAAGAAATTTCTTGTTTGCCTACGGTACAATATTTTACAGCAACAACTCTCTTCATCGAAAGAACTGGGTTCGAATTCCATGTCTGATGAGGGATACCCTGACGGTAGTACGCACTGAGGGGCGACACTGAATCTGTCCATCATTATTATGAATAGGGTTGAAAGAAGTAAAGTTCCTTCGTATTACTACGAAAATACGTAAAGAAAGAAATGAAATAGGGTGATTCGGTGATTGTATGAATGATTGTTTACTTAATATGATTCCCAAAACAAATTTCCAGCTCAGGATTAGGAAACTTTGCATGACATTAGCATTCATTGAATTTTCCTCCAGATGGAATCAGTGAAATGTATAATTTGTGAGCTACAGTATTAAGGAATTTGCTTTTCTGATCGCTCCGTAGAATCCAAAAAGCTGTTCAAAATTTTCTTTCTGTCTAATACATAAACTGATAGTAGGCAAACCTACGGCCTGTGTGTTTGTATGTACGTGAGTCTGAGCATTACGTCCGCACAACGCTGTTCCCACGAAACAAACACACGTTGTTTGTTTGTTTCGTGGAAAATGATTTATAGTTAGCGAAGTATTCTCTTCGGATGGCTTTCAACGTGTTCGGTCCTATAACAAAAGTTATTTGCTTTTATATCCATCATTAACATAGATAAATCTTTATTTTGATTTCTAGAAGGTTGCCTTGGAAACTAGTGTGACTGTGCTGAAGGCATCTGCTTAGCTCTCTTCAAGGTTTTGTGGGGGTGGACTTATGGTTAGGAAAAGATCCATTCGTCTATTTTAAGTTTATTGTGCACAGAATATGAATTTTTATGTACGCATAAATTCATGTACATTGTTATGCATTGAATGTTTTACATGGGTATAACTTAATGCTTACGTGACGTCACTATTTTCTGTACGCCCTCCAAACTGAGCTCGGTAACAGAAATATTACGCATCGTCACTCTCCTATTTGGGTGACTAATGTTTGTTACATAATATTCGTCTGATGTACTGAGAAAAATATAAAGTATAAAAATAGAAGAAGCATGGGAAACTTTAGCTGATTCTCAATAAAGAATCTATAGGACGAGTAAAATATGTCGGGCCAGATTTTAGTTAAGATTATAAATTAAATTTGGAAGTCTACAACAGGATAAGAAAAGGTGGAATGGTGAGTAGTCAGCTGAATAAATTTATATTTAATTAGACACATCATCAAAGTAGCAGAATACGAGACCGTGTTCAACCCAGTTTTAAGTTATGCATCTGAGAGTTGTACAAATAAAACAGCTGATCAAACACTGGAGACCACAGGTATGAGGGTTCTGAGAAACATTGGGGGAGTGAACTGATAGTATTGATGGCAGAATCATATTAAAGATATTAGAAAGGAACTTGACATTATTAGCATTCAAGAATGTGTCAGCAGAGCTAATCTAAGGTGGTAGGGCCACTTAAACAGAATGGGTGAAGAAATGTCAGCAAAATACTGTTTAATGGCAAGAAATAGACCCAGAGGAAGACTGATGTCTAAGTGGATTGATTCAGTTAATAAATTGCTGACAAGTCTGCAGGTGGAAACTTCAGCTGCATATATATATAACATGCTATAGTTCCAACCTCGTCAAAATAAAAGAGAAAAACAGTATATTGTACTATTCCACTATATAACCTAATATTTAATTTTTTTTAAAAAAAAGCGCTTAATAATTATATTTTTCCTTAACTTCAGATCGTTCTTATTTCCCCACAGCTCTATCGATGCTTCCTCATTGTGGAAATGCGAACTTCTGCCATCGACACAAATGAATTTGGGGATTCCATTTTCATTCCGATCTCTTCCTGCCGTCAAAACATCACAGCTCGTCTTTTGTTCATCTCTTCACGTGATACAACTGACTAAACCTGTTTTGACACATCATTCCGTACCTGAAATGCTAGAATTACCAACAGAGGATTACTGAGAATGGTAATCAGATAATTTCTCGCTTTGTACTCGCAGTGTTCCTCCCCAACCTTCATTTGAAACTGGGATAGGAATAGCTCACAATGTGCTGCTTTCCATAACATTTATCTTTGCTTCTAGTAGCTGGTCGTTGAAATAGGATACCACGTGACACACCAGTTCTTAACGAACTTCGTATCACCAACTGTCAGTTTTATCCTAAAAAGAAGATATCAATCAATCAGAAACAATCGATACGAAAAGCATAAAAGATTGAGAATCTTGTTTCTTCGTTACAAGTGACCTTAATCTTTTATTTGTATTGTCGTCTGCGATTCGTTTGCTTGTTTTTTTTTCCTTCTGATTTTTTTCAGTTATTATGACTACAAAGTTTAATTCCTAATTTATTTCCCGACGCCTTTCTATGTCCAGAGAATATTTAGTCGATAATGTATACGTTTGCCTTATGATAAAGATGCTGATTTAAATATTGCAGTCAACAGCGTGTACGTATTCATGATGTTTCGGCGAGCATCGCGTGCTAATTTAATCTCAGCAGTTCATCATTGGAATATTTAAAAGTCGCGCGTTATATATAATTCCTCAGTCAGTGGCGCTGTAGACCGGAAAGCAAAGAAGCTTCGATTTTGTGACAAAATATTGCAAGAATTTGCATTTTGAATTATGTAAAGCAATGTATATAAAAATATATCAAAAGGAGTTTAAACATTTCTCAGTATTTTTAAAATAAACTAAGTAATTAACTATAATCTTCCTACACCTTTTATTTAATTCATATATAACAGTATTTATCGTCTCGAAATGAGAAGCGGTATCGCATTGATTGGTGGAATTATCAATTTGCCTTTCTCGATTTAGTGTAACAGATGTAACAGATTGTCTTATAATTATCTACTCTTTAGCTTGGAGTCACATATGCAAAAGTAACGTACTAAGAATACAACGAGTGCAAACTAAATGTTTGCCAATGATACGGTGAATCAGAAATAATCAGATTCACCGCGATACCAATGTTCCATATATTTCCTCATTCCTTCGCTCTCCGGCTGTCAAGTTCTTTTCAAAAGCGGCCACGCACTATCAACTGATCCAACATGCTGCAGACTACAGCGAAAACGATTTCCTAGCATAGAAGACCTAAATCCTTCTACATTCCAATGATATCACTTAATTTCTCAGCACCATCCCACACACACACACACAGTCGAGGTAAATGCTTATAAATTATTATTACCAAAGTCTTCTGCGGGGAACATAAAAAGCGTTAAACTTGAAACAGTGCCGTTATCCGTTTGTATCATTTGCTGTTTTGTGAGGCGATCGTCGTGAACTATAGAATTAAGTTTATCACGAATTGTGGCCAAAAAAAAAAAAAAAAAAAAAACGATTTTTATAGAGAAAGAAAGAACCAGGTTGTTCCTTAACTTTTATGCAACAGTAATTTATTGAAGTTTAAGAATGAAAACGAATATTAAGAGAAAGCATAAACGCTTAAATGAAATGCATTATAGGTTAATTGGTGGGAGAATATTTTCTCCAACTGTTTATAATTCGCTAATTCTATCATTAAAATAGAACCGATGTTTGCTTTCAAGTTCTTCTGAATTCTTTATGACTATAATATGTGCTTTCTTGTAATTGAAATAATCCTCATAGTGGATCGATATATAATGGAAAAAATGCTTTATTTTCCTTCAGGATTGAAGACATCCTTGAATTTATTACAAATAAACCATTTAATTTACATGGTGAACCTCCATTCAGGCTATACGAGGATATTTATCTTCTGTGTAAAGCAGTGTATTGTTTGATTTCGAAGATTCCAAATAGCAGCTTTTTATTGCAAAAGAAATGCATTTGTGGATTTCTTTTGTAAATTGTAAGGTTAATCTTGTTTTCAGTTGGTTAACTGGCTTTAGTGTGACTCGCCTGAATAATCGACAGAACAGTCTTTTTGGTCTGTAGAGACCAAAAACGACTGCTCTTCTACGTTGCAACAGCGTTGTGCGTGGCCAGACGTTTTGGAGCGATGACATAGCGTCGTTATTGACTTGTGTTTTAATGATTTGGTCTTTAACTGAATCGCAGAGAGTTTGGAGATCGTAGTACTTCTAGTCCTTGCTGATTTCTTCCAGTAGTGGGGGGGGGGGTATGATGTTCTGTCGGAATTGTTCATGAAGCCGACTTTAACAGGTCTGAAGCCTACTATGTTTTGGAGGTCTGATGCGATTTCATCTGTTGTAACTGATTCTGTTATCTCTCTGAACACTACTTTAAGGTTTTTCTTGCTGTTGAGCGCAAATATGTGGGTAGGGTAGGTTGCTGTCATCAAGCAATTTTGTTAGTTTTCTGTAATCGATGGAGGTTTTTGGTTGGATGCGAATTCCTTCTTCTGTGTTGGTGGCTTCTAATGTTCGGAGTGAAGTGACAACGGATGTCCAGTGATTTTTATCTCTTAGGGTGACAGGGGTTCTCTTTCTTTTGGGTTTGTGTCATTATCAGTCTCCATTTCCACTGGTTTGGGTGTTTCTCAAGTAACGGATGTTTTCCTTTTTTTATTTGTTTGTTTGAAATTCCTCCTATGTCTCTGCTGTATTCTGGTTTTGAATTTTGTCGCATCCTCAGAGATGATTGGTCTGAGTCTTGTTGAATAATGTTTAATGCTATCACGTTCTCTCGATTTGTGTCTTCTGTTGAGATTGTGGGGGGGGGATGTCTCATAGAGTTTTATTCCACCTGGCCAATTGTTACTAAGTACTTTCCCTAATCTTATAAAATTCTTGATATTCGTCGGCGGATTTCGTTTACTAGTTTTTCCATGTCTATTAGTGGTGTTATTTGTAGAGATCAGAAATGTTTTTTCTTACCAGAATTTGCCTCGATTGGCAGTTTTGTAGTAGCGTTCACCAATGTGATCTTTTGTAAAAAAAAATGATTTCTGATGTTGAATCTCTCTTATCCTTCTTAGCACTTATAATACAATTAGATCATGAAAAATCTAAACACAATTCCAGTTTATCACTATCCTATCTATCTATCCTGTCGCTTTCGTTCGTCCTAGAACGGGTTGAGTCCCCTCCTAATGAGGGGGTTACTGGCGTATTAATGCAGCCGGTTTGCCACTCCTCTGTTGCATCCCCTAAGGGCAATAGTCATGACTGTAACCCATGTGTGTTCAGGGGGACCGGTTTGCCTGCTTGCGGGATGAAAATCCTCAGATAAACTTGGGAAAAACTGAGGAAGATCTTTGAGCTCCTTACGTCGTCGACGAACCTAGGACACTTCTTCCCCAGGCACATGGTTGCGAAGCTCATAGCCACTAGGATAACCGCGCGGAATTTATCACTAGCAGAAATATTTTATATATATATATTTATATTTATATATTTTATAATTCATGAAACTGTTCTGCATTATTACTTGAGTTTGTTTTACATATCCGTCATTATTTTATAGCCAAATACCAAATCGCGAATGTTTCGAATTTCAACCTTGTTTCAAGTAGTGCAAGCTACGGCAACTATTCCCTATGCAGAAGTTTTTATTCCCATAAGTTTTCTGGTCAATTTTCGAAACTCTTGAATTTCTTTTTTATTTCAACTATAAAATAAGGATGGATCTTTAATATTCTTTATTCCTGTTTATTCAATATTGCTGAAATGAAACCATTGACTTTAATGTTGATTAATCGTGTTTTGCATGTTTCGAATGCTATTGAAAACGAATTTAAAATATTCGATGTAAGTTCTTTAAAATTACGATAAACAAATAACATTTTTATAATATAAGAAAATTATATATATTGAATACAAAATAAACTTAGTAAAAAATAAAATTTTGTTAAGAAAGTTCAGTATCAGATAAATATTTTTGCTATTTAAAGAGTGTTAGAAGAACACCTTTTGTAATAAAACATCAATTATGTATATCAATTCGAATTGTGGAATTTAAGAGGCTGTCGGCTTTTGCCGCATGTAGATAGCTTTTGCATTTTACTATCGTATTTACTAGGAAAAGATTAAAAAATTACGAAATGTTAAATTTCTAAATGTAGAAATTTGCGTAGCGTTCAAAAATAAATAACATCAAAAAGGTATAATAATTGAACTGTGAAATAATGGATTTATATAACTGTTGTTATAATTGCATCTTCCGTGACTTTACGTATTATTAATTTTTCGTTTCAATTCGGGATTTAATTCGCTTATTCTCGACTACATTACGCTAACCAAACAGACAAAGTTGCAGAAATGCGTAGCTTTGCGGAGAATTACAGATCTTGGGACACATCATTGTTATAAAATAACTGTTATTAGTTACTGTTATAAATTACTGATGACGGATATTGCTCAATACCATGGTTGATATTAGCACCAGATAATTAAAGATGATTAGAATAAAGATTAAAAGATATATGTTTTTAAATAAATATGTTGATAGACTGATCAACAAAATAGCATTTTAGCTAGTTTCTTGTAGATTAAACCCGTGAGGTATCTCGTTAGATAAATCCGTTTTGGGGAACTTCAACGAAGTAAAGGTCCAAAGTAGTATAGGCAATTTGTCATTCGAGGCCCCTTCCTGTAGACGGCGAGGTAACACCACGAGTTCTATAGAGTAGAAGAAATGAATCTCCTAAACCTAACCGCAATTGACACATGCTTGAACCTTCGATATCCAAATTGCTTGTCGTCCTCAAATGTGAAGCAGGGTGGTTTAAGTGAGATTATTACTTAAATGTTATTCAGGATGATGTCAATTGAAGAATCGAGTTCTATTTCCATCTTTTTCGTGTTTTCTACAACATTGGTTCAGTTGAAAGATATTTTGAATACATCTTAAGAACACCATCCTTTCTTGTGGGTTCTAGTATTCGTGTGGAGGAAAAACCTAAAATACCCCTGGAAGTTTGGAACAATAACTTACGTATAAAATAAACTTTTTATCATTAAGAGGTTTGCATTTCAGCTTGGATTCAATGAGAGTAATCTCGATACCAGCTAAATTTCAATAATAATTTTATTCTCCAGCCGAAATGGACCAAAGATCTAGAAGCACGTGAAATTCCTAAGGCGAAGGTTCCGACTGTTGTAGAATATAAAATGAGCCCACTGATCCTCTGCTTCCCCAGACAAGAAAACTAATATTTAATTCTTCGGGGGATCAGGTCAGGGCAATCCCAAAGAAAGGCGATGTCGAATGCCCGGAGTGACTTTTGTCATGCTATGTATTAGTCGTAACAAGACGTGTGTTGCAAGTGCTCGACCTGCGATCAGGACATCGTCACGGGTCTCTTCTAAAGCAAATGGAACATGAATAAAATGTGTCTGCCTTTTCAAAGCTTGTTGCTTACAACTTCTTCATGGATGTGTTTGAACTGCTTGTTAGCTCTTTCACAGGAATTTCATTCTTTTGTAGTTTATTTTAGTCGTATTAGTCGAATCTTGTTGAGCAGCACTTATTTTTACGTTCATTAAGACCCCACGCATAAAAGGGAATCAGAAATTTCAGTTCCTTGGAAGAAAGAATTTAATGGGAGTTAATGTCAGACATCTTTTCCGGTTGTGTTATTTCATTTCCTCCTCATAATGATGTTAATACTCCTCTCGCTACATATTCGCTATATGGATTAATTAATGCAATTCCTTTCATATTCTTCAGTTTTGGGAAGTCAATTTGGACATTTGTTGAAAGCTTTGTTACGAATTGAAAACTATCCTGATTGATGCGTGTTCAACTTCTATACGCAGATCGCTAATTTTGCCTCAATTATGATCCCATCTCCAATAAAAAAATATTTTAGTCTGAAAAAGAACTTCGCTCTAAACTAAACGTGAAATAATCTGTATGTACGTCCGTGAATATTTTAAAACAAACGCATTCGTTATCTGAATGTTTAATATACAAAACGGTCTACGTTTGGTCTGTGCCTGAGACCAATTACCTCAACCTCTGCAATAAATAAAAAAAAGACCATAAATGTTCCTGCAATGCATCGACTGTTGGGGTATTCCAATCACGGAATCCCTTTGTATCCACCATAAAATACATGAAGTGTGCCACAGGGTTTGCTCTTAGAATACCACATTAAGCGACATTCGTCTCAAGTAGCGTGTGGACGGAGAGAAATACTCTTCACACGAAGCAACTGACGAGAGAAATGCAAACGGACGGAACAATGTCAAAGATCATTTGAGTGAATCCAGATTTCAGGACTACAAAATTGTCATACTTCATGGTTCCTTTCGCCGATCACATACAAGGGAAACATCGTTTGAATGGTTTAACTTTCTTTCTTACATGTAATTTTCCCAAAGGGAAAAATATTCCTGTAGGTACAGCATCACGAGGTTGTTTTTAAAGTAATTTGCATACCACTGAGAAGAATTAACACACGACAGCGCAAGCTTCTTTTTATTTGGAAACTTTCGAAATGAGGTGGCTCAAAGTGTATAGTACGTTAATAATGAACACAAATGCATGCACATTGTTGACTGGTCTGCTGCTAAATGCGCGCGCAGACGGAAATATTGAAACCAATTGTTGACTGAGGTTTACAATCTGGATTGTTGTTTTGCTGAATTATCTGCATGAACCAATCCACTTCATTCATGTATCAAAGAACGCGATGTTTGCTCTGATTCGATATTTATGGCTGCTTCACACACACACACACACACACACACACACACACACACACACACACACACACACACACACACACACACACACACACACACACACACACACACACTTTGGAAATTCTTTTCACCAGCAATCAAAGAGGTTGTGTAGGACTTCCTTCAGAGCCCGTTTCACCAAGAATATTTATGAAATTAAAAAGTACAATTCATGAGATCTTCCCCTCTGGCTGTTTCGTTACACATCCACCTATCAATTAGCTTCTTACTCTACAATGCCAAGAAGAAATGTCTTGAACAATGGAATTGGGGAGGGACATTGTTTATATAAGTGAAAGTCAACGTTATGAACCATTTGGTTCTCTTTCTGCCAGGTTATTAATCACCATTTGGACGTACACGAATCAGACATCGAAAAGTTATTTTGATCCCGTTTATTCAGTAGCACATCAAAGACCTAAAAAAAGGCTGTAATGTGCTTGCATTCAATTGTAATTAAATTATGTATTAAGCGCATTTTAATTGTCAAATTGTCGAAATTTAAACAAATGTTCGTTATCGTCTCTACTACTCGAATTAGAAACGTAAATTAATACAATTTAGTGGATGATTGACTTTTATATTAATTAATTTTTAATATTTAACCATAATTAACTATTTCTACCGTGTGATATTTTAACGTGATTTATTGTTCCATGGGCTTAAGTGGTAACTTCCAATCCAGCGTGAATATTTTCTGTTTCAATTGTTGAGATGGCAGCCCACGTGGTTCCACGTGTTTTTAGTTTTGTTCAAATGACAGCACGTCATTAAAACAGTCGAAAATCTCCATGGCTACGAGACAAAAACTGGTTAAAGCAGATTACTGCAGGAATAACGTGGTCTGAATATTGTTGGAAGGTGACCTAAGATTTATCGGTCGAACACCGTATAATTACGAGTATTATAAAGTGATCTTGACTCATAAAGCCAACTTCGTCTACAGGAGAGAGTCAATAATGAAATATTGGAGGAAATTGTGCTGTGATTGTCATGTAAATAAAATTAAACGTGAAAAGCCTGTGTATCCCAAGGACTGATTTTAAAGATGTTAATCATATTCGTAGAATAAAAGCAAAGCAGGCGACGTAAGATGTATTGTTACATGGAAGTGGCATCTTTATGAATCAAAGCGTCGTACTTATTACATCCCACAGATGCCTTATTTATACACAAATTGGGTTTATTGCAGATGTATGTGATGGGGTGAAAGGAGAGAATTATTTCTGAAGATGTTTTCCAAACTGGCATTAAAAGGGATGTTTAAAGTCATTCCTTATCGCATAACAGGAAATTGTTAAAAGTATATTTTGTCTCAAATCATTCAGTTCTTGTCTTTTTATGAGTGCACATTTAGGAAGATTAAAATTACGTTGAAGACTGTCCAATTACGTAACACACCGCGAGCCGAAGTTAAAGAAAACGAACCGTACTTTTTGACCTTCGCAGTTTCTCCGAGATGAACCTAGAATTGACATTTTATGATTTTTATTTTATTAACTGTTTTCACGTTGTTAGGTTTTTCTTTTAGATTGCTGTTTGAATAAACACAAAATCCTTTAATTGATGGCAGTGTTTGAAATTTCTTGCTATTTAACAAACCTGTGGGATATTTATTTAAATGGAAAACTTTTCTCTCCTTTTTTTTTTAACCTTTCGCATTTTAAGGAGATAGAAAATCACCTTTTGGAAGGATTGGTGTCGACGTATTGCAGATACACAGTCAGCATCAAAAAAGCCTATCTAGAACCTGCTGGTGATATTTATTGCGTAATAAAGAAAATGCGACCTCGCTAATTATGACACGGAAGCGGACGGAGGTTTTCTTAAGATTTATCTCGTACTTAAAAGATAAGAAAAACATTCACTCCTACAAATGGAAATGGATAAGTAATTTGAGGACAAGTGACTCAAATGAAAAACAAGTAAGTTTTTCATTTGAGATACTTTTCATGATCAGCAAAAAAAAAAAAAAAAAAACACGAAAGATCTCTGCTATGCGCAAGAGACAAATCGACAGAAAACTTCGATGGCTACAGATTTATTTGGTTAGTACACACCTCCGAGTCACTTTTCTCTGTATCTACAATAATATTTCTATCGAAAAGAAACCTATTAACTGCGTCCCTTAAACGATTTTTGAAAAGTTTCTTCATTGGTCCGTTTGAATGTGACGTCAGTGACATTCAAATTGCCCTGCATCCACAAATACAGGGCAACTCAAAGTAGTTAAGGCGACCTGATTTTGATTGTGGGGTGTTTCTGAGCGGCCTCTTTCGATTGATTTATTAATGAGACGACAATAAGCATCGTGCACACTCGATATGATTGATTCGAGTATTTTTGTTTATTAATTTGGAATTTGTTCGCTCTCAATTGCCTTTTTTGTAATGTTGATCTTAAATAATGTTGAACACCTTCCCCGACTCGTTTTGATTGCAAACTTAGTCTGTAATTCTCAGTCATTCCTTTAATGTTCCTTTTTCTCCCCCATTTTAACGAATGTGAACAGAAACGAAATACGTTTTTCCTTACTATAAGTTTACACCATCTAAATCAAAGAACCGTGAAAATGAACTCAGAGGATTGAACGAAGATTAGCAGCTGTAAATGATGATAAAGTGTATTTAGGCAAAATTCCTCTCGATTTCTGTAAATCAAGAACCTCCTCCGATCTCAAAAAATTCATTCCCCTCAATCAGCGAAGCAAGCAAAACATACACAATTCAAATTTCCCTTATCTCTCGGAGTGTTCTAATTATTCATAGCAAAACAAATCCGTAGAATACGAAAGGCTGGATATGAAGCCAATCAAATGACTAGAAAAATACGAAAAATACTTAAAAAAAAACATTATCTTTAAACACAATCATAGAAAGTATTATTATTCAGTAGAATAACATAAAAACATTTTAAAAGTTAATGATTATTAAAAATAATTTAATCCATATGCATAACACACCAATAAATATAAAAAATAGTGTACTTTTTCATTCATTCATTGGATTGAATGAATATTGGATTGAATTGCCATCCATTACCATCCATCAATTGCCATCCATTACCCTTGGAGGGTAATGGATGGCAATGCTGTAGCCAATGAAGTTCTAACTGAGGCTCGGCTATTGCTGTTACCCTCCTGCCATGATCAGAGCTTTAATAGCTCAATAACACCTTATCCCTACACTGTCCTCTACAGATAACGGGGAAGATGAAAAGCATTCTTGCTTCGCCCCTTTAAGCCAGTCCTAATAAGGATGAATATGATAACTAATTATGATGAAACAGACTTCTCCAAATATAGGAGACCCAAGGCCATACTTCCAAATGAAGATCTTTAAATCTTCATTTGGAAGATTTAAAGAAGATTAGTGCTCCACTCAGGTAGAGCACTTATAAACTTTTCCCTACACAGCAACCTTATCAGATAGCAGGGATTATAAAAGCATTTTGCTTCACCATTATAGTCAGAAACGTCTTGCGAATACGATAACTTTTTAATTTTAGCCCTTTTAAAGTGTTCTTTTTGGGAAATAAAAATATATTCTGTCCCCTCTTCTGTTCTGTGATGCCAGAGTTGGTCACTTCGCATATTTACATGGAAAGCTTCTTTGTGATTTAGGAATTTTCAAATTACTTTCTGGATAACCGACTTCGATCGCTATTTTAGGAAGTTTCTTTAGTAAAACTGCGCTTGAAAGGAAAAATGTCACTGCAATTAAAGCACTTTGGTCGAACACTTGCATGCAATGACATGATGAACGAAGGTGAACTTATCCCCAATTCACTCCTCCATATGTTCGCTTCAGTTTCCTTCCTGGAACCATTTCTGATCGTGGGATTTGACACAAAGACAGAAAAATGAACATTGAATGTGATCGGGTGGTTTAAGATGTTTACAAAATGGAACAGTTAAGCAACGCATAATTTCCATTAGCAGCACAATACCGAACAGGTTGCCTATTCTTTCGTTTACCAATTTCCATCCCTTTCTATGTAAGGGTCTTCATTAACACCAGCAACGCCCCTCCTCTTTTCTTCTAAGCCCTCATTAAATCCCTCGAGATGAACCAATGCAACCTTAGTGAGGACGCGCGCGACTTTCTGAATAAGTTCGTACAGCAGAAGTCAGAAGTTCGTATTTCAGATAAACTGTAGTTGAACTAAAAATATTGCCGTAAATACCAGTGGCTTGACTAGCATCATCCCCACCTCTTTTGAGAGGATTAAGGTAAGTTCTTTTTTGTAGTTCTTCAATGATTATAGACGAACTCTGCTTTCTAAAACGGATTAGTTCGATTTCATGTTGATTGAGATTCTGTAATACAGTTTTATTACACGGGTCAGATTCGACTGCATAATAAGAGAAATCATTCGGTCTCGTGGCCCCTAGCTCTGACAGGTAATAGCTTTTATCTGGCCACAGCAGGTCACGTGCTCATCACTTATTCTTGTTTATGCAAGATGTGCGCATCACCATTCCTCCTTTTGCTCGATAATCTATTGCGAACGTTATGAAATAGATCGATTAGATTAGCAGAGTGAATGCAAAGCAGGTAAAGCAGAAATATCGGAATAAACACTAATACAGAACTTCGTTAACTGACATAATTTAGAGGAAGTCACAAGTTATTATTCTTAGGAATTATTAAGATAGTTAATAACTCTTTGAAAGCAGTTTAAGGATGATAGAATCCACTTCTACGGAATACATCTCTCTCTCTCTCCCCCCCCCCTAAATATCAGTGCGTGGCATTCAAGTTCTGCTTCAGTGTTTTCATTAATCTTTATTTCCCTCGAAGACAAACACCCACAACATCGCTGCTGTTCTCTCGCTGTTAGCTTTTGAAACAAAATAATTGTTTGGCGTAATGCTTGGATGAAGGATTATAAATGTCCTTTTAATCTACGTGTGTGATTGAGGAAGCTTCTATGAAGACCTCGTTGTTATACGCTATTCGTTATATTATACGCTAATCAGTAATCTTACCTTTTACGAACTTTTGAAAAGATAAATTGATTGGACTCACCTGAACTGAATTGCTGAGAAACGAAACGTCGGTTTTGTCGTCGTTAATATTGAATAAGTGTATTTTAAGATGTCCCAAACATGTATTCCATATGAAATGAAGATTACGATAAGATGCTACGTAATGTGTTGCTTCCATAATATTTCATCTTTCTCCTGAGCATCTCCTTACAACATCCATCCCATTGCTCTTTCATCCTCGCTGACCGCACACATTTATAAACACTGATGGGCATCATTTATGTACAGAAGGAAGATCTTAGTTTACTAAGAACTGCCGACTGCACCTCAGCTATACGTAGTTCCGTTATGTTCGCCTCCTCTTCCTCCTCCTCCTCCTCCTGTCCTTCTGAATTTGACATTCACCTTCTGAATGCTTCAACGTATTTCTCATTAACGTTGCGAGAGTTGTTTGTGATTGAACTGCAGCGTGTTCACTTCGCTTCCATCGGAGTTTGTGTGTTTATTCCCATCATATCATTTTAACTTATTCGTTTATTGCTTTGCTAATGTGCATTATTGGATACAAAGTAAAATATTTGCTATAAACTAGTTTTAGAAATTCTGCATTGCAGTCAGAAATATAATGTGAGAATCTTTCAGTTTCAGCAAGCAGAAATCAATTGGGAACTGGAGTGTTATCGGCATCGAATTATTTTCCACCGTGACCTTAAGTATTATCTTATCGAACAGTGTTTCTTGGCCTGGTTTTAACCCATTTTTTCCAAGTAAGCAAACAGACAATGTCAAGTTTGCGCCTGCAATTTATGCAAGACTAGCTGATCCCACAGGTAGTGCAAGACTAAGGCAACTCGTGGTAAAAGTGGAGCAAGCTCTGATCACTAATCTTAATATTTACCCTTAATGCCAAAACACATCTCCAAGAAGGGGATGTATGATGTTTTGTATTAAAGGCAATGGGCCACTACCCAGACCGGTTTCGACCTTTATTGAGGTAGAATGGGAGTTCATGCCTTTCATCACTGGCCTCTTTAGATTTAAAAAAGTTGTGCTGAGAGTCAGCTTGATAGTGAGAGAGGAGAAGAAAGATAGAGTGGATAGTAGTAGGTAGTTAAAAGAGGCCTCAGTCGATCCACCTGGCCTGACTTAAATGCCAGCACCAAGCAGATCTCCGACATTATCTCCCTCCATCCGTTCTCCTCCGCGTTCTCCGGCCAGCCACCTCTTCAGATGTCTGGCCGATGAAAGAAGTGAAAAAACAAATGCAGGAAGACACACATAAATTGAAAATCAAAAGAACTAGGACACGCATAAACAGAAACAACAAAGGAGCTAGAACACGCATAAACAGAACAACAAAAGTCGGTGAATTAACAGAAAAGTACTGCAAGAACGGGGGAAGAGCCTGGCCCGAGTGATGCAGCTCGCAAGGAGCTGCACCGCCTCGCTGTAAGTCTTCGCCGCTCGGGTTCTCAGGTCTGCCCCATCCTATGTGGATTAAGTGTGAACATACAGAAACAGAACCAAGAAACTTAGAAGGGGCTTTTTTTTTATGTCATATTTGCCCTGCTATCTCTTACCGCTTCCTCATAGTCTTTTACCACGTTTTCCATCACTGTGAGTACGTGTACTGACTCTTCATCATTAAGTTGCCATATTCTCTTCAAGCATTCATTCCATTCCGCTCGGTCGTAAGTGACTTTCCCAAACTTGAGCCATATTCTAAGACTCTCTAGCTCACCTTCACATTGCAAAGCCACGTCTCCCTTTTCCTGTACAGCTGTGTGGACTTTGTTTTTTATCTCGGGTTTATTCCTAAGATAGAATAGGATTCGTTTTGTTACATTCGAATATTCATATAGGGGTTCTTTTCTTTTTACCGGTTTTGTAATGGGGTGAGAAGAACCTGTGTTTGTATCTATTGGTAAAGTTCTTTTTTCAAATTCCTTCATCATCCCTGGGTATCTCTTTTCCAGATCTACTCGTGTCAGCGACTTCAATGTGTCGCATAGGTGTTGTTTTTCTTCTTCTGTTAAGTCCAGGTGACCGTCCAGTTGCTGGGGCTCGACGTTGGTTATATCCTTTACATAGAGTTCTCCCCATATGAGTCTATTGCTCCTTTTAAAGAACAAGAAAGTTGGCTCTCCTTTTGTGGTCATTATCTGAAATAGTTTATCTGCCGTTTTAGGAGATCCCTTAAAGTTCTTCAAAATGACAGAGCCGTTTGGAGTATTGCTTTTAACAAAGCTTGTTCCTTCCTTAGTTTCTGGATTGTTTCCTTGCTCTCTGTCTTCTTCTTCGGATAAGGTTTCTTTCTCATTTTCTGTGTTGTTTCGCGATATTAACTCATTTCCTTCCTCATCCTCATCTGAATTTGAGGCTTCTAATTGGCTTTCAGTGTCCTGCTTATTTCGTTTCATTTCTCCTTCTTCTTCCGGCGTGATGGGTCGTTTAGTTGTACTGGTGTTGATTTCCATTTCCTCTGTTTCTGTGCTGTCATTGTTGCCTTCCGATTTCTTAGTGTTCTGTTTCTTTTTCTTCCTAATTCTCCCTTCTGCGTTACTCCCAGTTATTGCCCGATTTCCTAATGTAGTCGATGCAATAGCTGGCGGTTGGAGGGCTGGAAACTCTTCTGGTTCAGTTGTTTGTGGTTCGTTTACTGTTTGGCCGGTAGCTCGAGAGTCCTGTGTTGTGAGCGTAGGAATGGCTACTGCCGCAGGTGTTATGGCGCCTCCTGCACTTTCTTCAAGGGTTCTATAAGGACAAATGTCTATTTTATAGGATATGTTCCCACATTTACGGCATGGTGACTCACATTGATTCAATGTGTGTTCTGTCGATAAGCAGTTGCGGCATGTGTTGTTTTTCGGGCAGTGAGGGCTAAGGTGACCCAAAGCGGTGCACCGAAAACATTGTTTTCTTACTTGCTGATCCTAAAAAAATCAAATTGGGGACCGCGGTTTTCATCTCAATTGAAATGCTCACTTCCCCTGATTTCCATTCTGGGATATCCGCGTCTTGTCCGATTGTTACGTTTCGGACAGTCCCCCATTTGGAGAAAATGGTTTTAATGATTTCCTCCCCTTTCTCTAGATATTCGAGTGGAAACCTGTCAATTTTTACGGATTTTAAAATACTCCCGACTAGGAAGGGTAGATATTTTTTCCCCTTCACATTCTAAGCTTTTAAGGAGCGTTTCTCTTGTTTCTATGTTGTTTGTTACTATTTGGAATCTACCCCCCCCCCCCCCGTAAGGGGTAAGCCCGTAAATACTTTCTGCTTTGACTACTTTGAGAAGAGCTCACACACGTCGCTTTGTCGATGTTTGGGTCAATTTCGATCCCGAGAGTACGAACTCTTGGCAAGAATTTTGACATTGTTTAAAAGCAAATTTCAGTCCCCGAAAGGAAATACCCTAAAACGGACCTGCACCGATTGGAACGAGACCGCAAAAAATAAAAACCAACAAAAGAAAAAAACTAGAAGGGTTCTTACCAAACAATACTGGAGTAGGAGCTCTCTCTCGGGATCTGGAAACTGGAATCCAAAAGAAGACAGGAACATAGAGCTTTCTCTCGGGGCCGCTGAAAACGGGGTGAAAGTGAGGGGAATCCCATCATTGGCCTACTGAAAAGAAGTGGGGTCAGAGTGCCCCATTAGAAAAGAGAAAGAGGGGGAGGGAAGTGACAGTAAGGTTGAGGTGGGGAAATAAGGGGGGATGGGAAAGGGGAAAAGGAGAGGAGAGGGAATAGGATGGGAAGGGCGGGTGGGGAGGTGGAGAGTAGGAAGAAGGAAGTGTAAGCCTCAGCTCATATCTCACATCTATCTAGCTCCGCGCTATCAGATGATACTCTTTCACCCCGCCTAAAGTGCCTGGCTCTCAAGATAGAAACGACCACGGAGGTAGCCGGTGCCCAGGTGACCTGCCCCTTCAGGGCAGCCCGCCTCGAGTAGGCCTGCGCTGCCTGGGTTTTTCCTCCGAACTACCCCCGTGGGAGACCAGGGAACAAAACAGACCTCAGGAGGGACGCAGAGACCAAGGAAATGACTCAGAGTGGAGCTGCTGCAGCAGATGGAGATGTTAAAGCAGCAGCAGGCAGAACATGATGTTATTATGTCTGACACTGCACAGGATTGGAGGTGAACACCACTTGTTATTAAATAAGGTGTCACCCAGAGCCTCTCTTTCGAGATATAAAAACCTCCTTAAGGAACCGTAGAACATGTAAAGTACGATCCGGGAGAGATCCAACAGACTGGGAGGATTAGCAGAGTTAGAAAAATTTTTCCTTACCTTCCAGATGTGATACTTAAGCTCATTTATTATGAAGATTAGCAAAGCAACTTGTGCCTGTTGTTGGCTGGTGGAGCAAACTGCAGGAAGATGATCTGCTCCTGCAGTAGGAGAGGGAGACGGAGCACGTCGCTTAACCTCCTGCAGATAAAGATGGAAATTGGCCACCGGTAGATGGCGTGCTCCACGTTGTCCGCGCTCCGACAGAAGTCACATAGGGGGTTCAAGGTGTTATTGAACCACCATCGGTTCACATTCACTGGAAGGTGTCCATATGCTATCCTCCATGCCAGGTCCTTTCTCGACGGGTAGCCTCGATGTTTGGAGAGGTGGCCGAAGAGGATGTTGTTGTCAGTTCCTAGATCAGGAACGTCGGTATGAATGATGTTAAATAAATGTTCATACCATGCTGAACTGTTCCGGATCGCGGCGATGTTCACACCCGACGAGCGGAGTTGTTGCATTAGCTGGCGCAATCTGTTGTAATCTTCTGGAACAATGTCTGCCTTGGGACCCTGGTGGACTGGGATCCCAAAAAGGGGAAGCTTGTGACCGAAGAAATACCGCACAGGATAACTACAGGGATGTGTAGTCTGCAGTACCCTGTTTAGATGGAACGCGGCATTACATAGGTACCTGATGTTAAACGAGGGGAGGCCGAAGCCCCCCCCACCCGCTTCTCCGGAAGTTGAAGGATGTTGAGATCGACTTCCTGGCGTAGATTTCCCCAGAACTTCAGTGGCTTCCTGTAGAGCCAGATTTCCTGATCCTCGCTGATGTTGGTGATGTTCAGAAAGTGCTGAAGCGCAGGGCATACGATGGTTTTGATGACGGTAGCCCTGGAGGAGAGTGACAGCTGTCCATTTTTCCAGTCCTTGAGCTTCTCGACGGTGTTGTTGTCGAGATGTTCTATGTTGAGCACGGGCTGCTCTTCAAACGGGACCTCCAGGATGGTGAGGGGGTCGGCAGTAGGGACGAGGCCTGCAGGGATGTTCTGCAGGTCCCAGACTCCATACATCTTGATCTTGGTTTTGTCGGGGTTGGATGTTCACCCTGACACATTGAACTTTTCTAAGATGGTATAAAAGTTCCGTATGGAGTCGTTGTCCCTAAGAGTGCCCAGCACGTCATCCGCGTAGGCGATTACCTTGGAATCATCCATAGTGAGAGGAAGTGGAATTCCTCTAACCGCATGAGAGTTGTTCACAGCACGTAGGAACGGTTCAAGGGCTAGAGCAAAGAGCAGCGGACTGAGGGGACACCCTTGTTTGACCCATTTCTGGATGGTGATGGGGTCAGATAGGTGTCCGTTACAGAGGAGACGAGTAGAGCTGTTGTTGTAGCCTCCTCTAATGATGTTGAGGAGTCCACTGCTGACCCCCGACTTTCTCTAGGATGTTAAAGAGAAAGGAATGCCGGACGCTGTCGAACGCTCGGTCGAGATCAATTGTCAACAATGCCATGGAGTACTGTTTGATGTTAACCAGACGTAGCACTTCTCTGATGAGGATGAGATTGAACTCCATCAATCGACCAGAAACACCATACACTTGTGTGCTTTTGATGCTGTACCTCATCCCGATCTTCAGTCTGTTGTTGAGAACACGGGCGAGGTTCTTGTAATCCGTGTTCGACAGACTGACGGGACGCCAGTTCTTGATGATGGATGGGTCCCTGTTGGTCTTCGGGATGAAGACTGTATGGCATTCCAGAAATTTCCGTGGCAAGTTTCCGGTGGTAAGGAAAGTGTTGAAGATTGCCACGAGAATGGGGAGAATGTAGTCCCAGGCCTCTCGGTAGAGTTCCGTGCTTAAGCCGTCTGGCCCAGGCGCTTTCTTTGTACGGCACTGTTTGAAGGCTGATGTTATTTCGGCCGCAGTAAATGGTGCATCCAACCCTGCTTGGATGTGCGCAGGGAAGGAATCAATGTTCCAACAGGAGTAATACTGGGGGCACTGTTGTCTAGATAGAGTTGACTGTAGTACCCCCAGAAGGCATTCATGATGTTATGTGTGGTGGTGTGATCACACCCGCCTTCTTTGATGGTAGTGATGGTTCGCTCCTGCCGGAAGTTGACGTAACGCCTGTTGTAAAAAGCGGCCGATTGCCTATCTTCCGAGCGGAGGTGGAGACGGATCTTAATGTTCTTTTCTTCCACCTGCTTCTGTCTCTCCGATTCCATGTCGAGATTAATGTCACGGATGGCGTTGTGACATGGAAAACCTTGGCGTTGGCTAGCCACGTACCAGCTCCTCTCCTTGTGAAGGTCACGGAGCCGAGCTCTTCTGAGGAAGGCACGTTCCTGGCCCCATTTTATCATATTTTCTTTGATGTTAAGTTTTAGTCATGCCCAGGCGTCCCAGTCCCAGCCAGCGGTGCACCAGGTGGAGAACAGTTGGTTAAGCTTGGCTGAGAACAGGGACGGGAAGTCTGGTGGTAACTTCCAGGGGCCCGGACCAACATCTACGGCTTCTAATGGATGATAACTGAGCACGACTAATTTGTGGTCCGAGATGGAATAATTAATTGGAACGTGCCTTATAGCTTCGGCTCTGGAGACAAGGGATGGTGACAGATAGAAGCGGTCGATTCGGGTGCCGATACCTCGGCCTGTCCAAGTATAATCCCGACAGTAGGGGTTGTGAGCCCTCCAGATGTCCGACAAGTGGAGATTCCTGACGTGGGTTTCCAGTTGTATGTAGCCAGCAGTACTTGTATTCGGATTTCCCCCTACTTTATCGTAAGCCGGGTCCGCCACACAGTTAAAGTCCCCCATCAAGATGACGTGATGGGCGCCGTACAAGTAGTTGTGAAGAGACTGGAAGAATGCAGGCCTAGATAGTCGGTCTGCCGGGGCGTAGATGTTAATGTACCTGGTGGTACAGCCCTGTTACTTCCAGTCGACGGCAAGGACTCTCCCTTCTGTATCCCTCTGGATGTTATGGAAGGCTCCGAGGAAGGGGGCTAGCATAAGAACCCCGACCCCGGCGCTGTTACGTGTGCCGAAGCTCCAGAAAGACGTGACGGGGTACTTATGGCTCAGTTCCTGCATATCTTTGTAATGGAAGAAATGAGTTTCTTGCAGGAACAAGAGCCGGATATTAAAGGCTAGCATAAGCTTCCACACCTCCTCTTGTTTGGATGGTGAACGGAGCCCTCCGATGTTAAGAGAGGCAACACAAAAGGGGGGTGGCGGCATTTGATGTTTTTATACCCGGCCTAGATCTTTAATACGTAGCTGTCTTACGTATTGAATTAAGCTGTCGATCTATAGGGGGGAAGTAGAATATCCCGCTTCCTGCAGACCGGCTTCCAGTTTATCGCACGAGCTCGAGAGAACCTCGAACTCGTAGTGAATGTTCTTGATTTTAAAGCTGACGATCTTGTTTCCGTCTGTCTCGTAGTTAAATAGGTTGAACTGGGAGCCGGTTAATTTCTTTATTTTTTGATTTATGCTGGAACGGTAAGAGGAGGTTTCCACCTCCATTTCGGACTCCGATGTTGTGGAGTCCGTACTCCTCTTGGAGCGTCTTCGATGTTCTTTTTCCAGTTTGGGGGAAGCCGCTTCCTTCCTTTTCTTAGGGGGTTCTTTCGGAGGTGGAAGGTCTTGTTCCCCCTCTTTCACTACAGGGAGAGGGATGCTAGCTACTGCAGGGGGAAGTCTCTGAAGCGTGAATAGAAGAAGCTTCCTCTGATGTTGTTGAGGGGGGGGGATAGCTGTTGTTGTTGCACTATCCATTGCTTCTTCTGTACTCCCCTTGACTGTAGGTTTTTCTTGTTCCGATGGTGGTGGTGGTGGAATACTGGAAGTTGCCGAGGGGGGGACTGTTTCCTCAGCGGATGTTGTTGCTGGGGAGGAAACAGTTCCTTCTGCTGGTGTTGCTGCAGATTGTCGCTTCGGTATTTTACCCAAGATGGTCTGGGTAAACTTCTTCTCCCCGCTGTTGGTAGGTGGATCTGGAAGTGCAGCGTCTCGGGCAGGCTGCGAAGAGAGTGCCTCAATGGGCACAACACAGCAGAAGGAACTGTTTTCTCCCCAGCAACAACATCCGCTGAGGAAACAGTCCCCCCCTCGGCAACTTCCAGTGTTCCACCACCACCACCATCGGAACAAGAAAAACCTACAGTCGAGGGGAGTACAGAAAAAGCAATGGATAGTGCAACAACAACAGCTATCCCCCCCCCCTCAACAACATCAGAGGAAGCTTCTTCTATTCACGCTTCAGAGACTTCCCCTGCAGTAGCTAGCATCCCTCTCCCTGTAGTGAAAGAGGGGGAACAAGACCTTCCACCTCCGAAAGAACCCCCTAAGAAAAGGAAGGAAGCGGCTTCCCCCAAACTGGAAAAAAAACATCGAAGCCGCTCCAAGAGGAGTACGGACTCCACAACATCGGAGTCCGAAATGGAGGTGGAAACCTCCTCTTACCGTTCCAGCATAAATCAAAAAATAAAGAAACTAACCGGCTCCCAGTTCAACCGATGTAACTACGAGACAGACCGAAACAAGACCTTCAGCTTTAAAATCAAGAACATTCACCACGAGTTCGAGGTTCTCTCGAGCTCGTGCGATAAACTGGAAGCCGGTCTGCAGGAAGCGGGATATTCTACTTACCCCCTACAGATCGACAGCTTAATTCAATACGTAAGACAGCTACGTATTAAAGATCTAGGCCGGGTATAAAACATCAAATGCCGCCACCCCCCTTTTGTGTTGCCTCTCTTAACATCGGAGGGCTCCATTCACCATCCGAACAAGAGGAGGTGTGGAAGCTTATGCTAGCTTTTAACATCCGGCTCTTGTTCCTGCAAGAAACTCATTTCTTCCATTACAAAGATATGCAGGAACTGAGCCATAAGTACCCCCGTCACGTCTTTCTGGAGCTTCGGCACACGTAACAGCGCCGGGGTTGGGGTACTTATGCTAGCCCCCCTCCTCGGAGCCTTCCATAACATCCAGAGGGATACAGAAGGGAGAGTCCTTGCCGTCGACTGGAAGTACCGGGGCTGTATCACTAGATACATTAACATGTACGCCCCGGCAGATCCAACATCAAGATCGACTTTCTTCCAGTCGCTCTGTACATACTTGTACGGCGCCCATCACGTCATCTTGATGGGGGACTTTAACTGTGTGGCGGACCTGGCCTACGATAAAATAGGGGGAAATCCGAATACAGGTACTGCTGGCTACAGACAACTGGAAACCCACATCAGGAATCTCCAGTTGTCGGACATCTGGAGGGCTCACAACCCCTACTGTCGAGATTATACTTGGACAGGCCATGGCATCGGCACCCGGCTCAATCGCTTCTACTTGTCATCATTCCTTGTCTCCAGAGCCAAAGCTTTAAGGCACGTTCCAATTAATTATTCCATCTCGGACCACAAATTAGTCGTGCTCAGTTACCCTCCATTAGAAGCCGTAGATGTTGGTCCGGGCCCCTGGAAGTTACCACCAGACTTCCCGTCCCTGTTCTCAGCCAAGCTTAACCAACTGTGCCCCACCTGGTGCACCGCTGGCTGGGACTGGGACGCCTGGGCACGACTAAAACTTAACATCAAAGAAAATATGATAAAATGGGGCCAGGAACGTGCCTTCCTCAGAAGAGCTCGGCTCCGTGACCTTCACAAGGAGAGGAGCTGGTACGTGGCTAGCCAACGCCAAGGTTTTCCATGTCACAACGCCATCCGTGACATTAATCTCGACATCGAATCGGAGAGACAGAAGCAGGTGGAAGAAAAGAACATTAAGATCCGTCTCCACCTCCGCTCGGAAGATAGGCAATCGGCCGTTTTTTACAACAGGCGTTTCGTCAACTTCCGGCAGGAGCGAACCATCACTACCATCAAAGAAGGCGGGTGTGATCACACCACCACACATAACATCATGAATGCCTTCTGGGGGTACTACAGTCAACTCTATCTAGACAACAGTGCCCCCAGTATTACTCCTGTTGGAACATTGACTCCTTCCCTGCGCACATCCAAGCAGGGTTGGATGCACCATTTACTGCGGCCGAAATAACATCAGCCTTCAAACAGTGCCGTACAAAGAAAGCGCCTTGGCCAGACGGCTTAAGCACGGAACTCTACCGAGAGGCCTGGGACTACATTCTCCCCATTCTCGTGGCAATCTTCAACACTTTCCTTACCACCGGAAACTTGCCACGGAAATTTCTGGAATGCCATACAGTCTTCATCCCGATGACCAACAGGGACCCATCCATCATCAAGAACTGGCGTCCCGTCAGTCTGTCGAACACGGATTACAAGATCCTCGCCCGTGTTCTCAACAACAGACTGAAGATCGGGATGAGGTACAGCATCAAAAGCACACAAGTGTATGGTGTTCCTGGTCGATCGATGGAGTTCAATCTCATCCTCATCAGAGAAGTGCTACGTCTGGTTAACATCAAACAGTACTCCATGGCATTGTTGACAATTGATCTCAACCGAGCGTTCGACAGCGTCCGGCATTCCTTTCTCTTTAACATCCTAGAGAAAGTCGGGGGTCAGCAGTGGACTCCTCAACATCATTAGAGGAGGCTACAACAACAGCTCCCCTCGTCTCCTCATCAACGGACACCTATCTGACCCCATCACCATCCAGAAAGGGGTCAAACAAGGGTGTCCCCTCAGTCCGCTGCTCTTTGCTCTAGCCCTTGAACCGTTCCTACGTGCTGTGAACAACTCTCATGCGGTTAGAGGAATTCCACTTCCTCTCACTATGGATGATTCCAAGGTAATCGCCTACGCGGATGACGTGCTGGGCACTCTTAGGGACAACGACTCCATACGGAACTTTTATGCCATCTTAGAAAAGTTCAATGTGTCAGGGTGAACATCCAACCCCGACAAAACCAAGATCAAGATGTATGGAGTCTGGGACCTGCAGAACATCCCTGCAGGCCTCGTCCCTACTGCCGACCCCCTCACCATCCTGGAGGTCCCGTTTGAAGAGTAGCCCGTGCTCAACATAGAACATCTCGACAACAAGACCGTCGAGAAGCTCAAGGACTGGAAAAATGGACAGCTGTCACTCTCCTCCAGGGCTACTGTCATCAAAACCATCGTATGCCCTGCGCTTCAGCACTTTCTGAACATCACCAACATCAGCGAGGATCAGGAAATCCGGCTCTACAGGAAGCCCCTGAAGTTCTTCTGGGGCAGTTTACGCCAGGAATTTCCATCCTTCAACTTCCGGAGAAGCGGGTGGGGGGGGGGGCTTCGGCCTCGCCTCCTTTCACATCAGATACCTTAGTAATACCGCTTTCCATCTTAGCAGGATACTGCAGACCACCCATCCCTGCAGCTATCCTGTGCGGTATTTCTTGGGTCACAAGCTTCCTCTTTTTGTGATCCCAGTCCACCAAGGTCCCAAGGCGGACATTGTTCCAGAAGACTACAACAGACTGTGCCAGCTAATGCAACAACTCCGCTCGTCGGGTGTGAACATCGCCGCGATCCGGAACAGTTCATCATGTTATGAACATTTATTTAACATCATTCATACCGACGTTCCGGATCTAAGAATTGACAACAACATCCTTTTCAGCCACCTCTCCAAACATCGAGGCTACCCGTCTAGAAAGGACCTGGCATGGAGGATAGCATATGGACACCTTCCAGTGAATGTGAACCGATGGTGGTTCAATAACACCTTGAACCCCCTATGTGACTTCTGTCAGAGCCCGAACACCGTGTGGCACGCCATCTACCGGGGTCCCATTTCCCTTTCATCTGGAGGAGGTTAAGCGACGTGCTCCACATCCCCCTCCTGCTGCAGGAGCAGATCATCTTCCTGCAGTTTGCTCCACCAGCCAACAACAGGCAGAAGTTGCTAATCTTCATAATAAATGAGCTTAAGTATCACATCTGGAAGGTAAGAAAAAAATTTTATAACTCTGCTAATCCTCCCAGTTTATTGGATCTCTCCCGGATCGTACTTTACATGTTCTACGGTTCCTTAAGAAGACTTTTACATCTCGAAAGGGAGGCTCTGGGTGACACCACATTTAAGATCAAGTGGTGTTCACCTCCAATCCTGTGTACTGTCAGAAACAACACCATCAAGTTCTGCCTGCTGCTGCTTTAAGATCTCCATCTGCAGCAGCAGCTCCACTCCGAGTCATTTCCTTGGTCTCTGCGTCCCCCCTGTGGTCTGTTTTGTTCCCTGGTCTCCCACGGAGGTAGTTCGGAGGAAAAACGCAGGCGGCGCAGGCCAACTCGAGGCGGGTCACCTGGGCACCGGCTACCTCCGTGGTCCTTTTGATTTCTTGAGGCAAATCTCCGAGGAGAGTGAGGAAATATCACTTGATAGCCTTAAGCTAGCAAGATGAGAATAATGAGCTGAGGCCTACTTTTCTTCTTTTTCCCTACCCCTACCTCCCCACCTGCCCTTCCCATCGTCTTCCGCTTCCTCTTCTCTTCCCCTCCCCCCCCAGCACCCCACCTTGACCTCTCTGTCACTTCCTTACCCCTCTTTTACTTCTCTTCGGGGACACTCTGACCCCTTTATTTTTCAATAGGCCGATGATGGGTTTATTCTTCACTCTTACCCACCTCAATAAAGGTCGAAGCCGGTCTGGGTAGTGGCCCCTTGCTTTTAATACAAAACATCATACATCCCCTTCTTGATGTGTTTTGGCATTAAATGTAAATATTAAGATTAGTGATCAGAGCTTGCTCCACCTTTACCACGATTTGCCTTGGTCTTGCACTACCTATGGGATCAGCTAGTCTTGCATAAATTGCAGGCGCAAACTTGACATTGTCTGTTTGCTTACTTGGAAAAAATTGAGTAAAACCAGGTTTAAAATTGCTTGGTATCTTTAACATAACTTTACCCAAGTTAAAAATACTTTCTACAGTGTTTCTTGGCGTTGTTCCGCCTTCAATTATCCATTCATAAACGCATTATTTTGAATTCAAAAGAATGCGTTTCTAAAAAATATTCCAAACACACCCTTTTATTTATTTGATCTTAATATTATAATAAGGAGTAAATTTAAAGGTATAGTTGGATTTAACGTGATGTTTTCCTATAAGGTGAAAGTTGATATACGAAACCACATTACTTATTCCGTAATCATTGAATAAGAAGCCTTTCTTATGAACTGTGAAAATTTCGGACCAATGCATTCCCTATTTTGAATTTGAAATGGATTTCACTATGACGGCTCGTCGATTTATACCGAAACCAGTAAGAGTGGTTTTCGTTTATAAATAAACTGTTGTTATTCCCAAATAAGTACGAACGTTTCAATTCTTTCTTCAAACAGCCACCCCGCATTACCTTCTCCAATACGACGAATGAATTTGGTGTAACTGTGTTTATTTGATCTTCTTTCTTTCAGAAAATACGATTCCTTATTTCCGAAGTAGACCCTAATCAGAATTGCATGTCTTTCCCACCCTTGCTTGACACTGCAGTTTCGTTGGTCTTAATTATTATATGCAGCGGAGACAGACAGCAAATGCAAAAGTTGTCGGAAGCAACAGTTAATCTAATTTCCCCCCCCCCCCCTCCAGTATATCTCAGCAATAAATGATGCAGCATTAATTGATATTCATAACAAGTTAATATGACCCGCGTTTTTTGAAACTTTTTTTGAATCTTTACGGAACAAAAATGCATCGAAATATCTCCCTTCTGTCTTTAATAACTCAAGACTTTCCTGATCAGTAGCAAAGCGTTTGTCGCTGTCAATTGATCGTCGCGATCTTTAACTTCTACAAAACTGTATGACTTTTCTACTGGATTCTGAGAGGGTTTGTTAAGACAGTACCAGCCCGATACGTGTGGTTAATGCCAACCCATCTGACGGCTTGGTGTGTATAGCCGAAAGGGTGTCAAGAAGAGTCGGAGGAAGAACAGCAAACCAGTTTAACGAAAGATAAGCAGAGGTGAAGCTTTGCGTGAAATTATTCTAAAAAATACGAAGAGAACTTGTAATATTTAGGAATGAGCGATCAGTGTTAGAGAATTATAAATTCCATTTCGTAATTTCCATTGTTGCTTCATTCTTAATGTTTGCAACAGAATACATCCGCTCCTTTAGGATGCCACACGCATTGGTGTCGTTCTCTTCTGTTTTTCAACGTTATCCTTCCTCAGCACTTAATTGCTATCATTTGGAAATATGATAACTGCAGTTCATATGGCCTTGATTCATTCATCTTCGAGTGATTTGTAAGGATTGGTTAGATTTTCTTGATGCTGTTTTTTACAACAATATGGTTTCATCAGACTTCAAATCGAGGTTATCCGTTTTGAAAATGACGAGCAGGTCAAATACGGGGAAGAGATATTGAAAGCGTGAGGGAAGATTGTGTTGAGCGTGTAAATAAGTAACGATTTTATTTATTTATTTTATTATTTTGTTGATATTTTAGATGAGCGACCTACCACAACGGAGACTTGACCTCCGTCACACTTCTCATAATCGATTGGAGAAAAGTCCGCGCGGTTAGCCTAGTGGCTTTGCACTTCGCAACAATATGCCTGGGGAAGGAGCTTAAGGATCTTCCTCATCCATAGCCAATTTAGCCGGTCTTCGGGTAGACAGCAGGGTTTTTCCCAGTTTATCTGAGGTTTTTCATCCCGCAAGCAGGCAAACCGGCCAGGTGAACACACACGGATCTACAGCCATAAATACTTAACCCCCGTGGGGGGGGCTCAACTCGCCCCAATACGGACAGTGGAGAAAAGGGAGGAAGCTCCATATGAATAAATAAATAAAAATTGGAGAAAACATTATTCTGTCAGTAGGATCTATCATCAATTTTACTTACTTCTCGCACCTACAACGTTTTGTTGTTTAATTACGCGACAATTCTCAGTAGCTCCAGTTCAAAATCGAATCCTATTCATACAGTATCTATCATACCTCGCCTTAAACTCATTCACTGTCACAGCATCCACCACAGACTCAGGGAGCGCATTCCACTCATTCACTACTCTAAAAGTAAAGAACCCAGCTCTAACACCTTTACTAACCACACTTTTGCCCAGTTTCCATGGATGTCCCCTAGTCCTCCCACAACCAGCCCTGTTCTCAAAAATATCTTCTGAATTAATTTTATAGAAACCCTTCAGTAATTTGAATGTCTCAATCATATCTCCCCTCCTCCGCCTATCAACCAATTTTTGCAACCCACAAATCCTCAACCTGTTCTCATACGGTTCATTCCACAGACCTGCTATCATCTTGGTCACTCGCCTCTGGATCCTCTCCACCTCCTCCCCATCAAGAAGAAACCTAGGTGACCAAATCTGAGCACAGTAGTCGAGATGAGGTCTTATCAAGGCTCGATACAGAGGAACAATAACTTGCTTGTCTCTGCTTGTCAACGTATTCTTCAGCAACCAAGTGATTTGATGAGCTGATTTGGCCACTTTTGCAATGTGTCCCCTAAATTTCAATTCCTTATCCACCAACACTCCTAAATCTCGTGCCTCATCAATTTCCTGGAGCACGGTTCCACCAATGCAGTAAACTGCCTCCCATCTTTTCACCCCAAAATGCATAACCTTACATTTTGCCACATTAAATTGACATCCACTCTCCCTAGCCCATACCTCCAATCTATCCAAATCATCCTGCAAAATTTTGACGTCATCTGCATTCACTATTGCCCTACCCAACTTCGCATCATCCGCAAACAAATGAACTGTTCCTCTCAGATCCTTTCCTATATCATTTATGAACAAATTAAACAGCAGTGGTCCAAGAACAGATCCTTGTGGTACACCACTAGTCACAGGCCGTCTTGTGGACTCTACTCCTGAGTAAACCACTCTCTGATATCTCTCCGTCAACCACCCTCCTATCCATCTCACCAACCCTATGTCCATTCCCATATGCTGCAATTTGCTGATTAGAATTCCATGTGGTATCCTGTCAAAGGCCTTAGCAAGGTCCAGCAGAATCACTGTAAACCCATTACCCTTATCCAGTTCAGCCGTCACTGTGTTATAATACGTGAGCAAGTTACTGAGGCATGACCTACCCTTCACAAAACCATGCTGTCCCCGATACAGTATCCCATTTTCTTCTATCCAATCTTGTATTTTCCTCTTGACTATTTTCTCTAAGACCTTGATAATGATTCCTGTTATGCTGATTGGGCGGTAATTTTCAACAGCAGCCTTGGAACCACCTTTGTGCAGTGGAACTATTTTCCCCTCTTTCCACCCCCTTGGGACTGACCCAGTCCTGAGGCTCAAATTAAACATAATGGTCAAGGGCACTGACAATTCTTTGGCCGCTTCACGTACGACACGAGCTGGTATACCATCCAATCCCACAGATGTATTGACATTGAGGTTCTGTAATAGACTAGTTACCTCTACCTCATTCATCACAATTCCAGTATAAGCTGTTGGTTCCTCCATTTCCGCAAAGCCACCACCTGGATGATATACTCTTGCAAAGTGCTCGCTCAGTAATTCCACAACATCGACTGATTCAGTTACCTCCCTACCCTCAGCATTTTTTAAGATCATTCTACCATGAGCATTTTTCCTTTTACTTGCAACATATTGAAAAAACTGTTTGGGATTCTCTTTAGCCTGCATGGCCAATTTCCTTTCGTAATCTGCTTTTGCTTTTCTTACCACCCTTGTTACCCTTGTTTTAAATCTCTTTTTCAGAACATTCGGTCCTACATTCTTATCTTTGCTTACCGCCGCAATATATTTGCACTTTCAAACACGAAATCTCCTGATAATTCCTTTATTTTTACATTGTGTACTAGAATTTTGCAGTTTACCCTTGAGAAAGGTTATTTCGGGACCACACGAATCGCATTTCGCCTTCAATATCAACCAGATGGGCATTCTTATTAATTAACAAAAAATTCCTTTATTTGAACTTCCACAAATCATCGAATAACTTCTATCGAACATTCCTTTTTTTATATTTAAACCGAAAAGAAGACCATTTGGTTTTGTTTTCTAAGACGATGGTTGATTGGACTCGAGAAACTCAGGATTGAAAAGATCAATTTAGAGAGAGGGGAGTTCTATTAATTTTATTGAAAATTCACTTATCAGTGTTATGAGAGTACAGGGGTATGTTTTTAAAACACTGACAGATAATTAATATTCCAAACAATATTCATATTATATAACAAATAACAGAAAACGTTTAAGTGAATTTAATTATGAAGAAAGTAATTTAAGAATATTTCAAAAACTATCGCCAGATTTCATTCCAACACCATAATAATTTTCAAAAGTGAAGCTATAAAATTCAATTCCGAGGAAAGAAAGGTGTATTTGTTTGCATACGTGGTATGTAATCGTCTATGATGTGCTAAATGCCAAGTACAATTTTTAAGTAATACAATTTTTATGTAATATCTTCGAATTTTATGATCGGGTAATAACATTTATTCCAAAGAAGATTCAGTCTTCTTCGATAGTAACAAAGAGTAATAATTATCTTCAAACGCTTTTCCACTTTTTCATTAAAATAATCACGCGCCCTTTCAACTTTTGTGCATGCATTTTATGAAAGCTGAATGAAGTGCATTTGAAATTCGCGTGTCTTCAGAGTTGGCAATTAACACAAACGACATCAATGGACTGAGCTGTTCCGTCTTTACTCGGCTATTTTTGGACTATTTTTCTGAGTAACACCGGAGGAAATCGAACTGAAATGCATCTTCACGTAGTCGCAGTTTTATTTTTCACTGTTTTGTAGTCCCGTTGTAGCGAAATGTTATTCAAAGATTAACGCAGTGGCTCGTAACGCAGTGATAATTTCTAACACATCATAGCTACATCGTGTTGTTGTGTTTTTATTATTATTATTATTAAGTAAGATCTCCAGGGAGTCAGAGACTCATCGAGGGAGGGCACATACTACACACACCAGCTATCATACTTATTCTTGAATTCGTTCACACTGCTTGCACTCACAACATCCAATAGCAATCCATTCTAATCACACACCATCCTCTGAGAGAAAACTCTAGTCCTCACCTCCTTCTTAGCTGCCTTCATTCTCAGCTTCCAAGGATGCCCTCTCGTCCTTTCCCCACCCTACATAAATTAAAAAATTCCATCAGTTGAAATCCTGTATGACCCTTTCAGAAGTCTGTAAGTCTCAATCATATCATCCCCTCTTTCTCCTATTTGCTAGTATCTGCAGTCTACAATCTGTCTTCATAATCAGTATTCCGCAATCCTGATATCATTTTTAACACTCGCGTTTGTACCCTCTCCAATATATCAGAATCACAACGGAAACCAGGAGACTAGACCTGTGCACAATAGTCCAAGTGAGGTCTTATCAAGGCCTTGTAAAGAGGCAAAATGACATCCTTATTTTTACATGTGAACGTTCGTTTTAGCATTGCAATTATCATTTGAATTGTATTTGCCATCTTTGCCACATGGCCCCTTAACTTCAACTTCCTATCTACTAACACTCCAAGATCCCTAGCCTCATCAGTTTCTTCTAGCCTAATCCCGCCAATATAACACGACATGGGATATCTAAATGCCAAAGTGAATGACTTTGTAATTACTGACATTGAACTGACACAAATTTTTCCATGCCCACAATTCCAGCCTATTCAAATCATTCTGCAAGTACTGCACATCAGCATCATTCCTGATTACCCTATGAGGCTCATCTTATTGAATGGCAGCAGGCAGTGTCAAGTAGAGTGATTTGGGCAAATATCAGAATGGGGGACTGGACAATAAGACTTATTTGTGCCTATGGTCCCACAGAAGGTTCTACTAAGGTAGAAGTGGAGGAATTTTTTGAGGCTCTAGAGAAAGCTACATACACAATGAAAAAGGAAAAGTTGGTCCTTGTTGGGGATCTAAATAGCAGAGTAGGAAGTGATTGTCAGACATACAAAAATATTCTGGGAAAATTTGGAGAAAAGAGCAAAGCTAATAATAATGGCAAATATCTGTTGGATTTCTGCTCAGGACATGGACTGGTTATTACTAACACCATGTTCCAACATAAAAATGTGCACAAATTCACATGGAGGGAAGAGGCAAGGAATAAGAAAAGTCTCGACTATGTTATTGTTGATAGTAATGTTTTCTCTGTGGTGCAGGACACCAGAGTGTACAGAGGATATGAAATTGGAAGCGATCACTATTTAGTCTTGAGCAGGATAAATTTGAATTTCATATTGAAAAGAATAGCATGTAAGAAAGTTTCAAAGCGAATAAAAGTTGAGCAGCTCTCAGATGTGAACTGTAGACTAAAATACAAAAATATTATTGAAGGACAAATGAAAGAGTTTGATAACAGAAATCAAACCTTGGAAATTCAATGGCAGTCCTGAAGAAAACATTGATTGATTCAGCCAGAGAGGCATGTAGTGAGGTTGTCTGCAAGGATAGAAAAATCAGAACTCCATGGTGGACACTAGAAGTTAAAGAGGCAGTGAAGGAAAAGAAGAAAGCATATCAAAAGTTCCTGGCAAATAAGTCAGCGTGCTCTTAGATAATACAGAGACAAATGTAAGAAAGCTAAACAGTGTGTAACACTAGCTAAACAGTGTATAACACTAGCTAAACAAACGTCATGGGAGGACTTTGGCAAGAACATAGAAAATAAATATCAAGAAGGTGGGAAAATATTCTGGAAGTTGTTGAAGAAGCTTAGGAATGGAGGAAAGAGTGCTGTAAAAGGAGTTAGAGATGACAAAGGTGAAATGAAAACGGAAGAAAAAGATATCCTTGAAGTATGGAGTAATTACTTTGCAAATTTGCTAAATGAAACAAGCAGTGATAAAAAAACACTGACCAGGCATGCAGTCAGGAATACATATCCATACTTGAAGTAGAAAAAGCCATCAAAGGCTTGAAATATGGAAAGGCAGCAGGAGTAGATATTCGACCAGAAATGCTGAAGTATGGAGGTACAAATGTCTTACAGTGGCTTCACTGCATAGTTCAGAAAGATTGGACAGAGGGAGGAATTCCCGATGATTGGAGTAGAGCTCTCATAGTACCCATATATTAAAAGGGGAATAAAACTGAATATGAGAATTACAGAAGTATTTCCCTACTGAGTGTTCCTGGCAAGATCTATGCAAGTATACTTGAGAAACGGTTGAGAAGAATTGTGGAAGAAAGGCTTGGTGAAGAACAAGCTGGATTCAGGTCAAATAGAGGCTGTCAGATCAGATCTTCACTTTACAACAAATAGTCGAGAAATCATGGGAATATAACAAAGATCTGTATTTAAGTTTTGTAGATTTGGAAAAGGCATATGACAAGGTGCCAAGAGAGAAGCTATTCAATACGCTGCAGTTATATGGTGTCAATGGGGCATTATATCAAGCAATACTTAGTCTTTATTTGAGTTGTAAGTCAGCAGTTAGAATTGAAGGAAATACAAGGAGATGGTTTAATGTTAAATCTGGTGTGAGACAAGGATGTACATTATCCCCTCTGTTATTCATTATCTGTATGGATCACATTATGAAGGAAAGTGGTATTACACATGATATCAAAATTGGAGATGTTAATGTCAGCCCTTTGCTTTATGCGGACGATGTTATACTTCTAAATAAATCCGCTACAAGTCTGGAAGAGTCTCTGACTAAATTGAATAACTGCTGTAATAGATATGGTATGGAGGTCAGCAATAAAAAGACAAAGACAATTAAAATAGGCAGAATCGTTGAAAATGTCAACTGTGTTGTGAACGGAGAACCTGTTCGGCTAACTGCGGTAGAGAATGCACGATCGCAGACCTGACATATGAAGTGTCTGAGATTGGGAACTCCTTGACCGCCAGAACAAGCATGATGAGAACTTGAATAAATGGGTTGATGACAGTTTTTGCAGAGCTTTCGTTTAACTTTCTTCCTGAGGATGCCGCTGGGACGGGTGGCAGGATCACATCCAGGCAAGAAACATACTTCTGGATTCACACTCAACGAGTTTCCTGGCTCCGGCCTATAAGATTCGGAGCCTTCATTTGATGAGTTATTGCAAGCAAGGAAACTTAACCCTACCAGGGCTGCTATCCCTGGAAGGGAGGAATAGCGTAGCATGCTAGTCAGTCACCCGAAGGTGTCCAGGAATCGCCCCTAGGAGGCCGCCTACCGTCGCACTTGCGAAGTGTCTCAGGGAATGTGCAAGCCAAGACAACAACGCTTCGGATTCCCATAAATCCTTAAACCTTGCAGCCTCGGTTCCCCTTATACCACTTTTTGATATCTGTCAGTCGACAATCCTCTTATCCATGCTAATATTGTATAACCCAAACCCATTTTCTCCAATTTATGCAGCAGTCTGCTATGCTGTATTCTGTCAAAAGCCTAAGCAAAATCCAAAAGTGTCGTGGTATATCCATTCCCCTGGTTTATCCATTTCTGGTCTAGTTCAATGGTAACACTGTCATAGAATGTGAGCAAGTTGCTAAAACATAACCTTCCCTTAGTAAACCCATGTTGTTCATTGCAAAGTTGGGATTCACTGTCAACCCATTTCTGAATGTGGGCCCTAACCAATTTTTCCAAAATCTTCGCCACCACTCTTGAGATACTAATTGGTTGATAGTTGGATACGTCGGTCTTTGCACCACCCTTGTGCAATGGAACTACCGTACTTTTCTTCCATTCCTTCGGAATCTTCCGTGTTCTGAGACTCATATTAAACATCCTGGTCAAAGGAATGGCCAGTTCAGCTGAACACCCTTTTAGCACACGTGCTAATATTCTATTAGTCCTTATTGCTGAATTCTTATTCAGTTTGTGCAACACCTGCGTTTCTTCATCCAGTGAAGAGGTACCAGTGAGCCCAACGTTGCCTTTACCAAGTTGATAGCTTTTAACGAAATAGGAACTCATTAAGTGAACAACCTCTTCTGCATCTGTAACCCTCACGGCATCTGGATTTAGAAGAGTTATTCTTTCATTTTCATTCTTTCTTTTACTTACGGCATATCGATAGAATTCTTGTGGGTTGTCTTTAGACGCAGAGCCAGTTTCCTTTCATAATCAGACTTTGCTTTCCGTACAACAGTTGCGACTATTCTAGCCTGCTGCTTATAACGTTCATAACGGACGCCATCCTTATGCAAACGGTATTCCTTCCATATCGTCCTTTTCTTACGAATCTCTTGCTTAATAACATTACACTTCCATTTGACTCCTACTCAATTTATTCTTCGAACTCTCGGGACACATTCTGATATGGCATCATTAAAGATTATTTAAATGCTTCCCAAACACTGTCGATATTCTTTCCATCCAGCAACTGATCCCATTCCACTGAACTCAGAATACTCCCCAGTTGGTCATAATTTCCTGCCTTCTAGTTCAGCATGTAACCTTTTCTGAATGGAACATTCATAAACTTAGTCACTTCGCAAGTGAGTACCGCATGATTACTGTCGTCAACTGGTAGCAGAATAGTTACGTCTTTAACTGAAACGCCCTCTGGCACTATAAAAAAATCTAACACTCTTTGACCTCAAGTTCCTTCTGTCACATGCTGCTTGAGGAAGCTGTTCCGCAACAGCTCCATAAAAGCATTTTCATTCTTCTCATGAGATTCTACTTCTACCCAATCAATATTTGAATAATTAAAGTCTCCCATTATGATTACTCTTTTCTCGCTCACCTTCTCTATTTGGTGATGCATTTCTTCATCACCAGCAACCGATCCACCAGGTCTCTAACAACATCCCACTACAGTATGTAATTTGTCTTGTTAGATTCCACCTCACACCAGATGGCTCCAAACTCACTGCCACATGAAATATTGTTAGTAGTATTACTACATTCATAGGTCTCAACTCTAATTGGATTCAAGCCATCCAATACCATTAGCAGCACGCCCCCCCTCTCCTACCCACTATATCCTTCCTAAAAATACAGTATCCATGACAGTCTATACCAGATAGTAGCTCTGATTCTGATAGCCAGCTCTCACTAATTCCTACAATCTAAGATCGCAACATATTGTCTAAGGTAGGAGTTCTCAACCTTTTCCAGTGGCGTACCACTATATTTAATTCAAGATATTAGATGTACCAGTAAGGCAGTGACTCACGTACCACCAGTGGTACGCGTACCATACGTTGAGAATCCCTGGTCTAAGGTACCAAACTCCATCTCTTTGTTTCTGATACTCCTAGCATTCGTATATCGATATAATAATCTACCTGCATGGTCTTTTGTATACTATTCTTTGCAGTCTGCCTGACACAGTTGGACAACTTGCAGATCTCCATTCTTCTCTAATGCCTTAGATATGATGGGTCCGAACTGGACGAACACAAACCCGGAGTCGTTCTCGCTTCTTCAACATTTCCACGAACAACACGAAATGATCAGTCATTAACACGGCTATATACTATTGTGGCACTTACACTCACATTCACACAATTCCTTCCTTTATAATTTAGTTTCTCTGACTCTCTTTGTTAGCTCTCCTACCAGATATTACTTTTTCCAGACTCCTGATACCAAACGCATTCAGGTGTAGGCCATCCTTCTCAAACAAATCCAATCTTCCCTCAAACTCACTCCACACATCCAAAATCTCGCATCCATTCCTTCTACACAGCCTACACATCGAATCGTTTGCCATCAAAGCCCTTCTTTTTAATTCATTTTTATGATAGCGAATTAAAATACTAACGATTTTCACTTTCTCACTCTTTCAGCAACGGTTCATGTCCTTTCTCAAACTGAGCTTATCGCCAGTTAAATCGTTCGTACCTACAACAAATACGATTTCGTTTCTGTTTTTGAATTACTTGCGTTAAATTTTTAATTTTCGCTTCAGGAAAACTCGATGTTATAACTCTCTTCAGACGACTTTCCTCTCCTGCTGAGGAAGGTGGTGGTGGTGGGGGGAATTAAAATAAAACCAACGCCACTCGACTCGGTTCGCATAGAAATCCCGCTTGTAAAATAGCAAACCCAACAAAATCCTTCAGCAAGGAAAAATGCTAATTAGTAAGCAAAGAGAAACATTGCTTGGTAATATTTCGGAGAAAGAATTCATTTTTCTGAGGCATTCAGCATTATGTGAGGCCAAATTATACGACCGACATACCCTTTTAGTTGGGAATTTCAAGAAATTTAAAAGGAAGAAAATCGTATGTCTTAAGAAATGAAATTATTTCATTTTTACTTATTTGGAGCGAGTCCATGCGGTCCATTGGTTTCCTCTGGTTTTTCAATTAAAGCTGATACATTTCCTTGATGTTTTTTTTGCTAGATTTGGTGTTCCACAATAATATATTGCTCAGTTTGTGTGCTTCAAGTACTTTTGCCATAGTTTTGATACGATGAAAATTAAACATTTGTAATATTGTATTATTTGGGTTACCTTCATAATCAGCAGTAAAACTCTGGAAGAGGTTACTCGGACTTATGAAGTACTAAAGCTCGGGAAAACACCAGGCCTAGATAGATGCCTAGATAAGATGTTGAATTTTATCGGTCTATCTGGAATTTCATCTTGCGTATTCTGGTCTGGTTTTTATGTATACCGTGATTTACATTTTCTTTGGCATACTGGGACCGTTTAGCGTGCTCAGTGGTCTTGCGCTAACCCAGACTGTAAAGACAGGCTGATGTTATGGAATTTTTTCTAAGTCCTTTTAGAACATATCGCCCTTTGTCATTATAACAATGTTAAAACGGGGCGCTGCATATTAATAACGCGAATCTTCTGATATTTATAATTAGCGCTTATAAATTGATCGTAGAACGTACCATTTCTGTAAGAATAACTCACAATTGAAGTATTGTTTTATTTTTAAAATAGGCTGGAATTCTTATTTATTCCAAGACGACCTCTTTAACAACTCTGGTTTGTTTCCTAAACAATAACCCAGCTGTATTTTGGCATGTGCAGTGAGGTGCCCTTTCCATATCTTAAGATCTGTAGTTCTCAAAACAAATCTTAACAATTTTACAGCATCAGATGAACATAAGAAACATTTTCGTAATCGCACGAGGAAGTCGAAAATATTTCATCTTATTATCCGCATAGAATAGCAAGTTCAAGTGTTCTCGAGAAAACTGAAGGAACGTAAAAATACTGTCCAGGAACACCCTTTTCCTTGTTCATTACGGAATATTGATCTCATTGCGTCGGACAGACGCAACACTTGGAATATGAAAATATATAGTTTTCCAGCATTGGAAAACTATATTTTATCGGGAAGAGGCTTGACCCGATTGTCCCTCATTTGATCACTGAAGTTGTTCAAAATGCGAAAACTAATGAAGTCTTCTCTAAGCCATCATTACGCGAGCTAATTTAACTTATTAAGCATTTATCTAAAGCAGTCTGATTACGCTAGCGTGACACATTTTCCAGCTTTGTTTTATTTCTGTCCCTTAAGCTGTTATTCGAATTAAAGCATTGTTTTAAAGAGGAAGATGTCTGATTGACCTTCCCAGTCCGCAGATTTCTACCTTCTCATGTTTAAGTGCATATCGTGGTTTAAACATCTTCCATTGTGACACCTTCCTTTCAAATTAATCTTTTCTTAATAGAAGAAAGTCACTAAATAGGAGAACAACGACTTTCTTTGTTAATACGCTTTCAAAGATTCAAGGATTAATTCAGAATATATGAAAGAAGAAAAGTTTTTCAGGCGGGATTAAAGGAAAGAAAAAAAATCTGTGTGGCTTCTTTCGAAGTATTTATTGATGTGACAGCATTTATGATTATGGAACACGACACGTGATTGATTCAAGTATTTTTTTGATCTGTAATCTGGAATATTTTTCACCACGAGCTGTCACTTTGTAACGCTGACCTTCGACTTTCATTTTGTATTTTATTTGCGAGATTATCTTGCAGACATCGGTTGTAAGTTTAATCGGGGATTCTCGTCTTCCCTTTGTTTTTGTTTTTTCTCTGCACTTTAAGAAACGAAGAAAAAAAATAAAGTGCAAAAGAAGCGACGATTCAAATCTGAAAATAACGTCACTAGAAAATTAGCAGCTTTAAGCTGTAGTTGACAATGAAAAGAAACAGTTAAAAAATAATAAATAAAAACACGAGAAAAAATATATCGCAAGATCCATTCTTAATGAAGTCGTAAAATTCGATTTTCATGACAGCCTGCATTGAAATTGAACAAAATTCGGCTCGAAATAAAACGTTAAGGCTTTCCAATGAAGATGGACGAAGACATTTTGAGCATCCCGGAAATCGACTTCGAAATGTTTTTAATAACAGTTCAAGCATTCAAGTTCAAATCTCTCGAGATTGCAGGGATCGTGACAATGCTTCGAAGATGACGCGTTCTTGAAAGAGAGCGGGGAAAATACCGAGCAGCAACAGTGGATAAAAGAACACTCTCGGCCATCTTGATGTTAGAATGTTATTCCGAACCCCTTGAAAAAGAGCACCATTTGCCTGTCCCTTATCCAAATTATTCGTTACTGCCATGACAACATGACAATCCGAAACAGGCACATTGAACTCCGATCCGTCCACACTGCCCAGTATAACCCATTGATCACCGTCAGATGTAGTGTTGTTTACTTCATAGTTGAAACACGCATTCATTGTCATCGAGTGTGCTGTCAACGAACACACAAACTGGTTCTAGAAATCGTGTTCTTTGCAAGTAATTGCTCTCATTATTGAGACCAGAGCACCTCTTAAGGATAACTGCATGCAACACATTTGTACGTGAGGCAAAGCACCAGACTTCGCAACATGCGGTACGCAGTTTAAATGAAAGAAAAATCCTTGAGACTTTGGGATCGTCAAATTGCTTTCTTTATTCGCTTGAACGACTTAAAATTGATTCGCTATTTTAAGAAGTTTCTTTAGGAAACCGCGAATGGAAGCTTCGCTGCGATTAAATATTTGGGACGAACCAACACGGGTGGAACAGTCGCATGAAATGACAACAAAAGAGTTGATTCATGACCTTTCACTGACCTTTCCGTTCCATTTCTTGATTATCGCACCGAAAAGGACGAACGTGAACTCATCCCCACTTCGCTCTGCAGCTTCAAACTTCCTTGCATGGGGGAAGGTGAGAATAAAATAAGATAACGGAACTTGAATGCGTGGGGATTGTGTTGACACATTTCCGAAGTGAAACGCGGAAGGTTTAGCGACGAATAATTTCCGTCAGCAGCAGCACAACAGCCGATGGGTGTCGATCTTGTTCATTCGCAGATTTCCGTCCGTCCTCCCTTTCCACTTCAGGGTCTTCATTAAATGCAACAAAAGACTTTGGCTTGTCAACATGCACGTACGGCGAGGGCCCCCCCCTCTTCTCTTCCGTAGGCTTCTGAACACTCGTGAACTCATCCCCACTTCGCTCTGCAGCTTCAAACTTCCTTGCATGGGGGAAGGTGAGAATAAAATAAGATAACGGAACTTGAATGCGTGGGGATTGTGTTGACACATTTCCGAAGTGAAACGCGGAAGGTTTAGCGACGAATAATTTCCGTCAGCAGCAGCACAACAGCCGATGGGTGTCGATCTTGTTCATTCGCAGATTTCCGTCCGTCCTCCCTTTCCACTTCAGGGTCTTCATTAAATGCAACAAAAGACTTTGGCTTGTCAACATGCACGTACGGCGAGGGCCCCCCCCTCTTCTCTTCCGTAGGCTTCTGAACACTCGTTAACCCCGACAGATGTACTAACGCCACTTCGGTCAGGACACGTGATGGTTTTTGAATGAGTACGTTGAGCGGAAGTTGCACATTCATATTTAGGAGAAACTGCCGTCGAATCGTCAGTAAAAAAAATCCCCATAAATGCCACTAATTTAACAACACAGAGCCAGAAGGTTCTATCGCTACTGTTGCGCTTAAGGCTATACGGCCTTATGACCTCGGAGGAGCCCTTGAGTAACTAAGAAACTTGAGATAATCTTCCGGGAATCATAAAGACCTGGGTTTAACTTCTGTGAAAGAAGCAAGGAAATGGACCCAGGTTTCCCGTTGAGTATGTAATAACCCATTTTGTATGGTGGTTTCCTCTGGATCCTCCGGTTTTAATATCTACACAAACGTGGCAAGATTTGAACTCTTCTTTCGTTAGTTGCCTCCATACTAATCTCTAAACTGGATTCTTTTTACGGATGAAGTTTAAGATCCAGTTCTTATTTTTTGAATCATGTTTTCATTACAGAAGCATAGAAAATTGGACAAATTTAATAAAGTGGTGATCATAATAGCGTGCGCAGCTTAAATATGCATTTTTTTAAATTTTATTTTTTATTCTTATTCCACGTCTTTATTATCAAATTCCAAACGGGGTGATATAAGATGTCAACATGCATGATTTAATTTCATATTAATGACGTAGTTCAGCACATAACCAGTGGTGGCGCTCTTCCTGTATTCTTCTGTCTAAAGTTCTGATCTGTCGATTCATTAATTGAGGCGCTGTCCCTTTCCACATTACAGTTTTTTTTTTTTTGGGGGGGGGGGGGGGAAGAGGCTGTAACTTGGTGATAGCATTCATTGAAAACAACACCACCTTCAAGCAGGAAGCGTGCATGGCTAGAAATGAGGCACACCAATTATTTATTTAGGCCTTCAAATGAAAGCATTTTGAAGTAAGCAGCCATAGAAACTGATTTTCCCCTTTGAGGAGGTTTCCCCGCTGAACACTTTAACTCGGGAGTAGAAATAGTTTCATAATTTTTTTTTCACTTAACAGATCGTAATTGTGGTGGATTTTTGCTCAGAACACTTTGAAGCAAGTGATCAAGAAATGTCAAGAGTCTCAATGTGAAATCAGAGAGAATTCACTTCTTCCTCCTTTGATGGAGTCTTCGGCTAAAGAAATGAATTGAGACAGAAGGGAAGATGTCACAATGTTGGTCTTGCTTGATTATACATCCACTCTACTGCTGGATTTCGAAAGATTTCGAAATGAGATACTCAAAGCATTTCCCGTTTTCATTGTAAAATGTTTTATTATCATCATCAAAATCGTTTTTTTTTTTTTATTCAAAACACTCAACATCGAATTCCGAAGAGTTTATGAAGACATTTACTTTATATTTCTAACACAAACCTTTATTTTCGTTAATGTCAGTTGGATTAAAATGCATATGCTTTTTCTCGGTTTAATAAAATTTTATTTCTATAAGAAATAATACAATATTTTTTTATCTTCTTAAATATATATGAAATATTTCTAAAATAAATTACATTATTTAGAAAATTCTTAAAATATATCAGCCACCTTCATTAATATTTTATCATAATAATCTAATAGGAATCAAGACGAAAGAAAAGTTCAATTGTAACCCAATCTTTCAGAGGGTAACGGTTGGCAATGTTGTAGCCAACGAAGCTTTATCTGAGACTCGGCAATTGACGTTACCCTGGGAAGTGGAGTTTCGCTCTCTTAGGTTTCTTCCGAAATGTTTCTCCCTGTGAGGTGGGGGCTTACATTACCGGAGGTTTGCCCCGAGAGAGCATTCTGAGTCTCTGGGGAAGGGTGTTCTCCGACGTGGCCTGAGACGAGATTGGCCCTCTCGGTGGATCCTTTTCCCTGGAACATGTGCGGTTCTGCTCAGTGGTGGAGGTGCCCGTCACTGAGTTGGACAGTCTTTCGGCCACTCGTAGGAAGTTGTCCGGGAGATCACCTAAGGCGTAGGGAGTTGTCCTGAGGTTCGGCTATTACCGTTACTCAGCCATGACTAGAGCTTTTAGCTCAATAACACTCCATCCACACAGATTTTCTTCATTCAGATGACGGGATAAAGAGTCAAGGATTCAGTCCATCTCCCAAGAAAAAAAAAGTTCAATTATTATTAGGCATACAGGAAAACCTCGCTCAACGCGAATTCGATATACGCGATAATCAGTTAGCGCAATTGAGCGAAACGATACTATTCCCCGCTTTAAGCCGATTAATCGGTTAATGCGATTTTTTACGTTACGGAATTTTTCGCTATGCGAATATTTTTGTCGCCTATCTGCAGCGAACGGAAAAGCTGGAAGTCATTGAGAGACATGAAAGTGCTGCTAGTAATACAATGATTGTGCGAGACCTGGAATAGAGGGAGTATACATTTCGTACTTTATTAAATAAGAGCAAAGCATACAAAGAACAAGGAAAGTTGCTGCTGGTTCTTTAAACATGCAGATCACTCGAAATAGAAGCCATTTAATGATCGAGATGGAGCGTCTTTAATCCTCTGGATTGAGGATTATTCCCAAAAAAGAATACCTCTCGATACAGGAAATATTCAGGCAAAAGCTCTCAATATTTTTACGTCATCGAAAGAGACCAAATTTCAAGAGGAATGCGAAAGCTTTACTGTGAGTTTAGGATGGTTTCGCCGTTTTAAAAATAGAACTGGACTGCATAACGTAAGAATAACTGGGGAATCTGCTAGTGCTGATAAAGATTCTGCAGCCAAGTTTCCTGAAGAATTGCAAGGAATAATTCAGGAAGGTGATAATGACGATCGGCAAATATTCATCCTCGACGAAATTGGTCTCTTTTCGAAGCGTATGTTGACAAAAACTTTCCTAGCTAAAACGAAATCATCTCAAGTAGGATACAAAATATCTAAAGATCGTCTTACGCTTTTATAAGGAGGCAATGCAGAAGGGCGACTTTAAACTCAAGCCTATGTTAATTTATTGTGCGCAAAATCCAAGATCTAACATTATTGAAGAAATCGGCTCAATTGAAAAAGAACTGGATAATAAAGATATCAGAAACTTGTTCGATTCCCATTCAGAAGACGAACAATATGCATATGAAGAAGATAAGGAGTGCGAATAAGAAGAGAATGTTACGACTAAGAAGCTAACTGCATAAGAACTTGAGCTAGTTTTCAATCAGATTGAGTATGCTAAGGGAATTTTATTTGATGCTGATTCTGACATGGAACGAACCCCCGAAATCTTGATAGAGCGATCGCCAGCAGTCGTAAATTGCATAACAAGATGACAAGGTTAAGCAGATTCAAACCTCTGTACTCAATTTTTTTTTGGAAAAAGTAGCTCGATCAAATGTTTAGACATTAAATAAAAATTTAAGCAATTGATTTTTATTAACTTTGATGATTTGATCCTCCAATATAGCTTATACTTTTATTTTTGTTTTCCAAATTTACGCTAACTAATGGATGAATTGTAATTATTCCTATTGGTTATTGTATTCGCTTAGCGCGATTTCGCTTAGAGCGCGTTAAGCGAGATTTTCCTATGGTAGGTATCGTTTAATGGAGAATGTTGCGAATTAGCAATATTTCAGCGCCCTATCTACGCAAACGTTTACATATAAGAACTTTCACAGATAACGGGGAAAATGAAAAGCATTTTTGCTTCACCCATATAGCCAAAAAAATAAAAATAAATAAATAAATAAAATTAAAAAAAAAATAAGTCCATACATAATAGACTGGTCGGTAGAGATGATTTCAGGGTAACGGATGGCGATGCTGTACCCAATGAAGTATTAACTGAGGCTCGGCCATTAGCCGTTACCCAACCATGACCAGAGCTTATAGCTCAATAACAACCCATCCACACATTTTCTTCAATCAGATGAAGGGATAGTCAAGGACTCAGTCCATCTCCTTCCACCCAAAAAAGTCCATACAAGTCTTCTGATAATAGATCATTAATTTGAATTAATAATTCGAATATTCTTAGTGAAGACTATCTTCCTTGCAGTGAAGAATATGATGAAAAACGTAAACGTATAAGATTTCAATAGAAATGAATAGAAAAATAATTCATCGAATTAGTAATATAAATAAGTTCAAGAATAAAACCAAATAACTATCGCGTCACACTACATGAAATAAGAGAACAAACAATAAAAAATAGCAGAATATATTAATGGCTCAACGGTGTCGTCTATGCGGAAGAATCAAAACGTGTAGAAACCACGAGCACTAACATACTTTACAGAAACACGTGCAAGAACTCCAAAAATGAGATGGAGGAATCAAAGCATTTCTAAAAACGGATGGTCTGTCAGCCATTTTATTCACCAATTGAAATGATCCAAGAAAAGGTGTGGGGAGTGAAAGAATGTAAGTGTGACGTTATTTCGAAGCTTCTCTTTAAAACCAGGTTGAGCTAGAAGCACGTGAAACGTCTAAAGCGAATTCCGACTGGTATATAAAACAAAATCAATTCACTGATCCTCAGCTTCCCCAAACACTAATCTTAAATTCTTTACAGCACCAGTTCCTTGCTGTCCCAAAGAAAGTCGAATGCGGACTGATTTCTCTCCATAAAAATAAACGACAAATGATATACATGTGTGTGTGTACAGGGGCGTATTCTCCATGCTTGCTACGCAAGTTCATTAATTGAGAAAGAAGTAATATTTATTTGTTAATAAATGCATGCATTTATAAGCATTCCATTTAGGCTTTTATTTTTGTAGACAGAAGACGTCTTAAGCTTGCGCGGCAATAATTGAGCTTTGCGTTGTGTATCGAAGGCCAATGCTTGTTCGGCTAGTCAAAGCTACCTTGGCTTGCTCGGTTGTCGGAGCTTCCAGGTCCTCGTAGCAGCACTGTGATTGCATGCGCGCGCATAGCCATTTCCGCTCCCTTCACGTCTTCTTAAACACAGGCCATACGCAGTCCACGTAGGTCTAGCCAGTGAGTTTCAGTCAACCTTTACAAGTGTGCGTGTTGCTTGGGAAAATTAAGTAAAAACCAACTTTTTATTACGATGTTATTGAACAGTTCATAAAGAAGAACCGTAGAGTAGAATTTGCATTCAAGTAGCTAAATTGAAAAAGATAGAATATCATTTGTAAAATAAATGTTGTATTTGTGTGATTAAATGTACATAAATTTCTAAATATATAGTTTTAAATGGTCAGTAATTCATTATTCCGCTAATCAGACTTCAATCACAGCTCTCACTCCCTGAATGATGACAAGAGCAAGCGTGAATTTCAAGACCAGCATTTTCCCCTGTGAGTGTATATGTACGTCGGTGAATATTTTAGAAAAACAGACGCATTCAAAAACGAACGAAAACTTATCAAATAATCCTCATCATTAAATTCCACAGTTCAGACTGATATAAATCATTTATATTTTATTATAAAAAAGTGTTCTCAAATTCTTTAAATAACAAAAAGGTTTATTCCAATACTAATATTTTTATATAATTGTTTTATCAGTAATGAATTTATTTTGTATTCAATATGAAAAATATAATTTTCTTATGCTATTTCTTGACCAATGTGCATCATTTTAAAGAAATTGCATCCAGTATTTAATTATTTATGAAGCTGTTGTACCTTGTTAATTGAGTATATTTTACATACTTATTTTATAGTCAAATAACAGATACTGGAAAGTTTCGAATTTTAACCGAATTTAAATCTTGTTTCAAGTAGTGCAAGCTACGGCAACTCCCTATGCAGAGGTTTGCATTCCTATAATCTGTCTGGTCAGTTTTCGGAGCTATCATTTTTATTTCTACTATAAAATAAGGATGGATCTTTAATATCCTTTATTAGTTTCATTTAGAATTGCTGAAATAAAATATTTATTTGGCTTGATTTTAACTAGTGTTAAAAGAACAAAAAAATATAATAATAAATCATTTATATTAATCTGAATGGTGAATTTTATTAACTATCGACTTCTGCTGTATGTCGACCTTCCATACCTGTTACTAGGGTAATTTGATTCCTGTTTATAAAGTACAAAATTTAAATATTTGAATGCTAGGGAAAGATTTCAAAACTACAAAAAGGTTAAATTTCTAAATATAAATAAATATAAATATAGAAATTTGTAGCGTTCAAACATAAATAAAATTAAAAAGATATAATAATGTCACTGGGAAGTAATGGATTTATATAGCTTTTGTTATAATTGCATCTTCAATGACATTAGATATTTTGAATTATTAAGTTTTCTTTTCAATATGAGACAATTATAACTTTATTTTCGACTTTATTACACTAACCAAACAGACAGAATGGCTGAAAAGTGTAGTTTTGCGCGGAATTTATAAACCTTGGGATACATCATTGTTGTGAAATAGCTTGCGTCGGTTGGTTAACGTATCCACTCTTCAACCGAATCCCGACAAATGCATGGATGTTTGTGATTGTTTAGGTGGTAGATGAATTTCATCGTCCGTGTGTGACCAGGGTCCCATTTATTTGGAAGTGCTTAAAGAAATTCCATGTCTGGCCTCCACACATGAAATTCACAGAGTTCATCAGAAGACATTTTAACTACGCTGCTTCATTTGATGCGTTAATCTGACTTGCTATACGAAGTATGATTAATGCATCGGTGAAGATCCCGTCACTATCACTCGTAGATCAAAAAGATCATCAGCTATTTAATATCTATTAAGACATTTTATAATAAATTTTTTATTAAGTGTAATTTACTTTGTAATAAATTTAAAAAAATTGTTCAAACTAACTGAATAATTATCATTTTGATAATATAGTAAAAACACCATTATTTTTCTTAAAAGTTATATTTTTAATTTCCAATTTCATTTAAATGTAGTTTATCAGGTTGATAATTATCGCGTATATTTCCCCGCCATTTGGTTCGACGTCATCTATTAATTGTACCAGTTCCTCCTAATTTAAATCTATTTCCCCATCAATTAATTCACTAATTTCGTTTTCAACCATATCGCAGAAGACCTCTAAATGTCGATTACTATAAAATAAAATTTTTACATAAAAAAACATTACATATTGTATGTAATTCATCAGAAAATAAAGTGCTGAGCTTGAGATTAACATACCCACTTATGATTTTTAGTGAGCTTTCCTGGCAAAAAACGAAGACAATTTTCAACAATAAACACTTTAGTAAACAATTGACGTACATGCGTGCTAAAGGGTATTTCCCCTAATATAAATTCGCTATTTATAACTACATGAGCGATACGGACTGAAGCAAATTTAACGAAGATAAAATTTGATTTTTAAGTCACGCGGCGAAAAATATATGAAAAGATAAAGGGTTACTACAGTTTTTAGACCTCGTTGTATAAGTACTGCGTTAATCGTTACCTGTAATTCTTTACAGCAACAGTTCTCGGCTATCGCAGACAAAGGCGATGTCGAATGCCCGGAGTGACTTCTGCCACGCTGTACAATAATCGTATCAAGACGTGTGCTCGACCTGTGATCAGGACATCGTCACGAGTCTCTTCTAAAGCAAATGAAACGTGAATAAAAATGTCTTCCTTTTCAAAGCTCGTTGCTTAGAACTTCTTTCTTGATGTGTTTGGTATGCGTGTTAGTTCTTCCACAGGAATTTCATTCTTTTGTGTTAGATTTTAGTCGTATTGGTTGAATCCTATTGAGACGCACTTATTCTAACGTCCAGTAAGAACCCACGCATAAAAGCGAATCAGAAATTTAAGTTCGTTGCAAGAAAGAATTTAATGGCAGTTGATGTCCGACATCTTTTCCAGTCGTGTAATTTCATTACCTCCTCATGATGATGTTAACACTTCTCCCAGTACATATTCTGTATTTCGGGTTGATTAATTTAATTCCTTTCATATACTTCCCAAAACTGAAGTCAATTCGCACATTTGTTAAAAAGGACTTCGCTCTAAAAATAAACGTGAAATATTTGTGTGTACGTCCGTGAACATTTTGAACAAGTCCATTCGCCATCGGTATGTTTAATGTAGAGAAAGGTCTAACCGAAAGAATGAAGAAGGTTTGGAGTAATTTATTTCATTGAAATAAACGTTCAAAGTGCTTTTAGGATTTTATTTATTTATTGTGAGAGATGAATTAGTTTTATGAAGGATGCCTGTAATAAACATTATTGATTTTGTTCAAGGAATAACGTGGAATAGTTATATGAAGAGCACAAAAGCGCCATCTACGTATAACTTGTGGAAAAAAACACAAATTCCGGATGGTTCTGTTTATTTATTTATTTTTTTTGTTAAAGAAATGAATAATAGCCTGTGTTTCTCTATGCTGATTCCATTGTCTTTTACCCTGTGCCTGAGACCAGTGTCCTCAGCCTCTGAAAGAAATAATAATAATAATAATAATAATAATAAAACATTTTTCATCAGTGCATCGACTGCGGTATTCCGAACACGGGATCTCTTGTCTGCATCCGTCTACCATAGAAGCAATGAAAGGTGTTCTGGTCTCAGAATACCACACAAGGTGACGTTCGTCTCAAGCAGTATGTTGACGGAGAGAAATACTCGTCACTTTGTTCCTTTCGCAGACCTCATAGAAGGGAATATCGCTTTGAATGCCTTAACAGTCAAGTGTCGCCATCTGCAGGAGAGACATTACGGAAAAGCACGTTTGTTGCTCTTTCTTGTTATCTCTTTTGAGGGACCGGATTGTCAGTATTGGAAACATTGAACTCCACACCACTACCATTGCCCTTCATGGTCGTTAGATCAATTTAAAATCCCAACTCTTATTCTGCAATAAAGTCTGAGATCAGTAGGCTTGAATCCTCAATTTTTTATAAATAAAAGGAACTATCGGGAAAATTAATTTCCCGTGCGTTCTTCCCTCATCTTCATAGTCTCATAATTTACAAGAAAGCAATCACGGTTCTACGGATGTTTCTTTTGATATCTCTCTGACTGGATTCTGCGCCTTTTCTACGTTGATGTGATTATAAAGATCACGATTCTAATGTTAGCTTGCTCTGCACTAAGACGCATTGCCTTGTGAGCTGTGTTTGCTATTTCAATATCAAAGATCGTCGGTGTAGTGCTCACCTTACTGGAATACTGTTTTTATAATAATAATAATAACTAAGTCGCATTTCATTTATATCTCAACTAAACTAAAATACCTGGATAGTCTTTCCATGAACGTCAGATTCTATTCTTTCTTTCTTTCTTTCTTGTATGTAATTTTCCCAAAGGGAAAAATATTCCCGTGGGTACAGCATCACGAGGTTGTTTTTAAAGTAATTTGCATACTATTGAGAAGAATTAACACACACACAGGCGTAAACTTCTTTATCTTTGAAACTTTCCAAATGAGGTGGCTCAATGTGTATAGTATGTTAATGATGAACAGAAATACATGCACATTGTTGATATGCGCGCGCAGCCAGAAATATTGGAACCGATTGTTAACTGAGGTTTACAATCTGGATTGTTGTCTTGCTGAATTATCCGCATGAACATACCAACGCCGTGCATCAAAAAACAGGGTGCTCTGATTGATATTTGGGGCCGAATGGTTGACGCTTCAAACATGATGTTTGTTTCACCAGCAATCAAAAATGTCGTGTTTGACTTCCTTAAGAGCCCACTTCCTCCTCCCTTTCAGGGCCCACTTCCTCAATTGTATTCCAGGCAATATTAAGAAATTATGTACTTTCAAATTTTGTATCTTCCTTGTCGATATTTAAAAAAAAAAAACATTCAACTAGCTTTTTACGGTGATCTTTTATCGTTATTTATTATTCCAAGTGAGTATTTCGTGACTTCGAATCCAACGTGTGCATTTCTTGTTTCATTTGTTGAAATGGCAGCACACGTGATTCCATGTGTTTAATTGTTGAAATGATATCGAGTAATTCAAGTAATCAAAATTTTATCTCCATGGTTACGAGATAAAAAAAATAAGTGGTTAACACAGCGCTATCATAAAAACGTCTTAATTATAAGATCCCAGAACCCATGCTACAATTATGTAAAAATTGGTTTTAGGAGAGATGATAGGGTGACAGGAAAGAACTATTTCTGAAGATAAAGAGTTTTCCAAACTTGCTTTTAACGTACACTACTTGAACGTGCTTATTTCCTTGGGCCTAAACCCAGTTTGCAAATTGATTCGTTCTGTAAAAGCCTCCGTACATTTCAAACAAATAATAGTTTCTACCAAAGAGCTGATTTAGATTGTTTAGTCAAAGACGATGAGCACTCATTTATGCCTAGTTTTTCAATTGTTGGTTGACTCCGCTCTTCGCATCGGGATATTTTCAAAGTATTCAGTGATTTGCTTTTCTTTATTGTGCATTTAATTTTTTTCCATTCCTGTAAACAATTCTAACCAAAGATTTATTTGACTTTCTCCTGAAATTAATGTTTATCTGAGGAAACTAAACAAATGCGACAACAATATCTTTATTCGTGTCATTTTGAAGATTTATTTAAAATTTGCATTTCGCTGTATGCAAAACAGAAGCGTCAATCTCTAAATCCTTTTTGTTTGTTTGTTTTGAATCATGCGTGTTAGTGACAAATCACGTGACTTCAGGTATAAAGGCGAGGGTGCGCGTTAAGCGATTGCCTTCTCAGTGTCGGAAGTGTAAAAGTAATTTCCTACTTCCGGCAGGTTCTCACAGACTGACATGTGAATCACTCCGCAATCTTGAGGACCCGGATGTAATGGATTATTGGAGAATCCAAGGTTAGTGGCAAATGACATAATTAAATATGGAAGTCTGGTTCGGTGAAAAGAATCAGACCACAGAAACGAAATTAAAATGATAGCCGTAGATTTAATCAGCAGTTGTGGACATTCACTGATGTAACAGATTTCCTGGCAGAATATTTCGTGATGAACTGCACAACCTCGCTTTTCATGGATTTTCTCAACTGAGTTATTTGAATTTTGGCTTTTACGTAACTGATTGTACTGCTGAAATTAGAGGAAATGTTTAGAATTATACGTTTATAAATGACTGGGTGGGTGGGTGAGCAAAACCCTCAGCTGTTGCGATGAGGGATGGCTGACGTCACTCCTTATCACATACAGGAATGTTGCTAAAACACTTTTTTTTTTACCTCAAATCATTCGGTTTTTGTATACTTACTGGCGCGGTGTGCACATTCAGAAAGATTAAAATCATCTTAAAGATTGTCCAATTAGAAAATTCACTACAAGCCCTCAAAGTTCTAACAAACCGAAGCCAAAGAAAACAAACCTCACTCTTTGACTTTCGTAGAAGAAATCTTCAGGCATGAGAAGCGGTTTCTCCCACATAACTAGAAAAGGGTGATGGACTGCATGATACTTTTTTAACTTCGATCATAGTAACTGTTTTTCTTTCTTTCTTTTAAACTCGTATTGAATTAAACGCAAATTTCTTTTAATTGATGACAGTGTTTGCAATTCCTTCTTATGGAATGGACCTGTGGAGTATTTATTTTAAATGCAAAACGTTTTTTTTTTTTTTTTTTTTTTTTTCGCATTTTAACTAGTGGAGACAGAAAACATAGAAAATCAGTATGTGTCACACACACACACACACACACACACACACACACACACACACACACACACACACACACACACACACACACACACACACACACACACACACACACACACAAAGTAATAGTCTTGTGTTTATTTATTAACATAATGAAGCACACTCCATCGTTTTGGATTGATATTTTTTATTTATTAGATCACCTCGATAAACGAAGAGGCGTCATATTTACTATTGGACTCATTACGGGATTTTTTTATGCTTGGCTCCCACACGATTGGCTGGTTGTTCGGCCAATAACACTACTAATAATTTGAAGGCCTGTAAATGATTGCATTCCTTGCGAAACACGCAGGAGGGAAGGATGTACCAGAGTGCAGCAGGAATGGAAGAAGAGGAAAAGAAACTTCTATGAATATGGAATGGGATGGTAACTTCACGTGTTTCGATGGATTTCGTAGAACGAGAGAATTATTGATGGCAGTTCCGATGAACATTAATCTTGGAAATATTTACAGAAGATGCATTCAGTAGACGACTGTGTGATTTGAGTGACTTGGTAAGAGATGAGTCATTAAACGGTGTTTAATGACTCATAATATTTCTCTTCTTTATTGCGTGGACTATTTTAGGGAGCTTTACGGGAGCACCGTCATAAATGCCTGAGCAGAAGACGATGGATAAGCGGATTAATATCCGGTCATAGGAAAAGGATATTTTGGTAGTGCGACATGAAAACGTTACCTCATTGGATGCAAAGAATCATTTAATTTTAACGAAAAAAAAACCAGAATATTCTTATCACCAATTTAGTTACCGAACATTTCTAAGAAATCAATTGCAAACAAAATTAACTTATAAACGCAATCACGAGTTACGACATTGCAAATTTAACATATAAGACACAGAATGCAGAAGATTAAAATAAATTTGGTCTTTCTTAAAAAGAAAAAGGAAAACCCTCCTCCTGAAAATCAATGAACATTCTTCATAGGGGAGAAAGAATGAGTTTAAACGCCGAAACATTTGAATCCAGGATCAAATATTCCTTCTGATGATTATACACTGATAAAGTTAATTATCAAATCATCATCATCATGTGCATCAAGGATTTAGGCCCAGCATGGCCTGTTCCAGCCTTAGAAGTTATCGTTGAATCGTTTAAGAGGACGTCCTGGTTTTCTTTTTCCTAAATGGCTTGTACTTTAAGGCTTGTTTTGGTAATCTTTCTGTTTTCGTTCTTTGAACGTGTTCCATCCATTTATGTTTATATTTTTTAATTTTTTCCATTACTGGTTCTTGGTTTAATTCTTTCATAATTTCTTAATTTCTTTTGTGATCAAATAGGGTATACCTTGCAGTTTTTCTCATAAACTTCATTTCTGCTGTTCATCTTTGTTTGTCTTTTTGTTTTATTGTCCAGATTTCGCTTCCATACATTAAGACTGGTAAGGCTAATATATTGTATACTTTTAGTCTGGTTTGTTTTTGAACTAGGTTTGGTTTAAATATAGAGTTAATTACACCTGTTATTTTTAAATATTTCGCAATTTTTCGTTTATATCTTTTTCATTCTCATATGTGATCACACATCCTAGGTAGTTAAATGAATTCACCTGTTCTGAGATCTTGTTATCTATTACTATTTTAGTACTTGTTATCTATTACTATTTTAGTTCTTGCTGGATCTTGTCCTTTAAAGACCACAGTTTTTGATTTTTCCGTTGATATTATCATACCATAATCTCATCATAATATCAAATGATATTCTTAAAAACTAATTATTTTATAATATATAAATTTAATTTATACAAAATATTTTAATTAAATTTTTGTTTCATTTGAAATCTCATAAGCGTATTCAGCTTTGCTAATACACCTTATTTTGGCTCGCATAACTTTCATTGATTAAATTTCTAATTGCATTTCTCGCGTGGTTGAAAGTCCTTTTTAGGACTTCCAGGGCAACAAATGGTAATGCTGTAGCCAATGAAGTTTTAACTGAGGCTCGGCTAGTGCCGTTACTCAGCCATGACTAGAGCTTTTTAGCTCAATAACACTCCATCCACACAGATATTCTTCATTCAGATGACGGGATAAAGAGTCAAGGACTCAGTCCATCGCCCAGTTCTTTTAAGAACTTTAAGAACTCTCGCGTGGTTGGAATTCCCAAAAGATGAGTCAATCGACCATGAGATGCGGTGATTGATTTTATATGAGATGCCCATATAGAGTAACGGATGGCAATGCTGAACCAATGAAGTTTAACTGAGGTTCGGCTGTTGCTGTTATCCTGGGTAAATGAGTTCGCTCTCTTAGGTTTTACCCTAAGGGAGCACTTTGAGTCTCCGGGGAAAGTGTTCTCCGGCACGGCCCGCTGAGGGGTACTTGCCGGTGAATTATTTTCCTCGGAAAGTGAGCGGTTCTGCTCGGTACTCGAGTTTCACTGAGTAGAACCAACGCTGAGATTTGGACGGTCTTTCTCCCACGAATGAGTGGCCTAGAGATCGTCCGATATTTTTGAGATATCACCTTTACTTACACATACGGTGATTGATTTTATATAAGATGCCCATATAGGGTAACGGATGGCAATGCTGAACCAATGAAGTTTAACTGAGGTTCGGCTGTTGCTGTTATCCTGGGTTAATGAGTTTGCTCTCTTAGGTTTTACCCTGAGGGAGCACTTTGAGTCTCCGGGGAAAGTGTTCTTCGGCACGACCCGCTGAGGGGTACTTGCCGGTGAATTATTTTCCTCGGAATATCAGCGGTTCTGCTCAGTGGTCGGGGAGCCCGTCACTGAGTGGAACCAACGCTGAGATTAGGACGGTCTTTCGCCCACTATGGAGTGGCCTAGAGATCGTCCGTATTTTTGAGATTTCACCTTTACTTACATAGTCGGTGATTGATTCATTCAATCCATTACCCTTGGAGGGTAATGGATGGCAATGCTATAGCAATGAACTTCTAACTGAGGCTCGGCTATTGCTGTTCCCTTCCTGCCATGATCAGAGCTTTAATAGCTCAATAACACCTTATCCTTACATTGTCCTCTACAGACAACGGGGAATATGAAAAGCATTCTTGCTTCGCCCCTTTAAGCCAGTCCTTATATAAGGACTTTTGGCGTGGCTTCGCGTGTGGTTGCCGGGATAAGAATAGCACCAAAGTAGCTAATGGATGTCGTACGAGGCGACTAAAATTCGTACCCAGGGAGGGTAATGGATGGCAATGCTGTAGCCAATGAAGTTCTAACTGAGGCTCAACTATTGCTGTTACCCCCCTGCCATGATCAGAGCTTTAATTGCTCAATAACACCTTATTCCTACACTGTCCTCTTCAGATAACGGGGAAGATGAAAAGCAATCTTGCTTCGCCCCTTTAATCCGGTCCTTATAAGGACTATTTTTGCGTGGCTACGATCGATGAGTCATTCTGGTTAGTGATTATTTATTTTTTTGCACTGTTGCTAAAGTTTTTGAGGTGTGCGAGATGTTTCATCACAAATATTTGTAATGTAATTTATTATTGAGGTGAGATTATTTTCCCAAGGTTAGTGTGATTTTGTTCTCAAGGAATCTAATGGGAAATCTTAGATGCAGAGGAAAGTTGGTAAGTTTGAACAGCCTCTCATCCTACTTAAAAAAAAAAAAAAAACTCGGTGAGTCGCTTCAACCCAAGTGTCTGGACCGATGCTGGATGGGACGTCAAATAGCTCCCAATCCGCGCATTTTCTACTTACTGATATCCAAAGTAGTTCATTGTAAACCTCACCACATTTCACTTCTGAAGCAAACCAAAGGAAGGAAGTAGACTGAAAGTTTCCGACGGGTCAGCAGAACAACAACAACAAAAGACGAAAACGGCGGAGGCCTACCTCATTCTACCAGTGAAAGGTTGCTGGACAGAAGTAGAAAATGTTATTAATAATCGTATAAATGAACTTATTTGTGGTCAACATCGATATGAGGTATTTGCAGTCAACCTTAAACGATGTCTGATTGTCGTAGTTTCGATTATTTTATGACAGGAACATCCCTCTCATACCTACGGCTGAAACCTTACGAAAAACTCGAAGGTAATGCGGATCAACTGAAACGTAGATCGGACGGAGAAGGCACTGCTGTGCCAAGCGTAAATATGGCGCACAGCGAATCTGTAAACTATCAACCTCGAGATTAGCGGGGATAAAATTCAAACAACCAGTATGAGTAGTCTATACCTTCACCCTGTTTATAATCCTCCCAGTAAACGATTTCTAGAATCTCAGATGTTGACTTTTTTTTTTATCGTGATGTAAAGTGAAATTGGCACAAACATTTCTCTGTTATTAATCGAATTAATATACATTGAATTTAAGAGAACGTCTTTAGGTAAATGGATCGTAATATTAAACCTTTTCTACATAAAAAAAGGCTTAGTGGAGCTCATAATTACATTTAAAAAGAACAGACCATACACCCGCTATACCATTACTCTTACATAAAATAAATAAATAAATAAAAAGAGATAGGTTTAGGTATTTGTTTTTCTTAGCTCGCACACCACCTCAGCTGGGGTGGTGATTAAAGGTCAATATCGGATGCTTTCCAATTTCCTGAGGAAAAACTATTGAGGAATAAAAAGACATCATGGGATTTATTTAAATAATGGATGAAAATATTAAATAAAAATTCGCCTACAATTCACTTGTGGATTTGAGACTTTTATTCCAATAAACAGGATTATTTCATTGAAAATTTACAGAAAATAGGTTTTATTTATTTCATTTTTAAAATGTAAGTTAAAAGTAGTTTATCCACTGAGCTTTCCACAGTTCTCACAAAAAAATTAAACCAAAATATGGCATTTTTTTCTCACAGAAATAATTTAATTAAGAATATGAGATTTTAATAGTGGTGTATTAACATTTCTCTCAAAAGTTGATTACGTATGCAAGTTTCTTTTAAATATTTAATTATGTCTTAAATATTTAATAATTTTTATTTTAATTAAATATTTTTATGTTTTCTCACTTCTAAGAAGAAAAGAAATTCACTTTGAAATAAATCCACTTTCCACATCCAGATCAAATTCCTAAAAAAATACTCAATTTTTGATTAAAACCTTGTTCAGTAAGTCCCCCCCCCTAATTTTAATTATTGTTTATATTCTCCTTTTCATTAACAGTCCTTCCCGTTACTTGGAAATAAGATGCACATTTTTTTAAGTCTTCGAAACGTAGTTCTTTACTCATCGTTTTCTTTTTACATACAGCAAAGTCAATCGATATCTTCGACAGTTAAAAACTAGTGTACAGAATTCTCTCTTAATTCGTCTTTCATTTGTAATTTTTTCTTTAATTGATAAATTTCAAAATTACAATCGTTCATTAATACAATTTGTTTAAAACAGCGTCAATCGTGCGTTGAATATCTGTTATGATTATTATTGCTGGTAATTTTTACGTCATCGTATTTGACGTAACAATGTGTTCATTCTTTTGATTTGTTAGAGAGGGGAAGTGACATTGTTTAGCGCGCTCTAACGGTAAACTGTGTAATTTTAATATTATAACACTCCTCCCAGTCCCCCACTCATAGTGTTATGACCCTCGATGAGAGACAGCTGTGTAGAACTCTCGTTCGCGTTTCTTGTACCAGGTAGATCTTTCTATCAGAAATCGAACCCTGATGTTGGCAGAAAAATATAAACCTTTATGTGAATGCCTTGTTTATTAGAGGTAAGAAGGCGTAAACTGATTGTAATTTTATGGGTTCAAGGGAAAGTAGAAGTTTGAATTGCTTGTCAAGTTCTATTTGTAGATAGTTTTGTGCTCACGGTTTTATTTCCCATTTTTATCGAATATTGACCCAACCATTGGCTTGACTCGTCAGCCTATGCCGGTTTCGGAGCCCGGATAAAATTTGGGGGGGAGTCAGATGGTGCTGTACATTCCCGCAAAAAAGGGTGGGGGGTACTGTACCATCACACGGAAAGGAAGGATCACTAACGAAGGAAGACAACCCTTCGTCGTTGTTGCAAATGATGTAATTATGAAAGAAACTTCTCCTACACTAAATTGGTCATCAAATTAAGGCGAGGACCAAAGTCATTACACCAGTTAGAATGTACTTGTTAAGGTTATTTAAATATTTGAATACGTTTATGAATTTATAATCGGGGATCATCACTTTTTCGATCCCTTTAAAAATTTCTGCTTAACCTCCTAATATTATCAAAAAAGTTTTCTTTTTTTATACTTTTATCCAATTTATTGTTAGATAACCTTTTGCGTCGGGTCGCAATTTCACACCCACAAAAACCTCTGCAATATAGCGAGCGATTCTCAAGATCTTATGAAACTGAAGAAAAGGCTTGGCTATTTGCTGTATCGTTTTTGCACTGATCAGTAAGACGATCGTCTGTCGACCAACAATGCAAATCGCATTCTTGTATAGTGACGTCATGATTCAAGAAGTGAACTCGGTTTTTTTTTTTTTAATACATGCAAATAAACATTCGCAATCGATCGTTCTCAAGTGTTGCGAAACGGACTCAGATAACCGGTTTTAGTTTCTCTGAATCCGAAGGGTCGTTATAATTACTGAAGAACACAATCCCCCATTCTCTTCCCACTTGCGTAACTCTTAGAGAGTCCTCATGGTAGAGAGAAAGCAGCGAGTTGATTCTTCGGAATTTTATATTTCAAAACTTAGAAGGAAATTCGAGTTCAGGCACACGAAGGTGTACCGAAATATTGTGATAATCACCATGAAGGAGTTCAGGTAGAACTACGTTCTAGGTGATTATCACAACCTTTCAGCCACCCTCCCACTCCGTATAGCGCAAAAGTTCCCCATTTGAGCATTTGTTTTTCAATTCAAGTTTCGCCGCAGAATTCGCTGCAGTTTATTTCTGTTCCTTAATTCCAACTCATTTCTCACGTAAACTGGACTCGAACCCGTAGCTTTTCTAAGAATCGTGACAGCCTGTCAGTTATGGATCATTTGTTCAGTTCCCGACAACGTAATTTGTTGCTATGGTAACATGAAGCATTACGTCACATCCATCTGAAATTAACCAATCAAAACGATTCTATTCATGCAGATTAAGCTGTATTGTTCTTAAACATAATTCCTTTTAACATTTTCTTAAATTTAAATTTTCTTAAATTTAAAAACGCTTTCGTAAGAAGCTGATCCGTAAACATGACACTCGTGAAAGGGACACGGAAAGCCCCACCGTCAGAACACTTGTGGGGTTACACTTGCTACTCAATGGGTATAAGCTACCTCACGACATTTATTCTAACACAGGATAAAATCACGTGACAAGAATACTCACACCGAACAGCAAACCAGTGTTAAAAGACCCCCCCCCACACACACACACGAATGTAAGTCTGAGGAATTCGACGATGTTCTCAATTTACTTCATCATATAAAAATTAGTCTCTCTTTAAGCATTCCACAAATTGTTATTGATTGAATAGACACGTGGTTACTTTTGAGACGATCCCGACTTGATGTCCTGTCTATTTCTGAATTACCCGAGCGAACAGAGGCGCGTTTACTCTTAGCTATGGAAGAAAGAACAGCAGCCTACTGGAAAAGCTTTCTCGTTGTTTTGCTCATTTTATTTATTGCAAATATTTCATTGTTCGGTGGATATTGTTAGATCATAAAAGCTGCAATCAGACGAAAGCAGTGAACTCTCATGTTTAATCCTAACTATGATAGCCTGGAAAAACATGAATTTAACGAGATCTTCAACAAAGCCTTCGATAAAAGGAATATTTTTAACTTATTATTTCATAACTTAAGAATGAAAAAATAATGCATTTTCGGAAGATGTCTTTTTTTATTTATAAAGAAATTTTCGTCTTTGTAAAAGTGCATTCTTAAACGGGATTCAAGAAGGAAGTGTTCGCTTATCTTCTCATCTCTTTGCATTTTTCCTTCAGACAGAAAAAATACCAATTTCCCACGAAGACTCTTTTTTTTTAGTTCTTGAAAAGGACACACGGAATTTAATGTGACATGGGATCTGGAAAATACAGATTGTCTCTGAAACTGCGATTACCTAATCGGATTATCCGATGGTGTACTTTGAAGTCAGCAATAAAACAGTCGAGTTTGGTATTGGAATAGTTTTAATAAATCAACGTCTGCAGTTTCACAAGGCTTTAATTTCCAGAAACGTTTTTTCATCTTGCACAACAGACAAGATGGAGTTAAGAGATTATTTATTAGCAAGCAGCGAGTAAGAAAGGAAAATGCCGAAGACATTCTCGGCCATCTTAGTTTCGCACTTGTCAGCTTAATGCACCGATTCTCTTCTTACCTTTCAAGCTCCAATCTGAAATATTTTGTGGATAAATAATTCAATCTGATCCCAAGAATTATTACGGAATTTAAAAAAAAAAAAAAAAAAAAAGACAAAAATTAATTAAAAAAACTCGTAGAAATTATCGTATTGTAAGATTTTTTTTGTCGTGTAAAGAAACCTGCAACGTTGAGCTTGTGCATTGTCTTCCAGTTCATTATTAAATGGATGTCAATTAAATTGGAAATAAACGAAATATAATACTGCCCCAGTTTAATGGAAATCATAATTTTAAATATAAATAAGAAAAAATATTATTATTAATAAGAAATAAAATTTATTGTTATTAATAACAATACTTAATATACTTAACAATTATTTTATAACAGTTAATATTCTTTTGTTATTTTAGAGTATTTAATAGTATTTTAATATTATTTAAATTAAGGGGATATTAAATCCCACATTGTTTTAAAACCAAATAAGAAACTCGAAGATTGGAATCAGAGAGTTCCTTGCCGAATATAGTCAACTATAAAAATATCGGCGATTACTAGCGTGAGCAAATGCAAGTAGTCCTAGTGCGTAGTACAATCTCCGGCAACTCGTTGCAAAGGTGGTGAAGTTCTGATCGCTATTCTTAGGTATTTTCCATAATGTAAAAACTCATTTCCTAGGAAATGTATGCTGTTATTACATTATGGAGGGAGGTCACTACCCAGACCGGTTTCAGCCTTTTTGGTGGCCGGTAATAATAGCTCCACTGCAACTCATGCATGTCGTAAGAAGACTAAAATGGGACGAGTTTCGCTCTCCTAGGTTTCTTCAGAAATTTTGCTTCCGGTTAGGGGGGGGGGGGGGCTTAGATTTCGGGGATGTTGCCATGAGAGCATTTTGAGGATCTGTGAGGGGCGTTGTCGGTGGATACTTTTCCCTGGAATATGAGCGATTCTGCTCATTGGTGGGGTGAGCCCGTCACTGAGTGGAAGAAACGCTGAGTTGGACGGTCTTTCGGCTACTCGTAGGGAGTGGTCCGGGGTTTCGTCTTAGTTATTAGAGGTGGGTTTACTTAAAAAAATCCTTTCAAAGCGACATTCTTTGACGGGACTATCCACGCCAATTTAAGAGAAGGAAGGGTACCTAACACTTGATCAACCTCTGACATGTTGACGTCACATTCATGTTTTATTGTTTTCCGATAGTAAAATCGAGACAGTTGATATACCAAATGCATGCGACTATTTAACTGAAGGTCATTTTGTTCAGTTCAAGATTTAAAGTAGCTTTTAAATCCCGAACATTCGTTTCAGACTTACGCCAGTTTAATTTGTAAATTGACTTTCTTTTGGAGATGAGAAAGCTGTGGATATTTTTTTCTGCATATTCCGCTGCTGATCCCTTTTGATTTCACGAGTTTTTCCCCCAATTTTCATAATGAAAACGTTTCTTTGATAATGACGTAAATTTCGAATTCATCTGACAGCAACGCTTTCTTACGATAAAACAAAATAAAAACAAGTTTTGTCACTTTAGAAATTTGAAATAATCATGCTGTTTATCTCTCCTTACAATTGCATCCAATATAGTGCAGTGTATTTATTTTAATTATTGCCGCGTGCAATAATATCAAAATAAGTTTGTAACACTTGATGTCCTCCCCACGGTTGCTTTCGATAATTTTCTCAAGTGTCATTGGGGTTGAACATCTCGCAGTTACAAATAGAACGCAATTGCCATTGATGCGGACGTTAAACAATGACGAGATCGTTTCGCTGAGGATTGTTTGAACATGACATGGATTTTAATTGTTGCTTTTATTTTAATTGTAACAAAGAAGTTGACACAGTGGAAAATCCAATATTCATTCTCCTGTAAAATTCATGGAAGTACATTTCCGAGGAATCTCAACGAGCATTGTCAGCTGCCGCATGCGCGTGTAAAGCAATATTTGAATCCTTTTATTAAAGAATACATTTATATTTTAATGGAATGAACAAAAGACGCCTCCATGTTAATATCCTTATTTATTCCGAATTAAGTTTGTAATTTTGAAATAAAACCGATAAATAAACCAATGATTTATTGGGAAGGATTATTGACGATTGATGTTAGTCTGAAAGGTGTGAAATACTGTAAGTTGTTGTCTGTGATGATTGGTTTAATGGCTCGACATTGTTTGAGTATTTGGTTGCGATGTTAACCAACTTTCATTGTTTTCAACGTTAATTTGATTACGACTGATATAATTGGTTTCGGTTTTCCTCTGTTTTAAGACAGCATTATTTAAACTTTTAAATGCTCAGTTTAATAATGTACCATAGGTCAAGTGATTGCCTTGAAGTAATATTTTGTTTATTGTTGTAATGACATCAGTGTCTTTAACTGCAATAAATACCGAACATATTTCCTTAAATAAGGAATTTTTATATTTCCTTAAATATAAAAATTCCTATTTTAATGGAATTGTTCGATTACTTCGGCTTACTGTAAGATCTTGAAATTTTGCAAGTCAGTACGTAAAATTCATGCATACAACAGCAGTGACCACAAATTCAATAGATTTTAAAAATAAATAAATGAATAAACAAAAAAAAATTAGAATTATCGGAATGCACGGTTTAAGTCGGATTTTCTTATGAAAATCGCTTGTTTTTATATGTTTAACTACTTGAACATAGATTTAAACAATAAATTGTACAATTCAAAACGATATGTGAAATGACAGCGTTCAACTGCAGACAAGTTCGATATTGTTACGTCAGCAGAACAGTTATCTGCTTTGTCTACTGCGATCAATGACATGAAGATAGGGTATTGTTGCGTAGTTTAACAATCGAGGATTATTTTTCGTCAGCAAGGTGAGTTTTGGTACGCAATTGTTATACTGCAACTACTACAGAACATAAAAACAAATGAATACATTGACTGAATATTTTGTGCGATTGTTTAAAAAAGCCGTTTGGTGTTAACATTATCCCATTTTTTTTTGCATTCTTGTCTTGTGTGAATGCATTGTCAGTAATTATTGTGATAACAATGACTGGAGGCCTACGACATCCTCTTTTATCCCCGTCACTTTGTTTTTAAGTGATTAAAAAGATGAACCTATTCTTGGATAGCTTATATTAGAAACTGTTAGCGGTTTTCTTTCAAATGAATGGGTCATCTGCTGCCTACGGATGTCTTAATCAATTCATTTATAACAACGCACGTCTTTGTTCCCTTCCTTTGCACTTAAACAAAAGATCCTTTTAAGAATCTTTCACTTGACTGACACATTGCCGATAGCGTGACTTTGAGATAAGGAAGAGGTGTCGTTAATTTGTCGTTTTATGTCTTCTTTTACCAACTTTTAACTCGAGGAAAAATACATTTAAGTTCAAACTAACTGCTTGAAAGGGAAGCGATGTTAGAAAATTCATCACCTCAGTGGTATTACAGGAAGTTTTAATCCGATTATGTTATTTATTCTTTACCGTTGCAATTATCACAGTTCGTTGTAGTGTCGACAGATGGAGTTGCTGGTTTTGTTTGGATCAAGTTTCCTTTTCTGCTTTCGGTGAAAGAGAAATGAATTAACATTTGGATTTCTCGCATCGCATGTCCAAAAAAACAAACTGCATCCACGTCGAGCAGTCTTGTACAGACTCAGTTCTTGGAGAAAACAGAAGGGGAGAGGGAAAACTCCCATACGAAACGATTCAATCTCCTTAAGTATATTCGCGCACCGAGCGATGCTAAGTTCTGAATCGGAACCAGTCCTCGTAGGAGCAGCAAATGTCTCCATCTTATACTCCCAGATGAGGACAAGAAACTCTCCCAAAGTATGATACGGTTGATGTTATTCGGATTCAAGGTTAAAAACAGTTTCCTGGATAAAACTGAACTTATCTATAAGTCAGTTGTAAAATGAATTTGTAAGAATCGCAAAAACGTTGGTTGATCTCTCTTCCGGCAGATGATGGTGATGAATGATGATGATGAATGGCAAAGGATGAGGACAAGAAACTATTTAGGTACGTTTGGATTTAGATAATGAATTCCTGTTGATAGCAGCTAATCGTGTGTTTGTGGGAAGGAATGTTGAATGGTGGTAGCCATTACTTCAGGAAGTATTCAATGAAGATGCCTCTTGTGCAAGGAGTCGAAGCGAAAACAGTGCGTCTGTGAGAGTTAAGTCGCGAATTCTCCCAGTTGCTGTCTTGAACCATCGAGCATTATTCACGGAGATTTTTCTGCACCATCCCCATATGTAAGAACAGAATTTTGGGTATGGCAGAATTGGGGCTTGTTAAGAGGTGCACAAGTGAAAAAAAGTCTTAAATAGAAAAGTGAATCTGGTTATTTGGAAAGGGAGGACCTAGGAATGGGATGGCAGCAGAGACTACAGATGAGTCAGTGTAAGAAGGAATCTAATTTGGCGTCCATAACTGGGTTTTATCAGAGGCGAGGTGTGAAGTCGTCTGCTACTTTTCTTGGGCGAAATAAGACAAGAGTTTGTTTTGATGCCATTGACGTTGATGGTCTTTCATCATCCCACTAAATATAGTACGGAAATTGATGTGTAGAAGTACTAATTATGGAAGATCGTGTAGTTGGGCGGCATGGACATTGCAAGAATTGCTGAATGAATACGAAGAGTGTGAACTTATCAGAAAAACAATGGACAAGCTTTGAGTTTAGTAAAAGGTCATTTACGAATAGGAGAAACTGTGTTTGCGCGTGCGTGTAAGAATGGATCGCTGGGATGCTCTTGTATTGGTGGAGAAATATCGAAGTCATCCAGCATGATATTCAGAATGAACAGAAAGGAAATCGGCATTCTAGTTGCAAATGGTGGGTGGGTGGGTGAGAAGTTTCGAAGTAGGCCGTTGTGTGACAACCCGAATTAACGTCCTTGGAAGAACTTAGTACAACACGCAGATTTCACGAATTCGGGTGTTAGTACTAACCAGATCCTTCGTCTGTTTCTCATCCACTTTATTCAGTCGCTTGCAATGTTAATTGGTAGCTTTTTTTAACAGAAAACGTTTCGAAGTCCCAAAAGGCGCAAAGAAAGGTCAATGTATATGGAGAAAAAAATCGAAAATCATCTTCCCAGAAAACATCTTCACTGTTCACTTCCTTAGCTGGTTCTCTTAAATCTTTTGTCGCTTCCTCCAAGCCCTGCTCATTTTCTTAATATTCACGTCAACAGCAACCGCCCACACCTGCGATGTAACTGTTTTGTTCGTGGGAGAAGAGAGGATACGCGTGGGGCTTTCTTTGCCAATAAGGCACGTCGACAGAGTGATTTTGCCTCATCCTTGGAAATTTAATATCACGTGTCCTGTCAGTTAGCGCGAATTTAATGCAGTGTGAAGGTCACAAATCACTTTGCTAGCGATAAAATCTCATCTTTCTACTTTTGGTGCCCTCCAAAGATACTGTTTTTCTTGCCCTTAAGTCGTATTGCTTTGTCATTCGCCTTTTCTTACGTTATCCCTCTAAATGTATCGGACATCTAAAAGAAAAATCTCTCGTTCAGCTTTAAGATATTGTAATAGTCAAAAGATGTCAAGTCGTTCTCTGACACCTTTAACGAACAGTATTTGTCACTGTAAGACCCTCTCGTAGTGCTCTGTTTGAGTTCGTACTCTGAAAGGAGACGGGATTTAATCTTACATAAACTTTTGGAAAAGGAGAAAGACTTGTATTGAATTTAGTTTAAGGTTGTTTTAGAATTTAAAGATTTGAAATGTTTACTTTTTTTTTTAGTTTAAGGTTGTTTTAGAATTTAAAGATTTGAAATGTTTATTTTATTTTATTTTTTTTTTTTGCTATACGAGACGTACTGAGCGCCAGCAACTGAGAAGACACATGAAGAAACAAATCTTGTTTAATCTTATTGAATCCCCGAACGCAAACAACCAGGGACCGAAGTTACGTCCAGTTGTTGATTCTGGTTGCTGTTGATTCATATTCTCTGTCGAAGTTACGTTCGACAGAGAATATGAATCAATAGCACCCGGATGTCGTCTTTGTGTAGAATTTAGACTGGCATTCCATGCGAAACTCCAATTGGTTCGTTCTCTCTCTCTCACTAAGTGTGTTATTATAACATACATCCGGAGAACTGAAAAATGAATGCTAAGAAAGAATTCTGTCGGCCTCACTCCGAATTATTCTGCTACGACGATGCATCTTGGAATTAAAGGGATGAAGTTCATCACCTCAAAGGTTTCGTGTTGTCGATATCTAGATAAAACAGAAGGGAAGTTCGCGAATTATTTGTTGAATAAGTCCATTTTCTTTAGATGGTCACCTTATTCAGAGAACAGTTATTCGCAGATTATTTCAGAATAACGTTAATTCAATACAGAATTCTAAACTTCGCTCGTTTTTAGCGATATTTTAGTTTAATTTGAGTCTCGGGTCTGGGTTAGTCCCGAGCGGGTGGAAAGAGGGGGAAAATAGTTCCACTGCATAAAGGTGGTTCCAAGACTGCTGTTGTAAATTACCGACCGATTAGCATATCAGGAATCATTGTCAAGGTCTTAGAGAAAATAGTCAAGAGGAAAATACAAGATTGGATAGAAGAAAATGGGATACTGTATCGGGGACAGCATGGTTTTGTGAAGGGTAGGTCATGCCTCAGTAACTTGCTCACGTATTATAACACAGTGACGGCTGAACTGGATAAGGGTAATGGGTTTACGGTGATTCTGCTGGACCTTGCCAAGGCCTTTGACAGGATTCCACATGGAATTCTAATCAGTAAATTGCAGCATATGGGAATGGACATGGGGTTGGCGAGATGGATAGGAGGGTGGTTGACGGAGAGATATCAGAGAGTGGTTTACTCGGAAGTGGAGTCCACAAGACGGCCTGTGACTAGTGGTGTGCCACAAGGATCTGTTCTTGGACCACTGCTGTTTAATTTGTTCATAAATGATATAGGAAATGATGTGAGAGGAACAGTTCATTTGTTTGCGGATGATGCGAAGTTGGGTAGGGCAATAGTGAATGCAGATGACGTCAAACTTTTGCAGGATGATTTGGATAGATTGGAGGTCTGGGCTAAGGAGAATGGATGTCAGTTTAATGTGGCAAAATGTAAGGTTATGCATTTTGAGGTGAAAAGATTGGCGGCAGTTTACTGCATTGGTGGAACCCTGCTCCAGGAAATTGATGAGGCACGAGATTTAGGAGTGTTGGTGGATAAGAAATTGAAATTTAGGGGACACATTGCAAAAGTGACCAAAACAGCTCATCAAATCACTTGGTTGCTGAAGAATACGTTGACAAGCAGAGACAAGCAGGTTATTGTTCCTCTGTATCGAGCCTTGATAAGACCCCATCTCGACTACTGTGCTCAGATTTGGTCACCTAGGTTTCTTCTTGATGGGGAGGAGGTGGAGAGGATCCAGAGGCGAGTGACCAAGATGATAGCAGGTCTGTGGAATGAACCGTATGAGAACAGGTTGAGGATTTGTGGGTTGCAAAAATTGGTTGATAGGCGGAGGAGGGGAGATATGATTGAGACATTCAAATTACTGAAGGGTTTCTATAAAATTAATTCAGAAGATATTTTTGAGAACAGGGCTGGTTGTGGGAGGACTAGGGGACATCCATGGAAACTGGGCAAAAGTGTGGTTAGTAAAGGTGTTAGAGCTGGTTCTTTACTTTTAGAGTAGTGAATGAGCGGAATGCGCTCCCTGAGCCTGTAGTGGATGCTGTGACAGTGAATGAGTTTAAGGCGAGGTATGATAGATGCTGTATGAATGTCAAATAGTTGTGATGAATATGATTTGGGGCCTCCCTCGATGAGTCTAATGACTCCCTGGAGTTGCCCGTAATAATAGTAATAATAATAATAATATTTCGTCAATGGGAAACATTTGTATTTTAAAATGACTTGTTCGTTTGTTCGAGACTTTCTACTCCTTCGTACGTTAATTTTTAAGGAAAAATATAAGTAAATATCTTTAACGTTAGCCTTAGAATTTTCCCGCTACTGTTTTGTTTAGTAATTTTAATAATTACAAATTCAAAACGCTAAAAGGTCTATTCTCACTCCAAAAGAAGTCCAATTTTACAGGAGCTTCGTTATGATTTGTTTCCCGCAGTTTCTCTTTAACTTTTCCACCAATTGTCGCAAGTTATAGTTTGTTATAAGACACAACAGACTTTCTAAATCTTAATTGGATATTAATATTCAGCGGATGTGAAGTCAGTTTTTTCCTTAGGAAATAAGACCTCTATTTTGATAGCATCGACTTTCCAGTCCCCACCTCCCCATTGATGGGATACTGAGGAGATCAGAGTTGAAACAATTAGATGTGTGGTGAGCTTGAATCATTTTAAGGTACGACAAATGAAATCACGGTTATCCGAATTCGAGAGAGAGAGAGAGAATGCAGCATGCGTGTCACTGAAGGAGTCTTCCATTAAATAAATCCGCTAACAGAGTAATTGATCATTCAGAAAAGACAGAAAAGAAGATTCGATGCTTGTAACGCGTGAAACTCAAGTTGTCGCGCCTTTCTGATGTTACTCTCAGTTTGATCTTCACACTCGTTTGAAGGTAAACTAAACGATGTAATTCAGGACCAGTTTCATTTTATAATGATAAAAAGAAATTAATAAAACTGCATTCAGCTGTATTATCCTTTAAATATCCTTCAAATATACTTCACGACCAAAATGCGAGCCCCTTTGAATGATGCCGCTCTGTAATACGAAACCGGAACATGTTGATTAATGGACTCAGCAGAAGGTATCGAAAATGCCGTGTGGTGTGTAAGATCTTGGTTCGAGTCCCGTCTGGCAAGCGAAAAATTAAAGTGCTTTACAAGGTTGTTCAAGTGCGTGTCCTATCATCCCTCGATTCAGATGGTTTTTGGTTCTGGTCCCTCAGTGGTATAAATGGTTGTCTTGAGGGGAGAGAGTTGCATTTCTCCACATCGGATTAGTGTAGAAGATTTCCACATTGTCTAATTCCAAACCAATCCGCAGTACTAAATGTTCGTAGGCCTTTCACGAGAATTCTCCTTAAAAGCAAAACACTCGTCTCTCCCATCTTCAGTTGCTTTGATCGTAATTCAGAATAGTCCAATTGAACTCGGATTAGTTGCAAATAGCTCTCAAATCCGTGATCCTCAAAGAATCTTCTTTATTTGGGAGATTATTTACGTGAATTTGTGGTTCCTCAATAGAACCTTTTCTACAAGAAGATTCATCTTCAGGATCCTCTCTTTAAGTGACGTTCTTGTGAATACCACTAAAAGAATGCATTCGTTTTTCTGCAATTTTTTAAACTGCATGAAAAATATCAAGTACGCTTGTTTTCAGAAGATTTCTTTATACGCATTTAAGATATTCCTAAAACATTTCATCGTAGCCATTTCGGGGTAAAAAGCAAGCAGGATTTATGCTGCACCGTCAAACGGAAGAATTAGGTTCTCTTTTAATGTACAATTCGTTAACTTTTCAAAAACAATGAAGATGTCTTACTGACTACTCTTTGCGAGCATCCTGAACTGTAAAATAGATTTAAAGACAATTATAATTTTAATCGGATGTGAAAATAGTCGCTCGACGTCTCTTGATTATAATTACTCCTAAATGACGAAGCTATTTGTTTTTCCTTTTTTTCCAGAAAAGGGAAGATCAGCTAAACCTGAAGAAATGAGTCACCGATTTTATTGCTTCGCATCCAAAAGCTCCCTTGTCCTCTCTCATATGAAAGCCTACATTTTCAGTACACTCCAATTTCCTGAATTGTTAGCGACGAGAATTAAAAGAAGGCACGTGTGGACAAACTCCTCTGACATCTGCAAATAGCTCACAAACAGACGTTCACGTTCTACTGCAAGCAGCAAATGTAAATGTCAAAAGACAAATTCTCTTCTATCGAGAGTTGGATGCGGATCTTGCGTCGTCATTGGAATTATTAGAGAAACTCGAAGTAAATTTATTATTAGTGTCGCAAAATTACTGTTAACAATTCAATTAGTTGACAGTTATCCTACAATAGTTTCTCTCGTGGAGTTTCGATTAAAACGAGTAATTATAATCGTATTACTATAATTACGTACAGCCACTATAAGTTCCCTATATTTAAAACAAAATCTGCAATGTGGAAATTTCTTGAGAGCTTTACTCAGTACAGCTCACATCAGAAAAAAAAGTCACACCTCTTTATAATCCCTCCAAGCAAAGGTCGTTTCATACGAGTTTAATGTCAACGATTTTCTCTCCACGAAAGGCTAAGGCTATCGTGCTTTAGTACAGAAGGAAGGATGGTCTAGTTAGATGTTTAGTTAAAGTTAAAAGTTATCTCGTACCTAATTTGTTACAATTTTCATAAACTTTGAGGTAAATGCTCACCTCGTTCAGGATCATCGCCAATTCTCGCGTTTTTCGTGACGTTTTCTTCAAACAATTACCTAATCCTATCCAGAAAGACCTTCAATGAAGCAAAAGCTTAGATAGATGACCGTATACGGAACTGTAAGCCCTCTTCAGAAAAGCGATTTCTCACCAAATATTCGAAACATTTTCTTGTTGGGTTTAGAACTAATGAAGAATATATTATGCAGATAAGTTCTATAATAAATGCAGAGTAAAGAAAGACTGAAGAATTTAAAATAACCAAAGGAATTAGACACGACGAGAAAATGAAGGATTCAAAATAAATACAAAAAAAATTAAGAATTTGATATGCCGGTGATGTAATTTTACTATCAAGAAATGAAGACGACCTAAAATTACTAAATTGAAATAATTCAGCGTAAAAGAATAGAGATATCAACGGAAAAACAAAACGTAAAACAATGTGAACTCCCAAGGAACCCAAAAGATCTAAAATTAGTACTGAAAGGGAAACTAATTGACCAAGGTAGGAAGATAAAATACTCTGGGAATAGAAATAAACTGTGGCATCGCAGGAAATGAAGTAAAAGAACAAGCAATAAAATGTGGTAAAATATCCGATGGTTTCAACCTCTCATCGAGAAGATTTTTATGCTCATTGATGAGCATAAAGAAACAAAACTAAGAACCTACAAAGGAGTAATCGCCCCGCGTACTGATGTGCATCTGAACCATGCGCAACAACTACAGCAATTAGAGAAATCGATGAAAGCACTGAGATAAAAACTTAAGGTGAAACAATATTAAACAAATTTCGAAAGTTACAAACAAAAACAAATCTTGAATTCAGCAAAGTGGAGTATCAAATGGTGAATATTTAAAACTTTATAAAATCACTTTATAATAAAAGCATAAAGCTGTACTATCTCTTCCTGTTACCTCTTCTGTAATTTTATTAATTATTCATCTTTCTTACTTTTTTATTTCAATAGTGATATAGCAGCTTCTTCGATCCTTTACTGCAGTAGCGACCGAACACAACTCAAGACAATCACTTTCCAAGCACTCGATAAAGAAAAACAAATTTATTCGCATTGCAGAAAATAGAGGAACATTAGAAAACCGATGACTGTTTTTATATTAATGTTGCCTTCAGTGGATCATATATTGTGTGATAATACCAAATGCTGTAATGGTGGATTATTATCATTGACTTAATGTTTCCCCTCTGTGAAAGACACGGAAAAATTCCTAGGTCATAATAGGATGACCTAGGTATTTTTCCTAATTAGTGATCCGTTACTGCCTACTACATTCTCAAACACGTCGATGTTTAGAAACGTTTTAAATATAAAAATAAGTGATGTCACAAACACAATTTTTCATAGATAAATTCATCTTTAAATGTTATTTTCAAAACGGATGAGCTTTGAAGAATTTAATTCAAAACATTAAAACATCTGCCATGCGTTGCATGCAGATTAAGTTGCTTCGGTCGTTCTTCCAAACAATTTGACTTAAATTCATGTTAGTCGGAGCTAGCACTGAAATCTTTGATCCCCGACACGAAATTATACATTCGACGTTATTACTGGTGGTCCTCAGAATAACTTAAAAGCGGAATTTGTTTTGTATTGCTTATTCTTCAAAGATTTGTTTTAGGGTCGTTTAATTGATATTTTTGCGAATGTTAGAGAAAAGATTTCCCTGAATTGAAAGCGAGTTTTACGGATTTTAAAACTGTACGAAGAAATACCAAGTACTGTCTTTTGTTCTTTGAAGAATACTTTAAAAACAGCCTGAGAATTTGCCATGAGTTTGGTAATTCCACTGAATCCCCTGGTAGCTTGTGTGGAGTACAAAACAAACACCATTTATACGTCAGTCAGGAAGAATTTAATTTTCTTTTAATTTAAACATTGCCTTATCTTTCTAACGAACTAAATCTTCTTCCTAATTACTTTTTCGATCATCGTTCACACTCAGTAGAGAAATTAGTGAAATCGCTTCCGAGGCAAACCTATTTTAATCAGACGTACTAATACTGCAATAGGGTGTAGGAAAACAGAAGTTATGTGCGCTGTTCCATTCTATTATTTCATTTACACATTCACGCGGGCCGTGTATCATGCCTTATGACCTGCTAGTAGAACTCATCCTGCGGAGAAGGCGTTGAACTTCTTCCGATATCCCATCCTAAGCTATGGACTATCAACACTGTCCAGCAGGTTGGATCTCATAATTCCCAACTTGGAGACTATTCTCTCGTCTCCACGTGCATTCGTATATGATTTAATTAGCTAAGAACTGATCGTTTGTGTCATATTTATTTTATTTGGTGTCATTTATTTTATCATTGCTGTGATATAATTTTAAATGAAGATAAGATCATTCTTATAAGAATGATTATATTGACACTTTTATGACAAATAACACTGTTTGACATGTACGAGTTTTATTTTACTTTTATCTTAATTTACAACTGCCAGCCAATGGGTCATTTACACGTTCAGTTATTTTTTTGGAAACTGTGATATATGCTTAATCGTGAAGTGCGTAACTGTCAGTAAAAGAGAATCTCATCGTTTTGTTACTTTTTTCGATTTTACTCAATTTTTTGCTTTGGTACCGAAGTTCAGAGACGTAATTGCTAAGAGTGAGAATATCATTTGTCAGCCTACGGAGGTTACCGGCCTACAAATGAATTATTCGTGTCCAGAATGTTTCAGAAGGAAAGGGGAAAGACAAATCAGTTTTTATGTAAGGAAGAAAGATGATGGTTTTTAGAATAGTATGAAAGGCTGATTTTAAAATAGAAGTGAGGATCATTGCTGTGATTAACTATGACGTGAAACTAATTACTTCTTTCAAAAGGGGAATCATGAAACCAAACGTGCTTTAAGAGAATAGAAAAGAGTAAATTAAGTTTTCTTTTGAGGATATATTTCTCTTGGTTACCTTGGAACCATGTAAGGGAAGGAAATGCATAATACTTACAGCACGCGTAGCAGAGATATTTCTTCTTTGCTGTATCCTTGGAGGAATATAGTTTCAAGTTTAAGAACGAGAGTGCACATTTGCTTCACTAGACGCAGTGAAGCTGTACTTAAGGATACCCGGATTTGCCTTTTGAAATTTGAAGATTTCACCAGACATCTGCATGGAGGAACGGCTTAACTTTCTTACACTGATTCATCGAAATTCTTAGTACTGTTACCAATAATTGGTTCTTTAGTTCTTAGTATTATAAGCACGTTTTCTTCAACTTCGTCATCGTTTCATTAGGAAAGCTTACAAAATGTTCCAAAGGCCTATTCTTTCCCAACAGTTGTATTTAAGCAGAAATTTCATTTTCTCCACAAAATTTATGTTAACACAGTATGAGGTATTCTCGTGTAATATTTAGAAACTTTCTGAATTTTTATTTCCTTTTACAAAGGAAGTGTCGAGAATAAAATCTTTTGATATCTCACGACTATCGCTGTTGCAAATATTTACTGCTAACAAGAGTGTGGGGATTAATATACATCAGGGGAAACATCCACAGACGACCCACTGACTATTTTCAAATCATTTAAAAAGAAGGTGAAAAACTACTAATGAAAATGTTCTTTTTCATGTAATTTTACGGTTTAATTAAAAATTGTTAATCGGAATAATAACAATATTAATATGTAATTACTTTAATCCAAAGGATTTCTACAGATGCAAAAACAGAAATTAGTAAGTAAACAAACAGTAAAGATTATCAAGCGAGATTACCACCACCACTTATCTATACAAGAATCTGTTTTTCTTTTTTTTTAATATTTCTAAATTATGTATTCCTTGCGCATGCGTTCATGTGTTTTGGCTAGCAATGACGGGAATGTATTCCGGCAAGTCAATACGAGATCACAGAAGGCTCGCAAAGTCGGATACCAGAGAGACGCCGAGGACTGCACGTAAAATAAAATAATAAAATGAAAGAGCGAATTTTAACACGATTAGAATCAATCAGAAAAGTTAAATATCTTCTGCCATGGACTCGTATCTCTTCATCTTTAAGAGTTTAGTAGTCTTGCACTCTTTAATTAAGGGAGGTACGTAAAGTTCTGATAAAACCCCTAGAACAAAAATGATATTAAAGCAACTGATAGAACCACGAGAAAGAACACACTAGTAGAAGAGTTATGAAAGTAACTTGTTCTTATATCCTCTTTCTTGTGGTTCTGTCAGTTGCTTTAATATCACTTTTGTTCTCGGTGTTTATCAGAAATTTCCACTTCCCCTCGTACACCTACCTTTTAATCATCTTGGGTACGCACGCTTTTTCTCATATTATTGAATCTCTACAAAAGAGGGTGATGGTCTCACACGGGCAGGTGAAAATCATCAACCGCCATTTACAAGTGAAACATTAGTTATGGGAATCGTTATTTTATTTTTATCGAGTTATTTTTAGATCACAGACCTCGGAATCTTTCGAAGTAGTTCAGATTGGATCTGAACTAATTCGAAATTCGAATTGGATCTGGCACAAAGGCTTACTAGGAAAGCCGCCATCGTTTGGTCTATCTCAAGACCACTGTAGTTGAATTGCTGGCTTTCTGTCTGTACAAACACTATGTGAGGTGGTAGATGGTTCCTTATCTTATCACCATTCAACTAATGCTGGTGTCCCATGAGGTTCAGTTCTCTCACCGACCCTCTTCCTTCTCCATATCAATGACCTACTTTAGTTTACCCAATACATAGCTTTGCAGACGACACCACATTGCACTCCCCCCTTCTTATGACAAACTTTATTCCACAACTCACCTCAACCTACAGAGCATCACCCACCACAGCCCTAAATTGTGATCTCCAAACCATCTTCCAATGGGGGTTCAGATAATCTAGTCAATTTCAATGCCAATAAGACCCAGTTCTGTCTTATTTCTCATAAAAAGAGCCATTTTCTCCCAGTATTATTTTCGACAACACCCACATTTCCAGACAACTCGAGATTTCTCATCTTGGAATTACCTTGACATCAAGCCTCTCCTGGGCTAAACATTTAACAACCATTGCATCCTCCGCTTCTAAAACACTAGGATTTCTCTTTCATTCAAGAAGTTACTTCACCTCTGAACAGCTGTTAACCTTATGTAAATCACAAATCCGCCCATCTATCGAATACGGCTCTCTTACATTTGGAGTGGGGCCCTTAAGAGCTTCCTCAAAATGTTCGACTCAATACAGAGGAGATCAATCAGACTTAATAATGACCTAACTCCCTCCCCCACCGCACTTTCGTACAGACGGTCGGTCTCTGCACCGTGTTTTCTACAAATATTTCGGGGAGAAATGTTCATCTGAAATAGCATCAAGAATTGCGCCACCCAGTACTAAGCTCGTTGGAACACTTGTCGCTGCTGCTCAACATCCCTTCACGATGCATCTTGAAACCCATAGAAAGAGTTTCTTTACCTGCTCCTTCCCCTTGATGTGCTTCCCAAGTAATACAATATACAGACTATTAAATCAAATGTGAACATGTTTCTCCTTTCCCAACCCACCACCCATACACGATAATAAAATACTATAAGTTGATCAACCAACCTCTCGCGTATGGGCTCAACATAAAAGAAAAAAAATTACATCTTCTCTTTCAGGATGCTGACTACACGCTTTGTTCTTCTATTCTGTTTTCCAACGTTAACTTTCTTCAGCATTTAATTATCCTTTGAGAATGTGAGAACTGCAATTCATTCGCCTTGATTCATTTATATTCGAGTGATTTGTAAGGATTGATTAGATTTTAGCGATTCCGTTCTTTCCAACAATATGGTTTCATCAGACTTCTAATCGAGGTTATCCGTTTTGAAAATGGCGAGCAGGTCAAATACGGAGAAAATATATTGAAAGCATGGGGGAACGTTGTGTTGAGAAATGGCGTATAAATAAGTCGCTATTTTATTTATATTTTATTATTTTATTGACATTTCAGATGAAGGAACTACCGCAACGGACTCTTGCCCTCCGCAACACTTCTCACAGTTCATTGGAGAAGATTCATGACAGAATAATCCATTTGACGTATTTCATTCGCCCCCAAGTTTTTTTTCTTTGGGCAATTCTAGTTCGAAATCTATTACACTGTTTGCTCCGCTTTGCCATTTTATGCAACTGATTTATAGATCGGGAATACGATAAATTTTCTCTTAAATCTCTTTTTCAGTTCTATTCTGTCCTGCATTCTTATCTCTCCTTACTGCCACAATATATTTCCTCTTTTTTTCCTCTTTCAAACACGAAATCTCCCGATTATTCCTTTCTTTGTACATCGCATACTGGGATTTTGCAGTTTTCCGTTGAGAATCGCATTTCGCCTTCAATCTCCACCCGATGTGCGTTCTTATTAACAGAAATATTCCTTTATTTGAACTTCCACAAATCATCGAATAATTTCTATCGAACATTCCTTTTTTTATGTTTAAATCGAATATAAGATCACTTAATTGAATCATTTTCTAAGACGATGGTTGATTTAACGCGAGAAACTCAGGATTGAAAAGATGAATTTATCGGAGAGAAGTGTTGCATTAATTCTATTGATAAATCATTCAGTGTTATGGAAATACAGGGTTTGTGTCTTAAAAACATTGACAGAAAGAAATAATATTTGGAATATTTTTTAATTCATTAAGAATAAATTTTAAATTAAAACTTCTAAGAGATTTTAAATAATTATAAAGTAATTTAAGCAAATTTCAAAAACTATCGTCAGATTTCATTTCAACACCATAAAAGTTTTAAAAAGTAAAGATATAAAAATTTTCAGCAAAGGAATGCTTGGTGCTGAGCGGTGGTGAATCAATCGACCGTGAGATGCGGTCGATTGGTTCATTAATGCCCTTGGGGGTAACGGATGGCAACAATGCAATGCTGTACTAATGAAGTTTAACTGAGGTTCGGCTGTTGCTGTTACCCACTTGGGCGATGAGTTTTTGAGTTCGCTCCCTTAAGGGAGCACTTTGAGTCTCCGGGGAAGGTGTTCTCCGGCACGGCCCGCTGAGGGGCTTTGTCGGTGAATTATTTTCCTCGGAATTTGAGCGGTTCTGCTCAGTGGTCGGGGAGCCCGTCACTGCGTGGAACCAACACTGAGATTAGGACAGTCTTTCGCCCACTATGGAGTGGCCTAGAGATCGTCCGTATTTTTGAGATTTCACCTTTACTTACATAGTCGGTGATTGATTCATTCAATCCAATACCCTTGGAGGGTAATGGATGGGAATGCTGTAGCCAATGAAGTTCTAACTGAGGCTCGGCTATTGCTGTTACTCTCCTGCCATGATCAGAGCTTTAATAGCTCAATAACACCTTATCCCTACACAGTCTTCTACAGATAACGGGGAAGATGAAAAGCATTCTTGCTTCGCCCCTTTAAGCCAGTCCTTATAAGGACTATAAGATGCTTGGTGCTTTACATATGTGCTATGCAAAGTTTCTTGGTCACATATGTATAGTTTCTTGGTAATATATATATGTCATATTTACATTTGTGGTATGAAAAGTTTCTTGGTTATATATACAGGGTGTTCCAAAATTCACGCAAGATTTAAATTTAGCGCCATTTGTGCGGTAAGTGTTGCCAACGAGGAAAAAAAAGACATCGTGACAGCTGACAGTTCAGGGTTATTAAAAATGGAGCGCTACACGAAAGAACAACGCATTTTCATTGTTGAGCAATATTTTAAAAATAATGAAGGTTTGGCAGCTACAGTTTGCAATTTTCGTACACAATATGGTCGGAATAGTGATTTAACTTCATCAACTGTGAAAAGATTAATTAAAAAATTCAAGGAAACTGGATCAATTAGTGATCTTATACACTCTGGCCGTCCTTCAACAAGTCGTTTAACAGAAAACATCGAAGCAGTTCGTGAGAGTTTTGCCGAGAATCCAGGAACATCAATTCGGCATCGTGGTCTTGAATTGGGCATTTCGAGAAGCTCTCTACAGCGTATTCACACGAAAGATTTGCATTTTTATGCTTACAAAGTTCAATTGACTCAAGAACTGAAGCCTACTGACCACACACAGCGAAGAGAGTTCGTTGAATGGATTATGGAACAACAACAAATGGATGCTTATTTTTCTAACAAAATCATCTTCAGCGATGAGGCTCATTTTCATCTTGATGGTTTCGTTAATCGACAGAATTGTCGCATTTGGGGTTCAGAAAATCCACGAGTGATTGTTAAGAAACAAATGCATCCACAACGTGTCACTGTTTGGTGCGGAGTTTGGGCTGGAGGCATCATCGGTCCATTCTTCTTCGAAAATGCGGCTGGTAAGGCAATAACAGTTAATGGTGCTCGCTATCGCGACATGATAATCCAGGTTTTTGTGCCTAAATTGCAAGATATGGATGTGGACGACATGTGGTTTCAACAAGACGGTGCCACATGCCATACAGCCCGAGAAACAATTCAATTACTGCACGAGTCATTTCCTGGTCGTGTAATTTCCCGTTTTGGTGATCAGAATTGACCGGCCAGATCATGTGACTTAACGCCGTTGGACTTTTTTCTTTGGGGTTTTTTGAAGTCTAAGGTTTAGGCCAACAAGCCCACGACCACCCATGCCGAGGAAATTGAGCGCTGTATCAACGAAATTCAGCCACATTTATGCAAAACGGGCATGGAAAATTTCGACAAAAGAGTGCGTATGTGCCAGCAAAGCCGTGGAGGCCATTTACCCGCTATGCTATTCCATGCATAACCCTATACTGTATACTTTATGAATCAATAAGAAATTACAATTTTTAATTAAAAACCTGTGTTTTCTATCAAAATTACTTCTTGTGTGAATTTTGGGACACCCTTTATATATATATATATATAGGTCATATTTACATATGTGGTATGCAAAGTTTCTTGGTCATATAGGTCATATATATACTTGCTTCTCTGTTAAGAGTTTTTCGGAGATATGCTATAAGAATTTCTAGAGCAATTTTTAAATAACATCTTCCAGTTTTGTGATCGGATGATGACACTTCTTCTACAGTGGATTGTTTTCTTCGACAGTAACAAAGACTTGAAAGATATGAGTATATAAAATAAGTCATGGGAATCTTCATAGTATAAAAGAAGACTTCTTTATACAAGTCCAACTCTTATATTAAAGGTTTAGTAATTTTGAATCATAAATGTATTAAATAATTCTTTTAAATTACAAGAACCCCAATAATATTCGCCTGTGTATGCTGGCGGTCATGAAACATCAAGCCCTGGAGAATCGACGACGCCTCACGTAAAATCATATTCTAATTTTAGTTTTAATCGTCTCTGAATAATTGTTTTCAAAGAGAGGATAATATTTAGAAACATCCAGCATATAATGAAGGTTCCATTAAACGATATAATAATCGAATGAAACCTTGGATTTTTAGCTTTTCATGTTGGTACTTTCCAGTGAGATTTATTACACCTAATAATGCCCTTCTTATACGGAATAAATGCATTGAAATGCAGATTTATTTTGCTTTCCATATTCCATTAGTGGAACTTTACATCGTTTTCGAGATAAACTGAAAATCAATTTTAAAATCGGGGTGAAAGCCTTCACTTTTACTGTATAGCAAATTAAACATAGTTGCGAACCAAGACGCCGACACTGCGCTAAAATAAATGGCCTATTTTACATTGATACACGTTGAATTAATTTTACCGACGAGAAGTGGGATGACCAGTAGAACGTCCAAACTGCTCTTCTGTTCGCTTCTGCTTTATTCTTCTTCCACGAGCAAAGGACGCCACCATGCGGTCGATGTTGTTACCAAATGTTCAGCTATGTTCAAATTAATTTTTCTACATCGTGTTTTCTGAATTAATAAATTCTGTAATGTTTCATTCATTCGTGCTATTTCCCGCTTGTAAATGACGTGAAAGAATTCATATTGTGGTCAGGAAAGGGGATATTTCATTAACTACGAGAAGTCAGAGGAAGTGAGATCCCGATCGAAAAATACAAAACGTAAAACGCGTGTCTTCGTGAATAAGCCTGTGAATGCTTCATCGCTCAGGTATCCCTCCAAACCAGAGGGAGGTTTCGTAATGTTAGGTGGGTGTGCGTGCGTAGTAGGGCAGAACAGAACCAGGAGTTGGTGAATATGGGAAAGTCCTGAGGGCTTCACATGCACGTTGTCCCCCTTGTACCGGATCAAATATTTCGCGACTCAAAGGAGATTTAGATCGACAAAATGCCTTTATAGCGTTGAGGGAGGAATGAATTCATATCCTAGACGGATTATAACCGAGTTCGAAGTCCATCCGAAAGTTGGGAATATTTTTTTTCTCACTTGATTTTCATTCCAAAAGAATTCACAAAACCATCAGAAAGTGCACGCAATAGTCCCCTGAAAATAATTGCTTCTCCCCTAATTCCGACTTGTCGAAAAATTCCAATATGTTTTTGAGCATCCTTCACTTGCGCTACTAAATTCTTTAGTTTGTCTCTTCTATAACAATAAAATAATTAAAAAAAAAAACGTTTTTGGCCTGCTGCGATCAAATTCTTAACTTTAACTAACGAGGGAAGCGAATTTTCTATTAAGATTTGTGTTACACTTTCATTGATTTTCTTCTATTAGTAAAGCATTACTCGATGTTAATGTTCTTTCATTGCGTTTTGTTTCTTCTGCTCCCCCTCTCTTTCTCTCTCATATATATCTATATATATCGTCGTCTTGGCTTCCCGTATTAGACAATTGTTTGCCTGTAACGTTTTCAATGGTTTAGAAAGTCTTCTGACCATCCCCTCCTGAGTCTTCCTCTTGATCGGTGTCCCTTTTGGTTTATATTTCCAGACAATACTTGGCCATCTGTCTTCATTCATTCTTTATGTGGTTTTTCCAGTTCTTTCTATAGTTTGGGATATCTTCTATGTTAATTATTGATAACTGTTTTCTTATTTGTTATCTTGTCTATTATTTTATAGCCTGCAAAGGGTCTTAGGAACTTCATTTCTGCAACTTCCACTTGTCTATTATCTCGTTCTCCCCAAGTCCAAGTTTCACTGCCATATTTCAGAATTGGTTTGGCTCTTGTTTTATATAGTTTTATTTGGGTTGTTCTAGACATCTGTTTATTGAAGTGTCTGTTCAAAGTTCCAATCACTGCTAGGAATTTTTGCTTTTTATACGCAATGTCAATTTCTCCATTGGGGCTTATGTAATTTCCTAGATATTTAAATTTGTTCACTTGTTCTTTTACTTTGTTGTGGATGACTAGTTTGCATCTTTTATTCTTTACCTTGAAATGTTATTGATTTAGTTTTATTTATTGAGATTTCCATATCATACCGTTCTATTGTTTTGTTCAATACGTGCAGATTTTTCTGTAATTGGTCTTCATATTCAGCAAAAATAACTTCATCGTCAGCAATAGGCTGGTTAATTCTTTATTTCCTATTTTAATTCCTATGATTTTGTTTCTCTTGAAAAACTTTTTCCCACATATGTATTGAATAGTATTGATGATAATCCACTTCCCTTAATGAGACCTCTATTGGTTTTGATATTTTCGGTTGTTTCATTATTAATTTTAATATAGTTTTCTTCCATTATATTTGCTATTGCTTTGGTGGTATGAGAGGAGCTTTTAATTCGTACAGTATATTGATTAAGTTTGTTTTCTGTTGATTTGATCGTATGCTTTCTCATAATCTAGGAAGACCATATATGTTGGCAGGTTAAATTCTATTATTTTTTTCTATAATTTGTTTGAGTGTAAATGTGGGATCTGTGCAGGATCATCCATTCCTAAAGCCCCATTGTTCTTCTCAAATAATTTCCTCCTCCCGTGGTGTTAATTTACTTTTAATTATATCTAGATGTATTTTATAGCATGTATTTAATAGAGATATTCCTCTGTAGTCCTTTATTTACTTTTTAGGATATGTTTGACTATTGCTGTCTTCCCTTCTTGTGGGATGTTTCCTTCTTCCTATATTCTGTTCAGAAATTTAATTAATCTTAATTGAAATGGTTTAGAGCTGTATTTGTATAGTTCTGAATTTATTCCATCTTTTCCTGTAGCTTTTCTATTTTTTTTTTAGTTTTTCCAATATTTTTTAGATCATTTAACTGTATTGGTTCTTCATTTGTTTCTTGACTTACTGCTTGTTTTATTTCAATTTGATTATTATTGTTTAGAAGCTGGGTGTAGTGATTGGTCCATTCTTTTGTGGAGGGTCTTGTAATTGTAGATTATCTTTTTTTCGTGAGTCATTTTTTATGATTTTATAGCTGTTTAGTTGATTTATATATATACATGCAATACGCACATTTGCATTTATCATAAATTGAAGAATGCAGTAAACACCATTAAATATTTCATATCGAAATCTTACAATTGGATAATCACAAACGAAAATTGTATTTTTTACTTTTATACTTTTTTCCCAAAATGAATCAAATAATTTTTAAAACTTCGCATTTTTTAAATGAATACGAATGAATTCGATTTATCTTATTTAGATCAAATCAAATTCTGTTCATCAGATTTATTTCCTATTCTAACCTGAACGTGCTTGCATTCGAGAGAATCTAATCTTCGTTATCTGGAAGTCTATTAGTTGTTGATTGAGCGGCCTACTTTTGTCTAGCAAGTGAAATCTGGATTCCTGTTGGCGATAAGTAGAATTTTAGTTTTCAAATACGAGATTACGAGCCGATTTCATTCTTCGGGTTTTTACGTAAAGGTTTATTTTAGACACATTTTGTGTGGTTTTTAATATTTCTTAAGGTTGAATTCTCAGACTAATTTGTATCGCATTTCTCTTGTGTTTTTTTTTCAATCTTTTTTTCTTGTGTAATTTGCTGTGTTTCAAATATGTGGTAATATGAAAAAAAAACAGCGATTAAGCACAGGCCACTTTCATGGATTTTTTTTTCTTTCGTACTTTCAGAGCAAGTCGCACTTTTTCGTTATGAAAACGTCAAGACAGTACATTCCATATTAATCACGTGAATCCTTCTGACGTTTGACGTCTCTGAAATAATCATAGATTACTTCTCTACGACTAACTCAAATTTAAACTATTAATATTTTATTTGTAAAGTTATTTTTAAATAGCTTAGAGTTCTTATTTATTCCAAGACGACTTTCTGAATAACTTTGTTTCCTGCCCCAATCAAACGTTGTCAACAAAATTGAACGGACGGGAAATGCTGTTTACAAGAGCACCCTTTTCGTTTATTACGACCCTTGTCGGACAGACGCAACCCTTTTGAAACGTTTTGAAAATTTGAAACGTTTTTATGTCACATCCGTGACATAAAAACGTTTCAAATTTCGGCTTATCTTAAATTCCTGGGAAACTCTAATTTAAAGAACTTTAATGGAAGAAAAATAAATAAAGAAAGAAAAACAAAGAAAAATAATTTCATGAATATGTACAGTAAATATTTGTAATCCTGCATAATCATAAATAAACTAAATAAATCTTCTAACACCTTTTTATTTTATATAGAGTAGACAACAAATAACGTGACATATAAAAAAATTTCAAATTTCGTTTTTTGTTATAGATATAGAGTATATTTATTAACATCTCCGTTGAGATGAAAATTTAAGTTCCCAACTTCATTCTCATAGGATCTGCCAAGGTAATGATAAATTACCCTGGCGTGAAAAAGCAATGTTTCAGGTGTGGTGCCTTCAGTCATCTTGGGGCAGAATGCAATCAACTAAAATGTAAAAAAATTGTCTTAAAACAGGCCATACACTAGATAAATGTAAAGCAGTTTGCCTCAAATGAGGTACCGTAGACCACAAAGTGGACACCTGCCCATCCAGAACCCACGCAGAAAGGATGGGAGGTATCATAAGGCCAACAAGAGTCGGGAAACCCAGACTTTCCAAATCTAAAAGAGTCATACGGAAAAACAACGGCCGAAGAAGAGAAGACAGCCTCCACAGAAACCTCAGCATCCAAACCTAAGGAAGAAAAGAAGCGAGGCACACACGAAAAAGAAACAGCCAAAAAACAAGCTGCCACAAATGATGAAACCAATGCAGAAGAAGAAGAGAAAGAAGATGAAACAGAAAGTATGGAGAAACAACACCTCCCCTTTCAAAAGACTAATCAGTCCAGAGGAAATGGAAACGAAAAAAACAAAATCAGATATTGCCCACCAAGATCCCCCTAATGCGAAAGCAGGAAAGACGCTAAGGCATCTGTTAAAAGAAACCCCTGTGTTATCAGAAAAGTTCAAGAATGCAATAGCAAAAATAGAAGATCCTGTACTCATGCTCACAGGCCAAAAAGGATCTAAAATTGTGAGTGTGAAATGGGGTGACCTATACATAGAAGACATAAGTGAGGTCACTCCAGAACAGATAACAGGAGTTCTGGATATAGAGGAAGAGGCAGGAATAGCGTTCTAGAGAACTCTCCACATGATAACTTTGGCCAAGGGTGGTAGGTTGGCAGATGAAATATTTGACAACACACAAGAGGAAGTAGACCTTGTCAATTCCTTGTACAGTCTTTAAGTCCACACAGGAGGGGGTGGACTTGAGAACCCGACTCCCCTACTCTTTTACAAAGTAAAAGAGTAGGGGAGTCGGGTTCTCAAGTGAAGACAAAATATAAAATATCATACATACAGATCATCTCGATTCTTAAGAAAATGCATTTACTCGAGATTATGTCTGGGATAAAAAAAAAAAAAAAAACATAATCCTGTGAAAAATCTCTTACGGACAGAAAGCTTCCGAAACGTCACCTCTGTGAAAGTTCATCCACATTAGCTCTGCTTTCCCTCAACAGGCAGGAAACGTAAGGTATAGCTGAAACGCGCGCGCGCACGTGGCTAAAAGATTTTACGACGGTTGGTGTGTGTGTGGAAATCAGCAGAGCACGTGCGAGAAACGATGTGTGCAGTTTTCCGATTGTTAGAAAAAGTCTGTTCGTGTCGCCCCCTAAAGAGAGGGATTCTGCTTGAATTATTTCTTTCATCCTTACCCCCCCCCCCTAATATCGAAAAGGAAGATTAAGTGACGAGCAGAGATTTTTAACTGGGCTGTCGCCATTACCGAATGTCACTTCTCGTAGCGGATTACTGAGGACAGGTGATGTAGTCCAGTTGGATGAAACATCCTTCCGGAGAGATTCGTTTCAAAGAAGTGTTGGATGCAAGTTCCCATTTGAGAGAATGAACGTGGTTTGTAAGTGGAATTAATGGACAGTCATAGGATTCTTTGCTCTTCTTATTAAAAACAAGTAATGACGTCACTTCAACATTCGGATTAGGTAAGATCGAATTATATAGGGAAAAAGTGTCAGGAGCTATGATATACAGGGTGATTATAAAATAACGTCACGTGTTCAGAGCCCTCTAGCGAGTAATGTATTGGACGAAACACACCAATATTCGGTAGACGTACACAGTGGAACATGGGGATTCGATTCAACTGAAAACAATAGTACCAAAAGTCGCCAATAGGGGAAAGTTTGGAGCTGCCAAATTAATTTTAGTAGGTGTGACTAATAAATGACTAAATGGCAAATGAGAGACAGCACAAATCGATTTCATGACGTTTATTGTTAATTACAAATGAGGTTCAATATGACCACCATTCTGATGTTCCAGGAACTGCATACGGTGCACGACATTTTCCACGGTGGCTCGCAACATATCGGAATTGATTTGTCTCACGTGTAACGTTATTCGATATTTCAAAGTTAGAATATCGGGTACATGTCATTGATACACAATGCTTTTAAGAAATCCCCACAGCCAAAAGTCACAAAGATTGAGATCAGGCGATCTCGGTGGGCATGGCGTGGGAAATGCACGACTAATGATTCTTCTGTCAGAGAAATGTTGTCGCAAAACACGCTGCACCTGAAGTCCGATGTGGGGTGGCGCACCATCCTGCATGAAGATGGTGAAATCGAGACATCCACTTTGCTGCAGTTGTGGAACCACAAAGTTCTGTAGCATATTGGCATATCTGTTAGTATTGACGGAACAGGTCACTGGTCCATTTTGGCGATTTTCCTCGTAAAAGTATGGGCCGATGATAAAAGATTCCGTAAATCCGCACCACACTGACTTTGGGCGAGTGGATAGGCATCTTCAGAGACACGTGTGGATTAGTTGCAGCCCAAATGCGACAGTTGCCTGTGTTAATATCGCCGTTCAAATAAAAGTGCGCTTCGTCACTCCATAAAATCTGCCATGGCCATGCATCATCCACTTCCATGCGCGCTAAGAATCTCAAAGATAAGTCGATTCGTGTGGTGGCATCACCAGGGCGCAATTCTTGAACATGACTGATTTTATAGGAGTAAAATTTCAACATCTGAAGTAGGATTTTCCACACCGTTGTGTATGCGATATCCGTTTGTCGGGATATTGCTCGTGCACTGCTGGGTACCCTGCACACTCGTCATTTCCTGTTCCACAATAGCAGTTGCAACTTGTTAATGATTGATTGGTTTGCGTCCCCTGCCTACCTGCACTGCTAGAGTTCCACTAGTTTCAAATCGCCGAATCAGTTTTCGTTTGTTACGCTAATCGGTCCTTTTCGTAAATTTTTCATAGGCCGAAAATCACAAAGACAAGCACTCACATTATTGTTCCGCCGATAATAGTGTTTGACTAACAAAGCGGGCTCACGTAAGGGGTGAAAGTAAAGAGGATCTCATCATTGGCCTACTGTAAAAAAAAGTCGGGGTCAGAGTGCCACAGTAGAGAAGAGAAAGAAGGGAGGGGAAGTGACAGAGAGGTTGAGGTGAGGAAGTGAGGGGGGGATGGGAGAGGGAATAGGATGGGAAGGGCGGGTGGGGAGTAGGGAAAAGGAAATGTAGGCCTCAGCTCATATCACACATCTTGCTAGCTCCACGCTATCAGATGATAACTTTTCACCCCTACGCACCGCCTGGCTCACAAGATCGAAAAGGCCACGGAGGTAGCCAGTGCCCAGGTGACCTACCCTTTCAGGGCAGCCCGCCTCGAGTAGGCCTGCGCTGCCTGGGTTTTTCGTCCGAACTACCTCCGTGGGAGACCAGGGAACAAAACAGACCTCAGGGGGGGGCGCAGAGACCAAGGAAATGACTAGAAGTGGAGCTGCTGCTGCAGATGGAGATCTTAAAGCAGCAGCAGGCAGAACCTGGTGATATTTCTGACATTGAACAGGATTGGAGGTGAACACCACTTGTTCTTAAATGTGTTGTCACCCAGAGCCTCCCTTTCGAGATGTAAAAACCTTCTTAAGGAACCGTAGAACTTGTTAAAACGATCCAAGAGCGATCCAACAGATTGGGAAGATTAGAAAATTTCTTTCATATCTTCCAGATGTGGTATTTAAGCTCATTAATTAAAAATACCACTAACTTCTGCTTGTTGTTAGCTGGGGGAGCGAACTGCAGGAAGATGGCTTGCTCCTGCAGTAGGAGGGAGATGCGGAGCACGTCGCTTAGTCTCCTCCAGATGAAGATGGAAACAGAACACCGGTAGAAGGCGTGCTCTACGGTGTCCAGGTTCCCGCAGAAGTTACTAAATGGGTTCCGGGTGTTGTGTAACCGCCAGATATTGATTGGAAGGTGTCCATACGCAATCCTCCATGCCAGGTCCTCTCTCGACGGGTAGCTCGATGTCTGGAGAGGTGGCCGAAGAGGATCTCGTTGTTGTTGATCCCCAGATCCTCAAAATTTAACATCTTTCGAAGGATGTTAATATCCTTCGTACCGGAACGTCGGTACGAAGGATGTTAAAGAAATATTCGTACCATGTATAACTATTCCGGATCCCGGCGATGTTCACACCCGACGAGCGGAGTTGTTGCATAAGCTGGCACAGTCTGTTGTAATCTTCTGGAACAATGTCCGCCTTGGCACCCTGGTGGACTGGGATCCCAAAAAGGGGAAGCTTGAAACCCAAGAAATACCGCACAGGATAACTGCAGGGATATTTAGTCTGCAGTACCCTGTTTAGATGGAAAGCGGTGTTGCTTAGGTATCTGGTGTTAAGTGAGGGGAGGCCGCAGCTCCCCAGCTTCTCCGGAAGTCGAAGGATCTTGATGTCAACTTCCTGGCGTTGATTGCGCCAGAAGAACTTGAGGGGCTTCCTGTAAAGCCGGATTTCCTGATCCTCGCTGATGTTGGTAATGTTCAGGACGTGCTGAAGCTCAGGGTATATGATGGTCTTGATGACATATGCCTTGGAGGAAAGTGACCGCTGTCCATTTTTCCAGTCCTTGAGTTTCACGAAGGTGTTGTTGTCGAGATGTTCTATGTTGAGCACGGACTGTTCTTCAAACTGGACCCCCAAGGTGGTGAGTGGGTCGGTAGTAGGGACGAGACCTGCAGGGATGTTGTTCAGGTCCCAGGCTCCATACGTTTTGATCGTGGTTTTATCGGGGTTTGATGTTATCCCCCGACACTTTAAACTTCTCTAGGATGTTATAGAAGTTTAGTATGGAGTTTATCGCGAAGTCTAATTGTGGCAAAAAAGATAGATTTTTTTATAAACAAAGAAAGAACCGGGATTTTCCTTAAATTTCATGCAACAGTGATTTAGTAAAGAACAGAAATTTAATTTAAGAATGAAACGAAAATTAAGAGGAAGCATTCTACCACTTAAATGAAATTTACGATAGATTAGTAAGGGGAAAATATTTTTCCCCAACTGTTTATTATTAATAGCAAATTCTGTCATTAAAAAGAAGCGATGTTTGCCTTCAAAACGGAGTTTGTTATGACTGTAAAATGTACTTTCTTGTAATTGAAGTAATCGCCGTGGTGTTCTATAGATAAAGAAAAAAGGTGCTTTAATTTCCTTCAGAATTGCAGATATCCTTAAATATACAAGAAATAAACTATTTAATTTAAAAGGTGAACCTCCATAACAAGCTGTACGATGACATTTATATTCAGGGTAAAGCAGTGGATTGTTTGATTCCGGAGATTCCAAAGAGCAGTTTTTTATTGCAACAGAAATGCATTTGTTTAGGATTTCTATTTGTAATTTGGTTGTTTTTAGTTGGTTAATTGGTTTTTCAGTTTAGTGTGACTCGCCTGCATAACCGATACAGCAGCCTGTTTGGTCGTTAGTGCAAACTTTCCAGGTCGTGTAAAAATACTAACAATACAAAGATATAAAAATTATCCCCCCCCCCCTCCCGAGATAGTGATGTACTATAGGTTTAAAAAACCTTTCCTCTGTGGGAGGAGCGTTAAAATAAAATTCAATTTAAACATAAACACAATACAATCTCAATTCTTCTCTCTTTTGTTTAGTTTAAATTTCTCGGATTCTCTGAATTTTAAACTTCGAAAACGAAATTAACAAAATAAATTAATCTAGAATTTTTTAATCTTTTCAAGTTTCTATTAAATAAAATTAAAAAACTTTCCTACATCACAAATTAGTTTTTAAAAATTCAATTTAATTTTACTTTATATAATTTTCTTTTCATTTATCATTATTTATACTAAAACAGTACTTTAAATATTGGATCTATTGATTATATAAGAAAATAAATGATTGGTTAAATATACATGAAAAAAAAATTGATGAAACCCTGGGAGGGTAATGTATTTCAATGCTGTAGCCAATGAAGTTCTAACTGAGCCTCGGCTATTGCTGTTACCCTCTTGCCATGATCAGAGCTTTATTAGCTCAATAACACATTATCCCTACACTGTCTTCTACAGATAACGGGGAAGATGAAAAGCATTCTTGCTTCGCCCCTTTAAGCCAGTCATTATAAGGACTATAAGAGTTAAATATATACTGTATATTAAAGACACTGCAATTATCTATGACGTCGAAAATGCGAACATGTTATTTTCATACCAAATTCCGTATTAGCAAAGATTTCGATCAGTACATTTAAGGGTGATGACGTACGAATATAAACATTTAAGTTTGGAGATTTCTTTATGATATGCCGATTCTGTATATGATTATTGATCGTATGATGTGTTGGGATTTTCCTTCCATTCCTTGAATACTTCGTTCGTTTATTAGTTCCGCAGATATGTTTGAATGACGTGTCAAACACGATGATGACAGGCCTGCTCCGATACCTGATGAGCTTCTTTTGTATTTCAATGACTCCCTCTCGACTAATAATTGAGAGAGGTCGAATAATATTCGTGCTAGAAAAGGTCGACATAAAAACAAGCCGGTGCCGTATAATGCTTGAACGAGAATTCTTTCTCTTTATTAACCCATGAGATGGGAGTAGAGTAGGCAAGAGAAAACATACTTATCAATACCACCAATAACATTACTGACAGGATGGGTGAAGCACTAGTGCTTTTCATATTCCCCTTTATCTGTAATGAGAGTTGTTTGGGAATGGGAGATTTGTGAGTAATTAAGCTCGCCCTCTGAGGGCAGCTATGTTAGCTATGATCAATTGAGAGAAGAATAGCCTTCGGTCTTTTGTGTTCATAGTGATCAGTCTCGTTGTAATTGACAGCTTGTACTATTAGTGGGTTTGAATGTGAGCTTGACTTCACGAAGAATTTTTCTGCAAGATCACGAAGAAGGGAGGAGATGTCCGGTTTCTCGGTGAATTTCTGACGAACCACGGTGCATCCAAGATCATCCTAAGACATTTGTTTTGGATTCTCTGTAATTTTGAAATGTTTGATCAACATAGTTATCACTTTTCACACTTCAATTTAATATTAATCATTTGTTTTATGAAAAAAGGTGTTCTTCCAAAAGTCTTTAATAACAAAAATGTAATCATATTAAAAGTTTTTTTAGAAATTTTAATCAGTAATAAATTTATTTTGTATTCAATATGAAATATATACTTTTCTTATGTTATGTAAATGTTATTCGTTAATCAGTGTACATCACTTTAATAAACTTGATTTGAATATTTAATATGTCATGCTCAATAGCATACAAAACATATGATATACGTAATAATCGAAATTAGAGCCAAAGGTTTATTTCAGCCATTTTAAATTACATTAAAGTGAAGAATATTAAAGATCCATCCGTATTTTATAGTCAATATAAAATTAGTTGTTATAAATATTGACCACAGAGCTTATAGAAACCTCTGTAGGGAGGTGCCTTAGCTTGCACTACTTAAAACACAAGCACTTCGCAGGTATCCATATTGTCGCCTTGATAAGGCTGATAAAACATAACTGTTTCTGATAAAATTCGAAACTTTCGTGTTTCTCTTATTCTGCTATAAAATAATGACTGATATTTAATATACTCAGTAAAAGGATATAATAGTTTCAGATAGCAAATAACTTAACAGCAGACATGCATGTTTCATTAGACTAACTACCCTATTTATATTCTAGATAAAGGTTTAAACATTACGAAATATTATAAATTAGTAAACGTAGCGCTTTCACATGTTACACATTGCTAAAATTAAATAATGAAATAATGTAAGTATGTTAAATGCTGTTAAATAATGAAATTATGTAAGTATCTGTTATTTTTGTAATTTTAAGTGAGAATATGTATTTCGATTTGTTTATTTTTCGTTTCAAAACGAGAGTTCGAAGCTTATTCACTTCGAAGTGAATCCAACTTCGTGGGATTCACTCCGAAGGGATTTCAAAAGAATTTGTTTAAAGAATATGCGAAGAAGACTTCAGCTCAATAGATTTTACAAAATATTCAGTCAAAATAAAAATACACGTTTCTTCAACAAAGAAATATAAGAAATCGACGTTAAATGTCTTGCTAAATGCACTCCTCTTTAACCAACTTTGGTACGAGTTTGCCTTGGTATCGCCCTCATTGATAGAAGCATTGTTTAAATGTGCAGGCATGTAATTGACATTCAGATTTATTTTTGAACGAAACGAACTAATTTAGCATTAAGATTTGCTTAAACTACTGGCGTAAGGTTTTTATTTCTTAAATTTTAACGTGGTTTCAAGGTTATCACCTGTATGTGTAAAGCTTCGCTGGTCGAGTGGTGCGTATCCACTCTCCAACCAACCAACAGGCTACTGCTTCGAATCCCGACGAGTGCAGTGATGTTTGTGATGGCGTTTGTATGGTATATGATTTTTATCGCCCGGTGTTAGATCATCGTCCCATTTATTCGGAGACCTGCAGTGGCTAAAATATATTCCATGGCTGGTCTCTAGAGCACGGGGGCCGTACTATTAAAAATTAATAAAAAATTCTTGGTCCACATTTTAGTATATCATGTACTCACTTCAGAGGCCACGTTTATTCCTGGGTCAATATTCCTTATACAGTATCCATATTTGGATTTATTGTGGCAGAAACTGTAGCGTGATCAAATCAGTGGGGTGAGATTATTAGAAAAGTCACCCTCAAAAAATTAGGACGATTCCTAGACCACTCCATAGTGACCGAAAGACCGTCCAACTCGGTGAAGGCTCACCCCATCACCGACAAAGCCCCTCACCGGTCCGTGCTGGAGAATACCCTCCCGGATACTTAAATTGCTCCCTCAAAAACCTTAAGAGAGCACTCAAACTCTCGAATCTCTGCGTCCATTTAGTCGCCTCTTACGACACGCATGGATTTGCGGTGGAGCTATCCTTATCCCGGCAACCACACGGGAATACATGATATATCATGTAATTTTATGTTGATAGTCCTTATAAGGACTGGCTTAAAGGGGCGAAGCAAGAATTCTTTTCATCTTCCCCGTTATCTGTAGAGGATTATGCAGGGATAAGGTGTTATTGAGCTATTAAAGCTCTGATCATGGCAGGAGGGTAACAGCAATAGCCAAACCTCCGTTAGAACTTCATTAGCTACAGCAGTGCCATCAGTTACCCTCCAAGGGTATTGGATTGAATGAATCCAATATTTACTCCCAATCCCTCGATGTGAGGAAAATTATATTATAATATAAATGTCATGTTAGCAAATAAAAGGTGTACTTTTAAATTTGACTATATCAATGAAAAAATTTAAATATAATTACGTAATTGTTTTATTATTTCTATAAAAATTAATTTTAATTTATGAAATAAATCAAATGAAGAATATTGTTATTTAAGTTAAGATTTCTCTTTTTCCCTTAAGTGTTTGTGCTCAGTGGGTCCGTCATGGTGAAGACATTTTGCTTCTTAAATCGAATTAACTTGCATTTTTCGATGTTGTGGAAAAGCGATTTGTCACAGCAGTCGATTTTATACCAATACATCTTATACAGAATCTAAACTGAGGGGTGGCTTAGAAAGCAAGGGAGGGGGGATAGAGGAGATGACTCCAAAACTAGAACTTTTTAATATTTTCTCTTCTCATAATACTTCAGAAATTGTTAGTAGAAAGGCTCCTTTGAATAGGAATACTCTTTCTTAGAAAGATATTTAATGCTTCCTATCTCCCAATCCAAACGGTCAATTCCGTTCGCTTTGATGTTTTTAATATCTCGAGAAGTTGTTTGAAGGCAGTCACTTACAAACACCCACCCGTCACTTACTTTGAAAGTATAGCTAACCTTTCGCATCGTATACTTTAGTTTGTTCGTGGCTGCAATCGCAAAGCTTCAGTCATAAAATAAAAATGAATTTCCATCAGAAGTCCTTTTAACTTCGCTGCTTCACTTGATGCGTTAATCTCACTTGCTATACGAAGTACGTTTCAAATTGCTCTGCAATAGGAGCAGATATTGTCACTATCACCCGAAGATCAAAAAGATCTGCAAATAATTAAGATTTATTTTAATAAATTGTTATTAAGTATAATTTGCTTTGTAATAAATAAAAGATATTGTTAAAACTAACCGAATACCTTAAAATTTTGATAATATCGTAAAAATACAATTTATCGTCTTAAAACATAAATTTTGAATTACTAACTTTATTTAAAAGTACTTTATTCAGGTTGATAATTATGCATACGCCTGACGTAAATGTTCAGTAGCTATTATAACGATTACAAAATTCAGTAATGCAGCAAAAAGTGTATGCGGAAATGGAAATATCTCCAAGAAATAATAAAAGTTCTCGTTTTCAAGAAAACCATAATGTGTAAATAGCAATTATTTCAATTAAGATGAATATGTAGGAATAGAAATAAGTAACTATACTACAGCATCACAAAACGAAAGTACAGACCGATCAACAGAGTAGAATTTTAGCTCGTTTCTACTTGATTAAACCCGTGAGGGAAATCGTTAGATCCGTCAGTTTGTTAGGGACCTTCAACGAAATAAAAGTGGAAACTAGTCTTTCGAGATTATCCCTATAGTTCCCTACTTGTAGATGGTGTTCTAGCAACACCAATTCTATGGAGTAGAAGAAATTAATCTCCTAAACCTAACCGTAATTGACAATGCTGATTCGTCGATATACAAATTGATTGTCATCCCTTTTGAAATACGTAAATGACCTCCTGAGCGATAATAGGCGACCTATTGCATCCTGAAATGTGAAGCAGGGTGGTTTAAGTGAGATTCTTACCTGAGTGTTCCTCAGGACGATGTCGATTGAAGCGTCGAGTTCTATTTCCATCTTCGTGTTTTCTACATGTTAAGTTCAGTTGAAAGATATTTTGAATACACCTTAAGAACTCCGTCCTTTCTTGTGGGTTGCGGTATTTGTATGGAGGAAAAAAAACTTAAAATACGCCTGGAATTTTGGAGCGATCAATTCACGTACAAAATACATATTTTATTATTGCAAAATTTACATTATGGCTTGGATTCTAAAGTTTAAAATTTTATGTCTCCCTGCAGGTATTGAAAGAAAAAATATTCAACTAGCTTTTACTTTTTACTATCTTTTAATCCCAGTGATTATTTTGTAACTTCGAATCCAGCGTGTACATTTTTTGTTTGAATCGCTGAAATGGCAGCCCGAGTGATTCCACGTGATTTAGTTTTAATTGTTAAAATGAAATCACGTAACTCAAGCAATCAAATATCTCCATGGCTACGAGACTAAAACTGATTGAAGCAGATTACTGCAGAAATAACGTTGTCTGAATGTGGTTGAAAGGTGACGCAAGATTTACGGCCGAACTCCGTATAATTAAGAGTATCATAACGTGATCTTGACTCATGAATCCAACTGGAATGTCTATACGAGAGAGTCAGTAAGAGAATATTGGAGGGAATTGCGATGTCGTTGATATTTAAACAAAATAAAAAAATAGATTAAAAATCCGTTTACGGGTGTGTCCCAGGAACTCGTTTTAAAAATGTTTAATCATATTTGTAGAATGAAAACCAGGTAGGAAAGAAATGGTAAAGTAAGGTATGTTGTAACTAGGAACACATCGCTATGATCAAAGCGTCTTACTTATTACATCCCAGATAAGTTTCCTTAATTACAGAAAAATCGCTTTTATGGGAGATGCAGATGATGAGGTGAAAGACGTGAACTATTTCTGATGATAACGTTTTCCAAACTTCCTTTAAACGTACTCTACTTGAACGTGCTTATTTCCTTAGGCCTGAACCCAGTTTGCAAATTGATTCTTTCTGTAAAAGCCTCCGTACATTTCAAACAACAATACTTTTCACCAGAAAGCTGGTTTATATTGTCAAGTGAAAGACGATGAACATTCATTTATGTCTCGTTTTTCAAGTGTTGGTTGACTCAGCTCTTCGTATTGGAATATTTTCAAAGTATTGAGTTATTTTTTTAATTGTTTTTCTTCATTGCGGTAAGCAATTCGAACCAAATAATTACTTGACTTTCTCTTGAAATTAATCTTTATCTGAGAAAACTAAAGAAATATAGGAGCAATATCGTTATTAGTGTCGTTTTAAAGATTTATTTAAAATTTGCATTTCGCTGTATGCAAAACAGAAGCGTCGATCTCTAAATCAATTTTTGTTTGTTTTGAATAATGAGTGTTAGTGAAAAATCTCGTGACATCAGGTATAAAGGCGAGGGATGCACGTTAAGCGACTGCCTTCTCAGTGCCGGAAGTGTAAAACTGATTTCCGACTTTCAGAAGGTTCTCACAGACTGCCACATAATCACTCGGCAATCTTCAGGACCCGGATCTAAATGATTACTCGAAAATCCCAGGAACTTTTAACAAATTGCCAAAGAAAACAAACCTCACTCTTTGACTTTCGTAGAAGAAATCTTTAGACATGAGAAGAGGTTTCTCCCACATAAACTTAGGAAAGGGTGAAAGACTGCATGATGATTATTAACTTCGTTCGTAGTAACTGTTTTTCTTTCTTTCTTTTAAACTCATGTTTCATTAAACGCAAATTATTTTCATTGATGACAGTGTTTGCAATTCCCTCTTGTGGAATGGACCTGCGGGATATTTATTTAAATGCAAAACGTTTCTTTTTTTTTTTTTTCTTTCGCATTTTAACTAGTGGAGATAGAAAACACAGAAATCACTTTTTGCTAGGATTGATGTTGACTTATTCCTGCAATGGATCCAATATAATAATAAAAATCTCCTGAAGAAACCAGTTTGCGATTGCGTAATAAAGAAAACGCGACATCATTAATTATCACAAGGATGTGGCAAAAAAAAAAAAAAAAAAAAAAAAATATTCTGAAAGGAGACCGATATGATAAGGATTAGCATCTTGACACTTATTTTGTTTTCTCCCAGAAAAGAAATGGATCCGCCCCACACAAACTAATATCCGCTTGTGTTTATTAACATAATGAAGCCCACCCCCTAGTTTTGGATTGGTATTTTCCATTTATTAGATCACCTCGATAAAAGAGGGGCGTCGTTTTTGATATCGGACTAATCACGGGATTTTTCTTATCCTTGGCCCATACTCGATTGGCTGGTTGTTCAGTCAAAGATCCAGTAGTCCCCCGTATGGGATGAGGTTTGGAAAGGAGGAACGTGTTCACGTTAGATTTGAAGGCCTGTAAATGATTTGCATTCCTTGTGAAACACAAGGGAGGGGAGGATGTAGAGGAGTGCGGCAGGAAAGAAAGACGAGGAAGAGAAACTTGTATGAGTATGGAGTTGATGGCAACTGCACGTGCTTTAATGGATTTCGTGGAGAGAATTATTGATGACAGTCCTGAAGAACATTAATCTTGGAAATATTTACAGAAGATGCATTCAGTAGACGACTGTGTGATTTGAGTGACTTGGTAAGAGATGAGTCGTTAAACGGTGTTTGATGACTCAGAATATTTCTCTTCTTTATTGCGTGGACTATTTTAGGGAGCTTTACGGGAGCACCATCATAAATGCCTGAGCAGTAGACGACGGATAAGCGGATTAATATCTGTTCATAGGAAAAGGATATTTTGGTAGTGCGACATAAACAAGTTACCTCATTAGATGCAAAGAATCATTTAATTTTAACGAAAAAAACTATTTATTATTCTTATCAATTTAGTGTGGTCAAGCGATTCTAAGAAATCACTTGCGAAAACATATACTTATAAAGGCAATCACGAGTTAAGATATTTCGAATTTAACATATAAGACACAAAGTGCATACGATTAAAAGAAATTCGGTCTTACTTAGAAAAAGGAAAAACCTTCTCTCCTGAAAATCAATGAACATTCTTCATAGGGGAGAAAGGATGAGTTTAAAAGCCCAAAAACATTTTAATCCAGTGTTAAATATTTCTTCTGATGAATCTACACCGAGAAAGTTAATCATGAAATCATATTCTTAAAAACTAATTATTTTATAATATATATAACTGAAATTTATGCAAAATATTATACTTATGAAATTTCAAATAAAACAAATATTTTAAGTGTCTTCTGCTTTGCTAAGAGACACCTTATTTTTACTCACATAACTTTCGTTGATTAATAATAATAAGTTTGTAATTGCATATTCTTGGATTCGAGAATTGGATAGGTTAGGTGATCAATCGACCGATGAGACGCGATGATTGATTCATTCAAACCAATACCCTTGGAGGGTAATGGATGGCAATGCTGTAGCCAATGAAGTTCTAACTGAGGCCTGGCTATTGCTGTTACCCTACTGCCATGATCAGAGCTTTAATAGCTCAATAACACCTTATCCCTACACTGTCATCTACAGATAACGGGGAAGATGAAAAGCATACATGCTTCGCCCCTTTAAGTCAATTTATTTCGTGTGTTAGTGTTTAGTGTCGTGTATTATTGATGATGAATTGTGAATTTGATTGATATGTGAATGAAACCAAATTCGAGGAAGTATACAAGGAATTCCTCAGACTGGGAAAGCTGCTGAGTGATAATTGGCCGGGAAAAGTGAAATTGTATGACACGTTTCCCCCCGAATGTGTCTCAGACGTTGTCGCTGAAGATAATTTAGAATCTACTCCTCCAGACTTTGTAGAAGTGCGCGCACGCAAAAAGCGAAGAACAACAGATGAACCGCACAATGACAATACTGAAATGGAACAGGATTCTCAGGGTTCGGACGCCGCTATTTCTCCCAAAAAAGGTGCCTCCGATCATCCTTAGAGAAAAGCATAAGTGGGCAGCTTTAAGATCCGGGATCTGCCTCCAGTCAAAGTCAGCAGAATGTACAAAGCAGACAAGACTCCCATGCCATTAGTCCTTGTCGAGATTCATAAAATATACAAGGATATTTACAACTTAAAAACAGTCTGTGGTCTCATCGTCACACCGGAACCACTGCGTAAAAGATCATCTTCTGGGAAGTGCCACAGGTGCCAGAAGTTTGGCCATGCCCAGAATCTATGCAGAGCGGAATATAGATGTTTAAAATGTGGAGACAGCCACCCAACCAATACCTGCACAAAGCCGAGGACTACCTCGGCCAAATGTGCCAACTGCAGTGGCCCTCATCCTGCGAACTACAAAGGATGTACTCAGCACCCAAAGAACAGACGGATGGAGGCAATCAATCAGCCCTCCTCCTTCAGCACAAGAACACCAGAGGCCCAGGCGTCAAAACCGGAGACACAGCGGCCACAGTCGGAGACCTCCAATAATAGAGACACCCAAAAACAAACAAGAAGTTATGCCGATGTGACCACTACAATTAGACCAATTCCAGAACAAAATCAACCAACAGCACCTAAAAACCTAACAGCTGTTATTACGGCCTCACTAGCAAACATGCTACAAAATTTCAGCCTATCAAATTCTACTGAAACCTCCACTAAAAGATTTCTTCGTGAAACACAGGTCATCCTCACAGCTCTCATAAATGAATAGTAACAAGCTCAAGGAGTTCCAGAATTTTAAGGCCATTTGCTTGGAACGCAAATGGCCTTAAAATTCTGGAACTCCGACACTTCACATCTAGGTATCAATCAGATGTTATTTTAATCAGTGAAACTCATTTAAAACCCTCAGACAATCCTACAATAAGGGGCTATCACCTATACAGAAATGACAGACTACTCTACAGAGGTGGCGGCACTGCCATCTTCATTAAAAACTACATTAAGCACCACTCTGTGAGCATTCCTTCAATCACTAACCTTGAGATTACAGGAGTGGAAGTAGTCACCAGCTCCACTGGCAAACTGAAAATCTACTCAGCTTACAACCCTCCACAAAAATCTCTACTTCGCTCTGATCTAAATGCCATCTTATCCACCAGAGAGCCCACCATTATTGCTGGGGATCTGAATTCCAAGCATCCTGCGTGGAATTGTACAACCACCAAGAAGAATGGTTGCATCCTTTACAATTACTTAGGATCAAGCAACGCTGTTGTGGCAGGCCCCACCGAACCAACTCATCTCAGTACGTTCGGCACTGCTGATATCCTGGATATAGCTATCCTTCAGGATATTAAACTTCAATTCAGCATCATATCTATGGATGAACTATCATCCGATCACAATCCAATTCTACTACAGCTGGGAAATCAAGAATACCTATGTCCTCCTTCTCACTCCTACATTGCGTGGGAAAGACTGTCAGCAGCACTGAAGCATTATATTGGACCTGTTCCTCACATACGCACAAAGAAGAAGTAGAAACTGCAGTTACAAATCTCACACAACAAATTAATTCTGCTATAAAGGTAGCTTCCTCCTACAAATCTGCCCACAAGCCAGATCGTTTGCCTGATGACATCATGAACTTGATCAGAGACAAAAACAGAGCTAGGAAAAGATTCTGTAACACGTGTGTACCACAAGATAAAATAAATCTAAACAGATTAAATGGGGCAGTAAGAGATGCACTCAAAGCCCACAGAGACCAAGTATGGGATGAAAAGTTATCCTCCATTTCACTTACTGATCACTCCATCTGGGAACTACTGAAAAATATCAAAAACAAAGAGAGATTCCCCAATATTCTCTGACCAGGGCCTTTCTTACACAGATGTAGACAGAAGTTATAGCACACAACTTAGAGGAGCAATGCAGGCCTTCGTATGGAAACCTTGACTTTGACCACATATATAAGATTCACAGCAAGGTCAGACACTCTCTCAAACTTCCTATCTCCAGCACTGACCATATTGCACCAACATCACCTGCTGAGGTATATGACATTATTAAAAAATTAAAGAACAAAATAGCTCCTGGGCCAGACGGCATTACTAATCGGGTGATTAAACTTCTGTCCCGAAATGCAGTAGTGCACCTGACTAGTATAATAAATGCAATTTTAAGATTTCACTATTTTCCTTCCACCTGGAAACTGGCTGACGTAATTCCTATACATAAGCCCGGCAAAGACCCACACCTACCGCAAAATTATCGTCCAATCAGTCTTATCTCAAATCTGGGTAAGGTTGCAGAGAAGGTCATCCTGTCACGACTCCAAACCTCAGTAAATGACCTAAACATCCTCCCTAAAGAACAGTTTGGTTTTAGGCAACACCATAGTACTACTCAGCAAATCCACAGAATTGTGGAATACATCACTACCAGCTACAACTGGCACCAGTGCACAGGCGCTGTTTTCCTAGACTTATCCAAAGCATTTGACAAAATCTGGCATTTTGGACTCCTACACAAACTTATCTCAGCCGGTATCTCACTATAAATGGTTCATCTAATCCATTCATATCTTCAGAATAGATCAATGCAAGTAAAAATCAATTATAAAATAGATTCTATTTCTATTTTATATCCACAAGAAATTATTACACAAAACACAAGAGACGAAATAATAGTCCGCACTGCGCTACTGTCAGTAGCCTACTGAGATGCGTACCATATGACTGGTTAACTAGCAACAAATGTTTTGTACGACAATTCGTTTCTGCGCATAAAAACTGTTCACCGTTTCACTTTAGATAGACTGCAGTAGACACAACATTCTGCAGGCAAGCATTTAGCCTGCTCTCGCTGCAAAATTGTAAACAGCCGGCTGATCAAAGAGGCGGCAATACACATTTTTTTTTAATTTTTATTCAGTGCATAAGGCCTCATTTATTTTAATATTGATCATTCTAAGATCTTTTTTTGTTTTTATGATAAAAATCTTGTTTCTTAAAAATTAACTTATGAACCGTTCCCTGGCGGCGGTGCCCCCAACGTAGCGGCGCCCGCATGCTCTGCAAGTCCGCTTCCGTCGGCCCTGGATATTTTGTTAATAGGGATATAAGTGTCTGTTAAATCATATTTATAAAGAATTCTTGAAATTGGTTCTGATATTCCGGAAATACATGGAATTGGAACTCGACGTATTGATTCTTTGTTGTTCGTGATTGGATTGTAGGAATCGAACAGATGTTGTGTAGATTTTTTTGGCAGAAGCTATTTACACTCATGTGATGTTTGATAGTTGAAAGTTCTTTCTGTAATTCGTGGGGAGCTGAACAATTAGGTCGAGTTCGTCGAATTTTAACATTTTATGTTCTTTGTTTTGATGAGGATGATGGGCAGATTCTGTGAGAAGGTAACGTCCAGTAAAAGTGGATTTTCTGTAGACTGTTGTAGTTGTTAGAATACCTGAAGGTGAGCGTATTAGGAGGATGTCTAAAATGGATAACCTGTTGTTCTTTTCAATCTCCGTGTAAACTTAACACGAGGGTGTGAAGAATTGATTTTGGCTAAAAAGGAAGGTAAAGAATCTATATTGTGAAGCCACACTGAAAAAATGTCATCTAACCCAAAAGGATGGTTGAGTGTACAGTATATAGATGAAAAAATGAAGTCTTCTAGATGTTCCAAATAAAAGTGGGCTAGAGCATGTGAAAGTGGACTTCCCAGGGCCGTTCCTTCTACTTCGTTGTAGAATTTGTTTCGACACAAGAAATATCCAGAGCATCACACGAAATCAAATAATTTTACGATACCTTGTGGGAAGATGTCAGCAAGTAAATGTAAAGTCTATCTGAGAGGTACATTGGTATATAGAGATTCTACTTTGAAGCTCACCATAAGATCAGTAGGTCGTAATGAGATATTTTTTAATTTGTTTAATAAATCAGAAGAGGTTTTCAAAAAAGAGCATGATTTGCTTACATGTGATTTCAATAATTTCGCTAAATATTTGGTTATGTGGTGAGTAGGTGAATCAATACAGTCCGAGCACGGAGAGGAACGTCTGTCTTGTGAATTTCTGGTAGACCGTAAAATCTAGGAGGTCTTGCAAAATGCGTTTTTAACCTTTCTATAGTGTCTGCATCTAAACATATAACGTCATCCAGAAGGGAATTTAATTTCTTCAGTTGCCTGTTAGTGGGTTCGTGATCACGTTCTTGGTATGTTGAGCGATCTCGAAGTAAAAGAGAAAATTTTCTTCTGTAATTTGAAGAATCCATAATTACTGTCGCTTTTCCTTTGTTGGAAGGAGGAAGCGTGGCTTTAATTAGTCTTTTCACTGGAGAGATGACATGGGTTCCGTTCGATGTTAACCAGGAAATCTAAATAAGGAATTTGTTTTAGGGAATGTAGCAAAATCATCTCGTTTTGAGAGGATGAGTGTTTCACTACTCCTTAAAGTATTCATTTTATATTCTCAAGAATATAAAATGAATACTTATTAACTTATTTTTTGTTCTTAATTTAGGAACTAATAATAATACATTTTGGGAAAGACTTTTTTTTTTTTTTAGAAAGAACTTTTCGTCTTTGTAAAAATGCATTCTTTACATCTACACCTGAAACGGCATTCAAGGTGGACGTGTTTGAGTATCTTCTCATCTCTTTGCCTTCAGACAGAAAAAAATACCAATTTCACACGATGACTCCTTTTTTAGTTCTTGAAAAAGGACGTACACGGTATTTAATGAGAAATGGCGATTGCAAACACGGACTGCCTCCGAAACTGTGATTACCTAATAATAAAAATATCCGATAGTGTACTCGAGTTAAGAATACCAATTCTCTCCTTGCCTTTCAAGCCCCAATCTGAAATATTTTTGAATGAATAACTCAATCTGATCCCAAGCAGTATTCCGAAATTAAAAAAAAAAAAAAACAGAAAAGTTAATTCAAGAAGCTCATAAAAATTATCACATTAAGAGTTTTTTTTCGCGTAAAGATAACTGCAAGGTTGAGCATACGAATTGTATTCCAGTTCATTATTAAATGGATGTCAATTAAATTGAAAATAAACGAAATATCATACTGCCTCAGTTTAACGAAAATCATAATTTTAAATATAAATATGAATAAATATTATTAATAACAAATAAAATTTATTGTTATTAATAAAATACTTGCCAATTATTTTATAATACTTAATATTATTAAATTATTTTAAAGTATTTAATAATACAGTAATATACCATTTATTTACTTGAATATAAAAAATATTTTCGATTGGCTAACTTTGTAGTTCGAATATTGGTTATAGTTGGAATCAATCGACCGTGAGATACGGTCGATTGAGTTTATATGAGATGCCCATACATACATATAGGGTAACGGATAGCAATGCTGAACCAATGAAGTTTAACTGAGGTTCGGCTGTTGCTGTTATCCTGGGTTAATGAGTTCGCTCTCTTAGGTTTTGCCCTGAGGGAGCAATTGAGTTACCGGGGAAAGTGTTCTCCGGCACGGCCCGCTGAGGGGTACTTGCCGGTGAATTAAATTATTTTCTTCGGAATGAGCGGTTCTACTCGGTACTCGAGTTTCACTGAGTAGAACCAACGCTGAGATTTGGACGGTCTTTCGCCCACGAATGAGTGGCCTAGAGATCGTCCGATATATTTTTGAGATATCACCTTTACTTACACTTACGGTGGTTGATTCATTCAATCCAATAACCTTGGAGGGTAATGGATGGCAATGCTGTAGCCAATGAAGTTCTAACTGAGGCTCGGCTATTGCTGTTACCCTCCTGCCATGATCAGAGCTTTAATTGCTCAATAACACCTTATCCATACAGTGTCCTCTACAGATAACTGGGAATATGAAAAGCATTTTTGCTTCGCCCCTTGAAGCCAGTCCTTATAAGGATAGTTCGAATATTATATCATATGAAAATGATAAGCAATATTGCATTACTTGTAATCCTTGGCTTCACTGTAATTAAAGGGAATAAAGTGTGCCTAACATTTGATCAACCTCTGAGATGTTGATGTAACGTTAATGTTTTTCTGGTTTTCCGAAAGTAGAACCGTGAAAGTTGATCAGATATAACAAAAGCATGCAAACTATTTAACTGGAAGCTGTTTTGTTCAAAGTGGACAAGATTTAGGAGCTTTTAAATCCCGAACATTCATTTCAGACTTAAGCCAGTTTAATTTGCAAATTGACATTCTTTTGGAGATGAAAAGTCTGTGGATGTTTTTTCTATCTTCCACTGCTGAGCCCTTTCGATTTCATTTTCCAACTTTCATAAAACATTTTTTGATAATAAAGTAAATTACGAATTCAATTCTTCTTACTATGAAACAAAATAAAAACAAGTTTAGCAATCACTGATATTTAGAAATTCGAGCTTAAGGTTCAGTCTTTCTTTTAACATGTTGATTCATCATCGGCTTCCCTCTAAATAATGGGACACTGTATCATGCATCGAATGGTATATTTAAAGAAATCACTCTTTACTTCCTTTCGAAAGTTTGAGAACTCTCTGAACTGCAAATGAAAATGAAGACAATTTCAGTCTCCAAATGGTTATTTTAATTCACCTGTTTCACCTACCCCCCTTGTGCACCTCTCAAGCACAGACGTTTGTCATTTGAGAATTAAGGGGAATACAAACACCCGAAAATACTTCTCTGCGATGTAAGTTGTGATCGAGTTCCTCGAAAAACAGAAGAAATTTCCCACAGAAGACGAAGTAAGCGATGTTGACAAAATAATCGATTGCAGACAGATTCCGACCGAGATAAGACTTTTCACTGTAATAGAAAATCCAAGATGCGTCTTCTTGAGATCGATCTCAGCACGGGTTACAATCCTAATTTTAAATGTAGTTTGCAATTTTAAAACAGGCGATAAATAAACCAATAGTTTTTATGAAGGATTATTGAAGAAAAGATTGCTGTTACTCTAAAGATATGATGTTCGTTTTTCTTTAAGAAAACAGGTTGTAACGGTACGTAGAATGCCATAATAAACAATCAATAAAAATGAATCTCTGTAACCAGTGTTAATGTCTGGATGTTGGTTGCCATGGTAATCAAGCACCATTGTTGCCAACGTCAGTTGGCTTACAGCTAGTATAATTGGTTTCGGTTTTTTGGATGTTTTGTATAGAGGCAAACTAAATATTTCTGAAATACGCCTGAAAGAAGCATTCAGCAATGGACCAGCAAGTCCATCCACACTCATTACACCATTTCCTGATTTCTTCAAATTTAACGGCAGAAAGTAAACTATCTATTTTTGATTCTCTTTTAGATTTTTCAATTCCAAAAACTAGATCGCGATGCAGCTTTAAGTAAGATTCATTATGAAAATGAACTTATCTGTTTTATATTTTGAGTGTTCACGTTTTTTTATCCGTTTTAATAACCTCTATTTAAATCCAAATATAATTCTAAACGATATATGAAATGACAGCGTTTAACTGCAGAGAAGTTCGGTATTGTTACAGCAAGAGAACAGTTATCTTCTTTGTCTACTGCGATTAATTACACGAAGATAGGCTATTGTTGCATAGACTAACAATCGAAGATTATTTTTTCAAAAAATAGTCAAAAAGTTGAGCTTTGGTACGTAATTAGTATACGGCAACTATTACAGAATATAAAGAAAAAATTAATACATTGAATAATATTTTGTACGAATGTTTATAATAGGTGTTTAAAAGTATTCCATTTTTTAATTTATTCTTGTCTTGTATGAATGCCCTATCATTAATTGTTGCGGTAACAAACTTATGTAGCTAAGACTTTTAGGTTTTAGTTAGTTCAAGATTTCCCTGGGCTGGTGTTCTAGTATTAGTGAGTGAGTGAATACTTCCTGGGGCCTACGACATCCTCTGTTATCCACATTGCCGTGTTTTTGCATGATTAAGATAAAACATTTCTTGGGTAGCTTATCTTAAATCGTTAGCTTTCAAATGAATGGGCCATCTCCCGGCTACAGATGACTTAATCAATTCATTTATGATAACGAAAGTCTTTGTTCCTTCCCTTTGTACTTAAACAAGAGATCCTTTTAAGAATCTTTCACTTCACTGACACATCGTCGATAGCGTGACTTGGAGATAAGGAAGAGCTGTCATTAATTTGTCTTTTTACCAACTTCTAGCTCAAGGAAAAATAAACTTAAGTTCGGAATAATTGTTTGAAACTGAAGCGATGGAGTTGGAAAATGCATCAACTCAGTGGTATGACAGGACGTTTTAATCCAATTATGTTATTCGTTACAGTTGCAATTATCATAGTTCGTTATATTGTCGACAGATGGAACAGCTGGTTTTGTATGATTCAAGTTTCGTTTTTTTGTAATACGTGAAAGAAAAAGGAATTAACATTGGATTTATCGTATCGGATGCTCAGGGAGCAAATTTCTACGTCGAACACTCTTGTACACTCAGGTCTTGGAGACGGGGGGAGGGAACTCAGTCTAAAACACAACCTCCCCTCTCCTCATCGGAGCAGCAAATGCTGGCATCTCAATCTGTCTGAAAGACTATTCTACGGTCGATTTTATTCGGATTCAAGGTTAAAAACAGTTTTCCGGAGAAAACCACACATTTTTGCATTCCGATTAGAATAAAATAAGTGGACACAATCTTAGTAAACATTACTTTTAATATTATCACTTTCGTTGCGAAATGACACAAAAATTAATAATGGATGATTACATTCGTTTATGAAACTTAGCATAGTCCATAACTATAAGGACTGGCTTAAAGGAGCGAAGCAAAAATGCTTTCAATATTCCCCGTTATCTGTAGAGGACAGTGTATGGATAAGGTGTTATTGAGCAATTAAAGCTCTGATCATGGCAGGAGGGTAACAGCAACAGCCGAACCTCAGTTAAACTTCATTGGCTACAGCATTGCCTTCCATTACCCTCCAAGGGTATTCCACTTCATTGATTCAAACTCAGCATAGTCCTTATAAGGACTGACTTAAAGGGGCGAAGCTAGAATGCTTTTCATCTTCCCCGTTATCTGTAGAGGACAGTGTAGGATAAGGTGTTATTGAGCAAATAAATAAAGCTCTGATCATGGCAGGAGGGTAACAGCAATAGCCGAGCCTCAGTCAGAACTTCATTGGCTACAGCATTGCCATCCATTACCCTCCAAGGGTATTGGATTGAATGAATCAATCACCGCATCTCACAGTCGATTGATCGATTCAAACTCAGCATATCAAACAAACGGATTCTGATATACAATAAGAATATAATTCTTGAAAAGGTGTTAACAGTTTAATTCAAATTAGTTTTCAAAAATTAAAATATACAGAAAAGATAATGAATAGAAATAGTATTAAATTTCTTTTTCTTTAATAAGAAAAAGAAATATTATTGCAGTGCTTTTTATTCGTACTAAAAATATTAAATTCATTAAGAGGAAAATATTTCGCCAAAGTTAAGTAGTCAAATGAGTCATGTTTAACAATTCGACATTTATCACGGATTTCTGTTTTCTCATGATTACCTCAATTTCAATGCATATTTATGTCTGAGTTCTCTGGCATAGCTTTTCTTACTTGTTTCACGTTGAAGGTACAAGAAATTTCCAACCAAGTATCTTAAACTTGAATTTTAATGCTTCCTGATCGTTCGTGTTACAATGTTATTTAAGTTTGACGTTCAGCCAAATACATTAATTTTTGCAGTTTTGGATTCTTCTGTAGTCATAACACAATTGTTAGTTGAATTATTTGTAATAAATATTACAGCAAAGTTTTAAATATTTATGATAGTTTTATTAGTTCGGCTTTTTCTTTAAAATTATTTTTGTAATGCAAGATTCTTTTTAACACGACTCACTAACGTTCACATTTACTGAAATTGACCTCGTTTTATCTTAACTGTGTTTGTATCGATATAACTGTATATCAATGTCATGTCTAGGTGAGCGTAGATAGATAGTAGAATCGCCAGCCTTGTCTAATTATTTAATTTAACTCGGCAAAATTCGTTACAAACCGTGTTGAGAACTACACCAAAGCCGAATTTGCAATGAATAAGAAAACCGTTGATTTTTACCAATATTACCGGATGAAATTTCCCTTTACGTCAGCCTGATGAAAAAGGAATATTTTTCTTCATCCGGTTAAGTGGAGGAAAAACAAACATAAAATGTGCGAAGATTTTTTAAATTTCAGAAGGAAAGAAATTAACGGTAAAAACATTCCCTCTGTTGATTTTCTTTTGCTTTTGTCTTCATTTTCAGTACGTCTAAATTCTTTTCTCTAAACGAGATGCGTGAAAAATAAAATTCTCAAAAATAGAACTACAGAAAAACGCTGATCATTTTGTACAATTTCGTGTGCTGTGGCGATTCTGTGAAAGAAATACAGTTTGGTACTACAATGAGGTAAGTTGCTTACGCAACTTACCTCATAATAATTGCAAGAGTATCAACGTATGGGTATGAGGAAATGAGTTCCAAGACTAGACTGAAATCCTATAAATCACTTTAGAAAGAAAGAAAGAATTAGGGAAGATCAAACGATCATATTCAGGACCACTGACTTTATTGGTGTGGAAAGGGTGTTCCTACTTATAATTAAGATTTATTGGAACACTCACCGGGGAATAGGAGAATTTGTGAAGAGCAACCAATCGTACCGTGAGGTTTGCGAAACACTGACTCTCCTTGCAATTTTACAAACCGTGTATTTGAAGTGTGTGTCGTTTAGGTAATTCCACAGTGTGACATCATTTGAGTAATTGAAACCATCGGATAATAGCATCAATCATTGTTATGGTGTAAAGTAATGAACCAGGGATATACCGAAGGCACTAAGCCAACGCAGAGGGGACTCCAAGTTCAGTGTATCTTAAACACCCAGGTGTGAATCATCGATCCCCATCTTTCGTGTGTTTTTCACCCTCTTTATCAGCCGGTTGCAATGTTAATTGGTAGCACTTAAAACAATTTCTCAAAGTCTCAAAAGGCGAAAGGAACTGTCAGTGATGAATCTGGACAATAAAATAAGCACTTCATCTTACTTGAAGCATCTTATTGTTCACTTTCTTAGCGCGTTCTCTTAGATCTCTTTATCGCTTCCTCCAAGCACTACTCATTTTCTTACTACTCACATAGACATCAACCGTTCACACCTGAGTTGAAACTGTTTGTTTAGGGGGAAGGGGGGGGCATATTGATGAGCATTCTGTTTTCTTTGCCGATAGGGCACGCCCCGACGGAGTGATTTTGTCTCGTCCTTGGAAATTTAACATCGCGTGTGCCGTTCAGTTGGCGAGAGTTTAACGCACGGTCATAAATCACTTTGTTAACGAAAAAGAAACATCTTTTCACGCGTGGTGTCTTCCGAAAATATTTCCTTTCCTGCCGCCAATACGTATTACCTTGTCATTTGCCTTGAGAATTTCGCGAATTATTTGCTGAATGCAGTCCTGTATTGAATTATTTTACACCCATTTCAGATGCTAACAGCTATTCGTAGATTGATGACGTTCGATATACCTCTACGTATGTAAATTTTCCACATTCGCTAATTTTTAAGTACAATTAGTGAATACCTTTGAGTTTTCCTTAAAATCTTTCTGATAATTTTAATAATTACAATTTCAGAACGCTAAAGGATCTCTTCTGCCACTTCAAAAGAATTGAAATTTTACAGGAGATTCTTTATTTGTTTTCCGAAGTTTTGCTTTGACTTTTGACGCAGATTACAATTTGTAATAAGACACAAAAGTCTCGAACACAACTTTGGAAATCTTAATTGGATATCAATATTATTAATAAGCAGATGTGAAGATTGTTTATTTCTTAAGAAATAAGACTTCCAAATTTCTACTGGGCTACTCATATTTGATAACGTGGAAATTCTAGTTTCTTCCTCCCCCCTCCCCCCAATCACTAATGAATGGTGTCCGCGCGGTTAGCCTTGTGGCTTTGCGCTTCGCAACCATATGCCTGGGGAAGGATTCTCCTAGGTTCGATTCCCGTCGGAGACGTGAGGAGCTTAAGGATCTTCTTCAGTCATAGCCAAGTTAGCCGGTCTTGGGCATGGACAGCAGGGTTTTTTCCGCCAGTTTATCTGGAGTTTTTCATCCCGCAAACCGGTCCGAGGATACACACGGATTACAGTCAGGAATACTGACCCAGCCATAGGTCTGATTCGTCAGCCTATGCCGGTTCGGGAGCCCGGAAAAAAATTGGGGGGACTAGATGGTACTGTGAACTCCCGTAAAAAGGGGGAAAGCAGTATCATCACACGAAATTTATTTTTTTACTAATGAATGGTAAAGAGATCAAATTTCCTGATATAACATGGCATCAGCACCCCTTTTCACCTTACAGCTACTAATCTGGTTTTTGTACAGAGCATGACCCAAAATGGGATGAATATTATAGTATTAGCTAATAATAATCGAACTTTTCTTTCTTCTTGATTATTATTAGAATATTATGATAAAATATTAATAAAGGTGGCTAATATATTTTAAAAATTTTCAAAAGAATTTAAATATTTTAGAAATATTTTCTTTTATATTTAATAGTATAATAAATAATCTATTATTTTTATAGTAGAATACTATAAAAATAATAGAATAGGATCACATTTTCACCTGCCGGTGTGAGAACCGTTATATTATTTTACCGTGCTATTTTTTCTACATAAAACGACATGGATTTACATTCATTTGTGATAAGAGATCGCGGAATATTTCGAAGTAGTTCAGACTACATCCTCTCTTTCAAGATGCTCGCTGCACGCATTTTTCTTCTATTTAGTTTACCAACGTTAACTTTCTTCAACTTTTAATTATCATTTGGGAATATGACAATTGCAATTTATGAGGCCTTGATTCAAAGAATCAAGACCTCATGAATTGCACGAAAATTTAACAAAACCACGAAAATTTAACCAATCCTTACAAATCACTCAAAGAGTGATTTGTAAGGATTGGTTAAATTTTCGTGGTTCTGTTCTTTCCAACAACCTGGTTTCCTCACACTTCTAATCGAGGTTATCCGTTTTGAAAATAGCGAGCAGGTCAAAGCACAAATAATAAAACTTACGACGACGGGTTTGAAAAATAAGAATTTGTTGTTTTAAGGATACTTGCGACATAAGACTGAATGATATAATCACGTAATCACAAGAAAGATATCACAGACCATCGTCGGTGGTATAATACCACCGACGATGGTCTGCTATTTCCAGACCGAAATATTTGGTTAAATAAATATCTTTCTTGTGATTACGTGATTATATCATTCGGGTTTGAAAAACTTGTTACGCTACGGAGAAAATATATTGAAAGGGTGGGGAATGTTGTGTTGAGAAATAGCGTATAAACAAGTCACAACTGTATTTATTTTTTTAATTATTTTATTAAACATCAAATCGGCAATGCTTCTCACAGTCCATTGGAGAAGACTGATGGTAGAAACCCAGATGACAGAATAATCTATTTGCGTATTTCCTTCGCTCGCAATTTTTTTTTCTTTGGACAATTCCTATTAATCCAGTTCCCAATCTAATCCGCTGTTCGCTCTGCTTTGTCTGATTATGCAACTGATTACTGTTGTGGATCTCGATTGCGAGAAAATTTCTTTTAAATCTCTTTTTCAGCACATTCGGTCCTGCATTCTTATCTCTGCTTACCGCCGCAATATATTTGCCCTTCTTCTTTCAAACACGAAATCTCCTGATTATTCCTTTCTTTGTACATTGCATACTAGAATTTTGCAGTTTCCCCTTGAGAAAGGTGATTTCGTGACCACAAGAATCGCATTTCGCCTTCAATCTCAACTCAATGTGCATTAATAAGAGAATTGAATATGCTGAAAAAGAGAAAAAAACTCCTTTATTTAAACATTCAAAAATCAATTTCCTTTTTTATGTTTAAACCGAAAAGAATACCACTTAATTGAATTGTTTTCTAAGAATATCGTTGATTTAACGCGAGAAACTCATGATTGTAAAGATCCATTTATCGGTAAGAGGCGTTTTATTAATTCTATTGATAAATTATTCACTAGTGTTATGTGAGTATAGAGGGCGTGTTTTGAAAACATCCACAAACAAATAATATTCTAAATATTTTTAGTATTTCATTAAGAATAAAATTTCTATTAAAACGTTTAAGAGTTTTATTATTTATAAAAGCACTATAAACAAATTGAAAAAAAATTTCACTATATTTTATTCCAACACCATAATCATTTTAAAAAGTAAATATATAAAATGAAATTTCAAGGAAAGTTGCTTTCTCTAACGTTTTTAAGGTTTGTGCATTTTCTGTTAATAATAAGCCTTCTGCAATATGCTGTACGAATGCCTAGAACAAATTTTAAATAATTTCTTGGTGTTTTGTAAACGGATGATTAGATTGTTTCCAAAATAGATTGTCTTCTTCTATAAAGAATGCGAATTTTGTTTCAAACGTTTTTGCACTTTCCCATTAAAGTAGTCACGCGTCCTCTTAACTTTCTATGCATGCATTTTATGACAGCTAAATAAAATGCACTTGAGATTCGCTTGTCTTCAGAGTTGGCATTTAAAACAAAAGACAGAATGGACTCAACTGTTCCACGGCGATATTTGGACTGTTTTTTCTGAATAACACCGGTAGCAGATTGAACTAAAATGCATCTTCAAGTAGTGATTGTTTTTTCTTTCACTGTTTTGAAGTCTCATCATACCGAAATGTTATTCAGAGATTAACGCAATGGCTTGTGTAATAATCCCTAACACATGATAGCAACATCGTGCTGTTGTGTGTTTGAATCGGAAAGAACAATACAAAGAAAAACAATCGAAGTTCAGTTTCTCTCCTAGCATTTGAAACGCACCTTGAGACAATTGCACATTCCCAAGACCAATCTTAGTAGCTTTCGTTCAAATCCTCCAAACGTTAATTCTTGATTGAGGCATCCAAATTACTATCAAGGACATTTGACTGCACCCAATGCAATAGCGATGCTTTATATTGACAGTGTCCGCGCGGTTAGCCTAGTGGCTTCGAGCTTCGCAACCATATGCCTGGGGAAGGAGTGTCCTACGTTCGATTCCCGTCAACGACGTGAGGAGCTCAAGGATCATCCTCAGCCATAGCCAAGTTAGCCGGTCTTGAGCGTGGACAGCAGGGTTTTTTCCGCTAGTTTATCTGGTGTTTTTCATCCCGCAAACAGGTCCGAGGACACATGGATTACAGTCAGGAATACTGACCCAGCCATAGGTCTGATTCGTCAGCCTATGCTGGTTCCGGTGCCCGGATAATAAAATATGGGGGGGGGACTAATGGTACCGTGAACTCCCGTAAAAAGGGGGAACGCTGTATCATCACACGGAATTTTATTTATTTATTTATTTATATTGACAGTTTTTCTAGTTTGTTGTTGGAGTGACCTTTGTATTTATTCGAGTACTTCCTGCCACTTTTAATATTCTACCGACATTCAATTTATTTTGCACTAATTGTCATATTAAAGATTACGTTCATGTAACACAACGTTCTTGTTTGAGAAATGTGCTGACGGCTATTTGGAAGTTGGGAAATTCAACATTAAGAAACGTCGAAAGACAAACCATCTAAACAATTTATCCACGTGGGTGGCATTTCTACCCAAGAGAGAATTTATTATCCATCACTCATTGTTCGTTTAAGCGACTTTTCTCAACTGCTGGGGAACGTGGGACAGTGAAAATAATTCCACCGCCACTCGAGTCAGTTCGCATGGAAATCCCTCTTGTGGAATCGCAATAAACCCAACAAAAATCTTTCAGCACTGCGAAACGCTGTTTGTGAAACAAAGAAAAACATTCCATCATAATATTTCGGAGGAAGTATTCATTTTTCTGACGCTTTCAGCATTATCGGAGACCAAATTATACGATCCAAATACCTTTTTTCAGTTCAGGTTTTTAAGAAATCTAAAAGGAAGAAAACCGTATGACTTAAGACATGATATTATTTCATTTTCATTTATTTGGAGAGTACATGCAGTGAATTGAATTTCTCTTGTTTTTCAGCTAAAACACTCTCATAAATTTACTTGATGTTTTTGTGCTAGAATTAGTCTTCCACAATTAATATTGCTCAGTTTGTTTATCTTTTTTTGTGATTCAAGTACTTTTTGCAAAGCTTAAAAATAGTTCTAATCTAATATTGTATTATTCGGGGATAACTTCACAATCAGCAAATGAAACTCTGTCTGTGTATTTCCATGCACTTCGTCCCTGCAAAGTATGTACGTATGATTACCCTCCCCACCCCCTTTTTTTAATTGGAACACTTCAGTTCAGTTCTAGAACTGCAACATTATTTGAAACATCATGTCTAAGTTCAAGATTCCACGTGCCTTATTTCATTGTTGGAAATCAACTTTTATCCTCCATTGTTAGAATTCAGCTCGTAACAGCCGCTTGATTCGTGTTACCATTGGCGTGGATGTGAAAATTGTTACAGCAAAGGATGCCCGCCTCATCTGCTCACGAACATGATCAAGTAATCGAGGAAAAATAATCAAAAGATGAAAAAGAGTTTTTCATCTTTTGATTATGAGGAGATATTTCAACATTTCATTTTGTCCTTGAGTTCGATCGACTCAAAATTTCCACTTGATTGCATTGTCATTAACGTCATCGATAAAATCATAAATAATCCTTTAATTAAACAACAATCTACACAAACATCCAGAGGATGTTTGATTATTTAATATTTAAAAAATGTATATTTAAAATAAATGCGTTATAGAGAACGTTTTTTCATTTTCTAAAGAATTCTTTGCTAAATTTTACAAAATATTCATACACCAAGTATTTATGTATCTGAACTTAATATAAATAAGCATTGACCAAATTTTTACATTCGTAGATCTCCCGTGAGAAATAAAAAGTCCTTTATAAAAAGGACTTCCACGGTAACGAATGGCAATGCGGTAGCCAATGAAGTTTTAACTGAGGCTCGGCTATTGCCGTTACTCAGCCATGACTAGAGCTTTTTAGCTCAACAACATTCCATCCACACAGATTATCTTCATTCAGATGACGGGATAAAGAGTCAAGGACTCAGTCCATCGCCCAGTTCTTTTAAGAACTTTACATTCGTAGTCTTGTTATTGTAGACTACTGGTCAACTCTCTCCAAGACAGGGTGGGAAGTAAAAACTGCAGAAACTAAACGACACAGAGATCACTCAGAAGAAGATATAAAATAAAAACAACCAGCAAAGAAAGAATTGTCTCTCCCCTCCACTTACGTCGTCTGTCGACAGCAAAAGTGAGATCCCCCCACCTTTCAATTACGAGTACAAGCAAGAGGAGCGGGGGGAGGACATCAATCCCAATCAGCAGCTTCCAGGGAACATTTGGTGTAATAGAAAGTCTTCTCGCCTCAGTCGACAGGTTCGGCGAACCAGTATTTTACATATTCAACAACGAAGGTTCGGTCAACGTGGAATGGGCCACTGTCTTATCAGACGCATTTAAGAACTATCCCGGCTTCCAACACGGGTCGTGATGGAGAGAACATAACGCACTTACATGAGACATTAATAGAAATAGTAAAGGGAAGGAGGAGACAATACTAAAATTTCCTGTTTTCGCGTTGCTACTGAATATCGTTTTGATTAGAGCATCAGAGGGTGTTTCAGTTAAGGAGGTGAATATTCTGCCTCCGGTTGGTGACAAGTGATCATGCGGTACTCACTTGGGAAGTGAAACTTTGTGAATGTTCCATTCAGAAAAGGTTACATGCTAAACTACGAGTGTTCAGTGGAATGGGATCGGTTGCTGGATGGAAGAATCGACAGTGCATGGGAAGCATTTAAACAATACTTAAATGATGCAATATCAGAATGTGTCCCGAGAGTTCGAAGAATAAATAGAGTAAGAGTCAAATGAATGTGTAATATTATTAAGCAAGAGATTCGTAAGAAAATGATGATATCCGTTTTGACAATTATAAGCATCAACAGGCTGTACGAAAAGCAAAGTCTGAGCATGAAAAGAATCTCGCTCTGTAAGCTAAAGACAACCCACAAGGATTATATTGATATGCTGCAAGTAAAAGAAAGAATGACTTCTAAATGCAGAAGTTGTTCAACTAATCGGTGTCCATTTTGTTAAAAGCTCTCAACCTGGTGTGCACCACATTGAGCTCACTTCTACCTTTTCACTGGATTGAAGAAACTCAGGTGTATGAGGACGTGGAATTAGAGCTGTTGCACGAACTGAATAAGAATTCAGCAAGAGGAACTGGTGGGATATCAGTAGAGGTGTTAAAAGAGTGTTCATATGAACTGGCTATTCCTTTGACCAGGCTGTTTAATATGAGTCTCAGAACGGGGAAGATTCCGCAGGAATGACAAGATTGTAAAATTCCATTGCACAAGTGTGGGGCAAGAACAGGTGTATCCACCTATCGACCAATCAATATATCAGGAGTGGTGGAGAAGATTTGGAAAAGTTGGTCAGGGCTTGGATTTAGAAATGGGCTGACAGAGAATCTCCACTTTGAACGAATAACATGGGGTTCTAAGGGAAGGTCATGTTTTAGCGGACGTGCTCGCATTCTATAATAATGCAACCATTGAACTAGATAAGGGAAATGGGTTCAACATGATACTTTTGGGATTTTGCTAAGGCTTTTGACACCATTCAGCATGGAAGACTGTTGCATAAATTGGAGAATATGGAATTAGATATCCAATATCGTATTATATTGGTGGGATTATGCTACAAGAAACTGATCACAGTAGGGAGGGATCTTGGAGTGTTCATAGATAGGAATTTGAATTTCAGGGGCCATGTAGCAAAGATCATTGCAATGCCGGAACTAATGTTCACATGTAAAGATAAGGATGCCATTTTGTCTCCTCACAAGGCCTTGATAAGACCTCATTTGAGCTAATGTGCGCAGTTTTGGTCTCCCGGTTTTTGGTGTGATTCTGACATAATGGAGAGAGGGCAAAGTGAGTGTTAAAATTAATTTATTAGGATTGTGGAATACCCATTACGAAGACAGATGGAGAATTTATATCTGCAAACAGGCGAAAGAGGGGGTAATATGATTGAGAAGTAAACATTTTGTGAAAGGGGTCATACAGGATTTCAGTTGGAATTTTTCGATTTATGGAGGGTGAGGAAAAGACAAGAGCGCATCCTTGGAAGCTGAGTATGAACGCCGCTAAGAAGGGGGGGGGGTAAGGGCTTATATAAAACCCTTCTGGATTCCGAATCTATTTACATTTTCTTCGGCATACGGCGGCAGTTTGGCGTGCTCAGTGGTCTTCCCGCTGACCAAGAAAAAACGAAAATAAAGAGTTTGGAAAATTCAGCCCTGCAAATATTCCATTTGGTTTCACATCATTAACCGTACCATTAACAGTATTAGGAATTCTTCGTTTCGATCCCTGTGTTACCAGCAAAAAAAAAAAAAAATACCCAATTCCTGTAGTGATAGGAATTGAGCATTTCTTGCAGTGGGTTATCAAAACCATCGCAATCCCAATGCTGTTACACACAATTTAACAAACATCACAGACAGGCAAGATAGTTATTTACAGATATATCATGGACTTCATTTGGAGCCACAGGAAACACCAGGTAGGCATGGCTTTTCGCCATCTCCCTCCTCCGGCAGGGCAAATCAAAGAGGATTTGTCCTGCCAATCTTCAGATATTCAGATTTCACTTACGCTTGTCGAACCGTACGGAAATCATTTGATAATCCAATTAAATACTTTGTTGGATATTTCCTGCTCTGTTTGGGGGCCACCGGCCACGCGCTAAGCTGGTGTCAGAGTGGTACAATGTAATCAAATGTAAAACACGAAAAAGATTTGTTACGGATGGGGTTCGGGTGGTTCATCTTAGCAGCTGTACTGGAAACTTTTCGATTTCTTTGGTTTTGAGACACGTTATCTGGGCACGAATGAAGAAGTGCTCTTTACGAATATCAAAGACAGTTGTGGACAAACTTTTCACGAGATATGTCTTAGAGAATTGCTTACGGCATTCTCTCGGTGAAAGTAAAATCAGAATATCTTTCCCTGCCTTGTGACTCCTTTTGCTAACTGTGCCATCCAACTGAAACGGTACGGCACCTCTTCTTCCAGTTCGGCGAAGACTGGTTGAAGAGCTTACGATCCCGTTGCCCACTTTCTCTGAGGAGGTACTATTGCAGTTCCCCCACCGGCGCGAAAAAACAAAAATACCTAATTTTTCTCATCGATGTTCTAAAATGTCGCATATCGAAAATACATAAAAAAACAATTCCTCACTGAGTAAGACAGAATCCACCTTCCAATTAGGAACTGCAGCTCCGCCAATCTCCCTCGATTCCTGGAGCAGCAGAGATACCTCTTGGGCGAAGAACGGTTCCTAAGGAGATGGTGCAGGCCACCAACCATCTGTCAGATTATACAGGGGGAATTAAAGTGTGCATACATTAGTAACATCGTTGTTTTTATGACCTTTTACACTCAGATTTTATTAGTTTTGTCGGGATCTTCCGCGCCAGGTATCCCCTATTTCTTCATTTGTTTTTATTTGTTTATTAGGTTTTAAAGGATTTTAAACTTTATACAGTAGGGTTTTTATAGTGTTTTAACATTGTTTTTATCTGATTGCTTTTGTGTTTGGGTTTTACTGTATTTTGTTTCCTAATTTGAGACGTTTCCTTTAATGAGTGAAAAGTCAAACAACCATTTAGAAGTACCCGGTGGGTCAACAGCTAAAACCGGTCAAATGCAGCCTCTTTCTGTTCTCTGTCACTATTTCCCTTTATATTTTGTCTTCCTCACTTTCTCTCTCTCTCTGCTGACTCTCAGCGCCATTTGTATTTTCAAAAGGCCAATGATGAGAGACTTGAACTAAAAAATCGTTTCTGGGATGATTTTGCATTGTAATATTTTTGTGTAATTTTTCCAGAAAAATGTCTCGAGTGAAAAGCAAAGTGTTTTTGCAAATTTTTGTAAATGTGTGTTGAACAGAAATGCATTTTAGTTTAAATTCTATTCAGTTAGCAAATAAGTACTTTGTTATGATTTTGAACTGCTTGTTAATTTTTTCCAATGAAACTGATTATTAAAATTTATCCGTTTACGCAATTTGTTTTAAGGTTCTAATTTTTAAAATAAACTGAATTGGGTTTTGAAATTTGTAAAACAAGCTTAACTCCTCCAGATTGGTACAAATCTTACATCTGGATACGTTTTGAAAAATGGTTGAATCCAGTTTCACGACACGACTTCAAAAGAAGACTGTCAAAATGGTTTGTGCACTTGAAAGATAGGAGCATGAAAATGTAATAGGAACCTTCATAATATAAAAGAAGACTTCTTCATATAAGTACAGGTCTTATATTAAGAAGTTTTCGGTAATTCTGAATCATAAATGTGATTGAATAATTCTTTTAAATTATAAGAACCACAATAACGTTAGCCTCTGTATACTGGCGGTCATAAAACATCAATCCCTGAAGAATCGACGCCTTTACACGTAAAATCATGTGTAAAGATTAGATTACGTGTAAACGATGTGTTTACACGTAATCTAATATTAGTCTTCATCGTCTCTTTTGATTAATTTTTTCAAAGAGAGGGCAATATTTAAATATAAACAGCTTTATATAATAAAGATATCCATCAAAAGATATAAAGTTCGAATGAAAATGACGACATTTTTCGAAAGAAATCTGTGGATTTTCAGCTTTTCATGTTGGTAGTTTCCAGTCGAGGTTCCTTACATCTAATAATGCTCTTCTTACACAGAATAAATGGATTGATTATCGCATAAACTGGACGCATTGAAATCCAGATTTATTTCCCTTTCGATGCTGCATCAGTGGAACTTGACATCATTTTCGAGATAAACTGGAAAAATCAATGAGACTTTTTAAAATTGTGGTAAAAGCCTCCTCTCCGCTTTTACTGTGTAGCATTTCGAGCTATTTCCCGTTTGTAAATAGCGCGAGAGAATTCCTATTGGTCAGGAAAAGGGGGTATTTCATTAACTACGAGGGGTCAGAAGAAGTGAGATCGAAAAATACAAAATGTAAAGCGGGTGTGTTCGTGAGTAAGCCTGCGAATGCTTCATCACCCAACTGTGCTGTCCAGAGGGAGGTATCGTAGTGGTGGGTGGGTGGGTGCCTAGTAGAGCAGAACAGGACCATGAGGGATGAATAAGGGAAAGTCATGAGAGCTTCACACTCACGTCCCACATGTACTTTATCGAATATTTCGGGACATAGAGAGCAGGTTTAGCTCGACAAAATGTCTTTATAGCATGGAGGAAGGAATAAAATCATACCCCTGACGGATCAGAACCGAGTTCAAAGTCCATCTGAGTGTTGTGAAAAAAAAATTTTTTTTTAAATTTCATTCCCCAAGAATACTCAAAGCTGTCCATCTGCAATTGAATACATTAATCACGTGACCATAATTGCTTCTGCCCTGAACCTGTCAAAAAAATTCAAATCTGTTTTTGAGCATCCTTCAATTACACTGCTAAATTCTTTTAGTTTGTCTCTTCGATAATAATAAAATATATTTCTTAAATGTTTGACTTGTTCCATTCAAATTCTTAACTTCAAATAACGAGAAAGCAAATTTTCTATTAAGACTGTATTTCCTTTGCTTTTACCACGTTGGCTTAATCATTAATTGAAGATTCAAGGCATTTTCTTTTCTCTCTCTCTCTCTCTCTCTCTCTCTCTATATCTATCTATATATCTATATATAATATTCGTCAAAGCTTGATTTGCTTCCTCAGTCTTAAGAAAAGGCTGGTTATATTCCACTAATTCGGGCCCTACCCAAGGGCCTATGAGTTGTGGAAATACTTTCTGAAAATGAAAGCTGTGCTGAACAAAGCGGCCTTTTGCAGCTGCCCAATCTTTGATTCATCTAACTCGAGTGCTTCTAGATATTTTTTCAATGTTTTAGGGATGGCGCCTAAAGCACCTATTATTATGGGAACAACTTTTGTTTTCTTTTGCCAGATTCATTTAACTTCGATTTGCAAATCGCGATATTTTGTAATTTTTTCATTTTCTTTGTTGTCAATCCGACTATCTCCTGGTACTGATATTTCGATAAACGTAACACCCTTGTTTTCACTTTTTTCAACCACTGTGATATCGGGTGTGTTACATTCCAAGCTTTTGTCAGTTTGGAGTTTGAAATCCCAGAGTATTTAAACTTTTTCATTCTCAACCACTTTCTGGTGAACTTTATGCTTCCAGTAGTCTTTAGATACTTCAAACCCATACTTTTTACATAAATGCCAGTGGATTATCTTAGCTACATTATCATGCCTTTTACGGTACTCCATTTGTGCGATTTTGCTGCATCCACTTATGTGGTCTACTGTTTCTTCCTTTTCTTTGCACAATCTGCATTTACTGTCTTCTTGAATTTTTTGTATTTTTGCCTTCATAACGTTGGTTTTAAAGGCCTGTTCTTGTGCTGCAAAAATTACCGATTCTGTTTCTTTCTTTAGTGCTCCATTTCTCAACCATTGCCAGGTCAAGTTGCTGTCAGCGCTGTCCTGTATGCTGTGAAGATATTTTCCATGCAATGCCTTATTTTTCCATCTTTCGGTTCTCATTTTTACTTGGTTGGTTTTATATTCCAATTTTGTCTCCATGGGTTTAAATAAACCCTCTTTCCTTACCTCAATTAGAAATTTTTCCGTTGTTTGCTGCAGATAATCATTTAAATTTCGTTTTTCTTCTTCAATAATTTGCTTCACTTGTAATAATCCTCTACCTCCTTTTTTGCGTGATAGATAGAGCCTATCAATGTCACTGCGAGGATTGAGGGCATGGTGCATTGTCATTAATTTTCGAGTTTTTCGATTTAAATCTTCTATCTCTAGCTGGGTCCATTCAACAATGTCTGCTGAATATCTCAGAACAGGTATGGCCCAGGTATTAATTGCTTTTATCAAATTTCCAGCATTAAGCATTGATTTAAGGAGTTTTCTTAATCGTCTTATGTATTCTGCTCTAGTTCTTTCTTTGATTTATTGTGCAGAATTTGTGATGCTTCTAAAATTCCCAAATATTTGTAGCTGTCTTCGAATTTTATTGCTTGGATTATTTCACCATTGAGCAGCTCGATTTCGTTCATATCTTCAAACTTTCCTCTTGTTATTCCAGCAATTGCACATTTGTCTAAGCCAAAATCCATTGATATATCTTGGCTGAATATGTGCACAGTATTTAGCAACGATCCGAGTTCATTCTCTGATTTTGCATACAACTTCAGATCGTCCATGTATGAAAGGTGATATATTATAGAGAGAAAGAGAGAGAGAGAAAGAAAGATACACAGACTCATACATACTAGTTTTTCTTAAATTCTAAAATGCAGTAAACACCATTAAATATTTCATATCAAAAAATTACAACTCGATAATCACAAACAAGCATCATACTCCTAGTTTCAAAATGACGCATTTTCATTAACTGAGCTCGGCTAGTGCTATTACGAGTTTTGCTTTCTTAGGTTTCTTCCGAAGTTTTGCTCCCGCAGAGGGGGGGGGGCGCTTGATTTCGGGGGTTTGCCCTGAAAGAGCATTTTAAGTCTCTGTGGAAGGGGTTCTCCGGTGAGGGGGCTGGGTCGTTGGATGCTCTTCCCTAGAATATGAGCGGTGGTGGAGGAGCCCTTCACTGAGTTGGACGGTCTTTCCGCCGCTGTGGAGAAGTCTAGGGATCGGCCGAATTTTTAGAGACGGCTTTACTTAGATATAAAGCTCATAAAAATATATTTTGTTTGTGAAGATTGGAGAGTTTACTACACGAGACAAAGCACGTGAATTAGGGAACGGTTGTTGCTTCATTTAATTGGAAAAACCCTCAGGAATTGCAATCGTTTCTAGTAGTCTAATATATTTTGTCGCGTGCTTTCAAAAATGAAATCTCGTAATTTTTTTATTTTTACTTTTATACTTTTTTTTCCAAATTGAATCAAAAAGTTATTTAAAGGTTCGCATTTATGAAATGAATGCGAATGAATTCGATTTATCTTATTTAGATCACATGATTATTCAATTCTATTAACCAGCTTTATTTATAATTTTAACCTTGAACGTGTTTGAATTCGAGAGAATCGAACTTTGACTGTCTGCAAGTCTATTAGCTGTGAATTACTCATCCTACTTTTGTCTAATAAGTGAAGTGTCGATTCCTGTTTGAAGACACACGTGCTTTGAACTCGAGCCGTCGTATGTAATTCATTGGTCGTAACTGACAGTAGCGATGCCATGCGCTCGTAAGTTTGGTTCCCAGAGACCGCAGGACGATTGCGTATCTCCGAGTCCTCGGAGATGTCACTCTGGTCAATCATCTCATATTGGCGGAAATAATCCTCCCCTCGTGTGTCTAATGGCAAAGGTTTCTATGGAAATACTCACCGCGTAATTATCCTTCTGGCCTGCAACAGACTCATAGAAAATTTGGACCTCAATCACAGTTAAGGCAATTTACTTTTAATTAATACAAATAGCGCAGAAATGACGGTTTAAGACTGAGATTTAGAGAAAGATTATTCACTCACTCTTCTTGTTTTTGTAAAGAATTAGTCTATATTTGTAAAAAATTAGTCTATATTTTATTTACTATAGATTAATATAGAAAAAGAAATATCATTTATATTTCAGGATTCTTTTATTAATAGCATTTAATATAACGCAAAATATATATATTAATTCAAATCCACCATTAAATTTTTCAAATGATAAGCAAATATTCTTTACCTAAGAAATGTGTAAATTATGTGAATATACTAAAATTACTCAATTTATCTCATCATCCTCTTTTACCTTGCGGAATCGAGGGTTTGTTAGTCATCAGCCACAAGCCGTTCAGGATAAGTTGTTCAGCCCGGTGTATCCTATGTCCGTAGTGTTGAGTTCTCAAGGCCGGTTTGCCTGCTTTGCGTGATGAAAAACCGCAGGATAAACTGGGGCAAAAACCTGCTGTCCACGCCCAAGACCGGCTAACTTGACTATGGTTGAGGAAGATCCTTCAGCTCCTACGTCACCGACGGGAATCGAACCTAGGACAATCCTTCCCCATGCATATGGTTGCGAAGCACACAGCCACTAGGCCAACCACGCGGACGAATCACACAATTTATTTTGTGTAAATTGAAGTCAATGGTTTATAAAAATTAATTGGATATTAAATCCAGCATTATTTCAAAGCGGAATGTAGAAACTATAAAAGTTTCGTATGAAATTTGACCAGAGAGCTTACGGGAATACACTCGCCGATATTACGAGTTGCCCCAGCCGGACCTTATAGGAGAGATGATCGCTATGCCCAAGCGTCGTGTTTTTCCATTGTTATACGCAGACCAGAAATTTAATCTGAAGTGGTCTCATCTCCAATAACTAACACGATTTAATCTCAAAATGGGCTTTATTCTAAAAAATAAACGATGAAAGGTCTAACCAAAAGAATAAGATTTATTTTATTTATTTATAATCAAATAATACTTTTTCTTCTTCTAATAAATATTCTCAAGTGCAAGTGGTGTTTGCTTATTCCGAAGGATGATCTGAGCTTCCTGAAGGATGCGCGTTCTAAGTGTTATTGGCTTTGTCTTCTAAATCAACGAATAATGCGCAATAGTTTATAAAGGAGGAATACAAAGGCGCCATCTATGTGTAAATTTTGGAAATAGAAGAAATTCTGGAAGGTGGTTTCTTTTGGGTTTTTTCCAAGAAGCGGATACGATGTCTTTTTTTTGGTACTAATTTTTGCCGACGCTTGGAACCAGGTGTCGAGCTGCTATTGAAAAGTGTGAAGAATGTTCTTTCCGAGATTCCAACCTATCAAAGGATGTCTGAAACATTTGAATGAAAATACACAAAAGCACAATCAAATAGAATTGCTCCACAGCACATTAGAATTGTTGTCAGCATTTTATTTAAGTTTTTATATACATTTAGTGTTATGAACATTGCAAAAAAACAAAAACAAATCTTTCCTGAGTTTCCGATAGAAGGCAGCACTGCATAAATTGTTTTGTCATTCCTGACATGGCGTCTCCTGTTTGTATCCGTCATGTGGGTCCCAAACTTTGATCTCAGAATACCACACCAGGTGGCACTTCTGTTTTCTGTGTACCCAGAGAATAATTGAAAGTAGTAAGTTGATTATTGTGCGAGGAATAGAGAGAAGGACGAAATAACTTCATTAATCGCTTATAGAGAGAAGTCCCTCGTGTGAATGAGGACATTTCTGAGACAACCAAATTCTCATAAATCGTTTTTCCTCTGGACAAATCACATACAGGTGAGGGATATTTGGAATGCCTTAACAGCAAATTAGTATCGCCACCTGCTGGAGAAAAATGGCAAAATAATTGACAGAGTTTGAACATGTACGTGGCAAATAAACAAACTTTCAGACTTTTCGAGTACTTGCTTTTGTAATTTATAATTTCAGGGACATTTGCGACAAATATGGTCCGCCGAAAATGTGGAATAAGCCTCGGTTTTAATAAAATATGCTTGCGAGAACGGATTTCAATGGTGGCAATATTGACCCTCTCCCTACCAGTGCTGTTTATGGTGGTCATTACAAAGCACGCGCCAAAACGTCGACTGTTGGGTGAGTGATGAAGGTTGAGGTCAGCAGACCTAATTTTCAGTTTTAAAGGGGAAATTCGTTTCATAATACTTTTCAGCATTGAAGCGAAAATATTCCTGAGATGTGCGTGCTGTCATAGCTTTCCTGTCTTCTTATCTTCGTTATACAAACAAAAAAGCAATCGCAGTCCTATTAGTGCGTTTCTATTTATTCCTCAAATGCCATTTGCATATCTCTTTTGGTGTATCCAACAGATCGGATTCTATAACACGTGTTCTAAGTTTTTCTTAGCTTCGATGTAATTATAAATTCAGATTCAAACATCCCGAACTCAGCTGCATTTGCCATTTGTATTGCAGTGTTTATTTTAGTGCCTACATTAAGAAGAAAATATGCTTAACAAAAAATATCGGTTGAACGAAAATAAAAAACTATTTAGAAGTTCATTTATATTTTAAAGATGTACAAACCACCATTTCGCTAACAATCAAAGAAGTTGCGAATGACTTTCTATTTCTTAGCCTGTTTCTTGCCAAATTCAGGAGCCGTTTAAGAAGTGCATTGGAAACCATGTTACGAAATTCTGCATACCTTCAAGTTGTCTCGTTCTGATTTTAATAAATACATTTATTTCGGTTTTAATTACTTACATAAATACTTATCGCGCTGTGATGTCCTGATGAGTAGAAGACATTTTCAGGAGGAGGAAGATGGGGCATATCCCCGTTTATGCATTCCTAGCTGCTTGGTTGCACATCCGGCTTCTTAGTCAATGCTGCCAAGAAGAAATGCCTGGGGGGGTGAAGTTGTCAACCAATGTAGGGGGGATAAAGTCATCCTAAGTGGAAATCCCAGTTCTTATTCCTATGAGTAGCAAGTTATTAATCACCACGTGGACATCCCCAAACCCTCACTCCTCATCGGACATGAAGAACCAATTATAATACCAGATGCAATTTATTCACGAACACATCACCGGAGTTAATTACGGAAGGCGATTGAGATGAATGCATTCGATTGTGATTAGATCGTGTATTAAGGGGATTTTGATTATCAAATTAATGCGTTTTTATTTCATAATTTCTAAAGGTTTTGCTTACCAATTGCATTCTTATCTGGTGTTCGGATTAGAAAAATAATTAAAGTGACAAAGCAAATTAATTTTTAAATTCATTTCTTTTTAATATTTTAATAATTTGTTTAATCATTAAAATTGTTTCTGCTTTAATTGTTGAAAGAGGTGCCGCCTGCTTCCGTAGCTTTTTATTGTTTATTGCATGAGCAGAAGCATTCATTTCGCTCGAGATTTTAATAATTGTTGAAATGTCAACATGTAATTCAAGCAACTAAAAATCCGAATGGCTTAGAACAAATAAAATCTTAAAGTCGACTTCAATGGATTCAAGAGAGAGAGAGAGAAGGTAAAAGAATCGTGGGAAAAAATTGTGGTGTAGTTGAATATTTAAATAAAAGAAGTAAAGATTATAATCAGATTTGTAGAACGAAAGGAAAGAAATAAAGGAAGCTAAGGCGTATCAAAACGAGGAACTGACATAAATAGCTACGATCAAAGCGTCCAAATTATTCCATCCCTGTGGCAATGCCTTAATTCTGTAAAAATCGGCTTCCTTTGGAAGATGCATGTGATGTGGTAAAAGACGGGAACTATTGCCGAACATACCGTTTTCCGATGTAGCTGAAAAACCACTTTAGTGTGCTTTTTCTCATGCCCATATCCCCTTTGCAAATTTATTCTTTCTCTGTAAAGTCCCGTATATTATACAACCACAGTTTCTCCCAATGGTTGATTTGTATTGTTACGTCATAATCAACGTCATTTTATTTACGTTTAGCATTTTCATTTATTGGTCGATTCAGCTGTGCGCATTGTTGGAATGTTTTTCTGGTATTATATTATTTAAAAAAATGTCTTCGTTCGTCTGATTTTTTTATTCCATTTCACCGGAATTTGAACCGACTATCCATCACTTTTGAACACCATCTTCATCACAACACTTAGGTACCGGTAAGGTATATTGCAATACTACTCAAAAAAATCTGTGCTTCCATCAATACTTATCCCCAATAGATGCATTTTAGAAATGTGGAAATGTACCGGCGCAGTCTGTTCTGCTTCAAATAATTAGCAGAAGACCATCCCAACTAAAATTGTTAAGCACTTATGAAAAGTCGTCTGATTACGCTAGAGTTACACATTTTCCAGCTGGATTATTGCTATACCTTAAGCTGTTATTCGACGCGATGTTTTAATAAGGATCTTCCCTATCTATTGGTCTTCCGAGCCTAACGAGATATTTGGGATGTCTCGTGTTTAAGCGCATATGCTGGCTTAAACAGTTGACATCGACACCTTTACCTCAAACTGTTTTCTTTATAGAGGAAAGTCATCATCTTTTCGCAGCATCTTTCTTTTGTTAATACGCTTTCAAAGATTCACGGATTAATTCAGAATTTCAAAAGAAAGACGTGAAAACAATGATGACAGAAAGGATTAATTCTCTCATCTGAGTTTATTTGCTCTGTTGGTGAGGTTTACTCTCCGATGTTCATCGGGGTGGATCGACTTTTAACCTGCAAAGCTTCAAAGTCTTTTAAAATTAGAAAGCGTGACACCTTTCCACGAATAATTAGCTTAGTGTGGAAACCGCTCCTTAAGATATGCTTAAGGAGCGGTTTCCACACTAAGCTAATTTTCACACTAACACCGAGAAATTCTTTCAAGAAGACTTAAATTAAGAAAGTTTTCCAATCTTCAGTGTAACGTGCCGAACTACCTTCTTAGCCCTGATCCCTTTTGGCTGTTGGTTGTTGTCCGATATTGAGAGAATGTGTTTGAGTTCTGTTATCTGTGGCTTTTGTATTAGATCCCCACCCCCATATGGAGTATTTGATAAAGATTGACGTAGTTGTTTTCTATCATTCACTGCGTTTCGCGTGCTTCAAACAAATCCTTTTGCATCTCCCATTTTTCGGATTTCGATGAATGACTACTGAAAGAGGAGACTTCAATTCAAACTTCCATCAATTCAACAAACTGCCGCATCATCCACTCTGCAATCTTAGGAAGCAACCTGGAAATCCCAGCTTTAGCTGCAGTGCCTTGAATAAAACATGAACCCCTAGTGGCGAAAGAAAACACTGACACCAGAAAAAAGAATGGAGGGGATAGTGCTCTAAGAAGAGTTCTCTGTAAACTTTGTTGATCAGAATACTTAATTATTTATTAAGTGAAAAGAATGTTAAGTAAAAGCACTGCCTGAGCAAAGCATATTGTCTTAAGGACTCCACCTTATTCCTCAGTGGTCTGCCTTACAATGCGGGCTTCCCTCACCCCTTCCATCTGTAAAACTATTTCACAGGTCATGCAAGAGTTTGACGTTTTAAGCTTCAGAGACAGATTCGTGATCACGCGTGGACACACGAGATAAAAGATATTCCAAACATATTGTTGTGTGACGTAATAATGTAGCAATGCTTGGTTTTCTTCTCTTCGTTGTCCATCGGAATTTACCGTGATGCATTTAATTTTGTTTAAAGTTGATTAGCATTTTCAATGTTCAATCGTCCCTGATTTTATTCCGCCCATTACTTTAAGGGAGGGGGAGGGCATCCTTAAATAGTTTCGTGAAAAAAAAAACTGAATTTTCTATAGTAGATATTTACCGGCATCTGTTTTATTTATTTATAGCAGAGAGCAGAATTTGAAGTGGGATAAACACAAATGAAGCACTTCAGTTCTTTCCCGAATATTTGGAATAAGCAAATACTTCTTCTTTCGCTTGTCTTTCTTACTTTTCTAATTATTCAGACACCAGATTACCACTTATTTATGACTACATACAACATCTTTGTACGTGAGACAAAGCATCAGACTTCGCAATATATTCGGTGCGAGGTTTAAAGCAAAACATCCTTGAGACTTTGGGATCATCAAATCACTTTCTTTATACGCTTGAAAGATTTCAAATTGATTCGCTATTTTAAGAAGTTTCTTTGAAAAAAAAAAAACCGCGGATGGAAGCTTCGCTACAATCAAACACTCATCCCCACTTCACACTGCAGCTTCAAACTTCCGTGCAAGGGGGAGGTGAGAATAAAATACGAAAACTGAACTCTAATGCGTGGGGATGTGCTGACACATTTCCGAAGTGAAACACGGAAGGTTTACTGGCGAATAATTTCCGTCAGCAGCACAACACCAAATGGGTTTCCGTCTCGATCATTTGCCTATTTCCGCCCATTTTTACTTCAGGATCTTCATTAAATGCAACAAAGGACTTTGGGGTGTCAACATCCACGTGTGGCGACGCCCCCCTTTTCTACCCGAGGCTTCTAATCACTTTGAAATATGAATAATATTTATGGAAGAGAAAGAGGTTGTCGTACTAAAAACGGACAACTTCATCGTCTCTACATGAGGTCCCTTTATTGTCTTTTTACCCTTTCCTTCCCATTTTAGCAATCACTTTGTGAATGCTTTTCGGAATTGCTCATTAGGGTTGGGAGAGTTGTTTGTGACATCATCGCATCATTTCGCCTCTTTCAGTATTCATTTAGTTATCGTATCTTTTCGACCTTCTCGTTTATTGCGTTGCTGTATTTACGGTCATAACAGATGCAGCCGTTGTTGAAACGGTGTTCCTGTTCATTGCCATCTATCTCATCAGATGATGAATTTGTGTTCATCACGCCGAGAAAGGAAGGCCTCTTCGTTTACAGTAAGTGTCAAGAACTGTAAGGACAGTCAGAAGGCTCTTTCTGACTATTATAACAAACGTTATTTGCTTTTGAGTCCATCATGAACATGGATACATCTTTATTTTGATTTCTGGTTGCCTTGGAAACTAGTGCGACTGTGCTGAAGGCATCTGTTAGCTCTGTTTCAGGTTTTTTGGGGGCGGAATTAAGGTAGGAAAAGATCCATTCGCCTACTTTAAGTTTATTGTGCACAGAATATGAATTTTTCTGTACATTGTACGCAAAAATTCTCGCACATTGTTATGCATCGAACGTTTTAGATGGTTATAACCTCATGCTTACGTGACGTCACTATTTTCTATAGGCCCTCCAAACTGAATTCGGTAACAAATGCTACGCATTGTTAATGAGAATTAACCAATTGATAACCAAAAGTGACCAAATGATTGTTACAGAATATTCATTTGCTGATCAAACACTGGAGACCACAGATATGAGGGTTCTGAGAAAAATTTGGACAGTGAACTGACAGCATTGATGGCAGAATCATATTCAAAATGAAGATATTAGAAAGGAACTTGACATTATTAGTATTCAAGAATGTATCAGCAGAGATAATCAAGGTGGTAGGGCCACTTAAACCGAATGGGTGAAGAAATGTCTTCAAAATGCTGTTTAATGGCAAGAAAAAGACTCAGAGAAAGTCTGTGGTAACTCAGTTAATAAATCATAAATTGCCGAGAGGTCCGTAGTTTGAAACTTCACCTGCATGTATCGTATATATGCTATACTTTCAACCTCTTCAGAATAAAATTGAAAAAAAAAAATATATATATATATATATAGTTAATGAATTTTGCAACTCCATAATTTCTAAATAACCTACCATTTTTTTCTTTAAAAAAAAAAGCGCTTAATAATTATATTTTTCCTTAACTTCAACTGATTCTTATTTCTCCACAACTCCAACGATGCTTCCTCTTTGTGGGAATGCGAACTTCTGCCATCGACACAAATAAATTTGGGGATTCCATTTTCATTTTGATCTCTTCCTGCAGTCAAAACACATCACAGTTCATCTTTCGTTCATCTCTCCACGTAATTTAAGGAAATAAACCTGATTTGACACTTACTTTTGTACCGGAAATGCTAGAATCATCAACAGATGATTACCGAGAAAGGTAATCGGATATTTTCTCTTTTGGTACTCGCAGCTTTCTTCCCAAACCTTCGTTTATAACTGGAATAGCTCACAATGTGCAGCTTGTCATAACATTTGTTTGTCTTAGCTTCTACTAGCTGGTCGTTGAATGGGATACCACGTGACATACCAGCTCTTAACGAACTTCGTATCACCAACTGTCAGTTTCATTCTACAAAGAAGAAATAAATGCAAACAATCGATACGAAAGGCATAAAAGATTGAGATTTCTTCTTTACAAATGACTTTAATCTTTTACTTGTATTGTCGTCTGCGATTCGTTTGATTGTTTTTTTTTTCCTTCAGATGTTTTTCAGTTATAATGACTACAAAGTTTAATTTCTTATTTATTTCCCGACGCCTCTCTACGTCCAGAGAATATTTAATCGATAATGTATAGGTTTGCCGTATGGTAAAGATGCTAATTTAAATATTGTAGTCGACAGCGTGTCCGTATTCATGATATTTCAGCGAGCATCACGTGCAAATTTAATTTCAGCAGTTCATCATTGGAATATTTAAAAGTCGCGCTTTTATATGTAATTCCTCAGTCAGTGGCACTCTAGACCGGAAAGCAAAGAAACTTGAATTTTGTACCAAAATTTTGGATTAATTAGCATTTTTAATTATAAAAAGTAATATATATAAAAGCATATCGAAGAATTATTAAATATTTCTTAGTAATATTAAAATACACTAAGTAATTAACTATAACCTTTCCACACCTTTTATTTAATTCATACATAATGGTACTTATAGTCTAGAAATGACAAATACTTTCGCTGATCAAGGATTGATACATTCAATCCAATACCCTTGGAGGGTAATGGATGGCAATGCCTTAGCCAATGAAGTTCTATTTGAGGCTCGGCTATTGCTGTTACCCTCCTGCCATGATCAGAGCTTTATTAAATGCTCAATACTTTCGCTGAACTTCCTTTAGTGATGCCTTCATGCCCATTTTGGGCGATCGAATGTTCATAACATAACATAACATAACATAATAACATAATATTTTCCTTCACTGTGACCATAACAGACAACGGGGAATATGAAAAGCTTTTCGCTTCACCCCTTAAATCATAAATGTCAATTTTATCGCTGGCTGATCAGGAGTCCTTTTTAGAACTTACAGGGTAAAAGATGGCAACGCTGTAACCAGTGAAGTTTTAACTGAGGCTAGGCTATTGCCGTTACCCGGCAGACATGAGTAGAGCTTTTAGCTCAATAACACCCCATCCACACAGATTTTTTTTATTCAGATGACGGAATAAAGAGTCAAGGACTCCGTCCATCTCCCAGTTCTTTTAAGAACTTTAAGATTCTATCGCTTTAATCGAATTATGATTTCGCCTTCATCTTTTCAACTTCAAGAAATCTGTATTCATGAAATGGGAGCGGTGATGTATTTATTAGGTGAAATTTTTATGTTCTGCTGAAAATTACTTGGTTTTTTCTTTACTGTTTATGAAGTAGTAACTGTACAACTGATATTAAGTTTATTTATGTTTATTTAAATTATGGAAAATCTTGACAGAAACGAAATTTTAAAGTAAAATAACGCTCGATTTGATTAAACTACCTATTATACAAGTTTGAAGTTGAGTGGCCGAGTTACATTAACCTATATTCAGTGACCAAGAAGATGACATGGCAGCAGAGGGGGAAATGATAGACTTGTGGTTTCCCCGCCTAAAGAATTTCAAGAAGTAAATGCGAGTAAAAAACGCAGAACTGAAGAGGGGCATAGAGATTACAAAACGGATGATCACACTCCTGATACAGATACTGCAAGCACTGTTAAAGATGCCACCAATCATCCGACGAGACAAAAGCAAAAAATACAGACGAAGGCATAAAGATTCAGCACAAAGGGGATATTCTTCTGATTGGTACCAAAACCCCATGCCAAATAAAAACCAAATATCGCCTATTACTACTGACAAAAGATTGTGTTTCGGCAACCATATCAGGCTCATCTGTGTGAAAGTGTCCAAAACAATCGCTCAGCTCTATCCCTTGATTAATCGACGCTGCAAAATAAACACAAAGAATAAACTATTACTCTATCAGATAGTGTAAAAGATTGTCCTATAACTACCTCCTCCTCTCCAGCTTCGAGCCACATCTGCAAAGTTAACATACTAAGAATACAATGAGTGCAAAGTTTGAGTCTTCTGTGGAGATTGTGGGTGGGTGTGGGGGGGATGTCTCATAGAGTTTTATTTCACCTGGCCAATTGTTATTAAGTACTTTACCTAATCGGATGAATTCTTGATATACGTCGGCGGATTTAGTTTCGTTTACTAGTTTTTCCATGTCTGTCAGTGTTTGTTATTTGTAGAGATCCGAAAAGTTTTTTTCTTACCAGAATTTGCCTCGATTGGAAGTTTTGTATCAGCATTCACCAAGGTGATCTTTGGTAAAAAGGAATGATTTCTGAATACACAAGTTGGATCTCTTTTATCCTTTTAAATTTAATAATCAAAAATCTAAACATAATTGCAGTTCATCACTAGCGAACATAAATCAACTGACTAATGTCAATCCTCAAAATCTCGTCAGTAAGTATCACGAACAAAACCTGAACAAATAATAATCCTGTTCATTACATTTCCCAATTCACATTAATACAAACCATTTTATGTTTTATTGTAAAAATGTTTTAAAACTTTAAATAACAAAAATGTTTAATCTAATACTAAATTTCCTTGAGAAATTTTTATTCTGTAATAAGTTTATTTTGTATTCGATAAGAAATATATAGTTTTTTTTATGTTATAAAAATGTTACTTGTTTCTCAATGAACATCATTTTAAAGAACTTGCTTCGAATATTTAATAATTCATGAAACTTGAGTGTATTTTATATAGCAAAATAATAGAATCGCTATGTTTCGAATTGTAACTGAATTTAAACCTTGTTTCAAGTAGTGCAAGGCATGGCAACTGTCGATGCAGACGTTTTTATTCCCATAAGCTTTCTGGAATTGAAATTTTACCTTGTAAATTTCAAGATTCACAAAATCAAAATCTGCTGATCACCACTCAAATCAAAAAAAAAAAAGCACGTCCAATCGCCATTACTCAAGTCGTAAACACCTAAAAGGACTAGCTTAAAGAGGGGGGGGGAGTAAGAATGCTTTTCATATTCCCCGTTATCTGTAGGGATAAGATATTATTGAGCTATAAAGCTCTGATCATGGCAAGAGGGTAACAGCAATAGTCAAGCCTCAGTTAGAACTTCATTGGGATAATTAAGTAATGCCAACTAAAAAAATTAGGACGATCCCTAGACCACTCCATAGTAGCCGAAAGACCGTCCAACTCGGCGTTGGCTCCACTCAGTGACAGGCTCCCCCCCCCACCACCACCACCGAGCAGAACCGCTCATATTCCAGGGAAACGCATCCACCGACAAAGCCCCTCACCGGGTCGTGCTGGAGAACACCCTCCCCAGAGACTCAAATTTGCTTCCTCAAGGCAAAAACCTCGAGAGCGAAACTCAAACTCTGGAAACTCAGCGTCCCAGGGGATAACAGCAACAGCCGAGCCTCAGTTAGAACTTCATTGGCTACAGCATTGCCATCCATTACCCTCCCAGAATTTCCTAGCCTCTCCTCAAAGAAATAATTGACATTTATGTTTTTAGAGGTGAAGCAAGATGCTTTTCATATTCCCCGCTATTTGTTGCGGTTACAGTGAGGGTAAACTTTATGAGCAATTTGCTCGCCTTGATTGGGTATGGAGATTATGCATCACATAGCTTTTGGTCTATATTTGAATATGTCCGACTCGCATGCTGCAGCTAGCAGAACCAAATCGTTGGGGTGTATGGGTGTTTTTAGGAAGAACCTAGATCCTAAGGATTGTAGGAAAGAGAAAATATAGGGAATGTTTGTATCTCTATGAAGTTGATTGTTTCTAACATACCACCGGGCGTTCAGAATCATTCTCAAGCACTTGTTCTGCATTCGCTGTATTTTGATAATGTTAGCATTAGGGGTATGGCTCCAGGCCGGAGAGGCATAGGTGATTATAGGACGAATCGTCATCTGGTACAGTTGCAATTTGATTCTGTTGCTGAGCTTGCTATTTCTATTAATTAGCGGAGAGATCTGAGCGATGGCTTTAGATGCCTTTGTGCACGTAAACGTGATGTGTTGGTTGAAAGATAGCTTTTTGTCGAGAATTACACCCAGGTATTTTATTTCTGTCTGCCAGGGAATTTTACGTGAGCTGTTCAATAAGTAATAAGACTAATTTTACTGTGGCGAAACCACTCGTCACAATATTAATTTCTGTGGAATAAAGAAATGTTGCTGTCTGTATTAACAAAAGAGGTGGATAGATGGCGTATACGGGCTGATGTGCCAGAGTGTCACGTGACTAAACGCAAGTGCTCATCGGCGCGTCTGCGAGGGGCGACCAGTCTTCGAAATGGAAGCGTCCTTGGAACAGCGTTATGCGATTAAATTTTGTGTGCGTTTGCAAAAATCGGCATCGGACCCTTTTAACATGATACGCGAAGCTTTCCACGATGAAGCAATGTCGAGGGCAAGTGTTTTTCGCTGGCATAAAACTTTTAAGGAAGGAAGGCAAAATGCGGAAGATCTTGAACGTGAGGGAAGACCTTCAACGTCCATCACAGAGACAATGATCAACACAGCAGCGATTATCATCACGCACGTTAAAAGGAAGCGTCCATTGCTGAAGAATGGCTTCTTATTGCACCACGATAATGCAAGGCCACATATTGCTGGTTGTGTAGTGGATGTTTTGCAGAAGAACAACACAGATATCCTACCACGCCCTCCATACAGTCCTGATCTCGCACCGTGCGATTTCTGGCTGTTTCCTCAGCTCAAGAAACCACTAAGAGGACGCCATTTCGAAAGCAACAAAGCATGTGTAAAAGCTGCGGTGGCGGTTTTGAAAGAACTCTCAAAAAACGGACTCTCACATGTGTTTAAGAAGTGGACGCAACGTTGGGACAAATGCATCGCGTCTCACGGTAGTTACTTCGAAAAAGACCATGTAAATGATGACGATTAAAGGTAATCTGTTTTCTGTATAAATATAGTCTTATTACTTATTGAACAGCCTACGTAGTATTGAATAGTAACACATCTCCTGCAGGAGACATTGGCCTTTTCGAGAAAAGAATGGCTGAGCTTTTTGGGGGATTGACTTCCAATCTCCATTTGGAGTACCTACCCTCCAGCTTTAGAAGATTTTCTTGTAGCTTTCTGATAATGAAATGGGATCGGAGAGATCTGGTTAGTATTGCTGTATCGTCCGCATACAAGGCCAAAATGGAAGACATCGGATTGTGCGGGAGGTCCGATATGTATATAGAAAACAGCAATGGGGCCAGTAGAGATCCCTGTGGCACTCCAGCAAAGATATGGTGCTGGGATAAGGTTGAACCGTTGATTATGACTTGCATTGATCTATCCTGAAGAGATGAATGGATTAGATGAACCATTTTTAGTGAGATACGTTTGTGCAGGAGTCCAAAATGCCAGATTTTGTCAATTGCTATGGATAGGTCTAGGAAAACAGCTTCTGTGCACTGGCGCCAGTTGTAACTGGTGGTGATGTATTCCACAATTCTGTAGATTTGCTGGGTAGTACTATGGTGTTGCCAAAACCGAACTGTTCTTTAGGGGGGGGGGTAGGTCATTTACTGAGGTTTAGAGTCTTGAGAGGATGACCTTCTCCGCAACCTTACACAGATTGGAGATGAGACTGATTGGACGATAATTTTTCGGTAGGTGTAGGTCCTTGCCTGGCTTATAAGGAGTACATCAGCCAGTTTCCAGGTGGAAGGAATATAGTGAAGTCTTAAGATTGCATTTATTATAATAGTCAGGTGCACTACAGCTTTTCGTGGCAACAGCTTGATCATCCTATATGAGATGCCGTCTGGTACAGGAGCTTTGTTATTCTTTATTTTTTTAATAATATTATATAATTCAACATTTGATGTGGGTGCGATATGATCAGCACTGGTATCTGGAAGTTTTAATGCGTGTCTGACCTGTGTGTGAATTTTGTATAAGTGATTGAAATCTAAGTTGTTATATGAAGGGTTGCACTGCACCTCTAGATTCTTTACTATGGCTTCTGCCTTATCCACATCTGTGTGAACTAGGCCCTGGTTAGAGATTATCGGGGGAGGGATCTGTTTTTATTTCTGATGTTTCTCAGTAACCCCCAGATAGAGTGATCAATAAGTGAGATAGAGGCTAACTTTTCATCCGAAACTTGATTTCTATGAGTTTTAAGTGCATCTCTCACTGCCCCGTTCAATCTATTAAGAACTGTTTTGTCCTGAGGAGTGCGAGTGTTACGAAATCTCTTCCTTTCTCTGTTCTTCTCTCTAATCAGGTCCATAATTTCCTCGGGCAAACGACCAGGCTTGGAAACAGGTTTGTGGAAGGTTGCAACCGTTATAGCGGACTTAATCTGTTGGGTGAGGCTAGTCACTGCCGATTCCACATCTTCTGGTGTGCATAAGTGAGGGACAGGTCCAATTTGATCCCTAAGTGCTTTAGACAATCTGTCTCACGATATGCATGAGTGAGAGGGATGGGACATGAATTCTTGTTCTCCCAGTTGTAGTAGAATTGGATTGTGATCCGATGACAGCTCCTTTTGTGATTTAAGGCTGAATTGAAGCTTAATGTCCTGCAGGATAACTATATCCAGGATGTCAGCAGTGCCAAACGTACTGAGATGAGTTCGTTCGGTAGGTCTAGCCACGACAGTATAGTTTGATCCTGTGTAGTTGGAAAGGATGCAACCATTCTTGTTGGTGGTTCTACTATTCCAGGCAGGGTGCTTGGAGTTTAAATCCCCAGCAATAAAGATGGGTACTCTAACTCTTAAAATGGCATTTAGATCAGTGTACAGCAGAGATTTTAAGGGTGGATTGTAAGCTGAATAGATTTTCAATCTGCCGGCAGAGCTGGTGAAAACTTCCACGCCTGTAATTTCAAGGTTATTGGTTGGTGGGTTGTTCACAGAATTTTGCTTAATGTAATTTTTAATAAAGATGGCAGTGCCACTACCTCTGTAGTTGGATCTGCCATTTCTGTACATGAGATAATAACGTATTTTGGGACTGTCAGAGGGTCTAAGGTGTGTTTCACTGATTAGTATAATATCAGGTTGGTATCTGTAAGTGAAATCTTGTAGTTCCAGAATTTTGTTCCTTAACGTACCAATTAAAAATCAGACAGCGGTAGTTTTTCTGCCAATTTTTGGGCGAGGGTGATTTGCTGGATTAAATTCATCATTATTTGAAAAATAATGATGAATTTGATCCAGCAAATCAAAATAGCTGATACACGCCGTTGGCAACTTTTCTCGGCTGAAAGGAAATAGGCACAAGATTGTCCAGCGTCGATATTCGGTTGTATTTATATGTGAAACCAAAATTCAAAATCAATTTTGGTGCAATAAACAAAAGACGTGTCACAGACGTCTTTGTATGTTAAGGGGTTAAGCCGTTCGTATTCCATCCAGTGATCTGAAGGGAGGGTAGAATGAGTTTGTTTTTATTCATTAATGATTGCTGTGTTTCCTGTAGGAATCATTTAGTGGTGGTTGCTGAAGGGTTAGACAGGCTGAAATCTTTTAGCATCTTAGCTAAAGAGGCTGTAATAACTGCTGTCAAATTAGTAGGTGCTATTGGCTGATTTTGTTCTGATATTGGTTTGTTAGTACGGGCCACATCAGCATAACATCTCGTTTGCCTTCGGCTTCCACTGTCTCTGAAGGTCACCGATTGTTGCTGCCGAGTTTCAAGCTGTGGAGCAGGGGCCTCAGGTGCTCTTTTACTAGAGGGCGGTTTAGCTGTTTCCATCCCTCTGTTTTTTTTTGAGTGCTGAGTACATCCCTTGTAGTTCGCTGAATGAGGGCCACCACAGTTGGCACATTTAGCCGAGGTGGTTTTTGGCTTGATGCAGGTGTTAGTGGGGTGGTTCTTAGCACATTTCAGGCATTTATACACTGCCTTGCAGTGTTATTGAGCATGGCCAAACTTCTGGCATTGACCTGTAGATGCCCTTTTACGGAGTGGCTCTGGGGTGATCCGGAGTCCACAAACAGATGTTAAATCATAGATGTTCTTATAGGCTTTGTGGATCTCCACCAAGACCAGAGGCATAGGGGATTTGTCCGTTCTAGTTATTCTGTTGATCTTAACAGGTGGCATGTCCTGGTGATGGAGGTCAGCCTCAATTTCATCTGTAGTTATATCCTCCGTGACACCCCGCAGTACTACCTTCAGATTTTTCTCCGAATTAAGAGAAAAGGTGTGGTATTGAATATTGCTAGAGTCTAACACTTTGGTCAGTTTCCTGTAATCAGTTGCAGTAGCCGGCTGAATTTTTATACCATCATCAGTGATCTTGGCTGAGTGATACTGTATCTGTAAGTTTGTCAAGGTGGACCTTAATTGTGTCCATCTTTTCTTTTCTCGGAGAACTATCGGTGGAACCCTCTCTTTCGTGGCGGTCGAGGGATTGGAACTTGGAGTATCCTCTTCCATACCAAAATTTATGGCAGCCTCTGTGTCAGTGGTTTTGCGCACACGAACTTCTTCAAAGTCTGGGGGAAACTGCAACTGAGTAATGAGCTCCTCACTTGTATCGTCCGAGTTATCTTCTGTGACTGCAGAGGATGGGAATGAGTCAAAAAACTTAACTTTTCCGGCCAACTATCACTCAGATTCCTAATCTGAGGAATTCATTATAAACCTCCTCGAAATGATCTCGTTCAGAGAGTTTGCCATAGCAAATCCCGTAGACACAATCTGCTGTTTTCCAGCAGTACGATATATAGTTTAGTATGCCCTGTGATTAGACTTAGAAGATGGTTTCCGACGGAACTAAAAATTGAAATTAAAGTATTTACTCACCTGTAACTTACAAAAACTTTTCATAATCAAAAAGCTTGATCAATACATGTGATCATAATACTCGACACAAAAGCATAAATCGCTAAAAAAACATATCAAATCAAATTCGCAATTCACCATTAGTAATACACGAAACATTAACACGCGAGCCACCATCTTGTCCCCTCTAATCCTCAAAGAGATATCCTTGTAAGGACTGGCTTAAAGGGGCGAAGCAAGAATGCTTTTCATCTTCCCCATTATCTGTAGAGGACAGTGTAGGGATAAGGTGTTATTGAGCTATTAAAGCTCTGATCATGGCAGGAGGGTAATAACAGCAATAGCTGAGCCTCGTAAGACATTCATTACGAGATGACTAAAATGGTACAAATGAGTACCCATTTTAGTCGTATTGTAATGAATGCCGTACGAGGCGACTAAAATCCATTAAAATTACCATCGATTACCCCAGGGAGGATAACAGATGGCAATGCTGTAGCCAATGAAGTTCTAACTGAGGCTCGGCTATTGCTGTTATGATAAGAGCCTATAGCCTCTGCCATGCCCCCACCATACCTTTTCTTCTACAGAAAAGGGGAAACATGAAAAGCATTCTTGCTTCCTCTATCAACCAAAAAAAAAAAAATATCATCACATATCTGGCGATATTTTTTGAAATTTGCTTGAATTACATTATAATTATTTAAAATCTCTTAGAAGTTTTAATTTAAAATTTATTCTTAATGAACTAAAAAATATTCCAAATATTATTTCTTTCTGTCAATGTTTTTAAGACATAAACCCTATATTTCCATAACATTGATGAATGATTTATCAATAGAATTAATACAACACTTCTCTTGGATAAATTCATCTTTTCAATCCTGAGTTTCTCGCGTTAAATCAACCATCGTCTTAGAAAATGATTCAATTAAGTGATCTTATATTCGATTTAAACATAAAAAAGGAATGTTCGATAGAAATTATTCGATGATTTGTGAATGTTCAAATAAAGGAATATTTCTGTTAATAAGAACGCACATCCGGTGGAGATTGAAGGCGAAATGCGATTCTTGTGGTCACTTAATAGCCTTTCTCAAGGGAAAACTGCAAAATTCCAGTATGCGATGTACAAAGAAAGGAATAATCGGGAGATTTCGTGTTTGAAAGAGGAAAAAAAGAGGAAATATATTGTGGCAGTAAGGAGAGATAAGAATGCAGGACAGAATAGAACTGAAAAAGAGATTTAAGAGAAAATTTATCGCAATCCCGATCTATAAATCAGTTACATAAAATGGCAAAGCGGAGCAAACTGTAATAGATTTCGAACTAGAATTGCCCAAAGGAAAAAAAACACTTGGGGGCGAATGAAATACGTCAAATGGATTATTCTGTCATGAATCTTCTCCAATGTACTGTGAGAAGTGTTGCGGAGGTCAAGAGTCCATTGATACTCGCAATTATTATGAGGTAAGTTGCATAAGCATTTTAGTACCAAACTGAATTTCTTTCACAGAATCGCCACAGCACACTAAATTGTACAAAATGGTCAGTGTTTTTCTGTAGTTCTATTTTTAAGAAATTTATTTTTCACGCATCTCGTTTAGAGAAAAGAATTTAGACGTACTGAAAATGAAGACAAAAGCAAAAGAAAATCAACAGAGGGAATTTTTTTTTTTACCGTTAATTTCTTTCCTTCTGAATTTTAAAAAATCTTCGCACATTTTATGCTTTTCTTCTACTTAACCGGATGAAGAAAAATATTCGTTTTGTCACCAGACTGACGTAATGGGAAATTTCACTGGGTAATATTGGTAGTTTGAAAAAATAAATATAAATAAATAAATAAATGTTCGGTATAGTTCTCAACACGGTTTGCAGCGAATTAGACGATGCCGGCGATTCGGCTTTATCATCGATATACAGTGATATCGATACAACACACAGCAAAGATAGAGGTCAATTTCAGTAAATGTGAAAAAAGTTAATAAGTGGTGTTAAAAAGAATATTATTTTACCAAAATACATTTGAATAAAAAGCCTAACTAATAAGATTATTATAAATATTTAAAATGTTGCTACAATGTTTATTATAAATAATTCACCTAAAAATTGTTATAACTACATAAGAATCAAAAACTGCATTAATTAATGCAGTTTTTGATTCTTATGTAGTTATAACAATGTATTTGGCTGAAAGTCAAACTTGAATAATATTGTAATACGAGTGCAACGATAGAGGCTCAGGAAGCATTATAATTTGACAACATTAAAATACTTGGTTGGAAATGTTTTGCGACTTTAACGTGAAACAAGTAAGAAAAGCTATACCAGAGAAATCAGACATAAATATGAATTGAAATTGAGGTAATCATGAGAAAAGAGAAATCCGTGATAAATGTCGAATCGTTAAACCTGACTCATTTGACTACTTAACTTTGGCGAAATATTTTCCTCGTAATGAATTTAATATTTTTAGTAAGAATAAAAAGCACTGCAAGATGCGGTGATTAATACCCTTGGAGGGTAATGGATGGCAATGCTGTACCAGTGAAGTTTAACTGAGGCTCGGCTGTTGCTGTTACGCCCTGGGGCGCAGAGATTCGAGAGTTTGAGTTCGCTCTCTTAAGGTTTTTGCCTTAAGGGAGCAATTTGAGTCTCCGGGGAAAGTCTTCTCCGGCACGGCCCGGTGAGGGGCTTTGTCGGTGAATGCTTTTCTTCGGAATATGAGCGGTTCTGCTCGGTGGTGGTGGGTGGAAGGCCATCACTTAGTGGAGCCAACGCTGAGATGGACGGTCTTTCGCCCACGATTGAGTGGCCTAGGGATCGTCCGAATTTTCAGAGTTTGCCTTTACTTAAACATCGGTGATTAATACCCTTAGAGGGTAATGGATGGCAATGCTGTAGCCAATGAAGTTCTAACTGAGGCTCGGTTATTATTGCTGTTACCCTCTTGCTATGATCAGAGCTTTATATGGCTTAATAGCATCTTATCCTCACACTGTCCTCTACAGATAACGGGGAATATGAAAATCCTTCTTGCTTCGCCCATCTAGCCAAAAAAAAAAAAAAAAAAAAGGAACGTGTTTAGTAAAGTTGCTTTGTCTTATCTAATACACGTATATTGCTTCTCTGTTAATATATATTCGGAGATATGCTGTACGAATTCCCAGAACAATTTGTAAGTAACATCTTCCAGTTTTGTCGAAGAAAACAGTGGATTGTTTTCTTCGACAGTAACAAAGACTTGAAAGATATATGATTATATAAAAGAAGTCGTGGGAACCTTCGTAGTATAAAAGAAGACTTCTTTATACAAGTCAAAGTCTTATATTAAGAAACGTTTAGTAATTTTGAATCACAAATGTGGTTGAATAACTGTTTTAAATTATAAGAACCCCAATATGTTCGTTTGAGTATACTGGCGTTTATATGACATCAATATCTGGAGAATCGATGCCTTCTCACGTAAAATCATGTTCCAGTTTTAGTTTGAATCGTCTCTGAATAATTTGTTTCAAATTGAGGGCAATATTTATAAACATCCAGCATATAATGAAGGTTCCATCAAACGATATAAAAGTCGAATGAAATCTGTGGATTTTTAGCTTTTCATGTTGGTAGTTTCCAGTGAGGTTTATTACACCTAATAATGCTCTTCGTATACAGAATAAAGGGATTGATTATCGTATAAATTGGATGCATTGAAACTCAAATTTATTTTGCTTTCGATATTCCATCAGTGGAACTTTACATCGTTTTCGAGATAAACTGAAAACCAAATGTTTGTTGACTACAGTATCAGTTCTCTTCGGTCAGTTTGCCTTTTTTAAGCGATCCGTTAGGGAAAAAACTTGCAAGCCCATGTAAAAGGAAACTAACCATCTGAAAAGCCGTTATAAATGTTCCTCGCATTCTAGACGAACTTTTCTTCCGAAGGACAAATTTCCCGATGAAGCTATCGAGACGCTATTTCTGTTTAGCATCACTTTCATGACACCAAAGTGACACACAGAGTATCTCGAAAACTGTTTTCTTGGTAAGACAACAGAAAGCAACCTTCAATAGTGGTGAACGCCTTCACTTTTGCTGTGTAGCAAATTAAACATAGTTACGAACCAAGACGCCGACACTGCGCTAAAATAAATGGCCTATTTTACAGTGACACAAGTTGCATTAATTTTACCGACGAGAAGCGAGATGACCAGTAAAATGTCCAAACTGCTCTTCTGTTCGCTTCTGCTTTTTTCTCCTTCCACAAGCAAAGGACGCCACCATGCGGTCGATGTTGTTACCACATGTTCAGCTATGTTCAGATTAATTTTTCTACAACTTATTTTCTGAATGAATAAATTCTGTAATGTGTCTTTCATTCGTGCTATTTCCCGCTTATAAACGGCGGGAAAGAATTCATATTGTGGTCAAGAAAGGAGATATTTCATTAACTATGAGGGGTTAAGTGAGAGCTCGATCAAAAAATGCTAAATGTAAGCATTGGTTTATAACTGGGATAGAAATAGCTCAAATAATGCAGCCTGTCCAAAAAAAAAAATTTTTTTTTTTTTGAGTAGTTAGTTGTGGGTTGGATACCACGTGACACAACCGCTCTTAACGAACTTCGTGTCACCAATTGTCAGTTTCGTTCAAGAAAAAAGAAATAAATACAAACAATCAATGCAAAAGGCATAAAATATTGAGAATCTTGTTTATTCGTTACAAGTGACCTTAATCTTTTACTCGAATTTTCGTCTACGATTCGTATGATTGTTTTTTTTTTCCTTCTGACTTTTTTCAGTTATTATAATTACAGAGTTTGATTTCTGATATTTCCCGACGCATTTCTACGTCGAGATATTAAAATATTAAATACTAACTATTAAATGTTTAATAGTTAGTATATCCGTCTGCCTTATTGCAATGATGCTGATGTTTCAGTGACCGTCACGTGCTAAATTAATTTCAGAAGTACATCATTTGAATATTTAGAAGTCTTGTTATAATATGTAGTTCCACAGTTAGTCACGCTATAGACTAAAAGGAAGATTAGTTTAAATTTTATGCCAAAGTTTTTTCTTAAATTATATTTTAAATTATGTAAAGTGATTTATATAAAAAGTGCTCGAAGAATTATTAAAGATTTTATAATAATTTTAAAGTTAAACTATATAATTGGAAATAATCTTCCTACACCTTTTTTTAATTCAGATAAAATAGTACTTACAGTCTCTAAACGGTGAATTTTGTCGTGTTCGTGGAGTTACGATTTCGCCTTGGGTTATCCTCTGTAAATTATGTATTTTTTAATTTACTATTTGTAAAAAGTAGTAGATGTTTAACTAAGAAGTTTATATAAATTATGAAAAATCTTGATCGATACAGAAAGTAATTCAAAGGTTGGACAAAAACCTGAGCTCGATCTGCTTAAAAGCCTAATAAAGAAATTGGAAGTAGTAGCCGGGTTACTTAAACCTGTACGCTGATACGTAGTGACCCTGAAGGTGATGACATGGGAACAGAGGGGTAAAAGAGAGACTTGGTGGTTTAACCATCTAAAGAATTTCAAGAAGTACATGTGAGTAAAAATCGCAGAGATGACAAAATGATGAAACATCTAATACAAATACTTCAAGCACTGTTAAAGATGCCTTCAATCATTCTACGAGACAAATGTAAATGGACGTCTCTTATGTCAGTCATGAAGGATCAAAATATTGCCTACTCAAGGGCAAAAAATACAGACGAGGGCATAAAGATTCAGCCCACCACAGTACGAGACTATTGTCATCTAACCCAACTCAGTGTGCAATATCACACATTCTCCCTCAGCTTGGAAAAAATTTAAACGTATTACTGAGAGGAGTTACTGAAGATATCACTACTGAGGAGATGGCGACACATCCCAGCTATCACGATTTGTCTGCAGTCAAAGTGAGCAGAATGTTTAGAGCTGATAAGAGACCGATGTTACTTGTCTTGTGGAAATTCAAAACTACCATAAAAATATTTATGAATCAACATCGATCTGTGGTCTCAGGATAACGCCTGAACCTTTAGGAAAACGAACATCATCAGGGCAGTGACACAGATGTCAGAAATTACAAAGGATGTCGCCGCTACCTCCCAAAACATGAATTGGCAGTACGAACTACATAAAAATATAAGAAATATATATTGACAACAAAGTTTTCAATATATATCTCTTTAAGGCGTCGCTGTTCGAATGTGGTTTACAATCCGGCAGAGGGAATAAATGCTTGGGGTTGTCTTTAGATGGTAGATGAGTTTCATCTTCTGGTGTGAGCCCGTCATCCCATTTGTTTGGAACCCTGCAGTAGCTTAAAAATAAACTGCATGCCTGGTCTCTCGCGCGCCGTTTCCGGACTATAAAATATAAAAATAAAAAATTCTCGGGCCGCATTTTAATTATCGAGTACTCACTTCAGAGGCCACGTCTATTCCCGTAAAAAAATATCCTATGAAAAGTATTCATATTTGGCTTTAAACTACCGAACAAGCCGAATTTTCGTCAAATGTTTGCTTCTTTTTTTATTTTGGTTCGCAAGTTTTGGTTTCGATTTATTATTTTCGGTTTGAAGAAAGCGTTCAGAAATATGTACCCTTTCTCGGCACACATCCATGACTCAAAGGCAAATCGCTAATGAGTGTGGTATTCTCTTGAATACCTTTAATACGATTTTAAAGAGACAAGTATAATTTCTCCTTACAGAAAAAGAAAACTACACTTACTTAAGATCGTTCAGTAGTCAGAAAAAGCAAAATGAATCCAAGATTGTCTGCTGTAGACTTTGGTGTAGAATTGACAGCTAGCGTGGTTAATGTTTATGACGTGACAGTTCTTTGAAGATTGTTGGAAGCAGGGAGGACTGCCCACAGACCAAAAATGAAACCACTGCCGATGAAGGCTATGCAGAAAAGGAGGCTCCAGTGGCCAAACGTTATACAAAGATTGGAACGTTCAGAAACGGAAGGTCATATTCTGAGATGAGAGTGTATCTTTGTCCAAGGCGAGCGAGTACTCTATGTTTGCACACAGCGATGAGAAGATTTCTCCTGCCCTTCAAGCTCCTAAACACCCAGCTAAAAATATGTTCTGGAGTTGTTATAATGCAAAAATTCATCACCGTCAATCATCGAAGCAAGCAAAACGTACACAATTCATATTTCCCTTACCGTGAATAATTAAAACACTCCAAATGATAAGGGAAATTTGAAATATGTACGTTTTGCTTGCTTCGATGATTGACGGTGATGAATTTTTGAGCTGGGAAGGTGGCAATCCATTTCTCCCACACTCACTCAACATCGAATGAGATAAGAGCCCCATGCCATACGTAGAAGTCTACAGCTCCCCCACATAAAACAGACTACAGTGGTCACCCACTCACAAGGTACCCTAAACAGAAATCAAGGGATGATTCTGTGTGCCATTTGGAAATCACTTACAAGATCTCTCAACACATCAGAGTTTAATTTCTCTGATAACTAGTGGACACAAATGCTGACCAATGATTGAGCATGTGCCAACATCCACTCTCCAGTGTTTCTATTGTACTTGTGTAACGATTCCTGCGCATTCGGTATTTCGTTAGCAATGTATTCATTCATAATCAAAACTTGTTATTTGTTTATATTTGTGTGATCACCCAAACCTTGGTGAAGCCACTAGTCTATGTATCGAAACTAGTAGGCAACAGTTAGTACCAAATCTTTGAGACAAATAAACCCGGTGTTAGTTATTTTTATTACGAAAGTTAATTAGTTTTAAAAGCAAAATGTCTTCCCCATGATAGACCCATTGAGTCTAATAATCAGGAAAATGAGAAACGTAAATTAAAATATCATTCTTATTCTTCATTTATTTTATTTCAAAAATTGAAATTAACTTTATATATAGAATATATATATTTCAAAAGCACACCTTTTTCTTACTAACTTACTTATGGTTTATATGATAATATAATTTTCCTCGTATCAACAGGGATCCGGAGTGGAAGGAGCAATCAATCGACCGTGAGATGCGGTGATTAATTCATTCAATCCAATACCCTTGGAGAGTAATGGATGGTAATGCTGTAGCCAGTGAAGTTCTGAGGCTCGGCTACTGCTGTTACCCTCCTGCCATGATCAGAGCTTTAATAGCTCAATAACACCTTATCCTTACACTGTCCTCTACAGATAATGGGGAAGATGAAAAGCATTCTTGCTTCGCCCCTTTAAGCCAGTCCTTATAAGGATAAGGACTCGTATCAACAGGAATAGAGGAGGAAGAATCAAGCGACCGTAAGATGCGGTGATTGATTCATTTAATCCAATACTCTTGGAGGGTAATGGATGGCAATGAAGTTCTAACTGAGGCTCGGCTATTGCTGTTACCCTCCTGCCATGATCAGAGCTTTAATAGCTCAATAACTCCTTATCCCTACATTGTCCTCTACAGATAACGGGGAATATGAAAAGCATTCTTGCTTCGCCCCTTTAAGCCAGTCCTTATAAGGACTCGTATCAATAGCACATTACATTATACATGCTGTAAGGTAATTGGGTTTCTTTGCTGTTGCCACCACATGCAGTAGCGAACGAATTAATCTTAATACTCACAATTTAAAGAACATTTTAATTTAGAAAGAAAAGAAGCAGAAAAATTTAACTCCAACTTTACCTAATCATTTGTGTTCCTCTCTTCCTAATAAGTTCATTAGGTATGGACTCTGCCCACATATGTTTCTCATTTCTGCATCTCGAAAACATACTATCTATAAAGGATAACTTAATACAGTCCATTGTGTCACAATCTAATTTTCTAAATCTCTTTTTCACTATGGCCATAAACTTTCTATTGGGTTAATTGTCAGGAGAGTCACCTGGCCACTGAAGTAATTGGATGTTGTGACTTTCGAGGAATTCGTACTTTTTGACTTGTGGATGGAGCGAGATCCTGTTGGAAGATTATTGTTATAGCATACGAAATGTTTGATATAAATCAAAGCACAAAACTAGACAAAATACTTCAAAGTTTTAGGAAAAATAATATATTTCATAAACGCAATCGTAGTATGTATTATTATACACTGCACTAATATAAAAATATTTTAAACTTTATTGTTTTAAAAATATATCAATCCATATACTTAAAACACCAATAAATTTTAAAATAATGTAATATATAAGTTAAACGATCACAATAATAAAATTTGAAGACCTTCAGTTGGCTATCCGTAATGATGAAGAGTTGAACCGATTGCTTTCAGGAGTGACTATTGCACAAGGTGGTGTTCTTCCTAACATCCAGGCTGTGCTTCTGCCCAAAAAGACAGAAAAGAAATCCTAAATCGGGGAATAAAATTTGAAGAGATTTTTGGAATTAATCGACCGTGAGATGCGGTGATTGATTCATTCAATCCAATATCCTTGGAGGGTAATGGATGGCAATTCTGTAGCCAATGAAGTTCTAACTGAGACTCGGCTATTGCTGTTACCCTCCTGCCATGATCAGAGCTTTAATTGCTCAATAACACCTTATCCCTACGCTGTCCTCTACAGATAACGGGGAAGATGAAAAGCATTCTTGCTTCGCCCCTTCAAGCCAGTCCTTATAAGGACTATAAGCACTATAAAATTTGAAATGTATTTTATATAATAACGTTCATCAGTAAAAAATAATCTACTTCGTTCCACTCTTTAGTTCTGTGGTGCCCGAGTTCGTAACTTGACGTTTACAGAGAAAAATTCAAATTGCTTTCTAGATTACCGACTTCGATCGCTATTTTAAGAAGTTTCTTTAGTAAGCGATAGAAAGGAAATGTCTGCAACAAAAGCACTTTGTCGAACAGTTGCATTAAATGAAAACAACAACAGAAATACTTGATTAATGACTTTATCCTGAAATTTTCATTCTCTTCCTTAATTGTTAGCACTAAAAGGGACGAACGTGAACTTATCTCCACTTCACTCTTCATAATCTCGCTCCAATTTCCTTCCTGGAACGTGGCAGGTGACAAGAAGAGAGAAAAATGGAATTTGAATGTGTTGGGGTGGTTTAACATGTTTATAAAACGGTGTTTATAAAACGGAACACGGTGTTTTGCATCGCATAATTTCCGTCAGTAGCACAATTCCGAACGGATTTCCTATTCTTTCATTCACCAATTTCCGTCTCTTTCTACTTAAGGGTCTTCATTAACACACTCAGCAATGCCTCCCTCCCCTTATTTCTTTTCTCTTAGTAAAAATATTGCCGTAAATGCCAGCTTGAATAGAATCATCTGCACCTCTTTAGAGAGGATTAAGGTAAGTTCGCTTTGTAGTTTTTCAATGATTATCGGCAAACTCTGATTTCTAAAATGCATTCGTTTGATTTGATGCTGTTTCAGATTCTAATAATACATTTTTATGACGCGGGTCAGACACGGCTGTATAATAAGAGAAATCATTCGACCTCATTTCCCCTAGCTGTGACAAATGATAGCTTTTATCTGATCACACCAGATCGCGTTCTCATCATGCTTATTCTTGTTTATGCAAGATGATGTGCGCATCGAAATTCCTGCTTTTGCCAGATAATGTATTGCAAACGTTATGAAATAGATCGATTAGATTAGCAGAGTGAATGCAAAGCAGGTAAAGCAGAAATATCGGAATAAACAGTAATACAGAACTTCGTTAACTGACATAATTTAGAGGAAGTCACAAGCTATTATTCTTAGGAATTATTAAGATGGATCCTTCAACTGCTTTACAAAGGGTGATAGAATCCACTTCTACGGAGCACATTTCTCTCTCTCTCTCTCTCTCTCTCTCTCCGAATACCAGTGTGACGCAATCACACTGGTATTCAGTGTTTTCCTTAATCTTTATTTCTCACTAAGACAAACACTCACAACATCTCTCCTGTTCTCTCGCTGTTAGCTGTTGAAACAGAAAGATAATTGGATGGCGTGTTTAAAGTGTAATGCTTGGATGAAGGATTTTGAGATTTAAAATGTCCTTTTAATCTTCGGGTGTGATTGAGAAAGCTTCTAAGAAGACCTGATTGTGTGAAATAATAACCATATTTTCATAATATACTGAGGAAGTACATTCGACTTATACACTAATGAGGAATCTTACCTTTCAAGAACTTTTGAAAAGATAAATTGATTGGACTCACTTGAACTGAATTGCTGAGAAACCAAACGTCACTTTTGTCGTCTTTAATATTTTAAGATGCTGCAAAGATCTATTCCATATGAAATTAAGAAAAATTAGCAAAGGAAGGTTCTAACTTAAGATTTGTTATCGCGGTCATTATTCTTCTTCGAATGAAACAGCAAACAGGACGATACGTAATGTTTTGCCACCATAATATTTTATCTTTCTCCTGAGTATCTCCTTATAACATCCATCCTATTGCTCTTTCATCCTCGCTGACCGCACACATTTATAATCACTGATGTGCATCATTTCTGTACAGAAGGAAGATCTTGCTTTACTAAGAACTGCCGACTTCACCTCAACTGCAGGTGGTTCCGTAATGCGTTCCTCCTCCTCCTATTCTTCCGGGTTTGACACTCACCTTGCGAACGTTTAAAGGAATTTCTCATTAAGGTTGCGAGGGTTGTTCGTGATTGAACTGCATCGTGTTCACTTCGCCTCCATCGGAGTTTGTCTGTTTATTCCCGTCTTTTCATTTTAACTTTCTCGTTGTTGCGTTTGCTAAAGTGCATTGTGTGTGTGTGTGTGTGTGTGTGTGTGTGTGTGTGTGTGTGTGTGTGTGTGTGTGTGTGTGTGTGTGTGTGTGTGTGTAAGCTGATAAGAGATGTTGCTATCTGTTGAAAGGGTTTCAGGTTCATCGCAGCTCACTCACTAGATGGTGAATCTCTAGAGATGTACTTGGATACAGTGCATTCCATGCGGAGAAAATAAGGCATCTTCATTTAAAGCGACAGTCAGGAACCCTTTAGAAATACGACTAATTTTTGTTAGAAATTTTAATTTTATAATAATATTCTCTGTACACCCTTTCATATATTTCATATTAATACTATAATAAAGAGCAAATTAAAAGGTATAGTTGGATTCTTCGTGTTGTTTCCGATTTTTCTTTTGGTTGAACTTATTGCGCATTTTCGAAGGATGCTAACAGATAATCACCAATTCAATAATCTTGAATAACAATATTTTTCTCTTGCACTCTGAAAATTTCGAACCACTACATTCCCTTTTTTGAATTGGAAGTGGATTTCACTGTGACGGCTCGTCGATTTATACCGAGAATGGTAAGGTGGTCTTGGGTTATAAACTTCTGTTTCTATTCCGGATAAGTTGGAGCTTTTCGAAAGGTTTCTTCAAACATACTGAACAGTTAAAGAAAATGCGAGTTAACAGACAAAATACTAGCATTATCTTCTCCAGTGCAATGGATCAAATTGGGGTTTATTTTATCTTCTTTCCTTAAGAAAACGCGATTCCTTAATTCTGAAGTAGCCCATAATCACAATTGCATGTCTTTCCCTCCCTCGCTTTGCACTGCAGTTTCATTTTACTTGATTATTATACGAAGCGGAGACAGCAAGTGCCAAAGTTATCGGAAGCAACAGTTTATGTAATTCCGCCCTTCCCCCACTATATATCTCAGCAGTAAATGATGCAACTTTAATTCATACTAATAAGTTAATATGACTGGAATTTTTTGAAAATAGTTTCAAACTTAACGGAACAAAAATGCATCAGAATATCTCCCTTCTGTCTTTAATAAGTGGAGGATCTCCTGATCACTAGCAAAGCTTTTGTCGCTGTCAATTGATTGTCGCTATTTTTAACTTCTGCAAATCTATTTGCCTTTTGACCTGGATTCTGAGAGGGTTTCTTAAGGCAGTACCACCCTCCACGTGTGTTTAATGCAAACACATCTGTCGGCATAGCGGAAGGGGGATTTCATGAGGGGTGGAAGGAAGAACAGCAAGTCCATTGAATGAAAAATAAGCAGAGATGAAGCTTTGCGTGGAATTATTCTACAAATTACAAACAGAACTTGCAATGTTTAGGAATGTGAGCAATACGCCATATAATATTACCTAAAATTGTTAAATTTCAACCCAATCGTAATTCCAAGCCTAAAAATTCGTGGCGTGCATTACGAAAGAGTTTCGCGAAATCGTAGTGATGTTACGCTGAGTGTATTGCATGCAGGAGTACTCAGTTTAAATGCTGTTGCTAGAAGTAATATTCCACTGGGTTCCATTAAGATTGCTGACTTATTAACCAAAGGCTGATATCAGATTCGTTTATCTGATATCAGGTCAGTCCCATCGGGCATATTGTCACCATTTTGGGCACTATCTGGTCCACACCAATCCCCTGTTAAACATAAGAGGATCAAGATGTGCTCATTGAGGATCAGAGGACCTACATTGTGGAGGAGAAACTTTAAAGAAAGATGAATTCGTGCCTAGAAATTGGATACTCATATTAGCTATGCTTAGCCAACTCGTCTACGAATCACGGGAATATAACAAAGGAGTTGCAGTTGTTAGTTCCTTAAATTGGAAAATGTATGCGAAAAGAAGATGCCAAGAGAAAAGCTTTTCAGAAAGCCTGCGATTACATGTTGTAAACAGACATTCAGAGAAAAATGGTTTGTATTTAAATTGTAAACGATCGGTTACAATTGAATGGTGCACGAGAGTAGCTCTTCGAAGAATTTGTTCAAAGGTATTAGAGGTATTAGTTCTAGGAAAAAATCAGGGACTGTACAGATGGCAATCCTTATTATAAATTAAGGATATTAGAAAGAAAAACGTCATTGTTGTTAGTAATTTCCTCTTCCATTCAGTCACTTAAACTGAATGGAAGAGGAAAGATGAGCAAAGTGTTTGATGGAAGAGTGGAAAACCACGATTAAGTTGGAGTTTTGCGATTAGAAGAGTCTCAGAAGACCGAAATATAAGATCTTAAATATTCCGGTTCTAGATCACACTTATCGGTTTAGATGCAGTAAAATTGACGACAGGAAGTAATGATGCGACTTTTTCCATTTCGTATTATCGCAGCGTCCTGACAACCCCTTGCCTATCAGGAATTTGTAAACGATTGCAGATAATCGATTTAACACAGGAGGTTAAATCGATTTAATATCACGAGTTAAAGGGGGAAGTAAGTTAAATTTTAATTCCAAGCAGACAATCCCCTAAACTTAAGCACTTTCCCACTTATTGCAGGTTTTTCTTCACTTAACTTCCTGACATTAAAACATTGCGATGGCCTACTTGGAATACCCACAGCGATGTAATAAACGTCTTAATTACTTTCAATTGAAGGTTGAAATGATCTACGAAATTAAAAGAAGCATAAAAATTCTTGCAGTTTCCACACAAGAAAGTTTTTTTCTTTTTAAATCCGTTGATCATTAAACTGAGGATGAGCCGATTGTTCTGCTTTTATTAATTTTATATTTCTTTTGGTATTTTGATTTATTTTTGACAGAATCCCGAAACCTTCCCGCGCAGACTAAACACTGAACTTTTTTCAAGCCATTTCAGCCAATTAGGGGAGGGGGGGGGTGATGACTTCGCACCGAGCAATGAAATTCCCATCTAAACACAATCATTTCGCGTTATCGAATGCTTGGCCTGATGGCTTCACGCAGAATCGGCGAACTACTCCGCCAACCAAGAAAGAAAACCATCGGAAACTAATTCACCAGAAGAACGTTTCCTATTTTTCTGGGAAAGTTGGAATTATAATGAACAAATTTAATATGATCTTAAATATTTAGCTAAGTAGGCGATTATCTTAAGCAATAGTCTTTAGTTATTGGTGGCCTTAATTTATTATTATTAAGCTGATAGTCAACACTTTACAATTTAAAAGGGGGGGGGGAATATAAAAAAAAACAATATAGAAATAACATTCTTAGTCATGGGGAATATGCAAGCGGAACCTGTTTGATGACGTAGAACGTAAGAGAATAAACTTACATCGGCCTTAAAAGCAATGTCGAAGCCTGAATATCTACCAGGACACCAGCAACATGTCTGCAGTATTATATTACTCAACATTATAATTATACACTCGGACTATTTCATAAATAAACAACTTATTAATATTTCTGAACTTGGAGATGAATTGTTGCCTTAGCAACCTCCTAGATTATCTATTCCCTCAGCATCTCTCTTACACACAAGCATCTCATGCAATGATAACTGTCAGTTCTCGATCACACTTTACTGCACGTACAAAACGGAAAATGTTTGTAAATTCGTGTGGACAATTTATGCTAAACACAAAGTTTAATTTTCGTTTTTAAAGTTGTAATATTTCATGGTTTTAATGTGAGTTATCTTTGGAGGTATTCTCCTGTATTCGGATGTGATTTGTGATTTCATTTTGCAGTCAGATAATCAGCATGCTGATGTGTGTTGAAGGAATGCATGCGATGATATCTCATTGTCGGATCAAAAAAGGTTTTTCAGGTCTTTTGATGAGGGAAAAAATCGAACAATTGAAAGTTAATGCATCTTACTGGGGATTATCTAACTTTGCGTGGAGAAATACTTTAAACTCATTTTCCACTGTATAGTGACAGCATTCTAGCCTACGGTAGAGTTCAGTGCTTTGCCAGAATGCGGTTGGAGTTGAATTTCATGCAAGTTCATTTTTATATTTAAGAAAACGAAAATCATTGAGATTATTACTTCATACTGTACATCTAGAATTAGTTTCTGGCGGTCATGAATCACTGATAAGTGCTGTATTAATGTAGGATGTTTTGAATATCTATAGGCTATTCCTTTAAATCATCTAAATTGCTATTTAGAGTGGTCCATTCCGAGTCTTTTGTTCGGCTAATAAGGAAAACATGGCTAGAAAATAAGACTAATAGTTGGAAACTTAGACGAAATATAAAATATCTGAAATACACGTCATTCCAATGTCATTGCGGATCACAATTGTCCTTCAGGAAGTGCATTTGCTCGAGATTATGTTTGGGATAAAAAAAAAAAAATGTGAATCCTGTGAAAAATCTCTTACGGACGGAAAGCTTCCAAAACGCCATCGGTGTGAAAGTTCATCCACGTTAGCTCTGCTTTCCCTCAACAGGCAGGAAAATAGGTGAACGCGCGTGCACGTGGCTAAAATATTTTACGACGGTCGGTGTGTGTGGAAATCGGCGCCTTTCGCCTAGTAGAGCACGTTGTGGGAAACGCTATGTGCAGTTTTCGTGTTAGAAAAAATCTATTCGTGTCGCTACCTAAAGAGAGATTGTGTTGGAATTATTTCTTTCATCTTGACCCCTCTCCCCCCAGATCGGAAAGGAAGATTAAGTGACATGCAGAGATTTTTAACTGGGCTTCTTCTAATTTCATAGTTCTTTTTAACTTATTTTACTTATAGGTGCAAAGAGATTTGTGTAGTTTAAATATTCCAGTCGCAGTTTCTCAATGCAGAAATTATGAAACAAAAAAGTCTTATTCTTATAAATTGATCGCAACGTAATTGGATGCTTCTAATCAATGTAGTAATTATTTAAAATTCTCAATCCTTCGAGATGATCGCTAAACATGGATTGTTTAAAATATTTTCAAACACTTGTAAAATGCATTATTGGCATACTCTATTTGTTAATTAAGTGAACATTTATTAAAATGAGCCAAGCGCCGTTGTTTTGGCGAACTTTTGGAAAACCGGCACATCGAACTGTGATCCGCACTGCCCTGTGTAACCCATTGATCACCATCGGCTGTGGTGTTGCGTTGTTTCCTTCATTTTCGCGATGCACTGACACCGAACACACAAACTGGTTCTGGAAATTATGTTCGTTCGACGAAATTGTGCTCATTATTCAGACCAGACCAGAGCCCGCTTATGTATGACTACGTACAACATGTTTGTACATGAAACACAGAGCGAGACTTCGCAATATACCTGCACAGTTTAAAGCAAAAAATCCATCAGACCTTGGGAAACATCAAATTGCTTTCTTTATTCGCTTGAGAGATTTAAAATTGATTCGCTTTTTTAAGAAGTTTCTTAATGAAACCGTGGAAGATAGCTTCGCTGCGATTATATACCCGGGACGAACCAACACGGGTGGAACAGTTGCATGCAATGACAACGAAAGAACTGATTGATGACCTTACCCTGACCTTTCCGTTCCATTCCTTAATTATCGCAGTGAAAAGGACGAACGTGAACTCATTCCCACTTCACACTGTAGCTTCAAACTTCCTTGCAAGGGCGAGAATAAAATCAGAAAATCGATCTTGAATGCGTGAAAACACCAAAGGGGTTGTGGTGTTCTAGCAAACACCAGATCTCGTTCGTTCTCCGATTTCCGTCCATTTCTACTTCAGAGTCTTCATTAAATTGCACAAATGACATCGGAATGTCAACACCCACGTGCGTCGATGCCCCTCTTGTTTTCCCTAGGCTTCTACACACTCATTAATCCCGACAGATGAACTAATGCAACCTCGGTCAGGACACGTGATGGTATTTGAATAAGTTCGTAAAGCAAAAATTACAAATTCAGATTTCTGAGGAACCGTCGTCAAATTGTCAGTGAAAAAACATTCCCGTAAATGCCACTAGTTTATCAAGAGAGAAGAACCAAAAGGCTGTATTTACCATTGCCATCATTGTTTCAGCCGCACGCGCGATTAGGATCACCACTGTATTAAATTTGTCAAATTTTCAAATCTTTTTTAATGAAAGTATGATTCAAAATATAAGAGATTGATCTTGAACTTCAGCATAACCAATCATGGCGCTCTTTCAGCACCTTTCTGTCTAAATTTCTGATTTGTCGATTCATTAACTCACACTGTCCATTTCTACATTACACTTGGGGTCAACAGAAGGCCACCTTCAAGCAGGAAGCGCGCATGGCTAGAAATGAGGCACACCAATTATCCAATCAAAGCATTTGAAGTAAGCAGTCATAAAAACTGATTTCCCCTTTGAGGAGGTTTCCCAGCTGAACACTTCCTTTCCGTGGGAGTAGAAAGAGTTTATTCTCTTAACAGACCGTAATTGTGGTGGATTTTGAAGTGAGTGATGAAGAAATGTTTATTAAGAGTTTTAACGTGAAATAAGAGAGACACACATCATCTCTTCCTCCTTCGTTAGGGTAATTTGTCTAATGAAATGAATTGACATACAGAGGAAGATGTCACAATGTTGGTCGTGCTTGATTATATGCACATCCTACTGCTGCATTCGCGAGATTTCCAAATGAGATCCTCAAAGTACTTCTTGTTTTCACTGCAAAATGCTTTATTATCATCATGAAAATGTGTTTTTTTCTTTCTTCAAAACACTGAACATCGAAAACTGCTTCCGAAGAGCAATTCTCTGCGTCCGTTGTTTATGAAGACATTTACTTTATATTTCTAACAGCAAACCTTGATGTTCGTTAAATGTTCGTTTGAATAACATATGCTTTTTCTCTGTTTAAAATATTATAAAATTTTATTTCTATAAGAAATCATAGAACATTTATTATATTCTTAAATATATATAAGAAATATTTTTAAAAAAAATTAAATTCTTTTAAAAATTCTTAAAATATATCAACCACCTTTATTAATATTTTATCATAATATTTTAATAGGCATCAAGAGATAGGAAAAGTTTTATTATTATTAGCTGATATATCATCTGAACATTACATTAAATTACTGGCAGTATTCCGAGATTATCGAACTGTTTTCCATTTGGGCTGATTCCAAAATTTATTGGTTTATTTATTTTAATTATTAATGAAATGTGTTGTGAAGTCAGTTTGTCCTAAAGATTGACTTTTTTTTAGTAAATGCTATCTATGATTTGTCGTGCACAGAGATGATATTACGAATTAGATTCTCCAGAATGCACGCTGTTGCTTATACGTTTAGAAAGTATCTTCTAACAGATAATTATAATAATCGAATTATAAGCACTTGCTATTGGATCGGGAAAGCTACAGCCTCGCAGTATGATCACTAATTATTCTCCCCCCCTTTTTTCAAAAATTTAGAGTTTATTTCCATCTGATAGTTCGTCGATTTATATCGAAGTTAGTGATGTTTTTTTTTTCTTTCGTAAGCTGTTTGTTTCTATTCCGAATAAGCAGGATCTTTAGGGAATTTTTCTTTCCAGTTAAATAAAATTCTGGTTGAAAGACATCTACTGCAATGCAGTCGTAAATAATTCAGAGAAGAAATAAGAACAGTCGATATTTTAGATATCGTTGATATTAACGTTTAGCCTCTTTATTATGTTAGTTTTAATAATAAGTTGATAAATGAGCAGAAAATTAAATTAATAACTTTCCCGAAATAGACGGGTGTGCAGTTACTTAAGGTATTCTTTTTACTTGTCGAAATCTAATTGCTTCAGAGTACGACACCTTCTTTACACGAAGATGCAACAGTTATCTTTCGCTATTTATTTGACAAATAAAACTAATCAGTTTTTATAATGCAAGTCGTTTGTTTTTTTCTTTTTGAGTTTAATATTTCGTCTAAAATAACTTCGTTTGCATTTGGTCATCCTTAGATGTTACATCTGAAGAACGTGAGTCGGGTTCTTTCTTCAAAGTATAATTATTCGAACTGTGTTGCTTATTTATACTAGAAGATTGGGAAAAACAGAATAAAATGCTGTTCGTAGCAAGAAATTTCTTGTTTGCCTACGGTACAATATTTTACAGCAACAACTGTCTTCATTGAAAGAAATGGGTTCGAATTCCGTGTCTGATGAGGGATACCGTCACGGTAGGACACACTGACGGACGACACTGAATTTGTTCATCAATATTAGAATAGGGTTGAAAGAAGTGAAGTTCCTTCGTAGTGTAAAAGGGAGATGAAATCCTGATTCGAATTTATAAATTTATCTAATAAAGATATTAGAAAGGAATTTGAAACTCTTGGTATTCAAGAATTTGTCAACAGAACTAATCTTAGGTGCTATAGCCACTTAACCAACCAGTTCGAAACAGCTGTCAGGCCAGTGAAACCTTATCAAAATGGACCAATAAAAGACGAATATATGGACTCTTAGGCAAAGCGATCATGTCTTCTAGTAAATGCCGGCGAGTATATTCCTGTAAGTTCTCTGGTCAACTTCTTCGAAACTTTCATAGTTACGTAAAGAAGTTGACCACAGAGCTTACAGGAATTAGTAAAGCAAACGATCAGAGTTTGCTTTACAAACTCTCATCGACAATATATCATTGAGTGATGTTTTTAATCAAGTCATTCTGTTTATCGAATACGAGAGTTTATTTGATGAAATATAAACTGCATTGATTAGGAAGAACACAAGGACCTCCACCACACTGAATATCATCTAATCAATTAGTGTAAAGAGTTTATTTAACCACCTTACCGGCCGTTATGGATCAAATACGCATCCGCATACGCTTCGTATCCATCATATATTTCATTGTTATAACAATGGTATTACAATTTTAATAAGCACTTCGCATCCATGATAACGTGAACGTCTATAGACGTCTTGGCCGGTAGCGTGGTTAAAATTGTCAATGCTGTGCGGCATCCACACTGTATAAATGGTGTCGGGAAGTGCCTCGCGGTATCTGAAGTCTATCCAACATCGCACATTTGATTCTGATCAAAAGAGGGAGATGGTCTCACACTGGCAGGTGAAAATCATCTACCACCATTTACGAATGAAACAATAGTTATGGGAATCGTTATTTTATTTTTATTGTGCAATTCTTTTCTACATTAAACATGGATTTACATTCATTTGTTATAACAGGTAGGTGTACGACGGAATATTTCGAAGTAGTTCAGACTACATCATCTCTTTCAGGATGCTGACTCCACGCATTGTTCTTCTATTCTGTTTTCCAACGTTAACTTTCTTCAATATTTAATTATCCTTTTGGGAATATGACAAATGCAATTCATGAGGCCTTGATTCATTTATTTTCGCGGGGAGCGCTTACAATAGAATTTCTCGTATATTTGCCCGATACCATTTTGCAGTGATATATGGCTGTGCCCTATAACGTTCTTTTGAGTTTTGGGATTGGTTAGATTTTCGTGATTCTGTTCTTTCTAGCAATTTGGTTTCCTCCGACTTCTAATCGAGGTTATCCGTTTTGAAAATGGCAGGTCAAAGAAAACGTACGACGACGAGTTTGATAAAATTTTTACGGTAAGGAGAAAATATATTGAAAGCGTTGGGGGGGGGAACGCTATGTTGTGAAGTAGCGTATAAATAAGTCGCTATTTTATTTATTTTTTATTATTTTATTGACATTTTAGATGAAGGAACTACCGCAACGGACTCTTGCCCTCCGCCACACTTCTTACAGTCCACTGGAGAAGACTGATGGTAGAAACCCAGATGACAGAATAATCCATTTGGCGTATTTCCTTCGCCCATAAGTTTTTTTTTTCCTTTGGACAATTCTCAGTAACTCCAGTTCAAAATCGAATCCACTGTTTGCTCTGCTTTGTCTGATTATGCAACTGATTACTGTTGTGGATCTCCACTGCGATAAATTTTCTTTTAAATCTCTTTTTTTAGCATATTCATTGGTCTTTTTTGCTTCTTTCCAATACGAAACCTCCTGATTATTCTTCCTTTATTTTTATATGGCGCACTAGGATTCTGCAGTTTCTCCTTGAGAGGTTATTTCGTGACCACAAGAATCGCATTTCGCCTTCCATCTCCACCAGATGTGCATTCTTATTGACAGAAAACATTATTTATTTGAACATTCAAAAATCAATGAATAATTTCTACAGAACATTCTTTTTTTATATTTAAACCGAATAGAAAACCACTTAATTGAATTTTTTTTTTCTAAGACGATGGTTGATTTAACGCGAGAAACGCAGGATTGAAAAAATCAATTTATCGGGGAGAGGTGTTTTATTAATTCTATTGATAAATCCTTGTTATGTGAGTATAGGAGGGGTGTTATTAAAACACCGACAGACAAATAATAATCTAAATATTTTACCTGTTTTTTAAGAATAAATTTTATATTAAGATCTTTAAGAGAAATTAAATATATTTATATACAATTTAAGCAAATTTTCAAAAATATTGCTGGATTTCATTCCAACACCATAAAAAAGTTTAAAAAGTAAAGAGGTAAAATTAAATTATAAAGAAAGGAACGAGAATTGGATGGCAATGCTGTAGCCAGTGAAGTTCTAACTGAGGCTCGACTATTGCTGTTACCCTCCTGCCACGATCAGAGCTTTAATAGCTTAATAACACCTTATCCCTACACTGTCCTCTACAGATAACGGGGAAGATGAAAAGCATTTTTGCTTCGCCCCTTTAAGCCAGTCCTTATAAGGATAAGGAACGAGAATTTGTTTACATACGTGGCACATGTAAAGTTGAGCGGTTTTAAATGCGATTTCTCTGTTGATAGAATTTCGGCGAATTGCTGTACGGATTCCCAGTACAATTTTAAAGTACAATCTCCGAGTTTTGTGAACGGACAATGACATTTCTTCTAGAGTGAATTGTCTTCTTGGACAGCAACAAAGAGTACGAATTTCGTTTCAAACGTTTTTGCACTTTCCCATTAAAATAGTCGTCCTCTTAACCTTCTGCGGATGCGTTTTATGACAGCTGAATGAAGTGTGTTTGAAATTGACGACGTGTCTTCGGCGTTGGCATTTAACACAAACGACATCAATGGACTCAACTGTTCCATCTTCACTCGGGTATTTTTGGACTCCTTTTTTTGAATAACAGCGGTAGGAAATCGATCTTGTTTCGAAAACTGTAAAGCATCTTCAAGTCGTCGCCATTTTAGTTTTCACTGTTTTGTAGTCCCATCATAGCGAAATGTTATTCGGAGATTAACGCAATGGTTTACACCAGTGCTTCTCAAACTTCTGGATGTCAAGGCCCCCTTTGCAAAAATTAAAATATTTCACGGCCCCCTCGAAACAAAATCATAATAGAGAGATATATTATTATAATATTTATTGTATTTACATTCAATACAAAACATACACAGCGAATATTGCAAAAATCAAATGCAAATCTTACATTTTTTGCCTCTTACTGTTTGGTTCTGAAGACGATGCGGGCTGTTCTGGTAAAATATGAAGCACTGTCCTTTTTTTTTGAGTCTGTTTCTGCTTCTTCTGATTGTTCGCGAGATTTTTTTTTATTTTTTATCAGCCACTTATCCATCTCAGGGTTAAATTTTTTAAACGTAGAATAGATCAAATAATATCACCATTTACCAATACTGGCACACTACAGACTGATAACATGAAATTAGTGAATATTACCTGAATAAGGGAATCCCCGGACCAGGAACATTTTTCTCTTTTGTGACTTTTCTCCCTTTACGGTAATTAAGCCTAACACGAACAGACGGCAAAGACAGGTTATTAAAACGTGCATATGATTGGTGTGGTATTAACAAAAGATCGCGCAACCGAAAGATAAAAGCATAGCTGATAATTGAGTTGAAATGCTAACTCTCTTCAACCGAATTCCATATGTGAAACTGCCATAACATTCATTATATATATATATTACTTAGTTTTAACACTTTTACGAATTTTAACACGTTCGGTTGAATTTTATTGCTGCCTTGGAAATCGAATTCACACACATCTAATTAATAACAATAGTTTTTAGTTAGATACTGTGTTTGCCCATGCAACATATGGTTTTGTTTCAGTCTATACAGCATAGTTTCTGTATGAGGGGACATGTGATTCATTAATTAGTGTGTTTTTATCCCAGTTGTTTCTAATTGCACTGTTTGTTGAGAAATATATTACACAGACTTCTCATACCTTATTCACTGGCATAATAAAAGTACTTGTTTTTATTGCCTCTGCAGTATGCAGGCAGTTAGGGAGGGTGTGTTGTTTACCACTGCAAGCGAGTTACTATCTCCCCACATGAACTTGTTTAGTTTTTTTCATGTGTGAAGTATATGCGAAACTTATTGGTAACAGAAAACTAGCTCGGATGACAGTGATAATATAAAACGAGTTTTGATATGTATATAAAGTCAATATCAACAGTCCCTGATTACGAACGCGTGATGAAAGGGACGGGAAGATTTGGAGCTTCCCTGGAGAGCATTCGAAGTAAATACAATTAACCACTGCCTTGAAATGAAACATATAAATAAGCAATATTTACTAATATTCATTAAGCGCCGAAATACGCAGGAAGCAAAGTTTGTGAACCAACACCAATGTGTGAATTTTTCCATTAAAATATAAAAAATAACAAACAAGAAATAATAAAAATTAAATACGTTTCTTTTAAAATACAAAAATCTACTTAGTCTTAAAACATTTTAAATTTGTTTTCATTATCTCACGGCCCCCCTCAACAAAACCTACGGCCCCCAAGGGAGCCTCGGCCCACAGTTTGGGAAGCGTAAACTTTACACGATGATCCCTAACACATCACCGCTACATCGCGTTGTTTTTTTGAATCAGAAAGAGCAATACAAAGAAAAAAAATGGAAGTTCAGTTTCTTTAATGGCATTTGAAACGCACCGTGAGAGTACTGCACATCCCCAAAACCTGTCTTAGTAGATTTCGTTCAACTCCTGCAAAAGCTGAATCTTCAGGCATCCAGACTTACTATGTAAGACATTTGATTGCACCCGACGCAACAGGGAGGCTCTCTATCCACACTTTTTCTCGTTTGTTGTACGAGTGGTCCATTTATTTATTTGAGTCCTTTTTGTCACTTTTAATATTCGACCGACATTCAATTTATTTTGCGAGGAACGTTTACGAATTGTCATATTAAAGATTACGTTCATATAACACAACGTTCTTGTTCGTGAAATATGCTGACACTTATTTGGAAGTTGGACTATTTAGCATTAATAAGGGAACAGACGTCGAGTCACTAACGATAAGCCATTTAAACAATTTATCCACGTGCGTGGCATTTCTACTCAAAAGAGACTTTATTGACGATCAATCCTTGTTCGTTTGGACGACCTGTCTCGACTAATGAGGAAGGTGGGGTGTGTGTGTGGGGGGGGGGGGGGAAGTACAATAAATCCACCGCACTCGAGTCAGTTCGCAAGGAAATCCCTCTTGTGGAATCGCAATCAACCCTTCAGCACCGCAAAACGCTGATTACGAAGCAAAGAAAAACATTCCATCATAATATTTCGGAGGAAGGATTTATTTTTTGAGACATTCAGCATTATTAGAGGTCAAATTATACGATCCAAATACCCTTTTTTAGTTCGGAGATTTAAGAAATCTAAAAGGAAGAAAATCGTATGTCTTACGAAATGAAACTTTTTTTTTATATTTATTTGGAGTGATTACGTACTGTCCATTGATTTTTGTTAGATTTAGTCTTCCACAATTATATATTATTGATCACACTTTTTATTTTGCTTCAAGTACCTTTGCAATAGTTTGATAAAATGAAAGCTTACAAACAATTCTAATATTGTATTAATCGGGGGTACCTTCATAATCAACAGTAAAACTTGATGCGCATTTACATATACATAGGCTTGCCAAATGATACGGACCATCTCTCTTTTACTTATGATTTCCCCTCCCAACCCCATTTTTTTTAAATTTGTTAGGACACTTCAATTCTATTTTACTAAATTACCGTCATTCCACTTACGGTAACACACTAACTGTGTTTCCGTAAGTGGAATTAAGGTTGTTATCGTGTGAAGGATGTTAAAAGGTTTGCGGACTTCGTTTAATTTAGAAGCTCACGAAGTTCCGTTTCTCTCCAGGAAATTCTCCTTTGTTAATCGATGTGAAAATGAAAAAATTTTATTCAACCCTTAACGTATTCACCACGTGAGCATTAGAAAGAAACAGAATTGATTATTTTCAGCGCATGCCAATTCGATTTCCATTGTTGTAAATCGACATTTATCTCCCATTGTTAGAATTCGGCTTGAAACAGTTGTTTAATTAGTGTTGCCATTCGCGTGAAAGTGGTGATTGTTACAGCAAAGGATGTCCCACCTGCTCACGAACACGGGAAAATATAATAATCAAAAGTTTCATCAGATGGTCGGAAAAGAAGCAAGAAACGTACCAGAACTTCAAGATATTATTTTAAAAAAATGGTTCAAATTACGTCCGTGGCCAGGAGATATCGTGTCGGCAGTGCTCTCGTCCCGGTGATTATGTTTTAAGCAATGTTTTTGAAATACAACATCTCCGACAGCATTTGGTTGAGTGAACTACGGACATTTCGATAGCGAATCTCATCACTTTACGCAGGGGAAAAGAGTGATTGAGGCTGTCAGAAGGCAGAGTCCATCAAGAACACGGGAAGCATATCGGTAATAAGAATTACCGGCTATTGTCCACTGCTATTTCTGTAAAAGCTTCTCGTCAGGAGGCACTGCTGCCTGCATTCTTTCTCAGTTAAATGGAATTGACAAAAGTGTAAAAATGGGTCTCGTGTTTGTTTTGTTTTTTTTTTCGTCTGCTTCACTTCCCCTTCGCTGAACAAATGATTGATGACCCAGCTGTCATCAAGACTCACTTTCATCACATTCAAGCAGTTGATTTTATTTCATTTCAGCCAGTGGATCAAAATTCCACCTTATTCAAATACATTAATTCATAAAGGTCATAATTAAAAATAATTAATTATAATAATAATTAAGAATAATTAATTATTAAATAAAGTCTTCACATCTAAGTTTTTTATACTTTAATATAAAATGAATGTATATTTAAAATAAATGGAAAGTAAAAATAGCTTCTTTTTTTTACTTAATAATTCTTGGATATTTTTTTAAAACTTTCAAACACCATTTACTTACCTGAAGTTAATATGATTATATAGCAACCAAACGAGTTTATGTTACGAATTGATGAGGATTGGAAATTGACCGTGAGATGCGGTGATTGATTTTCAATCCAATACCCTTGGAGGGTAATGGATAGCAAAGCTGTAGCCAATGAAGTTCTAACTGAGGCTCGGCTATTGCTGTTACCCTCCTGCCATGATCAGAGCTTTAATTGCCCAATAACACCTTATCCCTACACAGTCCTCTACAGATAACGGGGAATATGAAAAGCATTCTTGCTTCGCCCCTTTAAGCCAGTCCTTATAAGGACTATAAGGACTATGTTACGAATTGGAATATATGAAGTGGCGAAAAACGAGATGAATTAAAAGTCCTTTTTTGGACTTCCAGGGTAACAAATGGTAATGCTGTAGCCAATGAAGTTTAACTGAGGCTCGGCTATTGCCGTTACCCAGCCATGACTAGAGCTTTTTAGCTCAACAATACTCCATCCACTCAGATTTACTTCATTCAGATGACGGAATAAAGAGTCAAGGACTCAGTCCATCGCCCAGTTCTTTTAAGAACTTTGTTACGAATTGAAAAGTCAGGGGTGAGTAGAGGAAAAGTCCTTTTTAGGACTTCCAGGGTAACAAATGGCAATGCTGTAGCCAATGAAGTTTTAACTGAGGCTCGGCTATTGCCGTTACCCAGCCATGACTAGAGCTTTTTAGCTCAATAACACTCCATCCACACAGATTTACTTCATTCAGATGACGGGATAAAGAGTCAAGGACTCAGTCCATCGCCCAGTTCTTATAAGAACTATATTACGAATTGAATTCGTTGTTCTTTCGACAAAGTCACATACAGGAATTAAGAGATAGGAAAAGTTCGATTGGCAAGAGCTGGATGAGTAGCGATTTTAACGAGGTACAGTTCGGTTAAGATTTTATAGGATGTGCATTCGTACCGTAAGTTTGATGTTATTCGGTGGTGATATCTGGTCTTAGAGCTACCGTGGGAACATGTAAAGACTTCGTTTCTCATGAGAATTCGCCGTAAAGTCTATATTTCCAAGTCGCGCTGTTCATTGTCGTTCTAGTGTGTTTTGAGTGTTGATTGCAGTCTCGCGATAGTCCTTTGGTGTGATGTATTTTGTGTTTATACGCTATGCGGAAGTCCTTGAGATCCAGCTCAGGTAAGCATATATTTGAATATTTTAAACATGAACAATTTAAGTCCCGATGTCTTTATCAAAATCGTTGGATAAGAAGCTAGCGCTCGACTTCCTCAAAAAACTGTTGAAGAAATTTGAGGTAGAGTGGCCAGTGTTTCTAAACCTATATTCAGCGACAGACGACTCCACAGAAGAGGACAACTCAACACCAGGGGAAGAAGGGAAGACGAACCTGATAATCTCTGCTCCCACTCCAAAACATGATACAGAAACCCATGCTCGGAAAAAACGTAAAACAGCGGAGACTTAGATAAACGAGGCGATGGAAGAAGATACCCCCAACACTGACCTCCCCACATCCAACAACGAAAAAGATCCTCCAATTGTTCTACGGGAAAAAGAACGTTGAACAGCCCTTAGTCCTATTATGCAAAACCACCAAATTGCTGCCTATTCATGGGCAAAAAACGTAGACGACGGAATTAAAATCCAGCCTGCCACAGTAGCTGACTACAGACTCCTCACAAAAACCATGGATAAGTCAAATATTAGATATCATACTTGCTCACTGAAGTCGGAGAAAAACCTAAAAGTTGTACTCAAGGGAGTAACAGAAAACATCTGCACAGATGAAATTACTGAAGACCTCCCCCTCCACGATCTCCCACCTGTCAAGGTTAGCAGAATAGTATGGGCTGACAAGAGTCCAATGCCCCTGGTACTCGTTGAGATACCCAAAACACACAAGAACATATACAACATAACAACGATCTGTAGACTGAAAATCACAACAGAACCACTAAAGAAAAGAGCCTCGTCGGGCCAGTGCTACAGATGTCAGAAGTACGGACACGCACACAAACTCTGCAGAGCAGACTACAGATGCCTCAAATGTGGGCAAAACCACCCCACAGCAACCTGCTCAAAACCCAGGACCTCACCAGCCAAATGCGCGAACTGTGGGGACCCGCACCCGGCAAACTACAGAGGCTGCAGTCACTACCCTAAGAATAAAACAGACAACAAAAGGAAGCATCTCTCAACCCTGCACACAGGCACCAGAGTTAACGGCTCCCCAGTTGCCTGACACCCAACAAAAGACAACAAAATACCAGCTCTGGAAAATGCCAACAGTATGGAAAGCCACCGTCGAAGCAGGACATACGCCGAAGTAGCCCGCTCATCCAAAGATATCCATCAGGACCAAATTCTTCCAAACATGACAACAGTCATCACAGTCTCATTGGCAAACATGCTTCAAGACTTCAGTAAGTTAAACCCTTCACCAAACTCCACAAAAAGATTTCTAAAAGAAACTCAAACCATATTATCAATGCTTGTTAATGAATAAAACTAGATTACTCCCAGACTCACTACAGATCGCCGCTTGGAACTCCAATGGCCTAAAAAACAAGACACTGGAACTTCAAGAATTCTCTCACAGATACAACCCTGACGTCATCCTAATTAATGAAACTCATCTAAGACCTGCAGACAATCCAAAACTGAGAGGCTACTCACTATATAGAAATGACCGACTGGACTACAGAGGTGGTGGTACAGCCATATTTATCAGGAACTGCATCAGGCACAATGGAATACTCAACCCCCCAACCTCCAACCTACAACTCACCGGTGTTCAAGTCCACACAAACTCAACTGGAAGACTTAAAATCTACGCCGCCTACAACTCCCCCGCTAAGACCATGCTATTTTCTGACTTGGATGCTGTACTAGGTACAAATGAATCCATCATCGTCGCTGGGGACTTAAACTCCAAACATCCCTCATGGATCAGCAGAACAACAAATAAAAATGGCCGTATCCTCTTCAGCTACACAGGATTAAACAACGCTGTCGTAACAGGACCCACTGAACCAACCCACCACAGCCCAACTGGCACAGCCGACATCCTAGACATCGCCATCCTAAACAACATCAAATACCAGCACAGCATTCAAGCACTGAACGAATTATCATCAGACCACAACCCAATCCTACTTCACTTAGGGAACAAAGATCAGTCACCCCCCCCCCAAACCTCCATTGTCTGGGAGAAACTTAGGAAAGTGCTACCAGAACACATTGGTCTGGTTCCTCATATAAAAGCCAAGGAATAAATAGACACAGCAATAAAGAACCTCACCAATCAAATCAATAAAGCCATAACAGCAGCCACAGCATCCACGATTACCCATAAACAAAATCGTCTCCCGGAAGAAATAATGGACTTAATAAGGGAAAAAAAACAGACAAAGAAAAAGATATCACAACACTTGTGCTCTCCAGGACAAAACAGCCCTCAACAGATTAAACAAATCTGTCCGAGAAGCTCTCCAGAACCACAGGAACCAACAATGGGACAACAAGCTCACCTCCATCTCCACAGCAGATCATTCCATATGAAAATTCCTAAACAAACTCAGGAACAAGCGCAAATCCCTCCTCTGCAAGCAGAACAGCACCTTGCATACAGATGCTGACAAAGCCGAAGCCGTAGCAAGAAACCTAGAGAAACAATGCAGTCCTGCATATGAGAACCTAAACATCAGCCACATATACAAGATCCATCGTAAAGTCAGGTTCACAGTAAATCCCGATGACAATCCAAGCCTATAATGCCTACCTCACCTACCGAAATAATCGGCATCATCAACCATCTCAAAATCAAAAAAGCCCGAGGTCCTGACGGCATCACTAACCAAGTCATTAAGGCACTGCCAGTCAAAACCATACATTAATTAGCACATCTAGCAAACATCATAAACTCCATCCTCAAATGGCAGCACTTCCACCAGTCATGGAAAATAGCTGACATCATACCAATTCACAAACCAGGCAAAGACCCACACCTACCTGAAAATTACCACCCCATCAGCCTGCTATCCAATTTAGGGAAAATAGCTGAGAAAATCATCCTCATCAGACTCCAAGATCATGTCAACGAACTAAATATCATTCCACAAGAACAATTTGGCTTCCGTTAAAATCAGAGCACCACCCAACAGATCCATAGACTGGTAGAATACATCACCACAAGATTTAATTGGAATCAACACACTGGAGCCGTTTTCCTAGACATCTCAAAGATCTGGCACCAAGGCCTCCTCTACAAACTTATCATCGCCAAGCTTCCACTAAACATGATACACCTGAACAAATCATACCTCTCCAACAGGAGGATTCAAGTCAAAATCAATGAAACAGTCTCAACCCAACGGAAAATCCTCGCTGGAGTTCCTCAAGAATCACTGCTAGCCCGATCCTGTTCAACATCTATGTGGCAAACATCCCTCAAAATCCTCTCACATCCACCATCGCCCTTTATGCAGATGAAACGGCTATTCTAGCCAGATCTCGCCAACCACATCTCGTTAACAAAAAACTACAAGACACCATCCTGAATCTAGAAAAATGGTTTACAGACTGGCGACGACAATTAAACCCCCAGAAAAGTACAACGATACTCTTCACAAGACGACGAGCCCCAAAGGAGACATCACCCTGTTCAACTCCACAATTCCCTGGAAAACTGAAGCAAAATACCTCGGAATACTTCTCGATAAGCGATTATGCTTCAACAGCCACGTCAAGAGCACATACACCAAAGATTCAAAAGTTATCGCCCAGCTATACCCCTTGATCAACAGACACAGCAAACTAAGCTCAAGAAACAAAATTCTACTGTACAAGACAGTGATCCGTCCCACAGTTATATACGCCTCCCCAGCCTGGAGCCATACCTCCAAGACAAACATCCTCAAGCTTCAAAGACTACAGAACAAGTGTCTGCGAATGATACTGGACGCCCCGTGGTTCATCAGGAACGCCCAGATCCACGGGACATAAATATCCCCTACATCTCTCCACTACTACGCTCCCTAGCAGAGAAATTCTTTATGAAGACATCTACGCATCCAAACCAACTAATACAGCAAGCCGGAAACTATGAAATGACCACCGGAAACATAAAAGACCGAAAACCATCCTATTTCGGAATTTAAAATAGGCTTGACTCATCCACTTATGTTAGAACTTCACGGCTGCACGCATTTTGATATTTTGATAAACGCTTGAATCCAGTTTCACGATGTTTGCGAATAGTAGTAAAGATACTTCGTCTTACCAGTGGGACAAAAACCAGTCTGGCCCTGCTTTCCTGTTTAATTCACTGGTCTCTATGACAGTAACGACACCATGCGGTCGTAGGTTTGGTGCCCACAGGAGGATTGATTGTACATCTCCTAGTCGTCAGAGATATCACTCTGGTAAACTTCCTGGATGTGTAACTAGATGGCGCTAATTGCTCTGTTTATCCTGTGTAATCTGCCGTTACAAAATGTTAAGTTTTTGGACAGTAAGTTTAAATGTTTTCCGTCTTTCTCGTGCGATTACATGCATGCAATTGTTATTTCTTATGGTCAGCTAACGCTGTAAAAACTTACTATCCTTAATATCCCTTAATGAACCAGGGTGTTCCTACGATCCCTGGGGTCGTAGGAACACCCTAGGAACTGATCGAGTAGCAAACAGCAACTCGATCAGTTGAAGAAATAACACTTCAAAAATTTAAACAAACTTTGCGCAGTTTCTATGACAACTCTGACGTCATCACAAGTTTTCCATACTAAAACAATAGCTCAGGTTCCTGTAATGGGTTTTATTCACCCAGTTAAAACATGCTTGCTTTCTTTAGTATAAAGATAAGGATAACTACCCATGCTCAACTCCCCCCCCCCGCAATGAAGCATCTTTTGTGTGTTGACTTAAATATACACACTTTTATTTTGCACGAGGAGTATTCTTCAAACACAAGTGGACACTTCGAGTTTATTAAGCGACATAAATATCCTAATTTTTACGTAACAAACAGCGAAATGAGAATGAAGTCTTCTAATTAATCTCGCAACCAAAGTCAACATTCTTGCAAATAACAGGTTGCGTTTGTTCATTTTGTTTGCGTGCATTCCGAATATTTGAAACATCAGCAGAAAGTTCAAAGAATAAATTAGGCAGTCGCTGTACGAATTGATTTTGTGCTGCACAAAAACCTTCTGCATCAAATGCAAAAGGTTTTTGTGCAGCACAAGTGAGTTCATAAAAAATCGTTTTACGGCCATCAATCATGATTGCTCAGGAAAGCAAAAAACATTAGCGGAGCATTGCGTGTACAGTTTTAGGTAGCAGAACGCGATGTTCAGAGTGTTGCAATCCTGTTTTGTCATCACCAGGGCCGCATTTATGCTTTTGGAGGCCCGAGGCGCAACATCATTATGAGGCCCTCAAAAATAATCATTTTTTTTAGTTTATTGAAAATAAAAGTCAACATTTTCATAATAACTCATTTTAATAACACAACAACATTGGTATACATATATTTGCATTTAAAAAAAAGTATAAAAATAAATCAGTTCAAATTTAAATAAAAAAATTAATAACTAAAAGTTTTTTTTTCTGGCTTTGGTTTTAGCAAATATATCTATAATTCCATCATAATTGATGGAGTGCATTACATCTGATTCAATGCATAATAACGACAGGTCACTGGTTTTATTTTGGTGCTTAAATAATTTTTTATTCGTTTCAACACTGAAAATGAGCGTTCAGCACCTGCATTTGAAATAGGCACCGTCAAAAAATTTTTAAAATTGTTTCTACGTTCGGAAAAGTAGACCTTAACCCATCGTTTATAAATTTGTACATATTTTTAATTGAACAATTTTCTTCCTTTATCATTATTAAAAATTGCTTAACTTCATCAGTAAATTTTTCTGGATCAATATCAGTCCCATAAGTTTCTAAAATTTTATCAAAATACTAGTCTGGTACTTGTCTTGATCTATATCTTTCTTCAAAAAATTGTCAAACATATCTAATATGTCGAAATAGCTTTTTGTTCTTTCATTAATTTCCAAAACTAGCTTATCGCAAATGACAAAAGTTTTCACAGCGAAATTTTCTTTCTCATTGTTAGATTGTGAAACTTCGTCACTCATTTTTTTCGTTTTTTGACTCTTTCCTTTTCATCTTTAAATTTTGTCTCATCTGTTAATAAATTCGCTTCTTTATTTGCAGCAGCAGAACTATTTCATAGTGATAACAGTTTAAAAAAAAAAGAATTTAAATGTAATCAAATTAAGCCTTCTAATCAAGGTAAAAATTGAAACTTCATGAACTGTAAAGTTCGGATATTCTCGCTAAAAATAAAAATTTTGAATTTACGGTAATAAAAATTATAGCAAAAATCATCATATTTATGGAATTACAACATTTATTTATTACAAGATTTATTCAACTTTGATTTTTTTAAGTTGCAGTAATAAGCATAATAATTCCAGCTTTAGTTAAAACGTAGAGGCAATCAATAGTAACGATAATTTGCTATGCTCGCTAACATCCACTTTTTTACTCTAAATTTTACCCTAAAATGACTAGAATCTAGATGCACAAAAAACGAACTGAAAAATAAATTTAATTTATAAATAATAATAAACTTGAAATTCAAATGCTCTATTTATGTGATACAGAAACTGCTCTTACCCAACTAATTAATACAAATAGCAGCAGCACTTTGTAAACAGCAAAATTCTGTTTACAATTTCCACTTATTAAACTTCTCGTATACTTGCAAAGAGGTTAGCTAACTCTCTATTAAGTTACTTTTACAAACTGTATATCAACTTCAAATATGCCAATAGATTCTCTTAATGACACTTCTTGTTACTGTTGTCCGCGCGGTTCGCCTAGTGGCTTTGTGCTTCGCAACTATATGCCTCAGGAAGGAGTGTCCTAGGTTCGATTCCCGTCGACGACGTGAGGAGCTCAAGGATCTTCCTCAGCCATAACCAAGTTAGCCGGTCTTGGGCGTGAACAGCAGGGTTTTTCCGCCAGTTTATTTGGTGTTTTTCATCCCGCAAGCAGGCAAACCGGTCTGAGGACACACGGATTACAGTCAGGAATACTGACCCAGCCATAGGTCTGATTCGCCAGCCTATGCCGGTTCCGGAGCCCGGATAAAATTTCGGGGGACTAGATGGTACTGTGAACTCATGTAAAAAGGGGGAATGCAGTATCACCACACGAAATTTATTTATTTATGTTACCATTAATCTAAATCTTAACTGTCCAACTAAAACACATAAGAGGAATTGTACAAAGGTATGTAACTTGCAAAAGCTCTGTGTCGCACATTCAGTCAAAGGTCTTGCACAAGAAGTTCTAAGACAATTCTCTCATCTCAGATCTTCAGCTTTCTTCAGGAAATCGGGCTTCAGAAATATCTCATCGGGAAAATAGCGGACTGTCAACTGCACTCTGCAGTACTTATATACAGCTCCAGCAAGAAGCTATTTTCCCTGGTGAAAAGAAAAACTTCTGAGCAAAGGTGCTTCGGATAATTTGTCTTGCCTTTTCTCCTCTGCTTGGGCTCGCCAAAAATGACTGGATGACTGCCTCCTTTTTCTGCCGGCTCCACTAACTCAAATTGCCACCAACTGTCAACCGGGATTCCTCTCTGGCCTGGAAGCTTTTCTCTGGCGATTGGAACATCTCTTTTCGGCAACTCGAAGCCTTCTCTTAAGACTGGAACCGGGAAGCTCCTCTCTGGCAACGTCTGGAAACGGGAAGTCCCCCCCCCTCTCTCTCTCTCTCTCTAGCGACTTCTGGATCCAGGAAGCCCTATATGCTTGCCTCTGCCCCCTTTTATTATGCCTTCTCTGAGACCTTGCACGATGTTTGTAACCCCCGAAGAATTCGGCATGATTCTTTCATCTTTAGTTTCAAGTTCGGCCCACTCTTTGTTCTCTTCTGTGCCTTCTTTTGATTGTAAGTTGCCGACCATCGGAAAGTTGTTTGAACCTTTCTGACTGACTTCGGAGGTGTTTACGTGCAGAGCTTGTAAGCCTTTCTCATACACCCAAAAATCTAATAAACAACCTTTCTAATGCCGCCATGTAGATCTATTACATACAGCTCTGGAGAAAATCATTGCCTTTGTTTTTAGCACTCTAACATAGTCTTATTAAAGAAGTATATACAGTTAATTTCCAAAGGGCTATTTACAAAAATATCTAATACAAAATATACAGAGACAAACAAGCTATTGATAAGAACAATAATCTAAAAGTCCAGGTAGTCTCCAGTGAAAACCATCTGTGACAAAATGAAACTAGTTTATTTATTTAAAAACATAAAAATACAAATTTATTAAGTATATCTTTATACAGTTCATAATTAAAAGAACTCTAATAATAATAATAATAATAATAGATTTCTACGATGTGTCTCATCTCGTTTTGGTATTATCAAGTTATTCTGAAGCATTAGGATTTTCGCTATTTTATTATTATGCCGCAAATATTTCTTCAAATGCGGCACTTTTTACAACAAAACTGGCTAAGTTATGTTGAATATATCTGTTCGCAAATATACTTAAAATCCCTTTGACCTAATAAAAAAGGCAAAATGCTGATGAAACTTCATCAGCATTCTATCGGTTAAAATGCAATTACACCGTCCCCCCCGCCGTTAACGGATTATTAGAGTTATGTGCACTGTATTTTCTTGGATTGACCCTTTTTTGCTGTATAATTTACTTATTGTGTCTCTTCAAAAATAAAAACGAATTTCAAAATAAATAATCAAAATGTTAGTTTGTATTGACAATATAAATATTGTCAAGTATTTATATTTTTTAAATAACATTTATTGAAATAAATATGACATTTTGCTTCCTTTCCTTGCAAAATAAGATTATATGGGTCGCACATTTCAATTTTAGAAACGATTTTTTTATTTATTTTTTATGAACAACAAATGGTGTTAAACTGCATTAGTCGAGGTTTTCGATTGTGAGTCTTTTTAATTTATATGCAATGGTATTTTATCAGAGATTCTACGCCTTTGTCTTTTGCTTAAAACTGCAACAGTACAATTACTTTGGAAAAATAACGAATTCAAACAAAAAGAAAGTGGGCACATGTTATCTAGCAGTGTGTGTGTGTGCGCGCGCGATGATAATTTTGGTAGGGGGGAGTTAGCCATTAAAAACGAATTAATTCTGTTATGAAAAGTTTGGAAATAAAATTTCACTTTGACGCATGCACCTACACATGTTTCGAAAGATAAACTGTAGGGAAAATATCGCTGCTTCCAAACCGCCGCATAATATCGAAATTAGCCGAAAACATGTACCTAACAGTTGACTTCATAAATGCCGTTAATTTCGATTTTTAGTGAGTGATTAGAGGGGAAACCAAGAAAGTTGAAATGCAAAAACCTACAGATTACGTTATTAAAATTATTCATTACGTGATATGATTCAAGATTTACGAATGATAACTAACCTTAGAACTAAGATTATGAATAAAATAGGAAACTTAATTAGGAACAGATGGAGGCTGTATTCATTTTTAGATTCGGATTTTCATGAATTTATAAAATAATTGTTTGAAAAAAATAATTATCTTCAATCAAGTTCTTGGAGAATTTTAAACCATATTGGCGATTAAAATAATTAGCAAAAAAATTGATAGTGACATTGATTTTCCAAAATGATACAATATGAAGTGAAGAAAGGATTTCTTATTTTACGCTGGCATTAAAAACTATAATTATACGATAAAAACAAGCAGCAAAATGAATACAACTCATAGGTATTTAGTCTGATATAACTTAGATTCCGTTATCGAGCAAATGGCAAGCAACTGCGTTTCTTGCTGTAGGCAACTGAACGTAGCTACCCCAGGAAATCTATTTAAGTGTTCTTTTCAGCGTGAAGGATTATTGCACCTTCTGATGGACATGACGGTCAAACTACACTTCTTATCCATGTTCTTTCAGCAGATGGACAGAATATTATCCAGGTTTGCTGGACGTGTATATACGTCCAGCAAAGAAATGGTGCGCTTACACACATGAATTTTATGGAATACAGAGTTCCTGTTAGTTTTATATTCTAAGGAAAGAACAATGTATTTCAAATGGAAGACTCATAAATTTTTCAGCGGCCTCTAGTTTTTATATTATGATATAATATTTAATAATAACTATTTTATTTTGCAACTATAACTACGCTGTTTCTTTATTGTTCTTTGTGAGGAGTAAGGTTTTAAAATGAGGCACCCCCTAGAGAGTGAGGCACCCATCTTGTGCCTAATAGTAAATGCCCTGGTCATCACGCTGCATACGGAAGTGGAATAATTTCTACTGAGATTAGGAGTTAAGATGATAGCGAAGACTGGCACAGCTGTGAAAGTCTTCAGACCGCATTCGAAAAGGATCGATATTGTTAATGTTGTAGACTCGCACGAAAGTACTACCTATATACTAGCTAGATGGCATTCAAATTGGTTTATTTATCGAATTTTATTTCTTTTAACCCCGGAACCAAAGACTATTTTTTCACTTAATCATTGTTTTTTTTTCGTTAATCTCGATTAAGAACAAGAATGTGATTGAAGAAAGTTGTCTTCTCTTCTCAAAGAGGCTTATTCTCGCACTCATGTGAAATGCGATATTGGCGGAGAAGGAACAACTTCACCAGTTGCAGTTCTCCCTGACAAGTAAACGAGTGTCAGTTCCTTATAAATCACGCGGCAGTCGAACGGAGCATCGACCCCCACGTGACGAGGTGTTAACATAATGCAGAACAACCCGCGAGTCGTTTAGCGCCTTGTAGTAATTTCTTGGCCATCCCCTAGTCATCGATAGCAGTAGGGTTGCCCAGTTTTTAGTAAAAATATAAATTAGCAAAAGAAGATTCCTCTAATAAAACAATGTGAAAGAGAGAAAATGGAAATGAAACGAAAGGTGATGAACAAAATTCTTCATCTGACAAATAATTTCATTTTCCTTCTATTTACCAGCGCATTTCTTTCTCTTTATTCATCGTTCTGTTTCTTATTTCAGCCAACAGATAAATCAATTAGTCGATTGAAAGGAAGCGAGAGCGATCTTGTAAGCAAAGGCTGCTTTCTTTTTTCGGTCAAGATTACTGGAAAAGATACCTTTTTGCGACAAAAGTATGTTTTGCTTGCCCCATGCTCATGAAGGGATACATATTTGGTGTCTTAAGCAAGAAGAATATGATAAAGAACGCAAGAAACGTTCTGTGAAATTTGCAACCTCAGTCATGGTACGGGCTTGTGTGACTGCATAAACGAATTCGCCCCACCCCTTGAGATGAACTTCTGAATACCCCCACTAAGCCAAAGGGAGTCGACGCTAACCACCCTGCGACAGAACGAACTCGGCTTACTAAGTGTGAAGGTGCCTCATTCCTCACTCAATCAAATCACGCGCCCTTTCATTACATCCCTTAATATAGGGGGAGTTACTTTTCCCTCAAAGAAAAAAATCAGTATTTCCGCCCCAAGATTCCGTGGGATGCTTGACCTTATTCAAAGCTTTTGAAAACTAATTGAACTTAAAACAGATTCTTTTACTAATTTTCCGTGACGATGTGACTTAGCAAAAAAAATTCTTTATATAAAAGAAATCCAACTAGACCCCTTCCTCGTACTGCATCCTTCGTTACTGTTCTTCTACTTTCCACCCAAACTAAAGATTTTTCAATCTTTCAATCAGTATTCCAATGAAATATGCTCCATAATACCGAAACTGAATGATTCTATCTTTCATTCCCTGTAGTTAAAGACGTGCTTGCAATCTATTCGGCTTTAGGGCAGCACATGAACACTCCCTACGACAGTGACGTCATTAAAAGGGATGTATTGACTTGCGCGAAGTTCAAGATAATTCAATGTGTCGATGCAAGATTCATCGGAGCGGGTAAACGAAGAAAAGCGAATCTTTAAGAAACTAAAATTAATAAATGGAATCGTTATAAGAATAAGAAAAATATTAAGTGTCTTTTGAGATTAATTTATCTGCTGTTTTGCCGCAGTTATGACATTAGGTACAGCAGAAAGATCATGGAAGGGGAAGGGGGGTTATGAATCGAGGAAACGCAAAAGGAAGTTATAGGAAATATATTTTTGTGGGAGTAACATTTTGTATAAAATATATTTCTGATTATAAACATAATTTTTGGATTATTCTCTGTAGATAATATACCAGAAGTCAACAACTCACTACTGAAAATTATATTAGGAATTAACAAAGGAATTGCAATTGTTAGTTCCGTAGACTGGAGAAAGGTACGACAAGATGCTAAGAGAAAAGCTTTTCAAATTGGAGATATTGGAAAGAAATGTGACAGTGTTAGTATCGAGGAATGCGGGAAGGAGCTTATGGTCACTTAACCTGAATGGGAGAAGAAAGATTAGCAAAGTGTTTGATGAAAGGAAACAGAGTGGAAGACCAAGACCCCGTTGGAGTAATGCAGTTAGAAGGGACTTAGAAGAGCGAAATATTAGATCTTACGATATTCCAGTCCTAGTAGATCATACTCATCGATTAAGATGCAGTAAAATTGACGACAGGAAGTAATGATGCAACTTTTTTTCATTTCGTATTATCGCAGCGTCCTGACAACCCCTTGTCTATCAGGAATTTGTAAACGATTATAAATAATCGATTTAACATCATGTGTTAAAGGGGGGTGGGGGAAGTAAGCTAAATTTCAATTCCAATCAGAGAATCCCCTAAACTTAAGCACTTTATCTTTCATTTATGGCAAGCTTCTTCGCTCAACTTCCTAACATTAAGACATTGCGATGGCCTACTTGGAACACTACAACGATGTAAAAAAACATCTTAATTACTTTCATCTGAAGATTGAAATGATCTGCAAAATTAAAAGAAGCATCAAAATTCTTTGCGATTTCCACACACGAAAGGGTTTCGTAAATCTGAGTACCGAGGATGGGACAAACTTTTATTAATTTGATATTTTTTGATTTATTTTTCACTGAATCCTGAAACTTCCCTCTTCAGACTAAACACTGAACTTTTTTTCGAGCTATTTCAGCCAATGAGCGAGAGTGATGATGACCTCGCACCGGGCGATGAAATTCAACTTCCATCTAAACACAATCACTTCGCTTTATCGAATCCGCGGCCTGCTGGCTTGGCGAAATACTCAGCCAACCAAGAAAGAAAACCATCGGAAACTAGGTCAGCAGAACCACGTTTCTTATTTTTCTGGAAAAGTAGGAATTATAATAACTAAGAAAGTGTTCTTTAGCGTTTAATATGATCTTAAATGTTTAGCTAAGTAAGCCATTATCATGAGAAATAGCCTTTAGTTATTGGTAGCCTTAATTTTATTATTATTAAGCTGATGGTCAACACTTTACAATTAGCCTTTCGCTCTCAGTGGGATAAAATATCCCCCGTTTTAACATCGCTCGTTGACGATAGAAATAACATTTTTAGTCACGTGGAATATGCACGCAGAACCTGACTCCCCCCCAATATCGGAAAGGAAGATTAAGTGACGTGCAGGGATTTTTATCGGGGCTGTCGACATTACCGAATATCAGTTTTCGCAGCGGAGTGCTCCGGGCAGGTGGATGAAGCATCCTTCCGCAGCGATTTGTTTCAAAGAAGTCTTGGATGGAGTGTTGAATGCAAATTCCCCGACCAAATGATGGACCTGATCTGCAAATGGAATTAATGGACAGTCATAGAATTTTTTGCTCTTCATATTAAAAACAACTGATGATGTCACTTCAATATCCAGATCGGATTTTACAGAGAAAAAAAAAGTGTCATCAGCTATTATATATATTTCCAATTACAAATTTCGCCTTTTATTTCCCCCCTAAAAATTCCGCATAGTTTATGCAGAAAAAAAAAAAAAAAACAGTCTTAATTTACAAATCTTAAAAATCAGAACGCCTTTCGGGAAGTTAATTTTAGTTTTTAATTTTTATAAAAATTAAGGTAGAACAGTGTACTAAATAAACGTAATATTTTGTGTGCGTGAGTGAGAGAGAGAGAAATTTTCAAAGCTGTTTAGAACGTTTCGTAATTCAACGTGGGTGGAATTCACTTGGATGATGTGGTACATTCGAGAGAAAATTGATATTTGCGTTTCGCTCTTGGACAGACTTTGGTTCGACTCCCGTCTGAGACGCAAAGGAATCTTTTACGATTTTCGCAAAAGATTCCTCTTGCGAAAATTGAAGTCTGGCAACAGAGCATTCCTCTCAAGAAAAGATAAACTTGCTTTGGAACACATCCATTTGAACAGGAAATTCATGCACGAGCCTCATGGCCTGATTTTTAGACTACGACGATGACAAGAAAAAAAAAATAGATTTGTGTAGTTTAAATATTCTAATCGCAGTTTCTGAATGCGGTGATAATGAAATAAAAAAGTCATATTTTTATAAATTGATCTTAGCGTAATCGAATGCTTTTAATACTTTTAATCACTGTAGGAATTATTGAAATTTCTCAATCCCTCGAGATGATCGCTAAACAGGGAGTGGTTAAAATATTTTCAAGTTCAGTACTCGTTTATGTTTCTTGCTGGACCTGTTTTCAGCTGTTTTTATCACTTATGTATGCCCAGAAGAAGCTAACAGTCTAGTTGGCGAAACTAGTCGGCTTAAAGTGTTATTAAAATCTTCGCCTAATATATTCTAGTCTAATTTTATTATTGAATTATAGTTTCCTTTGATTTATTAGCGACGTCATTTGATATTGCTTATAAGTAGGGCGCACATTCTTAATATTTAACGAAAATCTATTTGATTTTCAAGTTCAACATCGCTTGTGCATAAAATATCAAAACGATTAATTGGTATTGATCAAGTATTTCCAAAACTGCTGAGAAATAAAGAAAATTATATTCTTTCATTTAGGGAGGATGTTGCAGTTGGCTCATAGATGTATTTATTCTTTCTCTACCATCTTCCTTTGTTGCTGGATTTTCGTTTCCTTCCATTATCGCAGCCAATTCTGCTATGAAAGGCAAACCAGCCTAAAGTACAGATGTTTTGTTTCCTAAATAAACGTTTTTTTTTCCTAAATGAAATGAGATTAATTTTATTTATATTTTACCATTTTTAAAACGATTACTTCTAGCCACCGTATTCCAAATCTGATGTTGTTTTAAAGATTTTTAATCCGTGTTTGGATAATGATTTGAGATCACAATCATTCAGATTTAATAAAAGTTTTTTTTTTTTTTCTCTTGAGTGCCTAAGAGACTGGCGCGAAATAATCGACATTCGCCTTTCGATTAGAAAGAACCGGTTTCGAATCCAGTCTAGGACGAGAAAAACGTTTATTAGCTTTTTCATCTGAAGGCGACTTAGCCAGTCTCACTTAAATCTCCCCCCCTCTAAAAAAAAAAAAAAAAAAAAAAAAAAAAAAAGGGAAACCATTCATCAGAACAGGAGATTATGGATGCAGTTAATCCGAAACACAGCTTAGAGAAAGTCACGTGGCCACTCGTGCAAGATTTCGATCGTCGGATCGGGTCTGATAGTGAAGCCGACTTAGCAATCCCCCCCTTCAATGCATAGAAATTGATCACAAAATAAACTTTATTATTTTGTCGCCAGAAATTCCATTTATTTATTTATTTCATTTATGTAAAACGTGTTCATGCGTGTGGCCAACAAGTCATAGTCTTTGACAACATCTACTCTTATCCAATCGTATATTTCGCCAAATACTTCAGCTGTGGAAGTATTGAAAATTCGAGGCCAAATCCTTTTTTTTTTTTTTTTTATTCTGCAAGTCGACTTTGTTTCCGTGAGTAGAATGACTGAATAAGCAAACACCTGGAAGCCACACTACAGAACAAGGGTATTAATGGTTTTATTTTTTATTTTTTTGCCACATTGACTTCGGGAGGATACTTTTTAATTATGTGCATTAACAGCATAATCGATATTGTCAGAAAACCATTCGATCCATCTGTATGAAGGCAAACGAAACTACCGTCTATCAGGAAGTAGTGTTGATCGCTTTAAGTAGGCTAATAGATGGCGTGACTGCTCCATCAGTTCGGATTGCGCCTGAAGATTTAAAGGATACTGATGGAACATAAAAATAGGTGAAGACACATGTTGGTAGCAATTTTAATGTTTCTTTGCGGACTTGTATGTCTGTATTATGGGATTCGTTTAAGACGGACGTGGAGTTTTGTTTGTCCGTACGTGTTTTCGATATGATGACTGGACCGAACGTAACGTTATGTTTCCATAGCAACGCTTTGCGTGTTGCAAATAGGTTAGCAGGTATCGTCAATAGAGGATGTTGCGAATTAGCGATGTTTCAGCGCCATATGCGAACTGAAACTCGAACTTTTATATAAATTTTATTTAAACACTAATTATTATATCGACACCCACGGGATATCTGAGAGACTCACCCGAAATGAGTTTCTTTCCCAGGTATCTTCCCTTCGATCTATTTCTGAGGTGTTATGCAGCAAATTAAAACATTAATCGCATGCACGTGATCACTTAAATAGCATCTTTTGAAGCATTCGTTGTCGCTGAGCAGTATTAGGGGAGGTTTATGCCACACACACACACACACACACCCTTCGTACGATTACCGAATGTCCCTGACATCGTTTCTACTGTTTGTGAATGCACCCACAGAGGAAAACTTGGATTGTGTCAGTGCGGATTATTTCTAGAAAAGGAGGCGATCTTGTAAGGTGAGGAATGGTTAGAAATTTACTGGACAGCCAGTGTTAACTTTGTTACTATATTGAAATAACATGTAATTCAAAATGGAGCCACATATCAAACGAATTCTTTATTTTCTGAGAAGTAAACTAGCTCGAATTCTGTTCCAATCTCTAAGTAAAGCTTCGGACTTTAGTCATTTAAAAGCGCCTCAGAGGGATCCTCTAAAAGATAGTATGAATAATTCAATGCACAACTTTTACAATGTCACTTTCGTAGGCTGAAACTTTAGTTTGTGTGAAAATGTCCTTCGTGGGACCAAACAAAGGACTTCTGATGACTGATTATGAAATTTCTTTTATTTGCAACGAAATAAACTGTTTGATGTACATTTCGATATTAAGTGTCACTGAAAGATACTAAGTATAAAAATTTTGATATACCTGAATGATTTTTTTTTTTTTTTTGAAAAGGAAACTTGCAGTTTGCGGTAACAATATGTTGGTGAATGTTCTGGAAGTATTTCCTGTTCATCGGTAAAGAGATTTAACGTAAAGACATTTAACATTTTCTCTTTTCACGAAAACAAATATATCCCAGTGCAAATGATACATCAGTATATTTAATCTCGCAGAACATTGCTGGTTCGATGGATGAAGCACTAATGCTTTTCATATTCCCCTTTGTCTGTGAGGGCGGTTCTTTGAGTGGAGTGTTAATGAACTCTAGGCTCGCCCAGTGAGGGCGTTGAGATTAACTACATTCAGCTGAACATAAAATTGATTTGGGTCTTTTATATTTGTAGTATTCCGCTTCACTGTAGTCCGAAGCGTGTTTGATCAGCGGATTTGGATGATTACTTGCCTTGATGAAGAACTTTTCTGCTAGATCGTGGAGAAAGGAGAAAATATATATAAGGAATATTGACTTCTCTGTGAATCTGGGTGTTTCTTATGAATCATGGAGCATTCAGAATCATCCAGCATTTGTTTTGTATCCTCTGCAATTTTTGAATATTTGTATTCGAGGTTTGGCTCTAAGCAGGAGATGCATAAGTCATGACTGGGCGTATTGCCATCTTATATATAAGCAGTTTGTTACGTACATCCGGCTTGCTTCTTCTGTTGATCATTGGGTAGAGTTGCGCGATTGCTGTAGATGTCCTCGAGCTTTATATGATTGTTGAATTTAAATTTTTTTGTCAAGTTCACGCCTAGGTATTTAACTTCGGTCTGTCATGGAATCTTGACTCTTAATAGGTGTATGTCCTTCTTGCTCTGGATCTTCTTTTTGGAAAACATTATAGCTGGACTTTTTGGGGGGTTTACTTGAGTCTTCCAGTGCATCAGTCACTTTTCTAGTATATGAATACTGCTTTGGAGTCTACTGATCGCCAGTCCGGGGCTGAGAGACCTTGCTAGTAGAGCGGTGTCATCTGCATATAATGCAGTGATGGTTGTACTAGGGTTTTGGGGAATGTCAGCTATGTAAACTGAAACTAACAGGGGGTCAAGAGAGCCCTGAAGCTCACCTGCCAGGATTTGGCGTCTAGTTGATACGATTTCATTTATTTTGACTTGCATAAATCTGTCTTTGAGGTATGCATCTATTATTTTTATTAGCTTAATTGGTAGGTTAAATTCTATAAGTTTATATATCAGGTCCTGGTGCCACACCTTGTCAAAAGCCTTTGCAATCTATGAAGACTGCAGCTGTATGGAGGTTACAGTTGTAGCCTTTTGTGATTTGCTCAACCAGTCTGTGTCTGTTGTACAGTATTATGGTCTTTACGGAATGCAAATTGCTCGTTTGGAATGATTCAAACTTGTCCGTTTCAGATTGAAGCCTTGTGAGTATAACGTTTTCAGCGACCTTACCAATACAGGATAGAAGGCTGATAGGTCTGTAGCTTTCTGGGAGTTGGGGGTTCTTTCCAATCTTTTTTGATATGGATGATGTCCGCAGTCTTCCAGGTTGTGGGAATGTGCTGAAATCTGAGAGTAGCGTTGATTATTGTTGACTAAATGAATTATAGCTTTTCTGGGTAGTAATTTGATTAGTTCTGTTGGTGATGCCATCTGGACCTGGAACCTTTTTGTTGTTCAGTTGGGCTTTAATATTTGTTATTTCTGCTGGAGAAGTAGGTGTGATAGGTTATGAATTGTCCTTTTGTTGTCTTAAGACTTGCTTGACACGGCGGTGAATTTTGTAGATCAGGTTGATGTTTAAATTTTCATAAGAGGGGTTACATATTATGTTTCCAAGTTGTCAATTAAATGCTTTTTTCTTTGTCAGTGTGGGCTACTCCATGCTTTGTCTGTATTGTGGGTATAAGTTGTCTTTTCGTGCGAAGAGATCTCAAGAATTTCCAGACGGAGTTGTCCTCTGGGTTTAAATTTGTCAATTTGGTTTCCCAACCAAGGTTTCGGTGCTTTTGAAGAGCTTCACGGACTTGTCGATTTAATCTGGTCAGTATTGTTTTATCTTGTGGAGCTCTTGTGTTATATCTTTTGGGAGTTCTTGTGTTGTTATATCTTTTGGGAGCTTTGGTTTTGCTCTTATTAGGTCCATGATTTCCTCTGGGATCCGACTGATCGGGTGAAAGACTGCAGTTTGGGAAACTGAATTTATTGCTTTTTTGATTTGACTGGTTAGATTGTTTACAGCAAAGTCAATCTCCTTTTTATTGTGAATAACAGGGACTGGGCCGATATGCTCTGTGTGAATTCTAGATAGTTTTATCCCAAGGTATAAATGAGTGCGGAGGAGTGAGTTTCTCGAGCGTACCGAGCTTAAGCAGGATGGGGTTGTGATCGGAAGACAGTTCATTTAGTGTTTCCAGCTGATACTGGTATCTAATGTTTCTGAGGATGACTATGTCAAGTGCAACTGAGCTTCCAGCTGGGATATGATGAGTGGGCTCTATAGGCCCGGCTATAATTATTGAGTTTTGGGTTGAGTAATTCTTTAGTATACGACCTTTATTGTTGATTGTGGACCTGAGCCAAGCTGTGTGTTTGGCATTGAAATCTCCAGCTATAATAATGGAGTCAGTAGATCCTAGAATGGAATCGAAATCAGCTGCCAACAGTGGGATGCTAAGTGGGTTGTATGCGGCTGAGATTTTGATGCTGCCTGTATTGTTGGTATGAACTTCAATAACTTATCTTAAGGTTCTTGGTTTGTGGGTTGGTCAGGACGTTATGGCTTAAATAATTTTTGATGTATACGGCTGTGCCTCCTCCATCGAAACAGCCGTAAGTCTGTCTGTTTTATACACCACGAAGCCCCGTAATTTAGGACTATTAGTGACCTAAGATGTGTTTTTAACTAAGACAATATCAGGATTGTATCTGTGAGTGAACTGTTGCAGTTCAAGGATTTTGTTTAACAGACCATTAGTATTCCATGCTATTATCGTGAGTGAGTTTGGTTTGAGATTTTATACACTGTATAGAGCTGTCAGTATGGATTGGGTTTCTAGACAGAAACTTTCTGGAAGATGGTGAGGAGATTGCTTTGCTGAATGCCTGCAGCATGTTGGCAAGAGAGGCAGTTAGAACTGAAATTAAGTTGGAGCTTGCTTGCTCATGAGATGAAGGAATCTGAGTTCGGGCCGCCTCTGCGTATGTTTTGGTCATGGATGAAAATCGCGTGCCTTCCTGTGCTGCTGAATGTGAGGTATTTCGAACAGGAGGGCAACCTGCTTGGTTGCTTATGGTGTCATTACGTGGGGGAGAGCAGGGTTCAGTCTTGCTGACCCAGGATTTTTTGGGTTTAAAAGGCACCCCTTGTAGTTCGCAGGGTGAGGTCCTCTACAATTAGCACAACAGGCAGGTGTAGTCCTTGGTTTGGTGCAGGAGCTGGTCTGGTGTCCTTCACCAGATTTTACACATCTGTAGGATGATCTGCACAAATTTTGGGCATGGCCAAACTTTTGGAATTGGCCTGCCGATGACTTTTTCCTTAGAAGCTCAGTTGTAATTTTGAGCCTGCAGATATCTCTCACTCTCACTTCGTATATCTTTTTCTGGGTGTTGCTGATTTCTACTAGTACTAAAAGCATTGGTCTTTTGTCAGATCTAAGCATTCTGCTAACTTTGATTGGGGTCCTTTACTGATGAGGTCGGCAGTGACCTCGTTTGTTGTGATGCCCTCGGCAATCCCTCTGAGGACCACTTTAAGATTTTTCTCGCTTGCTAGTGAGTAGGTGTGGAAGGGCAATTTGGAATTGTCCAGCATTTTTGTCATTTTGCGATAATCTGAGACAGTAGCGGGATGAATCTTAACTCCCTCATCTGTATTCCAGACCCCGAGAAGTTGATGTTTTGTTCACCGAGGGTCCTTGAAAACTGATGACCACGTCTCGGAGGATCATTGGTGGGACCTTTTCCTTTTTGTCTTCTGAAACTTGTGGTTTTAAATCTTCTTCCATAAGATCTTCAGATGTCCTCCATCTTTTGGTTGCCTGTGCACCCTTCGATCTGTCGAGGGTTTTCGGGCGATGGGACCGTTGTGAATTCGCCCTCGTATCCTCAACCTCTCCTTCTTGATCATTGGCCTAGGCGTATATGTTTATAAATCCCGGGAATTCTGTATCAAACCTTTTTAATATCTTCTTGAACAGGTCGAGCAACTGCTCTTTGCTAAACGCTTGAACAATATCGTCCGTGATGTCCATACTGGGATAAAGAGCGCCTTGGTAGATATACCTCTTGTTCAGTTATGCCTGTTTAGGCAATCCTGTAAGCCTAGTATCAGATTCTGTAGACTCACGCGGAAGTAAAACAAGTTTGTGATGCCCTTCTAAAAGGAGAAAGGAGTGTCAAGAAGTCACTTGGCCACAGAGTGAAAACCTCCCTCCCTAAAATACAATAAATCCACCAGTGGTCCTCGTTTCGGGTGGGACCTACACGGTCATCAGACCTCGTGCATTTTTTCATGCAGAGGGGGAGACAGTAGGAATCAAACTGTATCAACCAAACTGTAACAAGTTTGTGATGCCCTTTTAGAAGGGCATCACAAACTTGTTTTACTTCCGCGTGAGTCTACAGAATCTAATACTAGGCTATAATACTATAGGATAGCCTAAACAGCCGGCAAAGGTTGGTCGATTGGTAGAGCCTCTGCTACTAATGGCTCAGTTAAGTAAGTTTGAGCGCGGTTAGTAGTTGGAAGGGGACAATCGTTCGATGCTGTTGGCACACTCTCCCTCGATGAGTCTTTGGACTCCCTGGAGGTGTCAAATAATAATAATAATAATCATCGCCAGTGCAATGTGAGATTCCGGAAACCCCTTGTATGAAATCTAATCAGACTCGATCTAAAATAATAACACGTCTGATCTCGTCAAAAGTCCAAGTGAAAACTCTTCATTTAATCTCCTTATAAGGACTGGCTTAAAGGGGCGAAGCAAGAATGCTTTTCATCTTCCCCGTTATCTGTAGAGGACAGTGTAGGGATAAGGTGTTATTGAGCCATTAAAGCTCTGATCATGGCAGGAGGGTAACAGCAATAGCCGAACCTCAGTTAGAACTTCATTGGCTACAGATTGCTATACATTACCCTCCAAGGGTATGGATATCAACCCAACTCATTCAATCTCCATTGACCATTGACGTTACTGACAGGATGGGTGAAGCACAAGTGCTTTTCATATTCCCCTTTATCTGTAATGAGAGTTATTTGGGAATGGGAGATTTGTGAGCAATTAAGCTCGCCCTCTGAGGGCAGTAGTGTTAGCTAGGATCAGTTGAGAGAAGAATAGCCTTCGGTCTTTTGTGTTTCATTCAATCTCACGGTTGAATTTTCATTAAGTATAAAATTCATGTATTAACTGAGATGGTGTTTTATATACTACAATATATTGTTTTATTACTGTTTTTAATTATACATATATTTATATTAATAATTATTTTGTGGATAGACACTATCCACACCATCTTAACATTTCAATTATGTAAAAATTTAGTTTTACATAATTTAAATTTAAAAATTATGTAAAACTAAATTTTTAGTAGAAGCTTGAAAATATATTTAAACACCATTTTTATTCTTACATATTACTTCTTGAAGTAATATGTAAGAATAACTCCATATTCGAAGGTTTGTATTCCATAAGTCTTCTGATAAATTTTCGAGGTCTTAATTTTCTTTTTTGTTTCAGCTATAAAATAATGAAGGATCTTTAATATTCTTTATTTTTCTCCATTTGTTATTGCCGAAATGAAATCTTTGGCCCTAATTTTGATTATTGCGTATTTTTTTTGTTTCGCATGAATTTAAAATATTCAACGCAAGTTCCTTAAAGCGATGTTAATTGATCAACAAATAATATTTTTATAATATAAGACAATTGTATATTTTGAATACAAAATAAACTTATTATAGAATAAAATTTTATTAAGAAAGTTGAGTAATATTATAAATATTTTTTATTAACGATAGAGTATTAGAAGAAAACCTTTTATAATAAAACATAAATCATTTATATTAATTTGAATTGTGAAATTTGATAAACTGTCGGTTTCTGCTGTATGTCGAACAGGAGACCTGTATTTCATTATTAATAACTATAATTAACGTATTTGAATGCTAGGGAAGGTTTTAAAATTACAAAATGTTCAGTTTCTAAATTTCTAAATGTAGAAATTTGCGTAGCGTTCAAAATTAAATAAAATGAAAATGAAAAAGAATAAAATAATGGATTTATATAACTACTGTATTTTTATAATTGTATCTTTAGTGGCATTGGGTATTTTGAATTAAATTTTCTTTTCAATACGAGACAATTCTCCCATTTTCGACTTCATTGCACTAACCAAACAGACAGAATTGCAGATAAGCGTAGTTTTGCTGGGAATTTAGAGATCTTGGAATCCATCATTGTTCTAAAGTAATTGATCAGTTAAAACTATTATATTTTGAGTAGTATTAATTGTTTCAACAGTGTCATTTGCCTTGTTAATCCAAATGAGACACGTTTCTGTTGTTTTGCAGTATCGCATTATGACGTGCGAACAGCACAAGCAGTCTAATTGATTTAATAGAAGGGAATAATTTCTTACAACTTGATGGACTCGCTGAGTTTTGTCTGCCTTTTCTAACTTCTTGATGGAATTCTTTGAAAACGGAATCTTGAAAATCGCATTTAAACTCCCTACAATGCAGCTATATCGTACTGTGACCTTAAATATCTTTGACGGTCACATCTAGTTCACCTTGTCTCTATAAAATGAATCAGAAAGGACAGTTTTGTTTTCGTTATAAGAAAATCAGCGGAGACAAATTATTGTGAGCTCCGTGGATTTCTCTCTGAAGCGAAACCAAATTACGTATGACGACAATCATAAAAAGTCATGAGTACGTTTAAATCAGTAACTCGAAACTCCCTGAACTCTTTAACAGAGTTCAGGGAGTTTCGAGTCCAATAAATAGGCGACTTGGGGAATATCTAAGTGATAAAATTGAGATGAATCCATTTTCCAGTCTAAGACATCATCCTCCTGATCGGAAGCCTGAAGTGGCTTGGAAAAGTTTCCTGTTTGGGCTTTAGAGCGAGGATTGATTACTGTTCATCTTATTCGCAGTGCGCCTACGATGTTAATATGTACAGGTTTATGTACACATTAACAGCGTAGTAATGGAGATTCAAGTGTTTAAATAAATAAAATTCGATATTTTTACTATTCAAAGAAACGTATGTTTGATAACTTTCACTTGTACCTTAATGATGCAGATAGCTACGGTATCTAAATAATCGACATAAGGTGTATGTGTGTGTTTATACGGATTGAAAATGTTACGCACTGTTAATCTGACTTGCTAAAGTAAATACGATTAATGCATCAAATTGCTCTGCAGTAGGAGAATATATTGTCACTATCACTCGAAGAAAATCAAAATGATCTCAAACTATTTAGTATATATTAAGATATATTATAATAAATTTATTATTAAATATAATTTACTTGGCAATAAAAAGAAAAACTTACTTAAATCTTACAATATTCATAAAATATTGATAATATGGTAAAAACACCATTTCTTGTCTTATAAGCTAAATTTTGAATTACGAACTTCCTTTGAAAGTAATTTATATTCAATCCAATACCCTTGGAGGGTAATGGATGGCAATGCTGTAGCCAGTGAAGCTCTAACTGAGACTCGGCTATTGCTGTTACCCTCCTGCCATGATCAGAGCTTTAATTGCTCAATAACACCTTATCCCTACACTGTCCTCTACAGATAACGGGGAATATGAAAAGCATTCTTGCTTCGCCCCTTTAAGCCAGTCCTTATAAGGACTATAAGTAATTTATTGATGCCGATAGTAATTATCGCCTGCTCATCACTGATAATAGGAAAAGATAAATAAAGATGATTTATAAAGATTAAAAAATGCAGCAAAAATTATTTTGGAAATGGAAAAATCTATAAGAAATAATAAAAATTCTCGTTTGCTAGACAATCAATGGTAAAGTTTTATTTAAATGAAGATAAATATTTAGGAATAGAACTAAATAGCTGTGGCATCACCAAACAAAAGTACAGACCGATCAACAGAATAGGATTTTAGTTTCCACTAGATTAAACCAGTGATTGATCTCGTTAGATCCATCAGTTTTTGAGACCTTCAACGAAGTAAAGGTCCAAAGTCGTATCTGCAGTTTATCATTCTAAGCCCATTCCTGTAGACGGCGTGGTAACACCACCAGTTCTATAAAATAGAAGAAATGAATATTCTAAACCTAACTGCAATTGACACATGCTGAACCGCCGATATCCAAATTGCTTGTCGTCTTCAAATGTGAAGCAGGGTGGATTAAGTGAAATTGTTCCTCAGGATGATGTCGATTGAAGCATCGAGTTTTCTACACCGTTAATTCATTTGAAAGATATTTTGAATACACCTTAAGAACTCTGTCCTTTCTTATGGGTTGTGGTATTAGTATGGAGGAAAAAACTTAAAGTATACCCCTGGAATTTTAAATCAATCAAATCACGTACAAAATAAACATTTTACTATTCCAAAGTATACATTCCGGGTTGGATTAATTAAAAGTAATCTCCATAGCAGTTGAATGTCAATAATAATTTTATTCTCCAGCCGAAATGGACCAAAGATAAGCAAGTGAAACTCCTACGGCGAAGGTTCCGACTGTTTTGGAATATAAAATGAATCCTCTGCTTCCACAGACAATGAAACTAACGTTTAATTCTTTAGGGCAACAGTTCTCGGCTATCCCAGAGAAAGGCGATGTAGAATGCCCCGAGTGACTTCTGCCATACTGCGCATTAGTCGTAACAAGACACGTGTTGCCAGTGCTTGACCTGTGATCAGGACACCGTGACGGGTCTCGTCTTAAAGCAAATGAAACGTGAATGAAATATGTCTTCCTTTTCAAAGCTCGTTGCTTAGAATTTCTTTCTGGATGTGTTTGATCAGCTTGTTAGCTCTTCCACAGGAATTTCATTCCTTTGTGTTATATTTTAGTCGTATTGGTGGAATCATATTGAGGCGCACTTATTCTAACGTCCAGTAAGAATCCACACCTAAAAGGGGATGAGAAATTTAAGTACGTTGCTAAAAAGAACTTGGGAGTTAAAGTCCGACATCTTTTTTGGTTGTTATTTCATTTCCTCCTCATAATGATGTTAACACTACTCACAGTACATATTCCCGGGTTGATTAATGCAATTCCTTTCATATACTTCAGTTTTGGGAAGTCGATTCGGACATTTGTTAAAAGTCTTTTTCCTAATTCAAAACTATCTCCTGGTTGATGATGTGTTGTTCAACTACTATACGCAGACCTCTAATTTGGCCTCAATTATGATCCCATCTCCAATAAATAATATTTTAGTCCGAAAAAGCACTTTACTATAAAAAGAAACCTGAAATAATCTGTATGTACGTCCGTGAATATTATTAAACAAGCGCATCCGTTATCTGAATGTTTAATGTACAAAAAAAATATACTTTTGGCCCGTGCCTGAGACCAGTTACCTCAGCCTCTGCAAGAAATAAAAAAAAAATTCATAAATTTTCCGGCAGTGCATCGACTGTTGCGGTATTCCAAATATGCAATCGCTTGTCTGTATTCCACCATAAAAGACATAAAGCGTGCAGAAGTTATCTAGTCTTAGAATGCCACACTAAGCGACATTTATCTGATGAAAGAAATGCAGACGGACGGAACAATGTCAAAGATCGTTTGAGTGAATTGAGATTCGACTACAAAATTCCCATACTTCGTTGTTACTTGTGCAGATCACATACAGGGGGGGAAACATTGTTTTGAATGTCTTAACAGCCAGTACAGTGTCGCCATCTGCAGGAGAAACATTACGGACAAACACGTTTGCTGATTCCAAACACTGCAACGTGGGAAATAAACAAATGTTAGGTTTTCTTTACTTTCTTTTGCTTATTGTCTTTTTCTTTGTTGTTTCTTTCGCCAGACCGAATTGTCAGTGTTGGCAACATTGACCTTTACGCTACCATTTCTCTTCATGGCCGTTAGATGATGCTAAATCAACTGCTCTTCAGTATTAGCTCAGCAAGCTTGAATCTTCAGAATTCTCATGAATAAAGGGAAATCTCCGAATTACTTTGCAATTTTGAATGAAAAATATTCGTAAGATGTGCATGCCGTGACGGTTCTCGCGTGTTCTTTTCCCATCTTCTTAGTCACTTAATTTACAAGAAAGCAATCACGGTTCTACTCGAGTGTTTATTTTGAAATCAGTCCCTTTGATTGGATTCTGCACGCTTTTCTTTATCGTCCATTTAATTATAAATTTAAAGATTCTTCCTAATGTTAGTTCTCTTCACACACATTCTAGTCAGCTGTATTTCTAGCTTTTTTTCTTTTTTTTATATTAAAAAACAAACAAATAAAAAACTTAAAACGGCATCGCATTTCTTTTATATTTCAATCAATTAAAAATACTCGAATAGTCTTTCCATGACGTCAGTTATTTTTCTTTCTTGTTTGCATGTAATTTTCCCAAAAGGAAAAATATTCCCGTCGGTACAGCATCACGAGGTTGTTTTTGTTGGGTAGGGATATTGTTTATATAAGTGAAAGTCAACGTTATGAACCATTTGGTTATCTTTCTCTCAAGTTATTACTCACCATTTTGGACGTACACGAATGCCACATCAGACATTAAAAGTTATTTGATCCAATTGATTCAGTAGTACGTGAAAGTCCTATTGCTGTGCTGTGCTTGCATTTAATCGTAATTAAACAATGTATTAAGCGGATTTTAATTGGAAAATTGTCGCAATTTAAACAAATGTTCGTTCTTATCAATCGTTATCGTCTCTACTACACGAATTAGAAACGTAAATTAACACAGTTTAATTGTTAATTGACGTTTATATTAATTGATTTCTAATTTTCAACCATAATTAACTCTTTCTACCGTTTACTGTGATATTTTAAGATGATTTATTGTACCCAGTGCGTATTTTGTAACTTCGAATCCAGCGTGAGCATTTTCTGTTTCAATTGTTAAAATGGTAGCGCACGTGATTCCACGTGTTTTAGTATTTAATAGTTCAAATGACAGAGTGTAATTCAAACAGTTGAAACTCTCCATGGTTACGAAATAAAATCTGTTTGAAACAAATTACTGCAGAAAAACGTGGTCTGAATGTTGTTGAAAAGTGACCTAAGATTTATCGGTTGAAGATCGTGTAATTACAAGTATCGTGACGTGATCTTGACTCATAAAGCCAACTTCAATGTCTGTAGGAAAGAGTGAGTAAGAGAATACTGGAAGAAATTGCAGTGTGGTTAACATTTGAACAAAAATAAAAATTATATTTGAAAACCTGTTTACGGGTGTGTCCAAAGGACCGGTTTTAAAGATGTTAGTGATATTTGTAGAATAAAATCAAAGCAGGCGACGTAAGATGTATTTTTACTAGGAAGCAACATACATCGCAATGAGAAAAGCACCGTGATGTAATGATTAAGATGCTTTATCTTAATTATTGCATCCTACAGACGACGCCTTAATTGTGGAAAAATCGGCTTTATGAGAGATGATGGGGTGAAAGAGAACTCCTTTGAAGATAATGTTTTCAAAACTAGCATTAAAAGGGGATGTCTACCTTATCGCATACAAGAATGTTCTGCTAAAAGTATTTTTGCTGTTTCAGATGATCGATCATTCGTGTCTTGTGTTCTTATTAGTGTGTTGTGCATATTTAAGAAGATTAAAATTACGTCGAAGATTGTCCAATTATGTCGTGCACTGCAACCCTCAAACCGAAGTTGAAGAAAACAAAAGAAGACTTTTTTGCAAGAAATCTCGAGACTTGTGAGTAGCAGTGTCTTCAGGGTGAACATAAAATTGATAGAAAAGGATGACAGAATGCACGTGATGTTTTATTTTGTTAACTGCTTTCGTGTTGTTTTTTTGCTAAAGTTTTTTTCTTTTAGACTGGCGTTTGATTAAATACAAATTCCTTTAATTGATGCCAGTGTGTGCAGTTCCTTCGTGTAGAACAACCTGTGGGGTGTTTATTTAAATAGAAAACTTGTCTTTTTTTTTTTCACTTTTCACGTTTTAACTAGTGGAGATAGAAAACATAGAAAATCACCTTTGGTAGGATTGGCGTTGACTTCCGACATAGTCATAATAATGAAAAAGTGCCTCGAGGAACCAGTGGCCTCACTAATTATCAGAAAGAAGCGAACGAAGGTTTTTTAAGTTTTATACTTATTTTTATACTTAAAAAAAAGCAACTACGAAATCTCTGCAGTCGCAAGTGATAAATCGATCGAAGAAAAACTTAGATGACTAGAGACTCATTAGGATGGTGTACACGTGCGAGTCGCATTGCTCTTCTCTTTATCTGCAATAATATTCCACCGAAGAATATTAAATGAAGTCGCTTAAATGAATTTTTAAAAGTTCCTTCATTGGTCCGTTTGAATGTGACGTCACTGATTTGTGTAAATTCAGAGGCCAATATTGCTTACTAAGAGGAGGCTAACTCAAAGTAATTACTCTGCACTGCCCCACCCAGCTTAAAAACTACTTTCCCCTCGATCAATGAAGCAAGCAAAACGTACACAATTTTAATTTTCCTTATCTTTCGGACTGTTCTAATTATTCACAGCAAACCAACATGTTGGATATGAAGCCAATAACAAAACTCAACAATCTACACCAAATCTTCTTCTGCAGCTTTTCCCACTTAAGTAGGGTCGCTGTTTGTGGTGAGTCTCCTCCGCAACTTCCTGTCTTGGGCTGTAGCCACATCCGAGTTCTTCATCCTCAAGTCCTCCCCCACCATCTCCCTCCATCTTTTCTTTGGCAGTCCATGCTTCCTCTTCCCCTGCACATCCATCTGCATGACCTTTCTTCCCACATACTCTTCCTCCCTTCTCATCACGTGACCAAACCATCTCAACCTTGCCTCCTGTATTTTCGCTCCTAAGTTCGTAACTTTCACCGTTCTCCTTACATAGTCATTTCTCAGATGATCCTTTTTGGTTACACCGCACATCCACCTAAGCATTCTCATCTCCGCTACCTCCATCCTGCTGATGTTATTTTTCCTCAGGGCCACAGTTTCCATAGCATACGTCATAGCTGGTCTCATTACTGTCCTGTAGATTTTGCCTTTTAGATTGATTGGCACTCTCTTATCACATAGCACTCCAGCCAGTTCCTCCATCCTGCTTGTATCCTGCATCCCACTTCCTTCTCAGCCTCACCATCCTCTTTCATTGTTGAACCTAAGTATCTAAAGTCACTGACCTTCCTGATGACATTTCCTTCCAGCTCTAGATCTGTCTCCTGGCTGCCATCCACGTTGCAACACATACACTCTGTCTTACTTCTGCTCAGCCTCATACCTCTCTCTCTCTTCCAGTACTTGTCTCCAACTGTCCAGTTTGGCTGCCACTTCTCTTGATTCTGCCCACAGCACGATGTCATCTGCATACAACATAGTCCAAGGCGCATCTTCTCTCACTTCCTCCGTCACCACCTCCATCACAATATTAAACAGGAACGGACTTAACGCCGATCCTTGATGCAAGCCAACTGTTACCGGAAAACTTTCTGTTTCTCCTAAGCAGGTTCGAACTCTTGTCTTCACATTTCTGTACATCTCCTGCACTAACCATTTCTTCACATTTCTGTACATTTCTCCGGTACCGTCTTCTTCTTTCTCAGACACCTCCAGACGTCTTGCCTTGGCACTCTATCATACGCTTTCTCCAGATCAATAAACACCAGATGTAGCTCCCTTTGCTTCTCTCGAAACTTTTCCATCATCTGCCCCAAAGATAGCATCTGTCGTCGATCGACCAGGTATGAAGCCAAATTGCTCCTTTGCAATCTCCACCTCCTTCTCAGTCTTCCATCAAGAACCTTCTCTAGGATTTTCATTGTGTGGGACATCAACTTTATTCCTCTGTAATTCTTACAGTCTTGTGCATCCCCCTTTACTCTTGTAGATGGGGTCAAGAGTACACTTTCTTTTCGACTCATTTAATCATATCTAGAGCTGGCAGTGACCGGATGCCCTTCCTGACAATCTACAACAAATGTGTAGATAAAAATAAATTCTTTAAGCACAATCATAGCATCTATTATTATACCCTGAATTAACATAAAATCATACTAAAATTTAACGCTGCCAAAAATATGTTTATCCCTATGCGTGACACACCAATAAATATTAAAATAACCAAAAATGTAAGAAAATGACACCACATTGTAAATAGATTATCCCCGTGTGGTGGCCGGGATAAGAATAGCCCCAATGTAGCTCATGCATGTCGCACGAGGCGAGTAAAATGGGTGCTCTTGGAGGGTAATGGATGGCAATGAAGTTCTAACTGAAGCTCAGCTATTGCTGTTACCCTCCTGGCATGATCACAGCTTTAATAGCCCATTAGCACCTTATCCCTACACTGTCCTCCACAGATAACGGGGGAATATGAAAAGCATTCTTGTTTCGCCCCTTTAAGCCAGTCCTTTTAGGGACTTTAAATACATTAGACTTTTATCTTTTAAAATGCCTTTTCAGTAATGTTGAAAGATTTCCTGGTTCGTTCTACTCTTCAGAACTGAAGAGTAGAACGAACTAGCAAGAACTTTCCCAAGTTCGTAACTTGAGGTTTGCATTGAAAAATTCAAATTGCTTTCTAGATTACCGACTTCGGTCGCTATTTTAAGAAGTTTCTTTAGTAAGCGGGTGAAATGAAATGTCACTGCAATTAGAGCACTTTGGTCGAACAGTTGCATGAAATGACAACAAACAACACATAATTAATGACTTTATTCTGACCTTTTCATTCTTTTCCGTAATTATTAGCACTAAAAGGGACGAACATGAACTCATTACGACTTCACTCCGCCATATTTTCGCTTCAATTTCCTTCCCGGAACGGGGAGGTGACAACAAAAGAGAAAAATGGAATGTGAATGTGTTGGGGTGGTTTAAGATGTTTACAAAACGGAACAGGGTGTTTTGCAACTCATGATTTCCGTCAACTGCACAATTCCTAACGAATTTCCTATTCTTTCGTTCACCAATTTCATTTTTGCTTTCTACTTAAGGGTCTTCATTAACACACGCAGCGACACGCCTCTTCTCTTCGCTTCTTCCAAGCCCTCATTAAATCCCTTGAGAAGAACCAATGCAACCCCAGTGAGAACCTGCGTGACTTTCTGAATAAGTACGGAAAGCAGAAGTCAGAAGTTCGTATTTCGGAGAAACTGTCGTTGAATTGTCACGTAAAAATATCGTCGTAAATGTTACTGGCTTGAAACGAATGATCTGCAGCTCTTTTGAGAGGATTAAAGTAAGTTCGTTTTGTAGTGAAAAGGAGATTATTGGCAAACTCTACTTGTTTAAATATATGAGTTGAATTTTTTGTTGGTTCGGATTCTAATAATACTTTTTTATGACGCGGGTCAGACACGGCTGTATGATAAGAGAAATCATTTCGCCTCAATGCCGTTAGCTGTTACTGATCACAGAAGATAATGTGCGCATCACCCTTCCTGCTTTTGCCAGATAATCTGTTTTGAACGTTATGAAATAGAGCGATTAGATTAGCGGAGTGAATCCAAAGCAAGTGAAGGAGAAATATCGGAATAAACACTAATACAGAACTTCGTTAACTGACATAATTTATAGGAAGTCGCCAGCTATTATTCTTAGGAATTATTAAAATAGATCCTTCATCTGCTTTACAAAAGGTGATAGAATCCACTTCTACGAAGTACATTTCTTTCTTTCTCTCTCTCTCCCTCCAAATACCAGTGTGATGCTATCAGGTTCTGCTTCAGTATTTTCATTCATTTTTATTTATCACTAATACAACCACTCACCACATCTCTGCTGTTAGCTTTTGAAACAGAAATATAATTGGATGGTGTATTTAAACTGTAATGCTTGGATGAAGGATTTTGAATGATAAAAGTCCTTTTAATCTACGTGTGTGACTGAGGAAGCTTGTATGAAGACCTCATTGTGTGAGGTAGTCGTAGAAGCTCAATATAATAACCATACGTTTATAATATACTAAGAAAGTACATACGAGTTACACACTAATCAGGAATCTTACCTTACAAGAACATTTAATCTTACCTTACAAGAACATTTAAAGAGATAAATTGATGGGACTCGCCTGAACTGTATTGCTGAGAAACGTCACTTTTGTCGTCTTTAATATTGAATATTTTAAGATGCCGCAAAGATGCATTCCATATGAAATTAAGATATTTTAGCAAAGGAAGGTTCTAACGTAAGATTTGTTATCGCAGTCATTCTTCTTCTTCGAATGAAAAAGGGGTGCCCAAAGGAAGCAAGACGCTAATCAATGTCTTGCTGCCATAATATTTCATCTTTCTCCTGAGCATCTCCTTACAACATCCATCCCATTGCTCTTCCATCGTCGCTGACCCCACACATTTATAATTACTGATGCGCATCACATCTGTAGAGAGGGAAGATCTTGCTTTACCGCCGACTTCACCTCAACTACACGTAGTTCCGTAATGCTCGTCGTTTCCTCCTATCCTTCAGAATTTGACATTCACCTTGCGAACGTTTAAAAGAATTGCTCATCAAGGTTGCGAGGGTTGTTTGTGATTGAACTGCATCGTGTTCACTTCACCTCCATCGGAGTTTGTCTGTTTATTCCCATCTTTTCATTTTTACTTATTCGTTTATTGCGTTGCTGATGTGCATTGTGTAGTGTGTATGTCTGACGAGAGATGTCGCTAGTTGTTGAAACGGCTTCGTGTTCATTGCCATCTCACTGAATGAATGAACTTGGATACAGCGCGTTCCATGCGGAGAAATTGCGGTATCTTCGATTAAAGTGGTCATTTGAAGTACAACTTGCTTAGAGAAGCACACGAGATCATCTAACTGCCTTCTAGAAAGAATAATATTGTTTATTTCGTAGATGAAATTGCAATGTGATTAATTTACTTTTTAAGGCATTAAATCGGATTGAGTTTTCTCTAAAAGAAGATAAAGAATTACTTTATATTTTTCAAATAGCAGTTCGGAGTTGGGCGACTCTTTGACTGCTGTTAATTTTTATCCTTCGATGAACACCAACCGATATCTGGCATATAAAGGTTATAAATTTTAAGTTCTAGTGTTGTACATGTTCAATGTGAATCTCAAAACGTATGAAATAATTCCACGGTAATGCAGTTGTAGTTCAGCACATGACCAACGGTGGCGCTTGTGTTGTGTTTATTTTTGATCTTTCGATTTATTAACTCTTGCAATGTGCCTCTTTCACTATTATTAATAGCTTAATTGAATTTAATATTATTTTATTTTAAATTTGGAATAATTGCCAAAATATTCCTTGCTATTAAACATTTTATGAAGACTTTACAATAAGAATAATGCCCAAGTAAAAGTTTACGATATTTTTAATCTATCAGAGTTTCAAATATGCTTAAATAAGAGGGGTCGTGTTTTACGTTGAAGTTCTTTTCCCTCTCTGGACATCGTATCAGGGTCAGTTACGGATGATTCTGTATACGATAGCGAAAATATTTTGAGAATCATTCAGCAAGCAGAAATCAATTGGGAACTGGAGTGCAGTCGACATCGAATTCTTCTCCACTGTGACTTCAAATACTTCTCGAACCATTGTTGCCTCGTGTTGTTCCATCTTGAGTTATCCATTGAATTCAAAAGAATGCCTTTAAAATTGGGAGTGTTGCTGTTTTAAAATGAATAAAGTAGAGCTAGTGTAGCAGTGACGTTCCACGGATGTTAAACTTTCAGAAACAATATAGAACGGGAACTCGGTTATACAATTCAATCAACAGAGGCTACCCCATCTGCAGGCTGTCGAAACGAGGCACTTAAAGTATCCCTTTTGGCCTTCAAGCTGAAAGAAAGCACGAGCAGTCGAGAAACAGATCGTCTTCTCCCCAAGAAATTCCCAACCTAGCAATTCTTTTTGGTGGGAGTAAAAATAGTTTCATAGCACGAGATGTTATTACGGGTGGAAGGCAATAGTTTGTATGACTGACCATATACGGCGATTGTGTTTAAAATTTTACAAATTGGAATTGGTAGACGAGAGATGTAAGATGAAGACAGTGAGACGAGATCTGTTTACACTTTCTCCACCTTTCTCCAAAGGTGGTATTGTTACGCACACGGTTAGCATTTCATTGTTAGAGAATTATAAATTCCATTTTGTAATTTCCATTGTTGATTCATTCTTGTTGTTCGCAACTGATTTTATTTATTTTTTTTTTATTTGCCGTGTTTCTTATTGGAAAGGCAAAAAGTCAATATGATTTATCGAATCATTTTGAATCCGAAATGTTTATTAATCATAAGATGAATTTAAAAATCTTCTTGTTTGAGCAATTTGAGTCGGTGTTTTCTTGCGAATGTTCACTTTGAGATTCTGACGGGATGGACTCTCTGCGCTTTCTTTGTATATTCCTACAGTAGTCAAACGGTAATCACGTCACAAATGATACCCACAATGACTGAATGTGCAACAGTAACGTGGGTGAATAAAAGTCGATTTGACTTCCGTTATGTTGCTCAATCTCCAGAAACATGACAATTAATTAAAAACAATTAAATGAGATATTTATATTCCATTCTCATTACTTTCAATTATTTTTGCTATTTTTTCCGACAAAAATTTCAAATATTATCTTACTTTTATTTATTTTTCCTGAAAGATTCTGGTTTTAACTTTTTAGGAATCTTATTAATCTATTTCATCCCTCAAAGAATTTTGACTTATTTCGTTCACTTGCTTTCTTGCTGTTAATAAAACCTGTTGCAGATTTAAAAATCTGCAACAGGCTTTATCACAAAGCTCACACAGAAAACCATTTCGAATAAACGCAATCTTTTAAGCAGACGAATTATTAATATTAATTATCAACTGCAAATAATTTTTATTTTTTTTGTTTTCTAAAAAAATAGTGTTACCTGAAATTAATCATTAAAATAGCAATATGTGATTTTACTGTTCAGATTATTCTCGCAACCAAAGTCAGATTTCTTGCAAACAACAGGTTGCTTTTGTTCGCGTGCATTTTGAATATTTGAAACATTAAAAGAAAGATCAAAGAAGAAATTAAGCAGTCGCTGTACGAACTCAGTTCGTGCATCATATTCAACAGGTTTTTGCAGCACAAACGAGTTTTGTGAAAAATCGTTTTACGTCCATTAATTCTGAGTGCTCAGGAAAGTTAAATTAATTCATCCTGAGATTAGGAGTTCAGCTGAGAGCGCAGACTGCCACAGCTGTGAAAGTCTTCAAATGCCAGTCAAAAGGATCGATATTTTTAGTGTTATAGACTCGCATGAGAGTATTATATACTAGTTAGATGACATTCAAATTGGTTTATTTTATTTGTAGAATTTTATTTCTTTTAACTCCGGTACCAAAGACTATTTTTTGTCTAAATTACTGGAGACTAACGGATAAAACAACTGGAAGGGGATTAAGGAAAAGGATGTGAGAGGAGGAAGGTTGTGTTCTCTTCTCAAAGAGCCTTATTCTCGCACTCACACGAAATATGATAAGATGGAAACAGCAACAACTTCACCAGTTGCAGTTCTCCCTGCCAAGTACACGAGTGTCAGTTCCTAATAAATCACGCGGCAGTCGAACGGAGCATCGACCCGCACGTGACGAGGTGTTAACATAATGCAGAACAACCCGCGAGTCGTTCAACGTCTTGTAGTAATTTCTTGGCCATCCCCTAGTCATCAACATCAGTAACTCAGTGATTCTATCATTCATTCCCTGTAATTCAACCCGTACTTACTATCTATCACCTCTAGGCCGCGCACGAACGCATTCTATGATAGTGACGTCATTAAAAGGGATGTACTGACCGGCGCGAAGTTCAAGATAATTCAATGTATCGATGCAAGATTCATCGGAGCGGTATACGAAGAAAAGCAAATCTCTAAAAAATTAATAAATCAAATCATTATAAGAATTGGAAAAATAGTAAGTCTCTTTTGAGACTCATTTATTTGATGTTTGCCGCAATTATGACATTGGTTACAGCAGAAAGGTCACTGAAGTGTGTGTGTGGGGGGGGGGGGGGAGATGAATCGAATAAATGTAGAAGGAAGTTATAGGACATCTTTTTGAGGGAATAACTTTGTTTATAAAATACACTTCTCATTATAAACATAAGTTTTAGATTATTCTCTGTAGATAATATATCAGAAGTATACAACTCGTCCACGCGGTTAGCCTAGTGGCTTTGCGCTTCGCAACCATATGCCTGGGGAAGGAGTGTCCTAGGTTCGATTCCCGTCGCCGACGTGAAGAGCTTAAGGATCTTCTTCAGCCATAGCTAAGGTATCTCCGGTCTTGGGCATGGACAGCAGGGTTTTTTTTTCCCTGCTGTCCACGACATTATCTGTTTATCTGGGATTTTTCGTCCCGCAAGCACGCAAACCGGCCCCGTGAACACAAGAGATACAACCATAGGATATATACCGGGAGGTATAGGGCTAATCACCTTATCCTGGATCTGGACGGGTACGGATTAGAAGAGCTCAAGTCAGTTCTGTAAAAGGTCAGTAAGGCCTAATACGTAGCAGGGAGAAGACGTATTCAACTCCCTACTGAAAATTATCTCAAAAAAGGCAGAAAAAAAAGTGAACACCACAGATATTGCAGTTCTGGGGGGGGGGGGGAATAGGGAATTGAGCAGATGACATTGATGTCAAATCCATATTACAAATTGAGGATTAATATGATGAAGAAATGTGACGTTCTGAGTATTCAGGAACGTGGGATCTCGGATGATGTGGTTCCTTAAAAGGAATGGGGGAGGAAAGACGAAAAAGTGTTTGATGGAAGGAAACAGAGTGGAAGGCCAAGACCCTGTTGGAGTAATGCAGTTAGAAGAGCCTTAGAAGACCAAAAGTATCAAAATTCATTGCGATTTCCACTCACGAAACGTTCTTGTAGAGCCGTAAACCGAGGATGGGCCGAGTTTAATGAATTTTATAGTTTTTTTTCTTTGTATTTAGTGTTTAATACATATTTAATAAATATTTAGCTAAGTAGGCGATGCCTTAAGCAATAGTCTTTAGTTATTGGTAGCCTTAATTTAATTATTAATCTGATGGTCAACACTTTACAATTGACCTTTCACCCTCAGCGAGATAAAATATCGCCCCTTTTAACATCACTCGCTGACCATAGAAGTAACATTCTTAGTCACGAGGAATATGCACGCAGAATCCGTTTGATGACGTAGAACGCAAGAGAATAAACTTACATCGGCTTTAAAGATACAATTTAAGCATGAATATTTACTAGGACCAAGAATATATCTGCTGTGTTACTTAACATGATAATTATGCACTCGGACTGTTTCTTAATTAAACAACTTATTAATATTCCTAAACGTGGAGATGAACTGTCGTCATGGAAACCTCCTAGGTTATTTATTCCCTTCGCACCTCTCTCTTACACACGCGCACATCATGCAATGAAAGCTGTCAGTTCTCGATCTAATTCTAGTGAACGTACAAAACGGAAAATGGGTTGTAAATTCGGGTTGAAAATTTATGAGGAATACAAAGTTTAAGTTTTGTTTTTAAAGTAGCAACATTTTATGATTTAAATGCGTTTTATCTTTAGAGGAATTCGCTTGTATTCGGATATGATTTATGATTTTATTTTGCTGGCAGATAATTGAATTTCATGCAAGTTCCTTTCTCCGTATAAGAGCACGAACATCATCGAGATGATTATTTCAGACTGTACATCTAGAATAGTTTCTGGTGGCATAAATCACTGGTAAGTGCATTATTAACGTAAACCTTAACTTTTGCATCTCTACAGGCTATTCCTTTAAATCGTCCAAATGCCTATTTAGACTGGTTCATTGCGAGTCTTTTGTTCGGTTAATAAGGAGAAGAACATGGCTGGAAAATAAGACTAATAGTTGGGAACTTAGACAAAATATAAAATATCTCAAATACACGTCATCTTCATATTACTGAGGATCCCAGTTGTCCCTCAGGAAGTGCATTTGCTCGAGATTATGTTTGGGATAAAAATAAAAAAAAATTAGAATCCCGTGAAAACTCTCTTACGGACGGAAAGCTTCCAAATCGCCACCTGTGTGTGAAAGTTCATCCATGTTAGCTCTGCTTTCCCACAAACAGACAGGAATCGTAAGGTATATCTGAAACGCGCGCGCGCGCGCGCACGTGGCTAAAAGATTTTAGGACGGTCGATGAACATGTGTGTGTGTGTGTTGTGTGTGGAAATCAGCGCCGTCGCCTAGCAGAGCACTTGTGGGAAACGCTGGGTGCAGAGTTTGGGTTGTTTGGAAAAGTCTGTTCGTGTCGCTCCCTAAAGACAGATTCTGCTTGAATTATTTCTTTCATCTGACCCTCCCCCACCCCAGATCGGAAAGGAAGATTAAGTGATGTGCAGGGATTTTTAACGGGCTGTCGCTATTAGCGAATGCCAGTTTTCGTAGCTTCAGTAGCGATTCGTTTCAAACAAGTGTTGGATGGACATGGTGAATGCAAGTTCCCTGTTGGACGTGATCCGCAAGAGAAATTAGTGGAATTTCATGGGACTCTTTGCTCTTCTTATTAAAAACAAATGATGACGTCACTTCAATATCCAAATTAGGTAAGATCGAATTTTACGGAAAAAATGTACGTTATACATTCGATGCATAACGTACATTGTTATGCATCGAATGTTTTAGATGGGTATAACCTCGTGCTTCCACGATGTCACTATTTTCTGCACGCCCTCCAAATTGAGTTCAGTAAGAGGAATGTTACACATCATCATCACTTATTATTATAGCGTATGATGATATAATGGCCGTGATCCCCCTTTAACGGGGAAGTATAGCACCATCTCATCTCCCCCCCCCCAAAAAAAATATCCTGACTCGGGACCTGCATAGCTGACGAATCAGGCCTATGGCTGAGACGCAAGTATTCTTGACTGTAATCCGTGTGTGTTCACGGGGTCGGCTTGTCTGCTTGTGGGAGGAAAAAATCCTCCGGCAAGCTGAAAAATTGGGGAGAAAAACTCTGCTGTCCACGCCCAAGACCGGCTAACTTGACTATGGTTGAAAAAGATCCTTAAGCTCCTTACGTCAGCGACAAGAATCGAATCCAGGCCACTCCTTTCTCAGGCATATGGTTTGCGAAGCAAATAGCCACTCGGCTAATCGCGCGGACACGCATTATCACTCCCCCATTTGGATGACTAATGTTTGTAACACAATATTCATCTGATGTACTAGGATATATATTTATCTATAAAAAGTATAAAAATATAAGAAGCATAGGAAACTTCAGCTGATTCTCAATAAAGAATCTACAGAACGAGTAAAATATTTCAGCTACTTAAGGCCAGTTTTTAGTTGAAATCACACGTTAAATTTGGAAATAGAGAACAGCGTAATCATACCTGGAATGGTGAGGATCCAGCTGAATAAACTTCTGTGGAATAAGAGAGAGATTAGCCAAAACACCAAACTAAAAGAATACAAGACAGTTCAACTCAGTTTTATGTTATGAATGTAAGAGTTGGGTTAGAAATAAAGCGCTTAAAGTCTAGAGACTACAGATATGAGAGTCCTGGGAAAGATTAGGGGCTTGAACAGATAGCGTCAGTGGCAATATCATATTAAAAAGGAGGAAAGAACGTGACACCATTAGGATTGAAGGATGTGTAAGCGGAGCTAATCTAAGGTGGGATGGCCACTTAAATAGATTAGGTGAAGAAATATTAGCAAAATGGCAAGAAAAAAAGACCCAGAGGAAGAACAAAGTCTAAGTGGATTTGATTTAGTTAGATCCCGTCACTATCACTCGATGATCAAACATATCATCGGCTATTTAATATTTATTAATAAATTTTATAATAAATTTATTATTAAGTGTAATTTACTTTGCAATAAAATAAAAAAAGTTGTTAAAACTAATTGAATACTTATAATTTTGATAATATGGTATAAACACCATTCTTTGTCTTAAAAGTTATATTTTGAAGTACCAATTTCATTTAAAAGTACATTAGTGAGGTTGATAATTATCGCATCCTCGCGATTATTGTTCTATAGATGCGCTGATTTTAGGTCACGATAAATGAAGGTGATTTACGAAGACGAAGCAAAATTCAGTAACGAGCAAGAAGTATATACGGAAATATCTGCAAGAAATATTAAAAATTCTCATTTGCTAGAAAATCATAATATTTAAATGGCACTCAATGGTAAAACTATTTAAATTAAGATCAATATTTAAGAATAGAACTAAAATATCTATGGCGTCACCAAACGAAAGTACAGATCGATCAACGGAATAGAATTTTAGCTCGTTTCTACTAGACTCAACCCGTGAGGGATCACGTTAGATCCATCAATGTTTGGGACCTTCAAATAAATAAAGGTGAAAAATTGTCGAGTTTATCCTTCTACGGGGTGGCCATAAAATAACTTTCCCTCTTTGGAGGCATCTGTAGCCAAAACCCATAAATGGAAGGAGACCAAATTTTATATTAAGACCTTTGAAGGCATGTGGAGCTGATTTCCGCAAAAAAAAAAAAAAAAAAAAAAAGCAATAAAAGTCGCCGACAGGGGAAATTTTGGCGCCGGCGGAGCCGAAAATAAGCGTATAATTACATTAAAGGCAGATAAAATGGAATAATAACATTTCGACGGTGTAAGCGACAGCCGCGTCATTCATTCCAGCTGAATATGTGGTGCGTTACAATGATAATAATAATAATAATTAAACTAAAACAACAACTTGCGAGAGACAAAGAAATTAATGTAGTGATTGAACTCACAGGAAATAATGTTTTATTCATCAGAATCAGGGTCTCCTGGACCACATACACGATTTTCAATGTGCCGACCTTTCTTGTGTACAACAAATTGCATCCGGTGTGCGACATGCTCTACAGCTGAGCGTAAAGACTCGGATTGGATGTTCATAACAGCCCGTTTTATGTTCTCTTGCAAGACATGCAAGTTGGGAACGTCTCCAACATACACAACGGATTTCAAATACCCCCACAGCCAAAAAGTCACATGGAGTGATGTCCGAGGATTGAGGCGGCCATGCCGTCGGAAAGAACTGACTGATAACTCTCTCATTACTGAAATGCTGGCTTAAAAGGCGCCGTACTGAACGTTCAATGTGTGGCGGTGCTCCATCCTTCATAAAAATTATGGAGTCTAAACATTATCTTTGCTGCAATGCAGGAATGACAAAATTTTCCAGCATTCGTCGATAAATGTCTCCAGTAATGGAGCAGGTTACAGGATCTGTAGGGGTAATACGCTCAAAAAAGTATGGTCCTATTATGAAATCGGCTGTGAAGCCACACCACACGGTTACTTTTGGAGAATGCAGTGGCACTTGCTGACTCCGTCAGCGCCAAAATTTCACCTATCGGCGACTTTTGGTACTAAATGTTTGTTTCGCAGAATTCGTTTCCCCATGCCTTCGAAAGTCTCAATATAAAATGTGGTCTCATTCCTTGTGTTAGTTTTAGCTACAGATACCTCCAAAGAGGAAAAGTTAATTTATGTCCACCCTGTAGTTTCCTACGTGTAGATGGAGTTCTAACAACACTAGTTCCATAGAGTAGAAGAAATGAATCTCCTAAACCTAACCGTAATTGACACATGATCTGTCGATATCCAAATTGCTTGTCATCCCTTCAGAAATACGTAAGTGACCTCCTGAGCGTCTAGCAGGTGACCTACTGCATCTTTAAATGCCAAGCCGGGTGGTACGAATACCAGATGAATGAAAAGATATTTTGAATACACCTTAAGAACTTCGTCCTCTCTTGTGAGTTGTAGTATTTATGGAGGAAAAATCTAAAATACCCCTGGAATTTTGGAGCAATCATAATTTCATCAATACTAATTTTATTCTCCAGCCGAAATGGACCAAAGAAAAGATGCGGGGGGGCGAAGGAAATGTAAGTCTGGCGTTATTGCCAAACTTCTTCGCAAAATCAGGTTGACCTTAGAAGCACGTGGAACTCCTCCTAAGGCGAAGGTTCCCACTGCCGTAGAACATAAAATGAATCCACTGATTCTCTGCTTCCTCTTTCAAGGAAACTAATCTTTAATTCTTTAGGACAGCAGTTCTGGGCAATCCCAAAGAAAGGCGACGTTGAATGACCGGAGTGACTCGTTGTTTAGAACTTCTTTCTGGGTGTGTTTGAACTGCTTGTTAGATCTTCCACAGGAATTTCATTCTTTTGTGTTATATTTTAATCGTATTGGTTGAAGGATGACTGTAATAAATGTGATTGATTTTGTTCTACGAATAACGTGAAATATTTATATGAAAATCACAACAGCGCCATCTACGTATAACTTATGGAAAAACACAAATTATGGATGGTTATGTTTATTTCTGCAAAGTAATGAATAATAGCCTGTATTTGTCTATGCTGATTTCATTGCCACGTTTCGCCTGCGCCTGAGACCAATTACCTCAGCCTCTTCAAGAAATTTAAAAAAAATCCATAAATGTTCCGGCAGTGCATCGAACTGTTGCGGTTTTGAAACACAGAATCCCTTGTCTGCATCCTCCACCATAGAAGGAATGAAGTGTGCCAAAGTGTTGTGGTATTAGAATACCACATTAAGCGGCATTCAACTCAATCAGCGTGTGGATGGAGAGAAATATTCGCGACGCTAAGCACTTGATGAAAGAAATGCAGACAGACGAAACAGTGTCAAAGATCATTTGAGTAAAGTGAGATTCTGGAAAACATCGTTTTCAATTCAGGGGAAACATCGTTTTCAATGTTATCTTAACAGCGAATACAGTGTTGCCATCTGCAGGAGAAACATTTCGTAAAAACACGTTTGCTGATTGCGACCACTGCAATGGCAAATAAACAAAGTCAGGTTTTCTTTGCCAGACCGAATTGTGAGTGTTGATGAAGGTCAATGTTGGCACCATTGACCTTCACTCCACCATTGCTCTTTATGGCCGTTAGATGACGCTAAAAACACCCACTCTCATTCAGTGGTAAGGTCCACAGGCTGGAACCTTCAAATGTCTTATAAATGAAGGGAAATATCGAAAAAAAAATAATTTCCGAATCACTTTATAATTTTGTATGATAAATATTTCTAAGATATGCTATGACACTTCTTTTCTCAACTTCTTAGTCACTTAAATTACAACAAAGCAATCACGGTTCTACTCAGGTGTTTGTTTTGATATCGATCCCTTTGATTGGATTCTGCACACTTTTTGTGCATCAAAAAACGTGCATCAAAGAATGGGGTCCTCTGATTCGGTGTTTGTGGCTGATTGGTTGACGCTTCAAACATGAAGTTCGTTTCACCAGCAATCAAAGAAGTCTTGTTTGATTTCGTTTTGAGTGGAGTTCCTCCTCTCTTTCAGGGCCCATTTCCCCCATTCTATTCCACGCAATATTAAGAAATTATACAATTAACTTTTTCCAGCTTTTACTGTGATTTTTTTTTTTTATTCCCAGTGCGTATTTCGTAACTTCGAATCCAGCGTTTACATTTTGTTTCCATTGCTGAAATGGCAGCCCGCGGGACTCCACGTTATAAACACGTGGAATCCCGCGGAGAATATTGACTGCTTGAATTACAGCGTGTAATTCAAGCAGTCAATATTCTCCGTAGTTACGAGATAAAAACTGGTTAAAGCAAATTACTGCAGGAATCACGTGATCTGAATATTGTTGAAAGGTGACCCAAGATTTATCGGCCGAACCCCTTATAATTACGTATCATAAAGCCAACTTCATCGTCTGTAGGAGAGAGTCAGTAATGAAACATTGGAATAAATTGCAGTGTAGTTGACATGTAAACAAAATTAAATTTGAAAAAGCTGCTTACGGGTGTGTCCAAGGGACTCATTTTGAAGACGTTAATCATATTTTGTAGATTAAAAGCAAAACAGGCGACGTAAGGTGTGTTGTAACCAGGAAGTTACATTCAATGCCATGAGAAAAGCGTCTTAATTATTACATCCCCGAAATGATGCTTTAATTGCGTAAAAATTGGTTTTTATTGGAGATGCATGAGATGGGGTGAAAGCAGAGAATTATTTCGGAAGATAATGGTTTCAAAACAGGCATTAAAAGGGATGACTAAAGTCATTCTTGTGTTCTTATGAGTGCGGGTGTATCTTTAGGAAGATTAAAATCACCTTGAAGATTGTTCAATCACGCAACGCACTGATGCAACCCTCAATGATTGTCCAATCACGCAACCCTCAACGTTCTAACAAATGACCGAAATTAAAGAAAGCGAACCGCACTCTTTGACCTTCGTGTAAGAAATCTTCAGACTTGTGAGTAGCGGTTTCTCCGAGATAAACGTAGAATTGATAGAAAGGGATGAACAGAATGCACGTGATGTTTTATTTTGCCAACTTCTTTCGCGTTAACGCAGTTTTTCTTTATTTTCGATTCGTGTGTGATTAAACAGAAATTCCTTTAATTGATGACATTGTTTGAAATTCCTTAGTAGTAGGGGTGGCGATAGTAACCAAATAGGGGTGGGGGGCAGTGACAGCGGAAACGTGACGTCACTGCCAGCTGTTTCCCGGGAAATTCCAAGCATTCCATGGTGATGACGTCACTGGTTGGACACTACGAACCAAATAGGGGTAGGGTAAATGGGGGAAGCGATGTTAGTATCATGGCGTGTGTTATTATCAGATGTAGAGAAGTGGATGGTTTGAGTATGGAATTGTGGGTGATGTTTAGAGATATGGATTAGTGGCGTCATGAGTTTGGAATTTTTCTGGGGAACGTTTCATTGATGTCACATTGTGTGATTTGGTTTGCGTATGGAATTATGGGTGATGGTTAAAGATAAGATTGGGAAATATTTATCTATAGTTGGCAGTATGGGAATTTTTAGTTTAGAGTCCAGAGTTTTTAGTTGAGTATGGGAATTTTTAGTTTAGAGTCCAGAGATGGCGACAGCATTTAGACCTTTTCTGAATAATTAATTACAGGCTAATAATTAATCATTGCTGTTCCCTCAAACCCACACTTTTTTTTTCTTTCATGTTCACATTTCTAAAATAATTAATTACTGGCTATCACTGGTGTCCCATCAGCTACACGCACTTTTTCTCCCCCCCCCCATATACATAACTCATGCGAATATTTTGATTTGTCTTAAATTTTAAGACATTAAAGTTCATTACTTTTTCTAATTAATGTTATCTTTATTACAAAAGTTTTGGCTATTGGAATTTTTAATTTAGAGTCAAGAGATGGTGTCAGCATTTAGAGATAAAAATCAGTTCTTTTTTTTAATGAAAAACCAAAATGGTATTTTCCTAAAAAAAATAAACGGAGATTTAAATGGTTTACAAGAACTTTTGTATGTAGTCTAGAAAAAATTCGAATGATAATTTAGATTAACTTACATTCTCTCCAGAATGGCTCTTCTTGGAACTACGAAGTTCTGAATGCAAATAGATATTCCAAAATAATTGAATTATTCACAGCACAACACACACAAACACAAAGGCTAAAGAACGAAATTGCTGTAAGTAACTTGAAAATGTAGTTGACTCTTGTTCCTTTAGGTTTCTGTCCGTTCGTTAATTTCATTCCCACTGTAGCTCGTGACTATGTTTTTTTTCCCCCACGGTTTCTGTCCAAAGTGGTAACATAGATTTGAATTGGAAACGCGTTTTTGTCGTGGGTATGTGTGACTTCCGGTGTTTGGAACTCTCCGTTAGTGATTTCTTTTTAGGAAAAATTCTTTTGCCAGCACAAATAAATAGTTATTTCTTATTTCTCTATGCGGACTTTTGATATGGTTCTATATATATATATTACTTAAATTCCATAACACATCAATGACACCATAAATTGTACTGAAATATTATTTACAATATTGTATTTATGAATCTAACATACAGAAATTAAATAAAGTGAAAACAGTATTCTATTTTTATTTCTTACTCTTATTGTAACATTAGCTATCTTGCTCAAAGGTATGATTTCCCACACTTGTGGATGTTTCCCAATGCTTGCGTATGCCACACACATGTGCGAAAGTTTATTTATTCATTTCATCGCGGGAATTGTTACTGTAGTAAAATTAACGCTTATTTTTTTATTCTCTTTTTAAATCTTTCAGGTAATTCTTTCCAAATGCATGGTGATTTTGTAATTGCATATCTTACAATAATTCCATCAGAAATAGAAATTTCTTTAGGAAATAAATTTGACCCCTTGTCCAAAAGAATTCAACATCAATAACGGCACGAATCCTTATTCACTACTATAATTTCCTTTCCACTTCAAAACAATGACGTCACTTATTTACAACTAACAAATTACGTCACTTATCTACATCTGATTACAACACACACCATGACACTGACGTCGCTTTCCCCATTCCTACCCCTATTTTGTTCACAGTGTCCCACCAATCACTACACGAATCCTTGTCTTATCTTGATCTGCTTCATACTGTCCGAGCAATGATGACACGGTTCCTACCTCACACCCCCAACATTCACCCTACCCCTATTTGGTTACTATCGCCACCCCCTATTACTACTTTCTTTCCTTCTTATCAAGCACTTTTCGTCATTTAACTAGCAGAAATAGAAAACATAGAAAATCACCTTTTGTTAGGATTAGTGTTGACTGATTGCCGACCTAGAATCGTAATAATAAAAAAGTGCCTCGAGGAACCAGTGACCTCACTAATTATCAGAAGGAAGCAGACGGAGGTTTTCTTAAGATTTCTCTCGCACTTATAAGAAAAGCATCCACTCCTACAAATGCAGATGGACAAGCAAGTTGGTCATTTGTGACACTTTGCTTGATCAGAAAAAAACAGGAAAGAACGAAAGGTCTGCAATCGCAGGAAATAAATCGATAAAAGGAGTTAAATCGATCGAGAAAACATAGATGACTAAAGATTCACGAGGTTGGTGCACACACACGAGTCGCTTTGTTCTCTCTCCATCTGCAGTAATATCGCTACCGAAGAATATTAAATGCAGTCTTAAATGATTTTTGAATAGTTCATTCATTGGTTCATTTGAATGTGATGTCAGTGATTTGACGTCACATTCAAAAATAAAAACCGAGACTAATATTGCTTCCGAAATGGAGGGTAACTCCAATTACTTATGGCGACCTCATAAGTAATTGGAGTGGCCTCTTTCGACTGGTTTATTAATGAGACAGCAATTATCATCGCGCAATACTGGATTTGATTGATTCAAGCGTTATGTTCTGTAATTTAGAACATTTTTCGCTATCCATTGCCTATTTGTAATGTTGATCTTAAATCAGACTTGCAAATTTTATAACATATTACTGGACCCCCCCCCCACCCACCCCACACACACCCGACTCGTTTTCATTGCAAATTTAGTCTCTAATTCTGAGTATATCCTTTAATGTTTCCTCCTCCCGATTTTAAGTAATGAAAAACGATGAGCACAAGAACAATCCGTTTACAGAAGCTCGGAATCTTAGACAAGATGTTCAAATCACGCCGAGGATTGAACAGCTGGACTGCAAGGAAATTAGCGGCGGACACCTGCAAATGAAGATGAACCATCGAAACAAGGCCGTACGATGTCGTTCTAAAATAGGCGTGCCCACGAGATATATTTCAGCAAAATTTCACTCGAATTCGGTAAATCATGTCGCCCCCCCCCCCGAGTTAAAAAAATTCATTCCCCTCAATTAATGAAACAAGCAAAACGTACACAATTCCAGTTTCCTTATCTTTAGGACTGTTCTGTTTATTCATAAAGCAGAACACTGTTACAGCATGCGAAATGTTGGAAATGCAGCAAGGCAAAAAACACGACAAAATACCCAAATTGTTAGATAAAAAAAAACACTCTTTAATCAAAATCATGGTAAGCATTATTATACATCGCAGTAAGATAAAACGTTCCAAAACATAACGTTATTAATTTATGAATATTCGTAAGCATAATACACCAATAAATATTGATACAATCTAATATTTAACAAAACACAGCACTCTGAAAACATTTGATTGGTACAGCATTGCCATCCGTTACCAGAGGGTAACGGATGGCAATGCTGTACCAATGAAGTTTAACTGAGGTTCTTCTGTTGCTGTTACCCCCACCCCCTGGGGCGCTGAGATTCGAGAGTTATGAGTACGCTCTCTTAAGGTTTTTGCCTTAAGGGAGCAATTTGAGTCTCCGGGAGAAGTGTTCTCCGGCACGGCCCGGTGAGGGGCTTTGTCGGTGAATGCTTTTCTTCGGAATATGAGCGGTTCTGCTCGGTGGTGGTGGTGGTGGTGGTGGGTGGAAGGCCATCACTGAGATGGACGGTCTTTCGCCCACGATTGAGTGGCCTAGGGATTGTCCGAATTTTTAGAGACGGCTTTACCTATAAATATAAATATGGCAATGCTGTAGCTATTGCCATTACCCCGCCATGACCAGAGTTTATAGCACTATATAACCCCATCTATAAATCGTCTTCTGCAGATAACGGGGAATATGAAAAGCATTCTTGCTTCACCCATCTAGCCAAAAAAAAAAAAAAAAACATTTTAACTTCTGTACTTTCAAAAATGCCTTTTCTGTGTTTAAAAAAAAAATATCCAAGTTCCTTAAATATAAAGACCCAATAGGCTTAATTTCGGCGATATAAACATTATTCAAATTTAGGGGATATTAAATCCAACATTGTTTTAAAACCGAATAAGAAACTCAAAGATTGGAATCAAAGAGTTTCATGCCGAATATCGTAAACTATAAAAGAATCGGCGATTACTGGTGTGAGCTAATGCAAGTAGTCCTAGTACGTAGTACAAACTCGGGCAACTCGCAGCAAAAGTGGTCAAGTTCTGATCGCTATTCTTGGTATTTTCCATAATGTAAAAACACATTTCCTAGGAAATGTTAATTTGAATAATGTTTATATCGCCGAAATGAAACCTATTTTGGCTCTTTATATTTAAGTAACTTAATGGTTGCACCTGTTTGACAACTCGTATAGCCAAGTATGTAAGTTTTTTTCGCTATACCCTTTGGTATCTATTTGGTCTAGCTATTCACTGATGAAGCCTCAAAAAAGGCTGAAACCGGTCTGGGTAGTGACCTCCCACCATAATGTAATAACAGCATACATTTCCTACGAAATGTGTTTTTACATTATGGAGAATAGCGATCAGAACTTGACCACCTTTGCTGCGAGTTGCCCGAGATTGTACTACGTACTAGGATTACTTGCATTAGCTCACGCCAGTAATCGCCGATTCTTTTATAGTTTACGATATTCGGCATGAAACTCTTTGATTCCAATCTTTGAGTTTCTTATTCGGTTTTAAAACAATGTGGGATTTAATATCCTATTTCGTTCCACTCTTCAGTTCTGTGATGTCCGAGTTCGCAACTTGACGTTTGCATAGAAAAACTCAAATTGCTTTCTGAATAACCGACTTGATCGCTATTTTAAGAAATGTCTTTAGTAAAACAGCGCTTGAAAGGAAACGTCACTGCAATAAAAGCACTTTGTCGAACAGTTGCATGAAATGACAACAAAAAAAAAACCTGATTAATGACTTTTCCCTGAAATTTTCATTATCTTCCTTAATTGTTAGTACTAAAAGAGACGAACGTGAACTCATCCCCACTTCACTCCGCCATATTCTCGCTTCAATTTCCTTCCTGGAACGTGGGAGGTGACAAGAAGATAGAATAAAGGATTTGAATGTGTTGGGTGGGTTCATGATGTTTACAAAACGGAACACAGTGTTTTGCAACGCATAATTTCCGTCAGCCGCACAATTCCGAACGGGATTCCTATTCTTTCGTTCGCCAATTTCCGTCCTTTTCTACTTAAAGGTCTTCATTAACAGCAACACGACGCCCCCTTCTCTTCGCTACTTCTAAGCCCTCATTAAATCCCTCGAGATGAACCAATGCAACCCCAGTAAGGACGCGTGTGCCTTTTTGAATAAGTACGTAGAGCAGAAGTCAGAAGTTCATATTTCGGAGAAACTGTTCGTCGAATTACACGTAAAGATATTGCCGTAAATGCTACGGGCTTGAACACCATCATCTCCACCTCTGCTGAGAGGATTAAGGTAAGTTCGTTTTGTAGTTTTTCAATGATTATCAACCAATTCTGCTTTCTTAAATGGATTAGTTCGATTTGATGCTGTTTTTGATTCTAATAATACATTTTTATGACGCGGGTCAAACACGGCTGTATAATAAGAGAAATCATTCGGTCTCATTGACTGTAGCTGTGACTAATAATAGCTTTTATCTGGTCACAGCATATCACGTGCTCACCATACTTATTCTTGGTTATGGCAAATAATGTGCCCATCAAAATTCCTGCTTTTGCCAGATATTACGAACGTTATGAAATAGATCGATTAGATTAGCAGAGTGAATGCAAAGCAAGCGAAGGAGAAATATCCGAATAAACACTAATACAGAACTTCGTTAACTGACATAATTTATAGGAAGTCGCGAGCTATTATTCTTAGGAATTCTTTGTATTCCAACTTCAATGACAACTACGAAAAACGGACAGCTGTAAAATTTATGTTGTGACCTATTCTTCTTATTCTATTCTATTAACTTTCTTATACTTTATATCCTGTCGGCTGCGCCATTTATGTTGTGTCCCATTTTACGATCTTTATTCTATTTTATAATTTCCGCTTATCTATGTTCTTCTATTATCTACGCACGAGATATCAACAAAAAATTTACTAATACTTAAATTATTTCTCCCCTTAGTACCCCTAATATTTGTATTTATACTGCACCTTTTGGGATATTTAGTTTGATATATTATATACAAAAACAAGGAGAAAGAACTCAAATATGTCTGAAAGTGTAACTATGTTGCAGTCGTGACACTTTATCTCGTTTCTTAACATTAATTTCCCGCGTGATTAGGTTCGCAATTTTTCAAGTGGTGCATTGGACAGCAATTTCAGACAACTCTTTTATCATTGATGAAAGGTTTATTAAATTCCTTAACATGGTACAAATCAATTTTTGTGATTACTCAATTTAATGCTAAACTAAATACTTACAAACTAACATTAGCTTATTACACGTAATTAGGCTATGATCCTATAATGGGTATTACGATCATGCCGCCATAACAATTCAACACAAAAATTCACTTGACATGGACAAATAAGATTAATTCACACTATTTAACTATTCAAACTTAAGTAGATTAACTAAACCATTTACTGCACTAACATATGACTAGTATTACGATCATGCCGCCATACACGTTCAACACATAAATTCATTTGACATGGACATATAAGATTAATTCACACTATTCAAACTTAAGTAGATTAACTAAACCCTTTTCTGCACTAAAACACAACTATGACATTTTAACTTTCCAATACATTACAATAGACATGCAAAATTCTCAGGACACTTAATTATTCACATAACATTAACACTAGCCAGCTTACTTTTAATATATTCTGTCAGATACTAAAGTCCTAGTATAACTTTTCCTTGGTCACTTCACCAGTTCCGTATTAGAATAATGATACTTATCACAGACAAATTTTAGTTAACATTAGAAAAACTTTACAGTACCTTTCTTTCTTGGGTTTTTCATATGGACCTTTACCTTCTTCTGATTGAACTAGCTTGGTATAACCTCTCCGATAATCTGCTACTCCTACGTTCCCTTTTGAGTTGAACAATGCTTAGACACACTTTGAATCATCTATATATCGGCTGTGCAACTCGCCACGTGGACATCGATTTCTTTACTTCTTTCCCCTTCTCGAAGTTGTCACTGAAGTCGAAACACAAAGAATATGTTTCCTTTTCTTTGACTTTATGGCATTCTTCGCTTCTCACATAGGAAATACGGAACCGAAATCCCGCTCACTTTTGTTTCCGTGTTGTGGTGTCGAAGATATAACTCTAATCTCGCCATTCAGGAAATCACCGTGAAATCCCTATGAAAGAGCTCGCGAAGGGCTCCCTTGGAACAGAATCAAAACCAAAACCAAAAAAAGCCTCGTGGGGAGGGGGGTTCCAACCCTTTTATACCTGCTCTCCTAACGGCACTTTTTCTAACTTCTTTTCTCCGCCCCCTACTTGTTTTTACTTCGCCGACCAATTAGGGTGGCGTTTTTCTGTCAAACGTCCTTTGATCGGCGAGCCCGTAACAATGTCTCAATCCGGGAATCGGCCCTGAGCGATAGTCTGTTGTTTTTCTTGTGCTAGCCTCTAACTTAATCCCTTCCAAATTTTTTTATGAATTTACTTAATAACTTAATCTCCAGCCTCTCACATACCATCTTTTATGAATAATCCTTTTTCTGTCTTATTTAGTTAAATTTTCTCATTTAAATCATATCACAATATTAATATATTCTTTCTTTTGTTAGTTAGTTTAACAAAACTTTTATATTTAATATATTTTATTGGATGCAAGAATCTTTCTTTTAATTAATTCAACTATTATCATTTATGCAGGGTTCTAATTTATTTTATTTATTCTTCATGTTACACCATGATAACTGAGAATTTTACATTCTTAAGATATCAGGGTGTAACAATAGATCCTTCAACTGCTTTACAAAAGGTGATAGAATTCACTTCTACGGAGCACATTTCTCACTCCCCAAATACCAGCGCGATGCAATCAGGTTCTGCTTCAGTGTTTTCATTCATCTTTATTTCTCCCTAAGACCGCCCAAAACATCTCTGCTATTCTCTCGCTGTTAGCTGTTGAATCGAAAAGATAATTGGATGGCGTATTTAAACTGTGATGCTTGGATGAAGGAGTTTGAATAAAAAATGTCCTTTTAATCTACGTGTGGGACTAAGACAGCTTCTATGAAGACCTCATTTTGTGTCGTATTAACTACGCCTCTATAATATGCCAAGAAAGTACATACGACTTATACGCTAATCAGAAATCTTACCTTACAAGAACTTTTGAAGAGATAAATTGATCGGACTCACCTGAACTGAATTGCTGAGAAACGAAACGTCACTTTTGTCGTCTTTAATATTGAATAAGTGTATTTTAAGATTTCCCAAAGATATGCAATTAAGATATATTAGCAAAGGAAGGTTCTGACTTAAGATTTATTATCGCGGTCATTCTTCTGTTTCGAATGAAGCAGGGCCAAAGCAAGCAACGTAATGTCTTACTTCCATAATATTTTATCCTTCTTCTCAGGGTCTCCTTACAACATCCATAAAATTTCTCTTTCATTCTGGCTGACCGCACACATTTATAATTACTGATGTGCCTTATATCTGTAGAGAAGGAAGATCTTGCTTTACTGCCGACTTCACCTCAGCTACACGTAGTTCCGTTATGCTCGTCTCCTCCTCCTATCCTTCCCAATTTATTGCGTTGCTAATGTGCATTGTGTGTCTGCATGCTGATAAGAGATGTCGCGAGTTGTTCAAACAGTTTCATGTTCATCGCCATCTCACTACTCAGATGATGAACCTGTGTGTACTCGGATACAGTGCGTACCATGCGGAGAAATTACGGCATCTCTATTTAAAGCGACCCTTTGAAGTACGACTTGCTTAGAGAAGCACACAAGATCATCTAACTGCCTTCCAGAAAGACTAAAACTGTTTATTTCACTATATGATTAATTTATTTAGGCATTAAATCGGATTGAGTTTAATCTAAAAGAAGATGAAGAATTACTTCATATTTTCCAAATAGCCGTTCGGAGTTGGGCGACTCTTTGACTGCAGTTACGTTGAAACTCTACATTTCTTCATCACTTACTTGAAAGTTCTAAGCATAAATCCGCCACGATTACGATCTGTTAATAGAAAAATCTCTGAAACTCTTTCTACTCCCGAGGAAAGGAAGTGTTCGACTGGGAAACCTCCTCAAAGGGGAAAATCAGTTGTTATGACTGCTTACTTCACATATTTTGACTTAAAGGCCTAAATCATCGGTTCCCAACCGATGGTACGCGTACCCCAGGGGTACGTGCTGAGCCGTTCAGGGGTATACGAAAATAATCAGTAATGGAGGAAACACAAGTAAAGTAAACAAAATGCAAAACGTAGTTATGAAACAATAAATGTCAGTATTTAAAAAGAGCTATTTTAAAAACAAGGGGACAATTTATGGAAAGGGGTTCAAAAGGGGTACACAAGTGGAAAAAGATTGGGAACCACTGGATAAATAAATAATTGGTGTGCCTTCTTTTCTAGCCATACGCACTTCCTGCTTGAAGGTGACCTTCTGTTGATTGAATCTTATTAACAAGTCACAGCTCCTCCCCCCCCCCCAACTGTAATGCAGAAAGGGACAGTATCTGAGTTAATGAATTGATAGATCAGAAATTGAGACAGAAAAATACTGGAAGAGCGCCACCACTGGTCCTGTGATGAACTACATCATTACTATGGGATCGCATCAAACATCTTGATATCATCTAACCCCCCCCCCCTGTTAGGCATTTGATCATTAAGACGAGGAATAAGGACAAAAAATAAATATGTCTAAGCCGCACAGCTATTATGATCATCACCGTATTAAATTTATCAAAACTTCTGTAATGGAAACATGATTCAAAATATAAGAAATGGATCTTAAATTTCATCCGTAAAAAGTATCCAGTTTAGAGTTTAGTACTGAGGCAACTAAGGAAATAAGAGTTCAAATCTTGTCACGTTTATGCAGATATAAAAACCGGAGAATCCAGAGGAAAACACTATACAAAATGAGCTTAAACATAATCAACGGGAAACCGTAGTCAGTTTTATTGATTCTTTGAGAGAAATTAAATCCAGGTTCTTCCAGTTAAGGCTATATGTCCTCATGATCCTGGAAGAGTATCTTAAATTTCTTACTTCCTCAAGGGATCCTCCGAGGTCATAAGGACGTATAGCCTTAAGTGCAACAGTAGCGATAGAACCTTCTGGCTCTGTCTGTATTGTTAAATTATTTTCAACAGTGTCCTTTGCCTTGTTAATCAAAATGAGACAAACCACGTGCACTCTGTTTTGGTGAATGAGTTGCAGTATCGCATTGTGACGTGTTGAACAGCACACACAGTTTAATTTATGCAATAAAAGGGAACAATTGCTAACAACTTGATGGACTCGCTGAAGTCTGCCTTTTGTTAACTGCTGGATGAAATTCTTTGAGAACGGAATCTTGAAAATCGCATGACAACTCGTACAGCGGCTGCTGTGTCGTAGTGTGACCTTAAATATCTTTTACGGTCACATCTAGTCACCTTGTCTGGATGAAATAAATGAGTAAAAACAGTTTTATCTTCATTACAAGAAAATCGGCGAATCGAAGTTGATTCACTTCGGAGTGAATCCAACTTCGTGGGATTCGCTCCGAAGGGATCTCAAAGAATCAGTTTAAATAATATGTCAAGAAGACTTCAGCTCACTAGATTTTACAAAATATTCAGTAAAATATGAAAATACACGTTTCTCTAAGATGTGAAATGCCTTGCTAAATACACCCCCTCTTTAACCACCTTTGCTCCGAGTTGCCTTAGTATTGCTCTAATTGATAGACGCATTGTTTAAACATGCGGGTATGTAAGTGACATCCACATTTATTTATTTTTGAACGAAACGAACCAATTTCGCAATTAACAGTTACTTAAAGGTTTTATTTCTTAAATTTTAACGCGGTTGTATGAATCGGTCTAGTATCAGTCGCTCTAATCGATTTCGTATCAATAAGATCAGTGGCAGAATCGTTTTATTTCCTTTAATGCGATTCTTTTAGCTTTAGTATTTGATTTCTTCAAGCAGACAGTCCCTTAAACAAAACGATGTCTGTGTTTTGGTTGTTTTTTTATTCATTATTTTTTCTTTTCGAATGGTCTGGACGAAGTCGATCTAGAGGGCGCTTAACTTCTCATTCACAGCCAATGTTTTTATTAAAGTAATATATTTTTGTTTACTGTATTTATTCCGCCTTAAAAATGAGATTATGCTGTTGTCATAGCAACTCGTCACTGTTAAAATATCAAACTCATGTTTACAATAAGCCGGGTCGGCTTAAGTATTAAAGGTGACCGATATAACGTACATCGGAAACTAAACTAACATCGCACTCTCTGCATCGCTTAATTCATTATCAAGAAAGGAAATTCAACATTTTATTAAATTGATCGCTCTCTTTCTCACAATTCAGCATTCTCAGAATTGTGCATAATTTCAAACAGATCGTTTCTTACTCCTTGCAGAATACCAAACAGCTCACGACAAAGTTCTCACCTGTAAGGCTTCGCTGGTCGAGGGGTCAGCGTATCCACTCTCCAACCAACAGGCTGCCGCGTCGGATGTTTGTGATTGCGTTTAGATGGTAGATGAATTTCATCGTCGGCTGTGAGATCATCGTTCCATGTATTTGGAACCTGCAGTGGGCTGGTCTGTAAAGCATGGTTTCCGTATTATTAAGAAATGTAAATTAATAATAAAAATTTTAAAAAATTATTCCCGTAAAATTTATCCCGTGGGCAGTATTCATATTTCGAAAAAAAAATAAAATAAAATAAAATAAAATAAAAATTTATTCCCGTAAAATTTATCCCAGTAGGCAGTATTCATATTTGGATTTATGTGGTAGCAATTCTGCAGATAATATACATTATACACATAACAGCATATGTGATATGATGCTCTATTTTGGACGCAGGACATATATGGCGCAGAGGATGAAGCTTGACGCTTTTTATATTCATTGTTGTATGTTTCGGGAGCAGTGATGGGAGAGATTTGTGAGCTATTTTATCTCTCCCTGAGTGGGCGGAAGTGGTTATTCGTCGTTGAGTGTTAGGATGGCTTTCGGTCTTTTATGTTTCCAGTGGTCATTGCCGTCATAGTTTCCGGCTTGTTGTATTAGTTGGTTTGGATGCGTAGATGTCTTCATAAAGAATTTTTCTGCTAGGGAGCGTAGTAGTTGAGAGATATAGGGAATATTTATGTCCCGGTGGATCTGGGCGTTCCTGATGAACCACGGGGTGTCCAGTATCATTCGTAGGCACTTGTTCTGTAGTCTTTGTAGCTTCAGGATGTTTGTCTTGGAGGTATGATGCTCTATTTTCTTATATTCTTATAAGGACTGGCTTAAAGGGGCGAAGCAAGAATGCTTTTCATCTTCCCCGTTATCTGTAGAGGACAGTGTAGGGATAAGGTGTTATTGAGCTATTAAAGCTTTGATCATGGCATTAGGGTAACAGCAATAGCCGAGCCTCAGTTAGAACTTCGTTGGCTACAGCATTGCCATTCAAGGATATTAATCACCGCATCTCGCGGTAGATTAACTCCGCTCATCTCCCAACCATGCTCTATTTTCCTTATAGTCCTTATAAGGACTGCTTAAAGGGCGAAGCAAGAATGCTTTTCATCTTCCCCGTTATCTGTAGAGGACAGTGCAGGGATATCTGTAGAGAACAGTGTAGGGATAAGGTGTTATTGAGCTATTAAAGCTCTGATCATGGCAGGAGGGTAACAGCAATAGCCGAGCCTCAGTTGGAACTTCATTGGCTACAGCATTGCCATCCATTACCCTCCAAGGGTGTTCAACCTCGCTCATGCACCCTTCCTTCCATGCTCTATACGAGGAAACTTATATTATAATATAAATACCATGTTAGTAAGAAAAAGGTGTACTTCTAAAATTGACTATATCAATAAAAAAAATCAAAAATGTAATTTCTTTTTATAATTTTTATAAACTTACTAATTTATAAAATAAAACAAATAAGGAATAAGAATTAACATTTTATTTTAGTTTACATTTCTTCTTTTCCTTAAGTGTCCATACTTAGTGTGTCTGTCATGGTTATCACAGTTTGTTTGTTAAACCGAATTAACTTTCATTTTTCGATGTTGTGTAAAATCGATTTGCCATAGCAGTCAATTTGATACCAATGCAATCTTACAGAGGATCTAAACTGAGGGGTCGCTTATAAAAGGGGTTGGGGAAAGAGGAGTTGACTCCAAAACCAGAACTTTTTAATATTTTTGCTTCAAATACTTCGGAAATTGTTAGAAGAAGGGAGTTTTCCCATGGAACATGGACACTCCTTCTCAGAAAGGCATTGAATGCTTCCCATCTTCCAATCAACGTTCAATTCCGTCCTCTTTGATATTTTTAATATCTCGAAAGTTTGTGGGAATGCAGTCACTTACCAACTAAGTGACCCTTTGAACGTATAGTTAACCTTTTGCATCGTATACTTTAGTTTGTTTGTGACTACAATCCCGAAGATTCAGGGATAAAAAAAATGAGTTTCCATCGGAAGTCATTTTAATTATGCTGCTTCAATTGATGCGTTGATCTGACTTGCTATACGAAGTATGTTTAACTCTTCAAATTGCATTGGGGAAGAATCAATCGAATCCATAAAAATTTGATAATATGATAAAAACACCATTTTTTTTTGTCTTAAAAGTGAAATTTCGAATTATTAACTTCATATAAAGTAGTGCATTGAGGTTAGTAGCGATTATCAAATACTCATAACGCAAACTCGAGTACTTGAAGGTAAACTAGTGTCTAGAATGTATTTCTGTAGTTTTCTACATGTAGATGGAGTGGCAACAACACCATTTCTATAGAGTAGAAGAAATGAATCTCCTAAATCTAACCGTAATTGATCCATGCTTGAGCCTTCGATACGAATTGCCTGTCATCCATTTAGAAATAAAATTTTTGACCTTCCGCATCCGTAAATGTGAACCAAGGTGGTTTAAATGAGATTGTTACTTGGTTGTTCATCAGGATGATGGCAATTGAGGCACTGTGTTCTATTTCCATCTTTTTCGTGTTTTCTACACCCTTAGTTCAGTTTAAAGTTATTTTGAAAACATCTTAACACCCTTATGTCTTACGAATTATTGTAGCATTAGTATAAAGATCAAATATACCTGGGGTTTTTGCAGCAGTCAAATCACGTACAAAATAACCATTTTATTATTCCAAAGTTTACGTTCCGGCTTGGATTCAATGATAGTAATCTCGATACCAGTTGGATGTCAAGTCATTTTATTCTTCAGCATAAATGGACCAAAGAAATGGTGTGGGAAGTGAACAAATGTAAGTGTGGAGTTATTTCGAAACTTCTCCGCAAACTCAGGTTGATCTAGAAGCACGTGAAACTCCTAAGACAAAGGTTCAGACTGCTATAGATATTTAACTAATTGAACGGCATACTGAGTTGTGTTCACTTGATATTCTCAGATCCATAATTTAGCTTCAAAGTATCTCATCTCCAATAAATAACATATTGCGTTTCTTCCTCATCTTCTTTCTCACATAATTTACAAGAAAGTACTCACGGTGCTACTAGGATGTTTGCTTTGATATCCCCTCGATTGGATTCTTCACTCATGCTTAGCGTTGATGTAATTATAAAGATCGCGATTCCAAAGTTAGCTCGCTCTGCACTGAGACTCATTGCATGGTCAGCTGTGTTTGCTATTTGAATATCAAAGGTGTTATTTCGTGCGTGTCTTTCTAAAATACTTTTATATAAAAAATGAAAAACGAAAATGACATCGCTTTTTATTTAAATTTTAATGAACTAAAAAATCCTGACTTGTGTTTCCATAATTCCTTCAAATAAATCGTTGCTGGAAGTTCGATATTCTTAATCTTAAGACTCATACAAGGTATTACATATTCTGAAGAATATTTTATTTAAAATTTTAAAAATTGTATTCCATTTAGAATATTTTGAATGATATCTTCAAGTATTTTTATAACTTGTTTATACTTTTTCTATTTTCTATCTGAGTTAATAATTTCCGTATATTGTTGCATTTCTTAAGACATGCAATATCTTATATTGCATATCCTAAGCTACTTCTCGTGAGACTAACGGATAAAACAATTGCAAGATGATTAAGGACAAGAATATGAGAGAAGGAAGGTTGTCTTCTCTTCTCAAAGAGGCTTATTCTTGCACTCATGTGAATTGCGATATTGGCGGAGACGGGAACAACTTCGCCAGTTTTAATTCTCCTTTCCCAATACACAAGTGTAAGTTCCCTATAAATCACGTGGAAGTGTTCTTCTACATGTTGACACATAATGCAGAAAAACCCCCATTGTCGTTCAACGCCTTGGTGGTAATTTCTTGGCCATTCGCGCTACTCATCGATGTCAGTAAGGTTGCGCAGTTTTAGTAAAAATGTAAATGAGTGAAAGACTTAGGAATTGTGCAGAAATATATGCAGTGAAAGGAGATATCTGTAATAAAGCTGTGTAATAGAAAGAAAAGAATAATGACATGAGGTTAAGGAGGATACGGAAAGGTGATAAATGCTTTCAAAGACTCGGTGATTAGTCAGTTAAAACAATACAAAACTCTCACCAGTAGAAACAGCGAGTAATTCCATTGTTTCTAAGATTTCTCATTTACTAAACATTTTAAGGAAATTGCTTCAGTTCCTAGAAGACTCGCATATGTCAAACAGCGACTATTATATCAGTCAAATTCTGTTATGAACCCAACATATAAATAGAATGTTTGCAATTAACCACATTGCACAGTCCGTACAAGTTTATGTAAGTACGGGTCACACCCGCTAATAATAAAGGTCGCTAATAAGTAATTGACTGATAAATAACAGAAAAATTGTCAATGTCCGAAGAAGTAGAAATATCTTATCGGATACGACAGACGAAAATTGTTCATCTGACAAAAAATTTCATATTTCTTCTATTTACCAGGGCATTTCTTTTCTCGATTAACTTGGTTGACCGAATTTCCTCCCTTGAGATGAACTTCTGAAGACGCCACTCAGCCCAAGGGAATTAATGCTAACCACAGCGCGAAAGAACGAAGTCAGCTTACCAAGTGCGAAGGGGCTTCATCCCTCACTGAAACAGATCACTCGACCTTTCATTACAACCCTTAATATAGGGGAGTTACTTTTTTCCCCTAAGGAAAATCAGTTTTTCCACCACAAGAATCCGGTGGGAGGTTTTCTCTTATTTAAATTCAAAGCATTTCGAAAACTTTCATTACTAAAACTCGGTGATTCTGTCTTTCATTCCCTGTAATTAAATCCATGTTTTACTATCTTACCATCTAGGCACACGAGCATATTATGACAATGACGTCGTTATAAGAGATGTATTGACCTGCGCGAAGTTCAAGATAATTCGATGCAACGATGCAAGATTCATCGGCACGGTACAAGAAAAAAAGCAAATCTTTAAGAAAACGAATTTAATAAATGGAATCATTATAAGAATAAGAAAAATATTAAGTCTCTTTTGACTCATTTATCTGCGGTAGCAGTTATGACATTGGTTACAGCAGAAAGATCATTGAAGGGGGGGGGGGGTGAATCGAGGTAACCAAAACAGTAATAGGAAATATATTTTTGTGGGAATAACGTTGTTTATAAAAAGTATTTCTGATTATGTACATAATTTTTAGATTATTCTCTGAAGATAATATACCAGAAGTATTCAACTCATTGCTGAAAAATATTTGAACCAAGACCTTCAGTTTCAACTCGATTAGAATTCCAGGCTTAGTAATTCGTGGCGTGTATTACGAAAGAGTTACGCGAAATCGTATTGATGTTACGCTAACTGTATTACACATGCAGAGTACTCATTTTAAATGCTGTTGCTAACAGAAATACTCCACCGGGATTCATTAAGATTGCGGACTCATTAACCAAAGGCTGATATCAGATATCAGCAGATAAACCTTCACATAAATCGGGCATATTGTGATCATTTAGAGCAATATCTGGTCCCCAACAATCCCCTGTTAAACGTTAGAGGATCAAGGTGGTGCTCGTTGGGTTTCAAAAAGCTTTCAAAACGCCACCTCTGTGAAAGTTCATCCACGTTAGCTCTGCGTTCCCACGAAACGCGCGAGCTCACAGGGCTAAAAGATTTTACACCGACGGTCGGTGTATACGTGTTGTGTGTGGAAATCAGCGCCGTCGCCTAGCAGAACACGTGTGCGAAACGCTGTGGCAGTTTTCGGGTTGTTAAGAAAACGTCTGTTCGTGTAACCACCTAAAGGGAGAGATTCTGCTCGAATTATTTCTTGCACCCTGACATCCCCGCCCCTCCCCCAATATCGGAAAGGAAGATTAAGTGACGTACAGGGATTTTTAACGGGACTGTCGCTGTTACCGAATATCAGTCTTCGTAGCGGAGTACTCCGGGCAGGTGATGTGGCCCAGTTGGAGTTGAATGTAAGTTCCCAGTTGAGATGATGAGCGTGATTTGCAAGAGAAATTAGTGGAATTTCTTGAGATTTTTTGCTCTTCTTATTAAAACAACTGATGACGTCATATCAGTATCCAGATTAGGTAAGATCGACGAGTTATGATATACATTTCCAATTAAAAATTTCGCCTTTTATTATTTATTTTCTTTTATTTATTTTCCCCCATAAAAATTCCGCATAGTTTACGTAAAAATACAAAAGATTTAATTGAGAAATCTTACAAATCAGAACACTTCCCATTCTTTCGGAAAGTGAATTTTACTTTTTAATTTTAAGGCAAACTAAGGTAGAATAGTGTACTAAATAAACGGAATATTTGATGTGTGTGCGCGTGTGTGTGAGAGAGAGAGAGTGTGTGTTTGAGACATTTTCAATGGTGTTTAGAAAGTTTCTTCTAATTTCATGTTTTTTTTTTTTTTTAATTATTCCACTTGAAATGCTGACACGTCGTATTCTGGCCTTTTGTTCACTTTCAAACGTCTGTTTATGTCGCAAATTGACGGACATATTTCATATAGCAATCGCCACGTCAATTTCACATTAGCATCTACTAGTTACAAATTTCACATTCCTTTAATCGAGTCTTGAAAAAAACCAAGAATTCGTTGTTAAGTGCTCGAACTAAGAGATTAAAGAAAATTTACCGACTTAGAATATTCATTTAAAAAGCAAAAAACGTTGTGAGCTCATCTCGGATTCGATCTGCGTGGGATTCATTTGCAGGACATAGAACATTCGAAAGAAAATTGATATTTGTGTTTCGGTTGGACAGATCTTGGTTCGACTCCCGTCTGAGACGCAAAGGAATCTTTTGCGAGTTTCGATGAAGTCTGGCAACAGGGAATTTTGCACTCCAGAAAAAATAAACTTGCTTTAGAATACATCCATTTGAAGAGGAAAATCGTGCACTAGCCTGATGGCCTGATTTTAAGACTGTCGCTGACAAAAAAAAAAAAAAGATTTGTGTAGTCTAATCGCAGTTTCTTAATGCGGGAATAATGATACAAAGAAAGTCTCTTATTCTTATAAATCGATCTTAGCGTAACCGGATGCTTTTAATACTTTTAATCACTTGAGTAATTATTTAAAATTCTCAATCCCTCGAGATGACCGCAAAATATGGATTGTTGAAAACATTTTCAAACACTTGTGAAATGCATTATTGGCATACTCTGGTTGTTAATAAGTGAAAAATGATAAAAATGGATCTTCTCACTGCTGTTTTGGCTAACTTTTGCATGCAGGAGTTGACTAGGGAAAGAACGAACGAGTAAAGTGTGAGCAGGGACTTCTCTTTAGTCACACCTGAAAGAATCGAAACGTCAACTAAATACCAGATGTTCTCTTGCCCCACACGCAATGTTACTTTAGGATATTATTTTACTCACTGAACATTTAATAGTAATATAATTCTCAATATTTGATATATTCAAGTATATGTATCACTTTCTATACATTAATACAGAAAAACAAATATCACTTATAATTCATTATTCCTTTATTCATATTATTTCTTATATAGCAAAATATATATATATTAATTCAAACACACCATTAAATTTCTCAAATGATAAGTGAATATTTATTACCGTAAAAAATGCGTACATGGTGTAAATTTATTTTTACCGTGCATGTGTTTTTAGGTATCAAATTTCAAATTAAGTAATAAGGAACGCGTCGTTTATTTTCAGGGAGTTATTTTGTAGTGTGCGATATCGAAGATGGTTTAATTTTTAATATCTTTTTGATCTATTATTATATTATTGTATTTATCGCAATCAGTAAAAAGAGTCATGAAGAGGCCTTATTTACAATATCAGCAACCACAAGAAGGTTCGAATAATTCCTGTATCTTCGAATTCTTATCTTAACTTGGATTTGTGAAAAAATATTACTTAAGTTGTTTTATGTACCTATCATTCTTTCGAACATAGTCATCAAAATCGCTATCTGTCAAGGAGGATCCTTATTAAACCACGTGAAATGCTTTTAAGTGCGAGATAAGACGCCAATGTATTATTAGGCTGGAATGTGACAGATAAATGCGACAAATGCAGCTTGCTGTTTGTTCTGTTGCTGATGCACTCAACACAAAGGGCTTTAAAACCTACATATTCTGCAAAAACATGAAATGTTTAAGAAGTAATGAACAAAATTATTCTTAAAATTTAAGAAATTTGCGAATATAGGTTGATCGAAGTGAGTGTGATATTGTAAGATCATCAGTTATCACTACAATAGTAAAACTATTCTTAATATGAAAAGAATAGACGTTTCAAACAAAAACATCTTATATATGAATCTAAGACAATTAGAAATGCTTTGAAGTTAAATGGCATATATTAACTGAAATTAATTTTTGAAATTGAGTTATTAACTCTGAATAAATAAAGAAAATATAACACGATGGATGCAACAAGCATTTTGAAGACACCAAATGAATGAGAGAAAGTAGAAAGTAATTTTTCGAGTGATAATATGCAGATTGTCAGTAAAAGAAAAGTATTAGGAATAAAGAACAGAAAGTGGAAATAGAAGGAACTGTACAACGTGTATAACGAAAGGGCCGCAGCCATACTGGTTAATATGAAAATACAAATGTAGGCGATACGATTAAAACACTATCTCTAAGGGCACGTGTGTGCCCTCAGAGATAATTTATTCTTAGAATCGTAATTATAATTAATCATCTCATCATAATTTACTCTTAGTTTTCCGTACAGTTTATTTTATTTATTTTTGCTCCAAAAAGGACGGTAAGTCGAACTAAGTTCAGTGTCCCAATTATTTAGAGGAAAAAAAAAATTATGTCAAAATCAATGCAATCCAATTTTAATAAAATTGCATCACTGGAATCTTAAAATTTAGTTCTAGTCAATACCGTTAGAGGCGCTATGTTCGAATTTTAAACAGTAGTGAAAACGTAAAATCGGCAATTTACGGATGAAAATATATATCATGTGACGCAAAGAAAATACAAAACTTAAATATTAGTTTCACAAAATTGTATTTGGGGTAACAAAGTATCAAGCTTCTTAAAGAGATTTGTAGAATGAAGGAAATATGCTAGTCATGAAATATACCGTATATTTAATAAAATAATAATCCATATAATTTAATTTAATATAATTAAATTAAATTAAATATAATTAAATAATCCATGGAATTAATTATATGGATACAGAATACAGGATAATTGTATTGTAATAAAAATCAACGAACTTTAATTGCTTTTAATTCTATTAATCATATAAGAAATTTAGTAATACACCTTTTATTTTTCTTAATATAAGAACGTTAAATACAAAATATTTTCCCTTGTATGAGCGAAGTCATTTGTTATCGCTCATCAAAATAGGGCACAAACATTTCATGTGACCATAAAGGCCATTACTAGTTCTTTCGTGCTATTCTAATAATCTATAATTTTTTGTTAGTATTCCAGTACGTTCGCCAATAGATCTAGTACTTTATTTCTTTCTAATAATAATAACATGAGGGTTAGACATGTGAGTTTAATATTTTTATTTTCTCTCACCTCCCCCATATGTTACATTCAGTGACACAAGCGTGATTTTTCTTTTTTCCTTTCCTCTCTCACTGTTGGTGGCTAACCTTCACTTCCCTCCTGATCCATACGCAATCCGAATGGTATTAGCCAATGGAAATATATTCTTCGCTATTCAAATACTTCTCGCGTGTTATAAGATCATTACAACAGTGAAAACAAGTGGAAAAATTAAATATTTTAATATAAAATCACTTTATTGATGCACAGCGTAATTTGCACCCCATTATGTAAAAGTTATGCTCCACATTTAAACAATTTGCTCGGGATATTTAAATAGTCAGATGTTTAAAAAATTTCTAACTTCAACGATGAGATATAATCGACGTTGTACGAATTGCAATTCATTGATCTCAGTTTGATTTGAAGTAGGCGTCTGTTTAGCACAGTGGGTTCGATGTCCAGTGTTTTTATTACTTTTAATTACAAAGGCTTGTTCAGTTCTTCATCAAAAATGTTATAATTTAGATTTTCCTTTTAAACATGAACAAGTGACAAGAATAACTTTCTAAATTTAAATTTGATTCTTAAATTTCAAGTAAAAAAGCAATTGAGAATATTTTCAGCAGTGACAACAAATAAGAATAAAACAAGAAATCAACTCCAAACTCTCTTGATGAATGTACTCCTTTTGACAAAAGAAAAAATTGAAACATTCATCAGCTGCAGATTTTACTATTTATATATTACTATAAATTCATTATAAAACGAGATTCATTTAATTTAAATTAAATGTTAACATTTTTAAAACGATTACTCTAAGAGGTGCCACCGTATTCCAAATTTAATGTCATCTTAAAGATTTTTAATCCATTCTGTCAATAGTAATTTGGGGTTACAGTCACCCGCAGTTAGAAAGAACCGGATTCGAGTCGTCTAGGACGCGTATTTCGCGTCGTAGACTGGAAGGGGTTTTTCATCCAAAGGTGAGTTAGCCAGTCTCACACTTTCGTGGAAGATTTTTAACTTCGCATAAACTCTTCAATCCCCCCCCCCCCAAAAAAAAAGGCGAACCATTCATTAGATCAGGAGATTAATCGACATTTACCCTGGTTCGTGACCACACTTCAGTCAGAGAAGGTCGTGTGGCATTCTTGCAAGTATGAGACAAACAAATCAAATCTCTTTTTCCTCTCCAAAAGTCTATAGAGGAAGAAGTCTACATGGATCAATGAGCTTCTCATTCATCCATGTAGACTTCTTCAGCAGGTCCTAATAACGTCTTAACCATTTAACCACCCGCGGTACTACCACGTCGCAGGTTACGTGATCTGGTTCTATCAATTCATTGACCTAGTGGATAGCGTACTCGCTCTCCAGTAAACAGCTTCTAGGTTCGAATCTCTCCAAGGTCTTGGATGCTGGTAAACGTGTTCAGGTGTAGATGAATTTCTTTGTCCTCTTCGAGACAGTCACCACCATACCTCGTGGAGGCATGAAGTGGGTTTGAAAAGGGGCATCTCAGACTTTAGGAAAACGACTTTGACTAAATCAGCTACGCGATTGATGCATATCGTAATGAGACATATTCGCATCTAAGAACTAAGGGTTTACGCTTTCAACATAAGTAGATCTTACAATATTTTTAAATGTTTTATTTATATTTATTTTTATTATAAGGTCACCAAAAAATTCCATTTATTTGAGATCCTATTTCATTCGCACATGTAAAACGTGTTCGTGTATGTGGCCAACAAGTTATTGTCTTGTCGCCATCTACTCTTATCAAATCGTAGATTCGGCAAGACACTACACCCCCGGAAGTATCGAAAAATTCGAGGCTTCATTAATGTGCATTAATAGCATAATCGATATTCTCAGAAAATCATTCCGATATCTGTATGAAGGCAAACGAAACTGCAGTCTATCAGGAAGTAATGGTGATCGCTTAAAGTACGCTAATAGATGGCGTGACTGCTCCATCAGTTATTTAATGAGCTCCAAAAGACACTTGTTGGTAGCAATTTTAAGATGTTTCCTTGAGGATTCATGTCTATCTATATAATGTAATTCGCTTCACACGGACGTGGAGTTATATTTGTGTGTACCAAGCATTAGGAGAAGTCCGTTCGTGTTTCCAATATGTTGACTGGAACCAACGTAATTATGTTTCCATGGCAACAGTAATTTTCGTTTGCCTGTTGCAGATAGGTTGGTAAGCATCGATAAGGAATGTCATGAATTAGCGATATTTTAGTGCCCTACGCGCACTGAAACTCGAACTTTTACATAACTTTTATTTAAACATTAATCACGATATCGACACCCACGGGATATCCGAGAGACTCATCAGAAATGAGCTTCTTTTCGAGGGGTCTTCCCTTCGATTTATCGCGTGCGCGTAATCACTTAAAAGGAATCTCTTGAAGCATTCGTTGTCACTGAGCAGTATTAGGGGAGGTTTTTGTTTCGCAGCTCGAAGAGACGGTGACACACACACACACACACTTCGTACGATTACCGAATGTCCGTGACATCGTTTCTAACTCGTCTCCTCAAACGTTTCGAATTCTGTTCCAATCTCTTAATGAAGCTTCGCATTTTAGTCATTTAAAAGCGATCCTGCAAAAGGCAGTCCGAATTTTATTTCGCACCTTTTACAATAAGTCATTTTGTAGGCTGCACGTTTAGTTTGTGTGAAAATGTCCTTTCCTTCCTGGGACCAAACAAAGGACTTCTGATGATTGATTATGAAATTTCTTTTATTTGCAACGAAATAAACTGTTTGATGTACATCAGTAATTTTAAGGACGAACGTGAACAGTTTCGACATTAAGTGTCACTGAAAGTTACGAAGTATAAATATTTTTATATACTTGAATCATTTTAAATTTTTTGAAAAAGAAACTTGCGGTTGGCGGCAACAGCATATTGGTGAATATTCTGGAAGTAATTGCTGTTCATCGGTTAAAATGTTTTAATATATTTTATATTATATGCGTTATGACTTCAATTGAAGTATACCATTTTTTTCCTTCTACTAACATGCTTCGAAGACAAAGAGGATAATCCATTACAAATGATAAATTAGTACACCTATCTTTGAACTTAATTGGTTGATGGACCGAGTCCTTGACTCTTCATCCCTTTATCTGGATTTTAGATTGTGGGTGATGAGATTATTGTGGGTAATTTACCCGCTCATTGTGAACATTATAAGCTGTATTAGCTTTATCTTGCGATGGAGGATTTCGGTTTTTTATGTTTGAAACGATCTGAGGGCTTGTAGTCCGCTGCCTGTCGAACTAGCTGATTTGGGTGATTATTCGTGATTGTGAAGAATTTCTCCGCAATGCCTGTCATGTATGTCTTAATATCTGAAAGATTGGCTTCTTGATGTAACTAGATGTTTCTGACGAACCATGGAGCATTAAATGCCATTCTTAGGCATTTATTCTGTATTATCTGAAGTCTGTTGATATTGCTTTTAGTCGTGTGACCCCAGGTTGGAGAGGCGTGAGTTAGTTGCGGTCTGATTACCGATTTGAGTACACCTACCTGACAATTGACATTTATGTCTTTACGGGTGAAGCAAAATGCTTTTCATATTCCCCGCTATCTGTCGTGGTTACAGTGAGGGTAAAATTTACGAGCAGTTTGCTCGCTCTGAATGGGCATGGAGATTATGCATCGTTATAGGAGGCCAATATAGCTTTCGGTCTTCTATATTTGAATATGTCCGTTGGATCGCATGCTGCAGCTTGCTGAACCAAATCGTTGGGATGTGGACGTCTTTAGGAAGAACTTGGATGCTAAATATTGTAGAAAAGAGAAGATATAGAGAATATTTGTGTCTCTGTGGAGTTGATTGTTTCTAACATACATACCACGGGGCGTTCAGAATCGTTCTCAAGCACTTGTTCTGCACTCGCTGTATTTTGATAATGTTAGCATTAGAGGTGTGGCTCCATGCAGGAGAGTAGACCTACCTCACGATTGAATTTTTATTAAGTATAAAATTCATGTATTAACTTAAATGGTGTTTTATATACTATAATATATTGTTTTATTACTGTTTTTAATTATACATAAATTTATTATTTACATTAATAACTATTATTTTTATTTGCAATTTTATTAAAAATTAGTCCAATCTGTTTATTCTATATTTTGTGTACTTAGCGTTAAAAAACTAAAGCAAACACTTCATAGTTTGTGTGATTCTTCATTTGTTACGCATGTAAACGATGATACATTTTAGGAAGTAGCGAATGCATCAGAGCACAATATTTCATTCATTGATCTCTGGACACTGAAGATCGAAGTGAGATCTTGGAAGCGTAGATTCGGAATTAACACCATTTCTCCAGTTTTATAACAAAATGTGCTCCAATATGAAAAAAAAATTAGTTTTCAGTTTTGCAAAATAAAACTTATATAAGGTGTGAAAAATCATAAAATTCTCAGATTAATTCACTAATAGGGTCTATTTAAGTCCCATAAAGGATCCATTGGAGGTGACCCACTCTATTCTGATGGTAGTGTCTATTGTTACATTATGGGAACAGACATCATCTTAACATCTAAGATATCATTACTCTTATAAGTTTTAAGTATAATTTCATTTAAAAAATTAAAAGTCCAGCAAAACTAAATTTCAAGAGAAATTCGAAAATAGATTTGAACACCATTTTTATTTTTATATATATTTCACTTAGGGCAACATTGGTTGCCCTAAGTGAAAGTCCAAGTTATAATCTATGTGGGTATCTATCTGCCAAGTTATTAATCACCATGTGGACAGCCTCCAATCCCTTATGCTTCATCACACATTAAGAACCAATTATGGTAACAAATGTAATTTACTAAAGAACACATCACCGAGTTAATTACCCAAAGTATTTGAGATGGTTGCATTCGATTGTAATTAGATCATGTATTAAGGGGATTTAGATTGTCAAATTATTGCGACATTTCAGTTCCTAATTTTGACAAATGTTTAACTTATCAATCGCTTTCTTTTCTAATTAGAAAAGTAATTAAACTGACACAGCAAATTAACTTTGAATTGATTTTTAAATTTATTGCTTTTTAAGTTTCGTCAATAATTTGCGTTAATTATTAATCAATAATTATTTCTGCTTTAATTGTTGATATAGTTGCCGCCTACTTCTACTGTTTTGGTTTTTATTGTTTATTGCATTAGCAAAAGAGTTTAAATTTCTTCGATGCTTGAATAATTGTTGAAATGATAGCATGTGATTCAATTACTTAAAATCTGCATGGCTAAGGGGGGGGGGAAACTGGTTAAAACTAATTACTAGTCGAATAACGTGATCTGAATGTAGTCTACGGTAGTGACCTGAGATTTATCGGCCGATTACAGATATGATAAAGTGATCTTGATTCATAAAGACAACTTGAATGGATCCGAGAGAGAGAAGATAAGAGAATACTGAAGAAAATTGTGATGCAGTTGACATTTACGCAAAATTAAAAGTAAATTCCAAAACTTGTTTATGGGTGTGTCCATAGGATTTATTTTTAAGAGACGTTAATAATATTTGCAAAATAAAAGCAAAAGAAGGCAAAAAAGACGTAAGTTAAGGCGTATTGAAACTAGGAACCGACATACGTCGCTACGATCAAAGCATCCAAATTATTCCATCCCTGTGTCAATGCCTTAATTGTGTAAAAAGCGGCTTAATGTGGGAGATGCGCCTGGTGTGGTGAAAGAAGGAATCTATTGCTGAAGATACTGTTCTCCAGTGTAGCTTAAAAACGATCTGAATATGCTTTTTCTCATTCTCGTATCCCCTTTTGCAAATTTATTATTTTTGCAAAAGCCCTCGTGCATTTGTCGCAACAATAGTTTCTACCAAAGTAGCTGATTTGTATTGTTACGTCATAATCTTAAATTTTATTTTGGCTTAGGTTTTTTAATTATTGGTTGATTCAGCAGTGCCCATTGTTGGAATGTTTTTCTAGTATCACATTATTTATTTCTGAAAATTTTTATTCATATTTTTTTATTATTTATTCCATTCCATCGGAATTAATTTGAATTATCCATCCACCACTTTTCCAAGAATATTTTCATCACTCAGCTACCAGTGAGATATGTTGAAATACTACTCAATAATAATAGTAATAAAACTATATCATTAGAAAAACTTGAAATGAATTAGCTACATAAGAATAAGGTATTCTTTTCATCTCTGAAGAATTAATACTGAATTTATTGTGAAAATATGGAGATAATCTTGAATTATTTGCTACCGTAGAGAAGGACGTTTCGATGAAAAGATGTATACGACCTTATGTTAATTTAATGTAATGACCTTCCTTTCGTAATTTCCTTATCGCGTTGATTTTTTAAATAAATTTGGTTTGTTCACTTGACTTAAACGAGTTACACGTTTAGCTTTCACGTTTCCATAGCAATTGCTATTGTTAGAGGAACAGTCATTTACGCCACGAATATGCAGAGGGCGCTTCTAGGAATGCAAAAGGTTACATTTTAGGGAGAGTCGTGCGTCATCATCATCATGCGTATCAAGGATTTAGGCCTAGCATGGCCTGTTCTATGTTAATGCACTTTTAAAGATTCGCCGATTAATATAGAATATTACATGGGAAAGTTTGTAGACAGGATTAAAGGAAAGAAAAAAATTGATGACAGAAAGAATTAATTCTGTCTTTTACGTTTATCCTGCAAAACTTAAAAGCCTTTTAAAATTAAATGGCGCTATTGGTTCAAACGGCTTTGTTATCTCGATACTAAACCGGACACTTTTTATGGGCGAAGTTTAAGATCCATTTAAGAAAAAAAAAAAAAAATTGTGTATTTTAAATATTCTAATCGCAGTTTCTTAATGCGGGAATTATGAAACCAAAAATTCATAATCTTATAAATGGATCTCAAAGTGATTGGATGCTTTTAATACTTTTAATCACTGCAATAATTATTTAAAATTCTCAATCCCTCGAAGATGACCGCTGAACATGAATTGTTTAAAATATTTTCAAATACTTGTAAAATGCATTATTGGTATACTCTGCTTGTTAATTAAGTGAAAAATTATAAAAAAAAAAAAAAAAAAAACCCTCTCACTGCTGTTTTCGCGAAGGTTTGCATGCAGGAGTTGACTGGGGAAAGAACGAAGAGTAAAGTGTGAGCAGGGACTTCTCTTGAGTCACACCGAAAAGAATCGAAACGTCAACTAAATAGCAGACATTCCCTTGCACAACACTCAATGTTACTTTTCGTATTATTTTACTCACTCAACTTTTAGTTGCGATATAATTTATTATTTGATATATTTAAGTATTTATTTACTTACTATAGATTAATATGGAAAACTAAATACCATTTATAATGCAATATTCTTTAATTAATATTGCTTTCTACAAAGCGGAATATATATATTAATTCAGATCCACCATTAATCTTCTCAAATGACAAGCGAATATTTATTACAAGAAGGAATATGCAATTGTGGGAATTTATTCTTACGTCATTTTTAGAGTTCTGCCATATTTAGAGTTATCCCATAGTTATTATTCAAGGTACCAATTTAACTAATAAAGAACACCTTGTTGCTTTTCATAAAGTTATTTTTGTAGTGTGCGATATTGAAGATGGAATTACTTTTCATCATTTTGACGCAATCAGCAAATGGTTCTTGGAGAGGCCTTCTTTGCAATATCATAAAACCTTAAGAAGGTTCGAATAATTCTTGAATGTGCGAATTCTTATTATCTCAACTTGAATTTGTGAAAAAAAATATTATTTCTTAAGCTGTTAATTTTATTTATCACTGACACATCCTTCAATTACAGTCATCCAGCGCGTTATCCGTGAAGGAGGAGGAACGCTTATAAAACCAAGCGAAATGCTTTTAAGTACGAGATAAATCGCCAATTAGGATGCGATGGGACAGATAATCACGACATATACAGCTTTTTCTGTTTCAGATGAACTGAACACAAATGTGATGCTCTTTATGATGGTCTTTAAAAGCTATATATTCTTCAAAAACATGAAATACTTCACATGTTATAAAAAATATCAGTTAGTTTTCAGGTGATAATATGCAGATCGATAGTAAAAGAAAAGACTTAGGAATAAATTAGTAGAAAATCTGGATGGCTGAACGATCTCGCCTATTCCGAAGAATGAAAACATAAGAAACACCAAGGTGTCTCGGACCAGTACTAACACCCTTTGCAGAAACATGTGCAGGAATCCCCAAAAATTAAATGTAAGCATAACGAAAAATTGATGGCGTCTCCGCCATTTTATTCACTTGAAATGGATCGAAGAAAACGTGTAGGGAGTGAAAGAATGTAAGTGTGACGTTATTCCGAAGCTTCTCCTTAAGACCAGGTTGGTCTAGAAGCACGTGATCCTTCTGAAGCGAAGGTTCCGACTGGCATATAAAAGAAAATGAATTCACTGATCCTCAGCCACCCCCCCGACACCGATGTTGAACCCTTTACGGCAACTGGCTATCCCAAAGAAAGGCGATGTTGAATGTCCGAAGTGACTTCTGTCATGCTGCATGTTAGTCCTAACATAACACGTGATACTGACAGATCTATGACGACATCTTACAACGTAACGACATCTCTTCTGAAGCAAATGAAACCTGAATAAAATGTCTGCTTTTTTTCAAAGTTCGTTCGTTGCTTTGTCATTTGGATCTCCCATAAGAAATTTTTAATTTAAAAAGAAATATTATAATCAGAATTAAAATCTTGAGATGTCGTAATTGATTTTTTTTAAAAATTAATTATTTTTTTTTTATAAAATTAAACAATACTTTAGTTTTGGGAAATTTAAGGGGATATTTATTAAAAAGGCTTTTCGTAATCGAACAGCATCGCGTGCGTTATTGTGTTTTTCCATTATTATACGCAGACCCGAAATTTAATCCGAAGTGATCTCATCTCCAATAACTAACACGATTTAATCTCAAAGTGGGCTTTATTCTAAAAAATAAACGATTAAAGGTCTAACCAAAAGATTAAGATTTACTTGATTTATTTAGAATCAAATAATATTTCATTTGATTCTAAATAAATATTCTCACGTGCAAGTATTGTTTGTTTATTCCGAAGGATGATCCTGAAGGATGAGCGTTCTAAGTGTTATTGGCTTTGTCTTCTAAATCAACGAATAATGCGCAATAGTTTATGAAGGAGGAATACAAAGGCGCCATCTGTGTGTAAATTGTGGAAGCAGAAATTGTGGAAGTGGTTTCGTTTGGGTTTCTGCTAAGAAGCGAATACGACTGTCTTTTTTTTTTTTTTCATACTAATTTTTGCGGAAGCTTGCGACTATTGAAAAGTAAAGAAAGTGTTATCCGGGATTCCAACCTATCAAAGGTTGTCTGAGACATATTTATTAAAATACACAAAAGCAATCAAATAGAATTGCTCCACAGCACATTTAAAATTTTTTCATTTTATTTATTTTTTAATATACGTTTAATATTATGAGCATTGCAAAAAAAAAAAAAAAAAAAAAAAATCCCGAAGTTTCCAACAGACGGCAGCACTGCATCAACTGTCTTCTCATTCCAGACATGGCGTCTCCTGTTTGTATCCGTCATGTAGGTCCCAAACTTTGATCTCGGAATACCACACCAGGTGACACTTATGAAGTTTTCTGTGTACACAGAGAATATTTGACACGCTAAACAATAAGTTGGTGTCTAGAATACAGATACCGACGAAACAACGTCATTAATCCCTTACAGAAGTCCCTGGTGTGAACGAGGATATTTCTGAGACAACATAATTCTTCTCATAAATCGTTTTTCCTCTAGTTAAATCACATACGGGTGAGGCATATTTGAAATGCCTTAACGGTGTCACCAACTGCAGGAGAAAAATTATGACAAAACAGTTTGTAATTTATACTTTTAGTGAGATTCTTGACAAGACAATTATGGTTCAGCAAAAGTGAAATAAGCTCGGTTTTAATAAATATGTTTGGGAGATGGGTTGTCAGTTGATAACATTGACCCACTCCCTACCAGTGCTTTGTATGACCTTTACATACCACGCGCCAAAACGTCAACTGTTGAGTGATAAAAGGTGAGGTCAACAGACCTAATTTTCAGTTTGGTCATTATTTTTTTTTATAGCTGCTTTGAAGGAAAATTATTCCTAACCTAAGATCTCTGTGCTGTGATAGATTTCCTGTGTTCTTATCTTAGCTATTTCTCTCTCTTATTACTCACTTAGTTTACACACACACACACACACACACACACACACACACAAAGTAAAGAAAATCGCAGTTCTATTAGTGCGTTCCTGTTTATTCCTTAAATCCATTTGCATATCTCTTTTGGTGAATTCAGCCCGTTGATCGGATTCTTCATCACGTGTTCTCTTTCATTTGTTTTTTTTAGCGTTGATGTAATTATAAATACAAATTCAAACATTGCAAACTCACCTGTATTTGCCATTCGTATTTCAATGTTCATTTTATTGCATATATTAATAGGAAAATATGCTCACCAAAAAAAAAAATATATATATATATATATATATATATATATATATATATATATATATCGGTTGAACGAAAAAGAAAAAACTACTTCGCACTTCATTTATATTTTACCAATGTACAAATACCAAAAGCAATCTTTCGATGGAAGATTTTTTTTCCTTTTTGTATTCAATTCCCAAACGAAAAAAAGTATTTGATTACCTTGGATGACATTAAAAATTTTTTATAAAACCCGTAATTTGAATTCTGATTGAATTTTCTCCTGTGAGAAGAATTAACACGAGAGCAATTTTTTTTAATGTATTTCTTCTGCATTGCTACAGTATTGAATACCCATTTTGAAACTATCAACAAATAAGGTGGTTGCAGACAGTGCATCGCTAATAATGGAAACATTTTTTTTCCCTTTCGAATTCTCTACTGCTGAATTCGCACGGAGCAGGAAATATGAACCCGATTGTTGTTGTTCTTAAGCATTCTGCAATTGAGCAGGTTCTTCTTCTTATAGTAGCAAAAACTTTCCTTCCACTTTCTTCTGTTCTGAGCCTTCTCTTTCAAGGCTGTGTACCTGTCTCCATTCAGCATGTCATCTAACATTGTTTTCCTTACTCTTCCTCTGGGTCCTTTTCCGTCTGTTTTTCCTTCGATGGCATCTCTGATGATTCCATTCCCTCTCAGAATATGACCGATCCAGTTTCTCTTTCTTCTATTTATACTCCTTAACAGACGTCTTTCTTCTTCTACTCTTTTAAAGACCTCTTCATTACTTATTTTATCTGTTCATTTTATTTTTTCCATCCTTCTCCAAATCCGCATCTTGAAGCTTTCCAAACTTTTAATTTCTTCTTTCTTCAATGTCCAAGTTTCAGCTGCACAGTGGGCAACACTCCACACATAACATTTTATTAGTCTTTTCTTTAGGTTTCTCTCCATTTTACTTCTGAATAAATTCTATTTTCTATTAAAGGCATCTCTTCTCATCGCTATTCTTGCTTTTATGTCACTTGTACATCTTCCATCACTACTAATAACATTTAACATATTTAAATTTGTTCCTTTTTAAGTTTCATCAATAATTTGGTTTTATTATTAATAATTGTTTCCGCTTTAATTGTTGAAATAGCTGCCTCGTGCTTCCATGGCTTTTGTTTTTTTTTAGTTTATTGCGTTAGCAAAAGCGTTCCTTTTGCTCCAGATTTTAATTGTTGAAAGGACAGCATGGAATCCAAGCAATTGAGAATCTGTACAAAAACTGGTTAAAGCAAATTACTTCTAGAATAACATGATCCGAATAGTGTCGAGTGTAGTGACCTCAGATTTGTCTGTCGAAATCGTACAATTACAAGTATGATTAAGTGATCTCGATTCATAAAATCGACTTCAATGGACGCATGAGAGAGAGAGGAAATATTGGAAGAAAATTGTGGTTTAGTTAACATTCAAAGTAAATTTCAAAAACCTGTTTACGGGTGTGTCCAGTGGACTGATTTTAAAGACGCTAATAATATTTGCAGAATAAAAGCAAAAGAAGGAAAGAAATGACGAAAGTTAAGGCGTATTGAAACTAGGAACTGACATACATCGCTACGATCAAAGCGTGCAAATTACGACATCCCTGAGGCAATGCCTTAATTGTGTAAAAATCGGCTTCGTGTGGGAGATGCATGTGATGTGATTGAAGAATGCTGAAGATACCGTTTTCCAATGTAGCTTAAAAACGATTTGAATACGCTTTTTCTCATGCCCCTATCCGCTTTGCAAATTTATTGTTTCTGTACATTTGACGTAACAACAGCTAACAAATAGCTGATTTGTATTGTTACATCACAATCGTACGTTTCATTTATGCTTAGCTTTTTAAATTTTTGGTTGATTCAGCAGTGCGCATTGTTGCAATGTTTATCTAGTATTACATTATTTTAGAAAAATTCTTGATTCATCTTTTTTGTTTTTATTATTCTATTTCATTGGAATTCGAATCAACTATTCATCAGTTTTGAAAGAATATCTTCATCACACAGCTACCGGTAAGACATGTTGCAATACTACTCAATACAAAACCCTACAAAAACCTCGTATAAACGACTACTGAAATAGAAGGCTTCAGTTCAGAATCTTCATAATTATTTATTAAATGTATCATGTTAAGTCTAAGCAAAGTATATTGTCTTAAAGACTCCGCCTTATTCATCAGAAGTCTGCTTTACCGTGCGGGCTTCCCTCACCCCTTCCATCTATAAAACCATTTCACAGGCCAACCAATAGTTTGACGTTTAAGCAATGAGACTGAGACCGATTCACGATCACGCGTGTACGCACGAGATAAAAGATAATTACAAACATGATAGTTATTGTTGTGTGACGTAATAATGTAGCATTGTTGTCAACCTTTTCAATTCCTTCTTATAAAACATGCATGTAGAATTATATTTAAACGGTAGTCTGTGTTTTTGGAGAGTTATCGTATCTTAGGTAGGGTAGAAAAGATAAACATCTCCATTTAGGACTAACGTTGACTTATTTGGCCATATTCAGTCAGAGCGCTTCAAGAAACGAGTTTGTGATGTTTTTTGAGTAATTAAGAAAATGCGACCTTATTATCAGAAAGAAGGGGAAGGCTTTTTTTTTTTTAGATTTGTCACGGACTTAAAAGATTAAAAAGCGTCCACTCCTACAGATATAGAGGGATAAGTAAGTTGGTTACTTGTGACACTTGCTTGGTCAGAAAAAAGTGCAAGAAGATCGCAAGAAATAAGATCGTAAGTTCCCTTAAGATGATCATAGATTCGGGTACATTTGTGCACTAGTGAATAACTTTCTTCTTTTCTTTATCTACAGGATTATTGCTATCGGAAAATATTAAATAAAGTCACGGAAAAGATTTTGAAAAAGTTCGTTCATTGGTGCGTGGAAATATGACGTCATTGATTTGTGTAAAGGCAGAAAGAAGAAATTTGTTTCCTAAGTAACTGAGAGTAGATCGACATAGTTTTAGTCTTAATTTTATTCTAAGTTTATTTCTGATTGGCTTCTTTCGAAGTATTTATTCACGTGGCAGCAATTACGATTTTGCAGCACGACACGTGATTGATTTATATATTTTTCTTCTTCAATTTGGGATATTTTTACAGAAGAAGCGTCGATTGAAATGACTCCGAAAATAACGTCAGTAGGTTGAAAAAAAATTAACAGCTTTAAGCTGTAGTTGACAATGAAAATGGACAGTTAAAAAAGAAAAGAACGAGAAAAAATATATCGCAACCACCATTCTAATAAAGTCGAAAGATCCGATTTTAACGAAGGCGTGCATTGAAGTGAATTTGAGCAAACTTCGGCTCGAAATAAAAAGCTTAAGGCTTTCCAATTGAAGATGGGCGGAGACATTTTGAGCATCCCGGGAAATCGACTTCGAAATTTTTCTATTAGCGACAGAAACGATGGGAGGTTGGGGTGCAGAACTGAAGAAAACTAAACTGCAAAAGCAAAGTCGTTTTACCTTAAATTCATTCCCATCAGTTGGAATACTTTTAGAACAGAACCGCAAATACACAAATTGCAGCCCCCCCCCCTCCCCACAAGAATTGGCACAGAAAATATGCAATCCTCTTATCTTTTAAGACTGCAGAAACCCACGCGATATGAAGATCCAGACTTAAGTGAGTTTGATTCGGATGTAATTGTTAAACAAATCCTTCATCGTCACTTCTCTCGAGATTCCTAAGGGATCATGACAATGCTTCGAAGATGATGCATTCTTAAAAGAGAGGACAAAATAGCACCAGTGGAGAAAAGAACGCTTTCGACCATTTTGATGTTATGTGTGTTATTCCAAACCCCTTAAAAAGGGCACCATTTGCACTCTTATCCCAATTATTCCTTATTGTCACGACAACTTGGCAATGCGAAGCTGGCACATCGAGTTGTGATCCATCCACACCGCCCGATGTGACCCATCGATCACCGTCAGATGTTACGGTGTTCCTTTCATAGTCGGAACACGCGTTCAGTGTCATCGAGTGTGCTCACAACAAACCCACAAACCAAACTGGTTTTATAAACTGCGTTCGTTAGACGAAATTGTTATCATTATTCAGTCCAAAGCACCGCTGATTGCAGACAGCATCTTTGTACACGAGGCAAAGAACCAGACTTCGCAATATTTTGTTTAAAGCAAAAAATCTTTGAGACTTTGGGATAGTCCATTTTTTTTTTCTTTATCAGCTTGAGAGATATAAATTTAATTCCCTATTTTGAGACGTTTTCTTTAGCAGGACAACACCAAATGGGTTTCTATCTCGTTCGTTCGTTCGCAGATTTCTGCCATTTCTACTTCAGAGTCTTCATTAAATGCAACAAATCGCATCGGAATGTCTACATCCACGTGCGGCGACGACCCCCTCTTCTCTTCCCAAGGCATCTAAGCACTCATTAATCGCGACAAATAAACTAACGCCACCTCGATCAGGACACGCGATGGTTTTGGAATGAGTACGTCCAGCGAAAGTTGCAAATTCAGATTTCGAAGAAACTACCGTCGAATCGTCAGTTAAAAAATATTCCCGTAAATGCCACTAATTTAGCAATACAGGTAGAGCTGGATACTTTTTTACAGATGAAGTTGAAGATCAATTTCTTATATTTTGAATCATGTTTTCATTACAGAAGTTTGACATTTTGACAAATTTAATAAAGTGGTGATCATAATCGAGTGTGCGGCATAAACTTGTATTTTTTTAAGTTTTATTTTTTTGTTCTTATTCCTCGTCTTTATGATCAAATGCCTAACTGGGAGGGGGGGTAGAGGATGCCAAGGTGCATGATTTGATTCCTTAATAATGACGTAGTTTAGCACATAATTGATGGTGGCGCTCTTCCAGTAAGTTTCTGTCTAAATTTCTGATCTGTCGATGCATTTAACTAAGATATTGTCCCTTTCTGCATTACAGTTGGGGGGGGGGGTAACTTGGTGATAGGATTCATTGAACTGAAGGCCACCTTCAAGCAGAAAGCGCGAATGGCTAGAAACGAGGCACACCAATTATATATTTATGCCTTCAAATGAAAACATTGGAAGTAAGCAAGAGCAACCATAGAAACTGATTTTCCCCTTTGAGGAAGTTTCCCAGTTGAACACTTCCTTTCCTCGGGAGTAGAATGAGTTTCGTAGTTTTTTTTTTCACTTACCAGATCGTAACTCTGGTGGATTTTTGCTCAGAACTTTCACGTAAGCGATGAAGAAATGTTTATCAAGAGTTTCAACGTGAAATCAGAGAGTGAGAGATCCCTTCTTCCTCCTCCGATTGGGTGTTTTGCTAAAGAAGTGAATTGAGATAGAAGCAGATATGAGGAATATGTCACAATGTTGGTCATGCTTAATTGTGTACCCACACTACTGCTACATTCACGAGATTTTGAAATGAGATCCTCAAAGTATTTCCCGTTTTCATTGTAAAATGCTTTATTTTCGTCATCAAAATTGTTTTTTTTTTCTTTGTTCAAAACACTCAACATCGAATTTTTTAGAGCAATTCTCTGCGTCCATTATTTGTAAAGATAAAAAAAAAAAAAAAAAAATCAGCTAACGCCTTTTGTAAAAGATATTGGCTGCATATTCCTAACAGCAAAATTTTATTTTCGTTAAATGTTAGTTAGTTTAAAACGCATATACTTTTCTCTGTTTAATAAAATTATAAAACTTTATTTATATAAAAATAATAGAATATTTATTATACTATAAAATATATAAGAAATATTTCTAAAAAATTTAAATTCTTTTGAGAATTCTTAAAATATATCAGCCGCCTTTATTAATATTTTATCAAAATATTCTAATAGGAATCTAGACGAAAAAAAGTGCAATTAGGTTGAATGGGATGAATCAATCGACCGTGAGATGCGGTGATTGATTCATTCAATCCAATACCCTTGGAGGGTAACGGATGGCAATGCTGTAGCCAATGAAGTTCTAACTGAGGCTCGGCTATTGCTGTTACCCTCCTGCCATGATCAGAGCTTTAATAGCGCGATAATACCTTATCCGTACACTGTCCTCTACAGATAACGGGGAAGATGAAAAGCATTCTTGCTTCGCCCCTTTAAGCCAGTCCTTATAAGGACTATTAAAATTTCATTATTATTATTATTAGATAATAAAATAATAATATAACATACAATTTAAGTTGGTTTTTGACATTATCGAACTGCTTCTGATTTGGGCTGATTCCGAAATGTTACTGGTTTATTTATTTTAATTATTAATGAAATGTGAAGCCAATTTGTCCAAAACGATTGCCTCTTTTTTTTTTTTGGTAAATCCTATCTATGATTTATCGTGCACGGAGATGAGATTAAGAATTAGATCCTCCAGAATGCACGCTGTTGCTTACACGTTTTGAAGATAATTATAATAATCGAATTATAAGCGCTTGCTATTGAATTGGGAAAACTACCGACTTGCATTATCATCACTAATCCCCCCCCCCCTTTTTTTTTTAATTTGAAGTGACTTTCCATCGGATAGTTCGTCGAATTAAATCGAAGATAGTGTTTTTTTTTTCTTTTGTAAGCTTTTTGTTGCTGTTCCGAAAAAACAGGATTTTCTTTTTGGAATTTTTCACAAACAGATTAACCAGTTAAGGAAAATACTGGTTAAAAGACGTCTACTGCGATGCAGTCGTAAATAATTCAGAGAAGGAAAAAGAACAGTCGATACTTTAGATACAATAAATGAATGTGTGCAAATGATTGTAATTATTTTGACTTTTTCCTTTTTTATTATGTTAGTTTTAATTGCGATTTCTTTAATGAACACAAAATTGAATTAATAACTTTCTCGAAAGAGACGCGTGTGCAGTTCCTTAAAGTATTCTTCTTACATATCGCAATCTAATTGCTTCAGAACACCACACCTCCTTCACACCAAGATGCAACAGTCATCTTGCACAAATAGAACTAATCAGTTTTTGTAACGCAAGTCTTTTTTTTTTTCTGCTGAACACGTGATTTTCCTTTGAATTTAATATTTCGTCCAAAATAACTTCGTATGCATTTGGTCATCTTAGATTTTATGTTTGAAGATCGTAAGTCGTTTCCTTTCCCCACAGTATAATTATTCGAACTGTTACTAGAAAATTGGGAAAAACAGAATTAAATGCTGTTCGTAGCAAGAAATTTCTTGTTTGCCTACGGTACAATATTTTACAGCAACAACTCTCTTCATTGAAAGAACTGGGTTCGAATTCCGTGTCTGATGAGGGATACCGTCAGGGTAGGACACGCTGAAGGACGACATTGAATCCGTTCATCAATATTACGAATAGGGTCGAAAGAAGTGAAGTTTCTTCGCGACTCACAAAACAAATTTCCATCTCAGGATGAGGAAACTTGCAAGACGTACCCACTGATTTATGAATTTTCCTCAGGATGGAATCACTCAAATGTTTAATGTGTGAGCTACAATATTAAGGAATTTGTCTTTCTGATCGCTCCTTAGCGTCCTCAGGCTGTGCACAGAATATGAATTTTTATGTACACTGGACGTATCAATTCATGTAACGTTTTAGATGGGTAACACCTCATGCTTCCCTGACGTCACTATTTTCTATATGCCCTCCAAATTGAATTCCGTAATAGGAATGTTACGCATCGTCACTTTCCCATGTGATGATCAATGTTTGTTACAGAATATTCATTTGCTGTACTTTGATCTATCGATAAAAAGTATACAAATAGGGGAAAGCATAGGACTCTTCAGAATCTATAGAATAAGTAAAATATTTCAGCTACTTCGGGCCAGTTTTTAGCGAAGATCACAAATGAAATTTGGAAATAGGCAACAGGATAAGCATAGCTGGAATGTTCAGGAGCCAGCTGAATAGATTTCTATGGAATAAGAGAGAGATTAGCCAAAACACTAAACTGGCGGCATCCGAGACATGATCAAAACAGTTTGAAGTTATGGATCTGAGAGTTAGGTTAGAAATAAGGCACTTGATCAAAGATTAGAAATCAAAGCCATGAGGGTTCTGACAAAAAATTGGGTAGTAAACCGATGACATCGGTGGCAGAATCATGTTATAAATTAAAGAACTTGGCATTGTTAGCATTCAATAACGTAATCAGAGGTATAAGGTGATATGGGCATTTAAATGGAATGATAAGAACGGTTAGCAAAATTTGTGTTTAATGGCAAGAAAAATACCAGAGGAAGAATCAGGTCTGTGGATTGATTCACTTAAACAATAAATTGCCAAGAGGTCCGCGAAATCGGAACTTTTACTGTACGTGTATTTTTTTTCACGTGCTATAGTTTCAATCTCTTCAGAATGAAATAGAAAAAAAAATAGTCAGCGTATTTTACTATTCCATCATAATTTCTATATAAACGAAAATTTCATTTTATTTTTAAAAAAAACCGCTTAGTAATTATATTTTTCCTTAACTTCAGATCGTTCTTATTTCCCCACAACTCCAACGATGCTTCCTCTTTGTGGGAATGTGAACTTCTGCCATCGACACAAATGAATTTGGGGATTCCATTTTCATTCCGATCTCTTCCTGCCGTCAAAACATATCACAGCTCGTCTTTCGTTCATCTCTCCACGTGATACAACTGAACAAACCTGTTTTGACACTTCATTTTTTACATGAAATACTGCAATCATCAACAAATAATTACTCAGAATGGTAATCGGATATTTTCTCTTTTTATACTCACAGCTTTCCTCCTCAACCTTCGTTTGTAATTGGAATAGGAATAGCTCACAATGTGCAGCCTCTCCTAATGTTTATCTTTGCTTCTAGTAGCTTCTAGTTGAATAGGATACCACATGACGACAACTCTTAACGGACTTCCTATCACCAGTTGTCAGTTTCATTCCATAAAGGAGAAATAAAAAGAAACAATCAATGTAAAAGGTATAAAAGATTGGGAATCTTGTTTCTTCGTTACAAGCGACAGTGTTGCCAAATGAAAATTACTAAAAAAAATAAATCTTTAAAAAAAAAAGAGCTAAAAAGGAGTTCAAAATAAAAATTTGAAGCAAAAATTTTAAAAGTAGTAGCTTTTATAATACATTTAGTTTAATCCTTTATCCAAGTGTGAGCAAACAGTTTGCGCCTGAAAGTATCTTCAGAACTGGAGTAAGGTGGTACAACAACAGGTAAAGATGACCTCGCTATTACTTCTACCTGGTATCTCCGCTTCTGGGCCTGGCTTCCACTGAAGAGATCTCAATAAAGGTCGAAACTAGCCTGGGTTGTGGCCCTCCCCTTAATGCATAACATTAGACATATCCGCAAGGAGATGTGTTTTGCATTATGGGAGATACTGGTATAGGAGTGATGTTAGCTTTGTCCAACTTTGCAACGAGTTTCCCGGTGTTGTACTACCTTACCCCAGTCCTGAAGATATTTTCAGGCGCAAACTTAGTTTGCTCACACATGGATAAAGGATTAAACTAAATTTATTATATTCTAACCAAGTGAAAAATAAACCATTTACTTATTTTATTCAAGTTGCAGTGATACTTGCATGTAAGTGGCTAAATACATCTTCCATGTGGTCTTCTGCGATTAAATTCACCTACGTTTTCACTTAGATTTTCAGTTTTATTATATGTGACCATCGTTCCAATATTACTCAGTGTAGATGCTGGTAAATGATAGTCTGTACAGCACGTGTTGTTACCCCTGAGTCCATACTTGACTGACAAAATAGCTGTCAGCATTGGCAATTCAATCTTGTTTCTTAATTTAGTTTTGACTAATTCATGGAACTAAAATTTAGTTCAATTTCCTCATCAGAATTTGTTGCACACTGAGAAATTTCGTTAAATGTATTGATTCCAGATGCATCTTTGTATTCTCGTACTTTAGTCCTGAATAGCTCAGTGTTTTCTATATTTGTCCATTTATTTAAGTGGATAGTATTGTACTGGTATTAAGCAGCAGTAACATCTTTTTCTGTTTTCAGCATTATTTCTAAGATGGGAGTAGCAGGTTCTTTTATATGTTCTAGGGTATTGTCAACAGAAAAAGAAGACATCACTCTTAAAATATTCAAGTTTTCAGACAACCTTTTAAGCTGTTTGAAGAGACCAAGAAGAAACTGTCTTGCTCTACTTCTAAGATTTTGCTCATCATTTTGCGTTATTTTCTTTTGATTCATCAATTCTGAAATTTTTCTTTCAAATCTGTAACCAAGGTTTGGATTGGGATCCAAATAGTCATCAATCTCTGACTCTACAGGGTCGACTGTGAATGATAGTAGCACTAGCATATTAGCAATAGATCGAGTCAAACGATAAAGATCTTCAAATAATCTCATCTTATCTGCACTGCTAGATTCTAAAATATTGTCAACTTGCTGAAATTGAACTAGATCAGGATGCAACAATAAAAGGTACAATAGATTCCTTTCATCTGTGTACATCTTTGAAACATTTCTCAGTCGCACTCACGACTTCAAAGTGAGTTTTTAATTCCAACCACAGACTGAGAATTTTGTCTACGGCAGGTTCAGTGGAGAGCCACCTTTGTTGTACAGTTGCTTACAATTTTCAGAGGAGCAAAATTTTCGTTGATAGTTCGATGCTGCTTGTCTTGAAGAAGAATGTGAAAACCACTTATACGTTTCGGCAAATAAAAATTCTAATTTTCTTGGGAGAGATTCTGCACAAGTGTGAGACATTGCCAGTTGTAATGAATGGCATACACATCTAATTAAAATTAAGGAGGGAATATATGTCTTCAGTTGTTCATAAATGCCATTATTGACACCAACCATAACACTGGCGTTGTCTGTACCAATTGCAATGAGATTTTTAATGTCCAGTTTCTTGGTCAAGAGGTCTTTTTTCAGTGCAGCCACAATACCACTAGCGTCACACTTTTCTAGAACCACCATGCTCAGAAATGTATGCATAATTTTGTTGATTTTCTTGCTGTAATAAATGATGGCCATTCCTAAAATCTTATTCATTGGGATATCATTCGATTCATCTATTAGCACGCTGAAATTTTCATCTCCAATGTCGGCTCTTCTTCAAAATGCTTACTTAGAATATTCTTTACAATTGCAGAGCACTTAGTTCGGTGTATTTTTACCTTTGGCATAATTTGACTGTCTGGGATGATATTTTTGCAAAGATCTACAAGATGATCGCAACTGTTGAATGATGAGTGATAACAAAGAAATAATGCTAACCTACCTTCAAAGTTCGTAGTCTGATCAGACTTTTTCACAAGCATATTTCTAATAGGAACAGCCTTATATGGAACTGCAGCAAGATGTTTCTTAGTTTCGCTATGCTTTACATGCTGACAATATTTAGCAGCTATATCACATCCGCAAAGCTTACAGTGGCCTTTTGTAGCGTCACCAGGAACTTCACACAACCATTTACTAAACATTCCCATTTGCAATCACTCCCTCCTTAATTTTTGCCTGTGAGCTTTATTTTTCTCTTTGCTCATTTTTGAAGAAGGGTATACAACTCTTTACTGCGACGAATTACGATCAGTCTTTGAAACCTTCCCACTCGCTATCGTCACTACCAACCAGAACACTGTGCAAAGACTAATTAGTAACGGTGCTATCAATTTTAAGGCAACAAAATGGCAGACTGTTGGCCTATTTGACTGACTGACGTCAGCGTGACGTCATCATATACGTTTCAATGACTGACGTCATAGAAACGTGTATGATGCTCGCACCAAACGTACAAGACAATTCTTTATCAAATGCAAATATCTGGAAAACTTTTAAATAAAACAATTTCTTTAACAGTAAGTTATAAAATCAGCTAAAGAGCTGAAACTAGTTCTAAAGGAGCTAGAGTTGGAGATAGGTGCTAGATTAAACTCTCTGGAGCTAGGGAAGAAAAAAGGAGCTAGATTTAGCTCCAAAAGAGCTAAATTGGCAGCACTGCAAGCGACCTTATTCTTTTACTCGTATTATCGTCTGCAATTGAATATTTAAAAGTCGCGATTTAATATGTAGTTCCTCAGTCATTGGCGCTGTAGACAGGATGTCAAATAAGTTTGAATTTTATGCCGAAGTTTTGTATTGAATTACATTTCTATCTATTAAAGCAATTCTCATAAAATCATCTCAAAGAATTGTTAAACATTTTATAGCAATCTTAAAGTTAAACTATATAATTGCATATAATCCTCCAACACCTTTTATTTAATTCATACACAAGATTACTTATAGTCTTGAATGTCACATTTTATCGTGTTATGGAATTATGATTTCGCACTGCACTTATTCGGAAAAAAATTGAGATTTCTATAGTCATAAATCGTGAGTGGTCATGAATTTATTAGATGAAATAATTTATATTTTATGTTCTGCAAATGACTTTACTTTTTGTAAAAAGTAGCAGCTGTTCATCTGGTAAGAAGTTTACTTAAATTATTGAAAATCTTGATATACCGACGACTTAATTCAAACGTTGGACAAAATCCTATCGCTCGTTCTGCTTAAAAACCTATTAAATAAATTTGAAGTAGTATTCGGATTGCTTAAACCTGGTGGTTTCCCCATCTAAAAAATTTCAAAAAGTGTGGGCTCAGGATAACGCCTGTACACCTTTAAGATAACGAACATCTGCAAGACAGTACCATAGATGTCAGAAATATGGGCATGCTCAAAATTTGTTTGAAATGTGAGAGAACCACGCTGCTAACACGCGTGCCAATAGGAGAACCAGGCCGGCCAGATGTGCCAACTGTGACGATCCTCATTGTGTCGGTACTACCCAAAAGCTAAACTGGCAGTAAGAAATAATCAAACTTCCTCTCAACCTCGCACAGTTAAAGGACGAAGAATTTCCTCAAATAAAATTTTAAAAAATTAAATTTTTTTAATTTTTTTAAATTTTATGTAAATCAAGTAAATCAAGCCCATCACTGACCTCTACGAAAAGATCCCTTCAAGAAACACACTCTAATCCTAACAGCACTTATAATTAGAAATAAATTTCTTCCAAACTCCATTTTAATTGCTGCTTGGATTGCCAACAGCCTCTCCAACAAAACTATTTATCCAGGACTTTTCACCAAGATAGAATCCAGATATTATACTAACAAATGAAACCCACTCACTACTTGTAGACAATCTGAAATGGAGAAGATGCCCGTAATCTCTAAATTCGTGATTAAGACAAATGTCAGTGTCACCGCCTCTGTAATCTAGTCTGTCATTTTTTTAGAGCAGGTATCTTAATGTCCGCAGGGTAAATGGATTTCATTTATGTTTATTTGGTTAATAAATGAAATTTATTATCCTTTTTAGTTAATAAATTTCATTTATTAACCAAAACGTTTACTTTTGGTTGTTTTAGACGCCATTTAGGCATCAGGGAATCAATCATCATCGCTGGAGATCTGAATTCTAGAAACCCAGTTTGGAATAGTAAAAGAACCAATAAAAATAGTCGCATGCTATATAACTACACAGGATCAAACTGCATTCTAGTGGCTGGCCTCATTGAGTCCACTCATCACAGTCCCTTTGGAAATTCCGATGTTTCAGATAGTGCTAACCTAACTTACAACTATTTACAAGCCTAACCGTCTTCCAAAAGACGGTTAGGCTTTTAAATTGTTGGTTTTGATATTATGAATAAATTAATTCTGTTCATAATATCAAAAGATATTATGAACAAAATTAAAGAGAAGACAAAACCAAGAAAAAAGATATCCTAACACACGTGCTCCACAAGATAAAAAGAAACAAACTCCTCAACCAATTCAACAATTCAGTCAGAAGCTCTCAAAAATCACAGAAACCAGCAGTGGGAAAATAAATTATCATCTCGTAGTCCTGAAGATCATTCTATCTGGAAAAATCTCAGGAACAAACACAAATCTCTCCCCCCTTCCCCTCTTCATTCAGATCAGGGTTTAGTCCACACTGACGCTGAAAGGACAGAAGCTAGAGTAAGCAATCTGGAAAAACAGCAGTTCAGCATGCGAAAATTTAAACATCAATCATGTTTATAAGTTGCATCGTCAACGCACACTAAAACAACCTGACAATAATTCAAATCTGACTGCTCCTACTTCACCAACAAGAATAATTAATAGCAAGTATCTCAACAACGAAAAACCTCCAGGTCCGGATGGCATCGCAAACAGTCATCAAATTGCTACCGCGCAAAGCATCTTGTCAACATCATGAATGCAATCCGTAGAATACGGCATTTCCCTCCTTTCTGGAAAATTGCTGATTTTATTCCAGTTCACAAGCCTGGCAAAGATCCACATTTGCCTCAGAATTACCGTCCGATCAGCCTGCTATCCAACCTAGGAAAATTTTCCGAAAAAAAATAACTTCTTCAAACTTCAGGAATCATCAGACAGATTAAATATAATACCAGGTAAACAATTCGGATTTCGTCGTAATCACAGTACTACCCAACAAATTCATCGTTTATTGGAGTATATTACTACAGAATGTGCCGTATTCCTTGACATTGCGAAGGCTTTTAATGACATTTAACACTTTTGTTTTACAAACTTATCATCGACAATATATCAATGAATACGATACGTTTAATCAAATCACTCTTTACCAATATAAAAGTGCAGGTCAAAATTAAGGGAGCAAGTTCTACCCAACCCCTACAATTTTGGCTGGATTTGCACCTTACTGGTCCCGCTTTTGTTTACGACCTACATGGCCGATATTCCTCAGACTCCTATGGCGTCCGTCACGGCTTTATACGAACACAACACGGCAATATTAGCTTAGCATCTCCCGAAGGGGACATTCATCTGCTTGGTGCCAAAATCCCATGGCAAAACGGAAATCAAGTATCGCGGGTTACTATTTGACAAAAGATTGTGTTTCAGCAACCATATCAGGCACATCTGTGTGAAAGTATCTAAAACTATCGCTCAACTCTATCTCTCGATTAATCTACGCAGCAAATTAAACACAAGGAACAAACTGTTACTCTACCAGATGGTAGAGTAGTTTTTACTCTACCAGAGTAATGTTTGCCAATGATACGGTGAATCAGATTCACCGCGACACCAATATTCCATATATTTCCTCATTCCTTCGCTCTCCGGCTGTAAAGTTCTTCTCGAAAGCGGCCACGCACTCCAATCAACTGATCCAACAAACTGAAGACTACAGCGAAAACGACTTCCTAGCAGAGAAGACCTAAAGCCTTCTACTTTCCAATGATATCACTTAATTCCTCAGCACCACCCTCCCTCACCCACCCACCCACCCACACAAACAGGTCGAGGTAAATGCTTATAAACTCCGGGGAATATAAAAAGCATTAAGCTTGCTGCAACAGTACCTTTTATGCGTTAAGTTGTATCATTTGCAGTTTTGTTTTTGTGAGGCCGTCGTTGCGAACCTCTGAAATTAAGTTTATCGCGAATTGTGGCAAAAAAAAGAGATTTTTTTTATAGAGAAAGGAAGAACCGGGTTTTTCCTTAACTTTAATGCAACAGTAATTTAGTGAAGTTTAAGAATGAAAACGAATATTAAGTGAAAGCTTAAATGAAATTCATGATAGGTTAATTACTAGGAGAATATTTTCTGAAATTATTTATTATTTGCAAATTCTATCATTAAAATAGAACTGATGTTTGTCTTCAAGTTCTTTTGAATTCTTTATGACTGTAAGATGTGTTTTCTTGTAATTGAAATAATCCTCGTAGTGTTCTATGTATAATGAAAAAAGAAGTGCTTTATTTTCCTTCAGGATTGCAGACATCCTTGAATTTATAACAAATAAACCATTTAATTTACATGGTGAACCTCCATAACAAGTTGTATGAGGACATTTAACTTCAGCGTAAAGCAGTGGATTGTTTGATTTCGGAGATTCCAAATAGCAGTTTTTTATTGCAAGAGAAATGCATTTGTGGATTTCTTTTGTAAATTGTAAGGGGTTATTCTTGTTTTCAGTTGGTTAATTGGCTTTTCCCTTTAATGTGACTCGCCTGAGTAATCGATAGAGCAGTTTTTTTTGGTCTCTAGAGCCCAAAAAAGACTGCTCTTCTTCGTTGTAACAGCGTCGTGCGTGGCCAAACTTTTGGCAGCGATGACATTGCGTCATTATTGACTTGTGTTTTAATAATTCAGTCTTTATGACTAAATCGCAGAGAGTTTGGAGATCGTAGATGTGCTTCTGATCTTTGCTGATGTCTCCCAGTAGTATAGGATATGCAGGGCCGTCTCAACAAGTTTGAGCACCCTAGGCTAAAATTATTTGGAGCCTTAATCACATTTGGATTGAGTTATGAATTATGAATTAAATAATACATAGAATTAATTAAATAACTTTCATTGCAAAACATTTTATTTTAAAATATATCGACATTGCACATTTTTATTTAATTCAACACTCCAAGACAGAAAAAATAAATATCGCGTACCCCCAATTTATTGAGCAAACATCCATTGTAATAAGTATTATAAAGAGGAAACATGCCTTGTATAATCATATAATAATTAAAAAAGCTAGATATTTTTACACATTCTTTTTTTTATTAACAGCTTACAAACATATTTATTACAATATTTAATGTGAACAATGACCTTGCATTTCTTTCATAATTTCTTGAAATTCTGGTTTGATGGCTTCTGATACTGCGATACGAAGGTCTGGTTCCAAGTTTAATTTATTTCGATATTTGGTTTTAATATCTTTCATTGCAGAAAATGATACCTCACATAATTAAGGAGAACCAAACAGTAGGAGTGCATCATTTGCTGTGTTTACTAAATTGCTATACTCGGACTTCAGTCCCATCCACCAATTGTGAAGAGATTTCTGTTGAAATTCGTTTTTCAAAATTGTGTTGTATCTCATGTCAATTAATTTATTATAATTTTAATATTAATTCATTATTTCTAGTGTAAACGTAAAAGTAAGCACAAAAAGGCGTTGGAATTGCACAGAAACAATATATACTAAAAATCGTCAAACTTACTACTAATAGTCAAATAATTAATACAACTGTGGTGTCATCTGTAGATAGCAGGATAACTAAGCAATTTTCCTTCTCTAGTTGGTCTTGTCAACACCAGGATGTCTACATACAATGGCAATGATAAGAAGTAAGAGATTTACTCCCTAGTTTTAAAAAACATGACAGCTTTGCCACGGACGATTATGTGTGCAAAGTCGCTCCATGTGCGCTACTCGCAAATTTAAGTTTACAGGATCTTTATAACGTCTTTGTCTATATTAGATACATGTTTAATTGCTGAAAGAAAGTAATATTCTTTATCTTTAATTAATTACTTAATTTTTTTTCCTATCAATATAAAACTTTTTTGACGTACCCCCACGTATCGACTCGCGTACCCCCTGGGGTACGCTTACCACACTTTGGAGACCACTGGGTTAGACTATAATAAGTTTAGTATGAAAGAAATGATTTGCATTTATAAAAATACACACAATAGAAACAAGCTTTAAAATTTTCTAATTATTTTTTGTGACATTTACTTTCTGCAAATCTATAATTTCACTGTGATATGTCCTTCATAATATATATCGTATTCTATGGATAGAATACTTAAATTATTTAATTTGGATTGTCCTAACGATGATGAATTGGTGCAAGCAGTAGTTAAATATAATCGTACAGCTGTTGTTATATTGGGAATATGCATTCGATTTGCGATTCAATTGTTCTTTTTAGTTCAGCTTTTGATAGTGTCTCATCGGTAAATAAATTCATTTGCTTAAAATGCAAACATTCTTCAACTAATCCTTTTTCGAAATCAATTGAATATTCATTATATAAGGAAGTTGCCCTTGGATCAGTGGCGCTCCTGGGCTATAGCCCATTTATCCCCCAATGGATAAGGAGGGGCCCTGGGGGTATGGTGTTCTGTCGGCCTTGTGCATTCGGCTGAATTTAACAGGTCTGGGACCTCTGTTTTGGAGGTCTGATTTCTTCTGTTGTAATTGATTCTGTTACCCCCCCCCCTCTCTGAGCGCAACTTTTAGGTTCGTTTCGCTGTTGGTTGCGAATGTGCGGTAGGGTACGTTGCTGTTATCAAGGAATTTAGTTAGATTTTTGTAATCGGTGGCGGTTTTTGGTTCGATGCGAATTCCTTCTTCTCTGTTGGTGGCTTTCATAAATGTGATTTCTAATGTTCGGAGTGAGGTGACACCGGATGTCCAGTGATTTTTATCTCTTAGGATGACTGGGGGGGATTCTTTCTTTTGAGTTTTTATCATTATCAGTCTCCATTTCCACTGGTTTGGATGTTTCTCTGGTAACGGAGATTTCTTCTTTTTTTTTATTGTTTGTTTGAAATTCCTCGTGTGTGTGTCAGCTGTATCCGATATGAGGTAGGCATTGATTTGGGATTTTGTTTGCTTCCTCAGGGTTTGGTGACTGGTCCGAGTTCTGTTGTTTAATGTTGTCACATTCTCGTGGTTTGGGTCTTCCAGAATGTCTTCTGTTCAGATTGTTGGGGGGGGGGGGGACGTCTCATAGAGTTTTATTCCACCTGGTCAATTGTTATTAAGTACTTTCCTAATCTGATAAATTCTTGATATACGTCGGCGGATTTCGTTTACTAGTTTTTCCATGTCTATCAGTGTTTGTTATTTGTAGAAATCAGAAATGTTTTTTCATATCAGAATTTTCCTCGATTGGCAGTTTTGTAGCAGCATTCACCAATGTGATCTTTTCTAAAAAAAAGGAATGATTTCTGAATACACAAGTTGAATCTCTCTAAACACAATTTCAATTCATCATTCTCAAAAATAAATCCAGTAAGTATCGCGAACGATATCTGAAGAAATAATAATCCTGTTTATTAGATTCCGCAGTTCAGATTGATATAAGCCATTTGTGATGTTTTATTATGCAAAGTGTTCTAAAAGTTTTAAAATAATAACAATGTTTATTCTAATACTAAACTCTCTTAAGAAATTTTTATTCTGTAAAAATTTCTGTAAAAATATTCTGTAAAAAAAATTCTGTAAAAATGAAGAAAATATGTGTGAATGGGATGTTATTGAGCTAAAAGCTCTAGTCGTGACTGGGTAACGGCAATAACCGAGCCTCAGTTCATTGGCTTCAGCATTGCCATTTGTTACCCTGGAAATCCTAAAAAGTACTTTTCTGATCATGATCGAAATAAAATCAACCAATCATAAGTTTATTTTGTATTCAATAAAAAATATATAATTTTCTTATGTTATAAAAATGTTACTTGTTGCTCAATGTACATCATTTTAAAGAACTTGCATTGAATATTTATTAATACATGAAACTGTTGTACTTGTCACTTGAGTATTTTTATATATTCGTCATTATTTTATACTCAAGTAATAGAAACGCGCATGTTTTGAATTTTAACCGAATTTAATCTTGTTTCAAATAGTGCAATCTGAGGCAACTCCCTATGCAGAATTTTGTATTCCCATAATCTTTCTGGTCAATTTTCAAAGCTCTTAACTTTCCTTTTTTTTTATTTCATCTATAAAATAAGGATGAATCTTTAATGTTCTTTGTTTCGATGCATTTATTATTGCTAAAATGAAATCTTTTAGCTATAATTTTGATTATTGCGTATTTTATGTGTTTCGTATGCTATTAAACACGAATTTTAAAATTCGATGCAAGCTATTTTAAATGATCTACATTGATCAACAGACAAATTTTTTACAACATAAGAAAATTATATATTTCATATTGAATACAAAATAAACTTATTACTGATTAAAAAATTTCTAAAGAAAGTTTACTATCAGGATAAATGTTTTTGTTATTAAAGAGTGTTAGAAGAACACCTTTTATAAAAACACATAAATCTTTTATATTAATCTGAATTGTAAAATTTTTCATAACTCTCGGCTTCTGCTGTGTGTTATGAAAAGTTTTAAGTTTCCCTCTTCTGGAAACTTAAAACTACTTTCAGATAACAAATTTATAACAGCAGACGTGCAATTTTCATGAAATAACTAACGTATTTGAATACTAAAGAAAGGTTTAAAAATTACAAAATGTTAAATTTCTAAATGTAGAAATTTGTGTAGAGTTCAAAAATAAAATCAAAAAGATATAATAATTGAATTGTGAAATAATGAATTTATATAACTATTGTTATAATTGTATCTTCTGTGACTTTACGTATTGTAAATTGTTAAATTTTCGTTTCGAAACGAGACTTAATTCTCATGTTTCGACTTCATTACACTAATCAGAGAGAGATTTGTAGAAAAGCGCAGTTTTGCAGGGAATTTACAGATCTTGGGACACATCATTGTTGTAAAGTAACTATCATTAGTTACAACTACAGTATTATATTTTAAGTAGTATTATTTGTTTCAAAAGCGCCATTTGCCTCGTTAATCAAACAAACCACGTGCATTTGAACCTTGCACTCTATTTTGGTGAATGTGTTGCAATATCGCATTGTGACGTGTTGAATTGCACGCGCAGTTTAATTTATTCAATAGAAGGGAATAATTTCTAACAACTTGATGGTGGAGATTCAAGTGTTTAAATCAATAAAAATGAATAGTTTTACTATTCAAAGAATTGTATGCTTGATCACTTTGACTTGTATCCTAACGATATAGAAAGCGATGGAATTGAATTAATCGGCATAAAGTGTGTGTGTGTGTGTGTGTGTGTGTGTGTGTGTGTGTGTGTGTGTGTGTGTGTGTGTGTGTGTGTGTGTGTGTGTGTGTGTGTGTGTGTGTGTGTGTGTGTGTGTTTATATGGATTGAAAAGCAATGTTACGCACTGTTAATCTGACTTGCTAAAGTAAATACGATTAACGCATCAAATTGCTCTGCATTATGAGAATATATTGTCACTATCACTCGAAGAAAATCAAAAAGATCAGCAACCATTTAGTATTTATTAAGATATATTATAATAAATTTGTTATTAAATATAATTTACTTTGTAATAAAATGAAAAACTTAGTTAAATCAAACCATATTTATAAAACTTTGATAATATGGTAAAAACACCATTTTTTTGTCTTAAAAGCTAAATTTTGAATTACGAACTTCATTTGAAAGTAAATTACCATTACCACCCCGTGTGGTGGTCGGGATGAGAAAAGCTCCATTGCAACCCATGCATGTCGTAAGAGGCGATTGAAATGGGATGAGCTTTGAGAGTTCGCTCTCTTAGGTTTCTTCTGAAATTTTGCTCCTGGTGAGAGGGGGGGGGGGGGTTGCCCTGAGAGCATTTTGAGTCTTTGGGGAGGGTGTTCTCCGGCTCGGCCCGTGGAGGGGCCCTGTCGGTGGATGCTTTTCCCTGGGATATGAGCAGTTCTGCTCAGTGATGGGGATGCCCAGCACTGAGTGGAACCAACGCTGAGTTGGACGATCTTTCAGCCACTCGTGAGGCGTGGTCCGGGCATCGTCTTAATTTTTAGAAAGGGCTTTACTTACATATCACCCCATGCATGTCGTACGAGGCGACTAAAATGAGTATCCAGGGAGGGTAATGGATGGCAATGCTGCAGCCAATGAATTTCTAACTGAGGCTCGGCTATTGGTGTCACCCTCCTGCCATGATCAGAGATTATAGCGCTATAAATACCCCATGCAAACATTTTCTTCTACAGATAACGGGAATGTGAAAAGCATTCTTGCTTTTCATATTTCATGTCGATAATAATCATCGTCTACTCATGACGTATTCCTCAATAGCATGGCTGATGTTAGCAAAAGATAAATAAAGATAATTTATAAAGATTAAAAAATTCAGAAAAGCAGCAAAAATTCTTTTCAGAAATTGAAAGATCTATAAGAAATGGTTAAAAATTCTCGTTTGCTGGACAGTCAATAGTAAAAGTATTTAAACGAAGATAAATATTTAGAAATAAGACTATGGCATCGCCAAAAGAAAGTATACAGACTGATCAACAGAATATCATTTTAGCTCGTTTCTATTTCTACTAGATTAACTCCGTGAGGGATCTCGTTAGATCCATCAGTTTTTGGGAACACTTCGACGAAGTAAAGGTCCAAAGTAGTATCTGCAGTTTATCATTCTAGGCCCCTTCCTGTAGACGGCGTGGTAACACCACCAGCTCTATAGAGTAGAAGAAATGAATCTTCCGAAGAAATTGACACGTTGAATCGATATCCAAATTACTTGTCATCCCTTCAGAAATATGTAAGTGACCTCCTGAGCGTCTAGCAGGTGACCTACTACATCCTCAAATGTGAAACAGGGTGGTTTAAGTGAGATTGTTACCAGAGTGTTCCTCAGGACGATGTCGATTGAAGATAGAATTCTATTTCCATCTTTTTCGTGTTTTCTACACCCTTAGTTCAGTTGAAAGATATTTTGAATACACCTTAAGAACTCCGTTCCTTTCTTGCAGGTTGTGGTAATCGTGTGTAAGAAAAACTTAAAATATCCCTGGAATTTTCGAGCAATCAAATTACATACAAAATAAACATTTTATAATCCTAAAGTTTACATTTCGGCTTGGATTCAATGAGAGTAATCTCGATACCAGCTAAATGTCAGTAATTATTTTATTCTCCAGCCGACATGGACCAAAGATCTAGAAGCACGTGAAACTCCTAAGGCGAAGGCTCTGACTGTGTAGAATATGATCCTCAGCCCCACCCCCCAGCCATAAACTAATGTTTAGTTCTCTACGGCAGCATTTCACGGCTATCCCAAAGAAAGGCAATGTCGAATGCCCGGAGTCATCACTTCCGCCATGCTGCACATTAGTCGTAACATGACGGGTGTTGCCAGCGCTGCACCTGTGATGAGGACATCGCGCGCGGGTCTCTTCTAAAGCAAATGAAACATGAATAAAATATGTCGTTATCTGAATGTTTAATGCACACATTCAGATAACGAATGCGCTTGTTTTAAAATATTCACGGATTTACATACAGATTATTCCACGTTTAGAGCGAAGTCCTTTTTCGGACTAAATTATTATTTATTGGAGATGAGATCGCTTGAGGCAAAATTACGGGTTCTGCGTATAGCAGTTGAACAACACAACCAGAGATAGTGTTGAATTAGTAAAAGGCTTTTAACAAATCTCCGAATCGACTTCCCAAAACTGAAGAATATGAAAGGAATTGCATTAATCAACCCGAAATGCAGATTACGTACTGGGAAAAGCATTAACATCATTATGAGGAGAAAATGAAATAACACAACTGGAAAAGATGTCGGACGTTAACTCCCTCTTGCAAGGAACTGAAATTTCTGATTCTCTTTTATGCGTGGGTTCTTACTGAACGTTAGAATAAGGGCGTCTCAACAAGATTCAACCAATAAGACTAAAATCTAACACAAAAGAATTAAATTCCTGTGGAAGATCTAACAAACTGATCAAATACATCCAGAAAGAAGTTCCAGGCAACGAGCTTTGAAAACGGCAGACATATTTTATTCATGTTTCATTTGCTTTAGAAGAGACCCGCGCGATGTCCTCATCACAGGTGCAGCGCTGGCAACACCCGTCATGTTACAACTAATGTGCAGCATCGCATCTACTTTTCGCCTGTGCCTGAGACCAATTACCTCAGCCTCTGCAAGAAATTAAAAAAAGGGCCATAATTTTTCAGGCAGTGCATCGACTGTTGGGGTATTCCAAATATGCAATCGCTTGTCTATATCCAGCATAAAAGATATGAAGTGTGCCGAAGTTTACTCATTTTTATTCTGAAATTAGTAAACTTCGACGTAAGCATAGACGGAGAGAAATACTCTTTACATAAAGCAACTGATGAAAGAGATCCAGACACGGACGGAACAGTGTTAAAAATCATTTGCATGCAGTAAGAGATTGGACTACAAAATTGTCATACTTCGTTGTTTCTTTCGCAGACCTCATACAGGGGAACCATCGTTTGAATGTCTTAACAGCCAATACAGTGTTGCCATCTGCATGAAAAACATTGCGGAAAACCATATTTGCTGATTCCAAACACTGCAACGTGGCAAAGGAACAAATGTCAGTCAGGTTTTTTTTTTACTTTGTTTTGCTTGTTGCCTTTTTCTTTGTCATTTCTTTTGCCGTACCCAATTGTGATTGGTGCCAACATTGACCTTCACTTCTCCGTTGCTCTTTATGGCGCCGTTAGATGACGTTAAATCAACTGCTGTTCAGTATAAAGTCGACTGGAATCTTCAAATTTCTTATAAATTGAAATATCGGGAAAATTAATCTCCGAATTACTTTGCAATTTTGATTGAAAAATATTCGTAAGATGTGCGTGCCGTGACAGTTCTCGCGTGTTCTTTTCCCATCTTGTTAGTCACTTAATTTACAAGAAAGCAATCACTGTTCTACTGAGGTATTTATTTTGATAATCCCTTTGATTCAATTCTGAACACTTTTTTTTTAATCATCCACTTACAAATTTAAAATATTCTTTCTAATGTTACTTCTCTTTACACTAAGATGCATTTCTAATCAGCTGTGTTTGCTATTCGAATCCCAAACGTCGTTACTGTAGTGCACATCTTACTAGACATACTGTTTTTATATTACAAAAAAAAAAATAAAATAAAATAAAATAAAATAAAAAAAACTTAAAACGGCATCGCATTTCTTTTATATTCTAATCAACTAAAAATACCCGAATAGCCTTTCCATGACGTCAGTTATTTTTCTTTCTTGTTTGCATGTAATTTTCCCAAAGGGAAAAATATTTCCGTGGGTACAGCATCACGAGGTTGTTTTTAAAGTAATTTGCATACCATTGAAAAGAATTAACACACGAGGCAGCGCAAGCTTCTTTTTATTCATTTGGAAACTTTCAAAATGATGTGGCTCAAGGTTTAGTACGTTTAATAATGAACACAAATACATGCACGTTGTTGACTGGTCTGCTGCTGAATGCGCGTGCAGACGGAAATATCGAAACCAATGTTAACTGCGGTTTACAATCTGGATTGTTGTTTCGCTGAATTATTCGCATGAACCAATCCACTTCGTGTATCAAAGAATGCGATGTTTGCTCTGATTGGATATTTGTGGCTGCATCACACACACTTTGGAAATTCTTTTCACCAGCAATCAAAGAAGTTGTGGAAGACTTCCTTTAGATCCCATTTCCTCCACTTCCTCTTCAGAGAAGGGGGGAGGAAATGGTCCCTTCGTAATTTTAACAAATGTTCGTTCTTATCAATCGTTATCGTCTCTACTACTCGAATTAGAAACGTAAATTAACACAATTTAATTGTTAATTGACTTTCATATTAATTCATTTTTAATTTTCAACCATAATTATTTCTTTCTAGCTTTTAATGTGATTTGTTAATCCCAGTACGTTTCGTACTTTCCAATCCAGCGTGTACCCATACGTGTAGCCATTTCAATTGTTGAAATGGCAGCCCGCGTGATTCCACGTGTTTTAGTTTTTAATTGTTCAAATGACAGCATATAATTCAAACAATCTAAAATATTTGTGTCGAATCAGGTTCTGCCGACGTGGTCTGAATATTGTTGAAAAGCGACCTAAAATGTATAGGCCGAACACCTTATAATTACGAGTATCGTGACGTGCTATTGACTTATAAATACGACTTCAAAGTTTGTACGAGAGAGTGAGTAAGAGAATATTGGAAGAAATTGGTTGACATTTAAACAAAAGTAAAAATTTAAATTGAAAAACCTGTTTACGGGTGTGTGCAAAGGACTGATTTTAAGGATGTTAATGATATTTGTAGAACAAAAGCAAAGCAGGCGATGTAAGATGTATTTTAACTAGGAAGCGACATACATCGCTGTGAAAAAGCGTCTTAATTATTACTTCCCAGAGACGATGCCTTAATTGTGGAAATCGGTTTTATGGAAGATGATGGGGTGAAAGAGAAAACTTATTTTGAAGATAATGTTTTCCAAACTGACATTAAAAGGGATGTCTCAAGTCATCCTTATCGCATACAGGAATGTTCTGCTAAAAGCATTTTGGCTGTTTCAGATGATCATTCGTGTTCTTATTAGTGTGTTGTACATATTTAAGAAGATTAAAAGTACGTTGCAGATTGTCCACTGACGTCATGCACTGCAACCCTCAAACCGAAGTTGAAGAAAACGAACCACACTCTTTGACTTTTGTGCAAAAAATCTCGAGACTTGTGAGTAGTACTTTCTTTAGAATGAACATAAAATTGATAGAAAAGGGATGACAGAATGCGCGTGATGTTTTATTTTGCTAACTTCGTTCGCGTTAACGCTGTTTTTCTTTCTTTTTAGACTCGTGTTTGATTAAACACAAACTCCTTTAATTGACGGCAGTGTGTGCAGTTCCTTCGTGTAGAACGACCTGTGGGGTGTTTATTTAAATAGAAAACTTCTCTTTTTTTTTTCACTTTTCACATTTTAACTAGTGGAGATAGAAAACATAGAAAATCACCTTTTCGTAGGATTGGTGTTGACTTATTGCTGACATAGTCATAATAATAAAAAAGTGCTTCAAGGAACCAGTGACCTCACTAATTATCAGAAGGAAGCGAACGGAGGTTTTCTTAAGTTTTATACTTATAAAAAAACCAACTACGAAATGTCTGCAATCGCAAGTGATAAATCGATCGAAAAATTCATTTCCCCTCAATTAATGAAGCAAGCAAAACGTTCATAATGCAATTTCCTTATCTTTCTGACTGTTCTAATTATTCATAGCAGAACAAAATGTTGGATATGAAGCAAAGCACAAAACTCGGTAACCTACACCAAATTTTAGATAAAAACAATATTTTCTTTAACAAAATCATTGCATCTATTATTATACACTGTATTAACATAAAAATATACTAAAATTTAACACTGCCAAAATATATTTATCCCTATGCATGACACACCAATAAATATTAAAATAGCCTAATATTTAAGAAAACAACACCAGAGTGTTATGATTGTAAACATACATATTACCTAATTAATTATCTTTTAATAACTAAATAAATAAATTACTTTTAATTTGAATACTTTTGAAAAGCCTTTTCTGTATCATAGTTCATTCGACTCTTCAGTTCTGTGATGTCCCAGTTCGTAACTTGATGTTTGCATAGAAATATTAAAATTGCTCTCTGGATAACCGACTTCAATCGCTATTTTCAGAAGCTTCTTTAGTAAGCGGATGAAAGGAAGCGTCAGACGTCACTGAAATGAAAGCACTTTGGTCGAACAGTTGCATGAAATGACAACAAAAAAAAACACTTGATTAATGACTTTTTCCTAACCTTTTCATTCTTTTCCGTAATTGTTAGCACTAAAAGAGACGAACGTGAACTTCACTTCAACCCCACTTCACTCCGCCATATTTTCGCTTCAATTTCCTTCCTGGAACGTGGGAGGTGACAAGAAAACAGAAAAATGGAATTTGAATGTGATGGGGTGGTTTGAGATGTTTACAAAACGGAACAGTGTTTTGCAACGCATAATTTCCGCCAGCAGCACAATTCCGAACGGGTTTCCTATTCTTTCGTTCACTAATTTCCGTCCCTTTCTACTTAAGGGTCTTCATTAACACCAGCTACGCCCTCCTCTCTTCGCTTCTTCGAAGCCCTCATTAAATCCCTCGAGATGAACCGATGCAACCTGAGTGAGGACGCGCGTGACATTCCAAATAAGTACGTAGAGCAGAAGTCATAAATTCGTATTTCGGAGAAACTGTCGTCGAATTATCACGTAAAAATATTGTCGTAAATGCTGCTGGCTTGAATGGAATCATCCCCATCTTTTTTGAGAGGATTAAGGTAAGTTCCTGTTGTAGTTCATCAGTGAAAAGCAAGATTATCGGCATATTCTACTTTTTTAAATGTATGAGTTTGATTTTTGGCTGTTTCAGATTCTAGTAATACTTTTTTTATGACGCGGGTCAGACACGGCTGTATAATAAGAGAAATCATTCGGCCTCATTTCCCCCAGCTGTGACAAATGATAGCTTTCATCTGATCACAGCAGATCACGTTCTCATCATGCTTATTCTTGTTTATGCAAGATGATGTGCGCATCGAAATTCCTGCTTTTGCCAGATAATATATTGCAAACATTATGCTTGCAATACATTAGCTTGCAATACAATACAGCTCTATTGGGTTAGCAATAGAAACATATTAAATACAAAGAATATAATGAATACAAAGCAAGTCAGAGAAATATCTGAATAAACTCTAACACTGAACTTTGTTAACTGACATAATTTATAGGAAGTCGCAATCTATTATTCTTAGGAATTATTAAGATGGATCCTTCAACAGCTTTAGGAAGGGTGATAGAATCCACTTCTACGGAGTGCATTTCTCTCTCGCTCTCCAAATACCAGTGCGATGCAATCAGGTTCCTCTTCAGTGTTTTCATTCATTTTTATTTCTCACTAAGACAAACACTCGTAACATCTCTGCTGTTAGCTTTTGAAACAGAAAGATAATTAGATGGCGTATTTAAACTATAATGCTTGGATGAAGGATTTTGAATGAAGAATGCCCTTTTAATCTTCGTTTATTGCGTTGCTAATGTGCATTGTATGTGTGTCTGCATTGTGTGTGACTGAGGAAGCTTTTGTGAAGGTCGCCTTGTGTAATATGTTAACATTAATAATATACTAAGAAGGTTCATACGACTTGTACACTGATCAGGAATCTTACCTTAATTCGTTTCTTAGCAAAAATGTCGTCGTTACTATTGAAAAGGTGTATTTTAAGATTCCCCAAAGATATACAATTAAGATATATTAGCAAAGGAAGGTTCTAACTTAAGATTTGTTATCGCGGTCATTCTTATTTTTCGAGTGACACAGGGGTGCCCAAAACAAAAGATGCTACGTAATGTCTTTCTAGCATAATATTTCATCTTTCTTCTGAGTATCTCCTTACAACATCCATCCCATTGCTCTTTCATCCTCGCTGACCGCACACATTTATAATCACTGATGCGCATCGTTTCTGTAGAGAAGGAAGATCTTGCTTTACTAAAACTTCACCGCAACTATACGTGGTTCCGTTATGCTTGCATCCTCCTACCTTCCCAATTTGTCATTCACCTTGTGAACGTTTAAAAGTATTGCTCATTAAGGTTGTGAGGGTTGTTTGTAATTTAACTGCATCGTGTTCACTTCGTCTCCATCGGAGTTTGTCTGTTTATTCCCATCTTTTCATTGTTACTTATTCGTTTATTGCGTTGCTAATGTGCATTATGTGTCTGCATGCTGATAAGAGATGTCGCTAGTTGTTGAAATGGTTTCATGTTCATCGCCATCTCACTAATCAGATGATGAATCTCTGCGTACTTGGATGCAATGCGTACCATGCGGAGAAATTACGGCATCTCCATTTAAAGCCACCCTTTGAAGTTCGACTTGCTTAGCGAAGCACACAAGATCATCTAACTGCCTTATAGAAAGACTAAAACTGTTTATTTCATAGATGGAAATTGCTATATGATTAATTTGCTTAGGCATTAAATTGTAATGAGTTTACTCTAAAAGAAAATGAAGAATTACTTTAGATTTTCCAAATAGCAGTTCGGAGTTGGGCGACTCTTTGACTGCAGTTACGTTTTATCCTTCGAGGAACACCAACTGATATCTGGCATTTAAAGCTTCTACATTTTAAGTTCTTACCTCTTAGGTTTTGCTGTTGTATATGTTCAATGAGAGGATGACAAGAGGGAGGGAGAGAGATCATCTCCAAACGTAGGGAATGATTTCATGGCAATACAGTTGTAGTTCGGCACATTACCGTTGGTGGCGCTTGTCTTATGTTTATTTTTGATCTGTCGATTTATTAACGCTTACCATTTGCTTCTTTCCCTATTACTAATAGCTTAATTGAAATTAATATTATTCTATTTTAAATTTGGAATAATTGCCAAAAATATTCCTTGCTATTAAACAGTTTATGAAGACTTGAAATAAAACGAATGCTGAAGAAAAAGTTTACGATATTTTTAATCTGCTATCAGAGTTCCAAATGTGCTGAAGTAAGAGGGATTTTGTTTTACGTTGACGTTCTCTTCTCTCTCTCTGGACATCGTATCAGAGGGTCAGTTACAGATTCTGTATTACGATCGTGAAAATATTTTGAGATTCTTTCAATTTCAGCAAGCAGAAATCAATTGGGAACTGGAGCGTAGTCAACATCGAATCGTTTTCCACTGTGACCTTATACTTTTCAACCTAGTTTTTCTTTGCGTTCTTCCGTCTTAAATTATCCGTTTTTAAACGCATTCTTTTGAATCCAAAAGAATGCGTTTAAAATTGAGAGTATTGCGGTTTTAAAATTAATAAAGTAGGACTAGGATAGCGGTGACATTCCACGGATATTAAACTTTCAGAAACAAGATGGAACGGGAACTCGGTTATACGATTCAGTCAACAGAAGGCCACCCCACCTGCAGGCTATATGAATAGAAACGAGGCACTTGAAGTATCCCTTTTGACCTTCAAGCCGAAAGAAAGCATTTGTAAGCACGAGCAGTCGTGAAACGGATCGTCTTCTCCCCCAAGAGATTTTACAATCGAACACTTTTTTTTTTTTTTTTTTTTTGTTGAGGATAAGAATAGTTTCGTAGCACGAGTTGTTATTACGGGAGGAAGGCAATAGTTTGTACGGCTGACCGTGCACGGCGAGTTTGGTAAAATTCTACCAATAGGAAATCGGCAGACGAGAGATGTGAGATGGAGATATTTGAGACCAGATCTGTTGACACTTTCTTCACAGAGAGAATAACTGTTTGACTAATTAAACGAAGTGATATCGATGTAGAAAATACGGAACAGGAAGAGATACTTTGATGTTAGTCATGCTTGGTTGTATGTACAGACTAGTGCTGTATTTACAAGATGTAGAAATATCGATTTCTGATTATCATTATAAAACACATATTCTTTTAACTGCTTTAGGAAAGCAGCTTCTGTACTCAGTGTAAGAAAACGTATATATTTTAACAGAAATCCTTTATGTTAGTTTCTAATTTGTTTGGTTGAAAATAGTTACCTTCATAGAACTTTAATTACTTTCCTAATTTTAATAATTATGTTTTGTGCAACTTAAAAAATCTTAAATTTATTAAAATATTCTCTGTGCACCGTTTCAAGTATTTCATCATAATATTATAATAAAATTAAATTTAGAAGTGAAGATTGGGATGGATATGATCTAGAAAAAGTCCTTTTTAGGAATGGCAATGCTATTATGTTAGTTTCTAATTTGTTTGGTTGAAAACAGTTACCGTCATAATGTTTTATTTTTATAAAAAAATTTTATTTTTATAACAAATAATAGAACTTTATTATTTTCCTAATTTTAATAATTATATTTTGTGCAACTTAAAAGATCTTAAATGTATTAAAATATTCTCTGTGCACCCTTTCAAGTATTTCATCATAATATTATAATTAAATTAAATTTAGAAGTAAGGATTGGGCAGCATGGAATGCCAATGGCTTAACAAACAAAATTCTCGAGCTGCAAGAACTTGCAAAAAGATACAATCCAGACATAATCTTGATCAGTGAATCCCACCTCAGACCATCAAACAATCCAAAACTAAGAGGTTATATTTTATACAGGACAGACAGACTTAACTCTAGTGGAGGTGGAACAGCTATTTTATCAAAAATTATTTAAGCCACAACTCGCTGACCAGCCCCCAAACTCTAAACCTTGAGGTGACGGGTGTGGAGGTGCACACAAATAACGCTGGCAAACTCAAAATCTACGCAGCGTACAATCCTCCCAGTATTTCACTATTGACAGCAGACTTAGACTCCATCCTCGGCTCCACGGATTCCATAATTATAGCTGGAGACCTTAACTCCAAACATACGGCCTGGTTCAGTTCGTCAATCAACACCAAAGGCCGTACCTTATACAACTACACATTACTCAACTCATCAATAGTAGCTGGACCCACTGAGCCCACCCACTACAGCCCATCAGGAAGTTCTGATGTATTAGACATAGTTATCCTCAGAAACATCAAATATCAATACCGGCTGGAGACAGTAGAAGAGCTTAACTCAGATCATAATCCCATCCTACTCAGGTTAGGACTTCAAGACCAACTCTCTCCCCATCATTCTTTCATACCATGGGACAAGCTCTCTAAGGTTCTTCCAATCCACATTGGTCCTCCCCCTGTCATTCGTAAAAAAGAAGAAATAGATCAAGCTGTAAACAATTTAACTAGGCAAATCAACACAGCAATAGCATCAGTCACTTAAACCACGGTCTTCCACGCTTCTAAGATCCCAGACGAGATAATGGACCTGATTAGAGCCAAAAACAAGGCCAGAAAGCGATATCACAACACCAGATCCCCGCAGGACAAAGCAACCTTAAACACTTTGAACAGACAGGTTCGAGAAGCCCTCCAGGTCCACACGAACTCCAAATGGGAAACCAAACTGAAAGAAATCAACCCAGAAGATAACTCCATGTGGAAGTTTGTAAAATCTCTTCGTACCAAAAGACAACCACTTCCCCCTTTAAAGACCAATCTTAGAGTTGCACACACAGATGAAGAAAAAGCATAAGCCCTAATTGACAATCTGGAAAATCAATGCAGCCCATCTTATGCAAACTTAAATATCAATCTTATTTACAAAGTTCATCGTAAAGTTAGAAATGCAGTAAGTCAGCCTAAGGATGATTCAGAAACCATCACCCCCACATCTCCAACAGAAATAATAAATATCATTTCCCATCTGAAGAATAAAAAGGCCCCCGGCCCTGACGGCATTATCAATAGAATAATAAAGCTACTCCCACGGAAAGCCATAATTCACCTAGTTAATATTACCAATTCCATTTTAAGATTCCAATACTTTCCCTCTGATTGGAAAATCGCGGACATTATAGTATACCTCTGAAAAAACCTGGTAATAACCCACAACTTCCCCAAAGCTACAGGCCCATCAGTCTTCTTTCCTGTCTTGGCAAAGTAACAGAAAAGGTCATCCTATCAAGACTACAATCAGCAGTGGACCAACAGAAAATAATCCCAAATGAGCAATTTGGGTATCGCAAAGCTCACAACACAGTACAACAAATTCACCGACTAACAGAACATATCACTCATGGCTTTAACTGGCACCTTCATACTGCTGCTGTATTTTTGGATGTTGCCAAAGCCTTTGATAAGGTCTGGCATCAAGGCCTTATCTTCAAACTAATTGAAAACAATATCCCAATTAAATTAGTGAAACTCATATATCAATGAAAGATACTTGCAAGTAAAACTCAACGGAATTGTTTCTTCAAGGCGCAAAATCCTGGCGGGAGTACCTCAAGGTTCTCTTCTGGCCCCAATACTTTTCACAACTTACATGGCAGATATTCCTCTCAACCCAAAAACTACTACGGCTCTTTATGCCGACGACACCGCTATTCTAGCTAGATCGCTCAGCCCTCACCTAGCAATCACTAGACTCCAAGGAAGTATCAATGAGCTAGCAAACTGGTTCACCAACTGGAGAATTCAAGTAAACCCCCTCAAAAGCTCAGCCATGATGTTTTCAAGAAGAAAGATCTGCAAAAAAGAAGACATCCTGCTCTCTGGTCAAAAGATCCCATGGCATTCAGAGACCAAATATCTTGGGGTATTGATGGATAAGAAACTCCTTTTCAACAAACACATCAATCTCGTTTGCTCCAAATCTTCCAAAGTCATAGCTCAGCTCTACCCATTGATCAACCGCAAGAGCAAATTGAACCTACATAATAAATTGCTTCTTTACCGGATGGTAATACGTCCAGTCATTACCTATGCCTCACCAGCATGGAGTCACACTTCAAGATCAAACATTTCAAAATTACAGAGAATCCAAAACAAATGCCTTAGGATGATCCTGGATGCACCGTGGTTCATCAGAAATTCACAAATTCACCGAGAAACCTGCACTCCATACATCTCCTCTCTTCTTCGTGATCTTGCAAAAAAATTCTTCGCGAAGTCAAGTTCACATTCAAACCCATTAATCGTACAAGCTGTCAATTACAATGAGACTGATTACTACAAACACAAAAGACCGAAGGCTATTCTTCTCTCAACCGATCATAACTAACACTACTGCTCTCAGAGGGCGAGCTTAATTGCTCACAAATCTCCCATTCCCAAATAACTCTCATTACAGATAAAGGGGAATATGAAAAGCACTTGTGCTTCACCCATCCTGTCAGTAACGTCAATGGTCAATGGTAAGGATTGGGATGGATATGATCTAGAAAAAGTCCTTTTTTAGGACTTTCAACAATGCTGTAGTTTTAAATGAAGTTTTAACTGAGGCTTGGCTATTGCCGTTACCCAGCCATGACTAGAGCTTTTAGCTCAATAACACCCCATCCACATCGAATTTCTTCATTCAGATGGCAGGATAAAGAGTCAAGGACGCAGTCCATCTCCTATGGATTCATCGTGGTGTTTTATGGATTCACCGTGGTGTTTTCCGATTTTGAACTTTGTTTTTTTTTAATTGGAGCTATTGAACTTTTTCAAAGTATGCTAACAGATAATCACCTACTCACTAATTATTGACTAACAAGCTTTTCCTATCGCACTGTGAAAATTTCGGACCAATACATTTCTTTTTTTGAATTTGAAGTGGATTTCACTGTGACGACTCGTCGATTTATACCGAAGCTAGTAAGAATGGTTTTTGTTTATAAACTTCTGTTGCTATTCCAAATAGGTACGATCTTTTCAAAATTTTTCTTGAAACACTCTAATCAGTTAAAGAAAATGCGGGTTAACAGACACAACACTCGCATTATCTATTCCAATGTAAAGTATGAATTTGTTGCTTATTTTATCTTCTTTCTTTAAGAAAATGCGATTCCTTAATTCTGAAGTAGACCATAATCAGAATTGCATGTCTTTCCCCTACCCTCGCTTTATACTACAGTTCCGTTGGACTTAATTATTATACAGAGCGGAGACAACAAATGTCTCCTCGCCTGCAATCTTCACTCTCTACTTTTATGTTAGAACTTAATTCATGCGTGAAATGTGTTGAAAGAAAGTAAAGCATGCTTATCTTAATTTTCATCTTTATGTTGTTTTTTAATTATAACGGCGTTAATGGTCACGAAATTTAATAACTTAAAACAGAAGGCGCGTGTTCAGTTGGTTATCGTATTCTATGCAGTTAATTGCTTCGGAGCGCCGGTAGTTCTTTATACCAAGATACAACACTCAGCATTCAATGTTTATCTTGCTAATGCAAGTCTTTTTTTGCTTAAAGTTTTGCCGATAGAACTGGTTTCGTATTCCGTCTGTATTAGGAGAGTAACGGTTTTCAGCTTAAAGTGAATGTAATTATCTTTCAGAAAATCTTGATTTTCTATTTAAAAACAAATATGAATAAAAAAAAGTGGTGTTATTATTAGTTGCTGTAATCTAGTTTTTTCCACTATAATCAATGCAGAGTCATTTTATTTTTCATAAATAAAATAACTTTCTTCGGCCAATTTTATAAGAATCACGTGACTTAACCGTAATATGTAAAAGTAAGAGGAGATGAGCTGATTCTCTATCACTTTAAAGAATGAATAATGTATTATTTTCTTTTTGTCATTACAGTAAATTAATCTGCATATGGTTCTTTTTTTGTGTCTCATAGAATTCTTTCTGTTCACAGTTGTTCCATTTTAGGATTTTTAATAAAGACAGACCGATGAACAAACAAAACGTTTATAATAGCGTAAGCAAGATAAAAGACAGAAAAATACAATCTGGAGTCACTTCTCTATTCTCATTTAACTAGGCAGCATTTCTTGAGAAATGCTTCAGATCAAATAAGCAACTTTAAATATAAATTAATTCTACAGTTTATTTAATAATCCAAGTTTTATTTTATTTATTTTTTCTGTAAGAAAGGTAGAAATCAATCTACTCTTCCACCCCATATGAATGTTATTTTGTACAAATAATGAATTTGTAGTGCTGCCATCTAGTGAATAATAAATTACTAAAAGGGGTTTCAAGTTATAATTATACATTGTCTAAAGATATTTTTATCTAAATTATCATGAATTAGAGATGAAATTACGGATATAAATACACGACATTCAGAATGTTAGAAGGAAACCATAATTAAGAAAAATTTCACCTTAGTGTTGTTACTTTTTACGAGTTTTAAATTCGGAAGTTAACACAACGCATGCTCAAAATAGAACGACTACCAAATTAGATGAATGTTTTATTTATTTATTAATATAATTCACTTAAAGTTTTCTTATTCCCAAAAGAAGTAAGGGGAACTGTTTTTGGAAATGGACAGTCTCCAACCTTACTTTCACATTATTTGAGGTCATGATTGTAGGTGATTTTCAAGGTATCGGGGGTGAGAGCAGGGGCAGCTCTACCGACGGTGCGTTTGCTCGGGAGAACAACTTTTTGGGAGGCGTAAAATTGCCATAAGCTATACGAAAAATAATGGGAAGGGGCTGCATAATATGCCACTGCACGGGGAGACAAACTTCCTAGGGAGGGGGGCGGCCCTGGGTGAGAGTATAGCATACAACTACAGCCATCTCGTGATTCTAAACCATAACACTCGAATTGTCGTGTGAAATAATCGACTATAGTTTTTATTATCTGCGATATGGTGTTCAAAACCGACTTTTAGAAGGACCGTACTTAGTTGCTTAAGAAATTTACTTGAGATTCTAAAAGTACCTTTAGATCGGCGACTTATAATACGTTTAAAAGAAAGATAATTTAAGAAATTTTACAAGCCGACAATACCAGAAACATTAGGATTTGACACACGCGATTTGTTTCCATAAAACTCAAAGCAAGTTATTTTTGTCCTTAAGTTCTTTTTTCATCTGCGTTATGTTTTTTTTTTTCGATAAGATCAAAACAAAATGCAGTAAAGCCACTATCAGTAACTCACTCATATTGAAGTTAGTAGTAGTCCGGTCACTTCTGACCAGATCACGATGAAGATAAGATTAGGAATCGTGACGTGATTGGTTGTTGGGATGATGGCGTCACGGTGTGTGTGTGACGTCATGAGTTTGGAATGTTAGGAATTTCCCTTGGGGGGGATATGTGTCAGTGACATCAGTTCTTGCGTTTTGGTTCGCGTATGGAATTATGGGTGATGATAGAGATGAGGATTCGTGTCGAGATTGGTGGGACACTTCTGACCAGATCAAGATGAGATAGGAATCGTGTCGTGGGTGTGTATTGTTTTCAGATGTAGACAAGTGACGTCATTTGTTGTTGTCAATAAGTGACCTAATTTGTTAGTTGCAAATAAGTGACGTTATTGTTTTGAATGGAAAAGGGAGATATATTAGTGGATAAGGATTCGTGTCGTGATTAAGTCGACGTTAGGATTTTGATGTGAACGGACGTATTATTTTGGACTGAGCCTGATTACTTTGTTTACAAGGTTTTTCGCGAAATGCGCATTGCACTGGCGCAGACACAGTTTATTTCCTACTGTCTTCCCCTCTGTATGAAACATGCAAGAGGTCTAATGGCTGGCAGGCCCCACCTCCAATGAGGACCAGTGGTGGATTTATGGTTTTATTTAGGGAGGTAGGATTTCAATCTGAGGCCAAGTGATTTCGTGACATTCCTTTCCCCTATCACAGGACAGCTAGTTGTATTTTATTGCTGGTAGACACCTAAGAGTGTCTACAGGATTTGCTAGTGAACCCTCAAAAGTCCACAGGATTATCTGTAACCTGCTTGAGACACCTGAGAAATCTCTACTCTTTCTCCATCTGTGTCTTAACACATATCTAAATTATTGTCATGGCAAAACTTCTGAATGAGGCCAAATTCGAGGAAGTATACAAAGAATTCCTCAGACTAGAAAAGCTGCTGAGTGATAATTGGCCAGGAAACGTCAAGCTCTTTGACACATTCCCCCTCACAGCAGTCACAGAGGACAATACGAATGACATAAGTGAAGAGCCCATTACTCTGACGCAATCAGATTTTGTATACTCCCCAAGTATGGAAGATGCTACATCCCAAGACGGCAGTTATCAGGCCTTGGAAACAGATACAGAATTCCAAATGGTCAAAAAGAAGAGCAAAATCTCCACCAACGTGGAAGAACCCAAAACAATAGGGATAGAAGATCTCAATGGTTCTAAAGAAAAGATACCACCAGTCATGTTAAGGGATAAGGAAAAATGGATCTCTGTCTCGTCAACCCTCAGAGATCAAACCATCTCATTCTCATAGGCCAAAAACTCAGATGAGGGAGTTAAAATCAACCCACTAATGTCATGGATTACAGACAGATTACCAGATTTATGGATAATGCTAATGTCCCATATCACACCTTCACTTTACCCAGCAAAAAGAACCTGAAGGTAGTTCTACGTGGGATAGCTGAAGGTATCACACCTGAAGATGTGAGCGCTGATCTCTCCAGACAGGGCCTGTCCCCAGTAAAAGTGGGCAGGATGCTCAGATCTGATAAAAGACCAATGCCTTTGGTACTGGTGGAAATAAGCAACACACAAAAGCAGATCTATGAACTGACAGTAGTATGTGGACTCAAGATTTCAACTAACCCTCTTAGGAAAAGAGCATCTGCAGATCAGTGTCATAGATGCCAAAGGTTTAGACATGCCCAAAAATTATGTAAGGCAGCCTTCAGGTGCTCGAAGTGCGGCGAGGGACACCAGACCATCACATGAACCAAGCCACACACAACTCCAGCCTGTTGTGCAAACTGCAGAGGATCTCACCCTGCCAACTACAAAGGATGCCTTTCCAATCCAAAAAATCGAGAATCAACAAAAGTCAATCTTGCTCCTCCACGTAACAACGTTTTAAGCAACCAAACTGATCGTCCTCCAGTCCGAAACACCTCGCCTTCAACTTCACAGGGAGGAACAACCATGACCAAAACATATGCTGAGGCTGCAAGAACTAAGCCTCCTACATCTCTCGAGAAAAGCGCCAACATAACATCAGTTTTAACAGCCTCACTTGCCACTATGCTGCAAGAATTCAGCAAGACATGCCCCTCACCATCTTCCAGAAAGAGATTTTTGCAAGGCACCTAAAACATTATAACAGCCATCTGTCATGAGTAATAAATTCAAACCAAAAGCTCTTAAGATAATCGCATGGAATGCAAATGGATTGATGAACAAGGTTTTGGAACTTCAAGAATTTGCAACTCGTCTCAGTGCTGATATCATCTTGATTGGTGAAATACACCTAAGACCAGCTAATAACCCAAAAATCCGTGGATACACTATGTACAGAAACGACAGAATTGGCACAAGAGGTGGAGGCACAGCCATATATATTAAGAGTTATTTGAATCATAATACAATAGACAAGCCCCAAACAGCAAACTTGGAGGTACATATCTGCAATGCTGGGAGTCTCGAGATCTATGCTGCTTATAATCCTCAGAGCATTCCTCTGCTGATAACATATCTGGACTCCATACTTGGTCCACATGACTCCATAATAACAGCAGGAGATATCAACTAAAAACACACAGCTTGGTACAGCTCATCAACTAACACCAAAGGCCACACACTTTTCAACTTTGCAATTCTCAACTCTGTTCTTGTGGCCGGCCCTACCGAGCCCACCCACTTCATGTACTCGGATGTACTCGACATTGTCATCTTTAAAGATATAAGATACCAATTCAAATTGGAATCAGTTAACGAATTATCTTCTGACCCCAGTCCCATAGTGCTTAATCTAAGTTCATCAGGTCAATTCTCTCCTCTGCACACATTCATACCATGGGACAAGTTAGCCAAGGTTCTTCCCGATCATATTGGTCTCGTGCCCAATATCAGTAAAAAGGAAGAGATTGACACAGTAGTAAATAACTTAACCATACAAATTCAGAAAGCAATAGAATCAGTCAGACAATCCACTGTCTTCCACCCAACCAACCATATCCCTGAAGAAATTATGGAGCTAATCAGAGCAAAAAATAGAGTCAGAAAGAGATACCACAATACCAGAGCCCCACAAGACAAAACTGTATTGAACAATCTAAACAGGCAGGTCCGAGAAGTTCTTTAAAAACACAGAAACCATCAATGGGAAACCAAATTGGCTAACATCAATACTAAAGATCATTCTGTATGGAAATCCTTAAGAGCAATACGCACCAAAAAGCAACTCATACCCCCTATACGAACCAAGAAAGCGACAGTTCACAAACATGAAGAGAAAGCCGAAGCACTAGTACATAACCTAGAATCTCAGTGCAATCCATCTTACACAAATCTAAATATCAACCTTATGTACAAGATTCATCGTCATGTTAGGACAACCTTAAGACAGAACACTGTTAACTCCGAACATATCACTCCTACAAATCCAGCAGAAATAATAAATATCATCTCCCATCTAAACAGTAAAAAAGCTCCAGGACCAGATGGCATAACTAACAGAATAGTAAAACTACTCAGAAGAAAGGCCATAGTCCATCTCGTCAACATTATAAATGCCATCTTTAGATTCCATTATTTCCCTACTACATGGAAAATAGCCATCATCATGCCATTGAAGAAGCCAGGAAAAAATCCTCACCTTCCCGAAAGCTACAGACCCATAAGCCTATTGTCCCTCGGAAAGGTGACAGAAAGTGATCCTCTCAAGATTCCAAGCATAAACAGATAAGTTAGGAATTTTGCCATTTCGGCTCCCGTAACACCTATACTACACCAGCTGGTAGAAATCATTACTAAAGGTTTTAACTGGAAACTCAATACAGCTGCCATCTTCATCGACGTAGAGAAAACATTTCACAAAGTATAGTATCAAGGCCTTCTCTACAAACTGATAAAATTTAACTTGCCAATCAAGTTAATAAAAATAATACATTCTTACCTGAAAGACAGATATATGCATGTCAGGGTCGGCGAACTGGTTTCGACCATCGCAGGACCTCGGCAGACGTACCTCAGATATCTCTTCTAGCACCTCTCCTGTTCTCAATCTATGTAGCAGACATCCCTCTGAACCCAAGAACAACATTCACTGCATTATATACAGATGATACTGCATTGATGGCAAGATCACTGAGCCCAAAACTGGCAACTAAAAGTCTCCAAGCCAGCATACACATTTTAGAAAAGTGGATGGCAGACTGGAGTTATTCAAGTTAACCCCAGAAAAGCTCAGCTATACTATTTACTAGAAAGAAAATCCATACCATGGAGGACATTTATTTATTGGGAGTAAAGATTCCAGGGCAGACTGAAGTTAACTATCTTGGAGTGATTCTTGATAGTAAACTCCTATTCAGCAAAGATATAAGTTACATTACCGTGAAGATATCCAAAGTCTTAGCACAGCTCTACCCTCTGGTCAACAGACAAAGTATACTGGACACACAAAAAAATTAACAATTTACAAGATGGTAATTCGACCGGTCATCACTTATGCATCCCCACCACGAATTCAAACATTCTAAAACTTCAGAGATTACAGAATAAGTGCCTGAGGATGATTCTGGATGCCCCCTGGTTCATAAGAAACACCCAGATCCATAGAGAAGTTAATATCCTTTATATCTCTTCCCTTCTCCTATATCTAGCTGAGAAGTTCTTTACCAAGACAAGTAACCATCCAAACCTGTTAATCAAGGAAGCCTCGGAATATAATGAAGAAGAAATCAACAAATATAAAAGACCAAAATCTATCTTAAGTTCAGCTGAACACAACTAACTTCACTGCCCTCAATGGGCGAGCATATAGCTCACAAACACTCCATTCAAAGTTCTTTTATTACAAGACAAAGGGGAATATGAAAAGCAATTTTGTTTCACCCATCTAGCCAGAAATGTTAATGTTAGTGTGTGTCGTGATTGGTGGGACACTTTTAACCAGATCAAGATCAAGTTAAGATAATCAATCGTGACGTGGATGTTTGTTATTATCAGATGTAGATAAGTGACGTATTTGTTAGTTGTAAATAAGTGACGTTATTGTTTTAAATGGAAAAGGAAGATATTATTAGTGGATAAGGATTCGTGTCGTGATTGGTGGGATACTATGAACAAAATAGTGGTAGGGTGAAAGGGGAAGCGACGTCAGTGTACTGGATGTGTGTTGTTATGAGTTGTAGATAAGTAAATGGTTTGCGTATGGCATTATGGGTGATGGATGGTGATAACATAAATCTTGGAATGTTTGGAATTTCGCTGAGGGCCCCCTTCTGTCAGGGACATCACGTGGTGTGTTGGGTTCACATAGTGATATCACATGGTGTTTTGATTTGCCTATGGAATTGTGGATGATGTTTTTGAGATAAGATATCTTGGAATTTTCCCAGGGTGACACACATTTGACATTGTCATCATGTTTTGTGTTTGGTTGTCTATAAATGGGTGTACAAATTTTCCAATACATTTTGGGGTAAAGGGTGGGAATTCTTAGAGTAGAGTCTGGGTGGTGGCAGTGATTAGGCTTTTCTGAATAATTTAATTATATGGTGGTGTCCATCAAACACCCACATTAGACATGAAACGTTGCTAATGTATCCATGTTGAAACTCTAATATGTACCCTATGATTATTCTTATGAAAAAAAAAACCAATTCAGTATTAGAATTACGTTTACCAAAACATAAGAGCAATGATTATTGAAATTACAATTCTCAATTGTTATGTTTAAGTTTAAAATTAAAAAAAAATTAAGTTACATTTCTTTCCATAATGGGAACATCTTGGTACTATCTAGGTTTTCTGAATATTCAGCCCTCTGAATTCGAAACCGGAAATAACACATACCCTAAACAAAACGGCACATAGACTTTCCCACTAAGCTTGGAAAAACATAGCATGAGCAACTGTGGGAAGGAATTAATACAGAGAACCAATCGGATAGTAATCTAAATTAAGTAGTCAACTGGATTTTCTGGTTATTTACAGAAATATCTTTCAACTCCTATGTTTTGTGTGTTTTTGTGCTGTGAATATATGTTAGCCCCAGTAACCTATAATGAAAAAGTCAACAGCATTTTCAGACTTGTGTTCTGTGATGTGAATATATGTTAAAAATCAACAATTTGGAATATTCAGAAAACCTAGATAGTACCAAGATGTTCCCATTCTGGAAAGAAATGTAAGTTAATTTTTTTAAATTTTTAAACTTAAACATAACAATTGATAATTGTAATTTCAATAATCACTGCTCATATGTTTTGGTAAACGTAATTCTAATACTGAATAGTTTTTTTTTCCATAAGAATAATCATAGGTTATAATCAGAGTATAGGGTAATTATAGGGTAAAATATCAGAGTATCAACATGGATACATTAGCGACTTTTAATGTGTAATGTGTGTGTTTGATGGACACCCCACCATATAATTAAGTTATTCAGAAAAGCCTAATCACTGCCGCCATCCCGACTCTACTCTAAGAATTCCCACCCTTTAACAAGAAAGAAATTATGTAGATGGTTGAAAGAAATTATGTAGACAACCAAAGACAAAACATGACAACAATGACGGATGTGTGTCACCCTGGGAAAATTCCAATATATCTTATCTCAAAAACATCACCCACAATTCCATAGGCAAACCAAAACACCATGTGATATCACTGAGAGACATATGTTCCCCAGAAATTTCCAAACACATAACGTCACGATTGCTTATCTCTAAATATCACCCACAATGCTTACGCGAACCCGCCACACCACGTGATGTCCCTGACAGAAGGAGGGGCCTCCAGCGAAATTCCAAACATTCCAAAATTTATCTTATCACTATCCATCACCCATAATGCCATATGCAAAGCATTTACTTATCTACAACTCATAACAACACACATCCAGGACACTGATGTCGCTTGCCCTTTCACCCTACCACTATTTTGTTCATAGTATCCCACCAATCACGACACGAATCCTTATCCACTAATATCTTCCTTTTCCATTCAAAATAATAACGTCACTTATTTACAACTAAAAATTATGTCACTTATTTACAACTAATCAAATACGTCACTTATCTTATCTTGATCTTGATCTGGTTAAAAGTGTCCCCCCAATCACGACACGATTCCTTATCCACTAATATATCTCCCTTTTCCATTCAAACGTCACTTATTTACAACTAACCAATGACGTCACTTATCTACATCTGTAAACAATACACACCCATGACACGATTCCTTATCTTATCTTGATGTTGATCTGGTCAGAAGTGTCCCACCAATCACGACACGAATCCTTATCTCTAATCATCACCGATAATTCCATACGCGAACCAAAACACAAGAACATGACGTCACTGACACATATACCCCCCAGGGAAATTCCTAACATTCCAAACTCATTACGTCACACACACAATGACGCCATCATTTCGACAACCAATCACGTCACGATCCCTTATCTTATCTTGATCTTAATCTGGTCAGAAGTGACTGGACTACTACTGAAGTTCGTAAAATATGATCGATTTCTGAATCTCACTGTTGCTAAGAAATGTTTTTCTTACATTTAGAGCAGGATTCGTCCACCTTTTCAGACTTGCGGGTCACATTCAACTTTTACTTTTAATAATCGGGCCGCAAGGGTTTAATTAAGAGAAAATAGTGAGTGAAAAAATACTTGAGTTATTAATTTTTATTATATCAATTAAAAAAAAAACACAGACATATTTAAAGTACGAGATATAAAACTCAATGAACAATTATTATCACGTAAAAACAAAGTAATATAGTTTATGTATCACAACATCTGTGTCATCCTGCTTAATGTGACATTTGTGATTGTTTTCCCTTAGCCAAATTATCTAGATTCGCTTAACAACCTGAGGTGCAAATTGCAATCGAAGCATGCAAAGTTCATCAGTTAGGTCGAGAAGAAATTTATTTTTCCTAAAACAGAAAATGCTGAAAATTGCAGAAAATGCTTATTCACAAATGTGAATAAGCATTTTCTGCCATGAAATGTGCTTCCAAATGCGACTATCATCTTCTTTGAGAAACTGATTAAGACTTCAAATTTTTTTGATAAGCATCGATAAAATGTTTGGATATTTTCTAACAAAAATGCGTTCTGTAATGTTTCATTGTGCTGTAATTCAAAAAACTTCCATCTATAGTTGGTTTGGTACGTCATCAATGTCCACATTAAAAGTATTCACAAATAATCACATTTCGATGATGTTTTTATGAAAATCGACAAATCTTGTTGAAACTTCCGTTTGTAAATCTTCAATAATACCAACAAAAGTTTCCTTTAATTTGTATTTCCAAGTTGCATAGGTGATAACACGAAGTATAGGTATGAAATTATTTTTAATTTATTATTCATATTATAAAATGCATTATTTAAATAATTCACCATACGGGCCACATGGCATGTAAGCATGGTCACCTTTTATGGGCAGCCAAAAATGCACGTTTGGGCCGCCAGTTGCCGACCCCTGATTTAGAGTATAGAGGAGCAGTAGTATAAAAATAATTCCAATATCGTCTGGACTTCTTATTTCAACTTAGTTCGTTTGTCGCAAGTATACGAGTTGGTCACAGTTTAATACAAAACAATTGAAATTTCAATATCTGCAGTCCTCACTTTAATCCATATATTATCCTACACAGAAAAGTAATCATGAGCATTCCCGATTGGTTTGACCTTCTTTCGGCCAAAAAAAAAAAAATAATAACGGTAGAGCAATGAAAATTTTAAACAATGCGACTAGACAAAGTACGCATGCGTAGACTGTGATTCACAAAGTATCAAGGGTACGTCATTACGTGCTTTTGGTATCAAGTTTCATCCTCGTGTGTTTTACTGTTTTAATGACATTTAGGGGTTTAGTATTACAACATGAGAGACGTTTATAGTATTTTCCTTTTGTATGTCTAGAAACACGCCTCCAACTGATAAGCTTAAGTGCTTTAGATGTTTTCATGGCCGAATTCATGGGACTTACAAACCTTATGTACTTGAAATAGAGGATATCCGAAGTCTTGGATATCTGAAATAGAGGATATCTTGGTAAATTAGGCATTTATATAAATTGTGTTCCTGTATTTGAATGAAGTTATAGCTTCACAATGTCTCCATTGGAATACAAGTTTACCTATATTAATCCTAATCAGCTTAACAACCTCAGAATAGTTTCAAGACATCTATTTTAAGAGCAAGTATGGAGAAGCAATGTCGATCTTTCTAAATACCCAATAATATCTATCTTCCGGATGCATATAGATAAATATAAGAGACTTCTTCAGGTCGTTTCATGGCAATCTTTCTCCCGTTACAGATCATAAGTAGACGAAGGCTTGTTGCTCTGACATTGGACAATTGAAGCGGTCTTAAAATATATTCTTAAAATGCTATCCCATCATTGATATACTCTAGCTAAGCAGTAGCTTCAACTCTTGAAGAATAAAATGGAAAAAGCCGTAAGTATATTTTATTTTTTTTTTTTAATCCATGTTATATTAACTTTAAATCCTATTTCCTCACATCTAATACAGCGTCATTGTGGAAATGCGAAATATTATCATAGATAGAATGATTCAAACATATTCGTCTTTTATCTCTCCGTGTGATACTTGGAGAGATGTTTCTTGTTGTTTTGACACCTCGTTATTTTTTTCCGCCCGAAATACTAGAACTCATCAGCAGATTCTACTGATATAATAAGATATCTTCTCGTTTCCTAATGTGTTTTCCACTGACTTTCATTTATAACTCGGTTAGAAAAAGCTTCAGAATGTGCAACCTGTCATGATATTTATTTTATCTATCGGTACTTGTGGAATGTGAAACTATCGGATATAATTGACATCTATTGCCAATTTCACGCGGCATTCGATAAAGATGAACTAGAATTTTTCTAATAAATTCTATTGAGAGGATAAATGTTGGTAACTAGCTCGTATTCTCACACTGTAGCTTCAACTGTGTGGAAGAATAACCGATAATGATCACAATGATATTCAGAAAAATATCAATACAAAGAAAGTTTAAATTTTACTTTAAAATTTTTTGTGTTTTTATTTTAGTTTATAAAAAACTAACACATCTAAAAAATTCAAAAGAATTATTAGTAATGATTTAGTATGTCCAAATTTTAAATAATGTATTAAATATAATCTTACCACACCTTTTATTTATTTCAATGATAAAATAATATTAAAAAATCTAGAAATAACCAAGTTCACATTTTCGTTACTTTTTGTATATACGTATTGTATGCGTGTATGGTTAACCATTATTCTGTTGTTGAGCTTGCAGTGGTAAAAATTGCAGCGTAGGTCGCGGTATATCTGAGCATGCCCGTCTCGAGGCAGGGGAGAATGCCGCAGGCAGAAAAGTAAAAAGGCAGAAAACTTACCAAGAATTTATCTTACAATTATACTGGAGGTAGAAAAAAAATTTTAAATAATAATAATAATTAAATTAGATATGTCATATATTCCAAAAATGTTAAATTTATATATACATATTTATAAAGATAATTATATTTTATTCTAATTATATAAGCTCCAAATAATTATTTTTATTTTGATAATCCCTGGGACATTTAGATCCAATTTCATTGAGAAAATTTGATTCTCTTATAAATAGAATATTTTTATTTACGACACAAAATTAATCCGAAATTTTTATTGAGTAATTTAAAATTTTAATATAAAAATTTGATATATTCATAAATAATATAAACATGAAACCGAAGGGCAGGAAAAAAATCTTGCACACACTCGAAAATTTGCTCGGGCCGACGCTGTACCTGAGAGATACATTCATTACTAGTATGTGCTAAAATGCAATAAAACATAAATAAAAAACACTGCAAATGCAAATATACATGATGGTACAAATTAAGTGGAATCCAACATTATTTCACAGACGAATATAGAAACTACAAGAGTTTCGTGCCGAATACTATAAAAGTTTCGGCGGATGCAAGCATAAAACATTATGGACAACTCGTAGTAAAGGTGGAGTAAGCTCCAGATCATTTTCCTTAGTATTTTCCATAATGTAAAGCACATCTCCTAGAGAACATGTATGATAAATAAGCCTTTGACTCTCTATTTCAGTAATACACGATGGTTTATTTATTTTCAGTTACAATCTAGAAATTATTGAACAAAGAATAAAAAAACAACAACTAAACCATACTACACCGACATCGGAGCTCGCGGTATCTCTCAGATACAATTTACTGTGAAATATCACAAACCTTTACATAACATATGTTAAACCAAACTGACAGCAAAAAAAAAAAACAGCGCGAAATATCACTCTTCACATATGAATGTACAGCTGCTCATGACCTCCAAGCTGTACATTGAATTGTGTAAGAATATTTATATTAAACATTTTGCATGTATCTGTCAGATCATCTGCGAGTTCCCGAGGTTAAGATCAGTAGGTAATAATAATAGTCTAATGATATTCTTATTGTAATTAATTGAGACTAATATATTGTAATAACTGTTAAATATTCAACAAAAAATCTTATTTTTGAATATGGATATTTAAACCGAATTCACATTATGACAATTATAAAAAAAGGCTTTATTTTCCCTTTATAATGCTGATATCCTTAAGTTTATTATTATTATAATTTACATCAGACCTCCAAGGAGTCGAGACACATCGTGGGAAGTTGACACTATCACAGACAAAGCTCATCCAACTATGCCTTAAATTGATTCAATGTGTCCTCATTCGCCACATTTTCAAGCAATGCATTCCACTCACCAACCATTCTCCATGCAAAGAACTTACTCCACTGCTTACAGAATGACTTGCCCATTCATACAATCTACTCAAGTCTTCCTGTAAGGCCACCACAACATCTGCTTGACATCCCTCGCTGTGTAAACCTGCAAACAGTTGCGCTTTTCCAGTTAGACTAGTCGCAATACCATTTTGACAAATGAACTTAATTAAAATCGTTATATAAATATCGTATGTAAAGACTGATCTCAGTACTGTATACGGAAATATACTGTTTGAAATTGGACTCTATATAACAGTTTGTTATTCATTATTGCAATTAAATTCAATATTTATTCCTCTAAGATTTCTTTTGTAAATTGGAGTTAATTTTGCTATTAATTACTGGTAAAGTTTTAATTTTACCAACAAGATGTTATCTTGCCTAGAGATTTGGCTGTTGTCAAAGTTAAGGCTGGGATTATCCAAGCCCCATCGAAGAATGATTTGGTGATTACAATTTAGGCTTGCAGAGGGTGTTGCTCTGTGAGTTGTGATTGTTTGGTTCAAAATTTGTCACCTGAGGAGGAGTAATGTAGCGAAATGTCGTCGGCAAAACTATGCATTGAAGGTCATTAGTCGCATATTTAGAAGATAGGGAACTGTCTATTATCACGTGCAATGTGCATCCAGTGAGAAAGCCGGCAACCCAGTTGTAGAATTCAGTAGACAAACCGAATGATGGAAGTTTACATAATAAGTCCACGTACCTGACCTCGTAGAAAGCTTTCCAGATATGTGCATCTACTTGGGATTTGCCAAACTCTTCCATGATGTTTATCTAGGGGTAGGAGACATATGAAAACAGATCCCCTGAACTGAAACATTGCCTATAGATATTTTCACTAGCCATCCTGCTTTGCAGATGAAATAACGGATATAAAGGTAAGAAATATTGAAGAAAAAAGGAATAAGAAAAATTTTTACTTAGGGTATGAAACTTCGCGTGAAGTTCCCACGGATTTATGACTTCTCCTCACTCAAGTTTCCAGTTTATGAACTACGACACTTTTCGGAATTTGTCTTTATCACTCCGTAGCATCCCACTGATTCAAAAATATGTCTTCTTTCTCTCCGATTCCCACTCGGATAGCAGCAAGCTATTTACGGCATGAGCGCGCGTGTGGCCGATGGAATGACAATAGCATTATCAAGGTGTCGATAACAGATTCTCTGACTTCGCGTCCATACAACGCTGTCACCTACGTACATGCGTTGTTTGTTTCTTTGAAAATAATTTAAGCTTAGCAAAGTATTCGCTATGGATGGCTCTCAACGTGTCAGTTCCAATTGCAAAGTTATGCTTTTGTGTCCCTCACAAACTTAAATAAATCCTTTACACACTTTCGTTGTACCCTTGGATTCCTGTGTGACGTATCGAAGTCATCTGTCTAGTTATACTTTCAAATTTATGGATTAAAAAAAAAAAAAAAAAAAAAAAAAGCTAAGATTCATTCGTCTATGTAAACTTTCCAGTAAGCAAAATGACTTTATGAATTTTTATGTATTTGTTAGGTATCGCACAACATTGTTTTAGATGAGTATTATGTCATATCCGAATGAATCTGATATTAACCAAATTGAGTTATTTAAGATGTCCTTAACTGTTAATAAATCTTGATTCTAACAATCTGTTCGTAAAGGTTATTTCGACATCTTCGAGAGAAATAAAAATCATTTTCCCAGAAGGAAAAGTTTACTAATAGGATAATCAATCCAAACTCATGTAGTTTGACTTGGATATACCACACGACGGTATTCTTTTTTTTCTTTATAAAGTGAGATCTTTTTTAAATCGAAATATAGACGAAGTTCACAAAAATCAGTGTATGAATTTGCCTGTGTAACAATTTAACGAAATAATGGCAAAATAATAATAATAATTTTCCAACAAGTCCGGAGAATCCAAACTACAACTGGAAAGTAAAAATAAATAAAATAAAATAAATATATAGTCAGTCACAAAAGTCAACATACAACCTTCGAAATGTGACACTTTAAAAAGTATGACCTTAGGATTACAACAATATTGTGAAATAATAAATGATTGAAAACAAAATAACTGCAAGAATATTATTATTATTATTATTATTATTGTTATTATTATTATTATTATATAACACCTCCAGGGATTCCAAAGACTCATCGAGGGAGGGCACCTACTCTACAACTCTCTGTCTCCACCAATCCACCGCGCACACTTACCTTCATTATTTACATCAACGCCATCTACCGCCGACCACCACCACTAATATTTTCACAGACAATCACAAATATCCATGCGCACAGAGGGATTCGAACCCGCAGCCTTTTGGCGGATGCGCTAACCACTCGGCCAACCAGGCCGGCAAATATGCAAATAACTTCGAAAATCACTTCACAAAAATCTGCATACAGCATGTAATTCTGTTTCGTCATACGAACTCCTTATTTGAGCAATCAGGAAACAACAGAGCCTCCGTAGCTCCAGGAATACTTTACGAGTAAATTTATCTGGACATGAGAAATGTGATACTACATTTGCGAAAGGAAAAAAAAAAAGTGATCCTTTCTCCTTTTCTTAGACAAACACACGTGTATGTACTTAATCTTTTACTGTAACCAATGTACCATTTCTCAAATGTTTATAGTTTTTCTAATAATGCTGTTTTTAAGGTTGTATGGTGACTTTTTGTAACTGACTGTATATATTCACATGCGTTGACACTGGAAAAGTCTTCGGAAAGGTCACAGTCTTACGTAATGAGCAGGTAAATTCAAAAGCGGGGGCATCCTACCGTGCAAGTATACCCGCATTTCACCGTCTTTGAAATTGATGGGAGTTGTTCTGACTTTGCAAAATTCTTCGCTACAAGTTGGAATGTATTTGACCACGCAGTGTTTAGAAACATATCTACAGAAAGGCAAGTCAATTTTTTCACAAAATATCTGAACAAAAATAAGTTGTGTAAAAATTGATGCATTTAAACGATGTCTAACTTGTTTTTTCTCGAATATCCAAATAAAAGTTGTGTAAAACTGATAATAGTAAACAATAACTGAGCAAAGTACGTGATTTTATTTATCATTGTTACGTAGTTAATTTACAATGTGTTAAGATTACATCATTACGTGCTTGTAGTATTAAATTTTATCCTCACGTGTTTTATTGCTTTGATAGCATTTAGGGTTTAGCGTACGACATACAAGAAAGATCTTTACAGTGTTTCTTTTGTATGCCTAGAAACACATCGTCAACTGATAAGCTGGCGATTTAAGTTCTTTATAAAGAAGCTTTCTATTCATGGCTAAGTTCAAAATATGGAATTTATTTCTCTACTTTTAAATGGGGGATATTGAAGGTAATTTGTATAAATATTATATATTCCGTTTAGGAGGTTATACGAGTACTTTATGTTGCCCTAATCAGCTTAATATCCCAGGAAATACGCTCAAAGACTTTAAGAACATGTATGGCAAAACGCTATGGATCTTTCGGAAACTAAAATCCAATATCCATCTTCTGAATGCATTTAAATAAATATAAGAGACGTTTTCAGTTGAATTTATTGCCATCTTTCTTTCGTTACAGATCATAACCAGACGAAGACCTGTCTCTGGCATTGGAATATTGAGGAGGTATTGAAATATATTCCTAAAATGCCATTCCTTCCTTAATATATTCGAGTTAAACAATAGTTTCAACCTTTGAAGAATAAAATGGAAAAAACAGTAAGTGTATTTCATCCTAGTTTTTTATATATTCGAGCTATTTTGCAAAATTCCTATTTTTTATGATTCCTTTTTTGCGCATGTGCTACTGCCTCATTGTCGAAATATTGTTGAGCCTTTTTAATTCACATAAATACGCCCATAATAACGTGCTGAAAAAGAGCAGTTGCACTTTTATATTTTCGTCTGTTTTTCTTTTGATTGTTGCTTTCCACAAACAAATAATTACTTGTCCTAATAACTTTAGGCAGTTATTAGGACTGACTTATAGTTCGTACTAGATTTCTGGACGTATTTCTATTTCCAGAGAATATTTAATAGTTGATGTATATGTCTGCCATCTTGTAATGATGGAAATTTAAATATTGCAGTTGACAGCAAGTCCGTAAACTCGAAGATTACTGAGCTTCAGTGAACATCACTCGTAAATTTTAATATCACCAGTGCAGCAATATTTAAATACCCGGATTTAATATTTAGTGTTTTAGCTAGTGGCGCTATAGACAGAAATACAAAACAAGCATAAATTTTACGCTGGTCACTTTTTATTTAAGAAGTATATATCTTTCCTATCCAAAACTAATCTATCTAAAACATATATTAACTATTAATTTCATTTTAATTTTCTTGAAGTTTAAATGATTAATTGATATATAATCTTTCCACACCGTTTATTTACTTTAATAAGAAACAACAGCATTTATATATATCTAATTTCTAGAAATAGCTTAATTTGTGTTGTTTGGAATTCTATCTAGGTGTGAAAACAATAAAAAAGCATTTATATCTTCACTGTTTCTTTTGTAAATAGAATGAATAATTTTATTTTTAATTACGGATAATTTAAATTGATTGACTTTTAGTTTTAGTATTCAAAATGAGCTTTATTTCCCGTATTCAATGTGATATGTATAATTTATTTAAATATTATTTGTTCAAGGAAATTGTCTAGAATATATTTAGTTCAATATACTTAGAAATAAAATATAGAAGTGAACATTAAATAACTGTATGAGAATAAATATATCATTAGAAATTATTAATTCTAATAATACTAGTAGTATTAATAAATTAGGTTAGAAATAATATATTTTTATAAGTACTTCTCTTATAGTAATTGTATATTCTGTAACATTATTCAGAACGTAATTTTCTTTTTCAATATCAAACTTTAAGTAACATACTTAAAAAAAAAAAAAAAAAAAAAAAAAAAAAAAAATGCCCATGCGGCTTCGTTTCAGCGATGTGAGATAAATAGAGGATATTAGAGATTTGAAATAAGGTTGGATCTTTAACTTCCTCCATTTCTATTTAAAAATTCCTGATCATTCTACAAATGAACTCTAAAAAAACTCGAAATGTTACTAGTCTAATACAGGTAACCCTCGTATAACGCGGATGTTAGGTTCCACAGAAATGCCGCGTTATATAAATCGCGTTATGCGAGTCTTCAGATCGCATAGAAAAAGTAGGGTAAGGTTTCCGAAATCGTTTTTTTTTTTAATTATATAAGCAATGACATATTCTAAAACGAATAATATTTATTTCTGAATATTTTGAAACAAAATATATTAGATATACTATGAAAAAAAAATGGTATAAACTTATAAAAATACAAATTGTACGCAGCAAACTTCATTGCACATAATGCATAAATGTTTTAGGCAAAATAAAATAAAGCGCATATTTTAATCGTCATCACTCTCTTCAAAACGAACATTTCGTAGATGTTCATTATTTACGAGTGGCCGGACGTCATCATCACTTGAAATCTCTTGGACATCATTTGTATAATTCTCATCATACTTCGGCTGGTTTGGTTATCAAGAAGTCAGTAATAAGACCTTGCTTACCACTATGCTGTAATTTTTTATTAAGTTCATGATATGGAGCTAAACAAATATGCAATTGTCTCGTGAATTTTCAGGAGCGCTCCATCGAGGGATCATTATCCGTAAAATAACTTCCTAACGTTCTTGCCAAGTCCAATCCTTCTGCTAAATTCTTAACTGAATTCTTTAACGAATATTCATCACAATCAGAATCTTCGGCAGAACTTTCCCAGCCATTTGGTTCGACGTTCCCCATCAATTAATTCACTAATTTAGTTTTCAACCATATCGCAAAAGCCCTCTAAGTGGCCATTACTATAAAAATAATTTTTTTACATAAAAAGCATTACACATTGTATGTAACTCACGAGAAAATTAAGTGCTCCCCTTGAGATTAATGCACTTATGATTTTTGATGCGCTTTCCTGGCAGAAAACGAAGACAATTTTCAACAATAAACACTTTATACGGTAAACAATTGACGTGCGTGCGTGTTAAAGGGTATTTCCCCTAATATAAATTCGCTACTTATAACTACATGAGCGATACGGGCTGACGCAAAATTAACGAAGATAAAATTTGATTTTTAAGTTGTTTGGTGAAAAAGAAAAATATATAAAACGATAAACGGTTACTACAATTTGTAGGCCGTGTTTTTATCGAAACCGCGTTGTATAAGTACCGTGTTGAACAAGGGTTGCGACAATTTGCAGACCGTGTTATATCGAAACCGCGTTGTATAAGTACCGCGTTATACGAGGGTTACCTGTACTCGCTTACTCCACCTTTGCTACGAGTTGCTTCTCGGTATTGCATTACTTCCAAGTGCATATATTTAAAACTAATGCTAAAACAAGCATATAAATATAAACATAAATATGATCGCCACGTTTAGTACTTCGAAAAAAACAAACTAATGAATAGACTTTTCGTCCAGCAAAATTTTAACGTCATTTTAAATTAATAACAAATATGAATAAAAAAAAATGGTGTTATTATCAGGTGCTATAATCTAGTTTTTTCCAATATAATGAATGTAGAATCATTTTATTTTTCATAAATAAAAATAACTTTCTTCACTATTAATAATTCTTCTCACTTTAATTCAGTCTTTCGCTCTCAGGAGACGTGAAAACTAATTTTGTTCTTATCTTCCAAATGATCTGAATTGATATCTTGAAATATAAGAATATAAATACCTACTTCTCGGTAAAAGTGAGCAGGAAATGACATTTGAAAACACGTTTTTTATCTTTCTTTAAAACAAAAAGTCTGCTTTTTGGGGGGATGTTTTATTTTCTTTCATTTAATGATACTGTTGGGGATAAAGCTTGCCGTTACTCGCCATCAGTCACTTTGTTCGCGAAGAACCAAAATAAACGTGTAATTCGATCTATTCAGCAAACAAAGGCTGATTGTTTTTTTGTTTTTTTTGCTTTATCGCATCTGACGTCTGTTGCGTTTGAGCAAGAAGACTCGATTGACAAGGTCAAACTATCATGCTGCAGGCAGACACATTTAGTACTTTATTATTTTTAAAAATAATCAACTGAAACACGAAGAGTGCATTTGATCTCTTGCGGCTACTTGCTTGTAAATTTATTTTCACCGAGTACATATTTCATTTTTTGAAACGATTACACGCAATGGCCCTAGAGGGCGCTAAACTGATCTGTGTATGTACCAGCGAGCTCTAATTAAAAGTAATAAATTTGATTTATTCTGCATGAAAATTAACAATATTTATGCAGTTGCCGTAGCAACTATCCTTTATAGACAGGATACTGGTGGCTTGCTAACCAATAGTAGCACTGGTCTGGATTCCTGTCTGGTCAATAGCAACTAAAATAAGTACACAGTTTAAGAAAAAAGAAAGGTCACTGAACATATTTGTTTAGAAAAACGTGATAATAACTTAAAGAATAGAAGAAGTGAAAGTAGAGATTAAACTACATGCGAGGTGAAGAATCTTCATGCAGTTTGATAAGAGTTCCAAACAGTTAAATTTAGTATTACGATTTTATTAAAATTAGCTGTATAAAAATCAAGAAACATGTTTTTTATCAGAAATACAGGACATTATCGAAAGATAGAATTGACAAAAATCCTCAAAACAGCTTTTATTCAATTAAACAAAGTGTAGAAAATGAGAAATGTAGGTTGTAGCGGCTAATCACAATTGACATATGCACTTCCATATCTACATCTACAAATTTCGAGTTGGGGCTTATTGATTGGCTTTTTATTCTCATGTTTTGTACAAAGAGCAGGCACATACAATTTTGACTTCAATAGAATATTTGTTTCAGTTCAGAGGTATGGCTCCATGCTGGGGAAACGTAGGTAATAATCGGACCAATTACTTACCCTCTTAGAAATGAACAACTTAGTTTGTACATGCTAGACTTCAGTCCTTATAAGGACTGGCTTAAAGGGGCGAAGCAAGAATGCTTTTCATCTTCCCAGTTATCTGTAGAGGACAGTGTATGGATAAGGTGTTATTGAGCAATTAAAGCTCTGATCATGGCAGGAGGGTAACAACAATAGCTGAGCCTCAGTTAGAACTTCATTGGCTACAGAATTGCCATCCATTACCCTCCAAGGATTATTGGATTGAATGAATCGACTATGTAAGTAAAGGTTCAATCTCAAAAATACGGACGATCTCTAGGCCACTCCATAGTGGGCGAAAGACCGTCCTAATCTCAGCGTTGGTTCCACTCAGTGACGGGCTCCCCGACCACTGAGCAGAACCGCTCAAATTCCGAGGAAAATAATTCACCGACAAAGCCCCTCAGCGGGCCGTGCAGGAGAACACTTTCCCCGGAGACTCAAAGTGCTCCCTTAGGGCAAAACCTAAGAGAGCGAACTCATTAACCCAGGATAACATAACAGCAACAGCCGAACCTCAGTTAAACTTCATTGGTTCGCCATCCGTTACCCTATATATATATATATATATATATATATATATATATATATATATATATGTATATATATATATATATATATATATATATGTATGTATATATATATATATATATATATATATATATATATATATATATATATATATATATGTATGTATATATATATATATATATATATATTATATATATATTATATATATATATATATATATATGTATATATATGTATATATATGTATGTATATATATATATGTATGTATATATATATATGTATGTATATATATGTATGTATATATGGGCATCTCATCTAAAATCAATCACCGCGTCTCACGGTCGATTGATTCCATGCTAGACTTCCTTATCCTTATAAGGACTGGCTTAAAGGGGCGAAGCAAGAATGCTTTTCATATTCCCCGTTATCTGTATCTGTAGAGGACAGTGTAGGGATAAGGTGTTATTGAGCTATTAAATTAAATTATTAAAGCTCGGATCATGGCAGGAGGGTATCAGCAATATCAGCAATAGCCGAGCCTCAGTTAGAACTTCATTGGCTACAGCATTGCCATCCATCATCCTCCAAGGGTATTGGATTGAATGAATCAATCACCGCATCTCACGGTCGATTTTTCCTTCTGCTAGACTTCAAAATCATGAGCGAAATTATAATATAAGGGATATTCATGATAGAAAAGAGTGTACTTCTAAAACATTCCATATTAATCAAAAATTCCATTTAATTTTAATTACTTATTAAAAATATTTAATATTATAATTTATTTTTAAGTTTTTTATAAAACATTTTAGTTTATGAAATAAAAACAAATGAAAAGAACCTTACTTTAACTTTGGCCATTTTTCCCTTTTGTGTTTGATTCAGTATCCTGTCTCGGCCAAGAAAACTTTTTGAAACTAACTTAATTTTAATCATAATATCCGATCAGTTTTTCGAAGCATTCAAATTCTGTATTTTTTTTAGGATATGAAACAAAGGCTGATCTTTAATATCACCTATATCTATTCATTTTAATTCATTTTATTTTGCAATTATGTATAAAGCCGAGTGCGGCGCTGCAATCGATTTCATATATGAGCAACCTACATAGAATATCTGAACTTGGATTGGTGGTTCAGAAAGGGCGGAAAAAGTTAACTTTAAAACCAGAAGTATTGTTTTTACTATTTTTGCGTCTAATAATTCTTCTCTCATTACATTCCTTCGTGATTTATAACGAGTATTCTTCATCAAATAAAATTTATGCTTTTGAAAAGCGATTATCAAATCTAAACCAAACTAAACACAAGTATATATATATAATATTAATATTAAGATTTGTTATAGGATTTGACCGTCACTTCAGTAGCTGAATGGCTATGCACCCAATATGCACGCACTTTATACATAATAAATCTACATATTTATTGGTATTATTAGGCGCAAATAGGAGTCACGCGAGGTGCTTAACCATCTACATTACCATCATATTCGGAGAAGATGGATGCTGTATTGGGAAAGGTTGTGTTGTAGGCTGTTCACAGCAGGCTCGGAGCGAATAATAAATTGATCGAAATGTCGATATCTCTTGCGTGACCAGATTAACGTGTTGTTCGCCGAGCCAGAAGTTCATGGCAGCGATACGATTTGGAAACCGTCCAACAATCATAACACGAATACTCCTGAGAAGTTTTTCATGCTTTGAGATTGTCTCGCATCTATTTTCACTTATCACCAGTAGACGGATCAAAAAATAATTCAACATTGAGATGATGACTTAGTTCATTCTATTAAATCGAATTATGTGCGGTTTTTTTTTTTTTAATTAATAAGAAGTCTTAAATTGGTAGCCACGTAAGCTACTAAAATAGCTATTTATTATCTAAGTTCCTTAACAAAGAGTATTGCTGCTGGTAGCAAGGACACCTAGCGGAGAAAACAAAAACTTAATGTACTTTCCAATATTCACCGGATTTTTGATGAACGTCATAAAGCTTGTTACTTGTCTTTAGTTGCTTTTCATTTTTAAGACCATGTAATGAACTGTTAAGAATAAATTAAATGTCAAGTATATTATGAAACGAGAGATTAATTGATGTTTGGAACAAAACAGAAAATTAAATGTACCACTAGTATAAACCAAAATATTTTTTACACCTAATAGTTTTATAAATATGAACTCTATTTCTAGATATCTGATGGTTATGGGGATCGGAGATGAAAGTCCTTTTTAGGACTTCCAGGGTAACAAATGGCAATGCTGTAGCCAATGAAGTTTTAACTGAGGTTCGGCTATTGCCGTTACCCAGCGATGACTACAACTATTAGCTCAACAACACCCCATCCACACAGATTTTCTTCATTCAGATGACGGGATAAAGAGTCAAGGACTCGGTCCATTGCCCAGTTCTTATAAGAACTATAAGGGATCGGAGATGCTGTGATTTATATCCTTGGAGGGTAATGGATGCAATGCTGTAGCCAATGAAGTTCTAACTGAGGCTCGGCGATTGCTGTTACTCTCTTGCCATGATCAGAGCTTTAATAGCTCAATAACACCTTATCCCTACACTGTCCTCTACAGATAACGGGGAAGATGAAAAGCATTCTTGCTTCGCCTCTTTAAGCCTTATAAGGATAAGATGTATTATATTATAATAGTACCATATAGAAAGTAATCTATAGCCAGAACACTTCAACATTTTCAACAGTGAAAGTTAATTCTGACAATTAATTCTAAAAGAATGTTAACATTTTTTAGTGTATGCTGACGTAGTTGTTAAAACATTCTCCGCTAGAGGTCAGGACTGCGTGGATTAAAAATAGGAGAACCTTTCTCTGTATTTGATAACACTCCTCTCTCCACCCGCCTTCCGGATTGAAAAGGCATGAGTTCGAATTTCTAGGATGCGTGGACTCTTCAACTGGAATAGCTAATCTTGTATGCAGGACGTATCAATATCATAATTCCAACCCGTGAGTAAGAAAAAAAAACAAAAATACTAAGACTGTTAGGTAATTAATCTCAAAATTTAAAGGATCCGATTGTTAATTAAATTGCGTAGGTCAACTGTGCAATGCTTCTTTTACTGATTAAAGAAGCAGAATAGAAATCGGGTAATAAAGTTCACCTGAAACTTCATTCACAAGTATTTGTCGTGTATAATAAATATTTCAGTTGACAAATAACGATATTTATTTAAAATTTATATTTAAAATTTATTTAAAATGTTTAATATGACTTGCCACATGATATGAATCGGCGATAACTTGATAACATTTCAGATCAAAAATCCCGGGCACCACATGGTCAAAATTCGACGTTTCAGATCTGACAATTGACATTTATGTCTTTAGGGGTGAAGCAAGATGCTTTTCATATTCCCCGCTATCTGTTGCGGTTACAGTGAGGGTAAAATTTATGAACAATTTGCTCGCCCTGATTGGGCATGGAGATTATGCATCGCTATAGGAGGCTAATATAGCTTTTGGTCTTCTTATTTGAATATGTCCGTTGCCTCGTATGCTGCAGCTTGTTGAACCAAATCGTTGGGATGTATGGACGTCTTTAGGAAGAACTTAGATGCTAAGGATTCTAGGAAAGAGAAAATATAGGGAATATTTGTATTTCTATGAAGTCGATTGTTTCTAACATACCATGGGGCGTTCAGAATCATTCTCAAGCACTTGTTCTGCACTCGCTGTATTTTGATAATGTTAGCATTATAGGTGTGACTCCAGTCCGGAGAGGCATAAGTGATTATAAGACGAATCGTCATCTGCCATAGTTGCACTTTGATTCTGTTGCTGAGCTTGCTATTTCTATTAATTAGCGGATAGATCTGAGCGATTGCTTTAGATGCCTTTGTGCACGCAGATTTGATGTGTTGGTTGAAAGATAGCTTTTTGTCGAGAATTATACCCAGCTATTTTGTTTCTGTCTGCCAGGGAATTTTAGAATTGAATAGTAACACCTCCTGCAGGAGACATTGGCCTTTTCGAGAAAAGAATGGCTGAGCTTTTTTGGGGGTTGACTTCCAATCTCCATTTGGAGAACCAACCCTCCAGCTTTAGAAGGGTTTCTTGAAGCTTTCTGGTAACGAAGTGGGGTTGGAGAGATCTGGTTAGTATTGTTGTGTCGTCCGCATACAGGGCCAAGATGGAAGACATCGGATTGTGTGGGATGTCCGACATGTATATAGAAAACAGCAATGGAGCTAGTAGGGTTCTTTGCGGCTCTCCAGCAAAGATATGGCGCTGGGACGAGGTAGAACCGTTGATTTTGACTTGCATTGATCTGTTCTGAAGATCCGAAATGCCAGATTTTGTCAAATGCTTTGGATAGGTCTAGGAAAACAGCTCCTGTGCACTGGCGCTAGTTATAGCTGGTGGTGATGTATTCCACAATTCTGTGGATTTGCTGGGTAGTACTATGGTGTTGCCGAAAACCAAACTGTTCTTTAGGGAGGATGTTTAGGTCATTTACTGAGGTTTGGAGTCGTGAGAGGATGACCTTCTCTGCAACCTTACCCAGGTTGGAGATAAGACTGACTGGACGATAATTTTGAGGTAGGTGTGGGTCCTTGCCTGGCTTGTGTATAGGGAGTACATCAGCCAGTTTCCAGGTGGAAGGAATATAGTGAAATCTTAAGATTGCATTTATTATAATGGTCAGGTGCACTACAGCTTTTCGAGGCAACAGCTTGATCACCCTGTTTGAGATGCCGTCTGGTCCAGGAACTTTCTTGTTCTTTAGTTTTTTAATAATATCATATAATTCAACAGGTGATCTCTCTAATCAAGAAATCAAATTGAGAATGTTTATAAATTAATTTTTATGGTGTTTTCTATCAATGATAAAATATACATTTTAAGTTCATCTAAAAGCTATTTTTTCTTATTAGAAATCTGTCTTATATATATTATTTTATTTTTATTAAAGTTCATTTAAGAAATTTCTAATTCAACTTCAAAACTCGAGTATAATTTTTGGAATAGTTTTCCCCCTTCATAATTATATGATTACTTTGCATTATTGAGGTAGTTAAGTGCAGAGCGGAAATATACAAAACTAAATAAATAGTAAATAAATAAAAATAAAAAATAAATACAATTAAATCGATAAGTTGATCATTTAATATTTTTTTCATTTATTTTTTTAAACATCTTTTTAAGAAGTATTCATGACTTTGTTACGTCGAAGGTTAAGTTTATTTTAAGCCTATCAATGACGTAATGTTATAACTACTCGCTTAAAAATAGTTCCTATTTTTATTGCTTGTTCTATCGCTCATTTTTTCTTTATTTTTTTTCACAATTTTAAAGACCTTCATCGCATAGCTTTCCTGTCTGACCTGGTTAAATCAATAGTATTATTTCATTTCTAGATGTCGTCTAATCTTCTTCCAATCATAAACTCGTAATGACGTTTGTCATCCGAGCATTTCCCCCCCCTCGAACATAATACTCCGTACATCATCTTTACTGTTTACTTTCACCAGTTCATCGTCGATGGCAGTAACTATTTGTCAGATGCTGAGAGCAAAATTAAATGAAAAATCCGTCCAACGAGCAATGTAATTGGTGGAAAACACAGATACGGTTTCGGTGGTCGCCACGATGTTTGGTCGACTGTAGTCAGTGCGTCATTTGTGTGGCTGCACGTGCTTCGGAAACCGAGACGCAGCGTGTGTCTACAATCCTGCCTAAAACCTTAAGTGTACATTCAGGTGAGAGATTTCTACTAATTGATTCTAAGACATTTATTTGAACTCAAGCCATTAATACACTAAGAAGTGCTTTTAAGAAGGATGTTTACGCTCTTAAAACGCCGACCATTGGCAGCGAGCGGTTGGTGATTTTATTATAGACAAAGATAGCATACAGCATTACTTGTACTGGATTCTTTGGAGTTTAAGATTCAGTCATTAATAAAGTACGAAAATAGCATGGGAAAAATTAAATGATTGATTATAAGAATTATCTCAAAGACAGACGACAGTTTCGACTACAAAATCGCTGGGTAAGGCATCTATTTACGATAGATTTATTTGCATTCAGTAATTAGTCTTAAAAGTAAGTGATAAAAATTTCTATAAGGTCCTTAAGTTTGCATAGGATAATTATAGATCCTTTTAATCATGAAATGAAAAAAATATATTTCTTTATTTTGTCGCTAAGTTGTACTTCACTAGCTTTTAATAACAGCTGAAAAAAAATGAAAGACAAAGGATAAAAAGATTAATAAAACAGTTAACTTATATAAAAAGGAAGATAGTAAAAAAATGTAATGGATTTTAATAGTATTTTTAAATAAACTAATAAATAATGGCCAATAAAAATGAGTTAATATCCTACACTGGAAATAAAATTTAATCCTTTACTTTATGTAGAAGTTAAATTAGGCTAAAGGAGGAAAAAAGTCCTTTTTAGGACTTCCAGGGTAACAAATGGCAATGCTGTAGCCAATAAAGTTTTAACTGAGGCTCGGCTATTGACATTACCCAGCCATGACTAGAGCTTTTAGCTCAATAATACCCCATCCATACAGATTTTCTTCATTCAGATGACGGGATAAAGAGTCAAGGACTCAGTCCATCGCCCAGTTCTTATAAGAACTATTTGCATTTTGAAATTCGTGAATGAATGATTCATTCAATCCAATATCCTTGGAGGGTAATGGATGGCAATGCTGTAGCTAATGAAGTTCTAACTGAGGCTTGGCTATTGCTGTTACTCTCCTGCCATGATCAGAGCTTTAATTGCTTAATAACACCTTATCCATACACTGTCCTCTACAGATAACGGGGAAGATTAAAAGCATTCCTGCTTCGCCCCTTTAAGCCAGTCCTTATAAGGACTATTTGCATTTTAATCCTGAGATTGTTCATATTAATGTTAATATTAATTTATTAATTTAGCCAACTCTGTTGTGTTTAAAAGCAACATTTTTCATGTCTTATGTCCCTAGATTAAGCAGTAAATTAAAATGTGAAAGGTAGTTGGGTGTGTGTGTTTCAAATTAATGTTTAAAAGCAACGTTTTTCATGTCTTATGCCCCTAGATAAGCAGTAAATTAAAATAAGAAAGGTAGTTGGGTGTGTGCTTCAAATTAATATTTTCAAAGCGGATACATACTTTCAAACTTCAGATGTAAATGTGTTCATAATGATACAACTGCTTTGCTGTTTATTAAGGTAGTGTTGCCTGTTAGATTTTAATAGTCTAAAAGCTTTAATAATCTTGCCCTTTTTTTTTATTTTCCTTAAATTTAGAGAGAGAAATGAGGGTAATAACATTTGAGTTTACAGATAATTGGAATGCACAAGTAGTTTGCAAATTGTATTAGCATGGCTTGTCTTAAGACTAACAAACGAGACATACTCCAGTCTATACATATATATAACTTCAGTATGTTTACTTGGAGACCTTTTATAATTAGAGTACATTTAGATGACACAAGTGATGGCTTGTAGAACTCGGCGCCGTTATGTTGATGTGGTTATATAGTGTTATAGGACAGTTAAAGCAGAGAGAACCTCGATCATATTGTGGCTATTCGAATGCTAGCAAAAAAAAAGCTTATTTCCGAACCCTCTTGGTCCTAAGATGAGAATTTTAAAATTATATATTTCGTTGCTTTTCTTATAATATACTTGTTTATAGTTCTTCAATACATGCGTAACAAGAACGTTAAATTTTAAAAGAAATTTTGTGCAACCATTTTCATTGTAAATGAAATTGAGTTTTGAAGATTAATATCAGGAAGTTCACCTGTCATACCTTTAACTAAAATTTTCTGAAAAATATCTGATAAAATGAATTGCATTCAATTCATTATAGAATTGCACTCAATGTTTATGGAACATTGAGTGAGAGAGAAAGTTCTGGATTCTTAGGGGAGGAAGCAGGAAACGATATTTGAACACTGTATTCTAACTACAAAAGATATCATTATGTAATTTTTTTCTGAAAATCCGCTATTCTTCATGTAATCATTGTTTAATATTAGTTATCTTCAACAATAGTTAATTTTGGTTGTTCAAATGAATGACCAACCAAAAGTAACACTTTAAAAAAATGCAAATACATGTCTGTTGTTACGTGAATATGAGTATTTTAAAATGGATAAGGCTAACCCTAATTCCGTGGGAGGTCTTGCGTACCTCAGGTTTTCCCATGACTTCGAAAGAATTTCATCAAATGTCTTATAAATGTTTCTATCAAGTTTGTGCCCTGAATTGTTTACAGCGATGAAAGAAAAAAAAATGCTCACATTATTCTAGCAAAATAAATTATGTTATCATATTTTCTTATTTTCCTTTATGTTATTATTAAAATGGTGTATAGTGTATAATACAAAAAACTTTATTATTAATTAAATATTAGATAAATTGTTTACATTACCATAAAATATATTAACACGTTAAATGTATAAGCTTAAATTATGCTAAACATCTATATACAGAGACAGAATAATACATAATTTAGTGTTGGCTTGGAATAATCATGTGATGTCTTTACAAGTATGCTTTTTTTTGTGTGAATACTACAGTAAATAATTCCTCGTAAAATATGAATGCTTTCTTGCCATGCGATGTTAAGTTTGCTCGTAAAAAGAATTAGCATTCATATCTTTTTAGAAGTGTAAAATTAAATATTCTGATGATGACAGCTTTGCCAGGAAAAAAAAAAAACTTTATTTTTCTTGAAATAATCCCAAATCGAACGCGGGAATGCATTGTGACATCATGTGTGAAGTGTAAATGAGTTGTATCGTTTATTTTGCCTCACTGACAGTTGTTTGCAACGTTTTCTTTCATAAACTCCCATGTGTTTACTCCTGGTTTATTTCTTCACTTATTTCGGCTTTTTCTTCTTCTTCTTTTTTTTTTTAACAAAACACTTTTCTAAGGTTTCGCCTGAAGTTTTTTTTTATTAACCACAATTCTTTATTTTTAGCATTTGTTTGGTCTCTAGTTGTTCTCTTTGCCATTCATACTCGCTGTTATTGTAGATCGTAGCTATAAAAAGAAGACCATTGTTACTTCTTCTAGTTTTTCCCTTCATTCCTTTGTTCGCTTTTGATTTTCTGATTTTCTCCGTTCTATATATTTCTGTACGCATTCTTTCGATATTTATCATTGCTGTATGGTATTGTCTGTTTTACTCTTTACTAACGTCACTAAGATAAAAACTTCCTTGATTATCTGCAAGATGACGTCACTTCCTGCCCTCAACATATTTGCGAAACGGCCTTTGGAATTTCCAGAAAAATAAGTATTTGAAACCAACCAATGAAAATATTTTTTTAAAGAAAGTAAATCTTAGCCAAAACAAAAAGATTTTTATATGATAAAACAAAACATAAATATTCTTGAATAATGGTGCACAGTTGAAAAATGACTCTTCATTGGTTACATGAATGAATGACGTCATTGCTAGAAAAAATGTTACTGTATTATTGTTTGGCTTAACACCCACATGATCAGTTACTCTAACAACAACGCAATAGGATTTTAAGTTTTTTTTGGATCGATCACTGCCATATTTGTTCAATAAATTTGAGCAGATGTTCTAGAAATGGTACCAGTAAAGCCAAATAAGCCATATTTTCCTTCTGCTCATTTTGTATTTAGTACAGAAGCTCAAGGACGTGACTAACTTAATGTCTTCCATGATTTCTTTTACTTGAAAAAAAAATAAAAAATCAGGGTGCGTCACTAATGTTTGTAGTTCAAATCGGAACGAACAACAGACAAAAATATATTTCCATAATTTGATTTCGTTTTGTTTATTTATTTTTCCTATAGCCTCAAATAAAAGGGGGGGAAAATTAGCTTTACAGTCTTGCAGTAATGGAGGCCAAAAATGTGCATGTACACATTTTTTAGAAGAAGTTATGTATAGCATTAATAGATTTAACTAAAAAGGGGTATACTGACTTCGGGATTGAAAACTCTAATTGATTAATAAAACGTACAAGTTACAAAAAAATGCGCCGTAATGAAACTTTAGGATATTTTTATCACAAGCTGTTTCCAAACAAAATTACGTAGAACGTTGCTGACATGATGGGTGAAGCACAAGTGCCTTTCGTATTCCCCTTTATCTAAGAAGCAAATCTATGGATGGGGTATTATTGAGCTTTAAGTTCGCCCTGTGAAGGCAGTGAGATTAGCTGTGTTCAGCTGGATGTAGGATCGACTTGGGTCTTTTGTATTTGCAGTATTCCGCTTCGTTGTAGTCAGTAGCTTGTTTGATCAGCGGGTTTGGGTGATTGCTTGTCTTGGTAAGAATTTCTGCAAGATCACGGAGAAGGGTAGAGATGTAAGGAATGTTGACTTCTCTATGGATCTGGGAGTTTCTAATAAACCATGGGTCTAGAATCATCCTTAGACATTTGTTCTGGATTCTCTAATTTTAGAATATTTGCTTCAGAGGTATGGCTCCATGCAGGGGGAATGCGTAGGTAATGACCGGACGTATTATCATCTTGTAGAGGAGCAACTTAGTTTGTATATCTCGTTTACTTTTGGGTTTGATCATGGGGTAGAGCTGGGCAATTACTTTGGATGTTTTCGAGCCTATGAGTTTGATATGATTGCTGAATTGGAAATTTTTTTTTATCTAGTTGCACTCCGAGATATTTAAATTCTGTCTGCCATGGGATCTGGACTCCTAGAAGGTGAGTTCTTTTGGGGGTTTACCAGAATCCTCCAGTTTGCCAGCCACTCTCCAGGGTATAGATACTGCTTTGGAGTCTTCTGATTGCCAAGTATGGACTAAGAGATCTAGCTAGTATTTCAGTGTGATTTGCATATACGGGCAGTAATGGTTGTACTTGGGTTTTGTGGGATGTCAGCTATGTAGATTGAGAATAGTAGAGGGGCGAGAAGAGATTCTTGTGAAATACCTGCCAAGATTTTACATCTGGTTGATATTATCCCATCTATTTTGATTTGCATAAATCTGTCTGAAAGGTATGATAGATTGTTTTAATCAACTTTATTGGGATGTTAAATTTAATTAGTTTGAAAAGAAGGCCCTGATGCCACACCTTATCGAAAGCCTTCGCAGCATCAATGAAAACTGCTGCTGTGTTCAGGTTCCAGTTGAAGCCTTTTGTGATGTGCTCCAACAGTCTGTGTATCTGTTGCACAGTGCTATGACCTTTTCTAAATCCAAATTATTCGTTAGGTATTATTCCAAGTTTATCTGTTATTACAGCTTGAAGCCTTGTGAGGATAACTTTTTCAGTGACCTTTCCAAGACTGAATAGAAGACTGATGGGTCTGTAACTTTCGGGGATTTGGGGTTCTTTCCTGGCTTCTTCAAAGGTATAATATCGGCTGTTTTCCAAGTTACAGGCAAGTGCTGGAATCTGAAGATAGCGTTTGTTATGTTTACTAGATGGACTATAGCTTTTCTTGGGAGCAATTTTATTATTTGGTTGGTGATGCAGTCTGGTCCTTGAGCCTTTTTGTTGTTCCGATGAGGTATGATGTTTATTATTTCAGCTGGGGTAGTTGGACTAATAGGCTCTGAGTTATCCTTCTGATGATGTAAGGTTTTCTTGACCTGGCGGTGTATCTTGTAAATAAGATTAATGCTTAGGTTTTCATATGATGGATTGCATTGCGTTTCTAGAGTTATCTATTAGAGTTTTTGCTTTTTCTATGTCTGTGTGAGCAATTCCTTTCTTGGTCTGCATGGGGAATGAGTTGACTTTTGATGCGGAAAGTGCTCAAGAACTTCCAGATGGAGTGATCCTCTGGGTTTATGGCTAATTTGGTTTCCCATTCATGGTTTCGGTGTTTTTTAAGAGCTTCACGGAGTTGTTTATTTAGATTTAAATATTGTTTTGTCTTGTGGGGCTTGTGTTGTGGAATTTCTTTCTAGCTTTGTTTTTGGCTCTGATCAGGTCCATGATTTCCTCAGGGATCCGATTGATCTGGTGGAGGACAGTGGTTTGCATAACTGATGCTATTGCTGTTTTGATTTGGCTGGTTAGGTTGTTTACTGCTATTTCTATCTCCTCTTTATTGTGGATGACGAGTGCTTGGCCGATGTATTCTGGGAGAGTTCTAAAGAGCTTGTCCCAATCTATAAAGGAATGCTGTGGAGAGAGCTGCTCCTGTGTACTGAGTTTAAGTTGAATGGGGCAGTGGTAACGATAAACGATTCCAGCTCATATTGGTATCTGATATTTCTGAGAATGGCGATGTCAAGTACATCTGAGCTTCCAGCTGGACTGTGATGGGTGGACTCTGTGGGTTCGGCTATCACTATGGAGTTTGTGTTGAATAATTGTTTAAGGTACGTCCTTTGTTGTTGGTTGGAGCTGAACCAAGTTGTATGTTTGGCTTTGAAATCTCCAGTTATAATAATAGAGTCTGTGGGGCCGAGGATGGAGTTCAAATCAGATGTCAATAATGGAATGTTAGGTGGGTTGTATGCAGCAAAAATCCTGATTCCACTGGCATTGTTAGTATGAACTTCAATACCTGTTATCTCTAGGTTCGTGGATTATCTAAGACGTTCTGGCTAGATAATTTTTAATGAATACGGCTGTGCCTCCTCCACTGGCAATGAGTCTGTCTGTTTTGTACATTGCATAACCTCTCAGTTTAGGTTTATTTACTGGTCTGAGATGCGTTTCATTGATTAAAATTATATCTGGATTATATCTGTGAGTAAACTCTTGTAGTTCTAAGATTTTGTTGGTCAGACCATTAGCATTCCAAGCTATGATCATGAGGGAGTTGGGTTTGAGTTTTCTTTTATTCATTACTGAGGGCTGTCAGAATTGACTGAGTACTTTGTAGGAATCTCTTTGTGGAGGATGGCGAGGGACTAGTTTTACTGAATTCCTGTAGCATGGCAGCCAGTGAGGCAGTAATATTGATGTTAGATTAGAGCTTTTTTGTTCGTGGGATGAAACAATCTTAGCACGGGCAGCCTCGGCCATGCCCAGAAACTTTGTAAAGCCGACTTCAGGTGTCTAAAATGCGGCGAGGGCCACCAAACCGTCATCTGCACCAAACCAAGATCTACGCCGGCGAAATGCGCCAATTGCGCACGACCTCACCCCGCTAACAACAAGGGGTGCATTGTACACCCAAAGAACCATTGTACACCCATATGTTTTGGTGATGGTTGGGGTTGCCTTCCTTCCTAAATTGCTGTAGTGGAGGTTATTTGGACTGGAGGGAGACTTGCACAGTTGCTTGGAGCGTCATTGCGAAGACGTGGAGGGGTAGCTTTTGCTGACCCGTGGTTCTTTGGGTGTACAATGCACCCCTTGTTGTTAGCGGGGTGAGGTCGCATTTCGCCGGCGTAGATCTTGGGTTGGTGCAGATGACGGTTTGGTGGCCTTCGCCGCATTTTAGACACCTGAAGTCGGCCTTACAAAGTGTCTGGGCATGGCCAAATCTATGGCATTGCCCTGCTGATGCCTTCTTTCTTAGTGGCTCAATAGAAATTCTGAGGCCCAGATATCAGTCAGTTCGTAAATCTTTTTCTGCATTTTGTCGATCTCCACCAATACCAGCGGCATTGGCCTTTTATCTGACCTAAGCATCCTGCCCACTTAACTGGGAGTCAGGCCCTGACTGGCAAGATCTGCAGCGATTTCTTCAAAGGTGATGTCTTCGGTGGCACCACGAAGTACCACATTCTGGTTCTTTTCACTGGGTAAAGCAAAGGTGGGGAAAATTTTTGTTGTCCATTAGCTTTGTCATTTGCCTACAGTCAGTTACAGTGGCAGGCTGTATTTTGACACCTTCATCCACGTTTTTAGCCCACGAATATGAGATGTTATGTTCCCTAACGGCTAATGAGACGGAGGTCCATTTATCCTTGTCCCTTAATATGACAAGGGGGACCTTTTCCGTGTTCCTCGGGACGTCCTGCGTTGGTGAGTCCTCCTCCATGTGATCTTCTGTTGTTCTGCGCCTTTTGTTTGAGTGCTTCCCCTGTGAGCACTCAAACAAAAGGCGCGGAGTTTTTGATGGCAGAACAGTAGTGAATTCTCCTTGAGAATCCTCACCATCTGGGTCATTTGTTTGGGCTTATAGGTTTAAAAAACCCGGCCAATCCGATTCAAACTTTGTCATTAGAAATTTCAGCACGTCTAATGCCTGCTCTTTGTTTAGGTTCAGGATCTGTTTCTTGATGCTTTCCATACCAACGTCTCCTGTCGGCTGGAGCTATCTGAGGGCAGCAAAGAGTGTGGGAGACCCCGCAATGAAGCAGGTCGGCGAGCCCACAAGTATAATCCCGCAGGTCTAAGGACCTGCCAGCACAATCTCGTTGACTGGAAAGTCAACTAGCAGAAATCAAGAGGTGTTGTAGGAAGAAACCGTGAAACTTATTTGGCTCAGCTCGAATTACCTACCTCCCTAAAACCATACATCCACCACTGGTCTCATTTCGAGTGGGGGTTTACGTGGCCATTGACCTCATACACATTTCGTGTAGAGGGGGAGAGTAGGAATTATTATTATTATTATTTGATACCTTTATGGAGTCCGAAGACTCATCGAAAGAGGGCACCTGCTTTATAACTGTATCCACAGCTCAATCCACCAACTGACCACAACTACACCAACGCCATCTACCGCCGACCACGCTAGTATTTCCAAAGACAACCACAAATATCCATGCCCACGGCGGGATTCGAACCCACAGCCTTTTGGCTGGAGAGCGGATACACTAACCAAAAGTTTCTATCCAGAATCAATAAGAGTGATTCTGGATAGAAAACTCCTATTCAGCAATTATATAAGACGCATTGCCTCGAAGACATCCAAAGTAATTTCGCAACTCTACCCTATGATCAACAGAAAAAGCAAACTGGATACACAAAGTTAACAATATACAAGAGGGTAATAAGACTGGTCATCATGTACGAATCCCCCGCATGGAGCCACACCTCGAATACAAATATTCACAAACTACAGAGATTACAGTATAAGTGCCTGAGGATGATTCTTCTGGATGCTCCTTGGTTTATTAGAAACTCCCAGATCCATAGAGAAGCCAACATTCCTTGCATCTCTTCCCTTCTCCTAGATCTAGCTGAGAAATTTTTTGCTGAGACAAGCAACCATCGAAACCCGCTGATCAATCGGAATATGATGAAGCGGAAAGCTACATATATAAAAGGCCTAAGTCGATCTTAAGTTCAGCTGAACACAGCTAATTTCACTGCTCTCACTGGGAGAGTAGGTGGCTCATATACACTCCATTCAAAGTTCTTTCATTACAGACAAAGGGGAATTTGAAAAGCAATTTTGCTTCACCCATCTAGCCAGAAATGTTATTCGTATTCTACTATGCTGGAGGCTCCCTTCCACTTTCCCCAGTCATTTTAGCAACGATCTATAGCACCTTTGTGATAGATGGAAGAACATCGACTGGGAAACATGGCTAAATTTTAAACTGCAGGCTAAGGAATTCTTTCAAAGGTGTGGGCGCGAAAGGGCGTAACAAGAGAGAAAACGTCTGAGAGCTATCCACAGGGAACTGGGCTGGTACCGCACAAAGAATGGAACGGGATCCCTTGTAGCGATCTCGTAAGCCAAGTAGAAATTGAACTACAGGAAGAGCGGCAGAGAAGGGTCGATGACCTCGAATTTCGAGCGAAACTCTATCTCAGATATTTGGAAACACCTTCCACTGTATTCTACAATCAACAACGGGTGGCGGCATATGACGATCGAACAGTTTACCGGATCCAAGAGAACAGCCAAATGTTAAAATCAACTCGGGAATTCCTCCGACATTTCTATCCCTCGGCGCATTTTCTGATCAGCAGGGTGCAGATGACTTTAGCGAGTGGGACATCACATGTCTTCCGGATCATCTTACGGCTCTGCATGACCGGCCGATAACTGCTGAAGAAATAAAAACAGCCTCTAAAACAATGAAGGCAAGGAAAACTCCTGGTTTAGATGGGTTAGGGATCGAGTTCTATCGATCTATCTGGAACTTGTTTTACCAATTTTGGGGAAAATATTTAACGATTTCCTCACTTCGGGAAATATCCCCGACGATTTCGTTAAAAGCTACGCGGTATTTATCCTGAAGAAAGACCGAGATCGCGCTAGCAAACAGCTGGCGACCAATCTCCCTAACAAACGCAGACTACAAAATTTTTACCAAAATTATCTGCGTCCGCATTAAATGCGGCATAAAAAAATGCCCTAACCAGCTCTCAGGTTTATGGAGTTCCAGGTAGTTCGATGGAGCTAAATCTCTTTTTTCTAAGGGATCTAATCCGTCTTTCCAAAAATAAGAATTATCCTTTGGCACTTCACTCAACCGATCTGGAAAAAGCTTTCGACAGCGTCAGGCACACCTACTTACATCACGTCCTTCAAAAAATTGGGGTGGGATTTGGGCTGAGGAGAGTAATTAGAAGCATTTACTCAGAGGCCTCCACTCAAATCACCATAAACGGGGTCCTCTCAGAACCCATTCTTATGAAAAAAATGGGTAAGACAAGGCGGCCCCTAAGCCCTCTCCTGTTCTCTTTAGTGCTAGAACCCCTCATCAGGAAAATAGATAACTCCCCCGCAGTCAGAGAATACCGTTACCCCCTAGTCTCCAGAGAGCAAAATTGTGGCATATGCCAATGATGTAGTGGCTACGCTCAGAGACTCTGAGTCCATCTATATTTATTTCGGCATATTGCAAAAATTCAGCATGATCAGTGGTCTATGCGTTAACATGTTCATTGCCAAACACGCGATATCGCGCGATGCGAGTTCTCACCGAATGGCCGATCACGCATTATCGCGTGGACGTCGTTAACTAAATAAAAAAATAAAAAAAGTTGGCCACCACACGAAATTCCAATTTTCAGCTTGGCAATGAAAGTGTTAATATAGATAAAACAAAAATTAAAACTTTTGGAAATTTCCATGAAACGTGTCCTCCGTATGGTTTAACCCTGCAAATCCATTCTCTCACGGTACTGGGCGTTCCGTAAAATTAAAGCCAACTACTTTTCATTTTGCATACCATTAATGTTACTGACATAAAGGAAATCCAAGAAAATCAGCTTTACAACGCATTAATAGATTTCTTTTGGAATAACAGGAAGCGCGAAATGAGCAAAGAATATCTGAAACTCAAAAGTAACAAGGGGGATTTTCGCTACCTAAGCTAAAATACCCATTCTATGTAAATACATTTAAAACCATACGGAAGGCTTTTAATTAAATATTTTCTAGGACATTTCTTTCCCTACTTCGGGATCATGCGGTCCCTGCGCAGAGGTTGTTCCCTAGTGGTACTATCCACTAGGGAACAACCAAAAAGTTTACAGAAGATGGTTTAAATGTTATTAATAGAAAATCGCAAGCATTGTACTGCGAATTTTTTAATCTCTCCAGATATGATACTCCGCATCTGAGGACATATGCGGAAATTCTATTTAACAACATCAAAAATAGCTGGGGACATCCTTTTCACCAAGATCTAGCATGGCGGATAGCCTATGGGCGTCTCCCGGTGAAATGGGTCAAGTCCAGATACAAACCAAGATCGTGCGACCCTTTCTGTGACGTTTGCCAGAACGTTGAAACAGTGGGACACTTCTTTTACTTTTGTCCTCCCGCTCAGCGTATCTGGCGAAGATTGAGTACCGAATGCTGATATTTGAGGAAATTGTATACTCACAATTTCCTCCATCTGTCAGGAAAACCCAGAAATTCACAATTTTTCTTGTTAATGTGATGAAATATTATATCTGGAAAGTCCGAAAAAAATCCCAGATACGGGATGAAAACATAATCTACGCGAGAATCCTAAGTGGATTCTACTCCATTTCCGAAGTAAGCAAACAGACAAACAAGTCAAGTTTGCGCCTGCAAGTGTTGCAAGTCTAGCTGAAACTGTACTGTGGTTCTGTACAAGTGTACTGTTTCAAGTCTCTTTCTACATTTATATCTCCTCCTGAGATTTTTATTTAATAAGGTTAAAATACCTTATGGTAACTTGTTCTAGTGAAATACTTATAAGCTCTGTATTACTAAAATCTTGGTATTTCTAGCCTGGCTCCCGCTGATGAGACCTCAATAAAGGTCGAAACCGGTCTGGGTAGTGGCCCTTGCCTTTAATACAAAGCATCATACATCTCCTCCAGGAGATGTGGTTTGCATTAAGGGTAAATATTAAGATTAGTGATCAGAGCTTATTCTACTTTTACCATGAGTTGCCTTGGTCTTGCACTACGTGCAGGGTCAAGTTTGCGCTTGCAACACTTGCAGGCGCAAACTTGACTTGTTTGCTGTTTGCTTACTTGGGAAATGGAGTCAATAAAACCAGGTTTATATTTAAAATAACTTGGTATCTTTAACATTTATTATACCCAAGGTAAAATACTTTCTATATATATATATATATATATATATATATATATATATATATATATATATATATATATATATATATATATATATATATTATATCGAATATAATGAAGTAATATTTATTACTTAAATCTAAGTAAGGCAAATATTTATTTCGTTTCCAGTTCTTCTGAAAGAATTCGAATTCAAATCTGATTAGCTTCCCAATGACGTTTTGCATTAAAAAGAACATAATCAAGTTTTATTAAAAAGAAGAAACTTGTCTCTCTGTATTTCAAGAAATTTTCAAGCCTACTTGAATTCCCACTGTTTCCCACAGCTGTATTTGGTCACAGCTTGACTTGAAAGATCAATATTTGCACTCCACTTAAATTCGCATCTTCACTGGAAACTAAGCGCTGTATAAGCATACAGGGATGACCAGAGGCAGTCTATAATGCTTTCCCTATGATTCCTTTCGCTACAATTCTGTACTGCATATAATTTCTCCATATACTCATATAATGTGACTTGTTGTTGATGACTTTATAAACACGATCTATATTTCACCGTATGAGCAGAGAGTGAGAAATGCACTCGAAGTTCTTGTAACGTCAACAGTCCTTAATGTTTTAAAGCCATTATGACAGGAAGTGAATACACATGAATAGAACCGTTTATACAAAAGACATGTGCAGGTCATTTACGTTTTTAGCATCTGTTTCTAATGGTGTTGAAGTCGTAAGCACTGGATGAGTCACAGTTGCGTGTGTTTAAAATTGCTAAACTGGGATCAAATATGCAGTGAACATGAAATTACAAGTGATGCAAAGGACATGTGTTTTGTTATCATTGTCAAGCAGATAAAATATGAATAATATGTATATTAACCTAATTTTGCTCTAATTACGCTAATCTAGTCAAGTATTTCTTAGTATTTTATTTAAATATTTATCCTACAGGACTTCATCTGCATGACGCATTCTATGTACGATACAATGTAAGTTTTGTTTCCTTGGGAACCATTTACAGTTCAATGATAGGTATTAAATCACGTTATAATTTTGACGCACCAGTAATTATTAGCAATGTACCACCACTCGACACAATTATTTGAGTAATATAATGTATAAAACAATAAGACATGAAATAAAAAAAAATAAAAAAAAAAAGTACATTTCTGAATACATAAATATACTAGTCATAGAAAGAGAAAAATAATGGGAAAAGCTATTTTACCAAATTATATGAAAACGCAGAATTCTATTGAAAGCTTTTTTTAGGTCAGTAGCACAAATATAAATAAATATATAAATAGAGAACTGTTGAAACAAGAGATAGAATTTATTTTTATTTATTATTTTTTTTTTTTGGCTAGATACGTGAAGCAAAAATGCTTTTCATATTCCCCGTTATCTGTAGAAGAAAATATATGGATGGGGTAATGTAGGGCTATAAGCTCTGATCATGGCAGGAGGGTAACAGCAATAGCCGAGTCTCAGTTTAAACTTTATTGGATACAGCATTGCTATCCATTACCCTCCCTGGGTACCCATTTTAGTCGCCTCGTACGACATGCATGGGCTACAGTATTACTGTTTAAGTGCAGCCAATCTCCAAAAACTCGTGCTGTTCCCCAGATGGCCCAACAATGAGCGACCCGAAGGATCAAAACTCAGCGTTGTTCCCCTCAGTATCAGGCTGACCCTGTCACTGAGAATAACTCGCAATGTTTTTGCTCTACCCAGCGACAGACTCACCCCACCACCTAGCAGAGCTGTTCATATTTCACCTGAGGGATAACAGCTACAGCCGTGCATCAATTAACTTCATGGGCTACAGCATTGCCATCCATTATCCCCCCCCCCCTTCAAGGGTAACAGCAACAGTCGCGCTTCAGTTAAAACTTCATTGGCTACAGCATTGCCATCCATTACCCACCCTGGGTACCGATTTTAGTCTCCTTGTAAGACATGCATGGGCTACAGTGGGGCTATTCTTATCCTAGCCACCACACTTGGGGGGGGGGGGTTGATAGAATTTATATACTGGTAACTGGTAACTTTTATGGCAAGATGAATGACAATCTCGTGGATTTTAATCCCGTCATCGCTAAGGAGATTGGTTATATGTATAAAAGATTATCCAGCAAGTGGCTGGCCCAATTTAGGGCCGTGTGAGAGCGCTTATATACCGATGAGCAGAGCGGCCTTCGAGCTCTTGTGTTTCCATATGTCGTTCTCATCGTAGTTGGATGACTCTTGAATGAGTTGATTGGGGTGAATAGCTGCCTGAGCAAAGTATGTAGAGGCAGTCCCGCGAAGTAGCGTGGGTATATCCGGTATGTTACCATCTCAATGGAGGACAGCATTCCTGACAAACTACGGAGCATCAGATATCATACGGAGACACTTATTTTGAATCACTTGTAGTTTTTTTTTATGTTGCTGGGGAAAATGAACCCCAAGCCGTTGATCCATATATTAGAGTGGATCTAATGATTGATTTGTAAATCCGTAGTTTGTCTTCGGTGCTAACTTGGCTTCTCTGGTTGAGAAGAGCTGGACAATTGAGGAATTGGATTTATTGCAGGCATATACAATGCGAGGGTGAAAACTGAGGCGGTTGTCTAGTTGTATACCGAGATATTTGATTTTGAATTTCCATGGAATAGCTGCATTGAACAGTTGAACTTCTCTGCAGTGGGATGTTTTCCGTCTTGTAAAAAGTATGGCAGTGCTTTTGTCAGCATTAACATCTATCCTCCATCTCTTAAACCAGTTTTCCAGGTTTGTTGTTGCTGCGTTTTGTAAGCTCTGCGTAGCTAAGTGCGGCCTGAGAGATCTGGTCAGAATTGCCATATCGTCGGCGTAGCAAGCCATGGTGGTTGATGCCGTGCTTGGGACGTCTGCAACGTAGATGTTGAAATAGCAGCGAGCCTATAATATATATAGTGGAGTTTAGTAAGGTAGTTTAGATAGCAGAGTTTAGTAAGGTATATTGGAATGTTGGCTGTAATTAAAATTTGTAAATAAGGCCTTTGTGACAAACCTTATCAAAGGCTTTAGCAACATCACGAAAGATAGCTCCTATATGATGTCTCCAATTAAAACCTGTTGTTATAAACTCTATCAATCTGTGGACTTGCTGAGTTGTACTGTGCCCAGTACGGAACCAAAACTTCTCTTTCGTGGTAAAGCTGTTTTTGTTCACCTCATCTTGCAGACGGTTGAGAATAATTTTATCTGCAATTTTCCCCAGGCATGACAAGAGGCGGATGGGCCTATAATTCTGGGGGAACTGAGGTGCTTTCCCCAGCTTGTGAACAGGATAATAACTGCTTGTTTCCAACGAGTGGGAAAATAATTGAATCTGAACATTGAGTTTATAATGGCTACCAGATGCATAACTGCTTTATGTCGGAGTGCCTTTATAATCTCGTTGGTAATCTCGTCAGGAACTGGGGCCTTTTTTTGTTGTTAAGTTTTTGGATGATAGAATAGACTTCCTTAGGCGAAGTATGACTGCAGGGCTGATGGAGCGCGCAGCAAACATGCCGGTGGATTTTCTCGATGAAAAGCAAATCCGCATGCATATAGTTAGGACTGCATTGAAGCTCTATAGCGTCCTCGAAAGCTTCTGCTTTTTCATAATCTCTGTAAACTATGCCTCTTTCTCAGTGAATGGGCTGGATGTTGGAACCATCCGTGCGGAGAGCTTTAACCAATTTCCACAGCGAGTTCTCCTCAGCTTTTAGGGAACACAGCTTCCTTTTCCACTGTTAGTTCCTGTGATCTTTCAGCGCATAGCGAACTAAATTGGTTGCCCTATTTAGCTCTTGAAGGTCCTGGGAAGATAATGTGTTGTGATAACGGCGTCTGATTCTGTTTTTATTACGGATTAGATTTAGAATTTCTACCGGAAGCAGGTTGGCTTAAGCTAGGATGGTAACGGTTGAGGCTGCTGCCAAGCCAGCATGAATTGTACTTTCTAGATCATTGATCGTTGTGTGTATTTCTTCACAGGACGAGATAGTTGGTACTCAGCCTATAAGAGTGCAGACTGCGACATTGAATTTAGTGAAGCATGTGCAGGTCTGACTGGGGATGAGTTCAGGGTCCCCTCCTACGCTTAGTAGTACTGGGTTGTGGTCAGAACTAAGATCGTTAATCACCTGTAGCTGGAATGGATGAGACGTGTTCTTGAAGATGGCTATATCTAGCACATCAGGTCTGCCTTGCAGTCCATAGTGCATTGGTTCAACCGGATCTGCAATGACGATATTTCCTAGTATAGCAAAGTAGTTAAGAATTATCCCATTATTATTGAAGCTTTTACTGTTCCATAAGGGATGTTTTGAGTTGAGATCTCCCGCCACAATTATTGCTTCATTAGTATCGAGCAGTTGAAAGAGATCGAAGTGAGGAGAGATTTGCCAGGAGGGTTATAAACTGAGTATATTTTTAGGCTGCCTGCGTTATTGGTGTGGATTTCAATACCAGTTTCTTCCAGATTTGTTGTAGTGGTCTTCTTAATTTCGTTATAACTAACGTTTTTCTTGACAAAAATAGATATGCCGGTGCCGCCATCCCTGGCATTGAGTTTATCATTTCTGAGTAGCGAATAATATCTAAGTTTAGGGTTGTCGCAGGACCGAAGATGCGTCTCATTAATTAAGAGAGTATCAATTCTGAAGTGGTCCACAAATTCTTGTAGCTCCTGGAGTTTGTTAGTGAGACCATTAACATTCCAGAATGCAATCTGTATGAAATTAATTGAGATAGTCGGATTATCCATTAAGCATTGAGAATATAACTTGGGTATTTTTCAGGAATTTATTTGTATCACTCTGGTAGGGTTTGTTTTGCTGAAAGCAGTTGACATCTCTCCTAAGGTAGAGGCTGGGATAGCAGCAGAGTTTTGACTGCTTTGAACAGGTTCTGCCGGTTTATTGCGCGAGGAAACCACTGAGGCGTACGATCTGTTAGTTGTAGTAGTCCGCAGAGGGATTTCTGTTGCAGAAGGTGTTGTACACTTCTGAGTTGATGGGGCTCCTGTTTTCCTAGCTTTCATCAGGTTAGAGGGGTGGAGTGTGTAGCCTTTGTAGTTCACCGGATGCGGACCGCCACAATTTGCGTACTTAGCGGGAGTAGTGCGTGGTTTGGAACATGTATGAGAGGGGTGTTGTCTCCGCATTTTACGTTTTTGTACTCTGCTCTACAGAGCTATTTCTGGCAGCCGTGGCATTTTCCAGCAGATGTTTTCCTTCTGAGTGGTTCAGTCTTTATTACTAGAATACAGCCTTCAGATCATAAATCTCTCTCTGATTTTTACCGATTTCCACTAAAACCAGAGGCATGGGATGTTTGTCTGCTCGATACGTACGCGAGACTTTTATCGGCTCTAAGCCTTGTGACTTGAGGTCCGTGGCTATCTCTTCTGATGTTATTGTTTCCACTAGACCTCTGATAACAACCTTTAAGTTTTTGTCGCTCTTTAGCTGAAATGTATGGTATGGAATTTCCAGTTGGTCCATGAGCTTAGTAAACTGACGGTAGTCCGATGCTCCTTCGTGTTGAATGCGGACTCCTTCATCGGAGTTTTTAGCCGATGTGAACTTAATTTCCGTGTTTTTCATCACCTCCGTAACTCTCGACCATTTTTCTTTGGCTCTTAGAATCACCGGTGCTACTCTCTCTTTGGGCTGTTCCACTGTGTCAATCGATGGTTCAGGCTCTGTGGCTGGAGCCTCCTTCCTACGCTTTTTCTTGCTGACTATCTGGTAGTCGTCAGTGTCTTCTAAGGACTGAATGCCGGCTGTTGACACATTCTCTCTGGTGTTGTCTTGAGAAGTGCTGGGGAGAGAGTCAAGGAGGTGGTAATCCTCTGATTCAACTGCCGGAATCTTATGCAGCTGTACTCTGCCATTTGGTATGTAGCAATATTCCTACTTGTCTGAATACTGTGAGCAGTTGTTTAAAATTTAGGTCTTTGAACGGAAAGTCCATGTCTAAGCGTAACCAGTGATTTAATGGGAGTTTTGCATGGTTCAGGACCTGCCTTGTCCCTTTCTTCCACCAAGTGTAGAACGACAATCGAAATCTCCTTCGAGAGGCAGAAGACTACTGTCGGGCACAGGAGAGGGCCTGGGGAACTTGCAACAAAAAGCCGAAAGCGTACTTTTGCCTGGGCGAGTGCTGATAAAAACATAGGCTGCACAATCTTCAGAATCGAAATTTACACTCGCAATCACTGAATCATCAAGTTCAAGATCCTTAATCTTGTCAAATCTACATCAATCGTCAATTAAATTTTCGTCACACACCACAAAAGTGCGCACATCAGCTAAATGTATAAGGTTGGAGGTTGCTCCACCTCCGCACTGGTAACCGTGTGATTGCCGGGATAACAATAGTGCCGACGTAAATCCATGCGTGTTGTAAAAGGCGACTAAAATGGACTCTGAGTTTCGAGAGTTCGTTTTCTCAGGTTTCTTCCGGAATAAAAGGCGACTAAAAAAGATGCCAACTTTCTAATAAGAAGGGCTGCTGTTGCACTCACCCCTCTACAGATCAGAGTAACGAAAGCAGCCGCAGGCTTCCACGCATTGGATCCCGTGTCGAGCCCGCTTCCTCCAACATGTTTAGGGCTGCTATTGCACCACCGCCCCCCTCTACAGATCAGAGCAACGAAAGAAGTCGCAGGTTTCCACGCATTGGGTCCCGTGTCGAGCCCGCTTCCTCCAACGTGTAGGGCTGCTATTGCACCACCCACTCTACAGATCAGAGCAACAAAAGAAGCCGCAGGCTTCAACGCGGGGGAAAAGCTTTAGGTCTGGGGTCGAGCCCGCTTCCTCTACTGATCAGAGCAACGAGAGAACAGCTACTACATGCCTCGTCGACAATGGACGGGAAAACGTCTTTTGCTATAGAGATAGTGTAGTATCTGTTCATCAAAGAAGGTCTTCTAATAAGAAGGGCTGCTATTGCACCACCACCTCTACAGATCAGACCAACGAAAGAAGCTGCAAACTTCCACGCGTTGGGTCCCGTGTCGATCCCGCTTCCTCCAACATGTGTAGGGCTGCTACTGCACCACAACCACTACAGATCAGAGCAACGAAAGAAATCGCAAGCTTCCACGCATTGGATCCCGTGTCGAGCCAGCTTACTCCAACATGTGGAGGGCTGCTATTGCACCACCCCTCTACAGATCAGAGGAACGAAAGAAATCGCAGGCTTCCACGCATTGGATCCCGTGTCGAGCCAGCTTCATCCAACATGTGTAGGGCTGCTATTGCACCACCCCCCTCTACAGATCAGAGCAACGAAAGAAGCCGCAGGCTTCCATGCGTTGGGTCCCGTGTCGAGCCCGCTTCCTCCAACATGTGTAGGGCTGCTATTGCACCACCCCCTCTACATATCAGAGCAACGAAAAAAGTCGCAGGCTTCCACGCGTTGGATCCCGTGTCGAGCCAGCTTTCTCCAACATGTGTAGGGCTGCTATTGCACCACCCCCTCTACAGATCAGAGCAACGAAAAAAGTCGCAGGCTTCCACGCGTTGGATCCCGTGTCGAGCCAGCTTTCTCCAACATGTGTAGGGCTGCTATTGCACAACCCCCTCTACAGATCAGAGCAACGAAAGAAGCCGCAGGCTTCCACGCGGGGGAGGAACTTTAGGTCCCAGGAGGAGCCCGCTTCCTCTACGGATGTGAGCAACGAGAGAACAGCTACCACATGCCTTGTCGACGATGGACGGGAAAACGTGTTTTGCTATATAGAGATATTGTAGCTGTTCATCAACGAAGGGCTTCTAGATGCCGGCCTTCTAATAAGAAGTGCTGCAATTGCACCATCCCCTCTACAGATCAGAGCAACGAAAGAAGCCGCAGGCTTCCACGCGTTGGGTCCCGTGTCGAGTCCGCTTCCGCCAACATGTGTAGGGCTGCTATTGCACCACCCTGTTGGATCTGAATTAGTTATATATACTGGCCGAGTATATTTGACTTACTTAATTTACCCGCTTTGGTTCGAATTTTTTATGAATGGTGTAGTAAAAGAGATTCAGGCAAAATACATCTTTTGATCAACAAAAACAAACATTTAATTTTAAAATCACAAATTATACACTTAACTTCAAATCAGTAATTAAGATATCACAATCACTTCAGCTTCTCCGATAAGTACAATCAAACTCTGTTAAGATAAATCTGTTATCTCTATATCACAGTCTTTTCATAGTTCCTTAAGTTCCAAATACAATAAAAATTGCAGTGATACCTCTTCATAAACAGACACTTTTAATTTTACGCTTCTTTTAATTCTCCGCGATAGTTACTGTTAGCATCAGGGAATTCTAAGATGAAACTCACAGACTTCTCTGAACAGAAATATTAAAGTTGGAATAATCTTACCGTTAATCTTCTTCCTTCATCAACATACACACAAACACTTTTTATAACTGTAAACACTTTTAACAATAAACAGCACTCATTAAAATAAATCTTCTAGCATTAACTGAATTAATTTACGGGCACAATACATATAGTCAGATGTTCTTGTATGAAGCACTACTGATTACTCTTGAATTAAAGCAATACACAATAATTCTTTAACTTGGGGTTTTATATGTACAGTTGTTCTTTCCTCCGGCATTCAAATAATTCTTTAGGCACTATAATTCTAAACACCGCTATCATTAAACACAACCCTGTTGCCTCTATTTATTCTCTAGTTACTTCTTACTATGCTTCACGTTTCAGTGTGTCCTTGAAAGGTCGGCCCTGAAAATAAATCTCAACTAAAATATCGCTAGTCATTCAGTAGTCACTCAGCTATCTTCCGTTGCTTTATTTGTTATTCAGAAACTTATTAGCTAACTGCTTCTCAACTTATAGACTTTATTTAGTTGCTTGAGTGACTTGCCGACTCGCTATTATCGCACTGTGATTGCCGAATGCCCGATTCCAACCTAATGCCAATCCTTCTCTCTCTAATAAATCTCTAATCTCCTAATTAATTAATCATTCCAGCGTTCGTCGCTTATATATCTGTTTTTTCCCCTAAATTGCTCACGTCATTTCTTTCTAAAACTCTTTTCAATAAACCTCACGTGATGTTCCAAAACGTGCTCGCTCACTTACGTTTCCATGACAACAAAACAAAATATAATAAAATTGAGCTATTACATAACGTTAAACTTTACAAACAGGAATAAATAAGGAATATTTACATTTCAAATAATACGCAGTTAATTTATCAAATACAAATTCTTATAATATTAACATAGTAATAAATAAAATAGCTTAATAATATTTAACACAGTCTTCATTATTAATACATATATCTTGATTAAATAATTAAATATTAAATAAAGTTAAAGGTAGTTATATGAATATTAAATTGTAAAATAAGTTGTTTACATTAAATAATATTTACAAGTCTAGCCTTTGTGATGGAAGATCATGTTGGATTCTGAAGCAAATAATAATTACTCTAATCTCTACATAATCAGAATCCAACAACCCCTCTACAGATCAGAGCAACGAAAGAAGCCGCAGGCTTCCATGCGTTGGGTCCCGTGTCGATCCCGCTTCCTCCAACATGTGTAGGACTGCTATTGCACCACCACCTTTACAGATCAAAGCAACGAAAGAAGCTGCAGGCTTCCACGGGTTGGATCCCGTGTCGAGCCTGCTTCCTCCAACATGTGTAGGACTGCTATGGCACCACCACCTCTACTGATCAGAGCAACGATGGACGGGAAAATGATTAGCCAAAAGGGGGAAAGTGTCATGGGGATTGAGTTGGCTGCCACGAAGCGAGCGGATTCTGGTAGGCGATGCATAGTGTTTCTCACAGAAGCGGACTACACCACAGTGTCATGAGGGGAGAAAAAACAAAATTACTTTCGGCCAAACCACTTAATCAGTCAATCGTCACTCAACCAATCCAGTCTATAATTCATATACACTTAGGAAAATTATAAATGATAAAAATATACAGAATTATCATTCCTGTATAGTATTAAATTAATTTAATTTAATAGTTGTTAAAGATACCATGTTATTTTAATAGTATTAAAGTATAATAATTCTGAAAGGAACTATAATATAGAATATTATTGATACATCTATATTTCATAGCTAAATATTAAAAATCTAAATTTAAAAAAATTTTCTAGAGATTTTTTGAAAATATAACCTTTTGTTCGAAGTTGCATTGGTTTACACTAATTGAACACTCACATTCTCATAAGTTCTCTGGTAAATTTCGAACTTTAAAGTTTTTTTTATATTTGGCTATAAAATATGGATGGATCTATAATATCCTCTATTGTAACCTTTTCCTTATTTCAAATTACAGCTTTTCGGCAGTATACTTTGGTACAAAATTCTTTTGTTTAAATTTTCTACGATCATTTTCAGAATTGTTTTAATTTTCTTTGTACTTCACGGAATTACTTGAAATAATTAACGATACTGCAGTTAACCGAGAAAAATGAGTTCTTTTTTTTAACCCCTAGATATGCATATTATGCGACTAAATTCAACAGCGAAAACTTTCTTTTCTATTTTCCGGTTATTGTACATATTGAGAAAACTGTCTTGTTTTGCAAGCAATACATCATCTGAAAGCTTGTAATTTGGGCCACATGATAAGGAAATAAGAGAAAGTGCGCGATATGTCGGTTAAAAGGACCGTCTTATCTGGGATACTCATTAGGCTTAAACATGAAATGATGTCATTAATTACAGACCGAAACGCCTTTCCTTTTTTATTTAGGAACGTTCACGAATGGTGACAACAAAATCCTTTGTTTGATGTGCATAACAACCGAACGACTCAGTGAGCGCTACACGTAAATAACGTTTGTTGTATTGCGAATGTTGAACACAAGGTGGCGACATTTAGAAACTTTTTGATTGGAAGTAAATTAGCGGGAAACGTATTCTGTTTGCAAGCGACTGGCTATGAATATCGCCATGTTTTTGATCGGTGCAAGCTTTTTAGTTTTCGATTGAATTATTTTTAAAACCTGATTAAACTGAAAAAAAATATATAAATAAATAAATAAATATATTTAAAATTTATGTATTATTAATATATTATTTATTATAAATAAAAATATATATTCAAAATAAATTTATATAAATATTTATATAAATCTTATATAAATTATATAAGAGTTCCCAAAGTGAATTAATATTCGATTTAGATATAGACGTATTTAATGATTACTTTAGCAGGTTGCGAATCGTGGATTTTGATGCCGCATAGGTTGTAAATTTACTGACTCGTGTGAGATGGGGAATGCAAAGATAGTGAAACTAGAGCTATTAGAGAGGGTAACGAGACTAACAGAGCATGATATAATTATTTGTATAGAATGTGATGATTGTAGTATTTTTAGGGGATGGAGCAAGCAACATGAGGTAAAGGGTATGGCTGATGATAGCAAATGAAATGCAGTCAAAAAGAAAAGTTTAATATGGGATTAGTGAAGTGGCGAGCAGTACAGTTGAGTTCATCTGGTGTGAGATAGATGCTCACAGGACAAAATATATAGTTGGTTGCTGCTGTAGGCGAGGGATGATGAGAATGGTACGCGTCGGACTTCAACGATGGGAAAATAGATTGGAAGAAGGAAAGGTCACATGAGTGAAAGGATAATGTACTATATGCGGCTATTAAGTAATAATTAAGGCAGAATATGATAGAATGTATTAATGAATTAAGAGTTCTGGATCTTGTGATTGAATTCGAGGATTTGTTTATAAAGAAGGTGGCTCTATTGCCGCCAATTGGTGAAGAGCGATCGTATAGTTTGAATTGTTATTTATTTTATTTATTTATTTTTTTTTTTTGCTAAAGAAAGGTTACGTGTTGAATTCCAAAGATAATAATTATGACAAACTCAGGAGATTGCTTGGAAAGGTGCCATGGAATGACAAACCAAGGGAAGGATGCTAGTAGTACATGAGAAATGGTCAAGAGGTGTTTGAAAGAAGGAACAGCAGTCATGGGGATAAATAAAATAAGAATTAAATGGATGAGTAATATCATTAAACAGGAGCTGCTAAAAAAAAAAAAGAAAGAAAGAAAAAAAGAAAATTAACTCAGCTAGTCAAACACAGTCCGAAAGCGTTCTGTCAGTATGTGGCTGGTAAAAGAATAGGAAAGTGAGAGATTTGGATAGGAAGCTAGTGAGGTGGATAAAATGGTGGCTAATAGATACAGTCCAGACAGTAGGTTTATGGAGGAAATGAATTCAGGAGGTGTGTGTGTGTGTGTGTGTGTGTGCGCGCGCGCGTGCTGCAAGGTTTTGTACTCGGACCACTGCTGTTTAACTTATACATTAATGATATAGGAAATGATCTGAGGGGAATTCACTTAAATGCTGGCGATCAGGGGCGAATTTTCCATGCTTGCTGCGCAAGCTCATTAATTGAGAAAGAAGTAACATTTATTTGTTAATAAATGCATGCGTTTATAAGCATTCCATTTAGGCTTTTATTTTTGTAGACAGAAGACGTCTTAAGCTTGCGCGGCAATAATTGAGCTTTGCATTGTGTATTGAAGGATGCTTGCTCGTCTAGTCAAAGCTACCTTGGCTTGCTCGGTTGTAGAAGCTTTCAGGTCCTTGCAGTAGCACTGTGGTTTCATGCGCGCATAGCCATTTCCACTCCCTACACGTCATCTTAAACACAAGACCATACGCAGTCAAAGTAGAGAGCTTCAGCCAGCCTTTACAAGTGTGCGTGTTGCTTGGGAAAATTAAGTTAGAACCAACTTTTTATGATGATGTTATTGACCAGTTCATAAAGAAGAACCGTAGGGTAGAATTTGTATTCAAGTAGCTAAATTGAAAAAGATAGAATATCATTTGTAAAATAATTGTTGTATTTGTATGATTAAATGTACATAAATTTCTAAATATATAGTTTTAAATGGTCAGTAATTCATTATTCCGCTAATCAGACTTCAATCACACCTCTCACGCTTGCTCTTGTTATCACTCCCTGAATGATAACAAGAGCAAGCGTGAATTTCAAGACCAGCATTCTCCCCTGCTGACGATCTAAAACTGGGTAGTTCAATACTTGATAAGAGTGATGTGAAACTTTTGCAAACGATATAGCCTAACAGTATGGGCAAAGAAAAATGGCTATTAGTTTAATGTGACAAAGTGTAAGGTGATGCATTTTGGAATGAAAGTAATTACCAGCTATGCACTACACTGATGGAATTCTGTAGCACTACACTGATGGAGGCTAGGGATTTGGGGATGCCAGTGGACTCTAGGTTAAATTTCAGGGGCCATATTGCAAAAGTGACTAAAATATCTCCTAGGATTATGGTTATTGAAGAACACACAAGCCAGAGACAAGGAGGTTATATCACTTTATCAGAGCCTGTCTGGACTACTATGCAGAAATTTGGTCGCCTGAGTCCCTTTAGCGATGTAGAGGTGGAAAAGATCCAGAAGCGAATGATCAAGATGGTGGCAGGTCTATGGAATGCACCTTATGAGGATAGCTTGAAGATTTGTGAGTTATAGAAATTGCCTGATAGGAGGAATGGGGGGGAAGGAAATAATATCGACTGAATTCTTTAAAAGTTATAGGATTGATACAGATGAGTTTTATGTACATGTGGAAGAACTGCTGGGGGGGGGGGGTTATCCTTGTAAATTAAGAAAATTTATTCAGCAAGGAGGTGAGAACTAGAATTTTTGCTTGGAGAATGGATAGCAAGAGGCAGTTATGAGCTCTGCGTTGGTGAAGAATCATTATTATTGGAATCAGAATTATAAATTTCAATGTTAAAAATGGGAATTACTTTTTTTTCCCATTCGTTTGGTTAAATTATTCCAAAATGTCTCTAAATCTTTTCCTGCATATTTATATCATTCTGAATTTATCTTCTGCTAATTTTCCTTTTGCGAGGCAAATTTCTAATTCTCTTGTTATAACTTATTTCTATTATCAGCTTGCAGAGTTATTTGTGATTATCGGTGCAAAATTTTGAATAAAAATTATTCATGAGCAGAATGGGTCAGTAATTTTTTATTTTTAATTCATTGCTTTTTTTTTTTTTTTTGGCTAGATGGGTGAAGCAAGAATTCTTTTCATATTCCCCTTTATCTGTAGAAGAAAATGTGTGGATAGGATGTTATAGTGCTATAAGCTCTGGTCATGGTGGGGTAACGGCAATAGCCGACCTCAGTAAAAACTTCATTGGCTACAGCATTGCCCGTTACCCTCTGATTGAGAATCGGAGGGTAATCTCAATCTGATTCTCAATTAATTGGTTCTTTCTCATTGCTTTGTAAGTCACTTCTAAATAGATATTTTAATAATAAACAAAATAGTGTATGCCGATATTTTAATTAATCTCTGGAATTTTTCAGAATATTTTGTTTATTTTGATTATTTAGCTGATTATTATATTATTAAGGATATTCAATAATATATTTAATTTAAGATTTAAATAATTAAAAAACGATTTTTGCTCTGCAATTGTATCAGTTAATATTTTTCTAATTTCATTATTATTCTAATCATTCATATTTACGTGCATTGGAGTGAAGCTTGGGAATATGAATTAGCACTCTTTATGTTCTAGAAACAACTGCTTATCCTAGTATCATCGTCTTCCAAAACTGACAATAGAAAATTGTCATTTATTACCAACACACTTATAATCTAAGAACTATTTAAATGTGTATTGTTAAAATCTTTATAGTCTTTTCTGTTCTGTGTAATTTTTATTATTCATTGTTTTATTGTTTAAAGTCCGATACTTGTCACCGTATGACATACAACTATGAGAGTGTATTTGTAATAAAATTTTAATTTAAAATTTCTCTCGGGATTGATATTGTTTTCATGAGTATAATAATAAAGAATAACTTCATAAAAATTAAACTGGGTTGCTAACAGTTAGTAGAACACGATCACCTTGAGATTTCTTTCTTTTTTTTTTTTTCCCTGGCTATTTCTAGTTATAAATTATAAGCGTTAGTGGAGAAAAATGTTCATTCTTGGGATATCTTGTGCACATGCGCCATGAGTGGATTGTTGTTGTGTTGTTCTATATAATTGGTTATGTACTAAGAGAGTCTACTATAAATACGTTTAGTATACTAAAACCATAAATACGGAAGTTATTAATAAACACATATAAAAATTTGTTAGTTGATATTATTTCTTTCATCTGTGGATGTAATTTCCGAAACTAAAGATGATTCTGTCTAGCAAAATTGTCAAAAGAATCGCCAAACCTATTAGATAATTGTATAAATATTTATTTATTCCCAACCTTTGCAGCGTCATCTTCCAAAGTTATAGATAAGCTAGCTCAAGTTAAAAATGTGTGCCACCACTTCCTATATCATTTGTCAAATTGAATCAACCATCTGACAGTGACTTATTCCATCAGGTGTCACGCGACAATCTCCTCAAAAACCATGTAGGACATTTGTCGCAACACGTGTTTATATAAATACCGGACTGACAACCAAATAACAACACTGGTACATTACACGTTTTCTTTTTAAATCTCAGTTTATTTATTTAATGCATCTGTTGCCCATACCTCATGGTAAGTGTACCCATATAACGATATAATAAAAGAATTTACGTGCTCGAGATTTAATAGAAATAAACTACGCGTACACGCGATTCCCATCCTCTGACATCTTAAGACAAAAGCAGTGTTTCTTTTTTTATATAAAATCACCGAATAATTCAGTTTGTGTTGATAAATTTTTTTGCGAGGTTATGTATTGTTTTGTGCGACAAAACACTACATAACCTCGTTTGCTAGTGTAAGCTTTTAAAATAATAATCATAACACAAAATCGAAATATTATATTTGATAAAAAAATAAAAAATCAAATAAAGTATAAAATTATCTTTCTCTATCGCACACAGCAAGAACTATTTCATTCGACATCGGAATGGTATTACTGAATTTATAATTTTTACTATATAGATCACTTGCGAACAGTCCCCCCCCCTACTTCTAGACAGCTTCCCCGCGTGTCGAAAGACCTCAAAAATCATTCACACCCACCTTGTTACAGACAGTATTACAACACATGCCTTCTGGCAAACTAAACAAACAGCTGATTTATCACCAACAGAAAGAAAAAAACACTCTCGACCCCAATGCCCTATTGGTGTTCCACATTTTCAACAGCTGATAACCTACGTCTCGGTCGACAACCCTACTCAGAGCTATGCGTGAGCCCATCCTTCCGCTGATCGCTAACGATATCTTTTAAATATCCAAGAGGGAATTCGGGGATATTTAAAACATCAAATCTGAGTTTTAAGATATTCGATGATAATTAGATTAATATTAAAATAAACTAGTTGTTTTTACTTAAGCAGGTTAGCAGAATATTTTGCTTCCTTAAGTTTTCTAATATAGTGGTTCTCACCCCCTTACTCCTTTTCGCTGTGTGTGAGTACTGAACAGTAATTTTGAAATTTTCGACACAAGAAATGGCAGTTCTACTTAAAATAACTTAGGTAAGTGATCTTTATTCTGTAGCCCACATTAAAAGAATCGAGTATACTAATTAACATACAAAAAAAGACTTGGTATGTTATAAAGAGAACTAAGCTACATAACGTTATCAGCGTATAGTTATTTGATTCTCATAAACTTGAGAAATCTATTTACTGTTAGATTATATTTGTAATTTTGTGTTTCACTAATAAATATGTGAAACAGCTTCTGTCTCTACTGAATGCTTTCAGTACAGGCAGAAGAATAATCGAAATACAAGGCGATACTTCCCACTAATTCGTAGCATCTGGAAGACTTAAACATTCTTATAATGACACCGTAATCAGATTGTAATTTTGTAAAAAGCCTTCTAATTCCTATTTATTACGCTCTTTGTAAATCTTTAACATCGCTGAAAGTTGCCGTAAATTAATCAAGAGCACAGTGCACTGACGGAGAAAGGTGACATTGTCGTATAACTGGAATAGATAAAATCACACTGCATCCCCACTTGTGTTTCTGCAATACGGCTATCATCGGTACCTTGACGAGGGTTGTCGGAACACGAGGTTGCACATGAGAGAACAAGGACAAACTCAACCGGGATGATTTACGGAAGGTATATACAAAAGAATGACGGTGTGTCATCAGATGGTGATTTTTTTTTTATTACCGAACGGTCCAAAAAAGAGATTAAGATAAGAAAGAGTTTAAGACCAAAGGAAATGAGGAAATCATCTTAATGTTGACGGGGAGGGTGGGGGGGGGGGAAGACATCCCTTTATAAGAGCAAGCTACTGTTTTCCGCATGACTGGCAGACATCAGAAACTTCCTTCGTTTGGCATTCACGGAAACCGGTCCCTTTCGTGATATTCTACTTTTATGTATTGATTTTCTTGCTAAATCGCTCGTGTCATCTGGTGAGCACATACTTTCATACACACTCCAATCAAAAAAAAAAAAAAAAAAAAAAACCGCGCCATTCCACCCTGCCAGGCAGCACTGATTTACCGTAAAAGCTAGCTTATACGATGATGGTGAGATTATATAAAATATATCAGATTTTATATATAATAGAAAACGATCATAGACCCTCTCTAATGGTGCTATTGTTAATAACAGGTCTCATTTTAAAATATACCTATTATAAAAATATGTAATTTTTTTCCACGTAGAAACTAGCATTGAATATATTTAAATATAGTAAGATTTCTTAAATATGCATAATCTTATAAAAATAAATACAAAGTAAAATGAAAACTTAAGAGGATAAATGTTTTTTAGAATGATTTGACTGTATATCTTGAAAGAAATTATTCATAAACTTCCTCCACCTATTAGTAATTTTTATAAATATCTAATATTTTGTATGCTGCAATTCTGTTAACAACTAAAAATCAGTTTGGATGAATTAATCGATCGTGAAATGAAATGCGGCGATTGATTCATTCAATCCAATACCCTTGAAGGGTAATGGATGGCAATGCTGTAGCCAATGAAGTTTTAACTGAGGCTCGGCTATTGCTCTTACCCTCCTGCCATGATCAGAGCTTTAATAGCTCAATAACACCTTATCCTTACACTGTCCTCTACAGACAACGGGGAATATGAAAAGCATTTTTGCGTCGCCTCTTTAAGCCAGTCCTTGTAAGGACTGTTAACAACTCATTCATTCCTGATTTCATGTTGTATAGTAGGCGTTCGTTGCTTAGCGTGCGCAGAGCAGAAATTATTCCCGACTACTACCAGGAAACACACACATTTAATCAAACAAATTACATAAAAGCCTCAGTATCATTGCTACCAAACAAAGAGACAGATATTGGCTTATTTTTGACCATCATCATCACCAGGCGCTAACGTAAACCCTTTTCTTTACTAATTTAGTCAGAATCCGGGTCCAGGATTCATCAATCTATCCATCTAGACAGGATTCATTGTGGAGAATGGGTTAAGGCAAGGAAAGTAGACACACACCGACTTGCCGAGTATGTGGCTTATAGAAACAGTTGAACATTTTTTCTATGACTGTCTGCTCGCACTAAAGATTTAGGTTAGTGTAAGTAAAGTTCCGAATATTTACAGTCGACGAAGTAACGTGCTTACTCTTACCTGTTAAATGTAGGTTATCAAAATGAGGGTTAACTCTTGCAGATGCTTAAAAAAAAAAAAAAAAAAAAAAAAAAAAAAAAATCCAATGCGTTCTATTCCCGTGTACGATCACAGTGCACATTTTTCAGTATTTATTTTTTTTAGTAGTGTTCGCTTTTTTTTTCCCCCTGCGACGTGCTAAATATTAACAGAGGAATGTAAGACTTCTGTGTACTACACTTCTCTAAAGCTATGCTTTTTTTTTTTTTTTAATTTTGCGCATGGCTAGAGACAAAGTGCCCCTGCCGTTGTGTGATTGAAGCAAAGAAGAAGAAATGACAACATACATTGTCATTTCGACCATTACGACTAAGTACAGAGAAGGAATATATTGGCCGGAATTTATTTTGCATAATACAATATTAGTTAACTCATTGAAAAAAAAAATGGATTGGATTCTACAATAAAATTTGATAAGGTTTCTATTGATCGCCAACAAATCTCATTATACCTAGAATAGACGTAGAATTCCAATAATATCTTTACTTCATTCTATTGTCAAAAAATGAGCACTTCAACAATCAAGAGGTACAAAGACATAGAAAAAGAGAGAAATTTTTAAAAAATTCGAATAAATACTTAAAAGAATTTAGAAATTGGAAAAATCTGCTTTTGTAGAAAGATCATTATTTAGTAATAGCATGCTTTTCATATACACCCTACAAGTTTAAAGATCTAAATAAATAAATAGGGTTACCTGGGTAAATTTTGCCCAACTGTTGTCAGTAGTTGCTAACTCTGTTTTCAGACAAAATTAGCTGAACTAAAATGGCCTGAAGCAGTTTGGATAATTCACTCTCTTGCTATTGGTCATTTGGATAATAACTTTGTTAGTACTCACTCAAACAGTAAGGAAATTATATCTTCAGTGTCATGAGTGAATTTAGTATGTCCTAATTATCATAATCAGTATATTCAAACTAGAAGAATCAATTAAACTTGTTCCCCTCACTTTAATTGTCCAGGAGTTGGGAGCTATTATTTTCGAAGCAATAAAGAATAAAATAAATAGAAATAACTTTGCTCAGTTTGGGGAAAACTCCGATCATGAATATTTATATATAAATATGAATCCTCCTTATTGTCTTTCACAATCATTTGTGATCACGCAAATCCATTTCGACGGTGTTGTATTAGTTTCCATTCTCTGTTGAGTTTTTCATATTTTTGCATTAAATAACCAACACATTTAGAGTACAAGTGAAGGAATAGCAAGATGTACCACCTTTTGTTTTCTTAAATTAAAATATTTTCATTTAAAAATTTTCAAACGAAAAACTAAGAAAATGCACCATCCTTCGTAAATAAAATCATTTTTAAAAGATAAAAAAAAAAAATGAAGAATTTATGAAGTGTAACTCAAATATATATATATATATATATATATATATATATATACGGTATTCGCAATTATGGAATTTTAGTGACTATTATACGTAGTGTGAAAATATTTTTAAAATAATACGTTAATTAAAAAATAAAATAAAGTTGTATGTTAAATTAAATAATAGTTAAAAAAATTTTTTTCTAAATAAAATTTATTATGTAACTTTTTTGGTTGATATCACTAAAGCCACCATTCAGATTTAACTATAGAAAAGAAATATAAAATCAGTTCTTTGAAAGAGTATTGGATTGATTCATTTAATCCAATACTCTTGGAGGGTAATGGATGAGAATGCTGTAGCAAATGAAGTTCTAACTGAGGCTCGGTTATTGCTGTTACCCTCCTGCCATGTTCAGAGCTTTAATAGCTCAATAACACCTTATCCCTACACTGTCCACTACAGATACCGGGGAAGATGAAAGCAATCTTGCTTCGCCCCTTTAAGCCAGTCCTTATATAAGGATAAGGACTAGTGATAGGTATATATATATCGGTATTTTTACTGCTGGATACTCTTGTCTTGGTAGTTTTTTCGTCCTTCAAGAAAATGGAACCTTGAACTTATGCTCTTTCAGAAAATAAGTGCCTGTTACGTTTAGTGCCGCGAGGTAGCGAAAGTTGTATGCTGTAATCTCCCTTGGAAACTATGATTCATTGATAGTTTGAGCTCACTATCAGGAGATCGGCTACATACTGATAACTACTCTTTCTCCCTTTGGCAATAAAAGGCGTTCGAATTAAAGTAATAAAACGACATAATAGACTTTATTTCATATAAAGTATCTGTATAGCCCGTTTGCATTGTTACAACATGCTCAGAGATTCCTCTGCATTGCGTACGTTCAATCAACAATTGTTAGCAGAAAGTGTTAAGTCTGTTTTAACCATAACTAGCGGAACCAAAATGTCCTGAAGCAGTTTGGACTGTTTCACTGCGCTGTTGGCCATTTGGAGAGTAGCTTTATACCTTAACAAATTTCTCCACTACGATAAGCGAACCATGTATATCCGACCTACAAATCTCTGTTCTTCCGTGGAGCGAGGGGGGGGGAGGTATTTTGCATATAAGCTGCGTAAGTGACGTTTACATATATCTGCATAGGGATTTCCGATTATTGGCTGTATGTTTAGTTTTCGCATAAGAACGTTCAGCTCTCGAGTGTCCTGTATTGCAAAGATTTTAATATTCACTATATGAAACACGAACAAAGTAAGACCTCTAGTGCATGCAAAAAAAACCAAGCACTTTGAATATCATGGCCATAATTCAAAGCATACGTGATTTAAAATTGTCACAAACAATGAAGGTAATATAAGGTTTTTATTTCTGATAGACATTTGGCTCTTTTTAGTACAAGGTGTGTCATAATTAGGAAATGACAACAAATTTGCAAATATTTCAAAATGGAGTGGACAGTGATATTTTCACTGGAGAAACAAATACCGGTATTAAATTTTACTTCAACTACACACTTTTACTAACATTCAGCGCTAAAAATTAACTTTTTAGTTGTTTAGTATTCCGTGGGTCTTCCTCTTGCCTTTATTACAGCTTGGCATAGGCGTCCGCAGAAAATTTTCCAGGGGGAAGCTTGGAGACTAATAATTACATCAATAAATTATTTTATTATTTTTTTTTTTCACAAATAGATCCCGGGGCGGGGGACTTCCCCGTTTTCCACCCTCTGCGGACGCCCATGATCGGCGGGCATTGACAAAATCAGTTTCCTGATGGATGCTACTGTCAGTTCTTGGTTCCATACGCTTATAATGGCTTCTTGGAGCTTCTGAAATGTTTTTGGCTTCTTGTCTATTGCCGTCTGCATTTGGTACCACAAATTCTCACAGGATTTGAGATCTGGGCTGTTTCCTGGCGACGGTATTCGCTGAATCGAGTGTTCATTGAGCCACTTATTAACCTGCACCAAAAACCAAAGCTTTTTAAGTATTACACTCATTTCGTTTGGTACAATCTAGGGTTATAATAGCATTACTTACACATTTTTGCCCTATGAAAAGGAGCAGAATCACCCTCAGTAAAGTGGTCTTTGATAGTGGGCAGTAATTCTACTTCTAAAATTTTGTGCATTTACTGAACCTGTTGTGAAACGCAAGCGACCAACCATGATGCGACATGCAGCCCCAGATTATCTGATTGGCTGAGAATTTGACTGTTGACACCAGATAGTCAGGGTCGAATTTTTTCCATGATCGTCTTCGAACTGTCTGTCTGCTCGTCGGCGTCCTGTACTTTAAGCTTTTTCTCATCAGAAAAAAAAAAATTAATGTTTTCCACTGATCAGGGGGTTTATTTCACACGTTTTTTGCTAGGCGTTAACTGCACGTAACTAGCATAGCGATCTCAGCACGAAAATGCGAAAACTAGCTCTTGCTCTATTTATAGCATAAAATATTCTGACGCAATAGTAGCAACTATTGCATTATACAGAAACCCATGAGAATGGTAGATGATGCAATACAAAAATATCTAATGATAAACCAATGAAAATGACCATTTAACTACTAAAAACTATGTCACGTGATGAGGTTTCTATGAACATCAGTGTTTGCAATTTATCAGGATTTCTTTTCAGAAGAATAAATTAAATTTCATCGTTTTCCTACTTTAACCTTTGACCTACCGCAAAGCATTATTCGTTAGTTGTAATTTCTGTATAATAAAAAATAACTATGTTCATAAAGAATTTTTCAAGAATTAGAATCAAGTTATTCTCGAAGAAAAAAGAAAATGCGTTTAGTTGGTTAAAAAGTGTGTTTAAAAAAAAATCCGACTTTAACTTGAGTTAGCGTCAGTTATTATCTCTTAAATTATATAGGAAATGTATAATAATGGACTATGATAGACTATTTCTGACTAAAATAATTCATAATCATGTGGGTATAATATCCTGTGGACATTCTAGAAGTCCAAAATACGACACACCCTTATGCTGGTGTTTGTAATTAAACCTGAGATAATAACAATAAATTAGGGATTACAAGACCCGACTTCAGTAAGTGCCTGGGCATGCGTTTTTTTTCAAATGTGCAATTACTGCAATCATAACATCTGCTTTATTGATAGACGGTCATTGGTATCGCCAATAGTGCATTGACTTTGGGGAAAACTAAACCGGTGATAAGTAGAATGATAACAACTGGATTTGCAAAGCATAAGTTTTGCTATTATGATATTTTAATAAATAATAAATTAACCTCCGGGATTTTTATGACCCTTTTTCATGATCAGATTGCTTTCATTCTTCCGATCCAGACACCTGCACCGAACTAATAACCGAAATAAGCCTCACTGGAATGAGGGCCTTCATTCCCCCTCCACTGTGTCAAAGCTATAATGCAGCGAGGGGGGGGGGGGGGGAATCAAAGTACTGTTTTAAAGAATTTTGAGAGTTTTCCTACTCCTTTCGGATGTTCTAAATATTAATTAACACTCGCTAATTGTTTATCCTCTAATTGAATATTTATCTTCATCTCTTAATACTATTTGAGTTTTTATCTGCATACTGACGTCAATTAAAAACGAACGTATGTAAATTTATTTGGATAGAAGTATCACCACGTTAGCCCAGGTTCTTTTCTTCTTTCCTCTCTTAAGTTCATAATTGATTCCGGTGTCTTTTTAAAGAACTTAATCTTATACCAGTAATATAATCCTTTGGTTTTGAGAAAATCAGATTAAACTGAATCGAATATATAACTACTCACTTGTTCGATAATAAATATGTAGGCAAAGCTAACTGTGTAGTTGAAATACACAAAGTTTTCAGAAATGTTCTTTTAGCGCTTTTGAAGGTTTATAAAATCCATTAACAATTTTCATTCTCCACAGGCAACTGTTTTAGCCCTAACTTTTGAAGAACTCAGTGGACAGTTCAATCTCCAGAGGTAGCCAATCAGAGATAGCTGATCCAATATAGCATCCAATGAGGAGACGACTGACGAGTGCCGCCATCTCGTGGTTCCTACTACGCTATGCTATTGCCTAAAAAAAGTGTGAATTTTTACTGTCGGAAACCCCTCGAAGAAAAGGTTATAAAAAATCCACTGTTTTACAGTATATTGTTTTTTAATGCAAAGAATACCATGGGGACTCATGTTGAACATCACTTTTGTAGACATTTGTCTTGGATCTTATGGGTCTATGAAGTCAAGAAAAAGATAAAGGAGACTTTATGGAAGAGAGGTTGGTTAAATGACTGCTATAAATAAACTCCATCGCATAAAGGAAATCTAAATTTATGAACTGTCTCGTTACACACTGACATTCAAGGACAACCAAAGAAATGATTTTTTTTTATTTAATAGTTGAATGGCTGCAGACATTTTCTATTTATTATCTCTTTCGAAGGCTGTAATATAATTGTATGCATTATCTAATCGCTACTTATTATTCCCCATTTTTATTGAACGAAAAACAAATGCTATTACGTTAAGATACGTTCATAGTGTACCGAGATATCTCGCTGGCCATTAAATGGATCACACGCTAACCTAGGGCATAAAATTCCTTTTGCAAGAAGAACGAAGGTAATATTTTGAAAAGAATGAAATAGAGCAAGCGGGTAGCAGGTTTATTGCAGATTCTACTAGATTGTTATTTCTGAAAGGACTTTATTGTAGCTGGCTTTATCAGTTCCTGCTCTTTCTGTTACAGATAATTCACTTAGTTAGAAAATAGTAGCAGATCTGTTGCCTGTAAATGGCCTCACACACTCGGTGGAATTTTTAGAAAAAGGCAAAATTGATTTTCTGCGCAAATCACTTTTTGCCGAAGATAGGAAAAGCTTGAAGAATAAATTTGATTTGCCACCAAAGAAAGCTTCGCAGTCCGAATTTGAGCGAAGTAGATTAGTCGAAAGGAACTCATTTTAGTCCGTTTAGGGACTTCATAAAAATGATCCTACAAATTTTTGTTCCAAATGGATTCAAAATGCCATTTTTACTGCACGATTCATGTCGGATAGTTTATTGAGACGTCTCTCAACTAAAGAAAAAAAAATCCTCTATTAATATCTCCGTTTTTATTTTATGCAATAATGGCTAGGTTGCTATTAAGAGTTTCATTTGATGAGTGGACACGAGATTGCTATGGCAACGCTCGTATCTCATTTCACCAATTGGAGCGTGTTGATTAGTAACAATGATCTTACACTACAGTTTGTATTTGTTATTTAAAACCGGAAAAAAATCAGAATATAAATACACACAAATGGATGTATATCAACAATATAAAATAAAAACATTGCAAAAATGCATTTTTAAAAGCCGTGACTTGCAGAACGCAGTTGTTTCACAACATACATCATTTAAACATAAATTCCTAAGGTTTCCCGAATATATTTCAAATACATTCATGTGATTTATCGATGCTGCATGTACAGTTATTAAAATATCTCTTTCTTAGTCGGACACGAGCCGTTCTCCCTTAAACAGTAAATTCATGGAACAACTAGAAACCATTAAAAGAGAAGAGAAGAAATGCAGTGAAAAAATATCGTCAGCAGTGCCACCTAACGATGGTAAGTTGTAACTGTATTGCCATTTATGTAAATACAGCTGAATTCTCTTTTTACACGATTTCGAAATAACACGGTTTAGAAAACAGAAGCAATTCTATTTTTACATGGCATATTTTGATTTTACATGATTCAAGAAAAACAAAAAAGGTTGGGTTACAAAAGAAATGTTTTAATGAATGGTTCCATCATTGCCAAAAGTTGAACACTATTTGATGGGGAAAAAAAATCTGGACTTTAAAGTTTTATTGATTATAGACAATACGCCTGCCCATCTCCTGTTTTAGAACACCCAAATGTGGAATGTTGTTTTCTGCCACCTCATACAACATCCTTAACACAACCACTGGACCAGGGTGTGCGATCGCTACTTTCCAAACTTACTACATTAGAAGAACATTCCAATACATTTTGGATAAATTAGATGAGGATAATTTACTGACAGTTATTGATGTGTGAACGAAATTTTCTATTTTGGATTGCATCAAACTTGCTAAGTTGGTGTTATCGGAATTGAAACCATCAACTTTAAATGCATGCTTGAAAGCTACTTGGCCTGAATGCGTGAAAAAGGAAACCCCCCCGTACCTTTTACATACAATCGAATATCCCAATATCATCAGATTTGCACATGCAGTTAATGGAGAAGGATTTGATGATTTTTCGTCTGCAGATATTGAAGAATTGATGGTTGACAGGGTGTTAGTGATGACGAAATAATCGAAGCTGTCCTTGAGAATCTCGATGAAAAAGAAAAAAGTGATGATGATGATGATGAAAAGATTCCACTCACTTCAGGATTAATTAAAGAAGGGCTTCAAATGACTAATAAATTGCAAAGTTATTTTCTTACACATGATCCAAATACTAAACGAGATGAACAATTTAAACGTGAATTGAAGTCATGCATCGTGCGATATGAAGAATTATACAAAGATCTACTCAAAACAGGATCTCAGCGATTAATTACAGAGTTCGTGGTAAAAAAAAAAAAAAAAAAAAAAAAAAAATTCAACCTTCAGAATTATTGGATATTAGTGCTAACTTAGTTCCTTTTACTGAAGAAAATGTTTCGCCATTGCAATATGAAGAGCACAGTCAAAGTGTTTTAATTTCAGTCTCGCACAAAAGAATGCAGCTACTGTCAGAAAGAGATGGAGAATAAAATTTAACTAATAACCACATGCGCGGTGTATTTGGGTCTTTTCGAATTGTGTTTTTATTAGTGACACTGTTTTCTTTAAGAAAAATACATATGTATATACTTTAAATATGTATTTAAAAAAAACTTCACATTAAAAATAAATAGTTTTATTCAATGATTTTCATATATTTTGTTTGAAAGTAACTTATTGTTCGTATCGAGTTTTCACATCTGGAACTATTCTTCTATTTTGTCATATGCACTGTACTCTTTTTACACGGTTTTCATTTACACGGTTTTTGCTGGAATCAATCTACCGTGTAAATGGGGAATTTGATGTACGTTATTTAATGGTTAGCTATTCCCAGAATTTTGAAAAATTTTTTTTCTTAGAATTAAAACAATAATGATTGCTTCTTTCATACATTATTATTATTTTGTGATTGCTATTTAGTTTTTGTGCATACAAAGGACTCACTTTTTTCTCTGTTAGGACCGCCCTGGCTTTAGTTTCTTGCGGATGCAGTTTACTTTTCCGCCACACAAGTACCACTCTGTTGTGAATGGTGTGTGTGTGTGTAGTTCTGCAAATAATCCCACTCTAAAACTTTACTATAAAACTTTTTTTTTAATTCATCCGTGTGTTTATAGATGCTATTCCCAACTGAGAAGATTGGCTACAAGAAAAAGCCATTAAGAAGTTAAAAGAATATTTAATCAGATGAATTCAACTCGATTCTCTCTGTCGCTCTTTCTAAGCCGTTCTCAAACAAAGTAAAATTGGAAAGGAAGAACAGATGAGAGGCCTTTTAGAAATGGGAAAAGTTTCCTAATCAGTTTTCGCAGTCACTCGTAGAAGATGATAAGACAATCCGTGAACTGAGTGCACTGTATTACGTGTTCACGTGACTGTGAATTTACTGGTTGTGCAATCACCGAATAGCAATGAATTCGCAGGCAGTGAACCTCAATTTTTTAGAACTGTCACTTGGAACTAATAGCTTTTTTTTTTTTTAAATCATGGTTGCTTTATTTCCTTCTCTCTTTTTATATGCAACATGGCTACAACTGAGAAGCCCTCAAGGGTTTCCTTTGATAATTTTGCTTTGTTCTAACGTCTGATGAATTACGTCTCGCAGAATCGACAGACCGTCCCTACACACACACACATGCATAGCTTCACCAGATTGTATTTTGACTGTTTAATTGAAGTTTAATTAAACTGCTTTTTTTTTTTTTTTTGCAAAAACTGCATCTAATATGTGTTACAAATGTCTATATGCTCTAGGAAGCCCTACAACACAGTTTTAAGATTCGTGTTCAGCGGATATTATCAGATAATCTACATTCTACCAACATCTTAGACCTTTTAATGAGTCCTCCTTCCAAACACATTATAGTTCGCTCCTCTAGAAAACTCGGAACATAACCCATGTTCTGAGAGAAAGAATGATTTCTATAAATCGACCCTTCTCCCAGCCAATAGCAACTTTTTATTCTATGGCTCTACAACAGTGCCATTTGGAATGACTTTAATGATTACTTTTTTCATTTCATTGACCGAAACACGATCTGACAAAATTATTAAAATAATCCTTGCTGGAATGAAGGCCTTCATTTCTTCACTCCACTCAAAATCCTCAACTCGTATTCAACCTCTTGTTCTTCAAAAATATGATAAAGCAGTCGAAGAAAAAAAAATTCAGCACACCTTAAACACCTTCTCAATATTACTCGCAACGTATGTAGTTCGTAAAGAAATACATTAAGGGATTGATTTTGTCTCCTTAACCTTCCCACGTTAATGAAACAGCGATTATCACTTACGTGCATCCGGTGAAGAGAGGCAGCTGACAAGTGCCGACATCTCGTGAACCCTAATCACTATATATTTGTCTGAGATAGTGTAGGTTCTACGGTCGATTTTTCCTTGCGTTTACAGGAGAAAAAAAAAAACTGTCTGCCCGTGCCAGAGATCGACTAACTCGGGAACCAGTCGAAGAAAGGCTTAGAAAATGTTCTTCTAGTCATATAAGTAATATCATATAATATCATCATCATATAAGTAATATATCAATTTAAAAAGAACTGAATACAAATCCTTCTCCGAAACGAAGACCAACTGAATAAATGTTCGACGGTGGTTGTCAAGGTGAACATCAAAATTGGTTAGTAGCGACATCTGTAGGAGTGTAAAGTGACATCGAGTTTTGTATTTATTATTGAAACGAAAAAACGACAGCTGGCAGATAAGTAAAAAGATGAAAACAAAATAACTGCTTTCCATCTCGTCTTTTGAATAAATAAGGTAATAAAAATTCAAGTGAAATGCGTAAGAGAAGAATCCTTTTCCTTCCTCTGAATTTAAATGAATATCAGAGTTGTATAATACATGGTATCAGAAATCAGTTACCGAAGTCTTATGTATATAGAAACCGTCTGTTGGGCAATGACTGGAATACATCAACCGCTACTGCACATGTCAAGAAAATCATTTGGGGGAATATAAACAAATAAAGGTATCAGTTTCCGATTTGCTGTGGACAAATGAATGGACTGGGAGGGTGTCAGCGTCGTCCCGCTGACACTCTCCCAGTCATCTGTCCACAGCAACTTTTATATTTTCTATGTATCCCCATTCATCTTCACACACTCATTAAGCTCACCCCACAACAACATTTTTAGCACGTTGGTACCATGGGCAAATGAATGGGGGAATGTAAGTGCCGTCCAGCTGATATCATTCATCTGCCCACAACGACGTTTATCTTTAATCTCCATTCATCTTCCCACTCAACTTTTATATTTATATGTCATCCCCATTCATCTGCCCATACTCATGAAGCTAGCCTCGCAACAACTTTTATCTTCACGCACTCTCTGATTCGACCTGCGACGTGTAAACTGTTCCACTCTTTAAGTACGTTGCCCATCCACACACACACACAACCGGCCGATACGAATCGCCTTATTTCCCTGAGGAGTTTTCCATAACCAGCAAAAAAAAAATTTAAGACATCCTCTTATGTGAGGTCCTTCCCGATATCTATAAACAGTCCAACCCACAATGTCAGTCGCAAAGTGCCATTCGCGTGATCGGGTGCATTTTCCCTCCAGCGACCGTACGCCGTATATACCGTACTCATGTGACTTGTACTAATCTTGTTGTGATGGTGGTTTTAATTATATCCGTCCTGTTTTATCGAGAGGTACAACAGTGGTCATCGTAAATCTGGCAGATTCATTAATCGTGTGGTGGATTTATTTATATCCGTCCTGTGTGGTGCTTGTATTCGTTACGTTGTGATGTGTGTTTCTGTATGGATGTTGTTGTCTACATGCGACGAATTCGGTGTGCCAGCAGAGTTGAGCCTCACCGTGACGTCACTTTGCATAACTGTCGTTTCATCCCCGATTTTGGAAATGGATTAATTCCAAAACTAGCAACGGGAATAATCGGAAACTGTAGTCCAAATAAATAATATGATATAATTATGTTACTACTTACTTTTAATCACATGGTTCATCTTCTCGGTCTTTGCAGTGTTGCTGGATATCGGTCAAATTCAGTCGAAGTCGGCACACACACTAAGACAATTTCTGTATTTTTTTTTTTTTTATTTGAAGGAGGGATGAAAATCCTTTCTCACAAAGATAGGTTGTAGAAAACTGCAGGACGATTTTCAGTGCTTCTTCAGATAATTCGGGAAATTCACTTCTCACTGAAGGCGAGATCCAGAATCAAGCCAAACCAAGATCACAGAATTGTATATTAAGCCAACTGTCACTTGAAAGCTCAATTAACTGTTCTTTTTTCGATAACGAAAGGTCGTTCTTGTGACTATAAGCCTGAAATAGATCTCGAACTCACAGAAATTTCTTATAAAAGTTATTCGGAAAATGTTTCAGAATTTTGAGATGGTCACAAATCCTTTCCAGAAACTCAGAATCAACAAAAAAGATCATTTTCCATTAAAAAGGATTCTAATGTCGGTAAATATGCAAATTATCTGTCTTTTACATAACTAATTCATAACACAAGTTTGTTTGTTTTTTCTTTGAATGCCTTTATTTTGTCGTGGACATCAAGAACAGTTAAAGAATTTCCCTGAAGGGAGATATTTAGTTCATTTAATTTCGAAAAAATGTCTGAAAGATAGGATAGTGTTGATAACCATGCTTCGTCACCAAGGAATGATGCAAAATTAGAATTACGTTCATTTACAAACAAAAAACTTCGTGCCTTAATTGAAATGAGCTTGTTAGTACTTTGCCCCTGGAAATCCAGCGAATTTCAGAATGAAGCAAAAGTTGTATATATTCACTGACCATTTCATCACAGAATACTGAAAATAAGCTGTTATTTAGCGGTCGAGCCTTAATAAAATCATCTAGCTTTACAGCCACTTCCTTCTTGACCATATATATACAATCCCCAACTATGCCTGCCTGTAAGGGCGCGAGCTCCATCTGAACAGAAGCCCATGCATTTTTCCCACTGGATCCCTTTATGTATTGTGTAATTATCATCATCATCAAATTCCTGACATGTACTCTCAAGGGGCGTACAGGATATGTTAGTACTACATGAAAAATTTACATCTTTACTAACTTCCTATCTACAATTTTCCTCCAAATCAGTCTGTTACTTGTCAAGACTCCAACATTATCAGATCTTATATTTCTATGGGCTAAGGCACATTGTACCGTATCAATCCACCTATATCTTAGTCTTCCTCTGGATCGTTTTCCTGCCAATCTGGCAGGAAAACGACCCAGAGGAAAATTGACACTTGTTTTGTGTAATTATTGAGAGTGTAAAATATTTCTTCTCCAGTTGTTCAGGATGACAAAGTTCTACGAAACAGAATATCATCATGAATATTGCTATCATGCGATATCTTACGTAGCATATTAACTGCGCATCGTTTGTAACATCAGTAGTCTCGTCTATTTGTAACGCATAATAAGGGCTCTTCTTAACTCTTTCGATTAACTCGGATTCTACGTCACCTGTGACCTACATTATCATTGAAAGAGGAGTCAAATCAACATCTTTTAGTAACTTGTTGCCAAACATAGTTTTTACCACATCTTTTATAGCTGGAAGTAATAAATTTTCCCCCGATAGAATGAGGTTTCTCTATTTTAACTATGCGCAAATTTAAGAGATAGATGCTTCCAGTGCCTTGCTATTCATCGAACCCATGGCCGAAACTAAATCTTTCCCATGATTTAATGTCTCTAATCGTCGCTGAAATTGGCTTTTATTTTCTCCCAATTTTTTTATTTTTCACATCACTATGTTTAGTTTCTAAATGTCGTCGGAGTTTCGCAGGTTTCATGCACTCGTTCGACAACACTTCATAACACAAAACGCATTGAGGTTTCTGTTCACTTTCATCTCCACACCAAGTAAACCCGAATTCCAAATATGAACTTATATTTCCTACTGTATTTTTTCTTTGAACTGCTTGTTTCTTCTATTTTAATAGTATCAGATTTACTAAGGGTTAGCATCACCTGTTTCATTTGCTCTTCTTTTCAAAGTCCTAGTTCTAAGTTTTCCATTATTAAAAAAACGTTTCCTAAAAATATATAAATACTGGGGTTAACTCACAACACACTTCGTCCAAGTGTCATTTAGCACTTCTGAAGGTATACTGAGCCTTGGTTGAAGGAGGAAAACCTTCAACAATAAAAATCAATAAACAACAAGCAATTGGTCGAAATGTGATCACGTGATAACACGTTCACTTCAAATCTGACAAAACAGCAAGGGAAGGTGGAAGCAATAAAAGTATATTGTTGTTCACTTCACCCCTCTTATTATTCGTCATTCTGCATCTACAAATTTAGTGGCAGAATGACGAATAATAAAAGAGGGGTGAAGTGAACAACAACATGGTTTTATTGCTTCCGCCTTTGAACATTCTGACGCTATTTGTTTTTGTTTTTTAAGTCTCCATTTGACTTCAATAATTTTACGTACTTATTCAATTTTGATTTGTTTGGATAATTAAAAAAATATATACTTATTTACTTAATTTAAGTCTACCTGCGGACCACCTGTCCCATCGTCGCGGACACCACAGGTCTGAACATATAGTATAACGCAATCTAATAGAAACAGCTGGCGAAGACGCATATATATATATATATATATATATATATATATATATTGAATATACATTTTAATGTTTGTTTGTTTATTGATTTTTATCTTAGGCCTTTATTGTCCAATTGTGTGGGATGGGGCTTATTGTTGGCCTTATGCTCCCAGTGGGTCTGTGCTTCAAGTACCATGTCCAACATACATTCATGGCTTTAATACCAAAGGTAAGTCATCTTATAATTCTTTATATATATATAAAGCTTTGTTTTATATATATATATATATATATATATATATATATATATATATATATATAACAAATTAAATAATAAAGGTATTCCTTTATTTTTAATGATAAAATTATTACTTAATTATTGAGGTATTTAATTTCTCACAGCTTTTGCGTCTAGACGATGTACAAGTGCTGGCACCTGGTGGCTAAATGAAAGTACTAATACAACGTGGACAAATTACACGCAGTGTTCTAAACAAGACTTTCAAATATTGGATGACATTGATATGTACAATAGTTCTCTTCTAGAGGTAAGTATTAATATTAATTTAATACTTACCTCAGGAATTCTTTGTGACTTTAACTGTTGAATGACGAGAGAAAAATCACATTTTTTGCATACGAGGGACTTGGTATAATGACGTTCACATTTAAATAAATCCGAGCACCGAAAATTAAACCAGGATACGCTGATCGAAAATGGGTGAAAGGCATTGACGACACACCCATCCATCATATTTTTGAAATGCATATAAATGGTTAAAAATTAGTTGAAATTTAAATCATTCAAATATTGTCGACTTGCTTCATATTATCGGCATCATAGTTTACTTATGTGCAGACATTATATAGAATCTAAATGTATTTGAATATTTAAGAGATCTTTATAAAATCATGGATGCTGCAGTATTGCATAAAAATAAAATAATAATAACAATAAAACAATAGAAAAAAGTTCAAGATGACAAGCAATGGGAGATAAATTAACAATTTGCCTAAAAAAACATGTAAAACATCCTAAACATTGGAAACGTAAGATGTTGAGAAGAAGACACCTTCGCTTTACTGATTTACATAAAAATGAAACTTCAGAGAAACAAAGAAAGGGGTTGACAACTGAGTGCAGATTTTCAAAGACAGGAAAAATACCCAAACGAAAGGTGCAAAGAAATTGAAGAAAGCAATATTATGGATAGAACAAGAGATCTGTTTAGAAAAATAAATTATGTTGCACGGAAGTTTATTCTTGGATTAGGAGTTGTAAAATGTAATTCCGAAAAATATCTGATGGAGGAATCAGTGAAAGAAGATGGAAAAAGTATGTAGAGGAATTGTACGAGAAAGATGATAATATTGAAGAAGAATCTGAAAGGAATTTGTTGAGGAAACCACGATAATAGAATGTGAAGTGATATCAGTAATGGAACAGCTGCCAAAAGGAAAAGCTCTTGGAGCAGATGGTGTGTCAGTGGAATCGTTGGGAGAAGCTCGGGATGAAGTAGTGAATATGTTAACCGTAATTTGTCAACAGGTTTGGAAGAAAATATACTGGTCTAGAGATTGGAAAACATTAGTATTCATCCAAATTTAAAAAAAAAATGTCAGAGATTGTGAGAATTATAAAATCATCGCGTTAATTTCACATGCAAATAAAGTTATGCTGGAAGTGATCCAAAAAAGGCTGGAGCCGTATGTGAACAGAGAAATGCCCCAAGAATAGGCTAACTTTAGGAGGGAGTTGAGGTACCAAATAGCAAACATTAGAATGGATTATAAAAAGAACAAGAGAATTTCAGAAGGAAGTATTTATTTGTTTTATTGACTTATAAGAAAGATTTTGATTGTGTGGATCACAACAGACTGTGGATTGTAATGAGATCAATGCGAATACCTGAACATGTAATTCTCTCTTGATAAGAGAGCTGTATGACAACCAAGAAGCTTCAGTAAAACCAAACTTTGGAGAAATAGTGTTCGAGTAAAAAAGAAGTGTGGCAGGGTTGTATGTTGTCTCCCTATCGTTTTAATATTTATGGTGAATATATTATGAGAGTGGCTGATTTACACAAATATCCAGCTGGAATTAAGATTGTTGGCAGAAAAATAAATATGCAGATGATATAACCCTGAGCAGAAACTAAGGAATATCTGGATTGGTTGATTCTATTGGTCAAAACGGAAAGGTACAAAGCCGGGCTTGATTTGAACATCAGCTAAACGAACGTGATGGTTTCTGGCAATAGAAATGAATTTATAATAAAGGAAGATAAAATAGAAATCGTTGAAAGTTATGATTTGTTGGGATCCAGAATCAGAAATGATGGTAAAGGTGAAGATGAAATTAATAGAAGGATAGTCATGGGAAAAAAGTTATGTTAAACCTGACAAAATGAAGAATAGGCGTGAGTATGGTCACGAAAGTGAGAATTGTGAAAGCAATGGTATTTCCAATGGGTAATGTATGCGGAAGCTGGGTTATTAAGAAGAAAGACAGAAAGCAATTGATTCATTTGAATTATGGGCATGGAGGAACTATTAAGAATCCCATGGACTGCAAGAATGACCAATAAGGTTTTAGAGAGTATAAAGATAGAATACGAATACAAAACTATCACATAATAGAAATTGAGTGATAGTTTTGGATACTTTCACACAGATGTGCCTGATATGAATGCTGAAGCACAATCTTTTGTCTAGTTGTATTCCGAGGTGTTTGGTTTCTATTTGCCATGGGATTTTGGTACCAAACAGATGAAAGTTCCTTGGGGAGTGCTAGCCTTCTGGCGAAGAGAATGGTAGCGAAAGAGGTAGTAATAACCGCAGTCAGGTTAGGATGTGTTTTGATCCTATCATGCTGCCTTCTTGGGGCGTGCCGCATTGGCAAGTATCTTTTTAATTTTGTTTGAGTCCGAGGAAATTCTGTTTCCTTTAATTGTGTTTCGAGGTTGAGAGGAAGTATGATTATTTCTTACTTTTGGATATGTTTTTTGGATAGTAGCGACATTCTTTGTAATTTGCAGGATAAAGACCGCCGCAGGTGGCACATTTGGCCGGTGTGGTTAGCCTTGGTACAGGTGTTAGTGGCGTGGTTCTTTCCACATTTCAAACACCTGTAATCAGCTCTACATAATTTTTGAGCAAGGCCATACTTCTGACATCTGTGGCACTGGCATGCTGATGTTCTCTTTCTTAAAGGCTCAGGCGTTATCCGGAGTCCACAGATCGATGTTAAGTCATGAATATTTTTATAGCAGTTTTGAATTTCCACCATGAAAAGTGGCATCGGTCTCTTGTCAGCTCTCAACATTCTGCTCACTTTCACCAAAGGCACGCGGTGATAGCTGAGATCTGTCGCTATCTCCTCAGTGGTGATATCCTCAGTAACTCCTCTTAGTGCTACTTTTAGATTTTTCTCCCGAGCTGAGGGAGAACGTGTGGTATTGCATATTGAGGGTGTCCATTGCTTTGGTTAGATGACGATGGTTTCCTACTGTGGTGGGTTGAATCTTTATGCTCTCGTCTGTATTTTTAGCCCATGAGTAGGCAATATTTTGATCCTTCATGATTGATATAAGCGACTTCCATTTGTTTCTTTCTCGTAGGATGATTGGAGGCACCTTCTCTTTAAACGTTCTTGAAGTATCTCTGTTGGGACTGTCATCATCCATTTTGTCATCTCTGTGTACTTCTTCAGTTCTATGTTTATTTAAGTAAGCTACTTATCTATTGAACAGCTACTACTTCCCACAAACACTAGAGTAAAAATCACTCAGACAATTCCATACCGACAATACAATTTGCTAACTTCACTCCATGATCACAATCTAAAAACTGCATCAATTAACGAATAATTCGATGACAATCACAATTCTAGCAATAGCAATAATTAGTCCTTATAAGGACTGGCTTAAAGGGGCGAAGCAAGAATGCTTTTCATCTTCCCCGTTATTTGTAGAGGACAGTGTAGGGATAAGGTGTTATTGAGCTATGAAAGCGCTGATCATGGCAGGAGGGTAACAGCAATAGCCGAACCTCAGTTAGAACTTCATTGGCTACAGCATTGCCATCCATTACCCTCCAAGGGTATTATTAATCAACGCATCTCACGGTCGATTAACTCGGTCCTCGATCTTGACTCACCCCCCATCACTCCAAGCTATAATTAGTCCTCATAAGGACTGGCTTAAAGGGGCGAAGCAATATTGCTTTTCATATTCCCCGTTGTCTGTAGAGGACAGTGTAAGGATAAGGTGTTATTGAGCTATAAAGCTCTGATCGTGGCAAGAGGGGTAACAGCAATAGCAGAGCCTCAGAACTTCATTGGCTACAGCATTGCCATCCATTACCCTCCAAGGGTACCAATTTTAGTCGCCTCGTACGACATGCATTAACTACATTGGTGCTATTCTTATCCCGGCAACCACACGGGGACGGCAATAATTAGTTCTTATAAGAACTGGGCGATGGACTGAGTCCTTGACTCTTTATCTCGTCATCTGAATGAAGTAAATCTGTGTGGATGGAGTGTTATTGAGCTAAAAAGCTCTAGTCATGGCTGGGTAACGGCAATAGCCGAGCCTCAGTTAAAACTTCATTGGCTACAGCATTGCCATTTGTTACCCTGGAAGTCCTAAAAAGGACTTTCTCCAGACCGTACCCTGTTCCTGCTCAGCAGTAATTAGTAACTTCTATAATCATCATCAAGTATTAGTATTATAAAATCAACCTAGTGTATAGCATGATTATCATTTTCTGTAGTAAATATTTATTAATTTCTTTATAAAGAAGTTTTTTAATTAAGAGTAAATGTATTACCACGTGTTTATAGAATCTGTTTCAATTTTTTTACGAAAAAGAGTTTGCTAAAAACGTCAGTACTCATACAAGAAACAAGAAAGTACCTAACTGTCATGAAATTTTTGCATTACATATAGGTCACGTGTTTCGCGATAGTCTACTCTTATGAGAAGTCTGGCTGGTAAGTATATCCAATCCCTCCCTCCCTATACAATCTGGACATAGATTTGATAATCCCTCCTTAAACTACTATTGACGAGTTTCCTGTTGTAATTGACCCAACTTATCAAAAACATCGACAAAACATGAATCGAATGCTAAACATTGTTTACACATTCTTATATATTTCAGTATAATGTACGTGCTTTAACTAGGAGGCTATTAATCTTCATTTTTTTTCTATTCAACCTTATGGCTTTTAATGAAATTAATAAATGTAAAGAAAGATTATTTATTTTAATTAAATATTTCTAAAATAAATATAACTTATATCGGTACACCTATCAGTTTAATTATGCGTCGTATTATTTGTTTATTGGAAGACACATGAAAAAATTGTGGAGAAATAACTTACTGGTGCATATTTTATTATTTGAAAAGATGGCTTTTACTCTCTTCCTAATGAAAGGACAATACGTAAGATCAACTCAGTCTGCTAAAACATCCAAACATTATCGAAGTTAACTTATAATCAAAATTGAGAGGTAACCATTATTTATGTGGCAATCTAAAACAAACTTTTGTTTTTTAGCCTCATCTGCCAAACATCAAGTTAATTTCGAAATTTGGGTACACCACTTCATTAGTCTCGCTGATAGTCGCCTTTTTTATCTTAGCCTTCTTTAGGTAAGTTACAGCTGTTTGTACAATATAATTATTAATAATAAGATAAAAATATTGTATGCGTTTTACAGTAAGAGTGAGGTTGATAAAATTATACCAGGAATGTTAAGTCACATTCAAAGTTAACTTCTACTTGCAGATATCTCAACGCAAGTACATAGTAATAATTTCAATGAAATTTTTAACTTATTTTTAAACTTTACTGACTCCAATGGTGAAGCAAGATGCTTTTCATAATCCCTGCTATCTGAGTTGGATACAGTGAACGAAAATGTTTATGAGCAATGTGCTCTTCCTGAGATGGCAAGGGGATTATAGATCATTTCTTGAGATTAGGATGGCTTTAGGTCTTCTGTGTTTGTAGACATCCGTTTCATCATAGTCAGCAACTTGTTGCACCAGTAGATTGGGATGTGTAGACTTTGCTGCAAGAGACTGAAGGAAAGAGTAGATATAAGGCATATTGGTGTCCCAATGAAGTTGAACATCTTTTACAACTATGGAACGTTCAGAATCTTACGTTGTTTTGCACTCGCTGCAATTTGAGGATATTAGTATCGACGGAATGGCTCTATGCTGGCGAAGCATATGTGATTATAGGTCGAATCATCAGTTTGTAGAGGAGCAGTTTGATTCTGGTGTGTAATTTACTGTTTCTGTTTATTAGGGGATAGAGCTGGGCGATGGCTTTTGATGCCTTTGCACACGAGTCCTTGATGTGGTGTTGAAGGTGGTCTTTTGTTTAGTAGTACACCAAGGTATCTGACTTCTGTTTTCCTAGAAATTTTGGTGTTAAACAGAAAGACGTTTTCTGTAGAAGATACTGTTCTTCTGGAGAAGAGCATGGCTGTGCTCTTCAATGTGTTTACTTGTAATCTCCAATAGGAGAACCATTTTTCTAATATTTGTAAGTTTTCTTGAAGTTTTTTGGTGACTAGGTGTGGACAAAGAGATCTGGTTGGTATCTCTGTGTCATCAGCGTAGAGGGCCAAGACATAGATGACATTGGATTGTGCGGAATATCTGCCATAAATATCGTGAACAGAATCCTTGCGGAGCTTAGTAGATATTGTTCCGCTTATCTTGACCTGTATAAATTTGTTGCTGAGGTATGATTGGATCAACTTTACCATCTGTAGTGGGATGTGAAAGGTGATGAGCTTGTGGAGCAGCTTATAATGCCACACCTTATCGAAGGCATTGGCCATGTCCAGAAAGACTGCTCCGGTAAGTTGATGTCAATTGTAGCCTGTGGTAATATATTCAGTTAGGCTATGGATCTGTTGAGTGGTGCTCTGATGTTGACGAAATCCAAATTGTTCATTTGGGAGGATATTCAGCTTATTTACTGTGGATTGCAGCCTAATGATGATCCTTTCGGCAATCTTTCCCAGGTTTGAAATCAGGCTAATGGGATGATAATTTTGTGGTAGATGTGGATCTTTCCTGGTTTATGAATGGGGTTATATAAGCAGTTTTTCCCTTCCACTGGGAAGGGAAGAATCTGAATCTAATGAACGCGTTGATTATGTTGGTAAGGTTCACAATAGCACTGCGGGGGTAGTAGTTTAATGACTTTATTGGCGATGCCATCTGAATCAGGAGCTTTTTTTTGTTGTTGTTGTTGTTGACGTTCTTAATGATCTCGTCGATTTCTGCTGGTGAAGTAGGAACGATTTGATTAGTACTGGCATCAGGAAGTTTTAGTTAATGTCTGACATGACGGTGAATTTTATGCAAGTGATTAAAGTTTAAGTTTTCATAAGCAGTTCTGCACTGCCCTTCTAAATTTTTTGCAATGGTTTCTGCCTTCTCGGCATCCTTGTGCACAAGGCCCAAGTCCGATTGTAGGGTGGGAAGAGATTTGTTTTTGTTTCTGAAATTCCTCAAAAGTCCCCAAATAGAATGATCCGCAGGTGAGAAGGAAGCCAACTTATCTTCCCACAGCCGATCCCTGTCGGCTTTCAGGGCGTCTCTCACAGCTCCATTTAATCTGTTAAGAATTCTTTTGTCTTGAGGCGCGCAAGTATTGTGAAATATTTTTCTGGCATTATTTTTTTATCTCTGATCAGGTTCATAGCATCCTCCGGTAACCGATTGTGTATGGCTCGAGTTGTAGATGAGGTAACTGCCGTTGTTATGGCAGTTACCTCATCTACAACTCGCGAAAGATATGAATGAGTGTGAGGGGAGGAGACAGTTTGTGTTGCGTTCCCATCTGTAATAGCACTGGATCATGGTCTGATGAAAGCTCATTTAATGTTCTTAAATTATATTGAAATTTAATATTTTGCAGGATGGCTCTATTCAAGATGTCAGCGGTGCCATTCGGGTTATGATGAGTAGGATCAGTGGGGTCTACGAATTGGTTGAGCGTACGATTAGTGGGGCAGCTCAATTGAATCTTGTGTAGTTGGCGAGGATGCGTCCGTTGTTGTTTCTGGTTATACAATTCCATGCAGGTGTTTGGAAATTAAGTCTCCAGAAATAATGATACCATCCAAATCCGTGTGCAGTAGTGTTTTTTGCGGTGGGTTATATGCAGCGTAAATTTTCGGTCTGCCAGCCGAGATAGTAAGAACCTCCATGCCAGTAACCTCGAAGTTAGTGGTTGGGGGGGCGGGTTGTTTACTGTACGGTGTTGGATATAATTTTTAATGATGGCAGTGCCACCACCTCTGTATTTAACCTGTAAGTTCTGTAGAGGTGATATCCCATACTTATGAGGCTGTCCATGGTCTCAGGTGTGTTTCACTTATCAAAACATCTGGCTGAAGTCTTTGAGTGAACTCTTGGAGCTCCCTAATCTTGTGTTTGAGGCCATTGGCATTCCACGCCACAATCTGTAGAGAGTCTGGAGTTAGTTTATTCCTGTCCATCAATAAGTTCTGAAAGGATTGATCGTGTTTCATATAGGAATCTTTTTTTAGCAGCTGGTGAAGGATTGGACCTGCTGAAATCCTGTAGCATATTTGTCAGAGCAGTAATGACAGTTTTCAGATTTGACTGCACTGTTGATTGATTCTAATTCTGTTCCTTGGTTGTCATTTTGGCACGGGATACGTCCGCATAGGGCCTTGCCTACCATTGGTAGTTTGTTTTCTTAGGGACCTTAAACTGCGTAAGCGGGACTTATGTCACATTTTGTTGAATACTGTGAGACTGTGAAGGTGAGCTGATAGAGGCGGAGGATTGTCTGTTTGTTTCGGACCGTCTATTATTCGGGTGTTGAATACATCCTCTATAGTTAGCTGGGTGAGGGCCACCACAGTTTGCACAACTAGCTGGGATGGTATTTGGCTTTGTGCAGGTGTTACTGGGGTGGCTCTTGGCACATTTCAGGCATTTATGCTCTGCCTTGCAGAGTCTCTGAGCATGGCCAAATCTTTGACACCTATGGCACTGTCCAATTGAAGTTTTCTTCCTCAGAGGCTCTGGGGTAATCCGGAGCCCACAGACTGATCTTAGGTCATAAATAGTTTTGTAAGCTTTATGGATCTCCAACAAAACCAGAGGCATCGGATGACTAGAGATGACAAAAGCTCTAGTTATCCTGCTGACCTTAATAGGTGGCAGATCCTAGCAGCAGAGGTCGGCCTCTATTTCATCTGTAGTTACGTCCTCTGTAACACCTCGGACGACCACCTTCAGATTCCTCTCCGAGCCGAGAGAGAGAAAGTGTGTGGTATTGAGTACCACTTGAATCTAACGCTTGATCTATTTTCTATAGTCCATCATGGTAGCAGGCTGGATTTTGACACCATCATCCATATCCTTAGCTGAAATGTATTGTATTTGTAGGTTTGTCATGGTGGACCTTAAGGTTAAGGGTGTCCATTTTTTCTTTTCCAAGAGGATGGTCGGGAGCACCCTCTCTCTTTGGGGAGGCCGAGGAATCGGAACTGGGAGTGTCATCTTCCATACCGGAATCCATGTGAGGTTCTGCATCGGCGGTTTTCCGCGCACGGACCTCTTCAAGGTCTGGGGGAGTGATACCACCAAATACAGCTTCTCCTCCATCTGGGCAGTGACTTCACCCTCCTCAACTTCTCCTGGCGAGGAGTAGAAATTAAGGATGCCATGCCACTCGTGTTCGAATTTTCTTACAATCATTTTGAGAATGCTGAGCGCCCCCTTTGTTGAGGGAATCAATATAACCGTCATCTTCCTCCTCGCTCATGGTGATGACAGCACTGTTCTCCGCAGGTGATAAAATACCGCAGGTCTAGGGATCTGTCAACAGAAAATCTTGTGGACTGAGGTGGTCTACTAGCAGCGATTGAGAAATAAATAAATGTTGTAGTGTTGTGGAAAGAAACCGTGAAACTTACTTGGCTAGGCTTGAAATTACCTACCTGCATAAAAAACCCATACATCCACCACTGGTCCTCGCTTCGGGTGGGGCCTACGCGGCCATTAACCACGTACACATTTCGTGTAGAGCGGGAGGCAGTAGGAATTCGGGCAGAGTTAGAGCCAGTGCAATGCAAGATTCACGAATACAGCCTAAGCGAGCGCGGTTTTCTAGCACAGCAAATGAAACACGTCTGTCCACATCAAACTCACAATCGAGAATCTTTCAAGGCATTATTATTATTATTTTTTTTGGCTAGATGGGGGAATCAAGAATGATTTTCATATTCCCCATTATCTGTAGAAGAAAATGTATGGATTGGGTAATATAGAACTACAAGCTCTGATCATGACAGGAGGGTAACAGTAATAGCCGAGCCTCAGAACTTCATTGGCTACAGCATTGCCATCCATTACCCTCCCAGGGTTTCGGCCTCTCAATATGTTGACTTTCAAGGCATTAGTCCTTATAAGGACTGATTTAAAGGAGCGAAGCAAGAATGCTGTTCATCTTTCCCGTTATCTGTAGACACTGTAGGGATAAGGTGTTACTGAACTATTAAATTAAAGCTCTGATCATGGCAGGAGGGTAACAGCAATATCCGAGCCTCAGAACTTCATTGGCTACAGCATTGCCATCCATTACCCTCCAAGGGTAATCACCGCATCTGACAGTCGATTACTCTTGTCTCAAGGTATTAGTCCTTTTAAGGACTGGCTTAAAGGAGCGAAGCAAGAATGCTTTTCATCTTCCTCGTTATCTGTAGAGGACAGTGTAAGGATAAGGTGTTATTGAGCCAATAAAGCTCTGATCATGGCAGGAAGGTAACAGCAATAGCCTCAGAACTTTATTGGCTACAGCATTGCCATCCATTACCCTCCAAGGGTATTAATCACCGCATCTCACGGTCGATCAATCTCAAGATCTCCCAATTCCTCAAGGCATTGAGCTGTTTAGGCTCTGATCATAGCAGGAGGGTAACAACAATAGCCGAGCCTCAGTTAGGACTTTATTGGCTACAGCATTGCCATCCATTACCCTCCAAGGGTATTAATCACCGCATCTCATGGTGGATTCTCACCACTCATTCCTCAAGGCATTCCTTATAGTCCTTATAAGGACTGGCTTAAAGGGGCGAAGCAAGAATGCTTTCATCTTCCCCGTTATCTGTAGAGGACAGTGTATGGATAAGGTGTTATTGAGCAATTAAAGCTCTGATCATGGCAGGAGGGTAACAGCAATAGCCGAGCCTCAGTTAGAAGTTCATTGGCAACAGCATTGCCATCCATTACCCTCCAAGGGTATTGGATTGAATGAATCGATCGCCGCCGCATTTCACGGTCGGTTGATTCCATTCACATCATCAATCCCCTCAAGGCATTACATTTCTCATTGGTAATTTAAATATCAATCCTGTAATTTAATAAATTGTGTTAATGATTGTTTATTAAATTTTATTCTTTATCTACATTTGTTTCATTTTTTTAAAAATATGATACATTGATTTACTTTAACTCTTATATAAAATAAATGCGTTTTTAACTTTCTCAAGGAAATTGCGATGTCCAAGAAATAACCTGCACATGCAGCTCTTCCTCTCTTTTATCATGAGGTCCACTATGTTTCTGTTGAAGGATGCTCTGTTTGTAGGCGGAGTAGGAATCAAAACGGACATAAAAACAACTGATGGAATGCCAGTGACCGCACTTTCTGAAATTGTAATAGTAAGTAATCAGCTTATGAAGTCTATTTAGGTGTTATTAAACCTTGTTGTCCCATTGCCACTATGCAATTATAGATTACATCTCGCCCGCCTGGAGTGCCGCCTAGGTAATTATACTGTATCATGGATGTCTGTGAATGTCTATAGATAAAAGATCAATATCAGCACCGAGTGTAAAATGAAAGCCCGCTTTTTGGAGACCTGAAGTGATTTGAAATGGGTCTCTGAACCAGATTCTGGTGATAATGTCCACAATCACATCTTTAGAGGTCAAAACAATCAGAACAAAATTGCGTTACTCTTAATATATTGTATTACCCCGATTTTTTAATTGCTTAAACCTCTTGGGATATTGATCTGCTCCTTCTAAAAATATACAGTTAGCTAGGGATGAACACACACGCAGCCGATTATGTTGAAAGACATAACAGACTCTGGAGATAAGAATAACGCCCTATCAAAGCAATAATCAGGTTTATATGAATGATAATCTAACAGGTTAAGGAGAAAATAGACAAAAAGCATTTTTGTTTGTCATCCGTGGCTTATGTAAACATCGTTTTTTTTTTTTTTTCCTCTCCTGTTTACCAATGGGTCAAATGCAATATAGTTAAGCGTGAGTAAATAGAACAGAAGGATATTGTATACACTTTAGAAAGAAATTGAATTTATACTGGTGTTTTAAAACTAATGATGGCTCTGTTAATCATACATTACGTTCTTTACGGAAAAAAAAAAGTTTTTGATAGCGAAATAGTAAAGGATAAAAGTTGTAAAAATAGTTTTTATTTTATTTCATTTGATTTTAGAACGTGGAGTGCAAAGTCTTTACAAGCTTCTGGCATTATTTCTTATTGGCCAATTACTGCTGGATCTTGATGGAAGGGCTCTACTTACACAATCTCGTCTTCCTGTCCATGTTCACAGACACCACCAGAATACTGCGATACGTTATATTTGGTTGGGGTGAGTAACTGCTGTGTGTGTGTGCGTTTCAAAATTGAATTATTTCCATTAGATCTTAAAGGATACAGTTTTATTACTTGTTCTGGGGCTTTCTATTGATAATTTCCTTTTTCAGGGGTTCCCGTAATTTTTATTGTCCCTTGGGTTGCTGTAAGAGCTGCGCTGGAAGATACCTTGTAAGTCTATATTTTTAATTCAAGTCTGGGTATTTATTCTTAAAGAATTGATTCTTTTTCTAACTTTATTTCTCAAACTGTAGACAATATATTGAAATAAGTTAAGTGACACCTCGTGGTTTGTTACAAATAAATAATCCTTAATTGTTTTTAAATGGCAAGATATCGCCTTACACTTTAGTGAGATTTCTTTCTTGTTATTCTTGATAAAAAATTGACCAAAATAGTAAACGCACCATTCTCGCGATAAAAGCCCATAATAGGATTCTTTGATTGTGACGTCACCTTCATTACAATTGAACTTCCAGCAGTTTTTTTGGTATTTGTATTTCGTTTGAAACATGATCATAAATTATTTTTTTACATAATTTTTATTTTCATAAATTTATTTTCTGATATCTATAAATGCAATAATAATAATAGGTTAACCGAGAATATGAAACCATATCGATTTCTTGCATTATTACTTTTCCACAGATGTTGGACAACTAATGCCAACCAAGGATATTTTTGGATTATCCGGGGGCCAATTACGGCATCCATTGTGGTAAGTGAAAAACAATCATTTTTGTTGTACGAGGGTGGTCTGAAAAGTTCTCGGCCTAACAATGAAAAAACGAATTTATAATTTCAAAATTATTTTTATTTTTCAACATAATCTCCCTTAAGACTAATACATTTATTCCAGCGATGCTCCAGCGCCATTATCCCGTCCCTGTAGTGGTTCTCAGTAAGATCTGCAAAATGCTCCTCTACAGCTGCAGTCACCTCTTGATTCGAAGAAAAACGCTGACCAGCGAGGAAGAGTTTTAGTTTTGGGAAGAGATAGAAGTCAGAGGGAGCCAAATCTGGTGAATAGGGTGGATGTTCCAACAATTCATAGTGAAGATCCCTTAATTTTCCCATTGTCAAAACACCTTTGTGGGTAGGTTCATTGTCCTGATGAAAGATGATTTTTTCTTCTGCAAATCGGATCTGTCTTTTCTCACGAATTTTTTCGTCTAGTCTGTTAAAAGAATAATATTCCTCAATTACGGGTTTACCCTTTTCAAGATAATTAATAAAAAAAATTCCTTTAGCATCCCAAAACACCGATGCCACGACCTTTCCTGCTGATGGAACCGACTTTGTCTTCTTCGGCGCTGAACAACCGGCTTCTGTCCATTGTTTTGAACTGCTGTTTGGATTCTGGTGTGTAATGGTGAATCCAAATCTCATCCATAATAATAAATCGACGCACAAAATCAGTTTTATTCTTGTTAAAACGCTCCAAGCACTGTTCGGAGATTTTCATGCGAGTGCGTTTTTGATCTGCTGTGAGCAAGCGCGGCACCCATCTTGCGCACAGCTTTTTCATTTGCAATTCTTCATGCAAAATATATCCTACACGTTCTTTTGAAATGCCTACAGTCTCAGCAATTTCACGCACTTTGACTCGCCGGTCATCCAATACCATATCGTGCACTTGATCGATGATTTTTGGTGGTGTTACACTTTTTGGACGTCCTTCACTTGGATCATCTTCAAGGCTGGCACGGCCACGTTTAAACTCAGCAGCCCATTTCTTAATTGTCGAAAACGAAGGAGAAGAGTGTCCATAGTGGTCCTTTTATGAACACTTCGAATGAATTTCTTTTGGCGTTAAATCTTCTTTTACAAAGAATTTTATAACCGTACGATATTCAGTTTTATCCATTTCAAGGGATAGACAATACTTTTGCTTCAGACAGCTGTAGAAAACAAACTACTTTATAGAATGACTTGCAATTTCACAAGGATACTTATGACTGATGCACCAACTTAGAAAAAAAAATCATGCCGATAGTGTTGCCATCTGTGGTCGAGGCTGAGAATTTTTCAGACCACCCTCGCATTAACAGGAAAAGTAGCCAAACATTTATTTACTTTCTCAATTTTATTTTATTTTTGTCAAGGACGTAGCCATCTTGTCTTATTTTATCATAATATCATTTTACACTGTGATAAAAGTCGTTATTTTTATAGTAATACACTTTAGATATTAAAATCAGTAAACATTTTCCAGTCTACTGACGTATTCTTTTATCTGATGACAAGACCTATTTTTATTTACTTAGGTCAATTTCATCTTCTTCGTCAACATCACTCGAGTGTTATTTCTGAAGATGTTTGCATCGAATACTTTACAAACAAGACGTTATCGATACAGGTGAGAAAGAAACCACATTATGAGTTAATCTATTGGATTCAGCTGTTAAAATGTTTTTGACTGTTATCCAAACAGATGAAAAAGAGTTTTTAATATTAGATTAAGATCATTTGCCTATTATTGTGATTAGTTTGACATTAATAACAACTGGATGTTGCTGAATCTTTTTTTGTTGGACTCGAGTGTCGTTAATGGATTATTGATAGCGAAACCTTCAATCCTATTTCAGGAAGTGGTTTAAGTCTACTCTGATCCTGGTTCCTTTGTTTGGAGTTCATTATGCCGTCCTTCTAGTGATGTCTCTGGCTTCGGGAATCAACGATATGGTGGAAGTCATTTGGCTGTATATTGATCAACTGTTCTCCTCCTTTCAAGTGAGTCTTACACGCCGTCTTGTACTTTTTCTTATAGAATGCTTGCAGTTGGAACAATTTGTTGATGATTAATTAGCAGATTGAAATCCCAGCTAATTTACTACTGACGAGGACAGTGGAAGTATTATTAATAATACGATTTTGTTTTAATGGCATTACTAAATGCACCTTGTCCAGGTTAGCAGTATCACTGCTGCCTCCTTGCTGAGTCTTGCTACCTTCCGTCGGTGTATCGTTTTTATTTTTTTATGCACTATCTATACGTACCCATTCCTCTTTTTTGGAATATGATAATGTATACCGTTCAACCAGGGCCGACTGGAGGTTTTGCGGGGCCTCAGGAAAACGTTAATGTGGGATCCCAAAATATTTGCAAAAAATAAGTTTTTTTTTATCGAAAACTCATATAATTTTATTAAACATAATTTACAAATATTAAATACATATAGTTATATACTAAAATATTTATATTTATATTAAAAAATATAAACATAAATGGATAGAACACGTTCAAAGAATGAAAATAGAAAGATTATCCAAACAAGCCTTAAAGTACAAGCCATTAGGAAAAAGAAAACCAGCACGTCCTCTTAAAAGATTGACGATGACTTTTAAGGCCGGAACAGGCCATGCTAGGCCTAAATCTTCGATTTGCATGATGATGACTAAAATATTTCCCATATCAATACATCTCTGAAACATCAAAAATTATATTATCAAATTTTCTTAGAAATTTGAAAGTGCCGGGCCCCTCTGAGCGAAGGGAATTCGGTCTGAGGTCCGAAAAACCGATGTCTGAGCCTGTGTTCAACAACTAAAACAATATACAGGGTGGCCATAAATTAACTTTCCCTCTTTGGAGGTATCTGTAGCTAAAACTAATACACGGAATGAGACCACATTTTATATTGAGACTGTCAAAGGCATGGGGAGATCAATTCCGCGAAAAAAAGATTTGGTACCAAAAGTCGCCAATAGGGGAAATTTTGGCGCTGGAGGAGCCGAGAGCATTCAAATATTTGCAGTAAACGCAGGTAAAAAAGATTATGCAAATTTTACTGTGCGTACGTGACAGCAGCGCCACCAATTCCACTTAAAAAGGGATTGGGAACGTTCAGGCAGTTATTCGAAAGACTGACGAATTGTGCTCAATATGTCCTACCTTGCCTCAGCGTGCTTTACTTGTTAAGTTGTTTTATCTTAAACAGTGCAATTGCGTAGCGGCCCTTCGGGAATTTAGAAGGCTTCATAACCTGCGTACAGGTCCTATGTCAGCTGTAACACTGAGAGCTATGATTAAAAAGTTTGAAGAAACTGGATCGCTAGAGTTAGACCTGGCAGAGGACGGAAAGCAGTGCAAGAGGAGACTAACAGACGTTTCTACTGCAGTATTCGACGACACAGGGACCAGTACAACATTTCAGTAATGAGAGGGTTATCAGTCAGTTTTTTTACGACGGCATGGCCGCCTCGATCCCCGGACATCACTCCATGTGACTTTTGGCTGTGGGGGGTATTTGAAATCCGTTGTGCATGTTGGTGGCGTTCCCAACTTGCATATCTTGAAAGAAAACATAAAACGGGCTGTTATGAACATCCAATCCGACTCCTTACGCTCAGCTGTAGAGCATGTCGCACACCGGATGCAATTTGTTGTACACAAGAAAGGTCAGAACATTGAAAATCGTGTATGTGGTCCAGAGGATCCTGATTCTGATGAATAAAACATTATTTCCTGTGAGTTCAATCACTACATTGATTTCTGTGTCTCTCGCAAGTTGTTGTTTTAGTTTAATTATTATTATTATTAACATTGTAACGCACCACATATCCAGCTGGAATGAGTGACGTGGCTGTCGCTCACACTTTGACTATTTTGTGTTCTAGGAAATCTGAAATGGCAGTTTTCATTGCCACAAAACAGGCATTGAATCCCCCCGTGCGCGCACACACTGATTTGTTGCATAATATTGCCAAATTAGTGGCAATTTAAGAAATGATTTAATAAAGGACGTATTGACTGCAGCGAACGAACTTAGGAAAGTATTCAACAAAATGAAAAACGAAACAAAAGTATTCAAGGAACAATTCACCACAACAAAACAGGAACCTGCTAATTAGGTCAACCAACTCTTCTGTATTTCACAAACTGTTAAAAACGACAATAAAAATAAGCGGATAACAAACCTCACACTTTGTTTTAAGTTAATTGTCAAACTGGTAGCTCAATTACACAGCAAAGAAACTAAAAGATAAAATAGATCCAAGAAAAATCAAAATAGGAATCACAAAAATGGAAAGTATTAATAACGGAGGAGTCGTAATCGAAACCAAAGAAAACACAGACGTTGACGTACTGCATAAAGAAATCTCTAAGGAATGCTAATACACATTAGTAAAAAATCTCAGTAAGAAATATCTTCCAAGGATAATTATATTTCCAGTGAAATCGATACGAACAATGTCTTTGACTTAATACTCTTACAAAGTTACATCATTAATAACTTATTGTTGACAGTTTCTCTCCAAACTGAACTACATCAATCCATATAGATCTTGGTCTTCCTCTGGATTTTTTCCTTACTATCCTGGCATCATGCACCTTCTTTGCGAATCTTTCTTGTCCCATTCTGTTTAAGTGCCCATACCACCTGAGATTAGCCTACTCAAACGATTATCAATGCTAACAATATGAATTTCCTTCCTAATATCTTCGTTTTTAATATGATATTGCCATTGATGCCATCGGTTCATGCCCCTATTCTTTCTCAGGACTCATATCTGTGGTCTCTAATCTTTGGTCAAGTGTTTTATTTCTAATCCAGCTCTCGGATCCATAAGTTAAAATTGGTTTGAACATTGTCTCGTATACAGCTAATTTAGTGTTTTGACTAATTTATCTCTTACTTAATATAAATTTATTCAGTTGACTTCCTACCATACCAGCTTTATTGATTCTGTTGTCTATTTCCATATTTAATATTTTCACTAAAAATCGTGCCTAAGTAGTTGAAATATTTTACTTGTTCTACAGGGTCTTCATTAAGAATAGCTAAATTTTCTATGTTCCTGCCTATTTTGAGTTTTGGTCTTTTTATTGCTGATTTTCATACCAAATTTATTACAACAGTTAGTCACGGAATTCTACAAACTTGTACTTGATTTATTTAGAAGTATAACATCGTCTGCATAAAGCAAAGAGCTAAGATTGACATCATCAATTTTGATTTCAGATTTAATACCACTTTCTTTGGTAATGTGATCCCTGTAGATTTATTTATTTATTCGTATGGAGTTTCCTCCCTTTTTCTCCCCCTTCCCTATTGGGACGAGTTGAGCCCCCTCATGGGGGGGTTAAGTATTTGTAGCTGTAGATCCGTGTGTGTTCACGGGGCCGGTTTGCCTGCTTGTGGGATGAAAAACGCCAGATAAACTGGCGGAAAAAACCCTACTGCCAGTGCCCAAGACCGCCTAACTTGGCTATGGCTGAGGAAGATCCTCAAATTCCTCACGTCTTCGACGGGAATCGAACTTGGAACACTCCTTCCCCAGTCATATGGTTGCGAAGCGCACAGCAACTAGGCTAACCGCGCGGACATCCATGTAGATGATGAATAACAATGGAGATACGTGCATTCTTGTCGCACACCTGATTTAACATCAAACCATCTTCCTGTACCTCTTTCAAGTTTAACTGCTGATTTACAACTCAAATATAGGCTAAGTATTGCTTGATATAATGTCCCATTTACACCATATAACTGTAGCATTTTGAAGAGCTTAAATTTATAACTGATAGTTCGTTACTATAGAGAAATCAATCTTAAAAGTGGACCAGTATATTTGACTTTTGTTTTTCTTTTAGGGGTGTTTCGTGGCTCTTCTTTATTGTTTCTTCAATGGCGAGGTAAGTCGCTGTGCACTATTTTTGTTTAATGTGCAAAAAATAGTTTGAAAATGATTTGGTTTATACTCCATATGATTTTAGAATCTTTATATCTCGTTGACATGCTATCTTAAACTCTAGTGGGTTTAAGTTTTCCAAAGAAATTAATTAGAACTATTCTTAATCAAATTAAGACTAATTTCGTCATGATGATGAACCTATATTCCTGGATCTTGACGTCTGAATAGTCTTAATTGTATACCGGTTTAAACTCTATTTACAAAAAAAAAAAAAAAAAAAAAAACATTGGAATAGAATAATTTTCATGATGTAGTGATTAAAGCAACTGAATGCATTATGATTGAGACACATCTAAGAAACACATCTAAACGAATAACAAACAACCTTTTTGAGATGATACTGAACATGCTTGCTTCATGATGGTGTAGTTCTAAGTCCTTTTCTCTAACAACTTTGGAGAAAAAAGCTAAGATAAAAGCAGACACTCATGGGATTCTTTACTTAAAGTTGCTAATTCGCATTTAAATGCGTTGTTGGACGAACAATTTTCGGTATCATCATTCATCATCTTTTAATTGTATTAACAAGGTGAAATTTAAAAACTGTCTTAAGTTATTTTGTTATCATTAAAAGCGATCGTTAATGTTGACTTTCAGGTTCAAAGCGAACTCCGCAAGGTAACCCAGAGGTGGAATATGAAAACCGATCCAGCTATTCGCTCTAACAATTCGTTTCTTACTCAATCTTTGACCTATTTGAGTAAAGGAAGAAGTTCGATTCAGTCTCTTCACTCAGCCGCTGGTAAGAAATGATTTCATTTATCTAATAAACCCCTCCATAATTCACACAGTTTCGACCATTGTCATCCATGACGTCAAGGATGACGTCATTATTTTGGTGTTATTAATAGCCAAGTTATTTTTAGATTTTTATTTTTCATTGTAATCTGTTGGTTAGAAAAATGACCAGGACAGGTGAAAAAAACTCACGTGACTAAACGCAAAATGAATCTGTTATGGCGCCATCTATTGGCACATCAGGAAATTTATCTCTGTGAAATGTATGATTTATTAATAATAAATCGTATAAACAATGATTGGTGGTTGGACAGGTGAATGCAGTCATATAAATTTTTGCAATTCGATTGCAGATCGGACTTAAACCATTACCATCTTTTTTTCTGACTCACAAAAAAGGTAATGATTTCTTTTTTTTAATTATTAATATTCATTTATTGTTACATAATCCAGATACCAAGCATAGGCCTCTAATAAATCGTTTACCCATGCCTAGATGGAGTCAAAAACTGCATCCTGTTAGTTGAAGAGTATGTACGTTATCCTTCGGAAAACAATTTAACAAGCATAAATCTATTTTTTGATAAGTAGTATATTATTTCAACCTAAAAAAAAAGCTTACATTTTTAATTATATATTGTTAGTGGGATGTTGAGGTATTAACATCATAAGGATGCATACGGAAAATGATGTGCGCTTCTGGTAGTGGGAAAAAATAATCCAGTAAAAGATGAAAGGAACATCTGTCAACTTACAATGGTGAGTTAGTCTGTCTCTGAAGTGTTTTTCTATCTCTTTTTCTGCTGCTGTTGTCTTGTTCCTTTTGAAGAGTCTTAGATGTTTCCATGTGCTCCTTGAACTGCTTTGGCTATGTCGATGATTTTGTTTGTATAGAGCTGTTGTTCAGGATTAGGATCTATTTCTTGCAAGGTTGCTGTAATTGCTGGACAGGTAAAGATGTGAGTGGGTGGCAGTTCGGTATTGGGACAGTTGTTGCGGTTTCTATATGTTCTCGTATCATCTGTATTGATCTTCATTCCTCTATAATGTCCTGTCCGTAGTCTTGCTATCTTGGTGGAGGACTTTCTGTCAGCATTGATTTCGAGAATTTGTTTTGTATCACTGATTTCAGTGGAATTAGTTTAGCTTTTGCTAGTGCGTTAGCATCAGCAAGAGTTATCATGTGAGTTTCTTGGTTGAGTTCTCTGGCCTCTTTTGCTAATTTATCAGCTGCCTCATTGTGATTAATGCCTATATGAGCAGGAACCATTGTAAAACGCAACTTTTTTCCCTTAACACTTTAGTTCATTTAAGAGTTTATGGGTATCTTGTGTGAGCTTGGTATTGCCATTTTTGATTGCTTCCATAGCTGATCTTGAGTCACAATAAATTATAATTCTTTTAGATTGTTGAGTTGATGATAATTTTAAGTAGGCGGTGAGTGCTTTATTTATTGCGTAAAGTTCGCTGGTAAAATTGGAAGCAATTCTCCCAGATCCAACTTTTATCTCTTTTTCTGTCTTTTATGAAACATTTCAATATTTTACTCTGGCACAACAAACTGGCCAGTTTGGCCTTGGCAGCCTCAATAATTCTAAACTCATTGTTATTATAGCTTGTAGTTTCTATTTTTAATTGTTCAGTTTTGTTATACTATCTGCTTCTGATAAAAAAAAAAAAAAAAAACAGAAGATTTAGTCGCTGCAATCAGCAAATGACAAAACTATAGAAAAAGAATTATTGTGTACACAAACAATGTAATGACATTTTTAATCATAACTATTATAGTAAATGAAGTACTCAAAGCCACTTTTTATTAAATCTAGAAAGATAAAATGTAAAACATGTTTCGTTATAAATATTTTTATTGTAGTACATAATTCAAAAATCAATACACGGATGAAGTTATTGTCCTATTTTTTTTTTTTTCCTATTCCAGATAAGAAAGATGTATGTTGTAGTAGCAGTCCCTCTCCTAATATTCCCAGGGGTGATTGCAAACGCGACAGTGGATCAACAACCGGGCCAGCTTCTCGCAGTTCCCTCACATCACCCAGAGTCTCCGCTCAATTTACCAATTTTGAAGAATCCAAACTCCAGTGCAATTCTGTGACTCACACAACGGAAGTGACACTAGAGATGGATCATTGCCCTCCTAATGGTACGTTGCTGCCTTATAACTCCAAGAGTGCAGAAAACGAATGGGCTCATGAAAAGAATACTTCAGAAGATCACGAACGAGAAAGTCTTCTCAATTCTTCCTATCTGCAAATGCAGGAACATGAAAAAGAAAGTTGCCTTTGAATAAAGAAGTAAAAAAGAAAAACTGAGGTTATGGATAATTATCTAAAATGTCCTCTAATTCAAGAGCCTTGAATTGAGTTCATTGTACGCACATATGTATATAGGTTTGTAAATACTGTTGGATGGATGAATCATCGGTGATTATTTTTTAGGGTTATAAATTGAACCCAATAGATTTTATCAGTTCATGTGAGTTCACCCAAACTCAGGATGTCTGTGTAATACGTTTATGTCATGTTTTTTATCAGTATTTCTGTAAATAGTGTTGTGTGCCAATACCGTACCAGTATTTATTATGAATTGAATGATATGTTCTTGAAGTGATAATCATAGCAATAGTATTTTAATAATGTCAAAAATTATACTGTAAATAAGGAATAAGAAATGTTTTTAATAATGTAAATATCTGTATAAAATTCAACGGTGTTTCAGAAACAACTGTGAAAGTTTACTAAACTCAATTAATATTCAGACGTTTACTTTTCTACCCATGATTCCATGCAAACAGTTTCATTGCAAGCATTTTTCTGAGTTTACTAAGCAGCTTAATGATTTTTCATTGAATTATTGCATTGGTTAGGCTTATAGGCAGCAAATTAGCAAATTTTATTACTAGTATAATTTAAAATGATGAAATTTGGTTTCTAAGTCTTAGTGTTAGGTCACTTAGTGCTATGTTTTGATATATCAAAGACAGTTAAATTCTCATCACAAACTGAAATATATTAGGAAATTCATTTTAAATGTTCATTCCGAATTTTATATTCAATCAACGTTCTCAATTTAAAAAAATAAAGCAGCCATCCGACTGGGTTTGTTTTCTTCTAGTTTTAAAATATTTTTATTCGTTCATAAACTACACATTCTACAAATTAAAACATTTCATAAGTTGAATAAAATATGCTAAATAAAAAGGCCATTGTATTCTCATATGAAACGATTAGTTTTTTTATTTTTTTTTTGAATTAGTACAAAGTAAATATATGATTACATTTGGGTTAGGATAGCAAGGAAGTTGAATGAGATGCCTGCATCGATGTACGTACTTATATTATTTTTCACAGTAGATAATAAAGTGTCTAGGATCTGTATAAACATCCAAACTCAGCATAACTTTCCCTTGACATAAAATTTCTCATTTAGGGTGGTTGCCTAGCAACATTCGAATTCAAAACAACTGAAAATTTATTTCGAAATGGATTTCATTTGCCGAAGACTTGGAATATTGTAATAAAATCATAAATTTGATAAAAATTCTGTCTTGTCTTGTTTTATGATACAGGAGTATTTGATACTCAAAGTATCAAAAGAAGTTTGACTTTTGATATGACTTTTCTTGAAGGAAAACTCCAGGCTTGAGCTCATTTGATATTGCATTAATATGACAAACGTCAAATTAAAATAGAGAAAGAGAAATATAATCTGAATGTATTTTGTAAGCCTCTTAATGGTTGCAATTTATATATGTGACAAAAAAAAAGGGAAAAAAAGCTAGGAATGTGTGTGTAGGGTTTATATCATGAAAATCATTAGAATGACGCCTAGAGAAAATAAACTATTGCTAAAAGGATAGCGCTGGTAGTAAGGCCTTATCCCCAGTCACCTTCCACAACTCAAAACAAAAAAAAAAAAATTTCTTGAAAAATTATTAATCCACAATGAAATTTATTTGCTTTGTAAAATGACGTGTCTATTGCAAGTAAAACATATTGTTAATATTTTTCATTAATTTCCCAAAGAATGTTTGAATCAGATCAATTTTCATTATAAAAGTATTTATTTGGTGTAATTGTTTTGAGTAATAGAAAAAGTTCACATTACAGGTAGGCACTTTTAATTGAATTATGAAACTTATAAATAATTATAAAATATTTGTTTATACTGCAACTTCCAAATATTTCAAATATATATTTTATATATGCGGAAATATGATTAACAAATATCAAAGATGAGTACCGTGTTAGATACACGAAATGCTGAAAACAGAATTTGCTAGTAAAATTATCAAGAACTAGTTGCATATATTTATCCAAATACTGTTATGTCATATATTGTATGTGTAACATAACATTGTATAGATGCGGTGCTTAAGATTAATATCTCTCCTTGGAGGGTAATGGATGGCACTGCTGTAGCCAATGAAATTCTAACTGAGGCTCGGCTATTCCTGTTACCCTCCTGCCTTGATCAGAGCCTTAATAGCTCAATATCCTTGGAGGGTAAAGGATGGCAATGCTGTAGCCAATGAAATTATAACCGAGGCTTGGCTATTGCAGTTACCCTCCTGCCTTGAGCAGAACCTTAATATCATTGGAGGGTAATGGATGGCAATGCTGTAGCCAATGAAGTTCTAACTGGGGCTCGGCTATTGCTGTAACCCTCCTGCCTAGATATCCTTGGAGGGTAATGGATGGCAATTCTGCAGCCAATGTCAGAGCCTTAATAGCTCAATATCCTTGGAGGATAATGGATGGCAATGCTGTAGCCAATGTCAGAGCCTATATATCCTTGGAGGGTAATGGATGGCAATGCTGTAGCCAATGAAATTCTAACTGAGGCTCAGCTATTGTGTTACCATCCTGCCATAATCAGAGCCTTAATAGCTCAATAACACCTTATCCCTACACTGACCTCTACAGATAATGGGGAAGATTAAAATCATTCTTGCTTCGCCCCTTTAAGCTAGTCCTTATAAGGAAATCCTGGGGTCTCTGTACAAGACCATCGATTCTAACATGTCTTCAGTCAAAATGGCCTATCTAAAGATTCCTCTCATCAAATCTGATTTTCAAATGAAGCTCTATACCCTTGGAGGGTAATGGATGGCAATGCTGTAGCCAATGAAGTTCTAACTATTGCTGTTACCCTCCTTCCATGATCACTGGCTTAATATCCTTGGAGGGTAATGGATGGCAATGCTGTAGCCAATGAAATTCTAACTGAGGCTTGGTAACTATTGCTGTTACCCTCCTGCCATGATCAGAGCCTTAATATATATTTGGAGGGTAATGGATGGCAATGCTGTAGCCAATGAAGTAATAACTGAGGCTCGGCTATTGCTGTTACCCTCCTGCCATGATCAGAGACTTAATAGCTCAATAACACCTTATCCCTACACTGTCCTCTACAGATAACAGGGAAGATGAAAAACATTCTTGCTTCTCCCCTTTAAGGTAGTCCTTATAAGGAAATCCTGGGGTCTCTGTAGAAGACCATCGAATCTAACATATCTTCAGTCAAAATAGCCTATCTAAAGATTCCTCTCATCAAATCTTATTTTCAAATGAAGCTCTATAGAAAGCTTCAAAACAAAAAAAAGTTTCTCTCAGTTTAAAAATGCATAATTTTAAAGTCAAGCTCCAAAGTATGAGTCACAGAGGAGTAACATCATCTTTATTATACAACAGTGGTCTGAAAAGTTCTCAACCTTGACCAAAGATGGCAACACTATCGGCAATATTTTTTTGTCTAAGTTCGTACATCTGTCATTAAGCATCCATATAAAATTGCAAGTCATTCTATCAAGTAGTTTGTTTTATACAGCTGTCTAATGGGGACTAGAGCAGATGATTCAGGAGCCTAACGTCCTTTTTAGGACTTCCAGGTAGCTGATGGCAATGCTGTTGCCAATGAAGTTTTAACTGAGGCTCGGTTATTGCCGTTACCCAGCCATGAGGTAACGGCAATAGCCGAGCGCTTTTAGCTCAATAACACCCCATCCACACAAATTTTCTTCATTCAGATTATGGGATAAAGAGTCAAGGACTCAATCCATCACCCAGTTCTTTTAAGAGCAGTGTGTGGATTAAGCGATGATTAATAATGGCCTTGGAGGGTAATGGATGGCAATGCTGTAGCCAATGAAGTTCTGAGGCTCGGCTATTGCTGTTACCCTCCTACCATGATCAGAGCTTTAATTTAATAGCTCAACAGCACCTTATCCCTACACTGTCCTCTGCTGATTATGGGGAAGTTGAAAAGCATTCTTGCTTCGCACCTTTAAGCCAGTCCTTATAAGGATAAGGACAATGTGTGTGTGAGGAAGTGGAGAAAAATCGACTGTGAGATGTGGTAATTAATACCCTGAGGGTAATGGATGGCAATGCTGCAGCCAATGAAGTTCTGAGGCTCGGCTATTGATGTTACCCTGTTGCCATGATCAGAGCTTTAATAGTTCAATAACACCTTATCCACACACTGTCCTCTACAGATAACGGGGAAGATGAAAAGCATTCTTGCTTCACCCCTTTAAGCCAGTCCTTATAAGGATAAGAACAACATGTGTGTGAGAAAGTGGAGAGAAATCGAACGTGAGATGCGGTGATTAATACCCTTGGAGGGTAATGGATAGCGATACTGTAGCCAATGAAGTTCGAACTGAGGCTCAGCCATTGCTGTTACCCTCCTGCCATGATCAGAGCCTTAATATCCTTGGAGGGAAATGGATGGCAATGCTGTAGCCAATAAAGTTCTGAGTCTTGACTATTGCTGTTATCCTCCTGCCATGATCAGAGCCATAATAGCTCAATAACACCTTATCTCTACACTGACCTCTACAGCTAATGGGGAAGATTAAAAGCATTCTTGCTTTGTCCCTTTAAGCTAGTTCTTATAAGGATATAAGGAAATCCTGGGGATTCTGTACAAGACCATTGATTCTAACATGTCTTCAGTCAAAATAGCCTATCTAAAGATTCCTCTCATCAAATCTGATTTTCAAATAAACTCTATAACCATGGAGGGTAATGGATGGCCATGCTGTAGCCAATGAATTTCTAACTGAGGCTCGGCTATTGCTTTTACCCTCCTGCCATGATCAGAGCCTTAATATATTTGGAGGGTAATGGATGGCAATGCTGTAGCCAATGAAGTTCTAACTGAGGCTCGGCTATTGCTGTTACCCTCCTGCCATGATCAGAACCTTAATATCCTTGGAGGGTAATGGATGGCAATGCTGTAGCCAATGTCAGTCTTAATAGCTGAATATCCTTGGTGGGTAATGAATGGCAATGCTGTAGCCAATGTCAGAGTCTTAATAGCTGAATATCCTTGGTGGGTAATGGATGGCAATGCTGTAGCCAATGAAATTCTAACTCAGGCTCGGCTATTGCTGTTACACTCCTGCCATGATCAGAACCTTAATATCCTTCGAGGGTAATGGATGGCAATGCTGTAGCCAATGTCAGAGCCTTAATAGCTGAATATCCTTGGAGGGTAATGGATGGCAAAGCTGTAGCCAATGAAATTCTAACTCAGGCTCGGCTATTGCTGTTACCCTCCTGCCATGATCAGAACCTTAATATCCTTCGAGGGTAATGGATGGCAATGCTGTAGCCAATGTCAGAGCCTTAATAGCTGAATATCCTTGGAGGGTAATGGATGGCAGCTGTAGCCAATGAAATTCTAACTGAGGCTCAGCTATTGCTGTTACTCTCATAGCATGATCAGAGCCTTAATATATTTGAAGGGTGATGGATGGCAATGCTGTAGCCAATGAAGTAATGACTGAGGCTCGGCTATTGCTGTTGCCCTCCTGCCATGATCAGAGACTTAATAGCTCAATAACACCTTATCCCTACACTGTCCTATACAGATAACAGGGAAGATGAAAAGCATTCTTGCTTCTCCCCTTTAACACGTTCATTGCCAATCACGCGATATCACGCGATTCGAGTTCTCACCAAACGGCCGATTCACGCGTTATCGCGAGGACGTCGCTAACTAAATAAAAAAGTAAAAAAAAAGTTGGCCAGCAAACGAAATTCCAATTTTCAGCTTGGCAATGAACGATATCACGCGATGCGAGTTCTCACCAAACGGCCGATCACGGGTTATCGCGTGGACGTCGCTAACTAAATAAAAAAGTAAAAAAAAATGTGGCCACCACACGAAATTCCAATTTTCAGCTTGGCAATGAAAGTGTTAAGGTAGTCCTTATAAGGAAATCCTGGGGTCTATGTACAAGACCATCGAATCTAACATATCTTCAGTCAAAATAGCCTATCTAAAGATTCCTCTCATCAAATCTTATTTTCAAATGAAGCTCTATAGAAAGCTTCAAAACAAAAAAAAAGTTTCTCTCAGTTTAAAAATGCATAATTTTAAAGTCAAGCTCCAAAGTATGAGTCACAGAGGAGTAACATCATCTTTATTATACAACAGTGGTCTGAAAAGTTCTCAACCTTGACCATAGATGGCAACACTATCAGCAATATTTTTTGTCTAAGTTCGTACATCTGTCATTAAGCATCCATATGAAATTGCAAGTCATTCTATCAAGTAGTTTGTTTTATACAGCTGGCTAATGGGGACTAGAGAAGATCATTCAGGAGCATAAAGTCCTTTTTAGGACTTGCAGGTAGCTGATGGCAATGCTGTTGCCAATGAAGTTTTAACTGAGGCTCGGCTATTGCCGTTACCCAGCCATGAGGTAACGGCAATAGCCGAGAGCTTTTAGCTCAATAACACCCCATCCACACAAATTTTCTTCATTCAGATAACGGGATAAAGAGTCAAGGACTCAGTCCATCGCCCAGTTATTTTAAGAACAATGTTTGTGGATTTGTCGGTGATTAATAATACCCTTGGAGGGTAATGGATGGCAATGCTGTAGCCAATGAAGTTCTGAGGCTCGGCTATTGCTGTTACCCTCCTACCATGATCAGAGCTTTAATAGCCCAATAACACCTTATCCCTATTGCTGTTACCTCCTACCATGATCAGAGCTTTAATAGCTCAATAACACCTTACCCATACACTGTCCTGTGCAGATAACGGGGAAGATGAAAAGCATTCTTGCTTCGCCCCTTTAAGCCAGTTCTTATATAAGGATAAAGACAATATGTGTGTGAGGAAGTGGAGAGAAATCGACCGTGAGATGCGGTGATTAATACCCTTGCAGGGTAATGGATGGCAATGCTGCAGCCAATGAAGTTCTAACTGAGGCTCGGCTATTGTTGTTACTCTCTTGCCATGATCAGAGCTTTAATGGCTAAATAACACTTATCCCTACACTGTCCTCTACAGATAACGGGGAAGATGAAAAGCAGTCTTGCTTCGCCCCTTTAAGCCAGTCCTTATAAGGACAATGTGTGTGTATATATGTATATGCATATATGTATGTATCCTCCTATATGGAAAGAATATGAATTCTGCAACACTAACAATGTGTAAGTGTTGGTCACTAACAAAGCTGTAAGTTATGGGCAGTAGCCAATGAAGTTTAACTTTAACTGCGGTTACCTAGCCATGACTAGAGCTTTTAGCTCAATAACACCCCATTTACACAGATTTTCTTCAATCAGATGAAGGGATAAAGAGTCAAGACTCAGTCCATCTCCCAAGTAGATTATTATATGGTGATTGTACATCAGGGCTATCCAACTTTAGGTAATCCGAGGGCCACATCGCACTGAGTATCTAGTAATTTGGTGAACAGCAACGAAGCTGAACAAACGAACAACACCAATTGCGCACTAATCGAGCGCTCACGTTCCCCGTGAACACCCGGAGCATGCGCGTTAGAACAAAACAGTGTAAGAACGCTTCTTTGACACATCTAATATTTGAAAAACACGTGGGCATATAGTTACGTAAAAACGCCAAAAAATAAAATTATCAACATCGAGATTATCGATTAGTGATAGAAATAAAACATCTAATACGCATTCGATTCAAATTATTTTATTTTTTCGCTTGTCAAAATCAAAACCATAGGCGGGCAGTGCTTGGACATCTCTGTTGTAGATTATGACGTGACAGATTCCAGGGTAACGGATGGCAATGCTGTAGCCAATGAAGTTTTAACTGAGGTTCTGCTATTGCCGTTACCCAGCCATGAATAGAGCTTTTAGCTCAATAACACTCCATCCCCACAGATTTACTTCATTCAGATGACGGGATAAAGAGTCAAGGACTCAGTCCATCTCCCCCCCCCCCAAAAAAAAGTGTATATATATATAGTGTGCCCGCCCTGCTGGCGCCTACGACGCTCCCCCCCCCATCCGAGTTCCGGGCTGGTAAGCCGGTAAGACAAAAAACGTGACATGAAAACGTTTCAAATTTCGGCTTATCTTTTTATATATACTCTTTGCATTATGTCCTAAAGAAGTTCAGCTAACGTGCAAAATTTTGTTTCCTTACACTTAGATAAAGGATTAAACCAAGTATTTTTATTGGCCTTTATTATAAAAAGAATGCTGAGATTCAGCAGAGAGTTAGAGTAGGGACAGCAAGAAAATAGAGAAAGGGACCTCAGCTGACCAGTTTTAGCTGATGATCCACCGGATCCTTCTAAAACGGTTCTTTGACTTTTCACTCATTAACACTTTCATTGCCAAGCTGAAAATTGGAATTTCGTGTGGTGGCCAATTTTTTTTTATTTTTTTTTTATTTAGTTAGTGACGTCCACGCGATAACGCGTGATCGGTCGTTTGGTGAGAACTCGCATCACGCGATATCGCTTAACTGGCAATGAACATGTTAAAGGTCGCTTCTAATTTCTCATTTCTGAACTCTGTTAAGAGAGTTAGATTCCTGGGGCCAGCAATATGAAATAGCGCTACAAGATACTTTTTTTTTTTTTTTGTCTGAGACATCCGAAAGGAATCCCAAATTGGGATTTCTCCCCCTGCAGCTATGATGTATTTGTTGTTTTTAGTACATTTAGCCGGAGCTTGATGAAGCCCCCCTTGATTCATCCAGTCTATTGTACTTACCTTCTGAGTGTTTTTGATGTCATGAACTGCAATGATTAGGAGGAAACGAATTAAAACCCCTACTGGTGTTCACTTCCAAAGCTCCAGTATGAAATCAGCGAGTATTTGTAGAGTACGAGGTCTTTTATTTCTAGTGTTTTTTAACCAACCGTATCAAAGCTTTTGATACGGTTGGTTAAAACGTAGACGCTGGGGATTATTGACCGTGACTCATGAACATCCAATTTTTCACCAAAGTTAGGGGTGAGCCTTCATTTCCATGATAAACGTGAGTTCCTCCGAATATTGTTTAGAATCTTTACGATCTTTAAGATATATTCTCCCTAACATGAAAGACCTTGCCCCGATTTAAAGAAAGCTTCCATCAATATGTCCTCGTTGTTTTCTAAATATTCCATTCAGAATCTTTCTATTATTGTCTTCACTTGATTTCCTATCGTTATGGGTACTATTGTTTTGTTCTGGAAGACCACGTGATATAGTTCGCCCACCGATTAGAGATCCCTCGACACTTCTGCGCATGTCAGAAAAAAGGAGAATTCATTCCGATAATAGGGTAATCAATCTGTCTTCTGGGATGAGTTCGTTTATTATTACAGGTCGGAAAATTTAGCGTTTCTTTTACAAACATTGTAAACTATTTTGCTTGTATAACAGTTGGAAAAATGTACGTAGAGTATTAACAAAATTAAAAAAGGTATAACATAAAACAAAAATTTAACTAAGTTTATCTTTAAGAAAGTTTTCTATAAAATAAAAATAATTATACAGAAAAACAGAAATTTTTTCAAATGAACTTAGATATTCTAAACTTACAGTTGAGAGAACTGAGACACTTTAATGTCCTAAACCGATTAATTATTTATCACTTGTTGCGACTCTTTTAACAAACCTATGCAAAAAAAATGTTGGTAAAATTTACCATTGTCAAATCCTTTTAATCTTCAGAGTCTTCTTTAGACTGCCGACATTTTCCATAAGTTATATTATTATCAATCCAAGTTTCATCTAGATACACAATCGGTCTTTTCTCCTCCCTGAAACGTCTTATTGCTCTCAAATACTGCGTTCTAGATAAAACAATGTCACTTCGCTCCATGATAAGTTTCCTTTTATTCTGAGACTTTTTAAAACAAAATCCGATTTCATGAAGTATTTTCCTTAAAGTTTCTCTTTTCCAAAGAAAATTAATTTTTTCTTTAAGCACAGGAATCGATTTCGGAACAGTTAGCACTCTTTTCTCGACCACGTAAAATTCGTGAATGGTTCTTCTTATAACGTCAAATCAAAATCATTCAAAGCTACGGTTTCGATGGTTTTCTTTCTCCGGCGCTTTTTTTTAGGAGATTTAAATTTTGGCTTACCTTCACCTTTTGATTCCCTACGAATTCTTTTAACAGTCGACCCCGATATGCCCGCAATTGCACTTGCACATTTTATGACTTGAGAAAGGGGAACAAGGAGACGGCCTTCTGACGATTCTTTTTCGCAGAATGTCAGCACATTATTCAATATTCTTTTGCAAGAGCTACTGAAACGTTTAACAACAGAACTTGTTGACTGTACTGGATCCATCATACAAATTAATAATAAGAAAATAATGCAAAAAAAGCAACAACAAAAATCAAGCTAGTACTAGTACAGCGACAGACAAGAAAGCGCGTGATTTCGCATGTTGGCGACCAATTCGTACATCCTTCATTTCTTTCTCCTCTTCAGCATGAATCGACTATTCTTGGCAAAATTCCAAGGAGAGACCTGAAAACGGTGGGCGAACTATAGCTTGTCTAATGTCTCGATGTTTATAACAACCACTACGTGTTTATACCCCCCCCCACTATAGGATTTGCAGGAGATAATATTTTCAGTTTCAACTATCTCTTTAATGACTTGTTACTTGCTTGGCCTCTTCGCCTTCAGAGATCTCTATTCCGAGAGGCCTAACTCGAGGGAGAATAGAGACCATCTTTAGTTAAGCTCTACGTTTGAATAATTACAAAAAGGAAAGGTTGATCATTTTAAGTAATCCTGATAGCAGTGAAATGAACTCTTGTAGGCCCGAAGACCTACTGCCAAATCCTATAGACAAGGATTATAAAAAAAACAGCAGAGGAAAAGAGAACAAACTAGCACTGATCTGCCTTGCCTCTGTTCATTTGTTGTATAGAGCTATGTCCTCTTTATAAAGACCTTAGACTGAGAAGCAATTCTTTAATGTTTCCAGCGAAACTTCTCCAATATCGGGTGTGAATAGACTGGCCCATTCGAAGCTGACTCAGGTATCAGAACTTGTCATGTTAAGCACGTAGAATATGGGTTCGCCGAACCTGTCGATTACAGAGGGAAGCCATCGCATCTGTTTTTTTCAGGAAGGAGCAGACTGAAAGAGCGACATTTTGGTTTGTTGTTGCTTCAGTGAAGGAGGATATACGAGCTCTGTGAATTTGAAGTTCCTCTTTTCATTCTGGATTATGGTCCTAATTTTTTCTTATACCATTAATAGCTCCCCATTTTAAAAAAAAGATTATGAATGATGTCATGATTATTTTCTATGTATTTTAACAGAAATCTATTTTTGTCTGTTCTTAGAAGGTTATTAATCATTAATAGGATTATTTTGCCACTGGAAAGGATGAAGCCATAAATATTATTACATCCTCACGTAGTGCTTGGCAGCATTCTACTCCTTTTTCATTCTTGGGCTCTACTTTTAAACTTAGAGTCCTTACTCTAGGCTAAAGCAAAGCAATTATTACTGAATTTGGAGGGTTTTTTTTTTTTTAATTAAGAGGCTTTGATCCTGTAAGCATGATCCTTAGCAAGAGAAAAAGAACCTCGATAATAAGTCGCAACACGAATTCGCTTGAATGTATTTCCCATAACGGAGTCAGAAAAACAGTTGTAGCCAATAGATGTTAGGTACATTGAAAATGAAAACGAAAGAGATCAATTAAACTAAAATAGGCATCTGATGTGGTCTAAAAAGTTAAGTATACTCAACATGTTTTACAAAATAATAATAAAAATAAAATAAACACGTTGTTGAAACGCAATTTTTGTTTTAGATAACTATTTTCAAGCTTTAATGTGACATATTTGGGAGTATAATTCATATGAATGAAAATGTGCACTGTTATATTGTTTTTCATAATTTTTATTGCCTCGATGTACTTAAAAAAAAAAAAAAAAACTGGATATTTAACCAAGATGTCCGTTTAATTTAGAATGCTTCCACCATCGAATCATATCTGTTCAGATTATTTAACTTTATTTATAAAATTAGCTCACTAATAAAAGAAAGAAAATAGAAATGTTTAGAAAAATTTAGTATTCTTTTTCTGGCTCATCTTATTGTCACCCTTGTACTCTATAGGGCAACCATTCCATTGCGATCTACATTTAAAGTACACATTACTAGCAACATTGATCTAATGACTACTACTAACCCGAAGTAGAGCGATAAGGCCTGGATGGATACCCTATTCTTTAGCCTCTATAATATATAATGTTTCTAAATCTTCCGTTTAAGTGAATGATGATGTTAAACAAGCAAACTATTAGTATAATACTTGTATAATAAAACTGCCTATAGTTATGAAGTTAAAACGTTTAAAAAAAATGAGCAAATGAAGCAGAAGACGAATAGACGATTTTACTCAGTTCAGCTTCCACTGATAGGAAGATAAACTATTACATCATGTCATTGGGCACGCATGCGCGGTGCGCAGAACTATTGAAATGACAATCGTGTTTTAGATTGGAAATAAACTACTAAATATATGAAGAGCATTTGGAAATAAACTTTTTATATGTCATTTAATCTGTTTACTTATGCTAAAAATAAAAAATAAAGTTTAGTGGAATCAATTTATTTCATATTTTCTTGTATAATTGAGAAGAAAGTAGTGCGTATTTTTGCAGTTCTACAACTCAACGTTTGCAGAAGTGATTTAGAGCTTACTTTAATGTGATAGGATCCAGGGGCGCGCCAGTAGTGTCCGGTGCCTGTGTGCAAAACTTTAGTTGACGCCCCTATTTCCCTCCCCCTCCAATAAAAAAAGCACTTTAAAAAAACGTTTTTTTTAAGTATTTCCTCCTCTTTGGCGCCTGTGTACGTCGCACACATTGCAGCGCGTCCCTGATAAGATCCTAATGTTATCAAAATCTGTAAAGAGATTTATGATTTTATAAGCAACGTATTCCGACAGTACCTCATCTGCGTACAAGGTGTACCTTTTGGAAAGGATATTCTGAATATTGAAACTCACTGTATTCATCCATCATTTTGTTGCAATTTTGAATATGAATAAATATGACCTTTTGCGAGAAAACCAAGTGTTTTACAACTGTGAGTTAACCAATTTCATATGGAGGTAGAATGACTTTCCCATCGGACGCATTGATAAAAATTGCTTCAAGCTTAGGCTGTAATTCAACAGCATTCTTGGTATGTGTTTGGGGGGGGGGGGGGAAATGATGGCTACGTTTACATAAAATGATATTAAAGCAAAGGCTATGAGGCCAGTATATTATGTATCTTAATTGCATACGTTTTTCTGGCCAATTTTTCTGTTTTTATAGAATGAAAAATCCAAGTTTTTGGGAACAATAACTAAAAAAAAAAAAAAAAAAACATTACCTGCATATGAAAATGGCCTACTTAGAAAATGCTTTCAAGGCTCCTTGTATTCTAGTCGGGATTCGAATCCAGGTCTTTCAAACCATAATATATCGTCAATATTGACCTAATTAAGACGGGAGTCAAGGCATTTTCAATTATGTTTAAGATTCTTAAAATGAAAAGTGTAGTAGTTGCGCAATAAGTCCTGCCATGAAACAAAAGCTGAAATAAATTGAGATATCTTAATACACATGACATATCTTAGGCGTTTATTTTTCCCCTAGATCAGAGCTTCTTAAACTGTGGGTCGCGACCCCAAATGGAGTTGCGTAACTGAATGTGAAGGACGCGAAAAATTTGGCAACAGTAAAAGGTTTCTGAACGCGCAGCGACCACAAATGAATTCAAAATCAAACGCGTAATGAATCCAAGGTGTTTCCGGCAGTGCTCCCCAGTGTTGCATCGCACTACTTCATTGCAGCCTTGGTTCTGAACACACAACATGCGCACTGTGCACTGCGCATGCAGTCACGCCACGTAACGCCAACGAACGCTGCCAGAAACTACTCTGCTCAGATTCGAGACTATTGTATCGTAATTCTTTATGTAAATAGTAAAATTATATGTACAGCAATGTTACAGATATTAAAAATTTTCGATCTATACATTTTTTATGGCTAACTATTTAAAAAATCACTCACCAGGATGAAATAATTTAGTTACCCATTTGAAACATTTTACAAAGTTATTTGTAAATGGCATACTACACTATTTCCATGTACACTATGTTCCAAATTTACCGCCGAAATTTATGTCGTCTGCTTTACATAGTATTTTGCTGATCATATCACGTGCAATTGTTTTCCTTACTTTTTTATTTTAAATTATTTTCCTAACCTTTATTCATGAGTAAAAGAATTAGTGAGCAAAAAATAGAAGTGTGAAAAGATTCGAAAAGTAATCTCATTGGAAGAAAAACTTGAAATAATAAAGAAAAATTAACAAGGCTAGTCCAGAGCAAAGATAAGACAAGAACACAAAAATGGGTGAATCAACTGCTGAATACAAAGAGAAAGGTAAGGCTGTTTCAAGTTTATCATGCATGCACTCGAAATCAAAGTATTGTAATGATTGAATTAGAGAGACTTCTTTTTACATGGATCGAAGATTGTAACCAAAAACGGATCCAGCTAAACACGGGCCTTATTAAATCGAAAGCATTGTCGCTTTGTAACCTGGAAAGAAAGGGCTATCAATGATAGAAAAGAAGAAGAAGAATTCCACGTTAGTGCAGGGTGATTTGAACGTTTCAAAAAGAGAAATAGCCTACATAATGGTCTAATCACAGAGCTACAAGTGCAGATAAGGAGATATCCAGAGATTTTGAAGAAAATTGTGTAAGAAGGAGATTATTGTGATCAACAAATATTTAATGTCGATGAAACCGGCCTTTTTTTTTTTTTTGGAAGCGAATGCCTTCCAAGACTAGCCAAATCAGAGAAATCTCAGCCTGGTTATAAAGTCGAATGAAATTACTGCTAGCAAGATGCGAGCCGTTGGGAAGCACATTCTTCCACATTGTGCAAATGATTTTAGAGGCTTTTCAAATGAATGTAAGTTAATTAAATCTCATTCTGAGAAGTTGAGTGATTCCGACCTGCTAAATTTAGATACACAGCTGGAAGATCCTGAAGAATATGAACAAAATTTAATCACTGACAAGCCCAAAGAGGTTTCACAGAAACAATTTGAAAATAGTTTTCGTACAATCGAAGTTTCTAAGCAGCAATTCTTAGAGACTCCCTGGTGAAGAGAGAACCAGTAAAATTTGCAGAAGAGGCAATAGGGCCATACCGTCAGTTGTATGAAAAAAAGAAACAGAATGCCCGACAAACTACGTTAGCTCAATTCTTTGTTAAGAAGCAGAATAATAAATTTATATTCTGAATATGTTTTATTGTCTTTCAGCTTCATGGCTTTCCTTTAACTAGGCCCTGAGACATACCCTAATTTTTTATAAAAAAATTAAGGATCAAAAAGAAATCTGAGGAACGAATTATACTTTTTCCTATAGGTTATTATATTCGATTAATGCGTTTTCAATTAATGCGCCTGTTTTAAAGAACGCATTAGGTGCACTAATCGAGGGATTGCTGTATACCAAAGAATTGTTTTAAAATAAATTTCTTTATGATTTATTATCAGTAAATGTTTGATTTCTATACCTATTTTATATACCTGTATACCCGGCGTCTCTAAAAATTTCTCGGGCGAAAAGGAGTCGCGAGTGGAAAAAGTTTAAGAAGCCCTGCCATAGATAAATAATTCTTTGAAGAATGAAATTAGCATCTTCTTATCATGGATTTTAGGCTTGTGTAAACCATCAGTATATGTACAGATGTACAGTATTTTTATCATCATCATCATCATCATCAAATTCCTGTTATGTACCCTCAAGGGGTGTACAGGATATGATAGTACTACATGAAAAAATTACATCATTATTAATTTCCTATCTACAATTTTCCTCCAAATCATTCTGTTACTTGTCAAGACTCCAGCATTATCAGATCTTATATTTCTATCGTCTAAAGCACTTTGTACAGTATCAATCCAACTATATCTTGGTCTTCCTCTGGGTCGTTTTGCTGCCAACCTGGCAGAAAACGCTTGTTTTGCTAATCTTTCCTCGCCCATTCTGTTTAAGTGACCATACCACCTGAGATTAGCTCTGCTAACGCATTCTTGGATGCTGACAATTTTAAGTTCTTTCCTAATATTCTCGTTTTTAATATGATATTGCCATTGATGCCATCTGTTCACGCCTATAATCTTTCTCAGGACTCTCATATCTGTGGTCTCTAGTCTTTGGTCAAGTGTTTTACTTCTGACCCAGCTCTCAGATCCATAAGTTAAAACTGGTTTGAACACTGTCTTGTACACAGCTAATTTAGTGTTCCGACTAATTTCTTTCTTATTCCATATGAATTTATTCAATTGACTTCCCACCATACCAGCTTTGCTTATTCTGTTGTCTATTTCTATATTTAATTTGTCTTTGTCTTTTTATTGCTGACCTTCATACCATATCTATTACAACAGCTATTCAATTTAGTCAGAGAATCTTGCAGACTTGTAGCAGATTTATTTAGAAGTATAACATCATCTGCATAAAGCAAAGAGCTGACATTAACATCTTCAATTTTGATATCATGTTTAATACCACTTTCCTTCATAATGTGATCCATATAGATAATGAATAACAGAGGGGATAATGTATATCCTTGTCTCACACCAGATTTAACATTAAACCATCTTCCTGTACTTCCTTCAATTCTAACTGCTGACTTACAACTCAAATAAAGACTATTGCTTGATATAATGCCCCATTGACACCATATAACTGCAGCGTATTGAATAGCTTCTCTCTTGGCACCTTGTCATATGCCTTTTCCAGATCGACAAAACTTAAATACAGATCTTTGTTATATTCCCATGCTTTCTCGACTATTTGTCGTAAAGTGAAGATCTGATCCTGACAGCCTCTATTTGGCCTGAATTCAGCTTGTTCTTCACCAAGCTCTTCTTCCACAATTCTTCTCAACCGTTTCTCAAGTATACTTGCATAGATCTTGCCAGGAACACTCAGTAGGGAAATACCTCTGTAATTCTCACATGCAGTTTTATTTCCCTTTTTATATATAGGTACTATGAGAGCTCTACTCCAGTCATCGGGAATTCGTCCCTCTGTCCAGGCTTTCTGAACTATGCAGTGCAGCCACTGTAAGACTCTTATACCACCATACTTCAGCATTTCTGGTCGAATATCATCTACTCCTGCTGCCTTTCCACATTTCAAGCCTTTGATGGCTTTTTCTACTTCAAGTATGGATATGTATTCCTGACTGCATGCCTGGTCAGTGTTTTTTATCACTGTGCTGTCATCACTGCTTGTTTCATTTAGCAGTTTTTCAAAGTAATTACTCCATACTTCAAGGATATCTTTTTCTCCCGTTTTCATGTCACCTTTATCATCTCTAATTCCTTTTATAGCACTCTTTCCTCCATTCTTCAGCTTCTTCAACAACCTCCAGAATATTTTGCCACCTTCTTGATATTTATTTTCTATATTCTTGCCAAAGTCCTCCCATGACTTTTGTTTAGCTAGTTTTACACAGTGTTTAGCATTCTTGCATTTGTCTCTATATTCTCTAAGAGCACAAGCTGACTTATTTGACAGGAACTTTTGGTATGCTTTCTTCTTTTCCTTCACTGCCTCTTTAACTTCCTGTGTCCACCAGGGAGTTCTGATTTTTTTATCCTTACAGATAACCTCACCACATGCCTCTCTGGCAGAATGAATCAATGTTTTCTTCAGAGTTTGCCACTGAATCTCCAAGGTTTGATTCCTGTTCTCAAACTCTTTCATTTTTTCTTCAATAATCTTTGTGTATTTTAGCCTACAGCTCACATCTGAGAGCTGCTCAACTTTTATTCGCTTTAAAACTTTCTTACATGTTCTTCTTTTCAATATGAAATTCAATTTTATCCTGCTCAAGACTAAATAGTGATCACTTCCAATTTCAAATCCTCTGTACACTCTGGTGTCCTGCACCAGGGAGAAAACATCACTATCAACAATAACATAGTCAATGAGACTTTTCTTATTCCTAGCCTCTTCTCTCCACGTGAATTTGTGCACATTTTTATGTTGGAACATGGTGTTAGTAATAACCAGTCCATGTCCTGAGCAGAAATCCAACAGATATTTGCCATTATTATTAGCTTTGCTCTTTTCTCCAAATTTTCCCAAAATATTTTTGTATGTCTTTTTTTCAGTATTTTTATTTAACTGAATAATATAAATTTGAATTCTCGTTTTTTGATTACTGGATTTTGTTGTTAGAGCAAAAATATTGAGAGAAAAGGGCAAAAGGAATTGTAATTTTTCTTATACGCATATAGTTGTGCATTGTTTACGTATGACGTGTAGCATTAATATTTAACGAAGTATGCTAATGAGATTGTAAGTTGATATATCCATATCGAATATAAGAGTTACTATTTAATGTTTATGTATATTTAAAATAAGTTGGAAAGACTTTCTTAGTTCATTGAATGTGTGAAATTTTATTGCTTTCAAGCAAAGCGCCGTGAAGCTAGCACGTAATGTTTGTATAACAATAGTAATGGCGGAGCTTTATTTATCTCACTACATGACCGAAGCGGAACCGGAAACGTAATGCTGGTTGGAGCATGCGCAAGTGAAAAGAACACGGTAACAGGTAAACAGAGCTGTGGGCGAGAGATCGCAGATATGTGTAGATATGGAAGGATTTTTACAACCAGTTACAGAAATGTTTCGTTAATTGTTTCATAGAGAAAGTTATCGAGCTGTTATGTTAACGAGAGCAGTTGGTAAAAGGTAACTAGAGCAGTTGTTTCCAAGATAAGGAATTGTTTCCGCTGAAGAGATAAAACTGAACGAAAGTTTCTAATAATGGCAGTACAGCCGTTTGAAAGAAGCAGATATTCTTTTTTTTTAGCTGGCCTATTTAGGGCCCAGATAAGATGTAATTTATTTAATTTATTTTTTAAATAAGTTTAAAGTTCAGAATATTGTATGTTCCTTTTAATATACGCTAGTATTAAACTATTTTCGTTTTTGTTTATAAAAGTGTGAAGACTCAATTCACTTATTATTGTTGAAGTTAATAAATTTATTATTATTATTACGTGACACCTTCAAAGAGTCGAAGGACTCATCGCGGGAAAGTACTCAGCTACATACATCTCACCGTCTCTCTACTACTTAATTCTCCAATTACACACGACTACTATCATCGCCATCTACCCCCCAAGACTACGAAACAATTTTTGTCTGGAAAAAGCAAAATACATGTCCATATATAAGGGCTTACTTGCGTGCTTAGATTTGCAGCCTTCTTTCACAAATGCTATAATTGAGGTAGGCAAGATTTAATAAACAAAGAAAAAATAAATAAACTTTCTGCAAATAATAGATAAAATGTCTACACCTGTTCAGGTTTCATGCCATCGCTTTTTTAGTCTTTCAATCCTTCTTTTTCGATTTATTTTATATCCGTATAGTTTTTTGACAATCAGTTATTGTCCATTCGATTTAGATGGTCTGACCATTTTTGTTTGTATTTATTAATACTTATATAGTAATTAATTAGTGTTATATTCAAGGATTATAAAATTTATTCTGAGAAATTTCAGAAATTAGCAAACCGAATAATAATAAAAAAAATCTTATTTGGTGAAAACTTTGAAAAATTATTATGAAGATTATTTCATCCCAGTAGTGTCCATGATAATTTATTTCTAGTTTCCTAATAGAAAAAATTAAATAAATATTATCAATGACAGATTGAGGTATAAACGTTATTTAAAAAATAGTAAGGTGTTTACCCTATATAGCTCCGTATAATTCCAACCTGCTTGCCGACAGCGAACCGGATTTTCCTCCAATATCCACCTCTACTTTCCACATTAGAAATTAGCCTATATTCAGCATTTTTTTTTTTTTTAAACTCTTGAAGTTACTCGATGCATACTTTATCTTGAACATAGTCGCACGGAGAGGGGAGAATTTAAGAACGTAAAGAGATCGACTACAAAGTCGTCAGAAAATTGTACATTTACTATTTTCGGGACCACTTCCTGAATAATTTCCAAAACTCGGTTTGGTATAATATAATTTGCATTGAAATTGCACGTGCTAATTTTCTCTGTGTGTGGAAAACTATAAATGACGTGCTGTTTTGACCTACTTCATTGTGCTAAAAAAAAAAAAAATAAAAATAAAAAAGTTGGGAAAATCTAAAGTTAATTTTGAGAATTATGAGAAGCATTTCAGTCTCAAGAAGAGTCTTTAAAATAACAGATTATGAAAAATGAAGTAAGCAAGGCCTGTGTTATATATGGTATTAGAAAACTTTTGATTCATATAATAAACTTTCTTTTGCTGTTTCTTGTCTAACAAATTTGGATATCCATATTTACTAATCTGACAAAACCCACTTCAGTTTTTCTTAATAAGAAAATCAAGGTTCATTGTTTTCAAGCTATAGGTTGTAACCAATGGGAAAAAAAATAAATTTAAAAGTTTGTTGGCATCTGCTAATCTGCATCCTGCAAGCTTTTCAAATTTAAGAAGACAAATTTTTTAAGAAGGTGAAGGGCAGTAGATGGCGTTGGTGTGGATGGAGAGCAAGTGCCCTCCCTCGATGAGTCATTGGACTCCTTGGAGGTGTCACGAAATAATAAGACAGTGATTGATTACTTGGTAAATACAACAAATATCTCCCCTTACAGCTTCAAATGATTCGCCGCTAGACACGATTCCCAAAGGTCAACATAAAACGTTGGCCTGAACTACAACATACAAAATTATATGTTTAGGAGGTCAAATGAACCAAAATTATCACTAATTGAATCTAGAAAAAGTCTGAAAACTAAGAAATAAAAAAACTAAACACGAAAATACTTATCCCACATATAAATATTTTGATCTTTGCTGGAGAAAAACAGTCACCAAGTTAAAAAAAAAAAACTTTTTTTTTTTATTTAAAAAAGCAGGAATTAGGAATCTATAAAGAAAATGAACTAAAAGACTGGAAATGAAAATAGAAGTCTAAAATGGAAATTTATATGCAGTGAGTTTGGTAAGCAAACATATATTGAAACATTAAAACTGAGTTTTTTGTTTTTTTCCAGTTATTAATTTACCAACATGTTCTGCTTTATTTCTAAGAACAATAAAAAAACTACATGTTTAAAGCCTTTTTTGAAACACTTGGACAAAAGAATCTAAACCTCTTTCTTTTGGTATTGTATGTCAACAACGTATACTCACCGATCATCTCAATGGCGTCACCTTTCTGTGTTTTTTGGTGGCCTACCAGTTATTACTTCTTTATTAAATGTCATAATTATTTTACGAGCTACCTACATCAAAGAATATGCATCGTAAATAATTAGTGCAGATAATGACTGGTATAATGCATTGAATTAATGAATCTTCCAGTGCTAATAAGTTGATCAATTGCTTTAAACTTACACAGAAAATAAATTCAGAGGAAGGATAAAATACCTATTCTTAAAAAGTGGATTTTTGCATAGCTAACAGAGTGTTTGTTTCCCAAACTTCGGTACCTTCATACCGTTTTTCCAATGTTAATAATACCGGCATATACAGTCTCATGCAAGTGAGGCAAGCTATATTTTATTCAAATACAAATAATTATATAGGCGTTAATATTTTAACATTTGCGTTAATTAATGGCCCACTCATTACTTTCATTAGAAGTATTTGATCCTGATGATTGTTTTTTCTCATACTTACGATAATCATTCTCATTTCATTTGACTATTTTCTATGGTGCATTTGAAACATCCCGTTTTTAACCAGTGATTCATATTTAAAGGAATAAAGAAATACAAAAGCGATATTAAATGTTTAGTAATAACTATTACTACACCACTTCAAGATTTGTTAATGACCAACAACACAACTGCTAATAAAAAGTAAAATATTATCCCTGCACGTGTAATCTGCGCATGCGTGACAACAAATACGACTAAACACATATAGATGCGCCCACATGTAATGAAACAATAACAGAGGACCACGTATATACACTATAAATACAATGTATACGTGTTTGGATAAAATATCAAAATTATGGTAAAAATTAAAAAAAAAAAGTAAACATGAAAAAATATTGTTTATTATCAATAAAATTATAGTTTGGTATAATTCAAAATTACTTAAAAATAAAATTTCTTCTTGTTTTGTTTCATGAAAAAATATTGTTTATTATCGATAAAATTATACAGTTTAGTATAATTTAAAATTACTTAAAAATAAAATCCATTCCTTTAATTGTAATGTCCAAATATTTAAAGAGACAGAGTAAACACGATAACCACTACGAACACTCTACTACTGGCGCAATAAACTGTGGAACTGCGCGACGGACAGCGCGCATTACGCTAATAGCTAGCATCTCACTATGACGTCATATGCTTGCGCGCGTAGCAATATGACACTGTAGTAAACACAGTTCTGCTATGTGCTACAAGATGGATTTTTATTATTTTTTTATACAAAATAAGAGAATTGTATAGGATTCTTGATGATAAAATTAAATATTACAAGCAAATATAAATAAATTAATAAATATATTTATATATCGAGAAAAATTGAGGGTGCTGCAGTTCCGCAGTGCCTATGCACGAGACGCCCCTGAATAACATGGTAAAAATATGAAAGTAAAAAAAAAAAAGTGCGGTATACTCTCTGAAGACCTTTCGCATACAACACTCAAGGAATCACTGCTCTAACAATTTTAAAGAGTATTAGTTGTTTATAATTAACACTAATTTTCAAGGATATTCGCACATGACCACCGAGTTTCATAAAACAGATAAAAAAAATCGAATCATGCAGACAATAAACAGTTCAAATACGTAGATATCGATAAAATCAGCACAGAAGGAATTATTTCCTAAGGGAGTTTCCTCCCTTAGTTAAGTTAATTATTGTTAACTAAGGGCTCAGGTAAATGGTTCGTTTTAGGCTATCTGGTGCGAGATACAGTCAATCGAACAAATATATTATTGGTTGCTGCTATCGACCAGACAGAAATATAATGCCATCTATCGGTAGATTAGCACAATGAGTGCAGGCCGAGCAGTTATTATGGATGATTTCAACTATGAGAAACATAGATTGGAGGAGGAAACGAGTATACAACATGGAAATGGAATTTATGCAGTTGCTAAGTGATAATTACCAGAAACCATGTCATGGAGGGGACCTCCCCATTTAAGAGTGCCGGATCTGGAAATAAAATCTGAAGATGCATCCATAACTCCGATCCTGGAAAATGACCATGTATATTTTTGAGACGTTGCTAAACGTGTGGCATTCTCATACCAGAAAGGGTTATGTTGAACTATAAAGCTTTGAGAGAAGCAGTTTCAGACTGCATACCCATGGTCAAGAAGAAAAAACAAGTCGATAGGGCGATATTAAGCAGGAGCAGTAAAAAAAAAGAAAACTTTGTGGAGGAACGTGAAGGCGATCAGCATACTCATTAAAAGTACAAAGTGCAGGCAAGAAAGGTGACTAGTACGGTAAGAAATTCAATGGAAAATTAGCCAAGAAGGTCCAAGTAAATCCAAAAGCGTTTTTCTGCATATGTACAAGTAAGAGAAACAACGATTACGGAAGGATAAATTTAATGAATGATGGTAGGAAAGTGACAGAATCCGAAAAAATATTTGAGTTACTAAGTGATTACTTTGCAAGGGTGGATATTTCGCAGTTGCTGATGTGATAGAAACTGATGTTAGAATGGATGTGGACGAACTTAAGGTGCTCAGCATATTAAAGAATGTCAATGTGAATTGAACAGCGGGACTGGATGGCATTTCGCCGGTGGCCTATGAGAATATGAAAGAAAATTGGCATTGATTCTGACGAAGTTGTTTGATCTAGGTTCCAGGGAAGTGGAAAAAGAGTAAGATAGTTTTCCATTATATAAAATTGGCTCCAAGAAAGAAGTAAATTACATACCAATTGGTATATCAAAAGTGTTTAAAGTATTGGAAAGTCTGTGTTAAGGTAAAATCTGGGAAGGGGCAGATAGGAATACAGTCCACCGGGGGGGGGGTACGGCTTTAAATTATGTCTACTTTTGCAATTAAATGTGTTGTCAATTCCTTCAACAATAACAACAAAACACAAAACAGTAAAATTCAATTTACTATTTTAGTGCAGAATAGCATTGCATTTTTTCCCCCTTGAAGGCTAAATAATCCTCTCCAGTACAAAGACTAACTTGGAAAAAAATGGGGGGAAGGCCTACAAATCGTTCTTCAGTGACTACAATCGAGCCTATAATGATCTTTCTTCTGATGGTATGGCATATTATGGAACCTGAAATGTTTCTAAGGTTACACATTTGCCTTTTTACAGTTAATGAAAAGTAATAAAGAAATCAGATTATATATATTTCCCACGAGTTATGGAAGGAAGGCACTACTGCACATATTCAAGTAGAAGTGAAAACTGATTCCTTAGCTCATTACCATGTTATAAATATGCAAAATAACAGATATCTTCTGATATTAGAAAAAGACTAACATTTTTAAGAAAAAATGTATTTTCGAGCTAGCTGGGCAAGATATTAAGCTTTATTTTTCAGATATTTTAATTAATTAACAAAGATTCTCAAAAGAATGACTGAGTGAATTGAATGAAAAGAATGACCGAGTGACTAACTATAAAATAAAAAATCCATGAATGACTTTAACCCAAAAAGGAGTGACGAGGCCGTTTTAACCCTAACTATTATTTTTGAAGATTGATGGCCAGTCAGTCATCACTCTTAGCTTTCACTGATAGCTGGCCAAAGACTGTCTGCCGTACTTCCCAAGCCATTCAGGAAGGGAAGTACAGCAAACAACTTGAGCCATCTCGTGGTCCCTAACACTATATGATATTATTTGAAACAGTATGAGCTCCACAATCGGTTTTCTTCAATTCCGGGAAGGATTAAAAATACGAGAAACTGAACAAAATGAACTGCAATTAAAAAAAAAACAAAAAAAAACATACTTTTAAAATATCATTTGTAATGCTTGCTCTGTTAAGATATATTCAACTTAACTATTATATATAAAAGTGTCCGTATGCGCTATGAACAGTTCGTGAGTCACCTTGCATTATTTTCCTAACTTGATATCCATACCGCAAATTGTTCCCTCTGTTTATCACATAAAAACACCTTTACCATAATAACTCATTTCCCTTCTAGTATTTGGCGTCCAATACAACTCACGAACTGTTCATAGCATGTTCAGTAGTGGCGTTACCCTGTGGTTGCAAAGACCTAGGTTCGAAGCCTTTCCGAGACGCGAATAGAATACCAGTTATTATTATTATTATTATTATTATATATCATCTTAAGGGGAGTGTCATAAGGAAGATTGCAGGATTTTTTCAATACTTGAAAAAAGTCTAGATTTTAATTTCTCAATACAGGACTTCCAGAAGAACACTGGTAATTTATGGACATAATACATAGGCTTTATAGTTTTAGTTGTTTCGGATATAATTCCAAACCACAAGAAGAAGAATTTCAATTTACAGACATAATAAATAGGCCTCATAGCTCTAGTTGACTAGAATATAATTCCAATCGGCAATTCGCAATTACTTAATTTATCTACATTTAGCTTTGCAAATTAATATAATCTTACTTACCTACTTTTCCACCATTTTCTCATCTCTGAAACCTGAAGACCAGATCTATGTTCACTAACCATTTACCTTTTTGGATTACTATCCAAACATTTCCTTTGTTTGGATTATCTGGTCATCAGGTAAGAAAGTTATTCTAATTGTCAACGCCTTCACAAATATCACAATTATTGTCATTTTTGTAATGCCTAAAGTACAATTCCATCATTTATGTTGCACTAAGATCTCAAGCTTACCTAGTCCTTACAGTTCACTCACCTGTATAATACACAGCCTTCATTTCCTCATTCTTACATGGAAACTTTAAATTGGTATTAATTTTCTTCTGTCAGCATTATTAATCATTTCTGTGTCCTAAATTGCATCTTGAACAAAGACATATGTTTATCCTCCTTCCCATTCAATGCATTGGCAGATGCACTGCTTGGAGAGAAGTCATCCCCCCCCCCCCACATTATCAAAGTGCATAGTGACATATAACTAGAGTCCGCTATGCCCGCTAAAACAGCATGCGAGCAGTCACGGAAAGACACGAGAAAAGACGTCCCCCCCCCCACTCCTTAAGATGAGAACAGTCTCGAAGAAGGGAAAATCAGAGAAGAAGCTCCTATAATTCCTACTAAGCAAACAGAGAGAAAAGAATTAAATAAAAAACTCCAGTACAAACAAAAGAAGCTGAAATCAAAGAAAAAAAACGAGCTAGTAAGAAACCCAAGACGGCGGAAGAACACTCATCTTCCGACAAGGACTCATCTGATTCAGAAGAGGGAATGGGAATTGAAGAGGTGTCCGTGTAGGCGGAAACGTCGGCAGACTCGATCACTGTTAAAATAGAGGGAAATATACAGATCAGTTCAATAGTGATTTATATAAAAGAGGGGATATAAAAGATCTGTTTTATATAAAAGAGGGGATTTCGCAACTTCCAAAAACAGCAGGCTCTATAGGAATGCTGAAACACAATATCCATTCCTCGTCTTGCAAGAAACGGATTTCTGTGGTTTTCAGAACATCCGGAGATTAGAGAGAGCGAACATCCGCTCATTTCCTTTTGAAGATTCGGAAGCCGTGATGACGCTGGAGTAGGGATCTTAATTCTTCTCCTCCCCCCCTTCCCATTCCAGCAACTTTCCATAACTTCCAGAAGGACACGGCAGGGAGATGGTTAAGCATTGATTGGGAAAACCAAGGCACTACCACCATCAGACATGAATGTCTATACACTGGTGGACAGGACTGGAAGATCAGGGTTTTCCCCAACCCTATAGCTCTATTTGCACGGTGCTCGCCATGAAGTTGTTGGAGGTAACTGGAATTGCATAAAAAAACCAAGAGTTGACAAGGTCGGAGATAACCCCCTAAAAAGATACATCAAGATATCCACAATGGCCAATGGATATCTTGATGTGCTAAAATCATAAAGAGCATTAACGAGGATATTGAAAGGGAGAGAATCAAAAATATTGAAGATAAAAGACACAAGATCAGAATTTATTGGAGACTGGCTGATTCCCCTAACAGTAGCTTTATTCAGCAGGGATAAAGTAAAGAAGAGAGAACTATCACCCAAATATATGCAAGGAAGAAGTCCACGTGACAACAGTAAAGTAAAATTCAAAAGTAAAGAAGAGAGAACTATCATCGAAATACATGCAAGGGAGAAGTCCACTTGATAACAGAAAAAGTATTAGTAGTAGTCAAAAATCATGGGAAACTTTGTAGACGCTAAAACTGAAAATACAGCAGCTAGCAACAAAGACTGGGAAATAGGGCATCCCGCCCCCTACACTTGCAAACAGACTTTGACAAACCCATTACAGCAAAAGAAATAACCTGTGCCTTCAACAAATGTCGTAACAAGAAATCCCAAAGAGCAGACGATCTCGGGAAAGAATTCTACAGTGAGATCTGGAAGTTCATCTTGACAATCCTGGTTGTAGTATATAACGCCTTCCTTCACACAGGAACAATTCCTCCTGAGTTTGTCTCTAGCAACATCACGTTCATTTCCAAGCCCAACAAAAACAGAAAAGATATCATTTCCTGGAGACCAATCTTGCTCACTAACTTGGAGTCGATAGTTGATTAAAGATGAGCATACAATGCGTTATTCAAAGTACAGACCTAAGGTATCCCAGTTCGAGCTGCAGAATTCAATCTATTTCTGCTTCGAGATCTAGTCAAACTAGTCTTCATCAAAAAACAGTCTCTGGCCATCCTCTCCGTGGACTTAGCCAAAGCTTTTGACAGCGTGCACCACTCCTACCTATTTTACATTTCAGAACAGGTGGAATGAGAGGGAAATTAGGTGACATCATAAAAAGCGCTTACCAAAACACCTTGACGCTCCTGTTTATCAACGGGTGCATGTCAGTCTATCCCAATCAGGAAAGAAGTAAAGCAAGGCTGTCCACTGAATCCGTTACAATTTGTGTTGTCACTAGAACCATTTTTGAAAAAAAAAAAAAAAAGAAAAGAAAAAAGTAGACAACGCATATGTAGTGCGAGGCCACGTTATCCCCTCCGAAAGTAAAAAAGAGCAAAGTAATAGCTTACGCTGATGACGTAATAGGAACTCTAAAAGACAATGACTCCATACAGATATTCCTAGTTATTTTAGAGAAATTTTCAAACGTCAGTGGACTCTGCATCAATTCAGATAAGACGAGGTTGCAAATCTATGGTAAATGGAAGGCACTGGAGATCCCCCCCCCCTCAGAATATCACTAGCTACTGAACCAATTCAGTACCTAGGAGTGGCCTTTTCTAGACGTTCCTATGCTATCCATATGTAAATTAAAAGAGGAAATCGCAAACATTATCGAAGACTGGAGTATTTCCCCTTAAATCTAAGAGCGCGAGCTATTGGCTTAAAAACAATACTTTTCCAGTTCTTCAATATGTAATATAGCAGGCATCTCAGAAACAGAAGAACGGCAGCTATACAATCAGCCCCTACAATTTTTCTGAAACCATAGTTATAAAGAAGCAGACACAGAGTTTCTACAACTACCGGCAGAAAGAGGGCTCTTTAACATCACAGAGCAAGCAGGACCTAAAGCTGAGATCTTGCGTATTTATTATAATGACACCTGTTGAATCATACGGCTGCAATTCCCCTAGACAGGAATAGAATGTTCGTGATTCTATGAACGTTCGAGAAAAGAATAGAATGTTCGGCAAGCGGGCGTAAACATTCTAGGTGAGACCTCAAGCAAATGCTGCTATGAAAGTATGTTCGATTTTCTAAGAACAGAAGAACCACGGTAAGGGACAAACAATGCCATCCTATTCTCCAGTCTAGTAGAAGTCAAGGGTTACCCAAGTAGGAAATATCAATAAAAACAGATGGCTGTATATGGGCTACGGAGACCCATACTGTGAGGCATATCCGCTACTAGACACAGTGGAACATGCCTTCTTTCAATGCCCCTTGGTCACGAGGATCTGGGAAAGACTCTTCTTTCGCAGAGTAAAACTGTAAAATAAATAAAATTTTAAAAAATGTTGCGACATTTTTTAATAGCCTCACATTTATGATCCTTACAATGGATTCTATTCCCCTGGCTACTCAAATAAGCAGACAAGAATAGAATGTTCGTGATCAATGAGTTGAAATTTCACATCTGGAAAATCCGTTAAAAATGTCTCATCTTTTATATTTTATAAAGATGCCAACGTTGGACGAACTATCACCATTGTATTGGGAATGTTATCCAGTTAAGTTAGGAAATTCTAACAGGAAGTAAGTAAACAGAAGCATATTAAGCAGTGGTTAAATTCTAAACAAATAAGCTCCGGGGCTCTTAAAGTAAGGATCATAAATGTGAGGCTATTAAAAAATGTGCAACATTTTTTAAAATTTTATTTATTTTTTATTCTGGTGGAGTTAAAGCCATCATGCCTTCTCTTCCACACCACCAGAAACATTAAATACAAATACAACGTATTAATATTATCGCATTGCAACTGATGGGAATCCTGCGTTTCTTTGGATGCGGTTAGAGACTTCTTTCTCTTCAGAAACCACACACAAACTGTTATTACAAACTCGTTTTGTATTATCACTGTCATATGAGCTATTTTTCCGTTTAAAGAAGGTACCAATGTATTTATCTATAGTTGAAATAGCAGGCCTTCATAAACACAAAACTATTAGCTCTGATAAACAACTGCTAATCTGCTGTTCTATCTTGTTGGTTATTGACTGTTGACAGACAGTGTTTCCAACCAGAAAAGACCAATATCATTTCGAGTCTGTCAAAAATTCGCTACACTATGCTACAGTGGCGCACCCAGGGATGGGGGGAAGGGAACCTGCACCTCCCCAAAAAAAAGAAAAAGGAAAAAAAACTAGAAAAGTTTCCAAAAACCTTTTCCGAATTAAAATTAATTTTTTAAATTTATGTTGTGCCTTCTGTTTCTATATTACTTATGAATTAGCGTCCACATAAGGTGGGAATACCCTATAGCTCTCGGGAATCTCGTCCGCTGTGAATGCAAGGCGAACGAAGTAGTACTCTTGCGGACCGAGCGCTACTTCGTTTGCCAGAGCTGGGTCAGAGGAGATCACGAGTATCATGTATTGGCAATCACTGCAGTGCTCAGTTAGGTCGTATGCAATGTAGTGTGCATTCTCAAATCGCCTCCCCCCCTCCCAATATTAAATCTTGAGTGCTAGGTCCTTCCAAGATTAAATCCTGGGTGCGCTACTGCTATGCTGCAATAATGTTTGTTGCGTCAATCTAACGCATTACAGGTAACTCCAAACCTCCCCGTCCCTTTCATCACGTGTTTGTAATCAGAAGACTGTGGTTATTGACTTTATATACATATCCAAAACTGTAAACAACTGAATAATAATACAATAATGTAGGCATAATTACCGTAAAGTGAGAAAAGTCAAAAAACAGAAAAATGTTCCGGGTCGGGGCCCAGTGCATAAAAAAGTTCCGGTGCCAGGCCCCGGCTGAATTTAACCACTGATATTAGAAGATGAGAAGTTTGAGAAAACATGGTGTATCCCCCCCCCCCCCCGCGACGCTTTGTACAATAAGAAGAGGTGAAACAAAATTCTGCTTACTCATGTTCTAAAAAATCCTAAGATCGGCAGGATTTAGCTCTCCGGGGATGATTGGGTAACGAACCTAGGACTGCTCGAAGTGATCGGTCCGGAAGTGACTGATCACCCTGGCCAAGCATTTTGCCAGTTAAGGTAAGTCCACCCAAAGACAAAGCGGGAAAAGAACACTTACGTGACAAATACAGGAAATATAAAGGCAACAGGAACAAAACAAGAAGAGAGCAGTGAAAAATCGAATCGAGAATAAGGTAATCCTGAACAAAACATAGCAAGGTAACTGATGTAGTTTGAAAGAGACGCTGTGACAGGATGTCATGTTGCAGTCCTATCTGTTTGGCAAATTGTTAACAAATTGGGCCATCCCAGGTCAACAATCAGTGATTCCATACTGAGATGATACGCAGGGAGTACTGAGATACGCAGGGAGTCAACTGCAAGTGCTACCAGCATTGTGCGACCCATCACACTCACCAAACATGACCGTAGCTGTGGTACGAAGGATAATATGTAAAAACCGCTATTAGTCTGCCGACATGCAGGGCCGTACTTTCACTTTTCCAGAGACGGCAGGGTACGAGGCGCTAGAGTTCTCATGGGCCCATCCCTCATTGTTTCGGGGGTCCACAAATGCCCTTCATTTTTCGGGACTTCTAGTTAGAGCCTCGTGCGCCTGTGTAAGCACGGCTTTGCAGAACAAGGTTCACAACATGGGTGTCCATGGTGAGACGGCAATATGCACATGCAGCGTCCTTTGGGAGGTGTAATTTTATGGTCCTGTTTTTCCTAGTTTGTTCTCGAACTTCTGTTTGTGGTGTCACGAACACTGAAATCTTACTATATCCTTCAATGCTTTGTAAAAGCCTTTCACAAAGGATGTAGTGTTTCATCCTTCTTTTACAGCAACTGTAAGATCCACTAAAAAATAGAAATTAGTGTATCTCACAGTCATTGTATTGAGATATACACTATATTGCTTGAAACCATTGGAACACTTTAGAAGAATCGCAAGGAAACCAAGGTCGTGCAAATATTTCTAGAACGTGTACCTAAATACACGTTTTAGAAATATGCATTTTTAAAGCAGAAATCAGTAAATGAACTCAGTAAATTATACCTGCCAAGAAATTATATTCTGGTTAATCCTTTACCCAAGGTATACATACAAAGTTTATATACACCTCTGGTAAATGAGATATCAGGAAGATTTATAAGGGAAAATGTAGTGAAAAGCTAAGCTGCATGAAGTATACGGTAAAAGCGTATTATTACACTACGGAAATTGATATAAAATATAAGCCAAAATTCGAATATAACAGAACAGATGTGAATAAAATAAGGGATTTTAAGATATGGGAATTTTTCACATTCAATGTTTAGTTTTTAAAACTACCAGAGTCTCTGTACAGCTCAGTTTGCAAAATGACGAGAAATGCAGTTTTCAATAGGAAAATTCTTTTCATGACTAGAATCATTATATGGGTTTCATGATTTAAGGTGAGTAAACCGATCTCATTACAGCAGTAGAATTTTTTTTCCCCTGAAAACTTGGGTATGTCAACCAACGACGCAGGCAAATCATCCAAAGAATTCACCCAAGGAATATTCATAATAATAATAATAATAATAATAATAAATGTATCTGTCGAACGACCTACGGATTTCATGGAAGTGTCATATAATAACAAAAATCCTGATAATATGCTAAAGTTTGATGTTCGTTCCGATCAATTGAAATGTCCTGCATATATAAAGGCATGCGAAAACGATAATACCTTGCTTAAAACTGGTATGTATTAACATGACATGATCCCAGAGGAGTCTGAATAAACCACACGGCCTGTGTAGCCCTATAGAAGTAGCTTTTGCATCCATAGCGCTAAGACACCAGAAGAAAATCTGTTCTAAGATCGATTGATTTCAAAGTCGATCGATCTCTGGCAAGACCAAGTGGATGTTTTCTCCCTTAAACTTGGAGTTTTCATCCTGTAACACAAGAAATTCGACTGTAGAAGTAACACTATTAAAGTCAATAATATAATTATAACATATGTTAAGGGGACATAACATGGCGACAGGTGTCTGCTGTACTCTCTTCACCAGATGCTGTTTAATAATATTGATAATTTTCCCAGCTATCACTGATTGGCTACAGGTGGAGAGAGATTCACCCTCAATGCTCAAATGCTGAATTGATTCTGAATCAATCCTATGAAATCTTTTAATTCACTTAAACGTTTGTATCATATCCCCTATTTTTCACCTATGAACTAACTTTTTCATCTCACAAACCTAAGTCATGACAACTACCTTATCTTTGCTTAATGTGTTCTTCAATAACAAAGTAATCCTCGCTACCCTCGTAGTATTCTCCCTTAACCTTAATTCTGTAACTACTACTATTCCCAAATCCCTGTCTTCATTAATTTTCTGGAGTAGAGTTCCCATAATATGTTATACAGCAGTGTAATATTTTTATACCAAAATGCATAACTTTACACTTTTCCACATTCAATTGACACTCATATTTTCAGTCTGTTAAAAATTATCCTTCTTCTATTGCATCAGTCTTATGACTGGTACAGTGGCGCACTCAGGATTTAATCTTGGAGGGGGCCCGAGCACTCAAGATTTTGGCGGGGGAGGAGTTGAGTAGACGATTTACGAATACACACTACGCATTGCATACGACCTATGACTGAGCATCTGCAGTGATCGCCAATACATGACAAACAAGTAGTATAGAAATAGAAGACACAACATAAATAAAAATAAATACATTTTAATTAGGAAAAGATTTTTGGAAAATTTTCTAGTGTTTATTTCCATTTTCTTTGGGGGAGACTAGAACCCCTTGGCCCCCCCCCTCCCTGGGTGCGCCACTGGACTGGTAGCTCAGCAGCATTTCCTTCCATTCTTCTCTTCGCTTTCCTCTTTATTTCATAGTATGTTTTTATTCCAGTGCTTTGTTTTATTTGATCAAAGTATCTTTTCCTTAGTATTCCTCTTTCTCCTTTGATTTTGCCTTCTATTATTCTTCTCGTCAGACTTTCATGTCCAGTCCATCTGTCTCTTCTTGTTATCAATGCCTTTACCTGTGTTCATTTACTTCCTTAAGCACCTCTGCATTCGATTGTTTTCATCCACTACGCATGAAATCTGAAACCATCTGGAATGCTTTTGCAATATTCTGCACAGGGGCGCGCCAGTAGTGTCTGGTGCCTGTGTGCAAACTTTAGTTGGCGCCCCAATCCCCCCTCCAATAAAAAAATCACTTAAAAAAAACGTTTTTTTTTTAAAGTATTTCCTCCTCTTTGGCTCCTGTGTGCGTCGCACACATTGCACATATGGCCCGCGCGCCCCTGATTCTGCAGCATCATCCTAGCCATTTCCTCTATCCAATTTGGCCATCAGTCTATTGTAAAATTTACTAAGGCTTTCTTTTTGTTATTATTTGTGATTAGTGAGTGTATATACCCTACTTGGAAGAACTAGGTTGAGAATGAGTGACACTTGTAAAACTATTTACTAAATACATGTATTTGTATAATCAGAAGTTTGGCATGTGAACGAAAAGTTTTAGATATTTCTTCTTCGTGTATATCATCGGTGTCGAGGATATTAGTGTTTGGAATATGTTATGGCTGCCATGTGGTTTTGTTTTGAACCGTAACGGAGCGAGCGACTCTTATATAGTATAGTATATCTATCGTTAAGTCTTCTCCCCCCCCCTCATATTTTCCTTTGTAAATACATAGTAAATTGAGCTTTCATAAATGGCATCTGTTTTCTTGAAGTCGACGCCAAAGTTACCTCATCACGAGAAAAGAAATATATGTGCATCGCGAGCAAAGTATAGAGAAGGGCGTCGTGACACTGCTGTAAAGGTAAACCTTTATTATTATTATTATTACCCAAGACCTCATGGAGTCAAAGACTCATCTGGGAAAAACAGCCAAGGCTGTTTTTCCCATTTTGGCTGTTTTGAGAAACCTTCAAAACATGTCATATTAAAGCTGAGTTGTTTAGCCATGCAATATTTTTCGAGAAAGTTTACATCACAAAAATAAATCAAAAGGCTATAGCATACCAACTACTTTCCATTGCCGAATGAGAAGTTATATGCCAGAAATGTATCACGTGACGGGCATTATGTTAAATGAACATCTTAGAAAAACAGATCTCTTAAATTTAAAAGCTTCCATTTGTATTAAGAATTATTGAAGAACTGCTTACTAGTTTGCCTGCAAATCAATTTTTACTGATTTACCCAGCTAAACGGAGTGAAACGATATCATTATTAACCTGTTATTTTCAGCACGCTAAAAACACTCGCGATCAGTAGGCTGTTTATGTATTGGATTGTTACCCGTTATAACGATGCAGAAAAGTATCTGACCAAAAGAGTAGGTTGACCTGCTGTGTTAGGATGACAGCTTGTGAAGGCACACTTTTTCTTTAATCCTCTGAGAACACAGAAAGGGATGTTGTGAGTGATGAACATTTCACAGTGTCACGTATACTAACTGATGACCTGGGGTGGCAGCCTATTGTCGTTCTACTGGACACTTCCACAACACCACAACTTATGAGGCTGAGGGTAATAAAATCAAAAGCACTTCTTCGGGAGTATGCAAACAACACGCAGAAATATCCTCTTCACAGAGTAGAAGATTTTCACCACTGAAGAGTTATTTAACCACCAAAATGATTGGGTATATGCACTCGTGAGCTATGGAAATTTTAACAAAGGGCTCGCATTGTCGAGCAACAAAAAAAAAAAAAAAAAAAGCGGTATTTCACACAAAAACTTTTATTAATACAGCTTGTGTACAAATTCCAATAAAAAATTATGAGAGGACAGTCAGTCTCTAAAGGCTATCATTTTTAAACAAATATTTCATGATCTAAACATGAAATATTTGCACACAATCAACTGTGTTAATTTATCTTACATAAGAAAAACATAAGAATTTTTTTTGCTCTCAAAATATAATAAAAATAAAATATTTTATAATCTTTTATAAAACATTTGATTGGCTACTGGTTTTATCATGCAATTGGCTACTAGAAGGTAGAAGGGTAAAGATAGCACATGCTGGCTTATTTTATTTTCAAACTTTGGTGCATTCTTTATAGAGGAGTTGAAACAATAATTCCAAATAATCTATACACTGCCGAATAGACTAATTTTTGTTAGGTTACCATATGAGTTTGTCACTTAATATATTTTTAAAAAAAATTTTTTTTTGAAAAATAAAAAAAAGTAAACAAGAAGAACAAGGGGCTCGCAAAATTGAGAAAAAATTAACAAAGGGCTCATGTGAGCCTTTTATAGGTCACCACTGGGTATATGCCATAGCACCCTTGATTCAGAGACGTCATCACTCTGTGTCAGTGATGGTTTGATGGGGGCTGATGTATTGGGGTGAGTATCCAGTTTGCATTTCTTCAAGAAAGGGTCCCTTGAACATCTTGTTTCATGGTATTCAGTGGACCTTTCAACAGGACTCAGTCCCTGCACACAGTGGTTGGAGACAAATGTGTCTGACCACATATCATCATCTGATTGGCTGTCTGGAAGTCCTGATCTGAATCTATTCAACTTCATATTATGGTCGGAGCTTCAGAGAGTAGCTTGCAAGAAATGACACCCCAGCATTGCCAGCCTGAAGGTGGATTTGGAGTGAGCAGTGGCAGTGTTTATGTTGGATGTTGTGTGTGCTTCCATCAATATGTAGCTTCACAGACTTAAAGCATGCACGAAGGCAAAGGGGGAACATTTCATTGAGTACTATTATATTATATTGAGTTATATGCACATTATATTATATGCACATTATATATGTGGTTTGTATGTGCAAAATAAGCAGATCAGATGAAAGCTCTAAATGACCTGATAGATTGAAGGTTTGTGCTGTTCAGGTTGTAACAGTATTTATGGCTAAACCAGGTTGATGTTTTTCATTCATTCATTTCTTGAAAAATCTGATGTGTAGGAATTTCTTGAAATTCATTAAAATAGGGCACATGAATTGTTGGGATTCAGTTTAGACTGTTACTTCAATGCACTGAATTGTGCAGGGTGCAGTGCCCCTATTGATTGCTTCACTGAATGCTTACCATGAACACGGAAAGAAAGAGAGAACAAGTATTTAGAAATATAAATAAATCAAATGAGAAGACTGCAGAATCTTAATAGAAATTATGTGGAATGTATACTTATAGACCTAAATAAATTAAAGGTTGAAAAACATTAATGTAAAAATGTCATCATCGTTATTATTGGACCTAAACATAAAAAAAACCTCCTTAGAGTCTGAGAACTCATTATAGGAGGCCAGCTCATACCTCACTTGTTTACCTCATGAGGCCAACCTACACTACACTAATTTACACATAAATGGTATTGTCATCTATTAATTAATTTAGTCCATTGAAATGAGTCACGAATTACTTCTTATCACCCTTGTAGTGCATTCACAAGACTATTGCAGCATATGTTTTTGTTGAAAAGGCTATAATTCAAAATTCATCAGTGACTTGAGAAACCTTTTTAAGAGTTTTTAATGAAAGGTAAATTAACATCTTATATGGAAGTCGTATTGTTTCTTTTCCAGAAACTTGGGTTTTTTTTCATTCAGCAAAATAAGCAGATCAGATGGATAATTAATAGCAACAAAAATTTTGATTCACGATATTAGTTAGCATCAACTGTAATTCAAATTGTTTTACAGTTGCCACCCTAATTGGTGAAATAGTAAACATATCCTCTCTGCAAACAGTAAGCTGTGGGTTCTGCTTCTACTTTGGGCATAGATTTTTCATGAAATGTCTTGGTACTAGATGAATTTCATAAGCTGGTATGTAACAATCACCCTGCTTATTGGAGACTTGAAGTGGATTTAAAAAGTGTTATGTTTGGTCTCAAGCAGGTTTTCTGGTTTATCTAAACCCTAGCCCATCCTCAGTACTAATTGCATAGGTTAACAGACTTTTGTGGGTAGGGTTTGCATAAGTTAACTAACAATTTACACTCATCCTTCAGTAAATTTCTCTTTTTGTTTATTTGTTTTGGTCCTTGTGGTGTTCATAAGATTTTGATGTGGTCTCTGCAGAAGTTTTCATTGTTTGAAAACTTCTGCAGAATGGTAACTTCTGCAATGCAGAGGTTACCATTCATGTTAGTTGTTATAATTGCAGTACATTATTATCCAATTTGATTCAACCAATGGACATAATGGTTTGAATCAAAATTTTGATTCAAACTATTAGTTTGCATTAGCTGAAGCATATTAATTAATGTATGCTCTGGCAGACATAATTTAAAATGGATTTTTATATCACTCACAAAAATTGCTTGTTTCATTCATCCTTTAAAATCTAAACATAATCTGCTAGTTACTCTTGTTTGCAGGTCCCCAGCAGTGACATAGTGATTCTCCTTTAGAAGGTTGATCATCAGGCAGCATTTTAGATTTCTTGGTTGTACTTTGGTCCACCCGTGGGCATCATCTTCAACACATTGTTCAGCTGTGGACTTTGTAAGATTATTTTTCAGTCAGCTGAAGCATAATCTTATTATAACATGCATTGCCAGACTATGTAGAAAGGCTGAGTGGGGTAATAGAAGCCTGAGTCATGTTCTGGGCAACCAAGCATAGCATCACCTATTTCAGGCTTCCAATAAGTTTATTGGAAAAAAGTAAAAGTTATAACAGGGAAGGAGACTAAAGACATTTCCTCAAGATAGCTAATGTCAATTGCATGATTGCAGTTTTTAGGATTAAACCTTATCTATTTAGTGCAATGGACATTAAACCATTGCACTAGATGGAGTGAACTTTTTTTATATTGATCCTATATATGAGAGATAGATCAAGCTACGACACATCAGTGTCATGTGTGGGGGTACAACAGGCAAGGGTTAGAAAAGGATTTATTGAATTGACATTTATCTTGAAGAGTTGGTTATAGTTGTTTTGGAATATGTCATGAGGAAAGCTCTTGTAGAGGATAGAGGAATAGGAGAGAGAAGTTCAGTTTATTTGCAGTTATGCTAAATAGAGATTTGGGTACTGCTGTTCATTTTAACAGATCCAGCAGAAAGCTGAGGAATGATTGCCAGTGCTGTGATCATGGAAGTGCCTGTAGAAAAGACAGCCAAAATGGTGTCTGTGAGATAGAGATGGAAATAAGTCTGTGAGAAAGGGATCAACTATGAGCCAAATAACTCCCCTCCATATAGCACTGAGAATTTTTAGGGAAGTTTTAGGTGCACCAACTCAAATATGTAACAGTATTCTAAGGTTAGACAGATTTGTGTAGTTAGTGGCTGGGTGGATGAAAAATAGCATCTTGAACAGAAAATAATGCATAGCTTTTTAGAAGTTGAGGAAGCTGTTGATGCGATGTGTTTTTGCTAGGAGAGGCTGCAGGTAAATGCTATTTCAAGGAGAGAGAGATCTGATCTCCCGTCTAGTGATTTGAGTATTGCTGGGGATAAGGGAAGGTGAGCTTAGATCCATTTTATGAGAGACAAAGCATGGCTTTGTTTTGGTGACATTGAAGTTTACTAGGCTATTTTTGCCTCTTTGAAAGATCATATTGAGATAGCATTTAAAGCACCTGATTACAGATCTTGAAGCTTTGTATTGTCATCAGCAAAGCATGGATAGAATTAGTATTGACTGAAGTAGATCATTTATATATAAGAGAAAGAGGATAAGTGATAGATCAGAGCCCTTAGGCACTTCTGCATTGGTGGTGAAGCTCAGAGAGTAAGTAGATAGAGAATGACAGTTTGTTTAGCAGGCATCAATGCCAAACCTTTCCTTGGCACATATTCAGTTGTGGGTGTTGTAGTCTGAAGTCATCCATGAATCTAGGTTGGCAGAATCCATACTGGTGGTTGCTGATTAACTGATAAGATGCAGTAGTCTTGTAGATGGCTACTGCATCTTACTAGTTAACATCTCACAACATACCTGTAGAGTTATAACTGATTCTGTAGATAATTTAGGTACATAATTCAGATTTTTGTTGTTAATCAGTTTTATTGATCTTGCAGTTTTAGAATTGCAGTGGCTCAAATTTTGGGTAAATTAATTCATATTCTTACGAGATTAGGAGAGTGCTACTGGCATCTCCAAAAATAGCCTTTCCTATCATATATTGGTTAAGGAAATTAACAACATAATTTGATAATTGAAAATATTTAATTATTCATTCCTATATTTAATATTTTAATTATCAAATCTATGTTGTTAATTTCCTTAAAATATACGATGCTGGAGAATCAACGTACACCCTCTGTCCAAAAAGAAACCGAACTTTTAATAGAAAATAAAACACAGGCCAATTATAATTATTCAAATCATTTATTTCAATCAATATACTCTCCCTCAGCTTCGATACAGCGTTTGGCACGGTCAGTTAATTCGTTAAATGAGTTTTTTATATTGGTTTTTGGGATACTGTTCAGGGTCGTGGTTACTGCTTGAACGTTTTCAATGGTGTCGTATCGCTGTCCTTTCATTGGCAAATGAAGTCAGGGGAAGAGAAAGGAAGTCACAGGGTGCTAAATCAGGTGAATATGGCGAGTGACAAACGTGGATCACTTGCCAAGGACCAAAAACTATGATACTGCATGGTTTTTGCTCAAAAACTGTCTGACAATGTTCGAATGATGAGATGGTGCATTATCGTGTAAAAGTGACCAGTTGCCTGTATCACGATATTCATGCCGTATGCAATGAATTCTTGCTATCAATCACTTCGCACCATTGACCATTTGGCCAGGCGGAACGAATTCTTTGCAGATAATGCCCTTGGAATTGTAGAAACAAATCAGCATTGTCTATACTTTTGACTTCTCCAAGCAACTTTTTTTCAGATGCCCCCTCTTCTGGTGGTCTGCACTCAGCATTCTGCGCTTTGTTTCAGGCTGATACTCAAAACACCACGTTTCGTCACCAATAACGATCATTTCAAGGAAGATTGAGTCCTTATGAGCGATTTTAATGAGGTCTTGCAGTGTTCAATTCGATACATTTTTTGGTTGTCGGTCAACTTGTGGGGAACAAATCACGAATTCAATTTACGAAGGTCCAAATTCTCGGTCAAAATGTTGTGCATAGTTGATTTTGGAATCCCCAATTCATCTTCAGTCAATCTCACGAACGATTTCGGGTTTTGTTTGATGAAATCACCCACTTTTTGGATGTTAACTTTGCTCAGTCCAGTTTTTTGACTGCCCGGCTTTTCGTCGTCCTTAAGCGTCTCACGACCACTTTAAAACCAGTTAAACCACTCGTAAACTTGAGTACAGGATAAGCATTCATCAGCGTATGATTTTTGAAGCATTTGATGTGTTTCACTAAAACGTTTACCAAGTTTAACACAAAAGCCAATCGCAGCTCTCTGTTTGAAACTCATTTTCCAACCATTCATCAGAACACACTGTCACTCTTGGAACTATAACTCAGCTTCTAATGAAACAAATGTCATAAATGGTTAAGACAACAAAAAAAAAAAAGATACGACAGGTGGCACCACTAATTACTTCTATTTACGAAAAGTTCGGTATCTTTTTGGACAGAGGGTGTATAAGCCTAAACACCAAGCCTTTCCTATATTTTATGGTCTTTTGCAATATTATTGTTGTTTTACTCTACCTGACTCTGCATGAAGAAGTTTGGAGGACTCAATCCTAGTCCTCCAAACTTGCCACAATGATGGTCACTTATCTAAAAATTTACATGTATGCCACAGTAATTGACACTTTTATATGTAAATATTTCATCTTATATATCATAAGACATAATCAGTGCAGTTATTAAACAATAATAGGAATTACATTAAAAAAAAACATTAGTGTGCATGCTTATATTGGAATCCCTCTATGTATTATTATTATTATTATTATTATTCCGGGCAACTCCAAGAAGTCGACAGACTCATCGAGGGAGGCCCTAACATCATGTCAAGAACAACTATTCGACATTCACACAGTATCTATCATACCTTGCCTTGGACTCATTCACGGTCGTAGCAACCACAATGGACTCTGGCAGCTTATTCCACTCATTCACCACTCTCCAAGTAAAAAACCTAGCTCTAACACCCTTGTTAACCACATTCTTACCCAGCTTCCATGCATGGGCCCTAGTCCTCCCACCACCAGTCCTATTTTCAAAAATATCTTATGGATTAATCTTATAGAAACCCTGAGGCATGATCTACCCTTCACAAAACCATGTTGTCCCCCATACAATATCCCATTTTCATCTATCCAATCCTGTATTCTTTTCTTGATTAATTTCTCTAAGACCTTGACAACGATTCCTGATATGCTAATCAGTCGGTAATTTACAACAGCAGTCTTCGAACCACCTTTATGCAGTGGAACTATTTTCCCCTCTTTCCACCCCCTCGGGACTAACCCAGACCCGAGACTCAAATTCAACAAAATGGTCAAGGGTACTGACAATTCTTTAGCTACTTCTCGTACGACACGAGCTGGTATACCATCCAATCCCACAGATGTATTGACATTGAGGTTATGCAATAGACTACTCACCTCCACTTCATTCACCACAATTCCCGTATAATCTATTGGTTCATTCATTTCTGCAATGTCACCACCTGGATGATATATTCTTGCAAAGTGCTCACTCAGTAACTCAACTATATCAACTGATTCAGTTACCTCCCTACCATCGACATTCATTAAAATCATTCTGCCATATACATTTTTCCTTTTACTTGCAACATATCGAAAAAACTGTTTAGGATTCTCTTTAGCCTGCATGGCCAATGTTCTTTCATAATCCTTTTCTTACCACACTCATTATGTGCTGGCATGCGCTTTATACCGTTCATGTTCCTGCCGGTCACCTTTCTCCTTAAATTACCTCCATAGTTGTCTCTTTTTTTGCAGCTCAAGCTTAATGGTGTTATTCATCCATTTAACCCCTACTTGATTTATTATTCGGACTCTAGATATACAGTCAGCCATTGCTTCATGCAAACACTTCTTAACTACCTCCCATGCACTATCAACTTCTAGTCCTTGCAGTTGTACATGCCATGGCACTGAACCAATCAAACTCCTAAGCTTGTCATACTTTCCAGCCTGATAATTCCACATGTACCCTGTCTTAATTGAAAATTCTACACCTTTAGCCACCTCCCAAGTTAAGACCCTATGATCACTCTCACCGATTGGTGGCAATGTGGTCATATTCGTTACAGCCAAATCCTCAGATGTAATTACTAGGTCAAGCACTCTCTGACCCCTAGTATTTTCCATTACATGCTGTCGCAGATAGTTATCCCTTAATAACCGCATAAAATCCAGTTCCTTCCTTCCGTGTGTCCTCTCCTCACTCCAATCAATGCGACCATAGTTGAAATCTCCCATAATAATCACCCTCCTTCCACCCATTTCTTCTATTTGCTTGTGCATACTGTCACCACTATCTCTTCCATCACCTGGTCTATAGCAGCACCCAATTGTATATTTAGTTCTGCTAGCCACAATCTCACACCAAATGGCCTCAAATGTGCTCTTTTCTCTATCCTGCAATTCATCTTCTATTTTCCTTGGCTGGAGCTCATCAGCTATCATCAACAATACTCCTCCCCCCATTTTATTCTCCCTCTCAACACACTATACCCATCACATTCAATCCCACTAGCTATATCATCTACAGTCAGCCATGATTCACTAATTCCAATAACCTGTATTCTGTAAGTGCCAACCATGGCCAAAAACTCTTCCTTCTTGTTCCTAATACTCCTAGCAATAGTGTACATGAATTTAAGACCCCATTAGCCCCATCCCTACCTTGATGCCTTATATTAACTATCCCATTCTGATTTGTTGTCCTTATTCGCTCATGCATATTATACTCATTCATACATTCGACTGCCTCCCTAAGGTCTGTATATCTACCTCCCCCTTAATAAATCTAGTTTCCCTGATTTTGCACATCTACTACATTCAGCAACATTTTTTCAAGTCTCCTTACACCGTATCCATTTAAATGCAAGCCATCCATCTTATATAGATCCTTTCGCCCATTGAACTCACTCCAAACGTCCACATATTCCACACCACTCGTCATACATAACCCATGCATAAAGTCATTTGCAATTATGGCCCTCCTTTTAAACACTTCGCTGTCATACCACGGAAAAGACTAATCATCCTAACTCTCTCACTCTTTTCTTTTGCTACCTCAAACAATTCATTCAGGTTCTCTATCATTTCCATTTTATCTCCTTTCAAATCATTCGTACCTGCCACAACAATCATTTCTTTCACCCTTTCCTTTTGATCTCTAATAGACTCAGTTACATCCTTTATGGTCGCACCAGGTTGGTACGATTTTGTCAAATCCTCTACTAACACACCTCGTACTAACGAGTCTCCATACAGCACTCTCTCCTTCATTTTGTTTATGTTCACACTCATACGCTTATTTTTCCTATCATACTTTTTATTATTGGCTGGTACACTCAGTCGACTTTTGTTCATACGTTCTAGCTGTCTTTTTGCCCTTTGTATCGCTCCGCTCAATAACGCGATCTCACTCATTGCATCTATCTCATCTTTTTTATTCTTTGTAATACCATTAATTTGCTCTGAATTAATACCATCATTCACACTTTCTACATTCACACCCTCACAGTCCTCTGGTACAACCTCGCCATTTCTTGTCTTGTCACTATTTTCTTCATTCTGAAGTTTGACAAAAATATCACACTCACGACCTGAAATACACTTTAATTCCTCATTCTCCTTACATTTTCTACACACATTCACTCCTTTATTATAATCTAACCATACTCCGACCGCACTCTGCAAAGCATACATTTCGCAGATAGTACACTGAATCATCTCCTTTATATTACCATTATTGAATAAAGATGACAAACCATCATTACTGGCCGCCATTTTCCTTTGTACAGGAGCCATACTCACTTTTAACGTATTTTATCAAATTATAAAATGAAACACCAAAAACACACAAACAGCCACACTAAGATACACAAGGCAAACAAAACTACATAAAATTCAAGTAAATTTATCAATAAAAACTTAAAATAACACTTATCTTATCTGGAGGTTGCACGAACACTACACATTACGAATTCATCTAGCGGCGACTTCCCGACATAGATTATGTTATAAAACACTTTAGTACACTAACCACGCTAATAAAGCTCCAATAATATACCAAAATTAAACACTTAAGTCCATTAAATTGAATCCAAAACACCAATAAATCAACAAAAAACACCCAAAGATGGTCACATTGTATTTCATATGTATTGTGAAGCAGGTATTTCCTGTCTATTCAGAATAGGCTACCATATTTGATTTCACATCAAATTATCCTAGTATTCTATAATGCACAGCGCACACCCTTTTAGTTGTATGCCATTATTTTGTGCATTTAATGCTAGCTATCTGTTACATATGTTTAAGTTCTAATTTAGTGGCATTTTATCATATAATTCTCTCCTACCCAGAGGAAATGTGTAAGCTAAATCAATATAAAAAAAGTGTTTCTCCTGGGATGAGTTACTGAGGTTTCACCATACTCATTACATTTATAGATCTGTTCAATAAGTTGTCATTGAGTTCTGATAAACTTTTTTTTTATGTGAAACTTTTTTTAAGGTATATACTATAAATCAAGAATCACGGTATCTGCTCATTCAAGGAGTTCCTGCTGTTGGAGCAGGACAAGAGCTTCAGAGTCTTTGTGAACAGTATGGACATGTTGAAGAGTTTCACCCATTAGATGAATATCCAGCCGAGGAATTTACTGAAACTTATCTTGTTAAGTACAGTTGGTTTCCAGCTGCAAGGTAATTCAGTTTCGTTCTTCACTTTTCTACTTACATAATTGTATCCAGCTATTTTTACTTAGTTGGAAAGTATATTATACTTGACAAGAAATTGTGTCTTTTACCTGAACTTGAACAAACAAAAGTTTATAAGTGAAATCATCTTCATGAGATGGCATTTCATGTGCAAACTCTCTTTACACTTGGATAAAATAAGATGAAAACAATAATATAATTTAAGTATAATAACTTAGTTTTCATAAAAATATCATTGTAAAGTTGGCATCTTGAAATTTATAGCTGTACAAATAAAATATTTTTCCTTTTATATTGTCAGTATTCTCTTAGATTTTATGACAAATATAATTTGTCTTAATTTTTTGTTACTGGGTTACAGAAACTTAAAAATGTAAGAAAATTTACATAAACTGTTAAAGTAATATATATATATATACACTTAGCTTGAAAAATTTTGCCAACCTGGGTTGCCTGATATATCACATTCATCTGTATGTCACATGTTCAGTTGTGGACCTTGCAATTTAAAAGCTTTTTTTATTAATGTCATGGCTAATTTTTACCATGTTTAATTACCAGTGTTGTAGCCAATGTGTCAAATACACATATATTAGTATGTTTATCAGTCTGTGTAACATGAAGGGAAAAAAACTCATATTTTGTCAGTGATGCACAACTATTTATTATTATTATGTGACACCTTCAAGGAGTCATTGGCAGGTACCATTTGACATTACTCAGTCATCTGTAGATAACACCACTTGTCATCATCATCAAATTCCTGATATGTAATCAGGAATTTGATGATGTACAGGATAATAGTGATATTAGTATGTTTATCAGTCTGCGTGTGTGACATAAGCCACTTTTCTCCACAGAAGCAAATTTCAATTCAAGTGGCTTTTCCTCAAATCTGCCACAGCTCTTACCAACTGTCCCAACCTCAACAAATATGGTTGTATCAAACTGCCTCCCATATGGGAAATCCTCATTGGCATACAGTCAACACCCAACCAAAGCCAGTAGGTGGTGTAATTATAGGATTTTAGGACTTCCTGTATCTCTCCTGTTCCATCTTTGTCACTGAAGTGTGCCTGTATGCACGTGTTTTATACCAGTGTATTAATTCCTGAAGATGCTGACTACTTAATGCTCTTTTTATGAAGGAATTCTTATATCCATTGGATAAGAAGGAGGAATTAATATATTGCAACTCTATTTATGAATGTTCCGTTAGCAGACAGCATCAAATTATTGCACCAAGAATTTCCTCCAGACATAGTCAAATTATTCGATTTGTACTAATCCAACAAATCGAAGGAACAGCAGTGGATAATCCTATATCTCCTGCTATTGCCAACTTCTGCATGGAGCACTTCGAACAACGTATTTTTGACAACATTTCACCTAGACCTAACCATTGGTTCAGATATGTGGATGACATTTTTTTCATACTGAAGGGCACGTCTGAAGAATTACAACAGTTTCTCTCAAAAATAAACACACTTCATTCAAGGATCCAGTTCATCCTAGAAGCAAATAAGCAGTTAGCCTTTCTAGATCTCTTAATTCTTCTCCAACCAGATGGTAACTTTCAATTCACAGTCTATAGGAAGGAGACTCACACAGGTCATTACATCCATGCTGAATCACATCACCATCCCAGTCAAAAGACAGGTACTATAAAAACACTGGTTCATCGAGCCCACTCCTCTTGTTCTTCAGAAGAACTATTACAGAATGAATTGCAATATATCAATTCCTCCTTCTTATCCAATGGATATAAGAATTCCTTCATAAAAAAAGCATTAAGTAGTCGTATTTCAGCATCCTCTTCAAATACAGAAGAAATAATGCGCATACCTATCCCCATGTGCAAGGCGTTAGCGAATGCATAGCTAAAGTGTTAAACCACTAAATATTTGTGTTGCCTTTCAACCCATCAGAAAAATCTCCGCATTCCTCACGTCTCCAAAGGACAAGCTCCCACATCTCAGCTATTCAGGTGGCTCCCAGATTCCCTGCTCTTGTGGGTTATCATATTTCAGACAAACAGGAAGATCTGCTCTTATCTGGTTAGAAGAATACAAGTCATATATTCAGTACCTTGAACCTGAACAGTCTAGATTTGCAGAGCATGCCATCAACACTAGACATAGAGTTCATTGGAACAAGACAAAAGTCATTCACAAAAGTCGATTCCTCATGGAACAGCTTTACAAAGAAACGTGAAACGTTACTTCATTCCCCTAACTTAAACAGATCCGATGGTCTACATCTATCACCTTTGTGTACTCTATAAATCAGCTAATCTTTCCTAACTTTCCTAACTTTTGTAATTGTATACATATATATAGTTTTTTTTTTTTTTTTTTTTTTTTTTAAATAAGTTTAGGAAATTAAGGACCATTTTTAGTTATGTTACTTTAGCTACTTAGGTGTTGCCTTGTGAATATGTCAGTTATTGTTTAATTAGCCTTTATACTTGTACTGATGATGCCTGTGATACGCAGGTGAAAATTCTACTAATAAAAGAATATTTTATGTGAGTTAATTCAGTTAATATAGTTGTAAGTAATATGTCTATTACTTACCACATTGAAGAGCTTTTCTCTTGGCACCTTGTCATATGCCTTTTCCAGATCAACAAAGGTTAAATACAACTCTTTGTTATGTTCCCAAGATTTCTCAACTGTTTGTCTTGAAGTGAAAATCTGATCCTCTCATTTCATCTCATCTTCTTTTTACCCTCTTTTACCTTGCGGTGTTGAGGGTTTATTAATCATCAGACCTCAAACTGTTCACAGGATAAGGTGGTCAGCCCTACACCCCAGTGTAGCCTATATCCTGTGGTGTTGAGTTCTCAAGGCTGGTTTGCCGGCTTTGTGGGATGAAAATCTCCAGGATAAACTGGGGAAAAAACCCTACTGTCCACGCCCAAGACCGGCTAACTTGACTATGGCTGAGGAAGATCCTTCAGCTCCTCACCTCTGATGGGAATCGAACCTAGGACACTCCTTCCCCAGGCATATGGTTACAAGCGCACAGCCACTAGGCTAACCGTGCGGACCTTTATTTGGTCTGAATCCAGCTTGTTCTTCACCAAGCTTCCCTTCCACAATTTTTCTTACCTGTTTCTCAAATTTACTTGCGTAAATTTACCAGGAACGTTCAGTAGGGAAATATCATTGTAATTCTCACATTCAGTTGTATTTCTCTTTTTGTAGATTATATATGACCTTCTGACCAGGCTTTCTGAATTATGCAATACAGCATAATTCAGAAAAACTTTTATACTGTAAAACTTTTGTACCTCTGTATATGAGCATTTCCAGTCTAATTTTTTTCTACTCCAGCTGCATTTCCGCATTTCAGGTTTTTGTTGACTTTTTCTACTAAAAGTATCGATATGTATTCCTGACTGCATTCCTGTTGGGAATTTTCTACCACTATGCTGGCACTGCTTGTTTCATTTAGCAGTCTTTCAGAGTAGAGTATGCCCACAGTTCATAGAACCGGGACTGGCATATCACCAAGAATAGTTAGTTCATGCTGAAGGGGAGAAAGAAATAAAGGATGTATAAATTTGTCACCAACACACGAAATCACGTGCTTTATATGTAAAATTTTCCAACTGTTATACAAGCAAACTAGTTACTACTTTAAAATCTACAATGTTCATAAAAGAAATGTTAATTTTCCGATGTGTAATAATAAACAACCCATCCCACAATATGAATTGATTACCCTATTATCGGAATGGATTCTCCTTCTTATGACATGCGCAGAAATGTCAAAGGGTCTCGCATCTGTGGGTGTACAGTAATTACTCCAGACATCTAGAATATTTTTATCTCCAGTTTTCAGTCACCTTTATCATTTCTCATTCCTTTTATAGTACTTTTTCTTCCATTTCTACGCTTTTTCAATAGCCTCCAGAATATTTTGTCACCTTCCTGATATTTATTTTCTATGTTCTTACCAAAGTCTTCCTATGACTTTTATTTAGCTAGTTTTACACAGTGCTTTGCCATCTTACATTTGGGGGTTTCTCTGTATTCTCTAAGAGCACAAGCTATGTTACTTGCCAGGAAATTTCCATATGCTTTTTTTCTTTTCCTTGACTGCTTCTTTAACTTCCTGAGTCCACCATGGAGTTCTGATTTTTCTATCCTTACAGATAATCTTACCACATGTCTCTGGCTGGATCAGTCAATGTTTTGTTCAAGGTTTGTTTTGCCTTTGAATCTCCATGCCATTCTTCATTTTAAACTCTTTCATTTTTATTTCAGTGATGTTTGGTTATTTGAGTCTACAGTCTACTGACTCGAGTCCACTGGTCATCATCTATTTAAAATGTCATCTGCCACCCATTAATGGTATTTTTTGTTTGTAAATTATGTGTGCGTGTGCTCTTGCCAATATTCAGGATGAAGACTTGACTTTCCAAGAAGAAAAAAACCTTGCTACTTCTGCATAAGATTGACTAACTCACTTTCTGTTGAAAAATTCCACATAAAGATTTCTCTTCTTGTGATGACAAGAATCAAACTCAGGTCTTTTCCAATTGAAAGGCAGGGAGCATTATCCCATTGTTCTCCAGTATCACTGCAGAGGGTGAATAAAGTGAATCTTTTTTTCATATGCGGGCATTCTTCTAGTTATCAACTGAGTTCAAGTTTGTTTAACTTCATTGATCACATAAAAACTGGCAGTTCCAAAACTGATATGGTCATTGACAAATTATTTATTAATGATACACTTATACATGATAATTTTCGCACATTTATAGTACGCCTTGAATGACTTCTGTAGAAAAAAGAAAATCAAAATTTATTCTGTCATTATAAACAATTGTTGGCAATAAAAATATAAAAATAAACTCAATGAAATATAAATATTTTGGTCTGCACACATTACTAAATACTTTAGTGAGTTTTCTGGATTCTGATTGGCTTGGAAATATTGGTGGATGGACAGGCTGGTGATGTCAGATGTGGTGGCAACTGTGAAAACATTTCTAGGTTATGTTTTCAGAATCAATATATATATCCTGGGAGGGGAAAAAAATCTGTAATACTACTTTCTTGATCTTTTAATATTCACTGTTAAGCAGATTTTGAATGTTCCATCATTGGGTATAAAATAAGCTTACTGCCATGTGTAATTTATTTATTTCTAATTTATGTTACTATAAAATAAAATAAATAATTCAAATAAAACACGTTATCTTTTCAAGTATAGCCGCTTACTTTGTGTTATGCCTGAATAATGCTCTTTAAAATATTTTTATGCTGCCTGCACATCCTGTTCTTTCTTATTGATTGTATTCCATTACGACAAAATTAGGCATGCAGGCCATTACAAACAGTTTGTAATGACCAGTATGTCCCAGTAAGTATGATACATGAAGTTAAAAAAAAAAATGCCATGAATTGGCTTGACATGGCATAGCAATTCATGGCATGAAAACCAATAATTCCCTCTCCTCAAGTTTTTTTTTTTTTTTTTTTTTTTTTTAACTTATCTAAATATTCTCACTTGAGCAGACAAGTGCATGTGAGTGTGATGTTCAACTAATGAGTGCCCATTTTGCAAAAAACTATTAACCAGCTGTATGTGACATTGAGTTCACTGTTACTTCTTCACTGGATGGAGAAACTCATTGTATGAGGAGGTGGTATTAGAAACTGTTGCATAAACTGAATAAGAATTCTGTAATGGGAGATGATGGGAAATATAAGAATGGATGCTAAAAGGATATTCGTTTGATCAGGGTATATAATTTGAGTCTCAGAAGAGGAAGGCTTCCACAGGAGTGGAAAGAATGCATGGTAATCCCACAAAGACTGATAAGTTGAACTGCCTTCCTATCAGTATCTCTGGAGTGGTGGTGAAGATTTTGGAAAAGTCGATAAGTTTCCATACAGAAATGAATTGACAGAGAATATATACTTTGCAATGAATGGCATATTACCGAGGGAATGTCATGTTTGAGCAACTTGTATTTTATAATAATATTACTGTTGAGTTAGACAATGGGAATGAATGCACCCTGATACTTCTAGACTTTTCTAAGGCTTTTGACAGCATGGAAGACTTATATAAATGGAGAATATGTGATTGGATTATAAAATATTAGCATTGTTAAGAAAATGGCTGACTGACATATCAAAGTGGCAACTACATGGGAGCTGTGAGTCTGCAAGATTTAAAGTGACCAGTGGTGTATCCTAGAGATCAGTCCTTTTTTCTAGTTATTCATTCTTTACATTAATGAAATTGGGAAGAATTTGACAGGTGACATACAGATATTTGATGATAGGCAGGATAATCAGGAATGTGGCTGATATACATTACTTACAGAATGATTTGAATAAACTGGAATTATGGGCATGCAAAAATGACTGCTAGTTCAGTTCAATGTTAGTAAATGCGAAGTAATGCATTAATGTGAAGTAATGAGGTATCCAGTGTCATTTTATATTGTTGGAGTTATGCTAGAAGAAATTGATCAGGCTAAGGATCTTGGAGTTTTAGTAGATGGAAAGTTGATGGCCTTTATTTGTGGATATTTTTCACATACAATAAAAAAAAATCATGAAAGAAATTTCATTTCTATTTTTTTGCATATAATTTACTTTTTTAGGATTTCAGTGGTATATTTTGAATCCATGTTTTAATTATATATGAATTATAATTCCAAATAATACACAATTAAATTACTTTTAATGAACAAATACCAAATAGCAAATTATATATGAAAAAGTTTCATTTATTTTCACATATAATTTACTATTTGGCATTTGTGTTTATAACTAATGTACTTTCAGAACAGCAAAAAAATTGCTAGATGAGAAATCATTTTTTGGTGGTAATCTTCATACGTGCTATGCTCCTGAGTTTGAAAGCATAGAAGAAACAAGCAGAAAATTGCAAGATAGGCGTAAATTTATTGCATCACGGACAAAGCAGAGTAAGTCTTTTTTATATTATTCAACAGATGGTTAAATTTTTCAGTTTACAGTTATCATCGAATATCTTATATGTACCCTCAGATAACGTAAACGATATTGTGATTATAATACATGAAAAATTTACATCATTACTAATTTCTCATTGATCATTTTCCTCCAAATTAATCTGTTATCTAGCAGGACTCCAACATTGTCAGATCTTATATTTAAGCCTTCTGAGGCTTCTTATTGTATCAATCCACCTAGATCTTGGTTTTCCTTTGGGTCTTTTTCTTCCCATCCTAGAAGAAAAACAGTTGCTTTCATTATTATTATTATTAGGGGTGACTACAGGGAGTCTTTAGACTCATCAAGGGAGGCCCTAAACATCATGTCCACACAACTATTTGACATTCTCACAGTATCTATCATGCCTTGCCTTGAACTCACTCACTGTCACAGCACCCACAACAGACTCTGGCAGCTCATTCCACTCATTCATCACTCTAAAAGTAAAGAAACCTTCATAAACCTTTCTTCTCCCATTCTGCTTAAGTGACCATACCACCTAAGGTTAGCTCTGTTCACACATTCCAAAATTCTAACAATATCAAGTGTTCTTTCCTAATATCCATATTTTTAGTATGATGCTGTCTGTTTGCAACCCCCCCCCCCCATCTTTTCTCAGAATAGCTCTCTTGTCTGTGGTTGTATACCCAAATGGCTAAAATACTTTATTTATTCTGTAGGTTCTCCTTTCAGGATGCACTTGATGTTTTCAGTGTTTCTATCTATTTTCATAGTCTTTCTCTTTTTACTGCTGATTTTTTTACCAAATTTATTACAACAATTATTCAATTTACTTAGGGTATCCTGCAGACTTGTGCTGAATTTATCTAGGAGTATAACATCATCTGCATAAAGAGTTGAAGTTAACATCTCCAGTTTTGATATAAGGTTTAATGTCACTTTCCTTTATAGTGTAATCCATATAGATAATGAATAGCAGTAAAGATAATGTGCATTCTTGTTTTCAACATCGCAGTTATCCTCCTGAGGAGGATAATTGCGACATTGAAATGTGTGTGTGTGTGTGTGTGAGTGAGTGAGTGAGTGAACTACAGACTGGCTTAAGTGAAAAAAAAAAGGGTGTTAATGAGTGTTATAGGATATCATATCATGAAATTTTTAATTATATGGAAGGTGGGAAAAGAACATAGGGGCATCCATGGAAGTTAAGTTCATGGTTAAGAAAGGGTTAAGCACTATATATATTTTCTCTCATAGCACAGTGAGTGAGTAGAATTTGACTCTTGAAGTGCATCCAATGTGAATGAGTTTGAGAGAAGCTATGACAGTTGGTTTGGGTGATATATAGACTCCCTGGAGGTCTCAGATAATAATAATATTGAAAAAAAAAAATACAAAAACAAAATAATCAAAGTTGAATAGCTTTCATAGGTGAACTGTGTAGACTCAAATACACAAATATTTTCAAGAAAAAATGAAAGAGTTTCAAGAACCAGATCTCTTGGTGACAAACTCTAAAGAAAACATTGATTAATTTAGCTAGGAAAACATAGGAGAAAATAAAACAAAAAAGCAGACTTCATGGTGGGTTCAGAAGTTAAAGAGGCACTCACAGAAAAGAAATCATAGAAAATTCCTAGTAAGTCAACCTGTGCTCTGAGCAGATAGAGAGAAAATGTAATAATGCCAAACAGCATATAAAAAGCATCTAAACAAAAAAACTCATAGAATGACTTCTCTAAGAATATAGAAGATAAATTGGGATGCTGGTTCGAGGCTACATTGTGTTTGAATCATGAATTTAGTACTCTTATGATTTTTATCTTTTTTATTGTGTTTTTATCTTAGAAAATTAGTGTTTTATAGTATTATAATGTTTTATAATATATTTTTGTTAAGATATTGAAGTATTAAATAGTTTCAAATGGTGCCAGAAATGCATAGGAAACATAATGCTAAGAGGTCTTGTCTCACTAAGGAGGATATTGAAGATATTGAGGAGGTTATTGAAAATGAATTAACCTCCAAAATAGCAAAGTTAAAGCAGGTTATTAGAGAGATGACATGGGAATTACAGAAAGTCGAGCAGCATTTAAATGAACATAGGGAGGAAAAGAAAATTAAGCAGCAGAATAAGAAACAACAAAAGCACGGAATCAGGTAAGTTAGTAAGTAACAAAAATTAGGTAAGTAATGTTCATTGTAAAAAGAAGGATATTGTTTGGTATGGTGACTCTATAATAAAACCTGCTGTTGTTGAGTGGGTTATAACTTCAAGTTTTCCTGGAGCAAAAATTAAAAAATAAAAACATGCAATTGAAAAACAGAAAATAAAAGTAAATGAGATCGTAATCGTAGTAGGTACTAATGAGTACCTACTAGCGATGAATTCAGCATATAAAAAGTATGAGAGAGGATATGAAAGAGTTGTTGGAAGAAGAAGAAGAGAGAGTGAAGAGTGAGAAAGTGAAAAATCGTAAATATATTATCTCGATATGACAAAAATAAATTAAGAAGAAGAGCTATGATGGCAAATGATTCAATGCATAAGCTGTATAGAAGGAATGGATGCAAGTTTTGGATGTGTGGAGCGAGTTTGAGGGAAGATTGGATTTGTATAAGAGGGATGGCTTATACTTGAATGTGTTTGTTTGGTATCAAGTCTCAAAACTGATAACTGATGTGAGATCTAATACAGAGTCTAGGAAACTAAATTATAATGAGAGGAATGGTGATAATGTGTGTGTATAAGAGCAACAGTGTTATGTGACTGTGCTAATGACAGAAATGGACATTATCATGGAAATGATTACGAGGAGAGAATGATTTCGGCTTTGTGTTTGTCCAGTTTGGGCTCATCAAATTTGGACAACTTGCAGATCTCTGTTCTTCTTCAGTGTCTTATATATGCAGACATCTTTAAACACATTTGAAAGCAGACTACAGACAAGCATATACAAAAGAACATGCAGGTAGCTTATTATGTCTGTATACGAATGCTAGGAGTATCAGAAACAAAGGGGTAGAGTTTGTTCCCTTGGTCAGTATGTTGGGACCTCAGATTGTGGGCATTAGTGAGACCTGGCTATCAGAATCAGACATACAAACTGGTATTGAATGTAAAGGGTACAGTATTTTTAGTAAGTATAGACAGGATAGGAGAGGAGGGCTGTGTGCTGCTAATGATATCAATTGACTTGAATCCAGTTAGTGTTAATATCTATGATAATAATAATAGTAACAGATTTTCATGTGGCACTGAGTTTGAAGCCATTTGGTGTGAGGTGGAACCTAACAAGATCAAATACATAGTGGGGTGTTGTTACAGACCTGGTGGATTGGTTGCTAGTGATGAAGAAATGTATCACCAAATAAAGATGATGAGTGCAAAAAGAGTAATCATAATGGAAGACTAATTATGCAAATATTGATTGGGTAGCTGTGAAATCGCATGAGAATAATAAAACTGAAATTATTGAACTGATATGGGATAACTTCCTCAAGTAGCATGACAGAAGGAACTCGAGGTCAAAGAGTGTGTCTAACTATTCTGCCTCCAGTTGGTGACAGTGATCATGTACTCACTTGGGAAATGCTAAGTTTATGAATGTTTCATTCAGGAAAGGTCATGTGCTGAACTACAAAGCAGGAAATTAGGACCAGCTAGGGATTATACTGGTCCACTTGGTTAGCCGAGTGGTTACGTGCTTCGCAACCATATGCCTGGGAAAGGAGTGTCCTGCATTTGATTCTCGTTACTGACATGAGAAGCTAAGGATCTTTCTCAGACTTAGCCAAGTTAGGCAGTCTTGGGGATGGACTGCAGGGTTTTTCTCACCAGTTTATCTGGGGTTTTTCTTCCCGCAAAGCAGGCATACCAGCCTTAAGAACACAACGCTTCACAGACAATTACACATGGTTGAGCATGGGGGTAACGACCCACCTCGTAGTGAGTTATGGAACCCAAAACCCAAATATGGGAGATGGGGGGTTGTAGTGCCAAAGAAGAAGAAGGGAGTATACTGAGTTCAGTGGAATGGTTTCAGTTTTGAGAAGAAATTGGTTCTGCAAGCTAAAGATAACCCCAAAGAATTCTATCGATATGCTGCAAGTAAAAGAAAGAATGCAGATGGTGTAAGGGTGACAAATGCAAAAGAGGTTGCTCAACTAATGCGTGCCCATTTTGCTAAAACTATCAACACGGCCTATGCAACATTGAACTTACTGCTACCTCTTCAATGGATGAAGAAACTTAGGATGAGGAAGAGCTATTAGAGCTGTTGCTAATTGAATAAGAATTCAGCAATAGGGGCTGATGGGATTTCAGCTGAACTGACTATTCCTTTAACCAGGCTATATAATTTGAGTCTCAGAACAGGGAAGATTCTGCAGGAGTGGAATTTGTGTATGGTAATCCCATTGCATAAGGGTGGCGCAAAGGTTGATATCCAACTATTGACAAATATGGTGGATATTTGTGACTATCAACTCCTGAGTTGTGAAAATTTTGGAAAAGTTGTTTAGGGCTTGTATTCAAAAATGGGTTGATTGAGAATCTACTTTGCAATGAACAGCATAGATTTACTTCATGTTTTAGCAACTTGCTCGAGTTCTATAATAATGTTACTATTAAGCTAGACAAGGGGAATTGATATACCATGATACTTTTGGCTAAGGCTTTTGATAGAATGCAGTATGGAAGACTGTTGTATAAATTGGAGAATATGGGCTTGGATTATAAAATAATAGCATAGATAAGAGGATGGCTGATTGACTTATATGAAAAGGTGGTATATGGGAGATGTGAGTCTGCAAATTTTAAGGTAACCAGTGGTGTATCACAAGGATCAGATCTTGGTCCACTGTTATTCAGTCCGTACATTAATGACATTGGGGAAGATTTGACAGGCAAAATACAGCTATTTGCTGTTGATGCAAAGATATGTAAGGTAATCAGGAATGCTACTGATATGCAGTAATTGCAAAATGATTTGAATAGGCTGGAATTGTGGGCATGGGAAAATGGATGTCAGTTCAAATTCAATAAATGTAAAGTCATGCACTTTAGCTTGATTATATCAAGCACGATTTAGTGCGATATTCAATGTCATATTATATCGGTGAGCTTATGCTACAAGAAATTGACCAGGATAGGGATCTTGGAGCATAAGTAGATAGGAAGTTGAAGTTCAGGAGCCATGTAGCAAAGATTGCAAATACAACTCAAAAGATAATTGCAATACTGAAATGAACTTTGACATGTAAAGATAAGGATGTCATTTTGTCTCTTTACAAGGCCTTCATAAGACCTCACTTGAACTATTTGTGCAGGTCTGGTCTCTAGGTTTCCATTGTGATTTTGATACAGTGGAGAAAGTGCAGAGGAGAGTGTTAAAATGATATCAGGATTGTGGAATATTGATTATGAAGACATATTGAGAATTTGTAGATTGCAGACTAGCAAACAGTAGAAAGACTTACGAACTTCTGAAAGGCTCATGCAGTATTTCAGTTGATGGAATTTTGGAATTTTTCATTTTTTGGAGGGTAGGGAAAAGGACAGGAGGGCATCCTTGGAAGCTGAGAATGAATACCACTAAGGGGGCAAGATCTAAATTTTTCTCTCATAGAGTGGTGCATGATTGGAATGAATTTCCATTGGATGTTGTGTGTGCAGACAGTGTGAATGAATTCATGAACAAGTATGATAGCTGATGTGTGTGTGTGTGTGCGTGCGCGTGTAGTATGTAGTCTCCTTTGATGAATTCCTGACTCCCTGGAGATCTCTCTTAATAATAATAGTAATAATAATAATAAATGTTAGGAAGATGACAAAATTTTCTGGAGCCTATTGAAAAAAAAATCAAAGAAATGGAGAAAAGAGTACTGCAAAGGAATTAGATGATTTAAAAATTGAAGATAAATATATTCTGAATATCTGGAGTAATTATTTTGAAAGATGTTGAATGAAACTTGTTACACAACAGTGGCAGAGCATATTCAAATGGAATGCACTGAAGAGTATTTACCTTTACTTGAGGCAGAAAAAGCAATAAAAAAAAATCTGCAATGTGGAAAGGCAGCTGGAATAAATAATATTCAACCAGAAATGCTGAAATGTGAAAGAATAAAAAATTTACAGCTGCTGCAGTGCATAATTTGGCTAGCCTGGTCAGGGAGTCAAATTCCATATGATTGGAGTGGAACTCTTTTAGTGCCTAACTGAAAAAGGGAAATGGAATGTGAAATTTACAGAGACATCTCCCTACTGAATGTTCCAGATAAGATTTATATAAGCGTACTTGAGAAGAGTAAGGAAAATTGTGGAAGAGAAACTTGGTGATGGCTTTTTCTACTTCAAGTATAGATATATATTCCTGATTGCATGCCTCAAGTGTTTTTTACCACTGTGTTGTCACTGCTTTCATTTAGCAATTTTTCGAAGTAATTACTCCATACATCAAGGATATCTTTTTTCTCCAGTTTTCATGTCACCTTTATCATCTCTAATTCCTTTTACAACACTCTTTCCTCCATTTCTGAGCTTTTTCAACAGCCTCCAGAATATTTTACCACCTTCCTGATATTTATTTTCTATGTTCTTACCAAAGTCTTCCCATGACTTTTGTTTATCTAATTTTACACATTGTTTAGCTTTCTTACATTTGTCTCTGTATTCTCTATGAGCACAAGCTGACTTATTCTTGTAAAAGTCAAAGAATGTCCAACAGAATAGTTTTGAATAACTTAGAAGTAAAAATAATCTCCAAGAGGTAGCATAACTTTGACTGACTGACTTTTGTTTTCAGTGAAAGAAAATCTCCACTGTAACTGACAAATATACTTAAAAATCATGATTTGGTTAAACTTGAAACAGTTCTTCGACTTAGAATTACATCACTAGAGCTTCTACTCTCGGTAGTGTACATACAGCTAATTTATGAATCAGTGTATTAATCAAATCATTCTTCAAATTATGTTTAAACACTGTGAAAATTTATTAATATACACAAAACTAAAGGAATGTATTCAACTTTTCTGTATAATTAAGTTCCTATTACTAAAATTTCTTCAGGAATACTGCACAAAATTAGGCAGCTAAAGATCATTAAATGTAATTCAGAACTACATAACACTGAGGTCTGTTCTATACAAACAAACATTAAAGTTGGTCTCCCTGAATAACTTGTTATTTTTGAGTAACCTTTAAAAGAAAAATACCTATGTGGACAATCTTAGGTATTCTTAGGCAATATAATAAACTGTAACTTTCCTGCATTCTCACTGACTTTTTACTTAAACATAGTGCACAGTTTCAGCAACATTGAATACTTGAAAATGATTTCAATGTATGAATATATTAATATCTGATGTAATTCTTTTCTTTCTTTGTGCATGCTGAGGAATATACATAATCCTTATAGTTTCAGTATGCACTGTTATGGTAAATAGCTCATATGTGGTGCTATAAAATGGTTTAACTTTCATTCTGAATACTGTTGACTCTCAATATAGTGAACGTTTACATGGTACAACAGATAGTTTTCAATGGTAAAGTTCAGTTTTCATAGTATTGATGTTGTGAAGTTTTTCGCCAGGAATTCTGGTACTGTACTTTAATATAAGAGAATTCATTGTAGTCATATTTGTTATAGCGAGGCTGCATAACTGAGAGGAGACCTCCGCATACCCTTTAAAGGAATGCGGAGAACCGACCAGGGCTTCTGACCTAATGTCCAACAAGTATCACAACATGGTGCCCCCTGTTAAGTATCTGTCTGGATACTGAATGAACGAGTATGGGGTGGCAATTTGGGATTTAGCTGACCAAATTGTATTCTTATTGGCTTAAACCAAAATACAAAATGATGGTACAACATGACAAAATTTCATGATGGTTGAGGCATCACCCGGTTAAACAAGGCCCCCATTGTTGTCGCCAGGGAACCAGTGCGAACAGCGAAAAGTCAGCTGCTGGAATAAATCCTAAAACACACCCCAACTCAACATCACCAAAGTTAAAGATCGGTACTATTAACATAAGAAGCCTTGAATGGCAAAGAAATGGAGCTGACTGAGGAATTGGATCAGCACCAGATCGACATAATGGGGGTGACTGAAACAAAAAAAGACAAAAACTGGTGAGATCTTTCTGAGCAATAAATACAAAATGTTATATTCAGCCAGCCGATGACAATCAAGGAAAAGGACTAGCTCTAGTATTCAACACTAAATATGAGGCTAATCTTCTTGAATGACAGGCAATATCAAGTAGAGTGATGTGGGCAAATATCAGAATGGAGAACTGGACTATGAGACTTATTTGTACCTATGGTCCCATAGAAGGTTCTACTAAGGTAGAAGTGGAAGAATTTTTTGAGGCTTTAGAGAAAGCAGCTGCACAATGAAAAATGAAAAGTTGGTCCTTGTTGGGATCTAAATAGCCAAGCAGGAAATGATTGTCAGACATACAAAAATCTTTTGGAAAATTTGGAGAAAACAGCAAAGCTAATGATAATGGCAAATACTTGTTCGATTTCTGCCCAGGACATGGGCTGGTTATTACCAACACAATGTTCCAACATAAAAATGTGCACAAATTCACATGGAGAGAAAAGGCAAGGAATAAGAAAAGTCTCATTGACTATGTTACTGATGAAAGTTTATTTTTCACTAGGTTAGACTATAATAAATTTAGTTTAATCCTTTATCCCAGTGAGAGCAAACAAAGTTTGCACCTGAAAATATCTTCAGGACTGAATATAGTGTTGTACTATCTTACTTGGGTAAGTAGTACAACACCAAGGCAACTCGGAGCAAAGGTGGGGCAAGCTACCAACTCTCCTATCCCAGTATCTCCCATAATGCAAAACACATCTCCTTGTGGATATGTATACTGTTATGCATTAAGGGATTAGCCACTACCCAGACTAGTTTCGACCTTTATTGAGGTCTCTTCAGTGGGAGCCAGGCCCAGAGTTGGAGAGTAGCAAGGTCATCTTTACCTATAGGAGTTGCCAAAAGGTTTGCCACCTTTTTTTATTAAATTACTCTGGATTTAGAGAAAGATGTTGAAAGTTTATTTTTCACTAGGTTAGACTTTTTCACTAGGTTAATTTAATAAAAAAAAGGTGACAAACCTTTTGGCAACTCCTATAGGTAAAGATGACCTTGCTACTGCTTCTGCCTGGTATCTCCAACTCTGGGCCTGGCTCCCACTGAAGAGACCTCAATAAAGGTCGAAACTAGTCTGGGTAGTGGCCAATCCCTTAATGCATAACAGTATACATATCCACAAGGAGATGTATTTTGCATTATGGGAGATACTGGGATAGGAGTGTTGGTAGCTTGTCCCACTTTTGCTCCAAGTTGCCTTGGTGTTGTACTGCTTACCCAGGTAAGATAGTACAACACTATATTCAGTCCTGAAGATATTTTCAGGCGCAAACTTTGTTTGCTCTCACTGGGATAAAGGATTAAACTAAATTTATTATAATGATTATGTTACTGTTGATAGTGATGTTTTCTCCCTGGCACAGGACGCTAGAGTGTACAGAGGATTTGAAATTGGAAGTGATCACCATTTAGTCTTGAGTAGGATAAAATTGAATTTCATATTGAAAAGAAGAACATTTAAGAAAGTTTTAATGAGAATAAAAGCTCTCAGATGTGAACTGTAGACTAAAATACACAAACAGTATTGAAGGAAAAATGAAAGAGTTTGAGAACCGGAACCAAACCTTGGAGATTCATTGGCAAGCCCTGAAGAAAACATTGATAGATTCAGACAGAGAGGCATGTGGTGAGGTTTTTTGCAAGGATAGAAAATTCAGAACTTCATGGTGGACACAGGAAGTTAAAGAGGCAGTGAAGGAAAAGAAGTAAGCATATCAAAAGTTCCTGGCAAATAAGTCAGCTTGTGCTCTTAGAGAATACAGAGACCAATGTAAGAAAGCTAAGCACAGCATAAAACTAGCTAAAAGAAAATCTTGGGAAGACTTTGGTAGGAACATAGAAAATAAATATCAAGAAGGTGGCAAGATATTCTGCAGGTTGTTGAAGATGCTCAGAAATCGAGGAAAGAGTGCTGTAAAAGGAATTAGAGATGATAAAGGTGACATGAAATTTTGAGAAAAAGATATCCTTGAAGTATGGAGTAATTTCGACAAATTTCTAAATGAAACAAGCAGGAATGACAGCAGAGTGGTAAAAAACATTGACCAGGCATGCAGTCAGGAATACATATCCATACTTGAAGTAGAAAAAGCCATCTAAAGTCTGAAATGTGGAAAGGCAGCAGGAGTAGATGATATTTGACCAGAAATGCTGAAGTATGGTGGTATAAAAGTCTTACAGTGGTTGCACTGCATAGTTCAGAAGGCCTGGACAGAGAGCCGAATTCCAGATGATTGGAGTAGAGCTCTCATAGTACCCATATATAAAAAGGGAAATAAAACTGAATGTGAGAATTACAGAAGTATCTCGCTACTAAGTGTTCCTGGTAAGATCTATGCAAGTATATTTGAGAAACAGTTGAGAAGAATTGTGGAAGAAAAGCTTGGTGAAGAACAATCTGGATTCAGGCCAAATAGAGGCTGTCAGGATCAGATTTTCACTTTACGACAAATAGTTGAGAAATCATGGGAATATAACAAAGATCTGTATTTAAGTTTTGTCGATCTGGAAAAGGCATATGACAAGGTGCCAAGAGAGAAGCTATTCAATATGCTACATTTATATGGTGTCAATGGGGCATTATATCAAGCAATACTTAGTCTTTATTTGAGTTGTAAGTCAGCAGTTAGAATTGAAGGAAGTACAGGAAGATGGTTTAATGTTAAATCTGGTGTCAGACAAGGATGTACATAATCTCCTCTGTTATTCATTATCTATATGCATCACATTATGAAGGAAAGTGGTATTAAAATTGGAGATGTTAATCTGAGCTCTTCATAGAACAGAGAGCTGTTCTAAATGTATCTAAAGAAATCTGCTACAAGTCTGCAAGATTCCCTGACTAAATTGAATAACTGTTGTAATAGATATAGTATGAAGGTCAGCAATGACAAGACAATGAAAATAAGCAGAAGCATTGAAAATATCAATTGCATTGTGAATTGAGAACCCCTATAGAACAAGTAAAATTTCATTAGGCACGATTTTTAATGAAGATGTTAAATTAAATTTGGAAGTAGACAACAGAATCAACAAATCTGGTATGGCAGGAAGTCAATTGAATAAATTTATGTGGAATAAGAGAGAAATTAATCAAAACACTAAATTAGCTGTATACAAGACAGTATTCAAACCAATTTTAACTTATGGATCTAAAAGCTGGTTTAGAAATAACACTTGACCAAAGACTAGAGACTGCAGATATGATAGTCCTGAGAAAGATTAGGGGTATGAACAGATGGCATCAATGTCAATATCATATTAAAAATGAGGATATTAGGAAAGAACTTGATATTGTCAGCATCCAGGAATGCGTTAGCAGAGTTAATCTCAGGTGGTATGGTCACTTAAACAGAATGGGAGAGGAAAAATTAGCAAAACAAGTGTTGTCTGTCAGGTTGGCAGGAAAAAAACCCAGAGGAAGACCAAGATATAGATGGATTGATACAGTACACCTGTACACTCCTTTGAGAATACATGTCAGGAATTTGATGATGATGATGATATCTCATTAAGAATTGCATGTAATTAAACTTAGGGATTGCTTCAAAAATACAATTGCTAAATTCTGCTTATTGTTTTCACATCCAGCTTATATAAGTACATCAGTCCAGCATGCACAGGTTCACTGATGATAATATTTTTTTATTATTACAGGCACCATAGTGTTTGACTCCTTGTGAGAGGCTCACGGTAACAATTATGCACACAGTACCTCTGATAGTACATTGTAGTCATTTGCCACTCTCCAAGTGCAAAAAAAAAAGGCCACACTCTCTAACCATTTCTTAGACAATTTTCAAGGGCACTTGTTCTCTCACTTCTCGTTATGTGTTGAAATATTTTTTTGTATCAGTCATGTAAAACCCTTTTAATAATTTAAATGTTGCTGTTGTAGTTTATTTTGTGAATCCTTCCATAAAAGGTTGTAAATACATTGTATGTTGAGTGAGGGTTAAATAATCTGGAAACCTTGCTCTAGAAACCAAACATGAAGATTTTCCTGCCACTTCAGGTTTCATTATAAGCAGGGCAGCAATCTCACAGTGGTCACTGAAATTCATCTTCCATCCAAACACATTAATATATATCCATATCTGCAGTGGAATTTAAATCTACAACCTATTGGTTGCAAACCAGATATGCTTGATTTTTAGGCCAGGCCAGCATATCTCCTCTGTTCTGTCTGTCATACAATTTTTGTAAACCACAGATCTTCAGACTGTCTTCATAGAGAGCATACTTTATAGAGAAGCCCTGTTACTTTGGTCACTTGCTTTCGGATTCTTTTTACCACTTCCTTATCAACATAAAACCCAGATGACCAGATCTGTGCACACTGTATCAGAGTTATAAAGAGGAATAATAACTTTATCTGTGTTCAACTTATAAGTGATTCTTTGAGCTATTTTTGCCACTTGTATATAGCATATGTCACTCTGAGTTTCATCTTTCTGTCCAACATCATGCCTAAATCCTTATCTCGTCAATTTTCTGAGGTCCAGTACTATCAGTTGAATACATGGCTTATAATCTTTTCAGTCTATACTGCATAAACTTACGCTATGCTACATTAAACTGGCATCCATTTATCCCTTACACATACTGTCAGTTCATCCTGAAGGATCTGCATAATCATTACCTTTTATGATTCAGGCTTCCTCACCTCATGTTCCTCTAAAGCACTATAGTTGTTCATAATGATAGATAGGTTTTGCTGCCTTTTGTGTGTGTGGGATTGATATATTAAAAAAAAATCAATAAACTATTAAAAATTGAATTTGCTTTTAGTAGTTGAACTGAGATTGCTAATTTTTTATTTACCTTTGTTTAAATCATGTTAAGTGATAATCTTGCTTTCTTTAATTGCATGACCAAACCTTTAGCATTTCTTAATCTCTTTAGGTACAAATATTAATAGTAATTCCTTCACCAAACCAAGTCTTCAAAGAAATACAGCACGTCCAATAAATCCTTCACATTCCATTTCAAGAACTTCGTCTCAGCCTATGACTTACATATGGGCTGGGAAAGAGTATACCATTGATGCAAGTACTACATCTAGCTTGAACCTATGCAACAAAGAAGTTGAAGAAAGTAGGACTGTGTACCCATCTGAGGTGCCATTTGTACCTAGACAGTTGCAGGATGTGGGTAAGAAGAGGACCCATGTTGATAGCAAGTATGGTTCATCTGCACTGGAGGAAAGTGATCAACAGTATTTGAATGCATCTGGCTCTTCTGTTGATCTTGTATCTCCTGCATTATCATATAGTCATTCTGAAGATACTATCAAGAAAAAATTGAAAGGCGTAAGTTGCATTTGATGTTAAGCGTTGTGATTTGCTTTAAACAAGTTCGTATGTCAAAATTTTATAAATTTCCTATCATACTTTCTCCTAGACCTTTTGTTCATCTTAATTTTTTCCTCCCTAATATACATGTAATATTAACTGTTTTGTAATAGATTTAAAAAGAACTTAAAAAGTTCTATTTTCTTAACTAGGTATGCAAGAGATACATATAATAATGTATCTCTTGCATAGAACTGAGATTGCTAATTTTTTATTTACCTTTGTTTAAATCATGTTAAGTGACTTTAATTCTCATTATAGCAGGCAAACTGTCTGCTATAGTGAGAATTAATTGTAATTTGTATTAGGTAGACATCTCTATGACAGAGTAGTTTTGCCAGACATTCTGTGAAAAAATCTAGATTCAAATCCTATAAAGGAACTTTATTAATCCTTTTTCATGCAGAGTTGGTTATTCCTGAAAACATTAATAGAGAACAGGACCCCCACTGAAAACCTGCGTTTTTTTTAGTTATTCCTGCAAAACAGGTGCATATTTGTTCTGCATCTGCAGAACATCCTGCTGGTAGTCTTCTCAACAGGCTGGTTAAGTTTTTTTTTTCAATAACTGTTGATCTGTGCAATGGAAAATAGCTAATTATTATTATTATCTGAGATCTCCATGGAGTCAAGGACTCATCAAAGGAGGCCATAGGTCACCCACACAAACCAGTTATCATACTTTTTTTCCAAAACTCATTCACACTGGATGCACTCAACAGGACAGGCAAACTGTTTCCACTCACTGCTCTGTGAGAGAAAACTCTAGCACCCTCTCCTTTCCTAACTGCATGCAAGCTTAACTTCTGCAATATGACCCTTGTCTTCTCTCCCCACCTGTTAAAATAAAATCTGCTAATGCTGTGATTTAGCCCGGTCTAACTTTTGAAAACTGGGGGAGCAGTTTGGTTTATTCTCCACCAGTATCCAATTAGAGACCAAGACTATCACTAATTATAAATAGTGTCAGATTAAAATATATGGACAGGTGCTGCCATCTCATTATCCCTAATCCTAACACACATTATTTGGCTGAAATAATGTAGATTCTGAAATCAATTTCCTTAAGTTTCTGGGAGAAAAAAATTTGCTTGACTGTGCCTGAGATTGACTAATTTGAAAACTAGTCTAAGAAAGGGTTAGAAAAAGTTTCTCTAGCAGCAGCTAGATTTGAACTGAAAACAGCTTTCTTCTGGCAACCTAGCACTATGGATGCAAGTGCCACTTCCACAGTGGTACATAGGTGCATGTCCCCACCTTCCATATAATAAAAAATGATAAAATTCTTTTGAGTTGCCTTTAGCCTGCACAGCCAGTTTTTTTTTTTTTTTTTTCATTCTCTGATTTATCTTTCTGCAAAATACTCATAACTTGTCAGGCCTGTGCTTTTTATATATTTCATAACTCCTCTTACTCTCATTCTCACGATACTCCTTCCACATCATCATCACTATGAATCTCTTGCTTAATAAGATTCCACATCCATTTCGCTACCACTCTGTTTTTTCTTTGAACGCTAGGGGACACATTTAGATACTGTCTCATTTAAGCACCTTTTCAAACCCTACTCTTATCTTTATTGGATGATATTTTACTTACTAAGTATCTACCTCTCATCCTGGTGGAACAATGGTAATATTGTCTCCTGAAGATAAGGGGAAGGTTTGACCAGCAGCCTTGGTAATGGACCAGAAGGCTTGACTGCTATTTGAGTAGGAGTCAGGCTTGGTGCTTTTGGCTCTCAAGCAGTCTGCTGTACATTTGCTGATTTTTTTTTTTTTGAGCTATAGTGTAAGCTGAATTTGTTTTCTTTATAACTGATTTTCATATGCAGTTTATTATAGTGATTAAATTCCTACAACTTGTAGGAGAGTATAACATCTTCATTTAAAAAAAAAGTGATCCATCTCTTTATAAGCACATGATAGTAGAGATGGTGTAGAACTTTGTCATATATTCAGCTTAATTACACTTTTGCTTATATCTTTTACATGTAGTTAGAACAACTGTTGTTGTTGGTTTTGATGACTTAAGTATCAGCTATATATTTTTCTCTGTAATATATATATAGAGAAAAATATATAGCTGATACTTAAGTTATATATTTTTCTCTATGTTCCATCATACAATATAATTTTATGTTCTGAAGAGTCCCCTCTCCTCCAGCATTTTATCATGTGCATCTTCAAGATAAGTATAACAGAAATATATTTTTGGGATTTTCCTAGTAGTTGAGAGACAAATCCTGGGATTACAGGAATAGTTTGTTACAGTGGATAGCTTGCTATACCAAGCTATCCACTGTAAAAAAAAGTGTAGTATACTACACCCTTATAGCAATTATAGCAAGGTTTGCTATAATGAATTTAGGTGGTGGTGGTGTGGGGAGGGGAGACCTCCCCACTCCACTCCCAGAAAACAAAGAAAATGAAGAGAAAGAACACAAAAACAATGTTAATTGAGCAAAGGAGTAACAGGAAATTGTAATTTAGCAGAACCATATCATAAAGCTCTTAAAATCACAACATGACAAAATTTAAATGCAAATAATAATGAGAGACATATAAGAAAAAAACAACAACTAGAAGAGTATGAAATTATAAAAATGAAAATCCAGAATTAATATTTAAATTTTGAAATTTTACATTAGCCTAAATTTAATTACACTTACCTGAAATCTTCATAATTAACAAAATATGCAGTCTGTATCATTAAAAATCAAAAATAACATACAGAACTCAGTCAACCTAATAACTACTGTATATGTTTGCGTATAGGACGACCGGCATTTAAGATGAGGCCTAATTATTATTATTATTAGTAGTAGTATTATTAAACAAGACCTCATGGAGTCAAAGACTCATCTAGGAGGTCCTTTTATCTCCCACACATCTCATCATACCATGTCTTAAACACATTCAAACTCCTTGCAGACACCACACTCTCAGGCAAGGTATTCCAATCACTCACAACTTTCTTGCCTAAACTAAATTACGAAATCATTATTATTAGCCCTAGTAACCTGCAGAGAAAAAAAAATGGCGGTGGCATTGTCATTCCATGATTTTAATTTAGATTTCAGTTGTTTCGTTAAGTGTGAGGTCTGTTATATGTATTCCTTCGATTACATAAATGATTTGTGGATGTTTAGTGCGGATGGAAGAAGGGTGTGTGCGAAATGTGACCTGAACGAGAAACTGATGAATGCCAATATGAAATTGATGACAGAAAGTGCTAGTACCGATTGTGTTGCGAGTGCACGTTTGAAAGAGAAGGATGGTGAGAAAGAGAGGCGAAAAAATGTTAAAAAATCAGGAAAAAAGAAAAAGAGCGATTTGACAACCGTAACGGATGTTAAAAGGGACAAAAGTGAGGCGGAAAGAAACGAAATTGAGAGAACGAATGAAAGTAGAAATGGCGTGATGCAGAAATCGCAAGTAAAAAAAATCGAAAGAATAAATGATAGCCAAAAAAGAATGAATGATGGCGAAAGTTGGACGCATGTTAGTCCGAAAGTACGGAAACAAAGAAAGATAAATGAGAGTGAAAGTGAGAAGAATGATAGTGAAAGTTGGACGTATGTTGGACCGAAAGTACGGAAACAAAGAAGGATGAATGGGAGGGAAAGTGAGAAGAGGGGGTCGAGAGTTAGAAAGTTAGAAAGATTTAATGATAGAGAGAATGTGTCGCGAGGTTCGGAAGGTGAATTGGATTGGATGAAGCAAGAAATGAAATGGATGCGGAATGAAATTAAGAGAATTCAGGTCAAAACTATTAAAATAAATGGCATGAAAGAGTTAACGAATGATGAGCGAGTGGCATTGTATGGCGACTCCATTATTAAAGGTATGCTAGAGGATAAAATGCACAAGGTATGTTTTCCAGGCGGTAAAATGAGTAGAGTGATTGAGGCATTGAATATGAGGTGGGAGCGAGCAAAAGAGTTAATTGTATTAATTGGTACAAATGATGGTACAAATAATGTCAAAATGAATGTCAGGAGACTGCTTGGAAAGATAAAAGAGAATAGTGTGACAGGAAGGGTAGTCAGTGTGTTGCCTAGGTATGATTGTGGTGAAATGAGGCAGAGAGCAAGGATTATGAATGATATTCTGGCTGAAATGTGTGAGGAGATGGGAGTACAATTTGTTAATGTGTGGAATGAGTTTGAGGGACGAAGTGAGCTGTATGGGAGCGGAACTGCATTTGAGTGGTTATGGTGTGAGTCGCTTGGAGAGACTGCTGCTGGAAAGTAAAGAAGTGAATAGAGAGAATGAATCAGATCGAGAGGGGAGTGATGTGGAAGAGCAGGAGAGATTGAAGAAGTAGAAATGAATGGGGAAGTGAGTGGTATGAGTATAGAAAATGAGAGAATGGGTGTGCAAGAGGAGCAGGGAAACGGAGAGACTCAGGGTGGACAGGGGTACACAGTGTGAGAAAGGTGGATGCTCCAAGAGGAGGTGAGAGCATGTGTAGGCAGGAAAGTAATGGGATGACCAGGGATCAAGAGGAAACAGATGGAATTGCAAAGGGTTCTAAAATGAAGAAGCAGAAAGGGAAATGGCCCCAGTCCAGCATGGAGAGATCACATCAAGTGAGTGGTATCAGTGGAACTAGCTGTAGATCCAGAAATGAGTTGTTGTGTGTGTGCATACTAATGCTAGAAGTATAAGAAACAAGGCGGATGAAATGGTTGCACTAATTGCGTCGTCTGTGTACCCAGAGATTGTCGGAATAAGTGAGACATGGTTAGATGAGGACGACATCCTGACAGGAATAGAGATGGAAAGGTATGATGTGTTTCGTGAGGATAGGAGGTGTAAAAAGGGAGGGGGAGTGCTATTGATGATAGAGAAAGAGTTATGTCTATACAAAGTAGAGATGCAAGAGGGAAATAGGGCCAGTGGTTTTGAGGCAGTATGGTGTGAGATAGAGGTGAATAGAATCAAATACTTGGTGGGATGTTGTTATAGACCTGGTAATGTGGATGATGGTGATAGTGAAATGTATAGTATAGAGCAGGAGAGATTGAAGAAGTAGAAATGAATGGGGAAGTGAGTGGTATGAGTATAGAAAATGAGAGAATGGGTGTGCAAGAGGAGCAGAGAAACGGAGAGACTCAGGGTGGACAGGGGTACACAGTGTGAGAAAGGTGGATGCTCCAAGAGGAGGTGAGAGCATGTGTAGGCAGGAAAGTAATGGGATGACCAGGGATCAAGAGGAAACAGATGGAATTGCAAAGGGTTCTAAAATGAAGAAGCAGAAAGGGAAATGGCCCCAGTCCAGCATGGAGAGATCACATCAAGTGAGTGGTATCAGTGGAACTAGCTGTAGATCCAGAAATGAGTTGTTGTGTGTGTGCATACTAATGCCAGAAGTATAAGAAACAGGGCGGATGAAATGGTTGCACTAATTGCGTCTGTGTACCCAGAGATTGTCGGAATAAGTGAGACATGGTTAGATGAGGACGACATCCTGACAGGAATAGAGATGGAAAGGTATGATGTGTTTCGTGAGGATAGGAGGTGTAAAAAGGGAGGGGGAGTGCTATTGATGATAGAGAAAGAGTTATGTCTATACAAAGTAGAGATGCAAGAGGGAAATAGGGCCAGTGGTTTTGAGGCAGTATGGTGTGAGATAGAGGTGAATAGAATCAAATACTTGGTGGGATGTTGTTATAGACCTGGTAATGTGGATGGTGGTGATAGTGAAATGTATAGTCAAATAAGCCAAGCAAATAAGAAAAGGGTGATCATTATGGGTGATTTTAATTATGGCAATATAGACTGGAATGAAGAGATAGCAACTGGAAGTAAAGAAAATGAGTTTCTTGAGTTTTTGAGGGATAACTACCTCAGAGAGTATGTAACAGAGGGCACACGAGGATTAAGGGTCTTGGATTTGGTCATCTCATCGGAGGATGTAATTATCAATGAGGTGTCAAATCATCCACCATTTGGCGAAAGTGACCATGAGGTAATTTTAGGCTATTTTTAGGTTTTAAGCTTATGTCGGTTGTATAAGACCCAGTTTCTTCTTTCTTGTATTAATGCAACGTTAGGTATTGTTGTTATATCCATTCTTTTTATATCTATACATATCTGTTATTTTTTTTGAATTACCCTAATTAAAAGTGATTAGCTCCAGTTTGAATTAATTATTAATTTTGCATTTTTTAAAAATTTTTTAGGATTATTAAAATTGTTATCATTTAAAATCATGGAACCAGCAACAAAACGGAGAAAGTATGAAGCTCGATTTAAAATAAGGGTAATTGAAATGGCAAAGCAAACTAATAACTGTGCTGCTGCAAGAAAGTTTAACATAACCAAGAAAGAAAGAAAGAAGATATTTTAAAAAATTGCCAAAGAAAAAATGTTCTTTCTTTAGGTGTTTTTGTACATTTTCACAAAAAGGAATGGGTGGATGAAAATGGTGTGAAATTATGGCTAAATAATGTATGGAACATGCGACCAGGCGGTATAATGAAGAAATGCAGTTTATTAGTATGGGATATGTTTCATAGTCATTTAACTGAGAATACTAAAAGTTTTCTAGGAAAAAATAGCACAAAAATTGCTGTTATACCAGGTGGTTTAACTTCTGTATTGCAACTACTGGACATTGCTTGAACAAACCATTTAAAGATCACATGCAAGAAGAGTGGAATAATTGGATCATACCCCCCCCCCCTCTCCCATGGCTGAAGGCCAGCTGTTTATAATTTGTGTCATTTCCCTTCCCTCTTTGTAAGTGGAGGTAACCACTTATCAAGTTGACAGACTTTGTAATTGCACAGAATTTATACAAAATTTTTAAGTCATTTTTGATATTAATAGTACAGACCATACATATTTACTTCCTTATGAAGACTTCAGGTAAATAAATTAATTTAAACTAATGTGACATTTTAAATTTAAATGTTAATTCCTAGATTTTCATTTTTATAATATAATACTCTTCTATTTTTTTTTCTTTTCTTTTTTATGTCACCCATTACTGTTTTCATTTTTACTTTTTCAGATTGTCATTTTGTGTACTTTATGTATGTTCCTGCCAATCCTTTGAATCTGTCAATTAAGATTTATTCTTTTCCTTTGCTCTGTTTCCCAATATTTTCTCCTTTATTTTATTTTCTAATTTTAACACAAAACGCAATTTTTATGCAGTACTTCCCACAGGATTACTGCAGTCAGTTTTATTTTATGGTGTGATGGCATCTTCATTTGTGAGGAAATTCAGTTTGCTATTCTGGTTTTGGTTTTTATTGTTTGGAATAGTAAGCTATAATAGCATTGATTCTATGAGAACAAGGCCAGATCTTTTCCATAGTTAGTTATTGTTGTTCACTGTCTTGTACATACACTGTATCTGTGAAGCTTCACTCTTGAATTGTTTGATAAATTGGCTCTCACTATAGCAATATTATTGCTATAGTGAGAGCCAAATGTTATTTGTATTATGTCATCTTTTTCTTCATCTTGCTTAACCTCTTTTAAAACTGCTTGTGCAAATCTTACCATAGGCACTGATAGGCAAATTCCTAAATTTTATAGCTACAGTGAGTATAATCTTTTGAATTATCTGGATTGTTTCCCTGTAGTAGTGTCAGACAATGTGACATTTGACTTTCAGTAACAATGTGAAAAAGACCCCAGTTTGTATCCCATATAAGATGTGAATATTCTCTAGTCGCTAGTTTAACACTAAGGTGTGGGTGTTAATTAGAATTCATGGCTATGGATTTTTGAATCTGTGCATCTTTGCTAATGTCTTTGATGGTTTGATGTTTTTGAGTACCATTCTCACAGACTAAACTGGACTACTTCCAACCTCCAGGTTGGACACATACTCTGCAGTGATTACTCAATGTTATTACTCACAATATTAATATTCTCTCCTGAAATGTAAAGCCAAAGGGATTTAATATGGATGGATCTATAACATCCTCTGTTTTAATATTAGGTCCAATGACTTGTTATAGCCAAGTAGCTTCTTGTAAACTTAATTTTGATTATAATAAATTTAGTTTAATCCTTTATCCAAGTGTGAGCAAACAAAGTTTGCGCCTGAAAGTATCTTCAGGACTGGGTTAAGGTGGTACACACCAGGGCAACTCGTTGCAAAGGTGGAGCAAGCTACCAACACTCCTATCTCAGTATCTCCTATAATGCAAAACACATCTCCTTGCGGATATGTCTAATGTTATGCATTAAGGGAAGGGCCACTACCCAGACTAGTTTCGACCTTTATTGAGGTCTCTTCAGTGGGAGCCAGGCCCAAGTGGAGATATCAGGCAGAAGCATTAGCAGGTCATCTCTACCTATAGGAATTGCTTTGTTTGCTCACACTTGGATAAAGGATTAAACTAAATTTATTATACTCTAACCAAGTGGAAAATAAACTTTTAATTTTGATTCATAAAATGATATACCCATAGCTCAGTTGGTTTCTGCTATTAAAGTTGCATTTAAAATTTTTTGATTGTAAAAAAGTTGCTTTATTATCTAGAAAATCTACATATTGATGAGTACATGAAACCTGAACTTTTTCTAAATTTTCTATTAAAATATTAAAATGATTATAAAAATTTCAATATGGACATTCTGGAATGCAGCTGGTATGTATTGTAACCATAGTTTCTTTAGAAATATATCTCCATAGTTTTTCTGCCAAAAACTGATACCACCTAATGCACTTTTAGTTAAAAAGGTCTTTATGAATTTTCATGCTGTCTTATGGATTAGATTTACACCTAGGTGTTGACAACAAAGGTGCACTGACTGTAATGCAATGCTTGGGATTAATTGGGATACATTGATACTTTTTACAGAAGTTGAATTTTTGCATATTTCCTAGAAACTCACAATTTTGAATCTATTTAGAATGTGTGCATATATTTCAAATGATTTTGAAATATCTCTTCCCTTCCCACCCCAAATTTGTATCTCATGGTAAAGAAAAAGTATCTACGACAGTCTCATTATGTTATTCTTAGTTAACAAGTAAATTGATTATATAATGAATATCACTTTTAAACAGTATGCTGCTTATTTGAGAAAAATTACACTTCATTTGATAAGTAAGTTTAATGAATAATAACAACATTAGCATAAATGTAGCATATAATGTAATTTGATATTAACTGATATATTAAATGCACAAATTGATTTGTGTTGCTTCTCTAGCATACTTGACATTTGTAATTATTTTTCCATATATTGTATAATTATAATGCAAAATATTCTGCATTTTTTTGGTAAGCTTTTTTTTGTTGTTGAAATTATCATGTCAATATGATATGTTTAAACTCTTAAAATATGTTTACTTGATGGAAAAATATAACTCTCTAAAATTTTTATAACTATAAACTGTTTAAATTTATAATTAGATAACGGTCCCCAGTGTTAAGGTGCGCTTGAAACGAAGAAAGAAAAGAATATGAAATGAACTAAACCAAGGTAATTTGAGAAATTTTGCTATCTTGAATAAATTTCTTAATTAAAAAGGAGCAGAAAGAAATTGATTTGATTAGTTTCATGCTATGAGCTTCACTCCAAAGTGAACATTGAAAGGTTGATCTGGCAACCATTATCCTTTTCCATGTTATCAACAATTTGGATAATCCCACTTCAAATCATTCCCAGCATACAAAGTATGGAGCCCTGTGGCAAACCATACTTTGTATGCTGGGAATCCTCTTAGAATCTTCTCCACCAAATACTGCTCTCTCTGATATCTATCATCCAACTTCTTATCAATCACTACTTGTTTCAGTTTATGTAATAGTCTTCTGTGCAGTAAAGTAGTGTAGCCATTTCTGTTATCTGACATGCCTGTCATTTATTATAGAAAGTGAGACTGAGAAACGAAGGCAAGACCTACCTTTCACAAAGCTGTGATCTTCCTTGTATCTTATTCACCATTGTTGAATTTGAGCCTTGACTAAATTTTCCAATACCTTAACCACCATTTCAGAGCTACTTTTCTGTATAATTTTCTGTCTTGGATTTTTTTCTTTATGCAATGGAATTATCCTCCTCCCAATTGTGCATACGAGCTCGGCCCAGCATAATGCTTGCTTGGAGAGAACAATGACATCAACTAGAAGAAAAATGCCAAAATGGTGATGACAGTTGGATCATCAACTACAAACAAAAAAATTTGGTGCAGAAATCAAGTAATGCTGTTTAAATGTAATGCTGTGGAAACCAGTATGCAGGCATTGCATGGGAAATGAGAAATGTACATTACCTATGTGGTCAAATATATGCTCCACAGAGCCTTTTGTATTTATTTTACCAACATATGCACCCTCAACTCCATCTACACTACATCTCCATTCTACCAACTCCATCTACTCTTCGTGGCAGAAACCCCAATCCCCCCCCCCCCCAAGTGCTACTCATCTAAGCTTTCCTAACTACACACTTTTTGACTCCTTCCAAAGGTGATGTCTGTGCATATATATCTGCTCTGACATACCATGCCAGAGCATCCAACCTAGAATTGCTTTCTTTGACTTTTTTTTTTTTTTTTTTGGTTAAAAATCATGCTCTGTTCAGTCAAATCCATTTGCTTCTCTATCAATCTTTTAATGCCACCAACCACTCTAAGCGCTTTACCTTCCTCTCCTTAAACAGTGATCTTCTCCAGTCCTCCCTCCCTAACAACGAAATCATCCTTTTAGGAGATTTTAATGTTCTTAATGCCAACTGATTTCTCCTCCTCCTCCAGTTGCGTAGACCAAGCGGGTAGAGATGCTGAGACATTTGCCATCACTAATGACCTTACACAAATTGTTCACCAGATAACCCTAACCACTCATAAACACTCTGGTGCTCATATCCTCTCCCATGGAACAATGCTCACGCAGCCACTTTCACACAAGAGTAGTCTAGCATTATAACAGTGCTAAGGGGGATGACCCCTGTGATCTATTCCCATGGTTGAACTATTCTTTTCATCTTTCCAATCCAAACATATGCACTGAACATGCCACTGAAAGTAATCCTTGTATGAAAACACACATTCCCAACGCTACTTTAAATTGCCATCCCCTAACTAAGCCTTGGGTTTCCAGAAAAGCATGCCAATGATGTACAAGCAAAAAACCAAGCATACCACAACTGGCTTTCATCCAGAACTCCACCTTCCTGTAACACTTATGCTCAAGTCTAAAACAGCTGCAAGGAAATTATCAGTGCTTCCAAAACAGAGTTTGACAGAGCAAAAAAACAGGAAACTTGCATCTTGTCCAAATGGCAATTAAGCCTTTTGATCTCTTGCCAAAACAATTTGTTGTAATTTTTGTCCAACACTACTCCCACTCCTGTTACCCACAGAAAAAGCCAGTCTCCTGGCTTCACACTTTACCTCCTATGCACGAGTAACTGATTATGGTAAATGCTCCCAAACCATACCAGATACATAATACTCAATGCTTCCTCTATTCTTTTGACAGAAAGAGATCAGACAAATATTATCCATATTAGACACCATAAAGTCTTCTGCACTAGAACTGAACTCCTTTCCTATGTCACTTGTTTATGCTCTCTTATCCTGAACATGAATAGGTTGAACGTAACTAAATTTCCTAACAATACTTGTGACATAATGATTAGAAATATATGCATGTTTACACAAGAATGTTTCATTTGCCAAATATTTCGGTCTGAATATTACAGACCATCTTCAGTGGCTACATAGGAATAGTTTTAAAAAACAAGGTGGAATACGAACAATTGATCATTCACAAATTGAATGAGCCACGTGATGTCATATCGCTAAGTATTAGAAGAGTAAACATTTTTAAAGTCATAATTAAAGATATTAATTCAGAAATTCATATAATAATCTTAAATAACATTAATACAGGAAATTTACAACAACAAAAAAAAAATTAATATGTTATCCTGATTAAACTTTCCCACAATTTTGATATATAGATATACAGTCATTATGATTCAAGTTAAGACATTGAAGTAAGGCCTCCACACTTTCTTTAAATAAATGTTCAAATTTGTAGTGACATCTGTCTAGAAGGAGAGTCTTGGATCAAAGGATGTTGTGGCTTTTTTCTAATCCATGCTGAGCTAATCCAGATTTCTCTGGTTTGTTGTGTTGAATTGATGATTAATGCTCTTGAATTCTTTTTTCTATAGAACGTCCAGTTTGTCCAAAGTAGGAAAGATTACAATTACAAAGAACTTGATACACACCAGGTAGAGACAAGGTTGAGCGTTTATCTTTAGATGAAGGAAAATGGGTGGATAATTTGTTAATAGGTGTATAAGTGGCTGTTAAATCATATTTTTTTTTTAGAATTCTTGAAATTGGTTCTGAAATCCCGGAAATGTAAGGAATTGAAACTCGACGTATTGAATCTTTGCTGTTCTGTGTTGGATTGTAAGAATTGAAAAGATGTTGTGTACTCTTTTCGGAGAAGCCATTTAGTTTCATGTGATGTTTGATAGTCAAAAGTTCTTTCTGTAATAAATGAGAAGTGGAACAGTTAGTTTTGGCTCGTCGGATAAAACATTTCATGATTCCTGTTTTTTGACAAGGATGATGAGCAGATTCGTTGAGAATATAACGACCTGTGAAAGTTGGTTTTCTGTAAACTGTTGTTGTAAGAATATCTGAAGGTGAATGGATGAGAAGGACGTCGAAAAATTATAACTTGTTGTCTTTTTCAATCTCCATGGTAAACTTTATACGAGGATGTAAGGAATTGATACTGCTTAAAAAGGAAGGTAAGGAGTCTCTGTTGTGAGGCCATACAGCAAAGATGTCGTCTATGTATATCTAACCCAAAAGGATGGTTGAGGGAATATAGATGAGAACAGGACTTCTAGATGTTCTAAATAAAAGTTGGCAAGAGCAGGAGAGAGTGGACTTCCCATGGCTGTTCCTTCCACTTGGTTGTAAAATTTCTTTTGACATAAGAAATATCCAGAGTGCATTACGTAATCAAATAACTTTATAATATCTTGTGGGAAGATGTCAGCAAGTAATTATAAAGTCTCTTTGAGAGGTACATTCGTATATAAAGATTCTATATCAAAGATAACCATAAGATCTGTAGGTTGTAAAGTGATTTTTTTCAATTTCTTTAAGAAATCAGAAGAGTTTTTCAAAAAAGAGCGTGAGTTGCGAATGTGTGATTTCAATAATTTAGATAGATATTTGGCTATGCGATAAGTAGGAGAATCAATACAATCCACTATAGGGCAAAGAGGAATATCTGTGTTGTGTATTTTAGGTAGACCATAAAACCTAGGAGGCCTTGCAAAATGAGTTTTTTGTCTTTCAATAGTGTCTACATCCAAACTTATGACCTCATCTAGCAGGGAATTTAATTTCTTTAGTTGTCTGTTGGTTGGATCATAATTGAGTTCTTGGTATGTTGAGCGATCTCAAAGTAAAAGGGAAAGTTTTCTTCTATAGTTTGAAGAGTCTATAATTACTTTTGCTTTCCCTTTATCAGCTATAGTAATGATGAGGTGACTGTTGTTTCTTAAGGAATGTATAGCTTTCTTTTCAGAAGGAGAAGAAAGCTTTTCATGACTTTTGTCCAGAACTTTCGACTATTAAACATCACATGAAACTAAATGGCTTCTCCGAAAAGAGTACACAACATCTTTTCGATTCTTACAATCCAACACAGAACAGCAAAGATTCAATACATCGAGTTTCAATTCCTTACATTTCTGGGATTTCAGAACCAATTTCAAGAATTCTAAAAAAATATGATTTAACAGCCACTTATACACCTATTAACAAATTATCCACCCATTTTCCTTCATCTAAAGATAAACACTCAACCTTGTCTCTACCTGGTGTGTATCAAGTTCCTTGTAATTGCAATCTTTCCTACTTTGGACAAACTGGACATTCTATAGAAAAAAGAATTCAAGAGCATCAATTCAACACAACAAACCCGAGAAATCTGGATTAGCTCAGCATGGATTAGAAACAAGCCACAACATCCTTTGGTCCAAGACACTCCTCCTACACAGATGTCACTACAAATTTGAATGTTTATTTAAAGAAAGTGTGGAGGCCTTACTTCAACGTCCTAACTTGAATTGTAATGACTGTACATCTATATCAAAATTTTGGGAAAGTTTAATCAGGATAACACATTAATTTTTTTATTTATTATTATTATTATTTTTTATTTTTGTAAATTCCCTATATTAGTCTAATGTTATTTAAGATTATTATATGAATTTCTGAATTAATATCTTTAATTATGACTTTAAAAATGTTTACTCTTCTAATACTTAGTGATATGACATCACGCGGCTCATTCTATTTGTGAATGATCAATTGTTTGTATTCCACCTTGTTTTTTAAAACTATTCCTATGTAGCCACTGAAGATGGTCTGTAATATTCAGACCGAAATATTTGGCAAATTAAACATTATTCTTGTGTAAACATGTATATATTTCTAACTAAATTTCCTGGAAATTGAGTTATGCCAACTTGACCTATTTCAACCTATTCCACTACCATCAAACTATTGCCCAGTTTCTCTCACTTCAGTCCTCTCTAAAGTAATGGAGAAAACCATCAATATCTGATCCCCCCTCCACTACCTTTAAGACCTAGCTAATAAATGACTGCAAGTATGGATTCCACCTGCTGCTGATAAACAGTAGATGTACTCATATATGTCATTCATCTCTGGACAAATATTTAGAAGTTTGATGAATCTCAAGTGGTTGCACTTGATTTTCTCCAAAACTTTTGATCAGGTATGGCAAAAAGCCTGTTAAGCAAGCTCCCATCTTTTGGTCCATGACTTTTGCAATTGGGCCAGCTTTCTGACTGGATGCACACTATGTGTGATGGTTCCTTATCCTCTCACTATTCATCTAACACTGGGGTTCCACAAGGTTCTATTATATCATTGACTTACTTTAGTTGACTACTAACCCAGGGCACAATATTGCAGATGACAGCACATTGCCTTCCCTTTCATTTAGAAAAACTTTACATTACACAAATCCCCTCAACTTACAGAACATCTACATCCATTGCTCTCATTTCTGATCTCCAAAACATCTTCCAGTGGACTTCAGATAACCTAGTCAATTTCAGCAATAACAAAACACAGTTCTGCCTCATCCTCCCCCCCTCCAAAAAATAAAACAAAAAACATTTTCTTTCGGTATTAACTCGATAACACTCAAATCTCTAACCAAGATATGAGATTTCTCTTCTTGGAATCACTGACATCAAACCTCTACTGGCATAAACACATCACAACCAATGCCTCTTCAGCTTCCAGAAAATTAGGATTTCTCTTTTGCTCAAGGCATTACTTCACCTCCAAACAGTTGTTAACCTTATACAAATCTGCCTGGTTATTGAATACTTCTTTTACATTTGGAGTGGAGCCCCTAAGAGCCACTGTATTGACAAAAAATACTTTCTTCAATACAGAAGACGGCAATCAGATTGATTAATAACCCATCTCTCACCAACTCACTCCACCCACTTTAATACAGGCATTGGGTTTTTGCAGTGTATGTATCGTCTATAAATATTTCCATGGTAAATGTTCATATGAAATGGCATCAATAATTCCTCTACTCTCTGCTAAATCTGTCGAAACATGTGCAAATGGCACCAAACATCATGTCACAGTGCAACTCCAAAACCAAAGAACAAGTTTCTTTTCCTCCTCCTTCATCCCTGCTTCTGCTGCTGTATTGTAGAATAATATCCTCGTTTTTAATATGACACTGCCATTGATGCCATCTGTTCATGCCTCTAATCTTTCTGCAGTCTCTAGTCTTTGGTCAAGTGTTTTACTTCTGACCCAGCTCTCAGATCCATAAGTTAAACTGGTTTGAACATTGTCTTGTATATAGCTAATTTAGTGTTCCAACTAATTTCTCTCTTATTCCATATAAATGTATTCAGTTGACTTCCTACCATACCAGCTTTGTTGATTCTGTTGTCTATTTCCATATTTAATTTACCATCTTCACTAAAAATCGTGCGAAAGTAGCTGAAATGTTTTACTTGTTCCACTGGTTTTCCGTTCACAATGCAATTGACATTTTCAACGATTCTGCCTATTTTCATTGCTTTGTCTTTTTACTGCTGACCTTCATACCATATCTATTACAACAGTTATTCAATTTAGTCAGGTAATCTTGCAGACTTGTAGCAGATTTATTTAGACGTATCACATCGTCTACATAAAGCAAAGAGCTGACATTAACATCTCCAATTTTGATATCATGTTTAATACCACTTTCCTTCATAATGTGATCCATATAGATAATGAATAACAGAGGGTCTCACACCAGATTTAACATTAAACCATCTTCCTGTACTTCCTTCAATTCTAACTGCTGACTTACAACTCAAATAAAGACTAAGTATTGCTTGATATAATGCCCTATTGACACCATATAAATGTAGCGTATTGAATAGCTTCTCTCTTGGCACCTTGTCATATGCTTTTTCCAGATCGACAAAACTTAAATATAGATCTTTGTTATATTCCCATGATTTCTCAACTATTTGTCGTAAAGTGAAGATCTGATCCTGACAGCCTCTATTTGGCCTGAATCCAGCTTTTTCTTCACCAAGCTTTTCTTCCACAATTCTTCTCAACCGTTTCTTAAGTATACTTGCATAAATCTTATCAGGAACACTCAGTAGGGAAATATCTCTGTAATTCTCACATTCAGTTTTATTTCCCTTTTAAAATATGGGTACTATGAGAGCACTACTCCAATCATCGGGAATTCGTCCTTCTGTCTAGGCCTTCTGAACTATGCAGTGCAGCCACTGGAAGACTTTTATACCACCATACTTCAAATTTCTGGTCGAATATCATCTACTCCTGTTACCTTTCCACATTTCAAGCCTTTGATGCTTTTTTCTACTTCAAGTATGGATATACATTCCTGACTGTATGCCTGTTGAGTGTTTTTTACCACTGTGGTATCACTACTTGTTTCATTTGGCAATTTTTCAAAGTAATTACTCTATACTTCAAGGATATCTTTTTCTCCAATTTTCATGTCACCTTTATCTCTAATTCCTTTTACAGCACTCTTATCTCCATTTCTGAGCTTCTTCAACAACCTCCAGAATATCTTTCCACCTTCTTGATATTTATTTTCCATGTTCTTACCAATGTCTCCACATGACTTTTGTTTAACTAGTTTTACACAATGTTTTGCTTTCTAACATTTGTCTCTATATTCTCTAAGAGTACACGCTGACTTATTTGCCAGGAACTTTTGATATGCTTTCTTCTTTTCCTTCATTGCCTCTTTAACTTCCTGTGTCCACCATGGAGTTCTGATTTTTCTATTCTTGCAGACAACCTTACCACATGCCTCTCTGTCTGAATCTATCAATGTTTTCTTCAGGGCTTGCCACTGAATCTCCAAGGTTTGGTTCCTGTTCTCAAACTCTTTCATTTTTTTCTTCAAATATGTTTGTGTATTTTAGTCTACAGTTCACATCTGAGAGCTGCTCAACTTTTATTCGCTTTAAAACTTTCTTACAATGTTATTCTTTTCAATGTGAAATTCAATTTTATCCTGCTCAAGACTAAATAGTGATCACTTCCAATTTCAAATCCTCTGTACACTCTGGTATCCTACAACAGGGAGAAAACATCACTATCAACAATAACATAGTCAATGAGCCCTTTCTTATTCCTTGCCTCTTCTCTCCATGTGAATTTGTGCACATTTTTATGTTGGAACATTGTGTTAGTAATAACCAGTCCATGTCCTGACCAGAAATCCAAGAAGTATTTGCATCATTATTAGCTTTGCTCTTTTCTCCAAATTTTCCCAAAATATTTTTGTATGTCTGACAATCATTTCCTACTCAGCTATTTAGATCCTCAACAAGGACTACCTTTTCCCTTTTCATTGTGTCAGTTTCTTTCTTGAAAGCCTCAAAAAATTCCTCCACTTCTACCTTAGTAGAACCTTCTGTGCACCCATAGGCACAAATAAGTCTCATTGTCCAGCTCTCCATTCTCATATTTGCCCACATTGCTCTACTTGAGATTGCCTGCCATTCAAGAAGATTAGCCTTGTATTTAGTGTTGAATACAATGGCTACTGCTTCTTTTCCTTGTGTGTCAGTGCCTGAATATAACATTTTGTATTTATTGCTCAGAAAGATCTCACCAGTTTTTGCCTTTTTTGTTTGAGTCACCCCTATTATGTCGATTTGGTACTTATCCAATTCCTCAGCTAGCTCCATTTCTTTGCCATTTAGGCTTCTTATGTTGATAGTACCGATCTCGAACTCTGCCGATGTTGAGTTGTGGTGGATTTTAGGATTTGTTCCAGTAGCTGACTTTTCCAGTAGTTGTTTAAAATTGATTCCTCCATCCTTATATATTTATATTTATATATATATATATATATATATATATATAAATATATATATTTATATATTTATATTTATATATATATATATATATATAAATATATATATTTATATATATATATATATTTATATATATATATATATATATAAATATATATATTTATATATATATATATATTTATATATATATATATATTTATATATATATATATATTTATATAAATATATATATATATATTTATATATTTATTTATATATATTTATATATTTATTTATATATATATATATATATATATAAATATATATATTTATATATTTATATTTATATATATATATATATAAATATATATATTTATATAAATATATATATTTATATAAATATATATATTTATATATATATATATATTTATATATATATATATATATATTTATATAAATATATATATATATTTATATATTTATATATATATATATATATATATATATTTATATATATATATATATATTTATATATTTATTTATATATATATATATATATATTTATATTTATTTATTTATTTATATATTTATATTTATATATTTATTTATATATATATATATATATATTTATATTTATTTATTTATTTATATATTTATATTTATATATTTATTTATATATATATATATATATATTTATATTTATTTATTTATTTATTTATTTATATATATATATATATATATATATTTATATTTATTTATTTATTTATATATATAAGGATGTAGTAATAACCAGTCCATGTCCTGAGCAGAAATCCAACAAGTATTTGCCATCATTATTAGCTTTGCTCTTTTCTCCAAATTTTCCCAAAATATTTTTGTATGTCTGACAATCATTTCCCACTCAGCTATTTAGATCCTCAACAAGGACTACCTTTTCCTTTTTCATTGTGTCAGTTTCTTTCTTGAAAGCCTCAAAAAATTCCTCCACTTCTACCTTAGTAGAACCTTCTGTGCTCCCATAGGCACAAATAAGTCTCATTTTCCAGTTCTCCATTCTCATATTTGCCCACATTGCTCTACTTGAGATTGCCTGCCATTATGTTATTATGAGCTTGAACTACTCGGACTGTAGTTCAAGCTCATAATAACCGTAATTTACAGTCGAATATTATGGCTTTACAATTGTATAGCTTTAGAGTGTGTCAATGTTAATTTAAGTGTCTTTTAATATCTTTCTATGTTCTTATCGCCTGATGAAGTCATTCTTGACGAAACATGTTGCGTTTTTTCAAATAAATGTCATTGTGTGTTATAATTCTCGGGTTTTAAGTCAGTTAATTTAGAAAAATGAATATATATATATATATATATATATATATATATATATATATATCTGTCTGTGTATGTATGAGAAAGAGAGACCCCACACTTAAAAATTGTCTATTTTCTTACAGGATTCTACTGTTTCTTGTGCAAAAATGAAGATAAAGAATAAAATTATGGTAAGCATTTGAACAGCTGTATCATGGTGTGTGGATGGTTCATCTCAGGTTATCATTCAACAAGTGGTGGTGAGTTCAAGCTGTCTCACTAGACTCTGAGAAGATAGAAATAACTGCCTGCCTGAACTGAACTGAACACTAACACTGAGGACACATAATAAGAGAGTGGTTATATTGTGTAATTCACAAGCATTTCATATCTTAAATGCTGTTCACTTGGCATTCCTTCATGTTAAATTCTTTGAATATTGCTATAGAAGGTGTGCATAAGAATGACAGATGTACAGTGTTACTTATTTTTATTTATTAAATACCATTTCTTAGTGTATAAAAGAAAAATGAACTATATAAAATCAATCTCACAGAGAATTCTGATTTTTGCATTACTGACACAAATTTTTATAAATTTGCACAACTTAGTTATCAAATGTAAGATATCTTGCATTTTCCCATTTTGTCTACAGATAGAACTTTTTTTTAACAGATTTCTGTCCCTAGATTTGTTATGTTTGGTAAATTGAAAATTCATCCAAGAAAGAAGCATATGCCACCCTACCTATTTGGTTATAGTTAATGAATTTGCAACAGGCAGTTGTAAAAATCAATAAAATTGATTATTGCCTTAGAGTATGATATTATGAAATTATTATTATTAAATATAAATTATTATTAAATTATGATGTTATGAAATTCTGAAACATACCCCAACTCAACATCACCAGAGTCCAAGATCAATACTGTCAACAGAAGAAGGCCGAATCGTAAAGAAACGGAGCTAGCTGAGGAATTGGATACGTACCAGATTGAAATAATAGGGGTGACTGAAACAAAAAAGACAAAATCTGGCAAGATTTTTCTGAGCAATAAATACAAAACGTTATATTTTTAGCCAATGAGAATCAGGGAAAAGAAGGAGTAGCTATAGTATTGAACACAAAATACGAGGCCCACATCACTCTGCTTGATATTGCAAGCAATATCAAGTAGAGTGATGTGGGCAAATATCAGAATGGGGAACTGGACAATGAGACTCATTTCTGCCTATGGTCCCACAGAAGGTTCTACTAAGTAAAAGTTGGAGAAATTTTTGAGGCTTCAGAGAAAGCAACTGCCACAATGAAAACGGAAAAGTTGGTCCTTATTGGGGATCTACGAGGGTGGTCTGAAATGTTCTCGACCATAGATGGCAACACTGTTGGCACGATTTTTTTTTTTTTTTTTTCCAAAGCTGGTACATCTGTCATAAGCATCCATGTAAAATTTGGCAAGTCATTCTATCAAGTAGTTTGTTTTATACAGCTGTCAAAAGTTTTGTCTGTATCCCTTGTAATGGATAAAATTCAGTATATCATGCAGTTATAAAATTGTTTGTAAAAGAAGGTTTAACGGCAAAAGAAATTCATTCAAAGTTCATGAAAGGACCACTATGGGCACTCTTCTCCTTTGTTTTTGACAATTCAGAAATGGGCTGCCGAGTTTAAATGTTGCAGTACCAGTCTTGAAGATGATCCATGTGAAGGACATCCAAAAAATGTAACAACAGAAATCATTGATCAAGTGCACGATATGTTATTGGATGACCAGTCAAAGTGCGTGAAATTGCTGAGACTATAGGCATTTCAAAAGAACGTGTGGGATATATTTTGCATGAAGAATTGCAAATGAAAAAGCTTTGCACAAGATGGGTGCCGTACTTGCTCACAGCAGATCGAAAATGCACTCGCATGAAAATCTCTAAACTGTGCTTGGAACATTTTAACAAGAATAAAACTGATTTTGTGTGTTAATTTATTACTATGGATGAGACTTGGATTCACCATTACACACCAGAATCCAAACAGCAGTCAAAACAGTGGACAGAAGCCGGTTGTTCAGTGCCAAAGAAGACAAAGTCTGTTCAATCAGCAGGAAAGATCATGGCATCGGTGTTTTTGGATGCTAAAGGCATTTTGTTTATTAATTATCTTGAAAAAGGTAAAACAATAACCGGGGAATATTATTCCGATCTTTTAACCAGACTAGACGAAAAAATTCGTGAGAAAAGACCCAGTTTGCAGAAGAAAAAATCATCTTTCATCAGGACAATGCACCTGCCCACAAAGGTGTTTGGGCAATGGGAAAATTAAGGGATCTGCACTATGAATTGTTGGAACATCCACCCTATTCCCAAGATTTGACTCCCTCTAACTTCTATCTCTTCCACAAAACTAAAAATCTTCCTCACTGGTCAGCATTTTTCTTCGAATCATGAGGCGATTGCAGCTGCAGAGGGGTATTTTGCATATCTTACTGAGAAACTACAGGGATGGGATAATGGTGCTGGAATAAATGTATTAGGGTTAAGGGAGATTATGTTGAAAAATAAAAATAATTTTGAAATTATAAATTCGTTTTTTCATTATTAGGCCAAGAACTTTTCAGACCACCCTCATATGAGTTGAACTGCTCTCCTCTGGACAGCATAGAGAATTTTTAGGGAAGATTTAAGTGCTCCAAAACATATGCAAAGCATATTCTAAGGATGAATGGATGGGATCTGTATAGTTAGTAGTTGGGTAGGTGAAAAATAGCATCTCAATGGAATCAAAAGACTCGTTGTGGGAGACCCACACTGTCCATGGACACACTACCTATCATAATATCTCCTTAAACTTATTCATCATCCTCAGATCTCTGGCCTCATCAGTATGATATCAAGTATGTAATCCTTTCATCCCAAAGTGATTTTGGGATGAAACACTGATGCCATATATTGAAAAATTGCTTTTGTGTCAATCTTATAGAATCCCTTTAGTAACTTATAAGTTTCTATCATATGCCCTCTCTTCTGCCTGTCAGTTAAACTCTGCAACCCACACGTTCAATCTGTTCTCATAGGGAACATTCCACAGACCTGTCATGAGCTTGGTCACTCATCTGAATCCTCTCCACCACCTTCCGGTCTCCTAGAAATGCAGGTGACCAAATCTCTTCACAGTCGTCAACATGTAGTTGAATCATAGCCTTATAAAGAGGGATAATAACCTCCCTGTCTTTACTTGTCAATGTGTTCTTCAACATCTAAGTAATCCTCTGAGCTATTTTGCCAACTCTTGCAACATGTCCTCTAAATTTCAAATCACTATCCACCATCATCCCCAGTTCTCATCAATATGAAATATGTGATCCTTTCATCTCAAAGTGCATTCTCATTATATAACAACATTAAATTGATAACCTTTGTCCACACTGCCATTTTATTCATATCATCCTGCAAGATATCTGTATGGCTTTATCGATGATTGCCCTCGCTGGTTTTGCATCATCAGCAACCAAGAAACCTCCCCCCCCCCCACTCAAGTCTTCTGCTATATCATTAATGTACAAATTAAAGAGTAGTGGTCCTAGTATAGAGCCCCAAGGGACTTCACTATTCACTCTTGTTCACCTTGATTCATCTCCACCATACACTACCCTCTGATGTTTTATCTATCAGCCACCTCTTATTCATGCTAGTAGTCTTCTTATATAACCTCATATCCACTCCCATTTGCTCCCAATTATGTAACAATTTTGCATGCAGTATTCTGTCAAATGCCTTTGCAAAATCCAGTAGTATCATAGCCATTTCCTTTATCCAATTCCATTATCAACCTTATTATAAAATGTGATTAAATTACTGAGGAAGGACCACCCTTGCTACTTCTGTCTTGGAGACACCTTTATGTAATGGAATTATCTTACTCTCTTTCCACTTCCTTGAAACTTTGCCAGAGCTGAAACTTTGATTAAACAACTTCATCAGAGGAACTGCCAGTTCTCTTGCACACTTTCGTGACAAACAGGCTGACATACCATCCAGTCCAAGTGCAGTCTTCACATTATTTTTCAATATGTTGAGACTTCCCATTCATCTACTTCGATTCTCACTTCAGTAACTGCAAAGTCACCATCTGAATGATATACCCTTGCGAAGTGATCACTTAGTAATGGAACTATTTCTTCTGCTTCTGTCACTTTCCTATCATCAACACTGAATAAAGTTATCCTTCCATTATTCTCTTGACCTTGGGTATGCAGTCTGATACTGCCGCCTCTCTCAAACAATTCCTGACTGCTTCTCATGCAGTAATGACATTCATTCCATGTATCTTCTTATGCCATGGCACTGTTCCAAGTTGCCTTGTAAGTTGGTCATAATTGCCAGCTTTCTAGTTCCACATAACCACTTTCTTTACTGAAAATTGCATACATTGAGCAACTTCAGTACAAGACTGCATGGTCACTTTCACCGATCAGAGGTAGGGCTACTAGTCTAGTTATATATCTAGTAATAGCATCAGAACAGCAATTTCTGTCTCAGGTAATTATTTCTTAGTAACTGTACAAATTCCATTTTGCCATGTGCCCTTTCCTCCTTCTAATCTATATCACTGTAGTTGAAATCTCCCATGATAATTGTTCGACCTGCACTCGTTGTGCTCTACTGATTGTGCTCCCAGGATAAGATTTTGTGCTAATTTGTGCAATGTTATGCTAATCAGTAGATTAGCACAATGTTGTCCACATCTTCTTCTGGATCCCCTGGTCTACAGCAGCAACCAACAATATATTTTGTTTTATTGGCCTTTATATCACACCAGACAGCCTCAAGTGAACCATTTCCCTTAGAACTACAATCTTTTGTAACTTTAATTTTTGTTGGTTGAAGTTCTTCAGCATCATTAATAATACCCCTCCTTCTATCTTATTTTCTCTGTCTTCTCAAAAATACAATATCTGTTTCATTTTATCCTCGTAACTGTAACCTCTGACAACGAGGTGTTGCTGATGCCAATATTTTTTGGTGAAGTCAAGCTGACCAATGCCAGAAATTCCTCTCCTTTATTTCTGATACTTTCGGCATTTGTGTACATGCATTTCAACATCCCCTTGGACCCATGGTTACCCCTATGTAATGTCGTTACCTGTCTATTCAGGTAACTTGCCATCCATTTGAAACCTAGAAAACTGTACTACGTCTTCACAATAATTTCTCGTTCACAGGCATTTGTCCCAGTGCTTCCCCCCCCCCCCCCCAAATCTCTAGTTTACAGTTGTGGCCAGTGAGAAGATTGTATCATCTCAGATTGTCTTCTCAATTTTGTCCTATCATAGGCAGTAGAGTCACAATCTTTACTCTTCATTTTTTGCTTCTTCCAATAACTTCTTCATATCCTCTCTCACTGCATATTTCTCACCTTTCAAATTTCAGTCTTGAGTAGAAAAGAATCCTAGTATTTTAGAGGCTGAGGAAACTATTAATGTGATGTAAATACATCCTGCTAAACAGCAGGGGTGGATAAAAGTAAATATCAGTCCAAGAAGAGAGAGAGATCTGATCCTATCTAGTGATTTATGCATTACTGAGGATATGAGATGATGAGCTGAGATCCATTTTGCAAGTGAAAAGGCAAGACTGTGTTTTGGTGGCATTGATGGTGATCAGGTCACCAAGGATGTCTGAACACTGCATGGTTTGTTGAATGAATAGAATGAGTGGAGTGTAATATCATCAGCAAAGATGTGGATAAGATAGTGGTGATTAAGGGTAGGTCTATAGGAAACAGAGGATAGTTGGTAGAACAGAGATCCATGAGGCACTCTTACATTGGTAACGAAGTTTGAAGAGGGTTTCCATCTTTCATGACTCCAGTCAACAATAAGAGAGAAAGCTAGCTACCTAATTAAGGAAGTTAGCAGGCTCTGAATTAAAAGCTCTGAAAATGTCAACAGCAACATCATATGTTTTTCTAAACCATGCCAGGTGGTCAAGCTTTGTTAGTAATGGGTGTTGTAGGCTATGAGGTCAGCTGTGTTCTAGATTGTTGAAGTCTAGAACATACTGGTGGGCCTCTAGATAGCAGGGAAGTTGACCGTTGATGATTTCTCCATTATTTCAGAAGATTCAGTGATGCAATTAGATGGTAGGCCTTTATCTTCCTTTTTTGGTACAGGTTGGATACATGCTTGCTTTTGTGTGTTGGGATAAGTGCCAGCTGAATAAAGAAGGATGTAGACATGATAAAGGACAAATATTAGCTCTGGAGAACATTTGAGTACAATTGGTGTAGTCTATTAAAAGTCTTCTTTCACTAGGACACTGCCATTGTGGATTACATTTCTGAAAATGTAATGAAAAATTTCATATAATAATATTTTTATTTTATATCCTTTTATATTTTTATAAATTTTCATTTCCTCCACTTCTGTTTGACTCACATCTCATAGTGCGTCCCATTCCAACATTTAAGACAGACATAGATGTTATCAAGTTTTACTTGTTGCATTTTTCATAACCAGGAAATCTGCCACAAATGGAACATGAAATGTATTTCAAATTTATGCATTTTACAGTGAGTTCAAGAGTGAGAATGCAGCAGAGGTAAGAGTCAGAATAAATGAATAGGACTGTGTGGATAAGTCTAAGATGAGAGTAGGATGCTTGAAGAATCAAATTGAAGAGATGATAAAGGAAATAGAACACTTGTGGAATGAGTCAAGGAAGATAAAAAGTGAGACTAGATGGTTATAGAGAATGTTGACTGATTTTAATATAACTATTGTGCACAAGGGAGGAGCTGAAGTGCAAGAAAGATGAGAGCATGGAAGAGAAAGGGAAAGATGTTAAGAACAAAGTGGGACAGCAGGAGAATGAATGACTGGTTCATACATTTATTCTCCATGTTCTTCTCGTGTTATTCTCTTAATCTAAACAGACATAACAGTTTAGAATATTAAGAGATCAAGGAGTGTTATGCGTAGAGATTCTGTGATTTAGAGGATTTGTATGGAAAAAACTAATAGCTCTCAGAATGTTGATGAGATCTGGTTGAGGAACGACTCAAGAAAAAAAGTGTGTGAATTGTAGTAGAGGATTTGAGAGAGCAGTATTAAAGAGTGATGGGGAAAGTAATGAATTATTAATTATACAGTAATGATTTCATTATTACTGCATCTTATAGAAAGTTTTAAAACAAATCAAGGTTGAGCAGCTTTCAGAGGTGAACTATAGACTCAAATACACAAACATCATTGAAAGAATTTGAAAACAAGAACCAAACCTTGGAGATTCAATGGCAAATTCTGAAGAAAATACTGATTGATTCATCCAGAGAGACATGTGGTGAGGATGCCTATAAGGATAGAAAAATCAGAACTCCATGGTGGACTCGGAAAGTTAAAGAGGCAGTGAAGGAAAAGAAGAAAGCATATCAAAAGTTCCTGGCAAGTAAGTCAGCTTGTGCTCTTAGAGAATGCAGAGAAAATGTCAGAAAGTGAAGCGCTGTGTAAAATTAGCTGAACATAGAAAATAAATATCAGAAAGTGGCAAAATATTATGGAGATTATTGAAAAAGCTTAGAAATGGAAGAAAAAGTATTGTAAAAGGAATCAGAGATGAAGAAGGTGACATGAAAACTGAAGAAAATGATATTGTGGAGTCTGGAGTAATTACTTTGAAAGACTGCTAAATGAAACAAACAGTGTTAGCATGATGGTAGAAAACTCCCAACAAGAATGCAGTCAGGAATACATATCCATACTTGAAGTAGAGAAAGTGATGATAACCCTGAAATGTGAAAAAGCAGTTGGAGTGGATGAAATTTGGCCAGAAATACTCAAGTATGGAGGTACAAAAGTTTTAAAGTGGCTGTATGACATAATTCAAAAGGCCTGGTCTGAGGATTGACCGGATGATTGGAAGAGAGCTCTCATAGTACTCACTATAAAAAGAGAAATAAAAATTGCAGAGGTATTTCCCTTCCCTACTGAGTGTTCCTGGTAAGATTTATGCAAGTATACTTGAGAAATAGCTAAGAAAAATTGTGGAAGCTTGGTGAAGAACAAGCTGGATTCAGGCCAAATAGAGGTTGTCAGGATCAGATTTTCACTTTACAACAAATGGTTGAGAAATCTTGGGGATACAACAAGGATTTGTATTTAAGTTTTGTTGATCTGGAAAACGCATATGACAAGGTGCCAAGAGAAAGCTCTTCAAAACACTACAGTTATATTGTATAAAAAGGTGCTATTGAGCAATACAGACTCTATTTAATCTGTAAGTCAGCAGTTAGAATTGAAGGGATAACAGGAAGATGGTCTGAGGTAAAATCAGGTGTGTGAGAAGAGAGCATATTATCTCCACTGTTATTATCTATATGGATCACATTATGAAGGGCCGGCCTGGTTGGCTGAGTGATTAGCCTATCTGCTCTCCATCCAAGAGGCTGCAGGTTTGAATCCCACCAAGGGCATGGATGTTTATAATTGTCCTACTAACCAATTATCATGTTTCCTGGCACAGTGTGATCCTTGATGTCTTTGCACCATAAAATATCAAACTACATTATGAGGAAAGATATTAAATCTGATATCAAATGGTGATGTTAATCTTAGTCCTTTACTTTGTTCAGATGATGTCATACTTCTGAATAAATCCAGTATAAGTCTGCAAGATTTCCTGACTAAATTGAATAACTTATAATAAATTTGGTATGAATATCAGCAATAAAAGGACAAATACTATGAAAATAGGCACAAACATTGAAAACATTACTCTTGAATGGTGAACCTATAGAATGAGTAAAAACTTTTCAGCTATATTTAGGCACAATATTTGGTGAAGATGGTAAATTAAATATGGAAATAGACAATAGAATTAGTAAAGCTGATATGGTTAGAAGTCAGCTGAATAAATTTATATGGAATAAGAAAGAAATTAGTCAAAACACTAAATTAGCTATATACAAGACAGTGTTCAAACCAATTTTAACTTATGGATCTGAGAGCTGGGTTAGAAATAAAACACTTGACGAAAGACTGGAGACCTCTGATATAGTTATGAAAAAGATTAGTGGAGTGAACAGATGGCAGTTTCACATTAAAAATGAGGATATTAGGAAAGAACTCGCCAATGTTAGCATTCGGGAATAGGATAGTAGAGCTAATCTCAGGTGGCATGATCACTTAAACAGAATGGGAGAGGAAAGGTTAGCAAAACAAGTGTTCTTTGTCAGGTTAGCAGTAAAAAGACCCAGAGGAAAACCAAGATGTAGGTGGATTGATACAGTAGAATATGCCTTAAAAGACAGAAATATAAGATCTGATATAATATTGGAGTCTTGACAGATAACAGATTAATTTGGAGGAAAATTCTTGATCCCAAGTTAGTAATGGTGCAACTTTTTCATGCAGTACTTTCATAATTATCATGTACACCGCTGAGGATACATATCAGTAATTTGATGATTCATTAAGGGTGTATTACTGATTGATATTGATTTATCAGTAATATATAGGAAAGTGATCAGAATGTGTAGACTGAAGTGCATTTGGTGTCAGAAGAGAGAATTATGCAAATTGTGGATTCCATTTGTGTATCTAAATTAGCAGATACTGGTGGGCCTCTAGGTAGTGGAAAAGTTGACTTCTGATGACTTTCTCCATTATTTTGGAGAGGATTCTAGCGATAGCAGTCAGTAGTTTGATGGTGGAGTTTTATACCCTTTTTTATTTTGGATTATTGGATAATTAATAAATAAATAGATTAAAGAATATAACAGCTGAGATCAACATCTCCAATTCTAATAGTTTTATGCCACTTTCATCATAATGTGATTCATATAAGTGGACAAGTTTAATGCAAAATAGACATAACAGTTTGTTATGTTATGTCTTTGTTAAGATTTCACACCTGATTTTACATCAAACTATTTTCCTCTACTTCATTTCTAACTGCTGACTTACAACTGTATTGCTCCACGTTTTGTTTACACCATATAATTTTGAAGATCTTTCTTTGGCATTCTGTCATATGCCTTTTTCAGATCTACAAATAGTACATAAAAAATTGTTATATTTCACGATTTCTCATAGCGAAAACTGTTATCCTTTGGCTTTCATTCAGCATATTGTTCTCCAAGTGGCCCTTGTACAATTTTTCCTAGCCTCTTCTCAACTATCCTTGCATAAATCTTTCTTGGAACTTTCATTAGGGAAATTCCTCTAATTATCATAGTTTTTTTTATTTCCCTCTTTATAGATGAGTATTATGAGAACTCTACTCCAATCATTCAATATTTGAATGATTGGAGTAGAGTTTTCACTGCATAATTCAGGCCTTATGAATTATGTAGTATCCTATCCTTCTTTTCCTAGGAAGGGTTGGGTCCCCTCCTCTGAGGAGGCGGCTTATGACGAATTAATGCAGCCAGTTTGTCATTCTTCTGCTGCATTCCCTAAGGGCAGTATTCATGACTGTATCTGTGTGTATTCATGGGGCCGGTTTGCCTGCTTGCAGGAGGAAAAACCCCAGATAAACTTGTGGAAAAACCCTGCTGTCCACACCCAAGACCAGCTAACTTGGCTGTGTCTGAGAAAGATCCTTAAGCTCCTCACGTTGATGACAGGGAATCAAATCCGGGACACACCTTTCCACTAGGCTAACCCATGCTGGTATGTAGTATAGCCACTGAAAAACTTTTATACCGCCATATTTGATTTGAGCATTTTTTGTTGAATATCATCTACTCTAGCTGCTTTTCCACATTTCAGGTTTTTGATGGAAAAAAAACCCATCTTGTATACTTCTCCTGTGCTGTATTTTTTTTTTTTTTTTTTTAACAATATTGGATGGATCACAAGCTAATGTAGCTTGTGATCCAGTGTGTGTGTGTATTTCTGAAGATGACCTTGATATAAGGGTTAAAATGTCGAATTTTATTTTAATAAAATTAACATAAGTTCTCTGATATGTAGTGTGTTTGCATACTCATTCATGATGAGAGAGAATCTTATTGTTCTCTAAGTGTCCCTTCTACAATTTTTCCTAGCCTCTTCTCAGGTATCTTTTCATCAATCTTTTTGGAACTTTCGTTAGGGAATTAAACTAAGTTTGCTAACATGTAGTTTCTCCATACTTACTCTTATATTTGGAGATGAAATTCATCAGTAGGTGAATTCTATTGTTAGGTATGTTATGAACAATTTTTCACAGGTTTTCTGATATGCGTTTGTAAAACTATATTCCTTACAATTAAAGTCTTTATCCAATATATAGTTCCGACAGGAAACTCTTTCAAAATAATGAAATAACTCATATTGAAAGGGTTTCCTGCCAAAGTCCCTTCCTATCTCTGACTCAATAGTTTTGCTCCTTCATTTTAAGTAAACTGTTCCACAACTTAATAATGAAACATGGCTGTGAATTTGTATGTCCATTTCAGACATGGGCTGTGTAGAACCAAGTACAAAAGAGGTGTAGATGAGCAGTCCATGAAGGAGAAGTTTATGCAGATATGAATTCTTTTTTATCAGGCCAGTGATATGTGTGCTGAGCTTCTGAGCCTAGGGATTGTAGTTGAATTTAAGGTTTGATATGTTGCTTGTTGTGTGCGAGTTCCTGCAACGAATTCTTGATTCCGTTGAAGGTTTTTTCCGTTGTAACGCTCATCTCATACATAGTCCAGACTTTCAAAGATCTTTGCAATCTATTCACAATTCAGATCACAACTGGTGGTGTTGATTTCTTATTTGTGCAGCAAGTTTCATGCAGCTACAACTCTTAACCAAGTGTTGTCTGGCATATAAGTGAATCATGAAACTAGATGTTTCATGATTTATACTTCTCATTTACTTGGTTGGAATAGTATTTTCAGTTTTTATTCAGCATTTACTGAATGCATTGCTGGTGTAGTTATTATAAGCATGGAAACATATCTCATTCCACTTCAAATTCTTGTTCCTTCCAAAGATTTTTAGGTAAAAATAGATAGAGAGATAAGAGATAAAGACCTAACACCAGATAATGCATACTATAAGATGGTAGTTTGATAGGAGCCTCTGTGCCAGGCACAATGGAATGCCATGAAAATGTTCAGGCTGACCACATATGGTTATAAGGTCTGCTATGGATAAATGGAAAAATTAGAACTGCTTCAAATGATTGTAGTACAGCAAACAAAGAAGAGTTTGATGCAGCCAAACGATAATAGAAACAAAACAAATTTCTCAGCAATTGAAATTTGGAGTTATGTAACAGAACTATCTTGCTCTTTCTCTACTCCCTTGGGATTCTGCCATTGCTCAGAAAAATAACTTGGTTTGAGGTAATCCCCATTGTCACTCTGTTATTTACATCTGAATGATACAATCTTGCAAAATGATCATCCAATAATTCAACTATTCCTTCTGCTTCAGTCACCTTCCCATGTTCTACTTTCATTAAAGTTATCCTTCTAGGTTATACAAGCAGTGAACAACTAGAAATGCAACTGACAATACAGTCTCAAAGGACCAAAAGCATGTACTATAAGATGGTAGCTTGGCAGAATCCACTGTGCCAGGCACAATGGAATGCCATGGAAAAATGTTCAGGCTGACCACATGCGTCTCATGGATGGCTATGAGATCTGCAAATGAGAATGACAGAATTCATATCAGTAATTAATTGGTGGGCCTTTGGGTAGTGAAAAAGTTGGCCTTCCCCATCGTTTTTGAGAGAATTGAGGTAAGAGCAGTGAGATGATATACTGATGGCTGACTTCTATTTCCCTTTTTAGTAGTGAAATTTAAAAAAAGGAAATATATAAGTCAGCCATCAGTAAAGGGTTAGGTATGAAAATAGTTATCTGTCATCTGATATGATGACAGATTAGATATGTGTGTAACCAAGAGCTTGCTTCCATGCTATTGGTTAGATATGAGCATGAATAGGCAATAAAGGAGAAGTATTAATATTGTAGCATAATTGCATGTATCCCTATCTAGTTTTTCAGTTTTGCAGGATGAAAAATCCTTGCTACCTTCACATGAGTCACCGTGGCATTCACAGGTAAACTCACCTTTAGTTCAAAAGTCATAAAAATTCTGCAGTACATTCTAGATTGATCTGAATGCAGGTACTTTTTATTTTATTTTTAAAGTTATTTTTATATTTAAGATAAAGCTAACAGCATTTACTGAGATGGATTTTTCTTATATCCCAAAAGATCATTAGGATTCATGGAAATAAGCCAAGTTTAGTTTTGTAAATTTTTCAAACTCCATTATTTCAATCGCTCCTTTTCCTTAAAATTAACAAATTTCGTTTTATTATTGGGGTGGGAGGGGGAAAAGAGAAGGAAAGCTTGCAGTCCATTCTTCAGTTGACTCCTGATAACCTCAGTGTTAGCAAAACAAGCCTTTATTTCTCATCAAGACAAAAAATAAAATAAAAATAAATAAGACTTCGGTTTGAGGCAGAGGGAGGAAGGACTTCTAGAATAAACATTTCTCCATATTTGTCTTCAGTTTATTGTTATGAAAACATCATGTATTCCTTTTTGGTATCCAATATCCAAGAATTAGGTTTTTCTCTTAACATTTTGGAACATTACAAATCTAGTAGCAAGGCTTATACGTTGGTTAGACATAACTGGTAATTAGTTTACGGAATTAACAACGTAAATGAAGTATATTAATTAAAGGTAACTTTAATGAATCACTTCTATATTTCGGCAACGTCACATTGCCATCTTCAGGAACATAAAGATATGGTATGTGCACTCAGGAACTAACACAAAGCAAATGAGGAAGAAAGCAAGAAACTAATATTGTTCCTAAAGTCCTAATGGTGCCCTCTTGCGGGCTAATTTAGTAGTCTTGGCAGTTGGGCTGAAGTTCTCATAATGAAAGTCTCCCAAATTTGGGGCAGTTTCATGCACCCAAATTTGTTGAGGTTAGGACTGTTTTTTAGAGCTGCTGAAGATTCTTTGAATAATCTTTCGTATTTAAACTTGCTGCGATGAATTATTTTTGTTTTCTTCCAACGAATTTTATGGTGGGTATCTAAGGCATGGTCTGCCAGCCCAGAGCGGCTGTACTGGTGAAAACGGATGTAGTCTTGGTGTTCTGAAATCCTGATATTTGTTGTTCTGCCTGTTTGGCCAAAGTAGGACAATTTGCAGCTGCAAGGGACCTGGTATACACCAGGCAGGTCTAGGGGGAGTGGTTGGTCTTTGGTAGAGCGGATAAGGGATGCCAACTTTTTATATGGTCTGTAACAGGAAGTAAGGTCATATTTTTTGAGGATATTGGTTATTTTCTCAGAGGTGCCCTGGATGTAGGGGATGGTGATAGACTTGGTGTAATCTTTATTGTGGAGGGGGTTGTGGTTTACAGGTTTTAGTATTTTTTGGATTTTTTTGGGGTTATAGCCATTGGCTAAGAAAGTGTTGAGGATGTGGTTTAGTTCAATAGTCAGGGCCTTGTCATCTGAGCAGATTAATTTTGCCCTGTTATATAGTGTTTTTATCACCCCATATTGTTGTGAGGGGGGGGGGGAATTGCTGGTGAATGTATCGGCCAGTATGGGTGGGCTTCGTTATGTGGATGATGTGTTTGCTATTTGGCCACATGGCTCAGACACACTCCACTCCTTCCTAACACACTTAAACAACCAACACCCCAGAGTCCAGTTCACCTTAGAAAAAGAGGAAAACAACACCCTCCCCTTCCTAGACACTTTAATCACCCGCCAGCTTAATGGATCTTTGGTTTTCTCTGTTTACAGAAAACCCACCCATACTGGCCGATACATTCACCAGCAATCCCACCACCCCCCCTCACAACAATATGGGGTGATAAAAACACTATATAACAGGGCAAAATTAATCGGCTCAGATGACAACGCCCTGACTATTGAACTAAACCACATCCTCAACACTTTCTTAGCCAATGGCTATAACCCCAAAAAATACTAAAACCTGTAAACCACAACCCCCCTCCACAATAAAGATTACACCAAGTCTATCACTATCACCTACATCCAGGGCACCTCTGAGAAAATAACCAATATCCTCAAAAAATATGACCTTACTTCCTGTTACAGACCATATAAAAAGTTGGCATCCCTTATCCGCTCTACCAAAGACCAACCACTCCCCCTAGACCTGCCTGGTGTATACCAGGTCCCTTGCAGCTGCAAATTGTCCTACTTTGGCCAAACAGGCAGAACAACAAATATCAGGATTTCAGAACACCAAGACTACATCCGTTTTCACCAGTACAGCCGCTCTGGGCTGGCAGACTATGCCTTAGATACCCACCATAAAATTCGTTGGAAGAAAACAAAAATAATTCATCGCAGCAAGTTTAAATACGAAAGATTATTCAAAGAATCTTCAGCAGCTCTAAAAAACAGTCCTAACCTCAACAAATTTGGGTGCATGAAACTGCCCCAAATTTGGGAGACTTTCATTATGAGAACTTCAGCCCAACTGCCAAGACTACCAAATTAGCCCGCAAGAGGGCACCATTAGGACTTTAGGAACAATATTAGTTTCTTGCTTTCTTCCTCATTTGCTTTGTGTTAGTTCCTGAGTGCACATACCATATCTTTATGTTCCTGAAGATGGCAATGTGACGTTGCCGAAATATAGAAGTGATTCATTAAAGTTACCTTTAATTAATATACTTCATTTATGTTCTTAATTCCGTAAACTAATTACCAGTTATTATAAATCTATTTCATTATTGAATTTTCCCAGGAGTTTCCTAAAAATCCTTGATGAAAGAAAGGTGTTATGTTGATTAATAATTCCTCTGCTCTCTCTTTCGTGTCTGGTTTCTTTCACATTTTTCTAGACACACACACACACATATAGCAGCTAGTCACTACTGGTTCAAGTGCAGACTCATAGATAACAAGTTTGTTATAGACCAAGGTATATAGAGGACACTGATCTTTTTTTTTTAATCCAGAAATCCTGCTCTGGAAACCAAATATGGAACTTTTTCAAGCCACTTAAAGCCTCTAATTAGCAGGCTGGTTGTCTCACACCAGATGATGAAATTTATCTCCCACTAAGACATTCACAAAAATTCATTGTACAGTGAGATCATGGGATGGAGAGCAGGTGCACTATATGCTTGGCTAGGCTGACAAATTGGACCAGTTTATATAAATTGGCTGGACATGTAAAAGGAGGGTAATACTAATGGGATATTTTAATAATAGATATGCATATTGGAAGAAAAAAATGAGTGTATAGAGAGAAAAAAAAAAAAAAAAGAGGGAATTTGTAGAGTTTCTAAGGGATAATTATCTTAGTCGGCATGTGACTTCCATCACAAGGTTTTATTGTTGGATTTGGTTCAATACTGCTGCCAGTTGGCAATGGTGATCATAAATTCCTGAATGGGTAGATGGTCATTCAAGTGAGGATTATTGCCAAGACTCACAAACACATTTATTCCCTCTACTGCTATCCTTTAGAATGGTATTCCTTCTGTGTATATGAAGTGAAGTTTGGTTAACTTAGGATGATCAAAGGAAATAAAATCTGTCAGAAGGATAGGAATAAGAAAAGGAGGAGGGAAGTACTGTTGTGCCTGCTAAGGGTGGAGATGGAAAATAGTAATACATGTGATGGGTTTCAGGACATTTGTGTGAGAATAAAATAAACAGATCAGCATATTTAAGGGAATACAGTGGATTCTGGTTAATTGTACAATATTGGGAATAGCATAATTTAGCTCAATTAAGTGGCTGTCCCAATTACATGAGGATGCATGTAAAGAGTTTAAATGGTATATGTACATAAGACAAAATACAAGTTTTTTGTTTATTGAGTAGCAATACCGGCTTTAATTAAAGGAAAATGTTTTCCATAAAAATAATTTCATTTATATGTGTATTAAGCATGCATGCAGTTCTTAACAGTTAATGATGTTCTAGGAATTGATCAAGTGTAGCCTGTCAGGATTTTTTTAAAACTGCGATTGAACAAAATCCATATAGGTATCTAGTGCAGCTATAGCACTGCCTTCCTTCATGAAATAGTGTCATAATCCCGCAATAAATTTTCTAGTGTCCTGGGTAGTCACTCGTTAAAGCTCAGGATTGTTATCTTGATCACTTTCTTGTTCTTCTAACACTCTCTTATGATGTTTTGCTGCAATTTCATCCTCAAAATTTTCATTTTCATTATAGTATTGAAGATGTCTTCAGTGATTCATTTTTAACGGGATACCATTTTCACTATCAGTCCTATCTGGTCTATCCATGATTGAATGCTTAAAACCACACCAAACAAAATAGTTTTGAGTGGTCTTGTTGCTTATTCCTCACAGACACTCGGCCAGAAACAGCATTGCTCGTGAATTATTAACTTTTGCACCGACTTCCTTAAGTAATTATAAAAAACCAGTACATTTTTTCTTGATTTCCAACTCTCTCTTATGTCCTGTACTTCTTATGTCCAAACTCATATGTCATACTTGCATTCTTGTATGATTCTCTCCATTCTAATCCTTTTAAAGTATCAAAGTCTGCCCCCTTTCCCCCCTCAATAACTAACATTTTTATTTACTTCCTGACATTTAAACACAAACAATATTACATGACCCCTTGCATTCTTTGAACCAAATAGTGTAGTGTGTTTATGACACAGGGAACCATCTGTTGTGGCACGATAAAATAGTCCCATTTCATCACCATTGTCGATGTTATGAGTACTAAATGTTTGAACCAAGATTACTTAATTTTTTAATGCTCCATGTGGTAGAGGTTACTGACTGGCCCAATTAAATGGTGTTGTCTCTCAAATAAATGAAGCAAATTCATGTTATATTCTCATTTTGTTTTTGTTCTTCTAGACTTATCATATAAAATGGCCAATTAACTGGAATCTACTGTACATGTGTTGAGGCTTAAGTGCTGTGAAGAATTCATGTTAGAGGTTTAATGGAATATTAACAGCACTGAGAAAGGATTAAAAACTAATTTTAATACTTCCAATATTTCGTCTCAGTCACAGAGACATCTTCGGGATTAAAAAAACTTTTTATAATAACAACACACACAAATACAATACAAAGTGAAACTAAAGTCCTATCTAGGTGGTGCACCCTCTATGGGCATTTGCAGGTGGCCTGGGATGTAAAGAGGGATCTCTGATAATTAAAGTTTCCCAAATTTTGGGAAGGTTAATGCAACCGTATTTGTTTAAATTAGGTTGATTCCTGAGTGCAGATGCAGATTCAAAGAATAGACTTTCTTTTTTGAATTTACTATGGTGGAGCATGGTAGTTTTTTTCAGGAGATTCTGTGGGATGTATCCAAAACATGGTCTGCAAGGCCAGACTGACCATAATCGTGTTTGCAGATGTAAGAACTGTGTTCTTCTAACCAGATGGATGCTGACTTGCCTGTTTGTCCAAAGTAGGCAAGTTTACAGGAACAAGGTACTCTATATACACCAGGCACTGAAAGAGGAGGGAGCTGGACTTTAGTGGAGCGGATAAGGGTAGCAAGTTTACGGTGGGGCTTAAAAGCTGTATGGAGGTTGTACTTTTTTTAATGATCTGGCTATTTTTTTCTGAAGTACCACAGATGTAAGGAATAGTGATGGCATTTCTGAAGTCCTTCTGAAGAGATGGTCGCAGAATGGGGGAAGGACTTGATTATTTTTTTAATTTTGTAGTCATTATAGCCATTGGAAAGGAAGGTGTGTATGTTCGGTTGACAGGGCAGTTTTACTGGAACAAAGATTGTGGGCCCTATTGGTCAGAGTTTTAATAATGCCATATTGCTGGGAGGGGTGGTGGTGGGAGAGTTTGTGAATGTATCTACCTGTATGAGTAGGTTTTCTAAGTTACCATTAGGAAGGCATGTTACTAAGGTGTCTATGAAGGGTAAACTATTGAGGTGACTGAGGAAGGAATCTAATGTGTCTGGTCCATGAGGCCAAATAGAGAACACATCATCTACATATCTTAGCCAGATAGAAGGTTTTAGAGGGGAAAAAAGTCAATGGCTCATTTTTCAAAATTTTCCATGTAATAATTGGCAAGAGGGGGGGGGGAACCCATGGCAGTTCCCTCTATCTGTCTGTAGATTTTGTTCTTCCAAGAGAAATAACCAGAGTTCATGGCAAAGGAAAAGAGCTCTAAGATATCTAAGGAAAAACGTTTTTTAAGAGTGTTAAGGTGTCAAATAGGGGAATATTTGTAAACAAAGAGATGATGTCAAAGCTGACTAATATATCTGTATTATTTAAAGTAAGATTTTCAATTAAGTTTTTAAAATGGGTGGAGTGTTCTTACATAAGAAGAGGTAAGACCAGTGAGGGGTTTCAAAGAGTTAGCTAGCTGCTTAGATAATTGGTGGCATCTACTATAGGTCTTAGGGGAAAATTAGGTTTGTGGATTTTGGGTAAACCATATATCCAGGGGGGGACGAGAACAGAATGGTTTGAGTTTTTTTGTAATGTTAGGTGGCCAGGAAGAAACATTTTTAAGTAGGTTTTTTAACTTGAGTTTTTGTGGGATTGTGTTCCAGTGGTATGTAGGTAGCGCAATCACGAAGAATAATATCCATTTTCCGATTATATTTTGAGGCATTGAGAACACGTATTCTGATCATTCAAGGTGATGAAATAGCACACAAAGCAAAACAATACGGTAAGTCGAAACTACGCTTATCGAGGCTATTAAATCTGCTGGCCTTTTTAAAAAGATATCGGGACTCAAGAGTTATTTAACTGTGTTAGGCTTAAAACCAAATTTAAATCTAATAAAGCTCTCCAGATATACAAACGTGCTAGTCTGGCACTATTACGAGAGCAGATTACTAAACCTCGCGCCAGCCTCGCTATGACAAATGCCGCCATTGACAGAGCTCTCCGCTATACTCAATCCTGAACTTTGGTCTATTCTCCTTAGCATCTCAGAAACTTCCTCTCAAAAAGAATTCCAGAAAATAAAAAATAAGCACATCAAAAAGTTCTTTGCAAATCTAAACTGCTACCTGAAGTACAACTGCTCCATACAGTAGTCAACCTATCTTCTAAAAGACTTAGCAAAGATGCCGTTAGTGCCCTACGCCTTGGACACAATTTTGCCGTCGCACCTCTTGAAGTTCTGGTATTGGATATTATGTACAACATCGAACGCGGAATCTGGCACTTAGCTCCAGAAACAGCCAATAACATCAGAGTTGATGTAGCTAACATTCTCTCCCGTTCTTCACCTCTGAAAGTTAATATATCTTCCAGTCAACTCTCTGCCCTCAAAAAATTACGGAAAGAAAACAGTATTGTCATCACCAGAGCTGATAAGGGTAATGTCACTGTTGTTCTCAACGCCTCAGAATATAATCGTAAAATGGATATTATTCTCCGTGATCGCGTTACCTACATACCACTGGAACACAATCCTACAAAAACTCAAGTTAAAAAACCTACTTTCTTCCTGGCCTCCTGACATTACAAAAAAACCCGAACCATTCTGTTCTCGTCACCCCCCTGGATATACGGTTTACCCAAAATCCACAAACCTAATTCTCCCCTAAGACCTATAGTAGATGCCACCAATTATCTAAGCAGCTAGCTAACTCTTTGAAACCCCTCATTGGTCTTACCTCTTCTTATGTAAAAAAACTCCACCCATTTTAAAAACTTAATTGAAAATCTTACTTTAAATAATACAGATATATTAGTCGGCTTTGACATCATCTCTTTATTTACAAATATTCCCCTATTTGACACCTTAACACTCTTAAAAAACGTTTTTCCTTCTGATATCTTAGAGCTCTTTTCCTTTGCCATGAACTCTGGTTATTTTGCTTGGAAGAACAAAATCTACACATAGAGGGAACTGCCATGGGTTCCCACCCCCTCTTGCCAATTATTACATGGAAAAATTTGAAAAACGAGCCATTGACTTTTCCCCTCTAAAACCTTCTATCTGGCTAAGATATGTAGATGATGTGTTTTCTATTTGGCCTCATGGCCCAGGCACATTAGATTCCTTCCTCAGTCACCTCACTAGTTTACATCCAAGAATCCAGTTTACGATGGAAAAGGAAAATAACAATAGTTTACCCTTCCTAGACACCTTAGTAACACGCCTTCCTAATGGTAACCTTTCTTTCTCTGTATATAGAAAACCTACTCATACAGGTAGATACATTCACAAACTCTCCCACCACCACTCCTCCCAGCAATATGGCATTATTAAAACTGACCAATAGGGGCCCACAATCTTTGTTCCAGTAAAACTGCCCTGTCAACTGAACTCAATCACATACACAACACCTTCCTTTTCAATGGCTATAATGACTACAAAATTAAAAAAATAATGAAGTCCTTCCCTATTCCCTGACCATCTCTTCAGAAGGACCTCAGAAATGCCATCACTATTCCTTACATCCATGGTACTTTAGAAAAAATAGCTAGATCATTAAAAAAGTACAACCTCCATACAGCTTTTAAGCCCCACCGTAAACTTGCTACCCTTATCCGCTCCACTAAAGTCCAGCTCCCTCCTCTTTCAGTGCCTGGTGTATATTATTATTATTATTATTATTATTATTATTATTACGGGCAACTCCAGGGAGTCATTAGACTCATCGAGGGAGGCCCCAAATCATTTTCATCACAACTATTCGACATTCATACAGTATCTATCATACCTCGCCTTAAACTCATTCACTGTCACAGCATCCACCACAGACTCAGGGAGCGCATTCCACTCATTCACCACTCTAAAAGTAAAGAACCCAGCTCTAACACCTTTACTAACCACACTTTTGCCCAGTTTCCATGGATGTCCCCTAGTCCTCCCACAACCAGCCCTGTTCTCAAAAATATCTTCTGAATTAATTTTATAGAAACCCTTCAGTAATTTGAATGTCTCAATCATATCTCCCCTCCTCCACCTATCAACCAATTTTTGCAACCCACAAATCCTCAACCTGTTCTCATACGGTTCATTCCACAGACCTGCTATCATCTTGGTTACTCGCCTCTGGATCCTCTCCACCTCCTCCCCATCAAGAAGAAACCTAGGTGACCAAATCTGAGCACAGTAGTCGAGATGAGGTCTTATCAAGGCTCGATACAGAGGAACAATAACCTGCTTGTCTCTGCTTGTCAACGTATTCTTCAGCAACCAAGTGATTTGATGAGCTGATTTGGCCACTTTTGCAATGTGTCCCCTAAATTTCAATTCCTTATCCACCAACACTCCTAAATCTCGTGCCTCATCAATTTCCTGGAGCACGGTTCCACCAATGCAGTAAACTGCCTCCCATCTTTTCACCCCAAAATGCATAACCTTACATTTTGCCACATTAAATTGACATCCATTCTCCCTAGCCCAGACCTCCAATCTATCCAAATCATCCTGCAAAATTTTGACGTCATCTGCATTCACTATTGCCCTACCCAACTTTGCATCATCCGCAAACAAATGAACTGTTCCTCTCAGATCCTTTCCTATATCATTTATGAACAAATTAAACAGCAGTGGTCCAAGAACAGATCCTTGTGGTACACCACTAGTCACAGGCCGTCTTGTGGACTCTACTCCTGAGTAAACCACTCTCTGATATCTCTCCGTCAACCACCCTCCTATCCATCTCACCAACCCTATGTCCATTCCCATATGCTGCAATTTACTGATTAGAATTCCATGTGGTATCCTGTCAAAGGCCTTAGCAAGGTCCAGCAGAATCACTGTAAACCCATTACCCTTATCGAGTTCAGCCGTCACTGTGTTATAATACGTGAGCAAGTTACTGAGGCATGACCTACCCTTCACAAAACCATGCTGTCCCCGATACAGTATCCCATTTTCTTCTATCCAATCTTGTATTTTCCTCTTGACTATTTTCTCTAAGACCTTGATAATGATTCCTGTTATGCTGATTGGCCGGTAATTTTCAACAGCAGCCTTGGAACCACCTTTGTGCAGTGGAACTATTTTCCCCTCTTTCCACCCCCTTGGGACTGACCCAGTCCTGAGGCTCAAATTAAACATAATGGTCAAGGGCACTGACAATTCTTTGGCCGCTTCACGTACGACACGAGCTGGTATACCATCCAATCCCACAGATGTATTGACATTGAGGTTCTGTAACAGACTAGTTACCTCTACCTCATTCATCACAATTCCAGTATAAGCTGTTGGTTCCTCCATTTCCGCAAAGCCACCACCTGGATGATATACTCTTGCAAAGTGCTCGCTCAGTAATTCCACAACATCGACTGATTCAGTTACCTCCCTACCCTCAGCATTTTTTAAGATCATTCTACCATGAGCATTTTTCCTTTTACTTGCAACATATTGAAAAAACTGTTTGGGATTCTTTTTAGCCTGCATGGCCAATTTCCTTTCGTAATCTGCTTTTGCTTTTCTTACCACCCTTGTTACCATCCTGGCCTGAGCTTTATACTGTTCATGTACCTGATGGTCACCCTTCTCCTTAAATTCCCTCCACAATTGTTTCTTTTTTTGCAGCTCAAGCTTAATAGTGTTATTTATCCATTTAACCCCTACCTGATTTATTATTCGGACTCTTGGTATACAGTCAACCATTGCCTCCTGCAAACAGTTCTTGACCACCTCCCATGCACCATCAACATCCAGCCCTTGCAGTTTTACATGCCATGGCATTGAGCCAAGCACACACCTAAGCTTGTCATACTTACCAGCCCGATAATTCCACATATACCCTGTCTTAATTGTAAATTCGACTCCTTTAGCCACCTCCCAAGTCATGACCTTATGGTCACTCTCACCAATTGGTGGCAACAAGGTCATGTTCGTTACAGCCACATTCTCAGTTGCAATTACTAGGTCCAGCACTCTCTGCCCCCTGGTATTTTCCAATACATGTTGCCGTAGATAGTTGTCCCTTAATAACTGCATAAAATCCAATTCCTTCCTCCCATGTGCCCTCTCCTCTTTCCAGTCAGTATTACCATAATTGAAATCACCCATAATAATTACCCTCTTTCCATTCATTTCTTCTATTTGCTTATGCATACTATTCCCACCATCCACTCCATCACCCGGTCTATAGCAGCACCCAATTGTATATTTTGTTCTGCTAGATTGTATCTCACACCAAACAGCCTCAAATGTGCTTTTTTCCCCATCCTGCAGTTCAACTTCTATACTCCTTGGCTGAAGCTCATCAGCTATCATCAATAACACTCCTCCCCCCTTTTTATTCACCCTGTCACTCCTGAACACGCTATACCCATCGCATTCAATCCCACTAGCTTTATCATCTTCTGTCAGCCATGTTTCACTAATACCGACAACCTGTGGCCTGGAAGTGCCAACCATGGCCAAAAACTCTTCCTTCTTGTTCCTAATACTCCTGGCATTAGTGTACATGAATCGCAGAAGCCCATTTGTCCCATCCCTACTTTGATTCCTTATACTAATTATCCCATTCTGATTTGTTGTCCGTCGTACTCGCCCGGGCATAATATACTCATTCATACACTTAACTGCCCCCCCCTAAAGACTGCATATCTACTCCCCCCCCCTCTTAATAAATCTAGTTTCCCTGAGTCTGTACATCCACTTCCACATCATTCATCAACACTCTTTCAAGTCTCCGTACACCAACTCCATTCAAATGTAACCCATTCATCTTATATAAGTCCTTTCGCCCATCGAACTCATTCCACACATCCACAAATTCCACACCACTCTCCATGCATAACCCACGCATAAAGTCATTGGCAATTATGGCCCTCCTTCTAAACACTTCGCTGTCATACCGCGGTAAGATACTCACCATCCTAACTCTCTCACTCTTCTCTTTTGCTACCTCAAACAACTCCCTCACATCCTCTATCATTTCCATTTTGTCCTCTTTCAAATCATTCGTTCCTGCCACTATTATCATCTCTTTCACCCTCTGTTTTTGCAGTCGAATAGATTCGCTGACGTCCTTTATGTTCGCACCCGGCTGGTACGACTTCGTTAAACTCTCAATTATTACGCCTCTTAATAGCGAATCCCCATACAGCACTCGCTCCTTCATTTTATTGACGTTTACGTACATTCTATTGTTTGCCGTCACAGACTTCCGCCGGTTATTTGTCGGTACGTTCAACACACATTTTTGCATACGCTCCAGTTGTCGTTTGGCTCTGTGTATCGCGCCATTTAAACGGGCAATTTCGCTACTCGCATTTATCTCACCATTTTCATTATCGATCAAATCATCCATTCCTTCGGTGTTTCTATCTTCATTTACACTTTCAGCGACGCTCTCACACATATCTGGCACTACCACGCAATTCTCTAGTACACCGCCATTTTCTGCATTCTGACTACCGTTAACGATATCAGTCTCGATACACGAAACACGCTTGAAGTCCTCATTCTCTTTACACTTTCTACACATATTAACTCCACTATCACTTTCTAACCAGACTCCTACCGCTCTTCGCAAGGCATACATCTCACAGACAGCACATTGCATAAATTCTTTTACATCAAAACTCTTAAGCAAGCATGGCGACCTGGCCGCCATTTTTTTCTTTATCGGTGCCATGTGTACGCTATCTTTTCTTAAAAATAATAGTTAAAATAACAGAAAACACGCAAAAATTGCACAGACACACCAAGAAACAAAAAGCAAACAATACTACTTAAAATTCTGGTAAAATATCTAATGTTAACACAAAATAATACTGATCTTTTCAGGAGCTCTCGACAAGCCGACGATCTAATCCGTGCGACACCTAGCGACACTGAGTGGTCACTCTCACCAATTGGTGGCAACAAGGTCATGTTCGTTACAGCCACATTCTCAGTTGCAATTACTAGGTCCAGCACTCTCTGCCCCCTGGTATTTTCCAATACATGTTGCCGTAGATAGAGTACCTTGTTCCTGTAAACTTGCCTACTTTGGACAAACAGGCAGGTCAGCATCCATCTGGTTAGAAGAACACAGTTCTTACATCTGCAAACACGATTATGGTCAGTCTGGCCTTGCAGACCATGTTTTGGATACATCCCACAGAATCTCCTGAAAAAAACTACCATGCTCCACCATAGTAAATTCAAAAAAGAAAGACTATTCTTTGAATCTGCATCTGCACTCAGGAATCAACCTATAAACAAATACGGTTGCATTAAACTTCCCAAAATTTGGAAAACTGTAATTATCAGAGATCCCTCTTTACATCCCAGGCCACCTGCAAATGCCCATAGAGGGTGTACCACCTAGATAGGACTTTAGTTTCACTTTGTATTGTATTTGTGTGTGTGTGTGTGTTGTTACAAAAAGTTTTTGCAATCCCCGAAGATGTCTCTGTGACTGAGATGAAATATTGGAAGTATTAATATTAGTTTTAATCCTTTCTCAGTGCTGTTAATATTCCATTAAACATCTAACATGGAATCTACTGTATATGTAGATCTCCACAGTTAATTAACAACAATACTATAGGATGATGAGCTGTGGAGAAAACAAATGTTGAAGATACATCTGACAGAAGCAGTGTGCAGCTCTATACCAAGAGTTAGGAATAAAATGGATGAACATTGAAATTAAGCAAGTGGTGTGGGAGAAGAAATTGTGATAGAAGTGATTTAGGATAGTCAGTAGTTAAAAGGTGTATGAATAGCATAAATTACAGGCTAGAAAAGTGATAAGCTTGATAAAAAAAAAAGAGAAAGTGCAGATGAAAGAATCTTATGTAACAAACTTCGCTGAAAAGAATGGCATGATATTATTTAATGAGTAATCTGTCACTATGTATCATATGGGCTTGCAATGGGAAGGCTTCCTTCCTAAGGAATGAAAAGAAGACAGAATAATGCAGCTGCATAAGAACGGTGCCAGGAAAGATGTTTCCAGTTATAGACCAGTATTGGGCCCTGATATTTATTTTTTCATGAGTTTTTGTGGATTAGGGTATTTGACATATCCCTAAGGGGTATGCTATGCTATGCTATGCAAAAGGTCTTCAATCTGCAGTTGTAGTAGGTATTGAAGCAATTAGTTATCAATAGAATATACAGGATTCTCTATAATGGCTAGCTTTGGTTTGTGAAGGGTAGGGTCTTGCTTTAGTGATCTTAGCAATAAGGGAGACTCCAAACTGATATTCTTAGTCTTTGTCAAGGCATTTGAGAGATATATGACAAGTTAGTGTGCAAGCTCAGTGAGATGGGAGAGGATAATATATTGGTTAGTTAGAAAAGAGATTAGTTTGAATGATACCAGCAAGTTGTGTATGGTGGGGCACTGTCCTAGAAAAGAATGGTTAGGAATGGAACCTTGTTATATACGCATAGGAGTTTGTTTTTATGCCAAATATCCAGGGCACAAGGGGAAGGTTGAGCGGGGGTATGTTATGCAAAAGTCTTTAATTAACATTTCAGTAACAAAATATGGGAGTCTCACATCAACCAAATGGAGGTCACTCTAAAAGTTTTAAACAAAACATGCCATCTCTTGGCATGTATTGATGACCTCTGTTTGTTTGATCGCATGATTCCATTTTAACTGCATGGTTCCAACTGTCTTATTAAAAGTTTAAATTCAAATAGTTTGAGCCATGCAATATGAAAGAAATTTTGGAATCATTTGTATCTTAAATTGTAAGATCTTAGCAGTTGTTTCATCAACTGTGCATATATCTATATATGTTTAATCACCTTTGTGTCACAAGTTGTCTTCTTGACATGGAACCCCCATCAGTGGCTAAAAATAACAAATATAGAACTCTTTTTCCAACAGAAACAATTTCATTGACCTCATTAAATTTTTTTTTATTATTGAAAGTTTAAATTTCATAATTTTTGTTTCTACTATATGTATATTGCATTCATATAACTAAAAATGTATTTAATTGCTTTAAAAAAAAGTTTCAGGCACTTGTAATTTATTATAATGCAAATATAAAAAATAAATACTTTTATAATTATTTTCGTTTGAATGAAATATTATAAATTTCCCCAAATTTCCTTTGCCTTAGAGGGGAAGGTATGCTGGTGTTACTAAAATTTTAAAAGGTATGTGCTTTTCTATATATTCTGATCTCTTCCTACACATTCTTGGTATGTCATTCATTACCCTACTAAGAGGATGATTTTCAGGATGGCCTTTCTATTTCTGCTCTATGTATAATTACTTCTGTATTAATCTAGTAAAATTCTCTCACCAGTGTAAGTCTGCCATCACATCACCTCTTTTCAACATACTTACTATTATTCCCATCTCACTTTTTTTCTACCCAATCTGTTGCATTGTTCTCTCAAATTCTCTACTGTTATTTCCACTTTTTTCCTTTTAAGTCATTCCTACTAACCAGCATTATTATCTCATCCACATTCTGAAATGTCATTTTCCCACTTGCTGCCATTCCTCCCAAACAAACCTTCCCCTAAAATTCTGTCTTACACACTCAAAATCACAGAATATCAATGCATCATATTCCTCTGTTCTCTTAATCTTTTAAGCTGTTATGTCTGTTTTACACTGAACTTTTATTCCCTTACTCTCTCTCTCTCTCTCTCTTGTGCTCTCATATTCCTCATACTTTCCCATTCTGTTCTTCTCTAACATCTTTCTCTTTCATGCTCTCATCTTTCTTGCATACTTCAGCTCCTCTCTTATTCACATCGGTTATATTAATTTCAGTTGACCTTTTCTATAAGCTCCTAGTTTCACTTTTTATCTTCCTTGAATAAAAGGAAGATAAAAGTACTCCAGAGCTACTATCTATCCTTTATTGTGTCTGCAATCTTCTTTATTCAACTGGCACTTATCCCAATACATGAAAGCAAGAATATATTCAACCTATATGACAGAAAGGGAGATAAAAGTCTAATAAACAATTGCCATCAATGAATCCTCTCCAAAATAATGGATAAAGTCATCAATAGTTGAGTTCTCCACTACCTAGAGGTCTGCCACTTAATTGGTAATCACTTCTATGGATTTCACAAATCCTAGATCCATGACTAATCTCTTAGTCTACATCACTTACCACTGGACACATGCTATGAAAAGGTTTGGAGAAGCATGCTGTCGTCTTAACATTGCCAGGCCTTTTATGCTTGTCATCTGAGGCCTGCTAAACAAATTGCCTTCTTTTGGTCTACCTACCACCCTCTGTAATTAGATACCTAAGAGTCTCTCTGGTTATCCCATGCATGTCATGGTGGATGGTGCACACTCTTTGAGCTATGCCACCAATTGCAAGAGTGCCTACCCTCTTTCTCTTATCCACTAATCCTGTCCACAGCTTTGCAGATGATAGTACACTATTCATCCTTCTTTTTTGACAAACCATGTAATGCTCAGACATGCCACATTTAAAGATCTATGATCAGTATCTTAAGCACTGATCTTCATACCATCCTTCAATGGGGCAAGGATAACCTGGTTACCTTCATTGCCACTAGAATGCAGTCTTGCTGCCTTTTCTCTCTCTCTCTCACAATAGGGACACCCCGGATTACATTTCCTTATCCTCAGTAATACACAAATCACCAGAAAGAATCAGATTTCTTTCTCCTTGGATTGACATTTACCTGCAACTTCCGCTAGCATAAACTCATCACATCAAAAGCTTCCTCTGCCTCTGAAAATTTAAGCTCCATCTTCTGCTAAAGTGTGTGTGAAAAGGGATATGTTATGCTTGATGCTTTCACCTGCTCAGTTACAACATACAAATCCGAAATTCGCCCACCCTTATATTACTCTTCACATATGATGGTGCACCTAAAATCTCCTTAAAAATTCTCCATGCTGTCCAGGGGAGAGCATTTTGGCTCATAGATGATCCCTCTCTCACAGACTTACTTCAACATGCCTTACAGTTGCACTGTTTCAGCTCTCTTCTACAGGTGTTTCCTAGGTTACTGCTGCAGAAAACTGGCAGCCATCATGTTGAAAGAGATCAGATAAAGGTTCCTCACGTCATACATGGGAATCAAACTCTGGTCTTTCTGACCAAAGGGCTTCGTCTATACATTGAACTACGGGCACTCCATATGGCCAGTATTCTGACAAAATCCAAACCTCCCAAGAACAGCATTCCATTTAAAGAAATATCAGCACTTAGAGTTATATAGGACCAAACAAGTTATTGTAACACAAGCAAATAAAGGAAATGCAATTATTATCATAGACCAAACCGATTACAATAGAAAATGAGCCATCACTTTAAGGATTCCTCTACTTATCAGATTACACATAGGATCCTACCAAATCTCAAAAGAAAAAAAGTGTATAAATTATTTTAAAAAAATGGCTCAAAGAGATTACTAAAAAGCTTAAACCTTATCATATCAAACTACCCTGGATATATGGCGTCCCAAAATTCACATACCTATTATTTCCCTTTATCCAAAAGTAGAAAATGGCCTCCCCACAAACTCGCCAAACATTTATCCAAATCACTACCCCCCCCCACAGACAATGCTCTCATTTATTAAAAATTCTCTACACTTAAAAACATTAATTAAAAAAAAAATTAACCTTAACAGATTTTGATATTACTTCACTATTCATTAATACACCTTTGACAAAAATCCCTTGACATAATTTAATTATTCAGATTCACCTTGTTTTCAGACTATTTCTTATGGAAAGGAAACATACAAAGAGCTGGACGGGACTGCAGTGGATTCCTCCTGCCCATCTAGCTAACTTCTATATGAAACATTTGGAAAACCAAGCTCTTAAAACAGCCACACTTAAACCAGTAGTTTGGCTGTGCCATGTTCATGATGTGCCTGCTGTTTGGCCTCATGGTACAGACATGTTGTATACATTTTTAGTGCACCTTAATAGTCAACATCCTAAAACTTCACCATAGAAAAAAGAAAGTAACAATTGTCTTCCCTTTCTAGATGCAGTAGTTACACAATTTCCTAATGGCTCATTATCTTTTTCCATTTACAGAAAACCCACTCACAAGAAGGTATTTACATAAGCAAGCAATCACACCACCACTCTTCCTAACAGTATGGCATCCTAAACACACAGACTCACTGAGCTAAAGCTATTTGCTGCATGACAGCCATTGAAACTGAGCTTAATTACTTTGCAACACCTTTTTTTAGCCAATGGCCTTATAAAATAAAATACTGCATGCAACCTCATCTCCCCTGCAGCTTCCTGTATATTAAGGGTATATGAGAGAAAAATAGCCAAAGTTCTTTGCAAATATAATCTGCCACTTTCAAACCTCTCTCATTCAGCTGGCTACCTACATCTGTTCTCTTAAAGATCAACTTTATCCTCTTGCACATCCTGGAGGGTGCAAGAGGATGAAGTAATCATTTGTGGAAGTTGGGATTGGCAGACCATGCTTTGGATACTCTACATAGGATTAGATAGAAGAGACTGATATTACACTGAAGTCATTATAGGTCTGAGAGAAATTATTTTTACAATCAGCATAAGCTATGAAGCACTAACTTCCACAAGAGTGGTTGTATTAATTTCCCAAAGATCTGGAAGACAGTCATTTTAAGACCTGATAGCCTGACTTCTCCAGATTCACTTTATGGTTATCTGGTCCATACAGAACACCATGTGTAAGAACATTAGTGTTTTGGTTACAATTCTGAATTGTTTTTCACTATTAGTTCAGTGCTATGTGCTTATCACATTTATAATTTGTGCTCTGAAGATCATGATTAGAAAACCCCACAAAATTGTAAGTTCAATAAATGCATTTTTCCTCTCTTGGTGTTGTTTATACCATGAAATGCTATTATGAATAATCAACAATGCCTTTTCCATATGGATTTTTGGTGAAAGGTTTGTTATAGATTGATGTAGAAAAGACTTAGCACAGAGTAGAGCAGATAGAGAACAAGTAGCAACCCTGGAATTTGTATAAAGGAGGATGCAGAGTGGGTTTCTTTTTGTGTGGAAGTTAGAGGTCTCTGCTGTTGCTGTATGAAGGAGAATGACATAAGAATGTGAAACAGTAAATGAGTTTTTAAGGCATGATTTGACGAATATTGTATGTGATATTTCTAAACTCCTACATGGAGTATTTGACTCCGCAATGCATTTATTAGCTACAGCAACAGTGGAGATTTATATGGGCCCCCTGTCATAAACTTGTCTCGATGAAGATAACGAAATTCAGTCTGCAACTCCTCATATTCTGATACCTGTGATAGTATGTTGTTTTCATTGTTGTGAGTTGATTAGCTCTTGTGGTCCTGAAGGTGTCATGAGCAGGTACTTGATGAAATGTGAATAATTTATTAATCCTACTGTGATTAATAAATGTGTAGAAATGCCCTGATAATGATTCATGCACATAGAGGACCTCAGAAAAAAAAGTCAGTAATAATGTTTAAATAATTAAGTGGAATAGTATACACTAAAAATTACATAAGGATTTGTTTTACGTTAAAAAAAAATACAGAATAAATGAATGTTTCAAATGGGTAAAAAAAAAAAAAAACTTGATGCAGGTAAGGTTCATCATCTATAAATTATTTTTACAAGAATTATAATCACATTGCAAGAAAATAAATTTCCTATGAGTGATCAAAAACATAAACAATTATTGTTATCTATCAGTATTTCATTTACCTAGTATATATCTTGATTAAGGTATGTAACACAAGAAATGAACTGGATTTCCTAGAATTAAAATATTTATGTATTTTTTCAGTCCTGCATGCTTTTTTTAAAGCTAACTTTTCTTCCGTGTACTCACAAGTTGAAATAGTAAATGCCACATATGAAGCAATGGTATTGTTTGAAATTACAATATGCATCTGTTTTCTTAGTATTGCATGATTTAGACTTTCTTTTCTTCAGTGTACTAATCTTGGCTGCTTCATACAAAACTATTAGGTGCCATACCTGTATTTGTTGTAATGGTGTTATATGGGGTGATCAAAATAAAAGTGTCCCTATTTAAGGCCTTCACGGGAGCACAATCCGGTGATCTAAATGCTGCAAAACTTTGCAGGAATGCATTGTGCATTATGTGGAAGCAATATTTGGAATAGTACTTCCAAAATTCATCACCAGGGACATTGCAAAAACACCAACTGCATGGAATTTGCATATCACACAACTTGGCAGGTGCCAAGAGGATTTAAAAAGATGGACATGGGATTTTTCCCTTCATTCTGATTGTTAATGCAGTCCACAGTGATGCCACTAACCTTGTTTAAGAGTGCTTTGCTCGTGAAACCATACTACTTAAACAATTGCAATGCTATTGCTGCACTCTGCAAATTTTGTCACCTGAACAAATGTTGACGAGGTCTCCACTATCTCCATGTGCTTTGCGATAAATGATTAGTCGTTTTGAAGAAATGGGATTTAGACCTGGCTGAGGCTGCAAACCAATTAGTTCACAACAAGTAAACGAATTTGCTAATGCCATTGTGGAACAGGCCATGAATAACAGCGTTGGTTCCTACAGTGCACATGTTGTATCAAGATTCATGGATGTGCCTTATAGAACTGTCTGGAAAATTCTATGGAAGATTCTGTATTTCTACTCATTCAAGATGACCCTGACACAGGAGTTGCACCCATAGGACTTCAAAAGTCGACTGACATTCACTTTAATATCCCTTGCTCAAGTGGAGTTAGACGCTGCATGGTGTAGATGATTTTGTGAGGAGATGAGGCTCACTTTCACCTGAATGGAACTGTGAATACCCACAATTGCCGGGTATAGGCTACGTAAAACCTGCATGCAGTCCAACAAATTCCTTTGCATTCACCTAGAGTGATGGAGGTTTCCAGCTTCATTTATCATTGCGGCATTCTTCTTTGAGGATATTTGCCAGTCAGGTCCTGTGATTTGCTCAGTTGCTGCCTAGAGGTATCTCAATATAATAAACAATTTTATTGTGCCACAGCTACAGAAGCACCTGTGCATGGATTCAATTATTTTCATGCAGAATGGGTCCCCTCCACGTCAATTGATCCATACAGGAGATTCTTCAAGAACATTTCATGGAAGCCAGAGTGATCATCCATCCATTTCCCATTACATGGCCACCTCGTTCACCTGACCTGACCCCTGTGACTTCTGGCTCTGGGGATTTCTAAATCCCCAGACGGCATCACATTGAACAGTACAAGCCATGAATGCATAATAAGAGTGAATAAAAACGTGTTATTTATGCTTGGGTCACTTTTTCTCTTTCTTACACGCACAGAAAAATTACTACAGCTACATTCTGTACACCATAGAGCACCCCTGGTGGCAAATGATGCACAATGTATTCCTGCACTTGGATCACTGGGTGGTGCTCCACAAAGACTTAGAGGGATACTTTAATTTTGATCACTCTGTAGTAAATATATTAATAATAAGGTTGCATTACATAACATTTATATCATCAATAATAATTTTTTAAATGCAAAGCTGGAGAGTACTATACATGTAAAGGAAATGCATGATTTTCATCTTTTTAATTTATATAATGGATTTTATTTAACTTAGAAAAAAATCTGCCTGAAACTATCTTAATAACATTTATTCAGAGGCAAAAGAACTTTTATGAAACATCATCTAGCATGCTTCTTGTTTACAAATTCAGTGTATTGTGTAATAAAATCTGACAGTCTATTTTAAAAACACTAAAGATATTAAAATACATGAAAACAGTATTATAAAAGGGTAGGCTTTTATAGTTACCTAAATTTTTATTAATGAACTATTCTTAAATTGCCCCTTTTTTGATGCACTTAAAACTGTTACAAAACAAATGCATATATAATTAAAGTTTTCACTTCCATATATATATATATATTTATTTATTTTTTTTTTTTTTTGAGCAGACTACACATAAAGCACTTGTCACTGGAAGACTACAGTGCTCCTTCTCTAAACACCAACCAAAAGAGATCAAACGCAATCGATGCCATTATAAAATAATTCCACAAAATCATATGGCAACCAATGTTAGTACAGAAGTTTTAGTATTATTCCAGGCTTCCATGGAATCATAGTACAGAAGATAAATGAACAGTGAAAACTTTAATTACATTAGCACAGGCACCATGTAACAAAGATGTATGAATACTCTTAGTTTACTTAATCTGGTTACACTGAACCATGTGTTATAAACATGAAATATGAACACAATGAAATGATAATCCCGAAATCGAACTTAAAAAGCATTGAAACTTCTTAGCTTTACATCATTATTCTACAGGGAATTCCTCCATATAAGACAGCCTATATAATTAGAAACACCTCTGTAATGGACAGCATTTTGTTTACAAGGAATTAATCTCCTTTCTATATTAGCTAGATTATCATCTCCATATAGCAAATATCTTGATACTAATGTACAGAATTACTGGCCAAGTTGTCTATTATACAGGGATTCCACCATAAGTTTTTTTTTTTTTTCTTCTTCTTTCCTCATTTTTCTTTTATATAATCAGAATGAAACCAATTTCATAGTAAATTTAAAGTGTAAAAATGTGAAATCACTTAGTTGATATTGAGCATCCTACATAGATCAATTATTGTTTCTGAAGAAAACCAGATTTAGAGAATGTTTTAATAGAAAGTATACAAACCTTAATATGTATTTTTTCTCTATTCCAGTTTAGATTAACATGTTTTGATCAAAAATTTTTTTGCTATAATTTCATAGCAATGTTTATGACATGAGGTGGAACAGTGTCTCTGAATAGTAAAAGGTTTAAAATTTACATGCAAGCAGAGCAACAGTGAACACAAATACTTCAAGAACTAGTGCAGGTATATATTTCTTCTTATCAGTATTATGTTTTCATTAAAATAGTCCTGTACAAAATGCAAACAAATACATCTCGATACATACATTTAACAATAAGTCCATAACACCTAGAAGTATACAGATGTGTTCACTGCCTTAATGTTCATAACCAACAGGATTTTAGCACCAAATAAATTCTCACATGGGGGAATGTTAACAAGGAACGTTTCTTATTTTTTTTATAATACATTATGAAGAAATAATGAAACATCAAATCATTTATGACCTTCCAAAGAACATTGCAAAAGCTCTTCACAGGTGATATGATTTAACAGTGTTATGATTTTGAGAAAATTGTCCCAAACAAAGAACAGTCATGTTTATTATTATTTTCTACGTATTTGCAGTCCTCTAGGTGATGGACTTGGAGAATAACACAAGCAGCTAAATATCCTACCGTCAGCAATATATGTTTGCAACTGCTTATTTATTTATTTTTATTTTATTTTTTACAGAAATTTCCATCTTCAAAAATTCTGTTTTGTGCTGTACATAGGTCTGTACGAAGAAATTATACTGGGTGCATTACTAACAATATAGTTTCCATGAACACTGATCTAAAAAAAATTAAATAATAGACACCTGTAAAGTTCTAGTTACTTGTTCTGAACAACTACATCTGACAGTTCTGTATTTGAGCAGATTAGCTTGGGGAAGTGTGAGTACTGGAAATATACATAACATTTGAACATATAAACACTTCTTATCAGGAATCATTCTGTTAATTTTCTCAATCAAAATGTTTAAGAGCATGTATCAACTTTAAATATTATCCAGTTATTTTATTGTTCCTTTCAAGATATATATTCTGTGCCATAAACTATATGTAAACATCTTTAACATTATTTTAACAATTATTTTTCGTTCATACATTAGACTTCCTTTCCTTTGTCTACATAAACAACACAGAAATATTATTATATCCAAAAATATGAAAGGTAACTCCTTAATTTTATATTTAGTTAATACAAAAAAGAGACTAATACAATCCTAGTTTCTAACACCATGCTTTTTTTTTTCTTTATAAGTACATTTGATAATATACAAGTGCAACAGTTAGAGAACTATGAATTCCTTTAAGAGGCAAATCATAAATTTGTGATGTTTTCTTGAAAAACAAAATTTAATCAGCTAAAATTATGAAAATGAAACATTTTATGACAGTTGTTCAGCTAAAAGCTGATCATAATTGAATCTTATTTACAAGATAACTTTGTCTTGCAAATAAGATTCTATTTTAAGTAATCTCCATTATTTTAATCTTATGGCAAATAGATATAAACAAAAAATTCAGCATAGGAAGTACAGAAAGTAATGCTGAGGTTTTAAAGTTTAATAGCCTGATTTCTGAATGGGAAACATGATATAGTATGATGCTCATTTTATACATACAGTCAGTCATCAATAATTTGCTCATTTTCTATATACAAATTGCTTTCAACACTTTCTTAAGTTAGTAGTTTCCAACTTTTTTCAGTCCAATGCCCTCCTCTCCAATAAAGTTTATAAATAACTCTCAACAGTATAACTTTCTGTACTAACTAATTCAAAAGCTAACCAACAGTACCTCCCCAAATGACAATGAGTTATGAACTTGAACTTCTATATGATCTATTTTTAATAAACAGTTGGATATAATAGACAATTTTCACTTGTCTCCCTAGTATCTAAAAATTCTTAAATGTCTCTGTTGAGATCATCCATTCATGCTACCCACTTTAAGAAACTCTTACATATTTCCTGAATACCAAATTTATTTTTTGATAGTTGGAAATAAATAATATGGTAAACAGCTTTCTTTAGAAACTATCATTTAACCATAAAAGCACCAATGGTTGTGCATGCATTTTAATAATCATCATTAATAATAATATATTGGAATATATTATTATTAATGATGAATATATGTATAGGGCATACATGTACATATTCACTATACTTGTGGACACAAAAACAGAGTAAAAATATTATTTGAAATATCAGAGAACAAATATAATTAATTCTATAGTGCTCCCTACAATAGAATTAATTATTCCTGTCCTGTCATTTAGCATCTCAAATACTTTCTGTACTTCTGCCCACAATTGTAATGATGCTCACTATATTGTTTATCCTATAGCTCAGAAGTATTTTTTACAAATGTTGGTTACTTTTAAATGTTCCTGTTTTCAGTAACCTCTGTTCTGTTGAAATAAATAGGATGTTTGCTAACTTTAAGCCTCAGAACTCTGTCCATCACAGTATTGTCAAATAAACACCAAATTGTAATAAATGTAGTTAATATTAATTATAATTCTTTTATCAAATACCAGTACACTTAACAGTTGATACAGCAATGCAGTTTGTGCTATGCAAAACATCTGTTTCCTTTTCTTTTTTGATATCCACTGAAACATATTAATGGTTTAGCTATAAATAGCCCCCATTTCAATTTCATTTTTTCAACCTGTCTAAAGAACATGGTATGTAAAAGAAAGATTACCTGAATCTGAACATGTCATATTGTTTATAGGAGTACAAATGCAATCCCCCTGCCTTTGGTTAAAAAAAGCCTGTGTTTATATTCTATCAAACATGCAATGAGCCTTTTTAAGATCTGCTCCAAGAAAAATGAGTTAGCTGGTCTTCTAAGGAAGTTACAGGGTTTTCTCCTGCTGGAAAATAAGATTTTTCATCTGGAAACATACAACTAGCCTTGAGATACATGCAGTCGATAATCATAGTCGACTACATATACATATACAGGATTAGCTGCCATATCATTCACTTTAATTAGTTTTATATAAAACTAAGTTGCTTGGCTGTGATAGGCTTTGGCCTAACATGTTAAGGGGGAATCTGTGAGCCCCTTAGCTCAGTCGGTATAGATGAAGCCCTTTGGTTGGAAAGACCTGGGTTCAATTCCCGTCCAAGATGTGAGGAACCTTTATCTGGTCTCTTTCAACTAAAGCTAAGTTAGCTGGTCTCATATAGAGGTGGGGGTTTTTTCCCACCTGGAAGCTTGGGTTTTTTTTGTCCCTCAGAACAGGCAAACCAGCCCAGCAAACACACACAAACAGCTAGAAAGAAAATGTTAAGGGGGAGAGTTTGAGTGGGGTCATGATGCATGTTGTATATATCAGCAAGTAAGTTTGCAGAATGACTAGAGTTTCTGATTAGAAAAATTTTATCACTTCCTCCTTATACCAGCCAATTCTCATTACTGAGTGGAAATAATTCATAAAATGTTGTCATATAATTTTGGTAATACCCAGCATGACTCAAAGAACTTTCCACATATCAGATTATTGGAAGTGAATGACCATTAATTTGGAAATAATTTATAATTTTTACAAATAATTTCTAAAAACCTTGATATTATTGCTGGAAAATAATTCCAACAGTTATAATAACATGGAGATTTCTGTTTTTAAAAAAAAAAAGAATAACTTCAAAGGATATTTTTTTTTGTAAAAAAAAAAAGCTAGGTGTTATCCTTTGAAGTTATTCCTCTAGTTGCTGGTAGGATTTGATCTAAGAAAGAAATGAGATGCTATGATTCAGTTTGCTCTTCATGAAACATGCATAGGAATTATTAAGATTACTTTGTCCATCCATATAGCAATAGGAACAGATTTTGATAAATTTAACATTCAGTAGCATAAAATTTATTGACTCAATTCAGGTTTGCTTTAAAGTGGTCACTTTGAAATACATAAATATAAAATCATCTTATACCTTGCTTGCATGGTTGGCTGACATCCAACCACAGGCATGGACATTTGTGATTGTCTTTAGGTGAAAGGTGATTTCATCTTCCACCTAAGAACAATCACACATATTGCCCTGCATTTGGAGGCCTGAAGTGGCTTGAAAAAGTTCCATATTTGATCTATAGAGATATATTATTAATTACATACAAATTAAATTTAAAATACAAAACATATATATATATATATATAAAATTAATAAAAATAGAAAAAAAATATCCTCACCCACAGTACTAATATATTATAGGTGTACAACTAACCTTTCATGGGGGGGGGTCATAAAAATACAGAATTAAATATATGATTAGCATCCTTATTGTATCATAATATATTTTGGCCAGTTGTACCAAGTTCTATGAAATAAGTGCTTTATTTATTATGCCTAGTACTTTTCAGTTTTTTGTTTATATATAACAATCCTTTTACTAAGTCCAGATCAGTTAATCTTAATTGCAGTTCGATGAAATTCATCTTATTTTTTCCAATCTGCTATATGCCTGACGAGTAAAACTTTTCCTAGCAGTTTCAGTGAAAGAGGCTGTAAATTTCCCTACTAGAAACTAATATTCATCCATACAGACCTAATAAACTCACCTTTGTAAAAAGTAAATTACAGTGACAATATACAAATGCATCATGAAATGAATTTTTATGTGTGTTAATCTAAATACCTTCCTTTTATATATTAGACCAAATGTTACAGTTATCTGGATTCTTATAAACCTATTTTTGGTAGGACAATTAATCTTTACTCTTGATCTACAATGTCTCAATGCATGTGTTCTGTTTTGTTTTACATGATTTGCAATTGGAGAAAATCTAAGTTTCCATAAGTAAAAAACATTTACTTTACCATGAGACCAGCTAACTGACCTTTACCTGAAAAGCCTTTATAAATATTCCTCAACCTCTAATATGCAATTTGAAAACAAGCCTTTATGACCAAAGAGCATGTGCTCTCACTACCAGCTGTGCTACAAAGGTGCTCTTCTTCTCATAGCCCATAATCCCAGATGGGATTATCAGCAGTTCTGGGATACTTTCCAAAATTGAATCCATATAATCCCCCCCCCCCACTCTCCTTTTTTTTTTACAGGCAATATTTCTAATAAAAATGATAACATGTATTACAATTTTTAAAAAAATAAAAATTTTGACTAAACTTTTATGATATATCATTTTTACATGCAATGCATTTTATCACTTGCAATTTGCAAAATGGTACATGACAGCTGTGGCAATTGATACTCACCAATAAATATGTTTCAGGAGGTCTAAAGATTCAATATGACTTAAATTAAAAATTTATCTTTATAAGGTCTTAAGATCTAACTTTACTGGGTTGATATGTGGATTGTCTACTGGGCCCTGGCTGCTTTCCAAAACTGAATTTGTGAACACGAGTTTTTAAATTATAAGAATATTTAATATTTTATACCTGAGGTTAATAATTAAAATCTTGATGGTTCCTAAGATGTTACCTTTATATTCCTAATTTGTTCCTTAATTTCTATTGAAATTATTTTTTTATTTTAATAAAAGTGTTTCCTAAGAAAACGTAGTCTGATGTGAAATGTTTGCTTATGAAAAAGTTAATAAAGGATCTGCACATTTCAACACATTCACATTTCTCATGTTATTCTAATACAGGAGTTGGCAAACTTTTTATGAGAAGGGCTGGATGGTAAATATTTTAGGTTTTGTGGGCCAAGAGGTAAAATTGCAGTTATCTTGTACTTATATATTGAGATAGAAAACATTATTTTATTTAGATATGTGAAGAGCCAAAGGCTTCAATTCGGCGACATATAACTTGTTTAAGTTAAGGGATATTACATCCCATAACAAAGTTATGGGATATTACATCCGAATATCCGAATAAGAAACTCAAAGAGTTTCATGCCGAATATAGTAGAAACTATATAAAGTTCGGCGATTCCAAGCGTAAGCAAATACCTGGATACTGCAGCACTGATCCCAAAGGGTAGTGCAAGCTGGGGCAACTCGTGGTTGCCCCAACTTATTCGGCTAAGAAACTATATGGGATGTAATATCCCTTAACTTAAACAAGTTATATGTCGCCGAATTGAAGCCTTTGGCTCTTCACATATCTAATAATTTATTAGAGCACCTCACGGCAATACTCGTAGAAGGGGTACAAGTTCTGTTCGCTACAAACTTGATATTAACTATTAACTAGGTCTGGCTACTCACTGATGAGACCTCAATAAAGGTCGAAACCGGTCTGGGTAGTGACCTTCTCTCATAATGTGAACAAAAATACAGTTCCTAGGAGCTAAGTTCACATTATGAGCAAATATCAAGAACAGTGATCGGAGCTTGCTCCACTTCTACCACGAGTTGCCCCAGCTTGCACTACCCTTTGGGATCAGTGCTGCAGTATCCAGGTATTTGCTTACGCTTGGAATCGCCGAACTTTATATAGTTTCTACTATATTCGGCATGAAACTCTTTGAGTTTCTTATTCGGCTAAGAAACTATATGGGATGTAATATCCCTTAACTTAAACAAATTATTTTATTTATTTTATTATTGGTAATTACAAAAAAAGTATATAGATATATATATAAAAGAAATGTGCGGCACTCAAAATGCTGTAAAGTTAGCACTGTGAGTGCAAGTGGCATCAGTAGCAGTGTAGGGCAGGTGCAACATACAGTCACTGCTGCAATTACATGTGGTGTGAAAGCAGCTATAGGCAAGCAATACTGAAACGAATAGGTATGCTATGTCACATTAACACAACTCTATGGATACTGAAACAGCAATTTTAAGATTCTGCCACAAAATTAATTTAAAACATTAGCTAACAGGTAGTACAGATAATAGGCAGCAGGCCTATTATCTGTACTACCTGTTAGCTAATGTTTTAAATTAATTTTATGGGTGTGCAGACTGTAGTTTGCTGACACCTATTCTAAAATATTGAAACTTGAGATTTTGTGTGTGTGTGGCACATGCACAATATATACAAGTGTGTATAGATTTATTTCATTGCTAAATATTTAATTTGAGAGTTAGCAGTAACTCATGTCTCAAAGTACTAAAGCTAAGCACTAGAATAAAATAATTAATAACAGGAAAGAAAAAGAAAGGTATTTTACTTGAGTTTAGGTGATTCATGCAGGCTGAAGAAGGAAGGGCCTGGATAAGAGGTGGGTTATATACAACTAGGAGGAGGAACTGAAGTGAGAGAGTAGCACAGTGAAAAATAGGAAGGAAATAACAAGGAGGGAGAATATTTTATGAAATTAGGATAAAGTTTGGAGGGATTGTAAAGAGAAGTGTATACATTCTTTCACTCTGCAGTACTTGTCAGTCTTTGGGATAAATGGAAGAAGCTTGATTATTTCCAGGTAATAAAAAACTTTGGGATAATTGGAAGAAATATAGATTTATTTAAAAGCTAAATATTTAATTTGAAGGTTAACAGATTATTTATTTATTTCCAAGTTGTAAATGGACTGATCTGATAAGGATACTTTAAACTGAAAGGATGTTTACCCTCCCTCCTTACTAACTTGCAAGATAGTAAGTTGAGAAGGGTTTACATCCAGTATGCCTCTCCCCGTCTCTTCAGTTCCTCCTTCCAGTTAACGTAAAACCACTTTTGGAAGGCATTACTTTCATTAGTCAGCAAATGAATTGCCCAATCTCAGAAAAACACCTCTTCAGCTTTTCTATTGGAATCTTCATACAGGGCACACTTGAATGATTCATTATTTCTTTCTTCCAACTATCTTTCACTCGATTCTTTTGCATCCTTTCATCTTATTTTAAACTTTGCTTCCAAGTCTTTCATCCCATTAATTGCATTCACTTTGCTTGTACTCTCTCTTGCTTGCCAGATACCTGTATTCTTTTGTCACTTCTCTGCCCATTACCACCACCAGACCTTACGCTATGCTATGCTCTTTGGCTTTTGTATTCTGTCTGATTCATTCACAAAAATCCATTAGAATATTGTGTTTCCTACACACACACACACACACACACACACAGTTTTTCATTTTTCTTATTCATTATCTCAATATGCATGTTCTTTACCCCCCCCCCACACACACACACATGCATGCTACATTCCTAACAATTATTACTCGCTGCAACAAACTTTAAACAAGCTGTTTCTTTGGCTCATCACATCCAGTATAATGAGCATTATCTGCACAATACAAAATTGGTAGAGAGAGCATTGAGGATTTATTGCAGTATGAGTTATTCTCATAGACAAAAGGAGATAGCAATCCCACTGTGTATAGCCTGAAACATTAGACCCAAAAATAAAATCCAGATCTAGCAGTATAACAAAGGAACACTAGAAACTAGTGTTCCTTTGTCACTTTGGTTAGTTTCAAAGGTGAATAAGTAAAATAACATAACTTTGGGATGTTGTTAGCATGTTAGACTACATAATCTTTTGTTACTGAGCTTGAAGAAGGAAATGAGGCAAAAGGTGTGATAAGAGATATACAAGTTAGAGCGAGAAAGAGAGAAAATATCATCAGATAGATATAGCAGATGATACAGTCCTTCAAATGTTAACTATTCTTTTTACTACCCCCTCCACTTTTAAAATAAACAGTTCATAAATCTATGCAATTTGTTGTACAAAATAAAAATGTTAAGACAAATTTAATTAGTGGTGTCTGAGGTTGGAACAGGTATTGCAATACTTATGAAATCAGGATAACAGAAGGTCCAGTAGTGATGTTGTAAGAAAGGAATAATAGTAACTTAATGGAATATATTGCTTGAAGTACTAGTGAATGTGCTGAGGTTCACATGAATGGAAACTATATAGTAAATGTCTCCTTTGGCAATAAATCTAATAATAATAATAATCATTGTACTTACAGATATATATTTTTGTATGTAATTTGTTCTGACTGGTTTACCTGGTTGTGGAATTAAAATAGAGTTTCTGGAACAAAAAAAAAAACTTCTGCCACCTCTGTGTGAACCAGATAACACATTTCAGTTAAAAAAAAAAAAAAGTCCTGATAAAGGGTCTTTCCAACCAAAGGGGCTTTGTCAAAATTGAATCTTTGACAGAGGATCTTATCACACCAAATTATTAGACTTTCAAAAGCTTAAAACATAGACTCAATTAAGATTTAGTTCTGAGGTTCATAGCAGTGTGTAGATTTTATTGAGGAAAAAATATATCAGTTATGCTTCATATAGATAAGCAATTATTATTATTATTATTATTATTACACCCTCCATGGAATCAGCAGACTCATCGTGGGAGGTTCATTCAACTGACAACATATTTATCATATATAATCTTAAATCCTAAACACTCCTTGCATTAACAACACATTTTGGTAATGAGTTTCATTCACTGACAATTCCCCATGTAAAAAAATCTACTCCTCACACCCCTCTACATTACACTTTTACCTAACTTCCAGGGATGACCTCTGGTTCTTCCCCTCTCACCTGCTATTCTTTTTACAATCTCCTCTGGATTAATCTGATAAAATCCTCTCACTAACTTAAATGTCTCTATCATATCACCTCTCTTCCTCCTATTCACCAAACTCTGCAATCCACATTTTTTCAACCTCTCTCTCTCTCCACATCCAGCATTCATTAGTTCATAAACTGAAGTGATGGGAAGAGCTTAGTGCTGCAGATATTGATGAGCCTGCACTGAAAGAAACAAATCAAGGAATTGGAGCTCAGAATTTCTTCTAAGCTTTGAATCCTTTTCCATGCAGGTTCATTTATTTATTTTGTATTATAATGTAAAAATAAGCAGTTCTTTAATCTTATTCTTTAATTTAAACTTATTCTTTAATCTAATTAATTACTGCATAATCTTAACGTATATAGCAAAAATAAAAATATTTCTTAAGTAATAGAAATTATTGAACACATTTTATTAAACTAATTTACAAATAAAAGCTTTTATTTATGTTAACTTTGCAAAGTAGCTTTTGAAACTGGAATGGTCTAATTCAAGTCACTTGAATACTTAAGCCCTTTATTTCGGTCCTTTCTGTATCTATGCAAGTGATTAATCTATGCATTTTTCTCACTTTCTCTGAATAGTATCAACATGAATTAATGATATCCCAGAACAAGTTACGATATGAACATGCAGCTAAACATGTAATTTAAGGCACATTTTATGAGGCAAATGTTTGTTAACTCTTTGCTGCTTTGATTTTTTTGCTTTGAAGGCTTTGTATTTTTGGCCTTGATACTGAATTGTTAATGAAGCCTACAGCAGGTGCCATGCTAAATCATTCTACTGAAATTCTAATATGTGTTAAATAGCTAATATAGCACTACATTTATATGCCAACAATGACGTATACTATATCTAGCATACTTTATAACTGCAATAAAACTATCATACTGCTAAATCTCTAAATACTGTAGAAATATAGTAACCAATACCTCCTTTGGTATATGAAGTTAATGTTTCTCTCCTCTATACTTTGCTGATCAGGTTGCTATGCTTTGACACTTTCTCTCTCATACACACACTCACACATTCTTATGTTTTACAGCAAAAATGTTTCACAAACTCTTACTATTAACAAATATCAAACATACTTGGCTCCTTGTGTGTTCTATTTTTTTTTTTCTTTTCTCCAAGAATAAAAAAGAAGATTAATGTTTTAAACTGTATGTAAACACAATTACTAAATAAATGTCTAATACATTACTACAGGTTGAAGATTAAAATAAACACAACAAACATCACCATCACTTCTTTTATGTATCAGCTCACATTTGCAATCTGGAGAGAATATTTAATTACTTGCAAATCTCCTTTTCCACTAATGTATTACACAAAAAACTGAAACTTCTGTAAATTGTATTATTGTCAGAATGCCATTTAGTTAGTCTGTCATAGAAACATAATATAACGGAATTGTAAACTTATTAAACTCATATTATGGAATAAGTATTCTTTCATTCAACAGCATTATAATTCTTTAAGAAGTAACAGTTAAGTTATTTTCTGAAAGACTCATGCTTTTCTTTTGTTTTACATCTGCAGAACTGCCTAGTGGACAAAACTTATCTCTAAAAATAAGAAATAATTATACAGTGTTTATTTACAGCTCCATTGCTTAAAAAGAGTGAAAGGGAATGCTACTTTACAACTATATTCGCTAGCTTAGTTGGCCAAGTGTCTGCTCTCTAATCAACTGTAGTCTGAATTGTGCCACGAGCATGAATGTTTGTGAATGTCTTACATGGTAGATAATTTTCATAACCTAAGCATAAAACCACTGCCTTTGGAGACTTAAAATGGCTTGAAAAAAGTTATTCTAGTCTCTAGAGCATGGTTTCCATATTATCTAACTTTGTCCACTGAACTATTGTAATACAAATTTCCAGCCTTTAATAGATGAGATACAATAAATAAAATAAAATCCCATGAAATACATACTTCTAATTTAAGAATACTGCATTACATTAACTGAACCTGAATGCCTTGTTTAGTTCAGGTTCAGTTAATGTAATACATTAACTGAACCTTGTAGTAATGTCTACTGGTATCAGAACAAGAAAATTTTGCACTTAATTCTCATTGGAGAGGAGAAGAAGGGGAGAGTGAGAACTTTGCATCTTAGCAGTGTTTATGAAATAGAAACAAATTTCCTGAAAAAAAATAAAAATAAACTTTCTTTTTGTAAATTTAAATAAAATGCATCTCAGAATAAAAATTCCTTTTGTTTCTTCATTTAGGTCAAGGATGTGCAAAACAGTTTGTATTAGTTATTATTTTTGCATCTTTATTACTTAATTGTATTTTCATTCTGATAAATCAAATTTTACATTTTGTTAATGATAGTAACATTCATAAAGAGCCACAGATATAAAGTCATCATGACACTCTGGGATGCTTATCCTTAACACTAGAACAATTGTGTATAGCAAAAAGCTTAGAGCAAGTATGTGATCTCAAATGACTTTTATTGAAAAAACAGAAACCACTCATCTCTTACTACAAATTATCTTCTCATCATCATGCTAGCATCTTTTTAAAAGGATATCATTTTTAAATTGCTTTTTGAAACATGAGTCCATTTTCCTCATTTGACTTTAATGTTTCTAAGCCAAATAAAACTGAGTAATAATTGTTTATAAATCTTCCTGTAAACTCTTCATGGGACTAATGTACATAAATAATTCAAAATTCTGGATATGTGAAAGATTAAGAACTATCAGTTCACTGGAAAAACTCAAAGGAGTTAATTATTATATATAATTACTTCAGTCCTTTGTTTTCTTAAGAAATAAACTAAAACCATGAATACAGAATTTCAGTTATCTGATGCTAGAAAATCGAGTTCTTGGTCAGTTAACTGAAGATACAGTTAAATGGCTAGCAACTTGATTTCTCAATACAATCAGATAATTGAAAGATCTCTAATATTCCTGGTTGGAACCAAGAATACAAATTACTAGCATCTTTTAAAGGGATATCATTTTTAATTTTTTTTTTGAATCATGAGTTTATTTTTCTAGCTAACTGAGCGTGCAGTTAAATAATGTTACTAAGAATCAAATAACATGCTAATCCATTCAAAGATCAGTTATCTGAGAGTTTGATTACTTGATCAGATAACTGAGAGATCACCTTATTTGATTGAATGTCTGCCAAAAAAGTTTTGCAGTTCATATGTGCCTCTTTTATCAGAGGCACACATGAACTGCTTAATTTCAAGGAAGAGTCTTAAAAGATGACTATCTAAATCAGGAATATCCAACTTACAGTCCGTGGTATGAACAAAACCTGATGATTTTTATCTCTCTTGAGAATATATTAAAAAATTAGTTTAAAAGTAAAATTTTCAAGGACATGAATGTGTATGTAGTTAATCAAATGCCCATAGCTACAAATTGCATTTAATTATTTAATACCCACATAAATATTAAACATCAGAATTGGATAATCACTGAATTGTTTGTTATTTCCATTCTGGTTCTCATTTTTATTATGCTGTGATGATGCAGTTGCAAGCAAACTATTTATTTCCAGAAAACTAAACAACTCAAACTAGAAGTAGCGCATTTCATGATCTCCTTATCATTTATTGTATAAAGACTAGTGTTATCATCTTTGGAACACCAGCTTAAAAAAATAGATAATAAATAAATAAATAAATGCTGAAAAGTGTATTTTGTTGGAATGTGACAGTAGTAATTTTCTGTAACTTGTACATTTCTGCCTTCTCAATCCCACTCTTCAGTTTTGGACAAGAATGGTACAGCCCTCCATCACTTTTTTCCTTTTTAGCGTGTGTGTGTTCATAATCTAGTTCACATACATGGATACTTGAAAGCTATTATTTTAAAATATTATATTTTTGCTTTTATTTGTGCTTTTTTAAATTAAAAAATAATTAAATGAAAATGCAAACCTTCAGTTACCTATTACTATTTAAATAACAAAAAAATATAAAATAAAAGTAATACTAATAATATTTAGCAAATAGTACAGTTCCATGAGTGAGTTGATATCCATTAAGTAGTGAAATACCAAGACAACTCTTGCAAATTTTTATAAGTTTTTTTTTCACTTCTAAAAATTTCAAAGGCAACCATGGCTATTGCTTGCTTAATTTAGCTATAAAACATCCATAGATATTTATCCTTTTCATTTAATAGTTTTCAATGCCAAGATAAAGTAATTTAGCTTAATAAATTTATAACAATCATATATTTAAGACCTAGTCTTCCTCAAATTATAGTAATGTAGTTTTCTAATGAAAACTGTAAGAAATAATGAACGATTGAATTTGCATACTTATCTTCAATTTCTACTGACACTATATACTCGCTTTTTATGTTGGTCAGCATATACATGCATACCACAATGTAGTGGTTCAGGAACGCATTTACTGTTTTCAATATGCATTAACAAGAATGCTACTATAATGAGAAGGATACTGACAAGGAAGTAATATTTTTGCTGTATCAGAAGGTAATTAAGCAGTATCTTAATTTCTGCATAGAAATCTGTGCAAAGTGGTCAGATATCTATGTGATAAGGAAATGTTGGAGAATGTAGTGGAGAGTGATTAAGACTGTTTTAGAGCTATGGAATGTTACAGTGCTTGGAAGATAAGAGATATGAGTTGGTGAAAAGAGACTATCAGATAGATATAGTAGAATATAGATATATTCCTGGAAACTGTATAAGAATCACATAAGAAGTGAAGAAAATGAGATTTTTTGTATCATGAGTGGTGAATGCTTCAAAACTGAATTTTGAAGCATGGCATGTGTATTGTTGTCTGTAATAGTTTGGCCTCCAGCGATGAGCTCCTGACTAAGGCCTTGGAGACCTAGAAATAATTCTAATACTAAAATAATAATATCAATACTAATGCCTTACATTTAATTTAGATATAATGTAACATTCAGTGCTAAAGTGACCACAACAGGTTTTTGTATGTAGCCAGGATCCATTTAGTTAAACATTCTGAAAGAAGTGCAGGAAATTTTATTATCATCAGACCTCTGTGAAGTCAGAATTCATTGTTAAGAGGTGTCCCACTCTCATACACACAGCTCGTCACATTGTGCTTTGAAATTGAAACTGCACTCATTATGCTCTCAGGCAATGCATTCCACTTAGCAACTTACCTCCATCCACCAACAGTATAGCGTTATCAAAATATTTATCAACAGAGTCTCCAATCTCTGTTCCATTCAGGATTCCCTTTCAGCTGAACTCTTCTTTATTCACCAGACCTTCCTGTCCAATAGTTACAATTAAGAAAAGATTAATAAATAGGTTTTTCTTCCTTTTTCCTCACATACCTCTCTACGGACTACAGTAATGTCATTACTAATCCCTATCTCCAGGGTACCTCAGAAAAAAATAGCCTGAACTCTAAAAAAAAAAAAGAAAAGAAAAAAAGTAATCTCTGTACTACTTTCAAACCTTATCTGAAGTTGGCTGCCTTTATCTGCTGTCCTAAGGATCTTTTCCCTCTCTGTTCCAGGTATTTACAAGGTTCTTTGTTCTTGCAAATTATCATATTATAGTCAAACTGGGAGATCTGCAAAACATCTGGCCAGAGGAACACAAGAAATACGTCTGCCACCATAACTATGGTCAGTCTGATCTAGCTGAATGTGGTTTAGATACTTTACACAGGATCAAATGGCAAAAAGAAACTATTATGCTGCACTGCAACAAATATAAATTTCAGAGACTTCTCTTGGAATCAGCAGCAGATTTGTTAAACCAGCATAATATTAATAAACATGGTTGTGTTAAACTTTCCAAGATTTGGGAAACTTGAATCCTCAGGCTTCCCACCCAACAGCACCTATAAATGGAAATCTCTTGTAGGATTGTAGGACTTGAGGCTTGTAGTCAGTCTAAAGTTAAGCTCTTTTTTCCCTCTTATTGTTTTGAGTGTTTCTGTGCATGCTTTTACAATTTACAATTTTGAAATTGTACCCCTGACAATATCTCTGTGACAGACAAAATTTAGGATCCAATAAACTTGTATTTTATTGTTCCTCGGTGCTGTATTCATTCTATTAAACCTAATAATGAGCCAATATGTCTTTGTCTTCTTGAAAACCAGGTGATCAAATCAATGCAGAGTAATCCATAGGTAGCTGATCAAGGTCTCATAGAAGGAAATCACAACTTATTTATTTCTACATGTCAATGTTCTCTGCATCATTATCATAATCCATTGTGATGGCCTCACAAATTTAGCAGTATGTTCCTAAAATGTTAGGTCCAATCACCTCTACATCGCTTATCTTTTCCATATCGTGTAAAATATTATTATTAACATCTGACCTCCATGGAGTCAGAGACTCATCATGGTTAGTCATACACACTATCACATACAAAGCTCATCCAACTGCATCTTATACTGATTGAATGTGTCTACATTCACAACATGCTCAGGCCATTCCACTCATCAACTGCTCTCCATTTAAGAACCTGCTCCCCACTCCTTTGCTTACGCCCTCCTTATACAGTTCCTCTTGTTCTACCTCCCTCTCCCATTCTATAAAAAAATCTCTTCCATGTCAACCTGATAACAACCCCTGACTAATTTATATGTCTCAATCATATCCCACCCACTCCTCCTATTCATGAGGCTTTGCAATTTATATTCTCTCAATCTGTCCTTATATTCCACATTCCAAAGATCACTTACCACCTTTGTGAATCTTCTCTGGACCCTTTCTAACATATCCTCATTACCATAACCAAATCTGTGCACAATAATTCATATTAGTCTGATCGGGGCTTTATACAATGGCATCATAATCTCTATTTCTGCATGTCTGGGTCCTCCTTATCGTTTATGCCATTATTGAATATGACATCTTCACAACTTGTGCAATATGGCCCCTGAATTTCTGGTCCTTGTCCACCACCACTCTTAGATTTCTCATTGCCTCTACCTCCTTTAAAGTTTCACCACCAAGTGTATACTTTGCATACATGATACACTACATCATTGCTTACCAAATTTCAAACCTTACACTTAGCAATGATGGGATGCAAAGTATACACTTGGTGGCAAAACTTTAAAGGAGGTAGATTTCCCCAATTTTTCATCGTCTGCATATCACCAGTTAAACCCATCCTAATATCATTAATGTACAAACTGAACAATAACTGAACCAAAACTGATCCCTGTGGCACACCACCAGTGACCTTCCTCTTTTTGAATACTGCACCCCATATAGAACTTTCTGATACCTGTCTGACAGCCAGTTGCTGATCCAACTTGGAAGTCTGTTATCCAGTCTCATCTGTTTCAATGTATTTAACATATTCCCAACAATTATATGCTTTGCATCTTATCTTTGCTTTCCAAATTTTAAAACCTTACACTTTGCAACAGTAAGCAAAGTTTAAGGCTTTACACTTTGCTTACTGTTAGTAATATGCTTGACCACTCACAGTCTATTTGAGCCCTCCTGTAAAGCTGCAACATCTTTCTCTTTGTACTCCTCATAGTTTCCCTAACTTTACATCATCTATGAACAACTGAATGTCCCCCATTTAAACTCTCTCAGTATCATTAACATACCAATGAAACAACAATAATTCCTAACAGCCAGACAGCACATCAATAGTGAATGACTTTTCTCATCCAACTTGCTGAGATCTATCAGACAGCCTATTCAACACTAATCTGCTATCCAACTCCATCTGTTTCAATTTAACTATCAACTTGTCATGTGGTAATCTATCAAAGGTCTAAATATGCTACTGTATGTGCCCTATCCAATGTATTTGGCACCTTATTACTAAAATATGATCTTCCTTTAGCAAATTCCATGCTGACCATCAGAAATAATGTTGCTATCAACCTAGTTCTGTATACTGGCCCTTACCAACTCTGCAAACACCTTAATTTATATTTAAGACACACAGATTAGCCTATAATTAAAAAAAAGTATTAAAAGAATCAGTTAAATGAGTTAGTTTAAAACTGGATTTTAGTACTATATGTTAGTCATTTCTCTAAAATATATTTTTCAACATTATTTGGCAATTCTGCAGATGTTTGTATCTTCAGAATATGATGAATAAAGGTGAATTACATAAAACATTTTAAGTTTGCATTCCAAGTTTTTTTTTTTCTTATAGAACTATCTTGCAAAATTGTTCAGAAGTTTTAGATCTGATTTATTGATAATACAGGTATGTAAGCAAAAGTAATTTTGATATAATATTTGTCTTCAACTTACTGAAAAACTAATAATATTCTTACAAAGGTTAACCTCGTTAATCTAGCAACATCAGAGCCAGATCAAATGAAGGAATTTTGGAATTTTCTGAACTGTGGACTATATTGAAACCTAGCAGTATATCTCTCTTTTAAACAAGGAGATATGCTGTATATACACATTTCTACTGTACTAGGTTGTATTTGTAATTATGAAATAAATACATCGTACTCTGTTATTTTATTAACATGTTTGTGTCCAAGCACATACATTATGTTCATTTTCATATAGCTAGTTTCCCCAACTCCCAGTAATCATCAATTAACTGTGTTCATATATATAACTAAAAGCAATATTATTAAAAATTCTGGTTTTAATAACAAAAAAAAAAAAAATCAAGTGTTACTCACCTAAGGGTGTATCAAAATTTATATATATTTGATACAATCATATAGCAGTAACAAAAATTATATATTTGTTAACCTCTCAATTATCCAGTTGTTTTGGTGAATCAATTTGCTGGTTGGTTAACCAAGAGTATAATTAAATCCAGTTACATAGCAATATTCCAGATGTCAGATGATATGCTAACCTATTTATTCAAATGCACCAATCTTTGAATGGGTTCAAACAAGTGAAAGCACAATTGTTTGAAGTTTTGACGATTGAGAGGTCACTGTATATTATAAAATAAAGCATTTCTAATAATTATTGACTTATTTTGAAAAAAATTGTATTATAAAGTAATTATAAACCCTACTGAGTGGAGTTGCCAATAATCAATGTATATAGGCACTTCAAAATTTTTAGCATGTATATTAAATACGTTTCACATTATAAAAAAAACATTTGATCTGCAAGTATTTCTAAATCTTTTTGACTAATTATTTTCTTTGCTAAGTTAAATACATCTGCTAGATTGTTGAAGATAATTCACATGATAAATTACAAAAACATGCTAAGAGTTTTTTTTTACTCTTTTAGAGGACCATCTATAGAATAACTACTTAAGACAAATACTTGTGCAGTGCTAATCATTTAAAGTGTAATGCCTACAAATATCTCGGGCAGTATATCTAAAGGTATTTCACGCTCATAGATATGACCATCAATGAAATGGTCATATCTATGAGCCATGCAGGTAGGAAATAAGGTTTGGTGGATTGGATAGAAGACTGACTGAGAGATAATATCAGAGTTGTGTATTGGAAAAACATTGCTTGAAAGGAAAACTGACAAGTAGGGAATCTCAAGCTCTGTCTGTGCTTGTCCTATCTTATGTGTAAATAAAAAATGTGAATGTTTTAAGGATAGTTGTTTGCTGATGATGATGCAAAGCTGGGGAGTGTTATCAGAAAGCTGCTGCTGTGGTGGGTGGCTTTTCAGGAGGAGTTGCATCAATTGGTGATAGTGGGAAGATGACAGGATACAAGATGAACAAACATTAACTAAAATGGTGCACCCTGGAATTCAGAGGTGGAAGGATGCATACTGTATATCAGTGGGCTATATTGTAAAAAAGTAGAAGAGACAGACAAAAAGATCTTGGAGTGATATCAGTTCACCATAACTAAGAATAAGAATTTGTACATTGGAATTCAGAGATTGAAGTAATTCATCAATATACTATATTGGTGAGTGGTGCTGTAAGAAATGGAGGAGGGTAAGGATCTTGGAGTGATATAGAATGTAACATGGTATGTCATCGAGGTGGTAAAGACAACCCAGAACATTGTTGCTGTGACAAAGGAGGGCACGGATAAGGAAAGACAAGAAGGTAAGGTTTTAGTGAGAAGTTCCTTTGGTAAGGTTTTAATGAGACTTCATCTGGGAAAAAAAGTATAGAGGTAGATAATTTTAAACTGTGCATGTGAGTTAATCAGGGCATATTGAAAGAGTGTAAATTTTAGAGGCTGGTAAACAGGAGAAGGGATAGATAATATATTGAGACATATATTAACAGACAGATATTAGTAGATTTTTATAGGTTAAAGGGAGTAAGAATAAGAGCCAAGAACCTAGGAATGGCTTTTTTTTTTTTTGCATAGAGAATGGTAGATAGATGGGTTGCGAGAGAATGCCGTGAGCATGAAGATTGTGAATGCAAGTGTGAAAATGTATGTCTGCTGTTTTATATGATTTACTTTAACACAGTACTATATGAAAGTAAAGACTGCACATTATTGTTTTATTGGAGCTTTATGTATTTCAAACAAATCTGAAAAATTCACTGCGTGTGTGGAAGTTCAAACCATTTATATGTAGTAGCCAGTTTGATAAATTACTTCTTGATTGGGTATTACAGATATTATAGGATGCCAGATTGAAGGGATTCAACTGTATCGCATTAGCAACCAAAAACATGAATAATTAGCATATTTGCCAACAGCTTATATGTAGTTGCTTTATATACTTATAACAAATAACATGACATTTAAATTCCTTTGATATGATTCTGTAGTATGAACAAAATATATGTCCTTAATATAAAAGTGGACAATGAGAAAACCAACAAGAATAACAAAAGAATAAAAATAGTTTTTCTCATGGGAGAAACTACTGAAAATTAAGTGTACTTCAGCTTCAACAGTCTTTCATGTTTGATATTACCATAAAAAAATAATTAAACTTTATCATTTATTTCATATTAAACTACAATCAGAAAAGTTATATATGTATATATACATAACCTTAAGGTAACAGATAACATTTCAAAACAATTTGCAAATTTTATATATAAATAGCTGATTTGTTTTCAACTTCTCTTAATGTTGCAGCTGTATATATAAATTAATTATAACAATTTTTTTTTTGTGTGTGTGTTGTATATAGGGAAAATTGAGTTCAACAAGTAGTCTGAATGTAATTTTCATGATATGGTTTGTTTGTTATGATAAGGGTGCGAAGAATATTATGGCAATGTTGAATTTTAAAAGCAATGAATTATGCTAGCAACATAACAGCTTGCATGTTACACAATTTCAGATTGTGTTCTAAGTTGTCTATAAAATTGTCTAATCAGTAATAACTATAATTATATATCCTTATGTAATTAAAATTTGCATAGCCATTGTTCTTATTTGTTAATACGTGAGAATTTAGTAATAGTGTCAGCTGATATGCATACAAACTAGATATTTTTTTATTTCATACTAAGACCAAAATATCAATAAATCACACAGCTGAAATACGTCTCTATGTGGAAAAGCAGTGTATCACAGTTGGTAAAAGTTATATTTTAATATCAGCTCAAACAGGTAGGTAACCAACAACAAAAATTATATTTTAATACTTTGCTGATTGTGATTTCACCAATAGGATAATACATTTTAACAATACAAGTTGAACATGCTCTGTGTTTAATTGGATTGCTGAAAATTTATAGCTTTTATCCATGTTAATGATCTCTCTCTCTCTCCCTGCTAATCAGTATATATTAAGTTTGCCTGAATAAAACTTAACATTACTTCTAACTTCTAACAGTATTATATCAATTTTAAAATTCTTTTCACAAAGTGATACATGCTCTTAAATATTTCAGCTAAATGAAACTTATCAGTTGCAATTTCCAACTTGAGCAGCTGTAAATATGATGTATACAGTGACTAGTCTTCTGGCAGCAATGTTTATTTTTGTGAACAGCTGCATTTTCCTACTAACTTTCATACAGGCATTGCTAAAATCCTGTCCATCAAAACATTAACTACTTGTAAAAAAAAGTCAGTCAAAACTGTTGAGGAATGACCACTGTGTAACTAGGAAACAAAGGCCACACAAACAACAACACTGACCTGCAACCATCAGCACCACAGTTGAAAGAATCTATTCATATCAGTCGATCAGCCTAAACATGATTTCAGAGAATGTCTGTCTCAAAGATCTTGTTTGTAGGGTGCTGGGCATTTGCAATTTTAGAACTAGGACTTATTGATGGGGTGTTAGGTACAGAATTGGCAGTCTGTAATGTTTTGATGCTAGGCATGGTTGTTATGGCTAAGTGCTGCATTGATCCTGAGGCTGGAGTCAGAGACAAAGCTGCCTTTGATAAAATGTTACTTTCACTTCCTGTTTTTTTGAGTTCACTGCGTGGTGGAGAAAATCGCTGTATCACTTGGCCCCTCTGAATTTGTTGAAGCCGGGCATATTGCTCTTGTAACTGCTTCTGTTTTCGAAGTAATTCCTGGTGACGATACTCAAGAAGCTCTTGTCGTGAACGAGGTGGAGTGTGAGGTTGTTGTTTCTTAAGATCACCAGGTATGCTAATTCCATCTGCTGTAATATGTCCAAGTGAAGCTTTTCTTTCTAGCCTAGCTTGAAGGGCTAATTGTAGACCTTCTTGGGAATTGACACTTTCACTACTACTGCTATTGCTGGAGAGCTGACTTACATCATCAGTGATGGCACTTGTTCTGATAACTTCTCCATCTTGCTTTTCTTCACGTGATGCTGATCGACCTGAAATGGCCCTTCTTAGAATTGGCTGGCTAGTGCTTCTACTGGCTGGTTCAGAATTACTCCGACAATGTCCAGAGGAAAATGTTTCTCTTGATGTTATAGAACCTGATGAAACAGGTGTATCTTTTTGTTTTGAGTTTGGAGAAGTGGAAGTTGAAGTGGGGGATGTGAGAGGGGAACGACTAGTTGTACGTGGAGGAGGGGGAGGAGGGACTTTCTTCACAGCTATGGGAGGGGCTGGTAAGGTTTCAGGGCCATTTATTACACTTTGTTTAGCACTCCCAGGGGTACGTGGAGGTGGTTCAAGATTAACTGGTGATATCTTCCCTTCTGGAACTGGAGATGGAGTAGGAGAGAGACTGTTGCAGCTACTGCTGACTTGAAGTTTGTTACCATGATTACTACCACTGCTGCTACTTCCTGGTGTGGGTGATTTGCTTCCAGGAGGACCATAACCATGAGTAGGGGTACGAACAGGAGAATCAGCACTAGGATAAGAGGGAAGGCGTCGCTGAGGTCCTGTAAGTCCAGGTATGACATCTCGCTTTAGCTCTGCTGGTTTTGCAAATGTTTGAAGTTCATCCAGCAGGGCATCTAAGGCATTCTCTCCACGAGCTGCTTTCTGATGACCATCAGGAGGGATGTGAATAACTGTGTGTGTGTCTGAGCTGAAGCTCTATAAGTAAATAAGAAAGAGCACTTAGAGAAAAATACAGTATATGTTCTAATAGGACATTTTATTAACAAATTTAAAAAAATTAAATTCTCTCTTATTATGTAACTAAAAAGCAATATAATAATAGATGTACAATAGTTTGTACATCTATTATAATCCTTTTATTCCCCAAAGAGAACAAACAGAGTTCCTTTGTCTGTCATGCTCACTCTCTCTTCCTCCTCAACTTGAAAAGCTTTTTGAAGACAAATGGAGAGCCAGTGTGTATCATTCAACCTTCAATGATAATGAGATACTGAGCCAAAGTTATCAGTGAATCAAAGCTTTTCAAGTTGAGGAGGAAGAGAGAGTGAGCATGACAGACAACTGCTGCTATCTGTGAGTTATATGGTTGCATTTTTTTTCAGATGTGAGAATAAAATTCTGAGTTTCTGGGAGGAAATCCTGCTTGTCCATGCCAAAGATTGATTAACTTTAGAAATGGCTGAAGAAAGTTCTAGAAAAGTTCCTCTAGTTGATGACTAAAACTGGAACCTGTAACAATCTTTCTTTGGGTGGCCTAATGCTATTGAAGCAAATGTCATTTCCACAGGGCTACACTGCTCCATCTATTATAATTTCTACTACAATTCTATAAAGCCTGGTTTTTATTGCTCTTGATCAGGGATTCTCCAATGGTAGCCTTTGGACCACTTCTGGCCTGCCAGGTTGTTTGATCTAGCCCACCAATTAGTAGCTGAAAAAATTAGTACAAGTTCAATGTGCATTCGTTTTCATGGGAGTTGTTTTGAAACATCACCCAAGCTGAGTATGGTTGTAATTACTGATATTACCAATAGAGATAGCACCTCTCTAATTTTCTTTTTCCTAGTGGTTTGTAATTTAAGGCTTGTTTTGGCAATCTTTCTGTTTTCATTCTTTCAATGTGTTCCATCCATTTATGTTTATATTTTTCTATTACTGATTCCTGGTTTAATTCTTTCATAATTTCTTCATTTCTACATTTCATAATTTCTACATTTGAGCTGATAACTTCATAGTGCCAATATAGGCATTTTATAATTCAGTAAATATATTACTTCCAGTAATTTTCAACACTGGAGCAGCCCATAAAAAAAGATAAATTCAAGGACTAAAAGAAATTTTCCTTTTATTTATTTGTGACATTATATAGTAAATGATTTTAAAAATAATTGTTCATATTAATGAAACCAAACAAATTACACCTTTTTTATCATTAGATGGTCATCTAGCGATAAAATTTTTATCATCTAGCAAGACATAACTGAGTTGTGTGAACTATGTATTATAAATATTTCATTTACAGTTTTTTTGTAAAGTATTCAAACATACCACTTTTATCTTTTTTTGTATTAATTTTTATCTGAAAGTGTTATTTCTCCCACTAACTGATGACTAGCCCTCCAGGGCCCTTTATTTAATTTAATTGAGAAGTCCTGCTTTAGACATATATATATATACATATATATATATATATATATATATATATATATATATATATATAATTTTTTTTATTTGTTTTTGAAAAAAGCAATATACAATGAATGCTGGCATTTTATTATTATATGACACCTTCAGGGAGTCCACAGACTCATCGAGGGAGGGCACTGCTCCACAACTCTGTTTCCACCACTCAATCCACCAACTACACCAATGCCGTCTACCACCCAGTACTACCACTACTAGCATTTTCACAGACCATCACAAACATCCATGCCCATGGCGGGATTCGAACCTGCAGCCTTTTGACTGGAGAGCAGATACGCTAACCACTCGGCCAATGAGAACCAAAAAACCCTCTTTGGCAGATATATTCATCCACCCATCCCATTTTAGTCAGTAAACAAGGTACTCTACTATGGCACTCAAAACTTTTGTCAGTGATCTGTGTGTAACAGAAATTTAAGCAAATCAAACAGGTAGATGCAAATGTATCAAGCAGCCTATAACCAACTGAAAGAAGCTACCAATATTGAGAAATGCAAGTCTACAGGATGTCCAAGAACTTCTCGGGAAACTTTGGATGGATTCATGAATTATTTTTACAGTGTGAAGAATTCAGCATTTCTTTGTCCACTCTTCATAAGGCATTTTGCAGTATCCTGTAATATGCATATTATTCAGCATATCAGTATGATGATGTATGGAGAGATGAAAAATGAAATAAACTGCCTCAAGATTTGTAATTTCAGACAAACAACATTCTGCTTTTCAGAGAATAGAAACACGCACTCAGAAACACAAAAGTACAAATCATTTTTCTCTGCAGAGAACAATAAATAGTAATGTTTTTTTTTTTTTTTTTTTTTTTGAAATGTTAGAAAAATTTACACACTCTTTAATGAGACATCCTGGTATTCATTTTTCAGCTAGATGAAATATTTCCTCACTTTGGAATGCGATAAATTTCCAGTGCCCACTTCTTGAAATGCATTGTTAGGTAGAAAGGAATCAATTTCCTGATAATATCATTGTCTCAAGCTTACAGTCTATAACTTTTTTCCCTTCTGGGAAAAGAATAAAGAGCACATACCAAAAGTTAATTCTCTACAAGAGTTAAAAGAGAAAATTACAGATATGGTAGCTATAGTCACTCCAAGATGTTGGAGTGCATGGGAAGAGCCGAGTTGCATGATGAATGTTTGAAGCTTTACACTCCAAACTGTGATTCTGTTACAACTCTATCTTAATTTTTTCAATAAATACGTCTATTTAAAATACTAGCATTCTTTTGGGTAAACCCGAGTGGTCAGTGTATCTGCTCTCCAGCCAAAAGGCTGTGGGTTTGAATCCCGCCATGGGCATGGATGTTTGTGATTGTCTGTGAAAGTACTAGTGGTGGTAGATGGCATTGGTGTTAGATGATGAAGGTTGGTTGAGTAGTGAGACGAAGAGTTGTAAAGTAGATGCCCTTCCTCGATGAGTCTTTGGACTCCCTGAGGTGTGATGTAATAATAATAATCCTGTGACATATATATTAAATTAAATATATGCTTTCTAATTCCAGTTAAAACAGAATATCATAAAAAAACAAGTAATAAAAAATATCTCTCCACCACATTGCATTTTAGTTATTACTTTTTTTATTTTTATTTTGCACATATTTCCACAAGTCAGCTATGAATAGAAACAGATGGTTGTTTTTGTGATAGAAGAATAATGGATTTTCATAATAATACTTCGCAGTATAAACAACACCAAGAGTAAGAAAATGCATTTATTAAACACACTAATATTTCACTGGTTTTCTATCCAGCATCATCAGAGTGCAATAATAACTGTGACAAGTACACAGCACTAAACTAAGTAATTGTAGAAATTATTTAAATTGTAACTGACACCTAATGTCCTTACATGGCATGCTCTATGGGTCAGATAACTACAGAGTTAATTTAGGTTTTTAAATGATGGTCTCCCAGATCTTTGGTAAATTAATGCAACCATACTTGTTGAGGTTAGGAGGGTGCTTCATAGCTGATGCTGATTCTAAGAATAGCCTCTCAGACCTGTAACGGCTTCTATGTAATAAAGATGTTTTTCTCCATCTGATCCTATGTGAAAGAGTATCCAGAGCATGATATGCCAATCCTGACTTGCCATACAGATGATCTTGGATGCAATTTGTGATTTACAAGGTTGATGTTAACTGATGATGTAGTGTGGAGATCATATTTGCAGAGAACGTTGGCTATTTTTTCTGATTGTGCCATGTAAGGACATTATGTGTCAGTTACAATTTAAATTGTTTCTACAATTACTTAGTTTAGTGCTGTATGCCTGTTACAGTTATCGTTGTGATAGGCACACATGATGATGCTGGGTAGAAAACCAGCAAAATATTAGGGAGTTTAATAAATGCTAAATGCATTTTTCCCCTCTTGGTGTTGTTTATACCGTTAAGTATTATTATAAATAACATATAACATCTAAGCCTTTCTTTACATAAATAATGGATTTTATTAATGAGTGTTTCTGAAATGTTTCTGCTATTAGAGGAAATTTATTTATGCAAGTTATGATCTTTACTACGGTAATGATCACATATGCAAGCATATTTGAAATTCTGTCCCCTCACTTGGTTTGAGTTATATATTATATAATATATGAAAAATTATATTATTATCTACCCTATACCCTAATATTAGCAAACAACAGTTTTCAGATGAAACCAATTTACAACTGTGATTTTTGTGACTTAATTACAAGTTGCTCAAAGCCTGTTCCCTTATAGTGTACTCAAATATCTAGCTACCGTCTTCCCCCCCCCCCCCATTAGTATATCATGTTCATTTCTTAATATCATACCATCACCTTTCTTACTAGAGGCTTGAAAAAATACTGTTTGGTCTCTAGAACAGGGTTTCTGGATTAAATTTCTGTGGTCTGCGGACCGGTGCCGGTCCACGGAAATTTCCTGGCAGTCCACCAAAAATTTCTTCGTCTCTCAGAAACAACATTCCAGCCACATATATCAAACTTTCTAAACTCTAAGCAGCAGCAGATGTTGCACTAACTAAAAATTGTAATTTTATAACATTGGATTTAATAATAAAATACTGTCTACATTGGTTTATGTTTCTGTTTTAGACATCAGCCGGTCCGCAAAATGTTTCTCCTATTCTCCCCAGTCTGCAGGTGTAAAAAAAGGTTGAAGAATGCTGATTTAGATTATTTAATTTTTAACTGAATTGTGGTAGTAATGTACTATAAGTTTACAAATTTTTGTATTGGTGAGATTCACATTGAGAAAAAAATACTCTTGGATTCTTCATCAATAAAAGTAAATACTCAAAGGAATCATGAGTTAACGGGTGTCAATTATTGATATACAAAAAAGAAAAAAAAATTATATAGGATTGCAGTTTTAACTGAACTGTGTAAACAGAATACTTTCCACAGCTCCTGTGGATCCAGAATGTATTTGCTTAGTGAAGAAGACTCAAAATAAATGGGTAGTAGTTAATAGATAATATAGCATACACATACTTGAGATAGTAATTAACTCTCTCTTAATGGAATGTAAGTATGCTTCTGGGGTAACATGGTTTTAAAATGTGGTTGTGTCTGGACAACTTGTGGCAAAGTAACCAAAAGTAGTTACAAAATAATTCTGTGCCAGCTTAGCTGGCTGAGAGGGACTACATCTTCATTCTCCAACCAATGCCTATGATTCTGAATCCTACTTTGGGCATGGGTGTTTGCAAATATTCAGATGAATTTCATTGCCTTGTGTTGAGACCATACAGCACAAAGTGGATTAAAAAAAAGTTTTAATGTTTGTTCTAACCCCTAAAACATTTATGGTACTATAGGTTTAGAGAAATTCATCATTTATTCCCACCCTTTCATGGGTGGGAATAAATGATGAATATATATATATATATATATATATATATATATATCATTTATTCACATTAACACATAAGAAAAATACATAGAAATGGAAAACACAGTTAGAAAGAAGAAACACTTATTGATGGAGTGATAGGATTTTTTTGAGGTCATGTCAAGAGCATTGTGAATTTGATTCACTACATGAAAGAAACTAAATGAGAGCACAGCAACATGCACTAGCTTCTCTCATACTACTTCAGTCTTATGTAGAAGAGGGGAACTATCTTCATTATCATGTTGTTTTCAAGACCAAGTCATGAAGTTTATCATTAATCACAAACACGAAAAAGTCAAGGTTACCTTCAATTAGGAAACTGAAGATTTAGAGTCTTGATTTGAAATGCAAAGTGGAACTTTTGGTGAGCTATAATGATTTGAGATGAATAATTAATGCTGAGATATATTCTGATTTGCTGAAACACTTACCTGAAGCCATTTCAAGGTTTCCAAAGTCAAGGGATCATCCTTCTTTATGACAATGCCTTGCCACAAACTTCAAAATTGTATTCAGGTGTCTGAATACAATTTGGGATGATGTGTCAGCATCCTTCCAAATAGCCCACACCTTGCTCCCAGTAGTTTTCACTTCTTTTCACAGTTGAAAAGAATCAATAGGTAGATGCTAATTCGTCTCATTTATGGATACATAAAGTGAAAGGATCACACTTGTACAGTTGGAGAAGCAGAGCATGGTCAAGTTTATTAAACATAATAAGAAATAATAAATCTGTTCGATGACTATACAGATAAATAGCGAATTTATGATGAAGATGCCAGTGTAGCCTTGTGGCAATGTTTCCTATACCATAATGCTAAATCACTAGAAGGAAGACCACTACAGGTGAATTTCTGTCAACCAGACAATTTTTTTTTTCTATTTTTTTTCAGTTAGTTCCCCAGTCATTCAATCTTGGGAGGAGCAGGCCAGTAGGGTTTCCCCTCTGATAAACTTTAGTTTTTCATCATGCATCCCAGAAGAATCAACTGTAGAACTCACACTATTAAAAACAATTAGGGTTTATGGTCATGAGATGTCAGCAGTTGTCTGTTATGCTCTCACCCTAATACATCTTAAATAATATTCTCTAGCCATGATGGACTGATCTTTGATGACTAAGTAAGGCCCCCCCCCCCCACCTCCATATCCAAAAATGTTTGTTAGTGCTAAAAGAACTCCAGCCACTTACTCCTTTGAGGAATGAAAGGCATTCCTTAAGGTATTTTTTCCCCCAATATATATATTTGATCAAATGGTTTATTACAATTATGCCAAAGCAACAAGTAAGTATCATATCTGCAAACTGCATGTGTTCTATGGCTGGGTTCATTTTTAGAAAGACAGAAAACCTGAGGAACACAGCTATCTCCTTATGAGAATGGTCAATTCGCCTTTAGGTGAGAAGCCCTTTATTAACTCTTATAAATGTTCCTCTCTTTCTTTGACAAGAATCAAACATAGGTCTTTCCAAAATCCTATGGCATTGTTGCTATTGATTGTACTACAGGAAAGCTTTACATTTGTTTTCTTGCATTAAATAATGTATAAAATATGTCTTGTAAACATATTTTCAAACAACCATTTCCATCAATGGTCTCTCATTGAAATTGATTATTGCCAACTTTTTTCTACTCATGAGAAATCAAACACATTTGAAATGAATTCAGTACTTGAATGGAAGTTTTCTGGTTACAAAGTTAGCAATAGAGTAAATGTAAAATCCTACAACTCATTTTTGATGTCATCTTCTGTACTTCAGGAGAAGTGTGATATGTTTGTTCCAAGTATGAGGAAAGTAGATAGGTAAATACTAAGAAATAGTATATGTGTGTGAGTCAATGTTACAAAGCTGACAAACCAACCAACCATCAAACTAAGTGGCTTTGAGCATAGCATATAGTCATCGTCTAATGTGCCAGTGCAGGTGTCATGAAAACTATCATCCTGCTGGAATTCTCACCCCTGCTGACATTGACAAAATTGTCATATTACATGCTATGGGAATCACTGGTCTAAAATGTAACAAGAATGGTTCAATAACTAGGAAACATTCAATAAGCTGTCTTCTTGACTAAGCTGCTGATGTGAGAAGCCAGCAATATTAAAATAATCATGGCATCTAACAAATAGGATAAGGTTTATACACAACACATTATAACAATGGTCTGCAAAGCAACATATCTGAATGCACAATGCATCAAATACTATCACTGATGAGATGTAGCAACAGAAGACTTCACCTAGGGACAGGAGCATGACACTTAAGCAGAGGAAAAGGTCAGCTGGTCTGACAATCCCACTTCTAGTTGTTCCATAGACCAGGGTATGCTTGACAACAGCATCAATCAGTGAGTACCTCATGCCAGGTGGCACTATGGCAGATGGTGGTTGTGTGTGCATGGGGGGGGGGTATTTATGGCATGTATCAGATCCCTTGATAATTCCACAGTTAAGCATTGTTTCAGACCAGGGTACATCCTGTTATGCTTATCTATCTGGTAATGGTCACTTTCTAGCAGAAAAATGCACCACATCACAAAGCACATATCTTCAGGAATGTTTCCAATAACACAAAGGTAACTTTACCATACTTCACTGTTCTCAGTGATACTAGATTTCAACCCAATGAATATCAGGTGGAATAGGCTATTCACAATAACCAACAGTTCAGTCAGAAGCAGCTGAAAGATGCAATAAAGTTCAGCATGGTCATGTCCCAAAAGTTTATGCTGTTCTCATGGCTCACTATATGCAGGCATGCCTAACAACTGGCCAATCACTGTATATTTTGGATTTACAAGATTAAATTGTAACAGTAGTTCAGATATATTCAATTATTCTGTTCAAAAGTCTTGAGAAATGTGTTGCATGTAAAATTTTATACAGTTTTACATAGCAACTGTATAAAATTTTACATGAAAACATTTGCATTTTTTCATTCAGCACATACACTTACACCCTTAACTGTTTTGCAAATTGTTATTCTTATAATAATCTTGAATTAGTGTTAAGCTGTAGCATCATTGGCATTAGATAATTCAGAAACCCTTCTCTAGCTACAGTGTGATACTTTTAAACCACATTAGGCCTCTAATAATTAGGATGGAGGTCCTATACAGATATTAAGAAAAAGTATTAGAAAAGTAAGTCTGAATTAGAGTACAAAAGTAGGGGATGATAATGGATAGATTTTCCATGGGGGAAAGTTTGAATTTATTGAGGAAAGATCTCACTATAGTAATTCAGTTACCATTTATTATAAAGTTTTGGCAGTAGTTAACATGGGGAAAGGCATATACAGTATTTTTTTTTTAAATTCACAAAGCCTATTATTAGAGTGCAATAAAGTTATTATTATTGATTTTTTTTTTCAAATGTGGTCAAGCATCCATGTGACAAAATGTATCCTAAGGGAAGATCTTGATTTAGTAAACACATTACAACTTAAAACAGTGATAAGCTATAAATCACCTGCATGTTTTCTGTTTCTCATAAGATTTTTATTTCTATTTCTAGTCAATGAATTGAAGTTTCTTATCTTTGAAAAATATACTGAAATTACAAAAAAGTAACGGAAATTAAATATTTAATATTTGATCAAATATTTCATGTGTTATCAAATTAATATGTTTGGTTTTTAATCAAACTTATTAAATCTGATTCTAATCATCAATTGATTTGCAAAAAATATACAATCATTTGATGATTTTAGATATAATATAATCACTATGTTTAGACATAAACATAGTGATTCAGATAGCATAATAATTCAAAGAGCAAACATTCTTTTTAAAAGAATTTCATAATCATATTCCATTTATCATATATGCAAAATAAGGGAAATCAGCATAAATGATAATTAATAAAATATGAATATTTATGGTTAGCTATAAATTTATTAATAACTATATTTTTAAGGAAATTACAACAGATAATATTAACTAAAATAAATTGAATTAATACTTCCAATATTTTGGCAAAGCCAAATTGCCATCATCAGGGAACAGAATATAATAAGATATATGCACCCAAGCCCTACACTAAGTAATGCAGATGAAGCATGTCAATTGAGAGTAGGCTGAAATATTGGAAGTATTAATTAAATTTATTTCAGTTAATCTACGTTGTAATTTCCTTAAAAAATTCAGTTATGAATAGCCAATGTATAAGCCTTACCACAAGAGAGCCAGAGGTGTGCTGCCAAATTTTGATAGTAAAAATATTTTCATCCAAATTACAGTGCATTTTTGCCTATTTATATAATTATATTTGTATAAAAACTTGCACCGCCAATCGACTGCCAGCAATAAGACAATGATTACATCATCAAGTACTGCAGGTGCTGTACTGAAGTCAATAAAGTGTAAACTGCAAAATACTATCTGTATTTTTAACGTACAATTAATATACAATTTACAGTTAATTCCATGAGCATTGAGTATTAAGAAAAAGGTCTGTTGAAACAGAAATTTGCATTATCAAGTGTGGCACAGTCTGAAAATCATTGATCTAGAGTTAGCAATAGTTGTTTTCTCCACTCTCTACAAACACTAAATTGTTAAGTTTATAAGGTGATAATAGGAATTCTATTAGCCTGTCCAGGCTTTGGTAGCAGAAGCATTTGAAAAGGGAGATCTGGTTATAGAGGAGTATTATGATTGTAGTCTTTTTTTTTTTTTTTTTTTTGAGGAGACAAATGGTTGCAGCTAGTTTAGTTATTTTGATTATTAATTATGCATGTGACTCACACTAACTATTATTACACATTACACTTCTTATCTCTCTCTCCTTAAATTCATTCACTGACAAAGCATTCACAAGCCATTTGGAAACCCATTCCACTTATTCACAGCTCCTCATGCTTACACCAACACAATTTCCAGGGATGACCTCTTGTTTTTTTTCTATCCTATCATGTAATGAAAAATTTCTTCAGCATCTGTTCTATAAAACCATTTTAATACTGTTTTAATAAGATTTCTATCACATCCTCTTTTTTCTGCTTGATAACTAAATTTTGTAACCTACAAAAAGATGCAATAGCATCATTACCGTCAGAATAGCATCAGTATGCAAAAGAGGTGACTAGAACCAGAGGAAATTTTATAAGGAATTTTCAACTGGAGGTGAGTTAGCTAATTTCAAATGGATATGGCAGAGTTTTTCTTTCAGGAAACTCAAGTTTTTCATTCTGCAAAACAGATAAACTGGCTGAAGAATACACATGCAAATACATGGAATTAATGGGCATAAAGCCTTAGTTTTTGGCCCAACCAAACACTAACTGTAATTCCAGAATCCATATCCATTCCAGCTTCCATCTGCACAAAACAGATGGAAGCTGGAATGGATATACCCCTCCCCCCCACACACACAGACACCAACAAAATCCACTGCACAAAACAGATGGAAAAGCTGGAATGGATATACCCTCCCCCACAGACACCAACAAAAACTGGCAAGAAAACAGAAAGTGGAAGCTGTTTGAGGACAAGATTCTTTTCGTTTTCAAACAGCTTCTTGTCTTCTACTTTCTGAAAATAATAACCAATCTTAAACCCATAAACCTAACTGATAACAGATAGTGAGTTACGTGGCATCTGGCATAATGCCATTTAACAGAATGTGATCAAGTTTTTACCAAGCAATAACTATTAAGGCTCAAAAATTTACATATTATATTATGAGCGGATTATTCATAATTTTGTTTCATGTTAATTTTTATTTTTGCATTCCAGCACTGTTTTTCATGGTGCAGTAATCTTAATATACATTAACAGCCATGTGTGAATAGATTATCTGTACTTTGTTTCATTTGGAGTATGATTTGCTAATATTGTCTGATCATTATTTAGTACAGATGAATTGTAAAGATTTTTTTTTCTTTTATGTAAATCCCACCTATGAAAGATCGCCAGTAGTAAGGATCAGATACTCTGGAAATCCTGCTCTAGGGACCATACATGGAATTTTTAAGCCACTTCAAGTCTGTAATAAGCAGTGTGATAGCCTCACAGTGGTGATGAAATTCATCTCCTACTTAAAGACATTTACAAACAAACATGCCTGCATTGGGATTCAAATCCATGACCTACTGGTTGGAAAGGTGGATAGTACAACATAACTTTTCTGCTATATACTTAGCCAACCATGTTAGATAGATTACTTCTGATTTATTTTATTTATTGGCGCATCACTTACATTTTCTGTTGGTACTTTCACCTATATCGAATAAGATGTGAACAAATAGCATGTTTGTGTTTCTGTGTAATTTTTTTTTTTTTTTAATCCCAATCATAAAATTAACATTGTATGCTAAATAAATAAAGAGAAAAGAGTTCATATCCAAATCCCCTCCTCACTGCACTACCCTACAAGGAGGAGCACTGTATATGAATACCCTACAAGGAGGAATGTGAATGCCAAAGCGTAGGGACGCTGTCAGTACAAAAATTAATTTGTAAATAGTTTCGAAATTCATTTATTGTTAATGACTTAATTTCATTGACATTTCATAAATGTTAAAGAAACTGCTGCATACCAACTTAATTGAACTTATCTCAGGTAATGGATATACGTGGAATCTAAACATTACCTCATACATGTGAGGCAATGTTTAGATTCTCTAAGCAAAAAAACAAATCACAAAATAAATCTATAAACACTAATGACCTTTAAATAGAAATACTCAAGTCTGTTTTATTTTTTCACTGTTTTTTTCTGATTTTGAGATTATGCTGAAATATTTGGTTGTGATATTATTTGACTTATCTCAGCTTTAGAACTTGGTTTGACAACTGTCTCTTTTAAATTAGGATGACCTCAGCTACAAGCAGAGATTAATGTCTAAATATGTTCATTAAAAGATAAAGAATTTTCTCTTATTCAGCCTCTCTGCATAAATATCCGTGACATCTTTCCCACGCCTACATACATACTATATTCATGGCGTCGAACCATTTTTGAGAAATCTACGGTGTTTACTTTATTTGTCTTCTGCTCAGACCTATGCAATGATTTGCCTTTTACCACCATGTTGTATCAGTGTGCTAACAAAAACAATGAATCTATGATAATATTGCTTAGGAAAGTTATTTCAACACTGTTCCACATTCAAATATCTCCCGCTAATAATTAATCTACAATTTAGGCAATATTGGCAAACATTTCAATATAAAATTTACTTATCTTGCTGCAGCCCTCACGATGATTGATGTTTAACTTAATAATCAAACTAAAAAATGTTTTAAGTATTTGTTGCCCAAGAAACATGAGGCTGAGGCCATCCACCTCCTCCCTCTTCAGGAATGGAAGACAATGCCTTATATATATCTGCATATTTTCCTTTGTAAACCATGCCAGAAAATCAGTCCTTTATTTGTAATATTTTTTTGAATCTGTAAATAAACTTAATGGCTAACTCCAGATCTTTATCTAATGTCGCATTTCTCAATTTCTATCCTTCTTCTGACATGGTCTGTAACACATGATCCAACGTTTCCCTGATAATGTCCTCATATAGAGGATACAAGCTTTTCCAAGAAAAAGTAAGTTTCCTGGAAAAGTTTTTTTTACCTTACATTATTAAGGTATCCAAAAAAGGGAAGACCGTTGTTGGATTCGCGTTCAATAATGAACTTGATATGGAAGTACAAGAAGTTTATTATATCCAGAAATTGTAGTAATTCTGTTTCTGAGTGGGACCAGACTGCAAAGACATTACTGATGCATCCACCTGCCATTCTACAATCTGGTGTGAAAAGAATTTCCATACCCCTATCTTAAAAAGAAAACATCTGAACAAATAGCAAGGATTCTTTGTAGGTACAGTTTATAAACTTCCTTCAAATCAGCTTGGAAGCTCTCTTCTACCATTTACAAAGGACTAATTACCTCCTAACACTTTTTCCAGGTGTTTATCAAGTTAGTTCCTTGTTCATGTCATCTTTGTTACTTTGGACAGATTGGCTGCTCTGCTGAGACTGGAATCCAAGAACATCAGGACCATGTGGCATTTTTGAGGTCAGACAACTCTGGCCTTGTTTCCCCATGCTACTAACCCATCTAGACACAAAGTTCTTTGGAACCAGACCAAGCTTCTTCATTCCAGTGGATTCATATTTGATTGTCTTTTCCTCAAAACTTGTGAAACACTACAAAATCTTCTGGACATTTACTTTGCTGATTGAATGACAGTTACAAACTTTTGTAAAGTAATTAATATTAACTGTTCTTATTTTTTTTAACAATATTGTTGGAAGTTTTTCCACTTGGTTATACTATAAGTTAAAGATGCCAAGAAATTATATTCTTGGTTTAATCCTTTATCCAAGTGTAAGCAAACAAAGTTTGTGCCTGAAATATTTTCAGGACTGGGCAAGCAACTCATATATAGAAGCTAATGACTTCGCATCACTTGCTTTATATCCCATATATGGGCATTATGGACATGTATAATACATAACATTATACATGTCCGTAAGGATGTGTGCTTTGCATTATGGGATATCTCATATACAGGCATTAAGGACATGTATAATGCATAGCATTATACATGTCTGTAAGGATATGTGCTTTGCATTATGAGATACTAAGGCAAGTGATGTGAAGTCATTAGCTTCTATATACGAGTTGCCCAGTCCTGAAAATACTTCAGGCACATATTTTGTTTGCTTACACTTGGATAAAAGATTAAACCAAGAATATACTTTCTTGGCATCTTTAATATTGATTTAGGTTATTTAATTTTAGTTGCAGAAGATATTCTATTTGTTCCTTTGAACTCTTGATAGTGCATTCCCGTCAACTCAGCTGTGATTGAGATATAAGCTAGTAAGCACATACTACCTGACTCATATCTTATGATTCATGTTTTGAATGTAGTTACCAGTCTTCCATGTCACACTGGATGAAATATATATTGGAAATTTTTAATAAATTCTATATTTTTTCTCTACATATGTTAGCCATGTAAATGTTTGGAAATATTCTCCAGATATTTTATAACTTCTTCCTTCAGTACATTCACATCTCTCTCTCTCTCTCTCTGAGCTTGGTCAACTCATCAATTAACCTCTTTTGGATCTCAACATTTCCCTGTGTTCACTTTCATCTGTTTTGTCCTTTATGGTTCCTGCTGATATTCTGATTATATATTTCTTCTGTGCTGTATGTTTCTTTTGTACCATAGTATTTATTCATATACTTGCACTCTGCTGCCACTTTGCCTTATACTTTTCAACCAAGTTTACTTCATTGTATTTTGATCTATACCATTCTTCCATTTCCAGAGAAATCAGATTTTAAGGCTCTTTTCTATTGAATTAATTTTAGTTTCATTACAGACTGTTTTTTCACTTGGTTATAGAATAAATTATACTTGCCAAGAAATTATATTCTTGTTTAATCCTTTACCCAACTCTAAGCAAACATGTGATAATATATGTAATATTATGGGAAAATATTACATATATTATCATTTCTGACATGTATGATGCTATGTATTATGGGAAGGGTCACTAGATCTTTACTAAGGTCTCATCAGTGGGAACCAGACCCAGAAAGATACCAAGGTTAAATTAAAGCAGGTACCTCAGTGCTGAAGATATTTTCAGGTGCAAACTTTGTTTGCTTACACTTGGATAAAGGATTAAACTAAATTTATTATAGTCTAACTAAGTGCAAAATAAACTTCCAACATCTTTCTCTAAATCCAGAGTAATTCAATAATAAGGTGGTACACCTGTTGGCAACTCGTATAGGTAAATATGACCTCTCCTATTGCTTCTGCTTTAGTATCTCCACGTTTGGGTCTGCCTCTCACTGATGAGACCTCAATAAAGGTCAAACCGATCTGGGTAGTGGCCCTTCCCTTAATGCATAGCAGTATACATGTCTGCAAGGAGATATGCTGTGCATTATGGGAGATACCGAGACAAGGAGTGATGAGAACTTGGTCCACCTTTGCTCGGAGTTGCACCACCGTATCTCAGTCCTGAAGATATTTTTCAGGTGCAAACTTTGTTTGCTTACACTTGGATAAAGGATTAAGCTAAATTTATTATAAACTTCCAAAAGCAGGTAATATATTTTCCATATACAAGTAGCAGAAAGGTATATCACCTTATTAAAATACTTTGGAACAGCAATCAGAACTGTAAGAAGTTTTTTTCACTTGGTTACAAAGTAATAAAGAAAGGTACCAAGTTACTTTCCAAGAAATTTGCATCATGTATGTATTTTGCAAAAAAGGGCAAAATGTGCTTTTGTGAAATCTGATATCCCCATTTGACAGGTCAAATGCTATCCAACTTAGAATCCCACGTTTTGATCTGCTCTGGCTAAAGATTTTCTTATCTCACTTTACAGCCTTCACTACTCTCCTAACTCTGACAGTCCTGTTGTACTTTTTTGACTACATATCACTAAAATTGATTTCTTACAAACTAATTACCCAAATTGTGATATTTGGGGACTTTAACATCCATAACACAAACTTCAGAGATCAAGCTGGTAGGGAAGCTGAATCATTTGCCATCAGTCAATAACTAACACAAACAGTCAACCTACCAACCAGAATACCAGACAATCTTCATCATTCTACCAACATTCTTGATCTTTTTTTAATCAATTCTCCCTCCAAATATACTGTGGATGTCTGCTCTTCCCTTGGCCACTCTGACCACAATCTTAATCAAGTATCCTTTTCTACAGTTTATCTTCTGTCCAGCCAATCTCACTCTCATATCCTATGGCACTATAATTGTGTCCAATGGGATGACCTCTGGAATTTTTATGCTTCTTTTTAATGGTCAGATTACTGCTTTCACTCTCATGATCCAAACACCTGTACTGAACTAGTAACCAAAACAAGCCTCAGTGGAATGTGAGCCTTCATTCTCCACTTCACTGTAAACCCCTGACCTGTATGCAAGCCCTGGTTTTAAAAAATAAAAAAAAATTTTAAAAAAAAAGTGCTTCTGTCATCCATGATAAAAATGCAGCTTATGTTCAATGGTTTAAATTAAAAACTCCATCTTCTCATTCAGCTTACACAACAGCTAAAAACATGTAAAAAAAAGTTATCAACAATTCCAAAGCAGACTTCATAAGAATGTAATGCAATAAACTCACCTCCTGCTCAACTGGCAGTCAAGCCTTCTGGTCCCTTGCTAATGCTGCTGGGCATAACTTCTGCCCATCCATGTTGCCACCTCTCTCTCTCGCATCCTGATGGCACTATGGTAGCCTCATCCAAGGAAAAGGCAGACCACTTGGCATCAGTTTTTTCCTCCAACTTCTGCCTGGACAAACAAAGAAAATCACATCCCATACTTCCACAAACTGCCCACAGCATGCCTCCTCTAAACTTTCACCAAAAGGACATTAGAAAAACCCTCATTAATCTTGATACTAATAAGGCTCCTAGTACAGATGATATTCCTCTGGTTATGCTCAAGACTAGTGCTCCAGAATTGACACCCATCCTGTATTGTTTATATAAACTTTCATATTCTACTGGCATCTACCCAACAGCATGGAAGCAAGTCCACATCCAGCCTATACCCCAAAAAGGGCGACAAATGTCGGCCATCAGTTAATTAGTAATCACCAATTAGCAATCACAATATGCTATTCTCCAGCCTCCTAGCTAATCTCACCCACCTTTGGACTCAGGCCAAGAAAAGATTTGGAGAAACTCATGTTATCGCTATCAATATTGCTAAGGTATTTGATCATGTCTGGCACCAAGGTCTCCTGAACAAACTACAACCTTACTGCCTCTCTTCTACAATTTGTGATTAGATTGCCAGGTTCCTCACTGGTTGTTCATTGCATGCCATGGTGGATGACTTCCTCTCATCAGATTTTCCCATAAATGCTGGAGTGCCTCAGGGTTCTGTGCTCTCATCCATGCTCTTCCTCCTTTACATCAATGACCTTCTTTCTCTGACTTCAAATGCCATTCACAGCTTTGCTGATGACAGTACTCTTCGTTCCCCTTCATCATTCAATAAACCCTGCAGTAGCCTAATGTTAGATACCTCAAGAAATTCCATAACCAGTAACTTGAACACTGACCTCCTCAAGCCTGCCTTATTACCCACAAGAAAAATCCTATCTCATCTCCTCTCATTTTTGATAATACTGGAGTTTCCTTTCAAGATCAACTTTCTCTTCTTGGGTTTACTGTCACATAGCCTCCTAAGCCTCTATAAAGATTTGTGTTCCTTTTTGTTCTAAATATGACTTCTCTTCTAAACTCCTAAGACTCTATAAGTCTCAGATCTGTCCAACTTTGTAGTACTGTTCTCAGGTTTTTAGGGTGGAGAACCCAAGACCTCTCTAAGAATTCTTGATTATATTCAGAAGAGGGCAATCCGTTTAATCGATGGCTCTTCACTTACAGACTCCCTTCAGACACAGGGGCACTCTGTTTCAGAGCTTTCTATAGGTACGATATGATATTCGCATTAATTAAACTATGGTATCTTTCTGGGTATGGCTACCACTGATCTTTGGGTTTACTTGCTTGCTTCCTGGGAAGTAGAGTGGTTTTGCTCGGTAGTGAGTTTTTGCCTGTCATCACTGAGTGGAACTACTGCTGAGTTTCTTGTCCTAGAGTGTTTCAGGTCAGGGGTGATAAGTTTAGTAGTGATCCTTTAAGGTCAATAAGTGGAATTTAGAGTGACCTCAGAGTTTTTGGAGAAGTACCCTTGCACTTTATAATAATACTTCAGTAAACGTTAAAACCAGTCTAGGTGGAGTGGGTGTGGCTCACACCGATGACACCTCAGTAAACATTGAAACCAGTTTACGTTGTGCATTTCCCCATAATGCATAGCATTATACACATTTGAAAGGAATGTGTATATTGTTTGGTAACTTTCTGATCCCACCTTTGATATCTCAATAAATGTTGAAACCAGTCCAAGTGATGACATTTCCCATAATGCACATCACTGTATACTTCTGGAAGGAAATGTACTTTGGGTATGGCTTCACTGAGTTAACAGATGTAAAGTAACATCAGTTAATTTACATCAAGTTACTTTACTCTGTAGACAAGTAGCCTAGATGTGAAGACAATTCACATGCCAACAAAGTTTGCTTACACCGAGGTAAAGGATTAAACAAAATGTCATTTCTTGGCAAGTATAATTTAATTTCAGTGTCTTCCATGAAATCCCTTGTTTGGCTTTTTGTCTTTGGACTGTTTCTTTCCCTGTCCTCTTGGTTACAGATACCACTTTGTTGTTTCTATTGTCAATTCCATAATGTATTTTAATTCTTTCTCAAGCATCTCTGTGAGCTTCTTATGACATTGAAAGTTTATTTTCTGTTGTTATTTGAGTTTTAACTTGATATTGGCAATCACAAACCTATGATCTGAATCCATATCTACTCTTTGGAATGTCCGACTCTGATGCAGTGATGTGGCCCATCTCATCAGTAGCATGTTATTCGTTTTTCAATCAGGTGATTGTCTTCCAAAAAGACTGCATGTCATGACTATAATTTTTTTTGCTGGAATTTTCCAGATTACCGAGAAGTGGCATGGTAATTTGCAATAAAAATTCCAGCAAAATAAAAATTTGCCTCCTCTTTCAGTGCCTTCTCCATATTTGCTCATTACTCTTTTCCATTCCTCATTGTTTTCTGATCATGACATTCCAGTTTCCTCTGATGATTAGTATATTTCTCTTTGGTATTGATTTCAAGATTAAGTGTTTATAAAATAGCTATTTCTTCTTCGGTACTTTCTGAAGTGAGAGAGTAAAGTTGGATGCACTGTAAAATTAAATGATCTTGCCATTATAAGTTTTGTACTCTAATCAACTGGTTTGTACTCTAATGCTTCTGTGCCCCTTTTACTGAGAATTCTGACCTGTGCTTCATAATTTTTCCACTTTTCATCTACCTTGATTCTCTCTCTCTCTCTCCAGTGCATCTCTGCTAATCTAAGTTGACAGATAGATGACCTGTTCACTCACAGTCGGGTAACATTTACCTTTCATTTATACTCTTATTTCATTAGATTTAAATTGCATCGAAAGAATGTTTGGAAAGAGAATGAAACTGGTGAGCAGAAGTGTGACAAAAGGAAAAAGGATGAGATGAACAACAGAATGGGAAAAAAAAAATGCAATTCTGAATGGCAAGGTCAGTGTTGCATGTGGTAAGAGTCACAGCAAGAATGAAACAATTGAAAATGAAGAGAATGACCAAATGTTAATGGGAAAGATAGCATGCTTATGTGGAGTTCTTAAGAGAACAAAACATGAGATTTAATGGTTGGAGAAATGCCTGGTATGACACAAATGAAAGAAGGGAGAAGGATGCAAGGTGAGATAAAGAAGAGTATGAAAGAGTGAAAGGAGTTATGTATGATGATTCAGTGACAAGAGGTGCATTTGAGGAGAGTGTGACAAAATTGTGTTTCCTTGGAGCCAAGATTAAGGATGTTAGTGATGCAGAGAGTGAAGGAGATATTTATTTTGACTGGTATGAATGATCTATCAGGTCACAAGCATGGTATGTGAGAAGATATGAAAGAGTTAATAGTTCAAGCAAATAAGAAGAGTGGGAAGTAAAAGTTGCGAGTCATTGCCATGGTATGACAGAGATGAGATAAAGAGCTATAATTATGAATGAGTCGGTGCACAGATTGTACAGGAGGAGCGGTGTGGAGTTTGTGGATGTGTGGGATGAGTTTGATAGAGGGAAGAATTTATATAAGGTGGATGATTTGCATTTGAATGGATTTGGAATCAGGTGTGTTGAGAAAGTACTGTTCAGTAAAGTCAAGGAAACTAGAATTTTTTTTGGGGGGGGGGGGGGTGCAAACAAGTGTTGATGCAGGCAACCTAGAAGTTATTAGTAAGTGGGAGAATGACCACATGATGCTGAATGTAGCAGCTGATCAGGTTTTTACCTTTAGTGGGATAATCAACATAAGTTGTAACAGAAGTTGTGGGATGAAGGCGGTACTGGAGTTTACATATACTAATGCTTGAAGTATTCGGAATAAAGGTGAGGAGTAGCATCAGTTAGCTCAACTTAGCCAAGCATTAGTAAGACTTGATTGATTGAGGATGATATAGTCACAGGGATAGAATGCAAGGAATATAGTATTTTGCAGAGAGGTACAGAGAACAGAATGGGGAGAGAGTTTTGCTAATGATAGTAGAAGAATTAAAGCAAAAAAAGGGGTAGAAGTACATCAGGAGAATATGGATGCACAGTGTGGTTCATTTGATGCTATCTGGTACGAGACAGAGGCCAACAGGATGAAGTATATAGTCGGTTGTTTCTATAATCCAGGAAGTATTGGAGAGAATGTATGCATTGAGAGAAGCATAAGAGAGGCATTCATTTGCTAGTATGATGAGTGCAGGTCAAGTAATTATTATGGGGGATTTCAAGTGTGGGTCATAGATCAATAGATTGGGACACAGAAATGGAATTTATACAACTGCTGGGAGATAATTATCTGAGACAGCATATAATGGAGAGTATATGAGCATCGAGAGTATCGTATCTGGTTATAGCATTAGAGAACTTAGCAGTGACCAATCTAGCCATGTTGCCTCCATTTGTTGAAAATAACCATGCAGTCACTGACCAGAGAGATTGTCAGACATGCAAATTATAGGTAAACTGCTATCTTGGGATTGGTTAAAGTATCAAAGAAGTGGTAAATGACAAAATTCAGAACTGGGTAGATACGAATATACTTTATAAGGGCAATATGATTTTGTGAAGAGTAGGTCTTGCCCTAGTAATCTGCTTACTTTTTAAAATTAAGTGATAATGGAGTTGCAGATACTGTTAGACTTTGCAAAGGCATTTGAGAGGATTCCACATGACATACTGTTGCATAAACTGGAGCAAATGGGGATGGATATGAAGGAGAACCAGCCTACCAGTCTGGAACTCGAGGGGTTGGGTGCCGTAGGCACCGGGGGGGTCCCCCTCTCAAGTCATCATAATTCAAGAGGAACTGGCCTACCAGTCTGGTACTCGGGGGGACCCCCCCCTTTCAAGTCATCAGAATTCAAGGAGAACCGGCCTACCAGTCCAGAACTCGGGAGATGGGCGCCGGGGGAACCCCCTTTCGAGTCTTCAAAATTCAAGGAGAACCAGCCTACCAGTCCAGAACTCGAAGGGTTGGGTGCCATAGGCACCGAGGGATCCCCCCCTCAAGTCAGAATTCAAGGAGAACCGGCCTACCAGTCTGGAACTCGGGGGACCCCCCTTTCGAGTCATCCGAATTCAAGGAGAACCGACCTACCAGTCCGGAACTCGGGAGCCAGGGGAACCCCCTTTCGGGTCTTCAAAATCCGAGTCATCAGAATTCAAAGAGAACTGGCCTACCAGTCCAGAACTCGAGGGGTTAGGTGCCGTAGGCGTCGAGGGGGGGGGGTGTGGAGTCCCCGCAGTATAATATAATGTATATAACATAGATAATATATATATATATATATATATATATATATATATATATATATATATATATATATATATATATATATATATATATTCACTGCTTGGAAAGAATTCAATGGACACCATAGTGTGAGGAACAAACAGACATGGTGCTCACCTTAATAAGATGAACCTTTTGCTGTGAGGACCGCAGCAATCCTAAGAGGGGGGCATGTGTGAGTGTGGTGGATCGTTCACTGTGAATAGCACTCACAGTGAATGATCAACCAATTTGTCAACAATTTGCCAAATAGATAGGCCTACAAAATGGCATCTTATCACAATGCCTCTTTCAAACTCCATCAGTTCCCTTCTCACAGCCATTTCTCCTACACACAGTTGCACTGACTTGGGAGCATTGTATTCCTGCAATTTATACCAGCTACAAAGACGTGACTCGTTACACAGAATATGAGGAGATGCACCTTGCATATGTGGGGGGGTGTCTGTTGACTTCTTTGTAAGTAGTGCATTTTGAAATGTACGATTCTAAAAATGTAACCTAAATGTTTTTAGTTATTTTCTCAGTTACTGCCACCACATATTATATCATCTGCCTGTCCATCCAAAAAAAAGTTTAGAACCATTCAAAATTCAAAAACTCACTAATGTAGTTAGTACATTAGTGGGTTTTTGTAGCCCTAATAATTTTATTTTACTGAGTTTTTATGATGATTTTGAAATATCCGAAAACATCATTATATTTGCACAGAAGAAATTGACTTTTTTTTTTTATATAAAAGTGATTCAAGATGTAATATAAATGTTAGAACTGAAAACATGAAAATTATCATAATCATTAATAAATAAATAATAGATGTTCATATATCACTGTTAAAATGTGTGAGTTTGTTTTGTGTTTTATTCATTTGTCACAGACTGATAAGCACACTGCATGTGTGTGTGTCACAACTAATTCTGTGAATACAATGTAAAACAACAACAACAAATGAATACAATGGGTGAGCTAAGTTATGTTCCTCTGACTATAACAGTGTACTACTGTAAGCTACAATATGATAATTACCAACTTGCCTAGCCTGATCTCTTGTGGTGAAAAAAGAAAAAAAAAAACCGATAAATTAAATTAGAAATTAATTACATCAGTCTGATTCAGAAACCATTCTAGTTTGTGTTTGTGTATAAAAATTCAAAGCTTAAAGATTATCTTTATATACTTAGCTTGAGATCTTGTTAATTGTACTTAGCATGGCATTAGAGTGGAAATGGGAATTTGTACAGTATTACTGAAAAAAAATTCTTGGGCTCTCTTGCTGCCATTTCATTACTGGTGAAAAATCTGAGTAATCCAAGTAATCAATAATCGAATGTCTTCAATCTCTTTATTTCTACAGTTTGATGAGCCTGATACTGGCATTGCTGCACATCAGATTAAGGTTTTAATGGAATGAAAACACCATAGTGAAAGAGTTAAAAGTTTAGTGGTTCCAATATTTCATCTCTGTCAAAAGATGTCATTTGAGATACAATATCAGAAATCTGAAAATTTTAATAACATTCACAAACCACACAAAAAAATAAGTGGAAGATATTAGACTGGATGCCTTAAATCACCTCTCTGTGGGCACTGGTAGGCAAACTCAGAATTACTGTTTCTCAAACACAGCCATATTTATTAAAATTTGGTTGGTTTTTTAAATATGCTGCTGATTCCAAACAAAGTCTTTCATGTTTGAATTTGCTGCAGTGAGGCATATTTTTTTTTTCATTTGATTCTGTGCTTTCATTTGATTCTGTAATTCAACAGAATTAAATGATAAAAACTCTGCATGAAACCGAAGATCTGGGAAGTTTCCCATGAAGTTCATTTCTATGCACCACTATCCTTCACATAATGATAACAATTTTTAGATAACCTTTGGAACTTTTGCAGTATGTTCCATAAACTTGAGCTCCTATCTGCCTGGAGAAGGTAAGGGTTCCAGAGGATACCCTCACAGCACCTAACATAGCTGCTGTGTTAGACTACATTCCAATTTCTATATTCCTAGAACTCTGTACTACCTAGTCAGGATCTTCTTCTTCAACCCATAGTTCACAAAAGGCTGTAGAACAGATATTATGAAATGTTCCTTACAGAAATCTTCCACTTAGTCCTTGATTGACGTTTTGCTTTCATTTCTGTATGTGAAGCACTGGTCAAGCTTTTTATATTATCTATCCAGTTTATTCTAGGTCTGAGCCTCCATAGCTCAGTCAGCATTGACAAAGCCCTTTGGTTGGAAAGACCTAGGTTAGATTCCTGTCTATGACGTGAGGAACCTTTATCTGGTCTCTTTCGACTAAAGGTGAGTTAGCCAGTCTCATATGGAGGTAGAAAGTTTTTTTCACCTGGAAACTCGGGGTTTTTTTTGTCCCTCAGAACAGACTGGCCCAGTGAACACACACAGATTTATTTAGTAATAAAATACATACCTAACCCTCAACCCCCCTCCCCCAAAGGGATGAGACCCTATACAAATAAATAATTCTAGATCTGCCTCTTTTCTGAGTTCCTGGAATAAGACCTTCAAGAACTTGCATTGGTAGACCATTTGATCTGCTGATATGACCAAACCACATTATTATTATATGGGCACCATGGAGTCCAAAGACTCATTGTGGGAGCCCCAAGCTATCCACACAATCTATCATACCTCTCCTTGAACCCATTAACAGAGAAAGTACTAACAACAGACTCTGGAAACCCATTCTATTCATTCACAACTCTCTAAGTGAAAAATCTAGTCCTCAAACCCCTACTAACCACACTTTTACTCAATTTCCAGGGATGACCTCTTGTTCTGCCCTTCTAGCCAAGTGCCGAAACATTTCCCATTTCTGCAGTCCACAAACCCTTAATCTATCCTCATAGAGAACATTCCACAAACCACTCACCATCTTGGTTGCTCACCTCTGAATCCTCTCCACCTCTTCCTCATCCCCAAGAAACCATACATGAGCAGAGTAATCCAGATGTGGATGTATCAGGATCTTATAAAGAGGAATAGCAACTTACTTATCTCTACTTGTTAATGTTCTTCAATAACCAAGTAATCTTACTTCATTACTATCAGATTCTTAGATGTTATTATCAAGTCCAGCACTCAGATTTCTCTCATCCCTATATCACCTAAACTGAGTAACGATCATGATGTTGAAAATTTATTTATCACTAGGTTAGACTATAATAGATTTAGTTTAATCCTTTATCCCAGTGAGAGCAAACAAAGTTTGTGCCTGAAAATATCTTCAGGACTAAATATAGTGTTGTACTATCTTATCCAGGTCCGCGCGGTTAGCCTAGTGGCTTTGCGCTTCGCAACCATATGCCTGGGGAAGGAGTGTCCTAGGTTCGATTCCCGTCGGAGACGTGAGGAGCTGAAGGATCTTCCTCAGCCATAGCCAAGTTAGCCGGTCTTGGGCGCGGGCAGTAGGGTTTTTTCCACCAGTTTATCTGGTGTTTTTCATCCCGCAAGCAGGCAAACCGGCCCCTTGAACACACAGGGATACAGCCAAGAATACCTTGAGGCATAGGAGTGACCATTCTATCCTCGTATTTCGGTTACGAAATCCAAGCATGCTTGGAAGGTTGTGGGCCTTAAAGGCCTGTTAAAACCAGTGGGATAGACTATCTTATCCAGTAAGTAGTGCAACACCAAGGCAACTCTTGCTCCACCTTTGCCACGAGTTGCCTTGGTGTTGCACTACTTACTGGATGAGTAACGATCACTTACTTCAAAGGCTAGCTCTAAAATTCATTTTTCCTATTTCTGTATGTATTTTCATATAGTGAATAACCAAAACAGATGAAACAATTTGCATAACTATATATTAAGCAGAATTTTTGGCATGTTATCACAACTCTTGTGTTTGCTGTGATTTAAAATGAACCAAGTGAAACAAAATGTTAAAATTTAATTACAGTAATAGGCCACATGATGTGAATCTTTTAACTGTGGCAGTGAATTGGGTCATTTAGACCTATTTGACTAAACTGCTAGTGGTTGTTTGAGTTTTTTTTTTTTTCACTATTAATATGAAAAAATTTACTAATTTTTAGACCTATTCTCATTTTTAAAAATAAGAATGAAGATATAGTGTTTAACAAAATCATGAAAACCTGACCACAGAATGATAAGTGCACATATAAAACTTCTCAATTATTTGTGTTTTAGGTTTAAAAACCTAAAACACAAATAAGAAATAAATATCATTGGAATGACCTGACTCATCTCATATAAACCTAGTATAAGGCGACATTACAAAATAAATTAACAGAAGGCCCAAAGACTGAAGAATTTCCCAGAGCTTCAGTTACCGTATTTTTTGCCTTATAATATGTACTTTTTTTATACCCAAAATTTATCTGAAAATTAGAATGCGTTCTATAAGCCAAATGTGTCTTATAAACTGGTGCATCTTATACACCGATTTGTTTATGTATGGAGGCTAAACAAAAAAAAACTCAACGCCTTCATTTTGAATTTCCTGACGGAAAACCATTACAAGAGGACATCAACAAACTCGCTGAAGAATGCGACATCAATCCTAAGAATATCGTCATGTGCTACCGTTTCAGGCCTATAAATAAAAGGAAGGACGGTACGAACTTCCTGTGCCTAGTAAAAGTGACTTGCGACACGCCGACAACCTCATCAAAAATAATAACAGTGATCAACAACAAGTTCAAAGACACCTGGCCCCCAATCGCGCATATGTGCACAACCAGACCTATCATTTGCACAAAGATGCCAGCTTCAAAGACAACTCGAAGAAAAACGTCAAAACGGAGACAACAACTGGACCATCAACTACAGACAAGATAAACTGGTGAAAAACCAAGTGATGCCACTAGCAGCCACCAAGGAGACCAGCATACAAGCACTGCATAGGAAATGTGCAAGACCCATGTGGTCCAACATACGACACACAAAACCCTACACATCCACTTCAACATCCGTGGCCTAAACTCCAACCTGAATAGTGTCCACTACCACTTACAGTCTACCAAACCCCACCTACTCTTCCTGGCAGAAACACAAATCTCACCTCCCCGCAACACCACTTATTTCAACCTTCCAAACTACTCACTGTTCAACAACTTTCATCCCAAGGGTGGTGTCTGTGCATACATCTGCTCTGACATACCTTGCCAGAGAACACCCAACCTAGAATCACCCAACTTTGACCTGCTTTGGTTGAAAATATCCCTTCCCCACTCAGTCCAATTCATCTGCTGTCTCTATCGCTCCCCCCAATGCAACTAACCACCTGAGCTCTTTAATTTCCTCTCCCTAAAAATAGACTTTCTCCAGTCCCACTTTCCTAACAGCGAAATCCTCCTCCTAGGAGATTTTAACATCCACAACACTAGCGGCTTTTCTCCTCCAGCTGTACAGATCTTGCAGGCAGAGATGCCGAAACATTTGCCATCACTAACAACCTTACACAACTTGTCCAGATGCCAGCCAGAATACCAGATAACCCAAACCACTCCCCAAACACCCTAGATCTCTTCCTCACCAATGACCCTTCCAAATACACATTGAAAGTAGTGATCCCCCCTAGGCAATTCTGACCACAACCTAGTGCTCATCTCCTCCCTCATGCAACAACGTTTACACAGACACAAGAGTAGTTTGGCACTATAACAGTGCCTAGTGGTACAGCCTCTGCAACTTTTATGCCGCATTCCCATGGTTGGACTATTGCTTCCAGCTTTCCAACCCAAACATATGCACTGAGCTTATTACCAAAGTAATCTTCACCGGCATGAATACATACATTCCACGCAGCACCCTGAACTGCCATTCCCTAACGAAACCCTGGTTCTCAAAAGATGTGCCAAGGCTGTAGAGATGAAACACCAGACATACCACAACTGGCTGAAATGAAGAACCCCATCCTCCTTCAAAACTTACACCGAAGCCGTAATAAATGTAAAAAAAAACAAAAAAACAATCAACACTTCCAACACAGAGTTCAAAAGAGCAAAAAGAAGGAAACTAGCAGCCTGTCCAAATGGCAGCCAAGGTCTCTCACCAAAGCAATTGGCAGTAATTTCTGCCCAACACTATTCCCACTCCCTATCACACCCTGATGGCTCTACTGCATCATCACCCACAGAAAAAACCAATCTTCTTGCCTCATACTTTGCTTCAAATGCATGCATAACTGACAATGGTAAATGTCCCCCAACCATTCCAGACACCCAACATACAATGCCCCCCCCCATATCCTTTTGCCAGGATGAAATAAGAAAAATACTGTCCAAATTAGATGCAAAAAAGTCTCTACTTTTGGTATTCCCCCAATTGTTCTGAAAGTTTGTGCTCCAGAACTGATCCCTATCCTATGTCACCTATATATACTCTCCTACTCCACTGGAATCTATCCCATAAACTGGAAACTGGCCTATATTCAGCCCATCCCCAAGAAGGGTGACAAGTCACTGTCATCCAATTACCGTCCTATCTCGCTTACCTCAGTCCTGTCGAAGGTAATGGAAAAAATCATCAATTCCCAACTACTTCACCATCTTGAAAGTTTATTTTTCACTTGGTTAGAGTATAATAAATTTAGTTTAATCCTTTATCCAAGTGTGAGCAAACAAAGTTTGCGCCTGAAAGTATCTTCAGGACTGAGGTAAGGTGGTACACACCGGGGCAACTCGTTGCAAAGGTGGAGCAAGCTACCAATACTCCTGTCTCAGTATCTCCTATAATGCAAAACACATCTCCTTACGGATATGTCTAATGTTCTGCATTAAGGGAAGGGCCACTACCCAGACTAGTTTCGACCTTTATTGAGGTAGAATGGGAGTTCATGCCTTTCATCACTGGCCTCTTTAGATTTAAAAAAAAAGTTGTGCTGAGAGTCAGCTTGATAGAGAGAGAGGAGAAGAAAGATAGAGTGGATAGTAGTAGGTAGTTAAAAGAGGCCTCAGTCGATCCACCTGGCCTGACTTAAATGCCAGCACCAAGCAGATCTCCGACATTATCTCCCTCCATCCGTTCTCCGGCCAGCCACCTCTTCAGATGTCTGGCCGATGAAAGAAGTGAAAAAACAAATGCAGGAAGACACACATAAATTGAAAATCAAAAGAACTAGGACACACATAAACAGAAACAACAAAGGAGCTAGAACACGCATAAAGAGAACAATAAAAGTCGGTGAATTAACAGAAAAGTACTGCAAGAACGGGGGAAGAGCCTGGCCCGAGTGATGCAGCCCGCAAGGAGCTGCACCGCCTCGCTGTAAGCCTTCGCCGCTCGGGTTCTCAGGTCTGCCCCCTCCTATGTGGATTAAGCGTGAACATACAAAAACAGAACCAAGAAACTTAGAAGGGGCTTTTTTTTTTTTTTTTTTTTTTTTTATGTCATATTTGCCCTGCTATCTCTTACCGCTTCCTCATAGTCTTTTACCACGTTTTCCATCACTGTGAGTACGTGTACTGACTCTTCATCATTAAGTTGCCATATTCTCTTCAAGCATTCATTCCATTCCGCTCGGTCGTAAGTGACTTACCCAAACTTGAGCCATATTCTAAGACTCTCTAGCTCACCTTCACATTGCAAAGCCACGTCTCCCTTTTCCTGTACAGCTGTGTGGACTTTGTTTTTTATCTCGGGTTTATTCCTAAGATAGAATAGGATTCGTTCTGTTACATTCGAATATTCATATCGGGGTTCTTTTCTTTTTACCGGTTTTGTAATGGCGTGAGAAGAACTGGTGTTTGTATCCTGTTTATTTCGTTTCATTTCTCCTTCTTCTTCTGGTGTGATGGGTCGTTTTGTTGTACTGGTGTTGATTTCCATTTCCTCTGTTTCTGTACTGTTATTGTTGCCTTCCGATTCATTGGTGTAAGATTTCATAGTGTTCTGTTTCTTTTTCATCCTAATTCTCCCTTCTGCGTTCCTCCCAGTAGTCGTTGCGGTAACTGGCGGTTGGAGGGCTGGAAACTCTTCTGGTTCAGTTGTTTGTGGTTCGTTTACTGTTTGGCCGGTAGCTCGAGAGTCCTGTGTTGTGAGCTTAGGAATGGCTACTGCCACAGGTGTTATGGAGCCTCCTGCTCTTTCTGCAAGGGTCCTATTAGGACAAATATCTATTTTATGGGATGTGTTCCCACATTTACGGCACGGTGACTCACATTGATTCAATGTGTGTTCTGTCGATAAGCAGTTGCGGCATGTGTTGTTTTTCGGGCAGTGAGCGCTAAGGTGACCCAAAGCGGTGCACCGAAAACATTGTTTTCTTACGCCTGGATAATTGACTATTACTCTTGCTGAGCCTAAAAAAATCAAGTTGGGGACCTCGGTTTTCATCTCGATTGAAATGCTCACTTCCCCTGATTTCCACTCTGGGATATCCGCGTCTTGTCCGAATGTTACGTTTCGGACAGTCCCCCACTTGGAGAAAATGGTTTTAATGATTTCCTCCCCTTTCTCTAGATATTCGAGTGGAAACCTGTCAATTTTTATGGATTTTAAAATACTTCCGACTAGGAAGGGTAGGTATTTTTTCCCTTCACATTCTACACCCTTAAGGAGCGTTTCTCTTGTTTCTATGTTGTTTGTTACTACTTGGAATCTACCCCCCCCGTAAGGGGTAAGCCCATAAATACTTTCTGCTTTGACGACTTTGAGAAGAGCTCTCACAAACGTCGCTTTGTCGATGTTTGGGTCAATTTCGATCCCGAGAGTACGAACTCTTGGCAAGAATTTCGACATTGTTTAAAAGCAAATACCTTACCAACGGAATAGCAAATTTCAGTCCCCAAAAGGAAATACCCTAAAACGGACCTGCACCGATTGGAACGAGGCCACAAAAAATAAAAACCAACAAAAGAAAAACTAGAAGGGTTCTTACCAAACAATACTGTAATAGGAGCTCTCTCTCGGGATCTGGTAACTGGCAACTGGAATCCAAAAGAAGACTGGATCATGGAGCTTTCTCTCGGGGCCACTAAATCTGGAACTTGAGGTCTCTTCAGTGGGAGCCAGGCCCAAGCTGGGATACCAGGCAGAAGCATTTGCAGGTCATCTCTACCTATAGGAGTTGCCAAATGGTGTGCCACCCATTTTTAATAAATTACTCTGGATTTAGAGAAAGATGTTGAAAGTTTATTTTTCACTTGGTTAGAGTATAATAAATTTAGTTTAATCCTTTATCCAAGTGTGAGCAAACAAAGTTTGCGCCTGAAAGTATCTTCAGGACTGAGGTAAGGTGGTACACACCGGGGCAACTCGTTGCAAAGGTGGAGCAAGCTACCAATACTCCTGTCTCAGTATCTCCTATAATGCAAAACACATCTCCTTACGGATATGTCTAATGTTCTGCATTAAGGGAAGGGCCACTACCCAGACTACTTTCGACCTTTATTGAGGTCTCTTCAGTGGGAGCCAGGCCCAGTTTGCTCACACTTGGATAAAGGATTAAACTAAATTTATTATACTCTAACCAAGTGAAAAATAAACTTTCAACATCTTTCTCTAAATCCAGAGTAATTTATTAAAAATGGGTGGCACACCATTTGGCAACTCCTATAGGTAGAGATGACCTGCAAATGCTTCTGCCTGGTATCCCAGCTTGGGCCTGGCTCCCACTGAAGAGACCTCAATAAAGGTCGAAACTAGTCTGGGTAGTGGCCCTTCCCTTAATGCAGAACATTAGACATATCCGTAAGGAGATGTGTTTTGCATTATAGGAGATACTGAGACAGGAGTATTGGTAGCTTGCTCCACCTTTGCAACGAGTTGCCCCGGTGTGTACCACCTTACCTCAGTCCTGAAGATACTTTCAGGCGCAAACTTTGTTTGCTCACACTTGGATAAAGGATTAAACTAAATTTATTATACTTCACCATCTTGAAGACACTCACCAAATAAATGACTGCCAGTATGGATTCCACCATTGCCGATCAACAGGAGATCTGCTCACATACGTCACCCATCTCTGGATGAAGGCTATGGAGAGGTGTAGCGAATTTCAAGTGGTTGCACTAGATATCTCCAAAGCCTTTGACTGGGTCTGGCACAAAGGCCTACTAGGCAAACTACCATCATTCGGTCTGACCCAGGGCTTTTGTAGGTGGATCGCCAGTTTTCTGTCTGGACTCACACTGTGTGTGATGGTGGACGGCTCCCTATCCTCTCACCACTTAATTAATGCTGGGGTCCCACAAGGTTCTGTCCTCTCAACAACAACCCTCTTCCTGCTAATCAATGACCTACTACTGCAACTGACCTCCAATCCAATACACAGTTTTGCAGACAACAGCACACGACACTCTTCACTTGCATTTGATAAACCTTACCCTACACAACTCACCTCAATCTATAGAACATCAACCACCACGACCCTCAACTCCGATCTCCAAGCCATCCTCCAATGGGGTTCAGATAACCTCATAAATTTCAATGCCAATAAAACCCAGTTCTGTACTATTTCCAATAAAAAAGAACCATCCTTTTGAATGATACCCAAATCTCCAGACAGTTTGAGATCTCACTCCTTGGAATCACCCTCACATCAAACCTCTCCTGGCATAAACATATCTCAAACATTGCATCCTCAGCCTCAAAAAAACTAGGATTCCTCTTTCGCTCAATACGTTACTTCACCCCCGAACAGCTATTAACATTATACAAGTCACAAATCCGCCCAACTATTGAATACTGCTTTCACATATGGGGTGGGGGGCCCCAAAAAGCTCTCTCAAAATGCTCAACTCAATACAGAGGAGAGCAATTAGACTTATCAATGATCCATCCCTTACCAACTCCCTGCCCCTCTTTCACAGACGTATGGTCTCTGCAGTATGTATATTCTATAAATATTTCCATGGGAAATGCTCATCGGAAATATCATCAATAATTCCTCCACTCAGTACTCAACTCATTGGAACACGTACAGCTGCTGCACAACATCCCTTCACAGTTCATCTAGAAACAAACAGAACAAGTTTCTTTTCCTCTTCCTTCATCCCTGAAACTGCTGCACTGTGAAACAGTCTCCCGCCTGTTTCCCAAGGAATACAATTTAAAGTCATTCACATCAAATGTAAACAAATTCCTCCTTTTCCAACCCACCACCCATATATGGTACTAATGTACTATAGGTTGACCAACCAACCTCCTGTGTATGGGCTCAGCATAAAAAAAAAAAAAAAACTACAGTGCCTCATCACTTGTCGGTAATGCGTGATCAATTTGAATAGTTGCAGTTCAAACTAGTAATCAATACATTATTATATTAAATTTTTTTATAACCCATGGATTCTACAAAGCACAGACATAGCTATACGACTGCGTTTAAGTGTAGTGTGATTGAATATGCAAAATAGAATGGCAATAGGGCAGCAAAGCGCCACTTTGAGCCTCTGCCTACAGAAAAAATGGTTGAAGGAAACAACAGCAGCAATTAATAGAAGCAAATTTTAAAAAAACACAATCTCTGCAGAAAACCAGCAAAATGGCCAGAAATTGAAAATGAATTAAAAACTTGGATAATGGATCAAAGATCTGGTTGCTGCGTATCTACAAAAATGATTATTCAACGAGAGAAAATTAGTGACAATAGAAAGAAAGATAATTGAGTTTCACAGATTCATCATAAGTGTTAGAAAAGATGACAATTTTGAACTTTAATATTGAAATTAACAATTCTGAAATTAATATTTATATTAAAAATTTGATGCATAATTCATGGATCTTATACTTCCAAAAATTCAACATGAAAAATGTGATGCATCCAATACAACAGTGCATCTTATAAGGCCAAAAATACGGTATATTGTACAATCCATCCATGAGCAAAAACTCTGGCCAAGAAGACTTCATTATCACAAAGAAAATGAATGACACAAACTACTTTAGAATTAATTAAAAAAAACAAAAACGGAATGACATTAAACAGCAGTACAGAAATCAGAGGATGCATGATATAATTAACTAAATGAACTAAATTTTTATTTATTTATTTATTCATATAGAGTTTCCTCCCTTTTCTCCCCCGTCCCTCATGGGGGGGGTAAGTATTTATGGCTGTAGATCCGTGTGTTTAGGGGGGCCGGTTTGCCTGCTTGCGGGATGATAAACCCCAGATAAACTGGGGGAAAAAACCCTGCTGTCCATGTCCAAGACCAGCTAACTTAAGGATCCTCCTCAGCTATGGCTGAGGAGGATCCTTAAGCTCCTCACGTCGCCGACGGGAATCGAACCCAGGACACTCCTTCCCCAGGCATATGGTTGCGAAGCGCATAGCAACTAGGCTAATCGTGCGGACAATGAACTAAATGATCAGTACTTATGACCGGTGAACTAAAAAGATTACAAATCAAAGGTATAAAATGGCAAGAACTCAGAGCCAAAAATGGAGAAATCTTAATGTGAAAAAACTACTGGTGAACTAATAAAATTCATTGGTAAATCAGTAATTCACTTCACTGGAGATGCTTTGACAAAAATGATAATCTAAAAAGAACTTTCTATCATGTGTAAAAATTTTACAATGCAAGAATTTGAAAGTGCAGAAAAAATCCAAAAGAATGAGAAAGCACCTGGATTGGATTGTATAATGACAGAGCCTATTAAGCATGGAGGAAAAAATAACTTGAAACAAGTACTAAATATCTGCAATATAGCTCTAGCTACATTCAACTGCAGTGGAGGGAAGGCTACCCCCTCCTCAAAAAAAGCAACCTAAACCACCCAGAAAATTACAGAGGAATCGTATTACTTCCTACCACACTAAAAATTTATAATAGAATGTTTCTAAACTGAACCAAACCATAAGTAACACATCTTCTGCTCAAAAAAAAATCATTGCTGAATAAATCCAACTGTTTTAAAATGCTTCTAGAAGGAGCAAGAGGTAAAATTATTCCTTTAATCTTAAACTTCAGATTTCTCAAAAGCCTTCAATTCAATCAACTGACAAAGGCTATTCAAAATTCTCAGTAATATGGAATATTCTTGAAAATAATTAAAGCAATAGCAGAGCCATACTAGAATTACCATAAGGTCAGTGACGAGTTTTCCTTTTTTTTTTTTTTATTATTAATAATACCAGACCTCCATGGAGTTTAAAGACTCATTGGAAGAGGCAAACACTGTTACAAACAAATGACATCAAACCATGCTCTGAACTTATTCGATATCTGCATTCACCACAAATGTCAGGCATTCTACTGACAACACTCTCCCTGCAATGAACCTACTCATACCCTGTCCCTGCTCACACCCTCCTTATACAACTTCTAGGCATGTTCCCTTGTTATACCCCCCCTTTCCCCATTCTACAAAAAATTTCTTCCACATTAACCTGATAACAAAGCAACAGCCACTATCACCTATTTGAAAACCATTTGGACTATATGCACTATATACATGGCCAGTATTAACAAGGCTTTGTAAACTGAATTCCCTCAATCTGTCCTCATATTCCACATTCCAAAGACCAGTAACAACCTTAGTCAGTCTTCTCTGGACCCATTCCAACATATCCTCATCAACATGAAAACCAGGGATCAAATCTGCACACAATAATCATATGAGGCTTGATCAAGGCTTTATACAATGGAATTCTTTACATTGCAATTATACTTGGAATTTCCACTGGAATTCTTCAGAGAATCTTTGGAACCACATAATTTTTATTATTACTTAACTACATTTTCAAACTTACAGAAAATGGGTATGGAATAATTCTTGAAAATTTGACAAGACAAACCCACATAGCAAGTCTCTCTGCTCTGCAGATGATGTCGTGCTAATCAACTCTAACATTCAGACCTCCCTAAACCACCTAAGATAATTTATGTAAACTTGCAGCATTTGATTGGATTGGGTTGACAAAAGTAAAACTAAAGTCCTAAAAAACTGGACAGAAGGTAAAACATTAAGCTAAACAGTTACAATCTACAGATATCAGTTAGGCAGTTATGGAACTGAAGAGCTTTGTGCTTTATTTTCATCATTACTCTAACATACTGAAAATAAACCACAAAGCTCTTCAATTCTATAACTGCCCAATTGATATCTGGAAATCCAAACCATCACAGATACTAAAATTCATCTATACAAAACCATCAGTCAAGCCATATTTACATATGATTCCCAGTTGTGGATCACTACTCAATATGCAGTGATATCAATAAGTTTGGGACAACATGCTGTCGATCAGTATTAGGATATACGAGGTATGGCTATTAAATAACAAGGCTGGTTGCAAAAATGTGTTTATTATTACAATTGTACAACTTAATTGTTATCCCCTTCAACATATTCCCCTCCTCTATCTATACACTGTTGTATACGAATTTTCAATTGTTGGAAGCAGTCCTGCAAGTCATCAGGTGTTATCTGCTTCAGTGGTGCTGCCGTTTTCTCCTTTACCTCATCCACTGACTAGGTGCGCTTCAATGCAGATTTCAACTTTGGAAAAAGATAAAAATCAAGTGGAGCTAAGTTTGCAAGTAGGGTGGATGGACCAACATTGGGATCTTCTTATCAGCTAGATACTGCTTTACAGACAGTGCACTGTGGACTGGAGCATTGTCCTGGTGGAGAATCCAAGTTGTTCTTCCACAGATCAGGTCTCTTCTTTCTCACTCATTCTTTCAGCTTGGTCAGAACCTCAAAGTAATAAAGTTGGTTAACTGTCTAATCCCCCCTGATACCCATTCAACCATTACCCATTTTCAGTCAGTGGATGAGATAAAGGAGAAAACGGCAGCGCTACTGAAGCAGATAACACCTGATGACTTGCAGCACTGCTTCCAACAATGGAAAATTCGTATGCAATGGTGTATAGATAGAGGAGGGGAGTATGTTGAAGGGGATAACAATTAAGTTGTACATTGTAATAATAAACCACATTTTTGCAACCGATCTTATTTAATAGCCACACCTCATACATAGCAAGATCACATTCCTAATACTATCATTCTTGAAAAAAATCAGCAAAGAGCTCTAACAGAAACAATTCAGAAATATCAGCTGAGGTGGTTGAGACACCATCTTAGACATCCACTTTCACCCTATGCTCACAGTGCTGTTGCTCTCTACAGACCAATTAATGGACACAAAGAAAGAAGGCCAAGAAAACAGTTTTGGAAGCATATAAGTAAAATTATTTTTGAAGATGAGATTCATGAACCACCCAACATTTACTAGTTGTCACATAACAAGGCAACTTCTCATCTTCATTAAATAGAATGTTGCTATACACATGTGTATGTGTATATTTACTGTTCATTCTTGAATAAACTATGATGAAGTTTTCTTTGTAAAGTCCAGAAGACTTATTCCCATTTAGAAATACATTCTGTGAAGAAGCTTAGCTTTATTCCACTGAATTCTGTGCTGAATTGTATGCTAGCTTACAAGTTTGTAAGCTAGCATACAGAGAAAGATAGCTCTAGGGAGGTCATTCCAAGTTCCAGGAAGCTGAAGCTGCATAATCTTTGATTTTGAAGAAAGCAAGTTAATTTGTCACCATATCATTTGCATAAAATATTTTTTTTTAGATCTGTTTTCCTGCATCCTATTAATTATGGCACCATTTTTATTCAGCACATCCACAGAATTTCACAATTTTGGAGGATTTTAAAATTAATTACAGCTTATTTCCAAGCTGTCCAATTTCTGATTTTTTGCAGTGACCTTAATGCTTAAGGCATGTGCATTTGATAAATGCTGAAACCAGTTTGAACAGTGACACCTCCCATAATGCATAGTATTATACAGTCATACCCCAAAGTTACGCGGTAGGTGGGACCAACAAAAAGCGCGTAAGTCTAATTCGCGTAACTCGGGTATAATTTTACATACAAACATACAAAATATTAGTTAATTGGGACCAAAGGTTTACAAAAACACCTATATTTTTTAAGAAATATAATCATAATTGTAGTTTTTCGTACATAAAAAAAAAAGAAAGTTATTTCGATGTCAATGGTTTCATAAAATCCAATAGATTCGTCTGACAGCATAATGTCTTTTTCTTCATGCAAAATTTCTTCATAGCAAGTTAATGATTTTTTTATTCCTTACCTTGTGGCTACAATTCGTTCCTCGTTAGAATCTATGTCCTCCAAAATCTGTAAATCTTTCTTTTATAATTGTTCTTACTGTGGATTCCTGTAGATCAAACTTCTTTGCTAGCTCACAAATTTTCATTCCGCCTTCAAAACCTTAATAATGTTTCCAAAGTCAATGTTTTTCTTTTCTTACTAGCTGTAGAAGAATCGGACTTGCTTCCTTTGGATGACATTATTATTTTTTATGTGATAAAATTTTTATCAAGAACATAACATCAAACAATCGCAAGGTTTGTAAACTATAAAAATCGTGTATGAATGGAGACCGTGCAAAACATGTCAGTGCTTGTTCACAGCATGTGCGACACTGGCGAATGCGGCCAGTGCCAGAAAGATACGACTAGTGGTGAGGCATGAAGTGGGATGGGAATACGTACATATATGAAACCGTGTAACTCTGGATTCGCGTAAGTCGGGGTATGACTGTATATGCCAGAAGAAGGTGTGCTTTGCATTATGAGATACTAAAGCAATTGATGCGGAGTCATATTTTCATATACAAGTTGCCAAAAGGTACCACACCTTATTATTAAACTACTCTGGATTAGAGATAGTAGTTGTTGAAAGTTTTTTCACTTGGTTACACTTTATCCAAGCATATAATTTCTTGATATCTTTAGTTTATAATGTAAGCAAGTGAAAAAACTTGCAACAACTACTATCTCTAATCCAGAGTAGTTTAATAATAAGGAGTGATACCTTTTGGCAACTCGTATATGAAAATATGACTTGCATTACTTCAACCATGGTATCACCTCTGGGCCTGGCTCCCACTGAAGAGACCGCAACGAAGGTCAAAACTGGTTGGTGGTTTGATTCAGGGGGAGAAGAGTTTTTGCTCCCTTAAAGTTTTTGCCTTAGGGAGGTTTTGAGCATCCAGGGATTTGGATCTGTTGGGGTGGCCTGTATTAGGGCTTCCTTGGCTGATGCTTCCTAGAATATGAGCAGTTCTGCTTGGTGGTAGGGGAGACTGTCACTGAGCAGATCCACCACTGAGTTAAATGATCACTCAGGTCGCTCACTGTTGGGTGATCTGAGTGATTGCATGAGTTTTTGGAGAGATAACCCCACACTTAAACAGGGAAACCGGTTGGTGGTGGTTTGATTGTGGGGGAGCAGAGTTTTTGCTCCCTTAAGGTTTTTGCCTTAGGTAGCTTTTGAGCATTCAGGGATTTGGATCCATTGGGGTGGCCTGTATTAAGGCTTCCTTGGCTGATGCTTTTCCTGGAATATGAGCAGTTCTACTTGGTGGCAGGGGAGCCTGTCACTGAGCAGAGCCACTGCCAAGTTAAATGATCACTCAGGTCGCTCATTGTTGGGTGATCTGAGTGATTGCACAAGTTTTTGGAGAGGTAACCCTGCACTTAAAAGGGAAAACAATCTGGGTAGTGACCCTTCCCATAATGCATAGCATTATACATGTCCACAAGGAGATGTGCTTTACATTATGGGATACTAAGACAAGTGATGTGAAGTCATACCACCTTTACCACGAGTTGCCCCAGTCCTGAAAATACTTCAGCTGCAAACGTTGTTTGCTTACACTTGGATAAAGGATTAAACCAAGTATATAATTTCTTGGTATCTTTAATTTATAGCATCACTGGCTCTATCACTAATAACCCTTCTCAGCTTCACATCATCTACAAGCAACTGGATATCTCCTCACCCACCCAAAATCTGATCTTTCTAGTGACATAAAGGCTAAACAGTAGAGGTCCCAGTTCTGAATCCTGTGGAACACCCCCACTTGCGACCTACTTCTTCCCTGACACTGTACCTTTCCCTTATTCATAATCCTCTGATATCTATTGGATAGCTAATCTCCAATTCGTTTCACTAACCTGATATCCAAACCCATATGCTGCAACTTAAATATCAGCTTATCATGTGGTGCCTTTTCAAATTCTTTTGTAATATTCAAAAAAGATGGCAGTATATGCCTTTCCTTCATCAATCATTCTTGCTATTTTATAATCAGATTACTAAAACAAGAGCATCCCTCAACAAATCCATACTGACCCTCGCAGATAACGTTACCCTCATTTGCCCAATGTTGTATATGATCTCTCACTAATTTATCCAAAATCTTGACAACTACAGAAGAAATATAAACTAGTCCATAATTTGATCCATCCCTTATACCACCACTCTTATGCAATAGCCCTATCTTATCATCCTACCACTCCTTAGGCACCTTTCCCATAGCTAGACTCTCACTGAAAAGTGATATTGCCATGGCTACATTCTCTATCATTCTTCCAAGCAATCTCTGATATTCTATTTTGCACACCATGAATCGCTAAATCTCAATGCATTAAACCTTTCATCTGTTCATTCCTTACTCACCTGCATCTCTCACTCTCTCTCTCCTCCGACATTTTCTCTCCTTATACTTTCTTACCTGCCTTCCTCTAATTTCCTCATCTCTTGTTTCTGCACTGCTGTCTTCCTCTAATTCTATCCTCCTATCATTTGCATAATTCTCCTCACCCCACTCTTGTTTTGCCTAACATCAGTTAGCTTTCCTAGTCTCTTTCTTCACACTTCTCAACTCATTTTTCGTATCTTCCACTCCTTCTCTCAATCTTCTTCTTCATCCTATAGACCACAAAGTACCATTAGAATAGATGTTAGAAAATATTCCTCACAGAAATCTTCCACTCAATCCTTGAATGACACTTTGCCTTCAGCTCTGTAAGTGAAGTACTTTCCAATTTTTTATATTGTCTATCCAGTTTATTCTAGGTCTGCCTCTTTTTTCAAGTTCCTGGAATAAGCTCTTCAAGAATTTGCATTGGGAGATCATTTGATCTGCTGATATATAACTAAGCCACATAGTTGTTTTCTACAAATCTTAGTTATGATGTATCTCTTGGACCAGCAAAAGAACGGATTCTTTATCTTGCTTCAAAATTTATGATGTTACCAATGATAACTTAAAGGAGGTGAATCATGATGCACCTGTGACTTCTTTTTTTATAATTCCTTATAGGTGGAGTTTCCAGAAATATCAGCAAAGATACTCCAAAGTTATGGGTTGAAAACAGAAGAGAATTCTGTTTGAAGAAACTAATGGCTGCATTAGTTTCTTCAAACAGCAGAGAGGTTACAATGTTAGCAATGATCTGTTCTTGGAGTAATGCAAAGCTAGCATGTCTATAGATTCAAGGGCTCTAGCAAAGTGAATTTTAACTTTTAACTTTACACAAGTAGGTATAATTCCTGTGCCACTACATCTTTTACAGATATATAAATATCTAGAGGAAGGTTGTGAGATCTGCAGCCCCTGACACTGGATATTGCCACTGGATATAGGCATGATGCGGCTGATATCCTTAAGCCTTTGGTATCTAAGAAATGTACCCAAAAGACAACTCTACATGCTCTATAAATTACACAAAGACAAAAAATGTAGCAAATACTAAAACTGATAAAAGAAATGCCACTATGGTCCGAATATCAATGAATATAATCATAAAATAAATGGATTGCTCAAAGTCTGGACCACTTACAAAGTGGTGCAGTCTTTGAGCATAACGACCCCCCCCCCCACTAAATGAGTTATTGAAAATATCACATCTTAGTCTCCTGAATTAACTAAAAAAACCCAAACGCTTAGTCCCCCACCCCCAGATATAGTGTTTATCCAAAATTCATAAATGAATAACCCTCAATGTCCTATAAGTAGATAATGCTGACTCTCTCATCTTGAAACTAGCCAAAATTTTCACCCCCCTCCTTACTGGTCATACTTCATCTTATATAAAAAATTCTGTCCACTTCAAATCTTTAATCCAAAATTTTGACATAATTTCTTTATTCAAAATATCCCTATTTCTGACATCTTATCTTTACATAAAATGTTTTCTTCCCTGAATGCTTTGGCCATGCTTCTTTTTTCAACAACAGGCTACATTAGGTGATTGGTAGTAGAGGGTCGGTGCGGTAGTAGAGATGGAGTGTTGTATAGTGGGTGTCCTCCTGCGATGAGTCTTCGGACTCCTTGGAAGTGTCACGAATAATAATAATAATTAGGTAACAAGTTTACCATAGTAAAAATTTATCAAAGGAAATTCTCCATCAAATTTCCTTTAAATTGTATTCAAAGGAGGAGCATTGTTATTATTATTTTTAATAATCCACTGAAATACTGAATTATACATAAGGCTCTAGATATGTCATAACAAACAAAAAAAGGCAGAAAGTAGAAAAGTATAAGTTTATTATTAAGATGCCAAGAAATTATATTCTTGGTTTAATCCTTTATCGAAGTGTAAGCAAACAAAATTTGCACGTAAAGTAATTTCACAACTGGGCAACATGTATATAGAGGCTAATGACTTCACATCACTTGCCTTAGTATCCCATAATGCAATGCACATATCCTTACAGACATGTCTGTAAGGATATGTGCTTTAGTCGCTTTATGACAATCCACACATGATGCTTCTCAATTATGACCAATGCCCATTCACACAATGCTGCATTCACTCATACAACACTTTTTAATTTGACCAACACATTTATATGAAGTTTTAGTGAATGATGCTGCTGAATCAGCCAATGTATTTGTGAACTCAGTGCATTTAAGATATCGTCGCTTGTTACATCTCTCTCTCTCTGTTTTGGTGTTTCTCTGTGGATTTTAAATTATTACTACTACTATTATTGTATGGGCACCTACATGGAGTCTGAAGACTCACAATGTATCATATCTATTTATAACTATTATTTTATTTTATTCTTAATAATAATGGCAGATAAAATTCAAAGTAAGGGTGCTATTGCTCTAGTGAAAAACAAAGATGTGTAAATTTTTACATCTTCTTTTCTACATTAGATATTAAAATAAAATTATTAAATTTAGTGACAATGATTTTAAAGTAAGTCATCAAACATGTTTGATGACTTACCTTGCAATACTGTTGTAAAAAAAAAAAAAAAAAAGATAAAGTTCTAAGTGAAGTGAAACATGCTATGCTAGTTACAGTTATCCATAAATGTAACAATTACTGAAATGGTAAAAATTTAATGGTATAGATCAGGGTTTCTCAAACTTTTCCTACGAGAGAACACTTCACAAATCCTGAAATTTTATGGAACACCTTGGTTAGAGTCGAGTATCATTGTCTCGTATTCAATGTAAAGCTAAGTGCACACTATTGCAGGCTATATTGCATTGCAAAAATGCGACAGTACAGGTGTGCTAGGCTGTAGCATATCGCATTGACCTTGCTTGTGACCGCACGTTTCCTAGAATAGATACCTCCATACTTCACTCGCGCTTGGAGGTGTCGACAACCTCAGGCGGCTGAGTCAAGGCCAGCGCGCACTGGCCTTAATAGCACAATCCACACGCAAAGTGAGGAGCATCTGATTTTCAAACATGTTTGAACTTGTTGCAGCATTTAAAACCATTCCAGGCTCATATTAATTTTGATAATTTTTCATGGAACACTTATTCATTTTCCGCAGAACATAGTTTGGGATATGCTGGTATAGACTGATGACAAATTGGTTAGCATGTTCCCTTAAAACAAACAATTCAGAATAACTTTTTCAGTCTCAAAAAAGTTATTCTAAATTTTCTGCATATCTGATGTAAATAAGTGCTTTATTTATATCATTTACACATGTATTGCTGTTTAAAATGTTATTAAACCATTATATGCATTACAATGGAGGAGAAAAAAGGTAGTGATTCGCTATATGACAGTGCTCTGGAACCTCGAGTGTCATATGCCTGTATACTCCTCATAAAGAAATTATTGTTTGTTTATGCTAGTGATGAAAAGGAGAATATAAATTTTTGTTAAGCAGTTTGATACTATCCAACCCAGCAGAAAACTCTTGCAAGAGTTTTAAGCAGGTGATACTATCCAACCCAGCAGAAAAGTCTTGCAACAAATTTCTTTATGGCATAAAGTTCCTGAATCTGTTGTGATGGCTGAAGTATCTATTCAGAAGGCATTTTGAAGAAAATGGCTTGTTAAGCTTAATTCCCAACACAGAAGGAACATGAAATATGCTTAAGACAGAGAAAAAAATAGGTAAAAAATAAAACCATTGATGTAAAGTAAGCTAACTTCTCACAGTCCTTCCTCAGCAACTAAATAACTTATAATCTACCTTATCAGCTCTTCATAATGATAATCAGCATCAAAACAATACTTACCAATTGTGAAAAGTTTGCTTTCTAGAATAGAATTCATGTTACAGAACTCACCAGCAAACTGCTGGTACATTCTATAGCATGAATGCTATTTAAACTCTGTGTAGCATGTTTGGTACATAGAGCTTAATATAATTTATCTCAAAACAGAATACAGTCAAACAGCAGTCAGCAGCTAAAATATGATGCTAGTCAATTCATCATGCATTAATGTCTCTAATTTTTCTCCTCTTCTCATTTGTACTGATCACTGCAGTATAGCAGAACAATAATGATTATTTTCTTGGGCATCTCCATGGAGAAGACTCATTGTGGTTCAAGGTTAACAAGTTCAAGGTTAACTAACCGTTAACCCATACCACTCACTTACTATCTTCCAGGCAAAAAAATACTTCTAATACTTAAAAGTAGATTTTTAAATGACATACAAAACATGACTGCCTATCAACTAGTCTTAATTCACAGGCCTTCAATCTATCCATGCAGGAAGTATTCTGTAGACCTATCCCAATCTTGATCACTCATCAGTGAATCCTCTCCACCATTTCATCATCCCTAAGAAATCCAGACAATCAGATCTGTATGTGGTAGTCAAGATGTGGTCTTATTAAAGCCTTAAAAAGAGGAATAATAACCTCACTATTCGTTTGTCAGGCTCTTCAACATTCAAGTAATTTTATGTGCTATTCTGGCCACTTCTGCAATATGTCCTCTAAACTTCAACTCTATGTTTCTACAACTTCGGATTAGATGTGTCAGTCCAATTCCATCAATGCAGTATACAGCTTACAACCACTTCATCCCAAAGTGCATTATCTTACACTAGGCTACATTAAACTAGCCATTATCCTTTCCCCATACTGCTAGTCTATTTAAGTCACCATGCTGGATTTCTATATCATCTTCATTGACTACTGCCCTTGTAAGCACCTCCAATTCATCTACTTCTATTCTCAAATCAGTCACTGTCACATCTGGTATTGCAATATCTTTGACTGGATGGTGCACCTTTGCAAAATGATCATCTCAATAACTCACATATTTCATCTGTTTCTCTTTCCTTCTTACCGCTAACACTTCTTAAAGTCATTCTTCCTTTTATTTGCCATTTAGCAAAAATACTCTTTAGGATTTATTTCATTTGGCCACATCAGCTAGCTTCCTCTCATAATTAGCTTTGATCTTCCTTACCATACAGGTTACCCTTCTTGCCCGTCTTGTGCTGCTCGTGGCATGCTGATCACCTTTATCTTTATACTCCCTCCATGACTTTTTCTTTTTGTGCAATCCTCCTTAATGATGCTGCTCACCTATTTAACTCTTACCTCATGTATCCTCTTGACTTTGAGTATACAACCTGATTACTGGTTTCTTCAAACATCTCTAGATGATTTCCTATGCAATGTAATTAACATTACTTACCCTCTAGATATTTATGCCATGGTACTGCTCCAAGAAGGCTTTTCAGTCTCTCACAGTCACCTGCTTTGCGACTGTGAGAGATACACTTTATGAACTGAAAATCCTGCATGAATGGCAATCTCCTAGGTCAATATCATAAGTATCACAAAGTTGCAAATGTGGCAACTTTGATTACTACTAAGTTATGATACTATCATCAAATCCAGCACTCTTGAACCCAAGTTCCTCCAACACATGCTGTCTTAGGTTATCTCCTAGCAGCTATATAATTTCCACTTCTTTCCCTCACTGTATTGACCATTCCTCCTTCAAATCTGTCCCCATAATTGAAGCCACCCATAATAATTATTTGCCCTGTACTAATCTACCAAGCAACCATCTGAATGACAAAAGGTGGAAAAATGTGGGTGAGAATATCAGTGAGGTTGCTGTTGAAAGTAACGTGTAATTAATTAAATAATAAATTAACTGGTTGGGTTAAATATTTGCGTTGATGATAAATGAATACATGGCTTCTTTTAAGGTTAGTACAATAATCAAGGTTCTCATACATATTAAAGTTTGCTTTTCTATATTATTTTATTTTATTTTTATTTTTTTTCAAACAAAGAAAAGTCAAGGATGAGGTATTTTAGATTGATTGTTATTATGAAATCAATACTGTTAGAAAGACAGAAAATTACATCACACAAAAATATTTTTAATAACAATTGATTTCTAATAATATAGCAAGTAATATGCAGTTGTACTGCTGTAATGTAGCATACTTAAACTGTATCATTCTTTTAATTGGATAAGAACTCTGAAACAGCATTTTGATTTAGTAAGAAAACTTATAGCTAAAATACAGCAGCAAACTACAGGAAGCAAATTTTAATTTACATTTCCAAATCATCATCTACAGTGAAATCTGTGAAGATTGCCACCTAATTTATATGTTTTACAGTTACTAAACGCCAATTAATTTATGTATTACCACTTTCTAACCTGAATTTTGACAACACATCTGATTCTTATCCTGTGATTTTGCACACAGCTAACTCTCTCTCAAACTTGTCTGCTTATGTTAAATCACATAATTGGGAATCCTCCAGGTATTATTTCATGTTGAGCTGGAGAAGAATCTTGATGCGACAGGAATTTTTGAGATTAAGAATAACAAACAACCAGAACCTGAACCTATAACAGCTGAAGTGGCTCTAGGAAGTCTGTAGTGTGACCTTGAAATGTACATATAAAAACATGCAGGTAAAGTAACAATTATCTGGATGTATATGGCATTCTAGTGAATCAAAAAGTTGCATTATGCATACTATACCCATCTATCCAATAATCCAGATTCCATGATTAGGAGTTTCAAGCAATTTAATGCAGCTAGCCTGTCATTCTTCTGCTGCATCTGTCTCTAAGAGTATTTTAAGTCTGTAGATATGTGTGTGTGTGTGTTGATGGAGCCAGTTTCCCTGTATGAGGAATGATAAACCTGAGTTTCTGGGAAGTAAATCCTTCCACTTCCATATGAGACCAGCTGACTTATCTTCAGTTCAAAAGACTGGAGAAAGTTTTCATAGAAGAGATTCAAACCCAGGTCTTTCCAATTAAAAGGCTTTCTCTATATTAATTTAAATATGGAGTCTCAACCCATCCATACAGAGACTTAATTTTTAAAAATATCTGTGTGGTGTACAAGTAGGAAAAAAGGCAGTCGAAATTTCTTTTCATTGAACAGAAAAGATACATTTACAACTTAATTCATACATTAATTCCAAAATGATTTTTTTTGTTTAATGGAAACTATAATGATACAATTCTAAAGACTTGAAAGAAAAGACGATTAATGCAATAATGAACGATTTCTTTTCTCTATTTTAGCGTTTTGAAGTTCAAACTACCTGTTTAGTACAAAATTGCCCAGCTATTTTGTACTAAACAAGTGGAAAGTAAATTTTGGGAAGAGTATAAATTCTGGTCACTGAGGTAATTTAAAAATATGGGCTTTGGAGTGCAACTGAAAAGTGAAACTGACAACTGTTTTATCTTTCAAATTTCCAGTATCCAACCAAACATTTGTTTGCTTGGATACTGTCAATGGAATGTGGAGAGCACTGATTGTAAAATGTTTAGACAAATTAGCTGAGCAAATAAAAGGAAGGCGATTCTTTTATTATTCTCAGCAACAAGGAGAATGAATTTATTGAGTTTTGCAGGATAACTATATCAAGCAGCATATGATGGAAGTGACACGAGGTTTTTGTGTGTTGGATTTGGTGATATCCTCACAGGATGTGGTTGTGAATAAGGTATTAATACTGCCACCTGTTGGCAAGAGTGATCAAGAGGTATTGTTTGGAAGGTAGTCAAACAAGAAAAAGTTATCAAGAAGATATGTGGCACTATACGGTGGGTGATTATGAAAAGTTCCATAGTCAACCAGCATAATACACTGGGTTCATTAGTTGTGCAGAAAAGATGTTGAGAGAGAGCATTGGAAATGATAAGGTAATATCTGACACAAACAATGCATAACTGCATACAAGAGCTGAGCAAATAAATATGGTAGGAGTGAGGTAAATGAAGAGTGAAATCAAGAAATGGTGTTGCAAATGAAGTTATGGAGTAGGTACAAGACAGTTTCATGTATCTGCTCATGTAGTGAGCAGATACATGAAGTACATAAACTGCAGACAAGAAAAGTGACAAACATGGTTAAAAAATAAAAAATAGAATATGAGAAAATATTGGCATGTCTGGTCAATACTAATCCAAGGGTACCTTTCAGCTATGTAACAAGCAAGAGGAAAAATAATTATATCAGGTTGACATTGGTGGATAGTTATAGTTATGCAGAGTAACCATAGCAAATGATATAGCGGAATTATTTAATGAACAATTCAATAGTGTATATCATACTGGTGTAAACGATTCTATGCAACCTGTAGAAGGGAGACAAGGATTAGGAGAATTAAAGATGAAATTATTAAGGTGTATTAAGCAGGGGCGGCTCGTGCACAGGCACTGCAGCACCCCCCAATTTTTCTCGATATATAATATATTTATATTTGCTTGTAATATTTAATTTTATCATCAACAATCCTATACAATTCTCTAATTTTGTATAAAAAATAATAAAAATCCATCTTGTAGCACTTAGGAAGGCGAAGGACGCTAGCAGCACTGTGTTTACCACAGTGTCACATTGCTATGCGTGCAAGCATATGCACATCACAGTGAGATGCAAGCTATTAGCGTAACGCGGCACTGTCCGTCGCACAGTTCCACTGTTGTTTATATGCAGTTTGCGCCAGTAGTAGAGTATTCATAGTGCTTATCGTGTTTACTCCATCTCTTTAAATATTTGGACATTACAATTAAAGATATAACATTTGTTATAGTTTTTATTTTAGAACATTATTGGAGTTATGATAGTGGATTTTATTTTAAAATAATTTTGAATTATACTAAACTGTATAATTTTATCAATAATACACAATATTTTTTCATGAAACAAAGCAAGAAGAATATATTTTATTTTTAAGTAATTTTGAATTATACCAAACTGTATAATTTTATCAATAATAAACAATATTTTTTCATGTTTAATTTTTACCATAATTTTGATATTTTATCCAAACATGTATACTTACAGTGTGTATATATATATTTCGAAAGTTGCAGCACCCCCACAATTTCAAGCCACGAGTCGCCACTGGTATCAAGTATTGCTTGGATTAGACGTTAATAAGGCTGTGGAAATGGATGACATATCATAATGTATTTTTAAAGAATGTGCAAAAGAGTTAGCCATGCCCTTGAACTGGTTATTTAATGAAAGTCTTTCAGTTGGGAAAGTTCCTAAGGAATGGAAAGAAGGTAAAAGTAATCTCTCTCCACAAGCATGGTTCTAGGACAGAAGTTTCCAATTATAAAAGAGAGACATATCTGTATATCTGCAATTGTCGTCAAAGTGCTGGAGAAATTGGTCAGGAATAGAACACAGGAATGGTCATAAGAGTCTATGATAGTCAGCATGGATCTGTTAAGGTAGGTCTTGTTTAACAATCTACTTACATTTTATAATAAGGTGATGAATGCATTGAAGGGAGATTTGTATACAGTGATTTTCTTGGACTTTGCAAGGGTATTTGATAGATTATCACATGACTGACTGGTGTATAAGCTGCAAAAGATGACTGGATATTGGTTAGATGGATTGAAGATTCGCTTTCTGAAAGATACCAGCAAGTTGTATATGATGGAGCGGTCTCATAAAGGAAGGTGACTAATGTTATGCCTCAGGGTTCTTGGGCCCTGCCGTTTAATGTATTTGTTAATAATATTTCATGTGGATTAACTGGTGGGGGGGGGGGGTCCTCAAATGTCTGCTGATGATGCAAAGTTAGGTAGAATTATTAGAAGTGTTGCTGATGTTAATTCTCTATTGGAAGATCTGAACAGACTCTTTGCTTGGACAGATGAGTGAGGTTATAGCTTTAATAAATACAAGGTGTTACTTTGGGGTACAGAGATATAAGGCTATATACTGTATTGATGGAGCTGTATGTACTTCAGGAAGTGGATGAGATTCAGGATCTTGTGATAATGGTAGACAGTTGACTAAAGTTCTGAGGGTACATTGCAAGTGTTGCAAGACTGTAGACTGTATTGCTGCTACGATAAAAAGTACATTGACATGTAGGGATAAGGAGGTGGTGGTTAGGCATTGTTGTATTATGGTTAAATATGATTGTGTTATACTTCTCAAGATTTGGGAAATTTTAATTCTTAGGCCTCCTTCCCAACAACTAAGGCTAGCCAACAGCTCCAATAGAGGGTGATCCTCATAGGACTTTAAGCTTAAAATAGTGGAATTTCTTTAATTATTGTTGTATGTGTTATTGTGTTAAATGTTACAATAAATTATAATATTAAAATTGCAATAACACACACGAAAAAATACACACAACATTTCAAGTCTAAAGTCCTATGCCTCTGAAAAGTGTCCTCTATAGCTGTTGGGTGGAAGGCTAAGAATTAAAGTTTCCCAAATCTTAGAACATTTTTAAAAAAATTTTAAATTTTTTTTAAATTAAAAAAAAAAAACTTAATCTAAATCAAAAGAACTTCAAGGAAGCAGCAATAATGGCCATGGGAATATTTAATGTGAAGTTGATGTAAGCAGGAATTTTAGATATTTAGTGGGATGCTGCTATATTCCAGGGAATGTAATAGGAGAAAATTCTGAAATGTTCATGCAATTCAGACTGTGAGTAACAGACAGCTGATAACAATTTCTTCCAATTTCTAAATAAATATGGTTGTGCTAAACTTCCCAAGATTTGGGAAGTTTTAATTCTTAGGCCTCCCAGCCAAGCTATGGCTACTTTAGGCTTGAAATAGTCTAATTTCTTGTTGTGTGTTATTACAATTTTAATATCATATTCCTGAAGATGTCTCTGTGACTGAGACGAAATTAGAATGATTAAACCTGTTGTTTAATTATTTCTCTGTACTGTATTCATTCCATTAAATGTAACTATGTGATGAGCAGCTAGTTGCCAATCACAGAAGAGCCAGCCCAAGAATGAGTGACTTTAATTGGCACCTGGAGAGGAGTATTGCAGACAACAGCTGCTATCCTGTTGTCCCTAACCCCTACACTATATAATGTCTGAAATAGTGCAAGCCCTATGGCAAATTTTGTCGAGTTTATGGGATGAAAAACCTGAGTTGGAGAAAAAAAAGCCATTGCTCATGCCAGAGATTGACTAAATTGGAAAGCAGCTGGGAAAATGGCTTAGAAAAGTTCCAACAGTCTTTCTTTCTTTCTTTGTACAGCTTAGAGTTATGGTTGCAAACACCATTTCCAGAGGGTTACACTACGGCCAGTTTGACAATTATAAAATTCCATTTTTATAATTGCTTTTCTTCAGTCATTCTATGGAAGGAAAAAGTGCAAGAAAGAAACAGAGTGCTTGTTACTGTAGCATAAAGGAAATCAGCAACATCATTATATGAAACTTTTTCCACATTCAACTCTGATTTCATAACACTTGACCAAAGAGTAATAATGGGCTGATTGTGCAACTTCCCAAATATGAAACTTAAAAATTACACTCTTCTTAAACAGTATTACTTCCTTTCACACAGTTGCTTTCAGAGCTATATTAATTAATTAATTAATTAATTAAAGCCCATAACTTATGAATTAATTATCAGTTATCAGCCTAAGTTAATTCAAATATGTTTTAAGTTATAAAGTCTGATGTCGTCAGGGGCGAATTCTCCATGCTTGCTGCACAAGCTCATTAATTGACAAAGAAGTAATATTGATTTGTTAATAAATGCATGCATTTATAAGCATTCCATTTTGGCTTTTATTTTTGTAAACAGAAGACGTCTTAAGCTTGGGCGGAAATAACTGAGCTTTGCGTTTTGTGTATCGAAGGCCGATGCTTGCTTGTCTAGTCAAAGCTACCTTGACTTGCTCGGTTGTAGGAATTTCCAGCTCTTCGCAGCAGCACTGTGATTTCATGTGTGTGCATAGCCATTTCACGTCATCTCACTCTGTTGCTTAAACACAGGCCATATGCAGTCAACGTAGATCTAGCCAGTGAGCTTCAGCCAACCTTTACAAGTGTGCGTGTTGCTTGGGAAAATTAAGTTACGACCAACTTTTTATGATGATGTTATTGACCACTTCATAAAGAAGAACCGTAGGGTAGAATATGTATTCAAGTAGCTAAATTGAAAAAGATAGAATATCATTTGTAAAATAAATATTGTATTTGTATGATTAAATGTATGATAAATGGTCAGTAATTCATTATTCTGCTAATCAGACTTCAATCACACCTCTCACTCCCTAATTGATAACAAGAGCAAGCATGAATTTCAAGACCAGCATTCGCCCCTGGATGTCGTCCTTATTTTATATTACCTGTTTATTTTCATTGTACTTCATTTTTATTCCACGTAGAACTTCAAGGAAGCAGCAATAATGGCCATGGGAACATTTAATGTGAAGTTGATGTAAGCAGGAATGCTGCTATATTCCAGAGAATGTGAGAGGAGATAATTCTGAAATGTTCATGCAATTCAGACTGGTGAGTAACAGACAGCTGATAACAATGGGTGGCTTTAACTATGGAAGTATTGATTGGAAGAAGGAAAGAACATATATACTGAAAGAGAATGAATTAAAATTCCTTGAATAGCTTAGGGATAACTATCTGACAAAACATGTGGAGGTATCAGTGCATGTAGTGTTCGATTTAGTAACAACAACTCATATGATGATATCACCATGATGCCACCAACTGATGAAAGATCATGCAGTTTTAACATAACAGTGTACATAATCTGTTATTAAACATAAGAGATATATTACAGAGCAGAAGACTAATACAAACTAAGGAATTAGATGGATAATCTACCATAGTATGATCAATTGAAGGAGAGAGAAATCACTAGTGCCTGGAACTTTGTTCGAGATCAGTTACTAATGGCAATTTCTAATGTTAGGAGGATAATTGGAGTGGGGATAAATGGATGAATAATGGAATTCTGGAGGAGAAGAAAGAAGATATTATGGAGAAGATATAAAGAACAGGATATCCGTCAGCAACATAAGGACTAGTGTTGACGCCTCACTCTACACTACTCAAGACTACAAGAATCTGTCTGATTCACCATTTAGAACTCATTTTTTAGGTCTGTTAATTGCATGTGTTCTCTGACTGATCTACTGTGTAGATTTACAGAATAGAAAGATCATACAAATTTCTAGGAGAACAACATTTCTACTTCCATATGAAATAGGCTAATTTACCTTCAGTTTAAAAAGTCCATAATAAACTTAGGTTCTTTTCATTATGACAAGAACTGAACTCAGGTCTTTTCTAATCAAAGGAAGTCTGTCTCTTCTTTCTTCTAACTGAATGTATCATGGAGGTGCTAGCATTTATATTTATATAAGGCACAGTCTAAGGTGAAGAGTGTAGTGAGGAAGGAGAAATTCTATAGTTATGTGACTAGTAAAAGAAAGGGTGAATGTGGAAGACTTTAGTTACTGGTGATGGCACATGGACATCCACTCAAGTTTACAGTAAATGTTCAATAAGTATTTCGTGAGTATTTCAAGTTGGGAACTTGAGAGTTGTGTGCACAGTGAGAAAAAAAAAGAGATGCTAGCAGTTCAGAAATGCAGTGTTTGAAATTTTAAATAAGCTTAATATGGCAACAGGGAAAGTCCTAGAAGAAAAGAAAGAGGAAAAAGGATTTTTTATTGTGCCAGAACACAATAAAAAATTCAAGTTAGTGGCATCAAACCATAGGCCAGTTTACGTATCAGGTATGGTGGTGAGATGTTAGATTTAGATAGAATATAAACTTCAATTGATGAGAACAGAAATCTTTCTAGAAAGCACAGCATTTGTTAAGGGAATAGTTTTGTTTCAGTAGCTTGGTTATGTTTTATCATCATCATCAATAGCTTTCTTCAGTCCACTGCTGGATGAATGCCTCTCCATGCTTCGGCTAATCTTGTCTGTTAACCTCTTCACCTTAAATGCCCATATCATCTTTTTATCTCATCATCCAATTTTACTACTGGTCTACCTGGTTTCCGATAACCAGTTCTTGGTGTCCATTCTGTTGTTCTCTTTGTCCATCTGGTTTCAGACATTCTTATCATTGTCTGCCTAGTGCCATGTATTGCCTTTTATTACTGATGCAATGTCCATTACTTTTGTTTGCTTCCGTATCGAGTATTATACTTTTTCACCTAACCATATTATTTACAAAATGGCTCTCTTTTTGTTTTTTGTTGTGTTGTTTTCAGTTTCTTCAACTATTTTATAGTCAGGCTCCAGGTTTCACAACAGTAGGTCATTGTTGGGAGTAAGCAGTTCTTTTTTTTCTTTCTTTTAAGGTTACATGGGGTCAGTAATCATAGTGAAGAATTTATGGAGACAAAAACACATGCTGGAATATTATTACTTTACTTATAATTAAGCAGTTACTTTATTTATAATTACTTTACTTATAATTAAGCTTTTTTTTTTTTTAAGTAGTTTGATAAATTGCCTTTAAATATATCTCTATAATGGTTAAAAAGTTTCCATCCTGTTATTATTCTAGCTGGAAAAATGGGGTGGGCAATAAAAGTAGCCACTATCAAAGTTATGGATATCTGTAATGATTTGTCCTAGATATTTGAATAAACTATTTCAATCAGTCTTGGATTTATTTCAATTGGTTTTTGTTTTGGAATATTTTCAACTATACACTATTTTTGATTTGTCTATATTTAAATAGAGATCTATCTCCAAACTTACTTCATTTAATAGTATATTTTATACTAGAGTGAAAGTGTATTGTACAGATCAGACATCTATGTTTTGCAAAATATAGATGTCTGATCAATAAATACATGTCAGAGTCATGTATTTATTGAATATATAAAAAGAATCATTTTCTCCCAGTATTATTTTTGACAACACTCAAATTTCCAGACAAGATGAGATTTCTCTTCTTGGAATTACTCTGACATCAAGTCTCCTGGCATAAACACATCACAACTATTGCGTCCTCAGCTTCTAAAAAAATTAGGATTTCTCTTTTGCTCAGGACATTACTTCACCCCTGAACAGTTGTCAACTTATACAAATCACAAATCCACCAAGTTACTGAATACTGCTCTCACATTTGGAGTGGGCCCCCAAGAGCTTTCTCAAAATACTTGACTCAATACAGAGGATTTAATTGATTAATGATCCATCTCTTACCAACTCCCTCCTCCCACTTTCACACAGATGTTTGGTTTCTGCAATATATGTGTATAAATATTTCCATGACAAATGTTCATCTGAAATAACATCAATAATCCCCCCCACTTAGTACTAAGCCTGTTAGAACCATTGCAGCTGCTGCTCAAACATCCCTTCACAGTGCACCTTGAAACTCACAGAACAAGTTTCTTTTCCTCCTCCTTCCCCATGATGCATTTCCCAAGGTGCACTTGTATAACATACAGGCTTTTAAATCAAATGTAAACAAGTTCCTTCTTTCCCAACCCACTACCCATATATACAATACTTCATTAGTATTGTATATGGGTAATGTATATTGTATATGAGCCCATACACAACCAATGTCTTGTGTATGGGCTCAACATAAAAACTTTACAAAAGTTTGAAAATTTACACAGAAAACAGCAACCGTAATGAGAAGGGCAGACAAGCAGAGATAAGGAGGTGACAGGTGATGTATACAACACTAATCAGACCACATCTAGATTTCTGGGCACAGATCTAGCCACCTAGATATCCAAGTGGTAATGAAACATTAGAAAGAAGGAGTGTGTGTGTAAACAAGTTCCTTCTTTCCCAATCCACTACCCATATATACAATACTTCATTAGTATTGTATATGGGTAATGTATATTGTATATGAGCCCATACACAACTGAATACATTGTGCAAGAGTCCTCTACAGAGCTTCAAGCATATACCAGGAGAAGAGATGATATGATTAATACATACAAGTTGGTGAGAGGGGTCTATAAGATAGATATGGGAGAAAGGTAATATATGTTCTTTGACTCCAGGGGAGGATAGAGGAAGAAATAATACTAATACCATTGGAGAAGTAAATTTATTTTGATACTGTTGTAATCATGTTGAAAAGAAGAAAGCATACCAAAAGTTCCTGGCAAATAAATCAGCTTATGCTCTTAGAGACTACAGAGACAATGAAATGTAAGAAAGCTAGTTTTACAAAGTGTAAAACTAGCTAAATAAAAGTCATGGGAGGACTTTGGCAAGAACATAGAAAATAAATATCAAGAAGGTGGCAAAATATTCTAGAGGTTATTGAAAAAGCTTAGAAATGGAGGAAAGAGTGCTGTAAAATGAGTTAGAGATGATAAAGGTGATATGAAAACTGGAGAAAAAGATATACTTGAAGTATGGAGTAATTACTTCGAAAAATTGCTAAATGAAACAAGCAGAGATAGTACAGTGGTAAAAAACACTCAACAGGCATACAGTCAGGAATACATATCCATACTTGAAGTAGAAAAAGCCATCAAAGGCTTGAAATGTGGAAGTATGGTGGTATAAAAGTCTTACAGTGGCTGCACTGCATAGTTCAGAAAGCCTGGACAGAGGGACGAATTCCCAATGATTGGAGTAGAGCTCTAATAGTACCCATATATAAAAAGGGAAATAAAACTGAATGTGATAATTACAAAGGTATTTCCCTACTGAGTGTTCCTGGAAAGATTTATGCCAGTATATTTGAGAAATGGTTGAGAAGAATTGTGGAAGAAAAGCTTGGTGAAGAACAAGCTGCATTCAGGCCAAATAGAGGCTGTCAGGATCAAATCTTCACTTTACAACAAATAGTGGAGAAATCATGGGAATATCACAAAGATCTGTATTTAAGTTTTGTCGATCCGGAAAAGGCATATGACAAGGTGCCAAGAGAGAAGCTATTCAATACGCTACAGTTATATGGGGCATTACATCAAGCAATACTTAGTCTGTATTTGAGTTGTAAGTCAGCAGTTAGAATTGAAGGAAGTACAGAAAGATGGTTTAATGTTAAGTCTGACAAGGATGTACATTATCCCCTCTGTTATTCATTATCTATGTTGCCAGCAAAGTGTGAAAAGCAGGCATTGTATAGAATGCGTAACGTTTTTAGGGAAAGTATGAAATGTCTGTTTTATTTTAATATTTTAGATACTTTCCCTAGGCATTGTATAGAATACCTAGGCATTATATAGAATGACAAATACTATTTCGGCAAAGTATGAAAAAGGCTTTTATTGAAAAGATGCATGTGAAAATGTAAGATACCGGATTTTCCTATAAAAAGAGAAAAAGACTAGTGCTGAACTACTTGTTGCTACAAGGTAGACTGGAATGACATTTTGAATTGCGCTTAACTGCCGTTTTCATACAAAAGCAGTTCAAATTTCGGCACTTAGTCTTGCAAATACACCTCACGAACCCTTGGTCGCTACCCGTGGACCAAGTGGAAGCGGCTGACCGGAGAGCTATTTCGTGGTCAGGAATGTCTCCAACTCTCAGTAAGTCCTTGGGACATAAAGTGAATAGTGATCTGGCATAGAGTTGGTTTAAAATTCCTTCAGCAGTTCCAAGCCGGCAAAAACCATTGTCTGTCACACTCATAACAACCGCCATCAGATTGCACGAGTCACCCCGTCCCTTGTCAACATCTGGGATAGGAACTCGTGCAGTGGCCCCCAAAGGTGCAGGAGGAAATTTTTTGTCTGAATTCATTTTAATTTTTTTGGCCTGTATTTCCAGATTCAATTTAGATCGAATTTTACCTTCAACAGCATTCTCAATATTGAAGCAAAGAACACACAAAATATTAACATCATAACCTCTTTTCTCACTTGCATCATCTTAACTCTCATGTCCACAGGCGGCATGAACGTTTCGGTGACAGTTTCTGCACGTATGGGAACCACTGGTTACCTTCAAACAGACGATGCAAGTGAAAAAATAGAAGGTTATAATGTTAATATTTTGTGTACTCTTTACTTTAATATTGAGAATGCTGTCAAAGGTAAAATTCGATCTAAATTGAATCTGGAAATACAATACTCTTTTTCTTGGAAAGGGGGATCTGTTTCTTCTTGTATTGTTTGAATGTTTTCCATCATTTTTTCCAGTTGCTCCTCAGTCTGTATGTCTTGTAAAACATCTTTGGGTAAGGAAGACGTTGTGAGACCCACTTTAGCTTTGCAGCCAAAGAGAGCTTCATATGGTGTTCTCTTAATCCCAGAACAAAATGCTCTGTTATAAGTTGCATGAAACGTAGGTCCTCACTCCATCAATCAGTTTTTTCATCTTGCATCCACGTACACAGCATATTTTCAATGTTCTGATTAGCTCTTTCGACACATCCTTGGCTTTGTGAGTGGCGAGGCTTGCCATGAACGATCTTCAAAGTCGGCCAGTACTCCCTTTAGGCTTCTCACCACATTATTAGCAAATTTTCTGCCATTGTCGGATTTTAGAATCGATGGTGCTCCAAGCAACGTAAATATGTCCACGTGGTTATATGCGACTTCTTCAAAGACAGCGGAAGAAGTTCTCAGATCCTTGAGAACCACAAACTTAGTGAGATGATCTTGGTATACCATTATAAACTTGTATTCCCTGCAGTCCAGGATGTGACTGCAAATCGATGAGATCGACCTAACAATGGGAATTGAACTCAGAAAAAAACATAGGCTTCACTACAACACCTTTTTGTTTTTTCTGGCACGGCTCACAAAGGTGAATGTGCAGTTCGATGTCATGTCGAGTAATGTTCTTGTACTTGTGTGAGATTTCTTTCAACATTCTATCACGTCCTCCATGGCCAATGGCCAAATGAGCTTCATGAAGTACATTAAATAACTCAGAATCTGTGACGTAAAACTGAATTTCACTGACGTCTTCTTTAACAGGATAAATCAACTTACTTTTGTTTTCTACGACCATCACATCATAGCAATTCAGCAGCCAAAAGTCACGTGGTATCTGCTTAGAAGCCATCTTAGCATTTTTCACATCGTTCACTAACTTTTAGTAGGTAGTTTCGGTTAAAAAAAACGCAGTTTTTCGCAGCATTGGCTCGAACATTAGATAGTTCTTCGTAGAATCCTTGTTGCATGTCAACATGCCGTGATTCCTACCCAGATAATGTAGGTTGCTCAGCCATTTTTTGTGCAGCAAGGCGAGCGTCGAAAGTCACGTGACTTGCCTTTCCATATTAAAAGTCACTGTCGGGAGTATTTTATACTTTGCTGATTTGCCTTTTGATAAAGACAAAGACAATGAAAATGCCTAGGAAATGTGTGAAAATCTAAGCATTTCACACTTTGACGTCCCACTTTCGGCATTGTATAGAATGCCTAGGCATTCTATACAATGCCTATTTCACACTTTGCCAGTAACATCTATATGGATCACATTATGAAGGAAAGTAGTATTAAACATGATATCAAAATTGGAGATGTTAATGTCAGCTCTTTGCTTTATGCAGATTATGTTATACTTCTAAATAAATCCACTACAAATCTGCAAGATTCCCTGATTAAATTGAATAACTGTTGTAATAGATATGGTATGAAGGTCAGCAATAAAAAGACAAAGACAATGAAAATAAGCAGAATCGTTGAAAATGTCAACTGTGTTGTGAACGGAGAACCTGTGGAACAAGTAAAAAATTTCAGCTACTTAGGCATGATGGTAAATTAAATATGTAAATAGACAACAGAATCAAGAAAGCTGGTATGGTAGGAAGTCAATTGAATAAATTCATATGGAATAAGAGAGAAATTAGTCGTATTCAAGCCAATTTTAACTTATGGATCTGAGAGCTGGGTCAAAAGTAAGACACTTGACCAAAGACTAGAGAACACAGATATGAGAGTCCTGGGAAAGATTAGAATCGTGAACAGATGGCATCAATAGCAATATCATATTAAAAACAAGGATATTAGGAAAGAACTTGACATTGTCAGCATCCAGGAATGTGTTAGCAGAGCTAATCTCAGGTGGTATGGTCACTTAAACAGAATGGGTGAGGAAAGATTAGAAAAACAAGTGTTCTCTGCCAGGTTGGCAGGATAACGACCCAGAGGAAGACCAAGATATAGGTGGATTGATACGGTACAATGTGCCTTAGACGAAAGAAATATAAGATCTGATAATGTTGGAGTCTTGACAAGTAACAGACTGATTTGAAGGAAAACTGTAGATAGGAAGTTAGTAATGGTGTAAATTTTTCATGTAGTACTTTCAGATCCTGTACACCCCTTAGTTACATGGAAGGAATTTGATGATGATGATGTAATCATAAAATTACAACAGTACTGAAATATTCTTTCAATCATAAGATTTGGTTTGTTTCTTTTATTGAAAATAATATATTCCTCAGTATATTTCACTCAGCATCTTAAATAAAAGTTTGCTAATTAATTTTATGCACTATGTAACTTGAGTAAATTTTAAAATGAAAAATGCACTAACCAAATAGTGTAGATAATGGTGAATTGTGTAATTTTCTGCAATGATTCCTCCAACTCTATGGAGGTGACATGTAATAACAATCATTATATATATGTAAAAACATGGAAAATGAGAGAAAGTGGTAGTTGTTTAAAGGTTCAGTATTTAATATTTTGTTCTTGGATGAATTCTTTTCAAATTACTTTTCAAAGACACTTGCACTATGGTTATCACTTGGTTATATTTACAGAAAAGTAAGTCACAGAAGAGTACTTACAGCAATAAGTTTTTTTAATTTCATTATTTCATAAATTTATTGTTACTCCTCAGCATAACTGTAATATCATGATATTACAGTTATGGTGTAATATGATATAATCTTTATCTAACACTTTTACAGTAAGTTATTTTATTTGTTTTTTAAATCTCAGAACCGAAATCTTAACTTACCTAAAATTGGGGCATATTAACTTTTATTCTTCTATTTAATAATTCTTAATACTGACTGATAATGGCAATTATGGAGAATAGGGTTCCATTCTCCATAATTGCCAATTGTATAAGGCCTTGATCATGCTGCATATGAATTACTGCACATAGATTTGGTCATCTGATTTCAAAAGGGTTAAGAGATATTGGAAAGGGTCCAGAGATGAGAGACTAAGTGGTTTACAATCTCTGGGATGTGGATGGGAAGGGGGGGGGGAGATATGACTGATGCTAAAAGTTGGTACAGAATTATTACCAAATTAATGTGGATGAAATTTTTCACAGAATGGAAAGAGGACAAGAGGTGGGAAATAAAGAGCCTGTGATTGGAATGTACTTTCTCAGTGTGGTGAATGCAGAGATATGAACAGGAAGTTATGAAAGGAATAAGTTTTTTTTTCATGGAGAGTGGGTGAATGGTTGGAATACACTTTCTAAGAGTGTGGTGAGCGGAGAGCCAGTGAGTGTATTCAAGGCACGGCATGATGAGCTATGCGACTAACAGTGGGCTGCCATGATTAGCCTTTTTTGACCCTGTGGAGGTCTGATGATGATAATAATAGCAATAATGATAGGTGTCATTAAAGGTCATAGCTCGATAAATAAAAGGAGACCCACATGCATTATGATATAACCAAAAGTCATGCTGGCAGGGGAAGACCCACAATATCTTTGCCAGGAAACTAGGAAGAGGAAAGTAGGATAACTCATAGTCATGATTAACACTGCAATGAAGTGTTATGTATAACTTTGACTTAACATTGTTTTGAGCAGTAAAATGCCATTGCAGTATCTGGCAAGAAGAACAACCGCAACTTAATGGAAAACAAATGAAAGCAGCAGAGGCATTCTGAATATGGCACAGAAGTTTATGGCATTGGTTAGTTCTTTTGAGCAGAAAGTTGTGGAAAGTCTTCCCACTTGATTATAATTTATATTATACTTGGCAGGAAATTATATTCTTTTTTCAATCATATACCCAAGCATAAATGTGGAGTAACTTCTTGACTAGTCCACTTGTATATAAAGACTGTTGACCAAATCAACTGCCTTAGTATTCCATAATGGCAAGAGTTCACCACTCACCAGTTTCGACCTTTACTGAGGTGTCATCAGTAGGAACGAGACCCAAGAAGATATGAAGATTATATGGATGCAGAAGTCATCTTATTATTATTATTAACATCCAACCTCCACAGGGTCAAAGGAGTTATCATGGGAAGTCTATGATCTCTCATGCAAAAAGATCATTGAACCATGCTTTAAACCCATTCACAGTTTCCACACCCACCACACTTGTAAGCAATGCATTCTGCTCACCAATCACTCCATGCAAAGAACCTGCTTCTCACACCCTCTTTATACAGCTTCCAGAAATGGGCATCTAGTTCTATCCTTGCCTTCCTCTACAGGATAAAATATCTCCTCAACATTAATCTGGTAACAACCCTTCACCAACTTATATATATCTCAATCATATCCCCCTCTCCTTCTATTCACAAGGCTCAGCAAGTTACATTCCTTCTATCACTCCTTGTATCTGACATTCCATGGACTTGATACTAACTTAGTAAATGTTCTCTGGACCCTCTCCAGTACATCCCCACCCCCTAAAAACGAGGCAACCAAATCTGTGCACAATAATCCATATGTGGCCTGATCAAAGCCTTATACAGGGGAACTAATAACCTCTTTGCTTCTGCATGTCAATGTCCTCCTCCTTATTGTCATAATCCACTGGGATATTCTTAGAATTTTAATAATGTGACCTCTAAACCCCAAGTCCTTATCCACCATCATTCCCAGATCATTTATCTCCTACACTTCCTTTGAAATTTCTCCACTAGTTGTATACTCTGCATCCCAACCTTGCCTACCAAATTTCAAGACTTCACACTTTGCAACATTAAATTGAAAGCTTCACCCACTCACAATCTATTCAGATTCTCCTGAAAGGTCATAACATCTGTTCTACTTCTCATAACTCTTTTCAACTTTGCATCATCAGCAAACAGCTGCACATCTCCAAAACAGATCCTTGTCACACTCAATTAGTGACCTTCCTCATTTGGAATATCACTCCTCTATACACAACCTGTTGATACCTATCCAACAGCCAATCAGCTATCTAACTTGCTTGTCTGATATCTAATCCCATCTGTTTCAATTAAGCTACTAGCTTTTAATGTGGCAGTTTATCAAAAGCCTTTGAAAAATCCAAGTACACCATATATGCATCTCCTTTATTGAGTGCATTTGTCATCTTGTTGTAATACATAAGCAGATTGCTAAAGTATGGCCTTTCCCCTAACAAACCCATGCTGACTAGAACATAAAGAATACTGCTATTATCAACCCACTTCTTAATCCTAGTCCTCATCTCTAACATTTTAATAACAACCCCAGACACAAAGACTGGCCTATAATTTATAGCCTCAGTCTTATCCTCTCCTTTGTGAAGTGGAAATTTTTCCTATCTTCCATTTCTTGGAATGACCTGTTGCAAGACTCAAGTTAAGCAGTTTTTTTTAAATATTTTTTTTTTATGTTGCTCCCACCAGGAAAGGTTTATTTGTAAACCTTCTGTATTGTGGGCAGACTAAGTACTTTTCTTTCTTTTCTTTTTTTATTGATTTTATATACTTTTATATTTTTTTATTTATTTCTTACATAGTTCAGACATCCTGTTCTGACTAAACATGGAACTTTTTCAAGCCGCCTCAAGCCTCTAGTTGGGTGGTGGTCTCACATCAGGTGATGAAGTTCATCTTCCATCTAAAAACAATCACAAACATTCATGCCCGCAGAGGGATTTGAACCTGCAGCCTGTTGGTTGGAGAGCAGACAGGCTGACCACTTGGTCGGTGCAAGGGCCAAAGGTGCCATTAATTTCATAGAGCATTCCCTCAAGACACGTAGTGATATACCACAAAGTCCTATTGCCTTATTAGCATCAAGTTTACTTAATTCCTTATGTACTTCCTACTCAATCATCATCAGTCCCTCCTCCACCATACCCTCTACACTCCAGCTTCTTATGATGTTGTCTTCGTGAAGATGGACTACATAAACTGATCATTAAATACTTTAACTATATCCTCCATATTGGTTACTAATCTGCCACTGGCATCAATTAGCATCATGCTTCCACAGTTATTTTTCCTTATAATTGCCACACATTGAAAGAGTTCACTAGGATTTTTCTTAGCTTGATTGTCTAATTTCTTCTCATACTGCACTTTTTACCAACTGAGTCAGTCTCTTTCTGGACTACTCTTTGTGGTCATCATGCAATTTGATCATTATGAACATTCATCTTGTGTTACCTCTATATGCCTTCTTCTTCTAGATTTCATGTTTAATCTCTTCATTCATCCATTTTACTCCTAACTTGTTTAGCCTTTTCACCTTTGGAATACACTCAGACATGGCTGCTATTAAACAACTCTTGATCAATGGCCACAGTGTCTGTCTTTTTCCCACTCAACTCCTATTTCCATGCAATAGCTCCCAGTTGACTCCTAAATTCTCCATAATCACCAGCCCTGTAGTTCCACATATATTGCTTCTTTATAGCAGTTCTCTTGTGACTGGCTGCAACAACAGGTGACTTTATGGTCACTCTCACCAACTGGGAGAAAGATTAGACACTCCATTCACAATCGCATCCTCTGATGATGTAACCAGATCTAAGATACAACTATGCCCTCTGTTACATGCTGCCTGAAATTGTTGTCCTTTAAGAACAAGAAATTCATTTAACTTATTCCCTAATGCTATCTTCTTCTTTCCAATGAATATGGTCATAACCGAAATCACCCATAATGATCTATCTTCATTCCCTTGCTCACTAAAACAAGTTGCCTATACATTTCTTTGTCTCCACATCCACATTCCCTGGCCTGTAGAAACTCTCTCAAAAAAGTTGATAGAAACAGAATATCTCTTTCTATCAACTTCCTTTACACCATACTGCTTCAAAACCACTGTTACTTTTTTCTCCTTGTGTAAGCAAATTCTCCTGCTATCATCCACAGCACTCCTCTCCCCTCCCTTCTTGCCTTTCCTATCTTCATGAAAAACATCATATCAGTCAACTGTAAGTGCTATCAGCAGTGGAAGACCAACCACACTCACCAAACGTGACCGTAGGGTATTATGAAAAAAACATGTAAAAACCACCATTCATCAGCTGACACATTGAATGCAGAGTTGACTGCAACATGAATTTGCACAAAAACATTCAGAACCGATACTATGGAAACCTACAACATGTTTCCATAGTAGGACTGCAATATGCAAGTCCCCACATTACCTGAACCAACATGCAGCATCATCTTTAGTAGTGCAAAGAGTGTGTACAGGAATGTGGAAGCTTGGAAAATGTTAGGAGTGACGAATAATGCTACACTCTCCACTGAGCAGATGTATGGGTGTGGTGGATGCCCAGTGAATGCCTCTTACCAAACTGTATAACCCCAACTATGAAATTTGGAGGTGGCAATGTGATGGTATGGTCCTATTTTTCTTGGTTTGGCCTTGGACCTCTGTTTATAGTGCCACGTTCATTGAACTCCAAGAGGTATCTGAAATTCTGGCCAATGCAATGTTTCCTACTTTGTGGTGTTTCTATGGAAATGACCACTGTCTCTTTCAACAAGACAATGCCACGTGTCATAAGGCTGCTGTAACTGCATGGTTTGTTGACATGAACATGCAGTCAAGTGTGTTGACATGAATGTCAACACACTTGACTGGCCTCCACAGAGCCCTTATCTCAACCCTACTGAATATCTGTGGGATGAACTGGAGAGTCAGGTGAGATCGAGGAATATCCATCCCACAACAATATGGGACCTCATTATATGCCTACAGGAAGAATAGTGCAAAATTCCCATTGATCACAACTGTACACTTGTGGAAAGTATGCCCTGATTAACACAGCAAAAGGAGATCCTACATCATATTAAAGTGAGTGCCATGGCTGTTTGTTCCTCACACTATGGTGTTCATTGACTTCTTTCCAAGCAGTGTATCTCATCTCTGCTATTGAGGATAAAAACGAATTATGCTTTGAGCTTGCAAAACTATTTATGGTTCAAAATCACTATGTCTCAGTATACCTGTGTCTGAATTAAAAGCTCTACATAGACTACATAACAATAAAAATCTCACCAATACAAATGATGACATAGAAAATATTACTGTTGTGTTGTTAGACTCCATCAAATGTAAGTATAAAACATATATTCTCTTATGTGATTGAAACACATATGTCATAATCAGCTGGGATCTAATCTATAGGAAGCTGAATAAAGCTTCATTTTTTATTAGATAATGTCATTACTCTCAATACAGATGCTGTTCAAATCTTAGGACCTATCATGCAAGACAAAGGATTATTATTACCGCAGTCCCCCCTTGTCTGTGGGTTCACTATCTGTGGTCAACTCCGGTCCGAAAATATTAAATGGAAAATTCCAGAAATAAACAATTTATAATTACATCAGCAAACATTTCAAAGCCAAATGTTTGTAGAAACTATTAAAGTTTTGTAAGTTGACTTGAGAGTTTACGAGAATACAATCCCTGGCATCCCTGAGTTGCCTTTAGCTACTTAAGTCAAATAGGTAGTGCAAGCTAAGGCAACTCGGAGATCTGAGGATTGTATTCTTTTAAGCTCTCAGGTCAACTTAGGAAACTTTCATAGTTTCTACAAACATTCAACTTTGAAATAATGTTGGATCTAATATCCACTTTTCCGATGTAATTTTACATCGCTGAAATGAAGCCGTATGGTTCTTTCTTTTAGTAATAGACAGTTCAGCTGATCCCAGAAGTAGTCCAACACCAGAACAACTCGTTGCAAAGGTGGAGAAAGCTACATGCACCATGCAGCTTTTCGGAAATCAGGAATATCAGGAATTGAGTGCTGCTCTGAGTAGTTCTCGGTTATCAGATCGACTGTCATGGTATCACAGTGAATGTATTCAAGTAACCCTTATTTTACTTAATAATGGACCCAAAGCACAAGAGTATGATACTGGCAATTCGGATATGCAAAAGAGAAGCTGTAAAGTGCTTCCTTTTAAGTGAAAAAGGTGAAAGTTCTCGACTTCATAAAATAATAAATAAATAAATAATAAAAAAACATGCTGAGGTTGCTAAGATTCTATTCACATTCAGATAACTTTTATTACAGTATGTTGTTATAATTATTCTATTTTATTATTAGTTATTATTGTTAATCTCTCACTGTGCCTAATTAATAAATTAAATTTTATCATAGGTATGTATTTTTGTAAAAAACATAGTGTATATATATATATATATATATATATATAGGGTTTGGTACTATCCATGGTTTCAGATATCTGTGGGGTGTCTTGGAACGTATCCCCTGCAGATAAGAAGGGGGGGGGGACTACTGTACTATTATTTTCCTGACCTACATGGAGTCACAAGGTTCATCATGGGAGGTTAGCACAAAGACTATCATAGCACTCCTTAATCTTATCCACTGTCTGCACATTCATTACCCTCTCAAGCAATGCATTCCATGCTCCTACCATTTTATGATCTTCCTAAACTTCACAATCCCAAATATCTTCAGATTATTGATTGCTAACTATATAGGAAGTCCAACATGCAACATTTCAAAGTTTCCCTTTCTCTTCCATAAGAAATATCTCTGATTTTATTTCAAAAATTAGAGATTTGAAACTTGACTCTTCTGATTTTATGTTAAGCTTTGACATTACCTCACTCTTTATCAGCATTCCTCTAAATGACGCTATGGCACTATTATCTTCTAAATTTTCATCACATACGGACTTAAGTTTGTCATGAACTTTGGATATTTTAGCTGGAATGGAAAACTTTACAAACAAATAGAGGGTACCGTGATGGACTCACTGATTTCCCCAACTCTGGCAAACATTTTTACGAAACATTAGTTACGAAAGGAAACTGTGAGAAAGAGGGTGAAGAGTGGTTTCTTTGCATGGAGGGTGGTTGAACCATGGAATGTACTGCCTGATAGAGTGGTGAGAGCAAGAACGGTCAATGCGTTTAAGGAGTGGTATGATAGACTGTGTGTTGTTTCCTATGAGGGACTTCCCACGATGAGTCTTTTGACTCCATGGTGGCCTGGATGATAATAATAATAATTTACTTAGAACATCTTTAAAAAAAAAAAAATCTACTTCTGATTCAAAACCTTCTCTTTGGCTTTAGGTACATGGATGATGTTTGTGCCATCTGTAATTAATCATGTCAAGAATTAGATTTCCTCATACAAAAAAATAAATAGTCTTCATGACACCTTGGAAATGGGATCAAATGGAACTATATTCTTTCTAAATATTAGATATCCTTCTAAAAGAGAAATGGATGGCTTATCCAACTCAGTCTATCACAAAAAGTCTTTTGCTGGTTGATGTAATTATCACAGATCTATGCACATCACAGAAATATGGTATTATTAAATGACTTTATCAACAGCCCTTATTGTTTGTTCTTCATCTGATGCTCTTCAGAAAGAATTTGTACCATTAAACAAACTGCATGGATAGGGGGGTGGCTGATGAACAGACATCAGAGGGTGGTGTATGGTGGAGTGGAATCAAGATGAATGAGAGTGACTAGTGGAGTGTCCCAGGGCTCTGTATTAGGACCACTACTCTTTAATTTGTACATTAATGATATAACAGAAGATTTGAAGAGGGTTATTTGGTTGTTTGCCGATGATGCAAAATAGGGAGGGCAATAGTTGATAAAAGTCATGTATATATATTACTGGATAATTAAAATAAATTGGCAGTGTAGGCAAAAGACAATGGTTATCAATTCAATATTGTAAAAAGTAAAATTTCATCCCAAAGGTAAAGAGTAAAGGGATGCTATAAGATTGATACAGAAGAAATTTTTCAATATATGAAGAGTAGGGGAAAAAACAAGGAGTCACACTTGGAAGTTGTCTAAGAGTGAAGTTAGCTGGTGGATTAAGTTCTTTACTTGGAAAGTGTGAATGAGTGGATGGATTGCCAGAGGCAATTGTGAGTGTCCCAACAGTGAATAAGTTTAAAGAAATGTATGATACGTATTATGTTAATGGATAGAGTGGGTCTCCCACAATGAGTCTTTTGACTCCATGCAGTTCCCATATAAATAATAATTTTTGAATGTGCTTTCATATTCTTAGGAAATTTCATCTTTCAACCATATTTAAACTTATTAATCAAATCAGCTATTTTTTTTAATATCTACTAATCTACTTATTAGTAGAATAAGTCTATCGACTCAATACTGACAGACTCCACGTAACAACAAAAGTTGCTACCTGCAGTCTGTTCAATTCATGTAATTGCAAGCTAATTTATTTCAGTCAAACAGGCAGATCTGTCACTAAACAAATCATATTTTGGATACCTTTCCTATACTGACTCCAAAAACAGTCACAAATCTAGCCTTGAGGAAGAAGCAATTACTAATATTAGCCAGGATCTTTTGAGATGAGGCTAAATTATTGCACAGTTACTTCCAGAAATTCGATGATCTTTTTTAAAGAAAGTTCTGTAGTGACACAAAACTCAACCTAAGTAACAGATTATCTATGCCCAAAATTTGGGAAACTTATCAGTAGATGTATTTCTTTTAGTACAACACACACACAACTTTGGATTTAGGATCTATCATATACATGCAAGAGATATTCCATTCTCCATGCACCTACAATGTTGTTGTTTGAATTTCCTAGTTCTATTTGATATGCTAATGATGATTTAAGATACTTAAACCAAAATATATGTATACAAATATTTCAGTACAGTTTATTAAATCTCTTTCCACTGTGTTCACGTGCATTTTTATTTTTACGTTCTTTATGGTTTCAGTTACTCCACGTTGTAGAATTTCCACAACTATCTCTCATCCTGAATATTTAATAATAAGGTGATAAACGCTTTTTCTACTTGAATATGGAAAACGCACATCCTATTTTTTTTTATTGATTTTATTTATTTTTATTTTGCACTTTTATTTTATTTTTTACATAGTCTGGAAACTGCTCTAGAGACTGAACATGGAACTTTTTCAAGTCACTTCAGGTTTCCAATAAGTGGGGCAGTGGTCTTACACTAGGAGATGAAAATTTACCTCCCACCTAAAGATAATCACACACATCCATGCCCACAGCAGGATTTGGATCCACAGGTTGGAGAGTGGATATGCTAACCACTCTGCTAACCAGGCCAGCATTCATAAGAAGTCAACTCTCCTTGTCATTCATGTCTTTTTTTAACCAAAATTATTGTTGTTGTTGTTGCAGCTTTTCCTTTATAATTTTAATTCAGGCACACTGCTATACATTGATCTCTTGAATTACTGAAGTACTGCTTAACAATTTAAAGCAATTCCAAAACAATAGTATATGATGACTCGCATGATAATTGTAATAATTCTACTGAAGATAATAGTGATCAAGATAAAAAGACTACACCTGCTGTAACCTATACAGAAGCTATGATTGCTAACTTGGAAGTTAGCGACCATAGCAATGAAAAAAAACTTTGGATGTCATGCAAGATTTTGCTCATGCCTCAATGCTTATTTTATATTGATGTATTGATGATTTTGTGTAAATTGTTTTCTTTCTGTAGTACTCTCATTCCAAAAATTCATGAGAAATAAGAAAATTCAGCAGTATTGAACCACAAAATACAATGGAATTTTAATTTTAGTTGTTAATACGCATACAATCATCAGTTAGCTTATATTAACTGTATGTGCTTAACAGAGAACAGTATTTCAAGGCAGTTAACAACAGCTATTAGCTTTGTCATGTCTGTCATTCTATCCATCCAATCTAACCATATGAAACAACTTCAGAACAAATAAACAAATTTTGATGACACTTAATGTTAAGACAGAGGGAAACCAGTCAAACAATTTGAATATTGTAAATGCACCTGCAATATTATGTTGTACATATTTTCTAATTTGTTTATATAAGCTCAAATGCTTTTTTTTTAATGTACTTACTTACTCATAGCACATAAAATAATGTTAACAGCTCTTTAGAAATCAACTTTAAACAACTGTAATAGGAAATTCAAATGGGAAGAAAGGTAACTATAACTAAAAAAAAAAAAAACAGTAACTATAACCTTTTAGAAAAGATAATGGTAGCAAACACAACAGATTTCACTGTATATAGCTATAGTCAACAGTTATTACCATGTATAACATATAAAGACTAAACTGTCTGACCAACCTTGTCTGCCCATCCGAGGGTTGAATAGCCTCGCCACAGGCTGCAGGTGAGAGTAAAAAAAAAAAAAGGAAGATCCTCTAACTATTTACCTTTGAAAAATGTTTTAGAGAAAATTTTGAAAAATGTTCGAAAGTCAAAATATCACAACAATTAACTTCAAAAAAATCCAGGTAAAAATAAAAACTGGCAGATCAAGCACATCTGCCCAAAAGTGACAAAACATGCTCTACTGGCGTGCACAAGGCTCAGTAGGTTTAGAAAAAAATAACATGTACAGCTTTTCATGCCTATGTATTATTTCAAGAGATGTAACCACAAGGCTTGCCATAGATTTATGTTCCTGTTCTTTAAATTAGATATATATATATATATATATATATATATATTTTTTTTTTGTGTGTGTGTGTGTGTGTGTGCTGTTGTTACCCAGATCTTTATAGTGAAACATTTCCAAGTCTGACTGGTCCACATTTTATTTTTAACTCATGCAAACCTTTAAAGCATTCAAAAATTCACATGACTGAAGGTTTCTATATAACAGCATTTATTTCTATGTATTTATTCCAAAACTTTTAATACAATTGTGATAAAATAACATTTTTTTTTTCTCATATGGTTTTTAATGCAGTAATGAATTTGAAGGTTTCCCAAAGCGACTATAGCAAGCACTTTGGTATCACCTTGACATGCGTCCAGCAGAAGCAAAAAAAAAACAAAAACAAAAAACCATGCTGGTTTCAAAACTACAGGGTTTTGTTTTTAAAATATTAATTGTTTCAAAAAAGGGGTTATTATGCATGCATTCACCTGACATTAAAATTTTAATGTCAAAAAGTACAAAAATCTATACAAAAATATGGTCATATCAAAAGGGAAGATTAATAATTACTCAATCTTTTCTCGGAAGTTTGTACTCCGCTTCCACCCTTGTCTGCTTGACTGATGGAGGGAAAAATCTTATATTTATCAAGTGGTCTTTCCAAAAAATAAAATGACTTCTCTTTCAAAAATGTTAAAAAATCTTTGTATCACTTATAATTTTTTTTCAAAAACACTGGGCAGTTTCAAATAAATTGAATCTAGCATTAAGCATTTTAAGGTGCAAAAGAAGGCCATAATGCATAAATTTTATAAAATTTAAAAGTAGGAAAGCAGCAATACAAGTTTGTAAAATTAAATGTATAAGAATAGAGACACCACCCGACAGTAAATAATTTATCTGTCTATATCTATATATATATATATAGATAGATAGATACAGATATACACACACAGTTTATTAGTAATTTAAACTGAGTTTATAATTTGGATACATATTTAAATTACAGAAACGTATCAAAATAATTTTTGCTATCAAACCCTTAGAAGATGAAGATGTTGCACAATATATACACATTTAATTTATACCAGGATTGATAATATTTCATATCATACAACAGTGAAACATTTATAAATATAATGAATAATTTAAAAAGTTTTAATAATATATATGAATTTTTGTGGTTTAATCTAATACCTGATAATATTAACATATTGTTAATATAACTGAATAAAGAAATAAGGGAATTACACAAATATAACACTGTCCTAGATAACTAAACATAATGAAATCTGCAGTTACACAGTTTATGAAAATAATAATAATAATTCAGTAAAGAAGAAGAAAAGGAAAAGCTAAAAATGAGAAGCAAAAATCATAGCTGAAAACAAACAAAAAAAAATTTCCTCAGATCATTTATCACAAACATAACTCCAGGTGAAACAAAAGACATTTACGATGTGTAAGAATTAAAAAAAGTACATACCCACTTATTTAGACCAAAATATTGGCAAAGATAAAAAAAAAAAAATATATATATATATATATATAGTGATCTCTCAATTATTTATCTGACCCTCAATTAACCAATCTTTGAATGGATTAGTTATTACATGGTGCTATACCAGAAAAGACTTCTGGTATAAAACACCACTTATGTGTACCTTCAGTTAGCCAACCCTTCAATTATCTGACCAGCAAACTAATTTCCACCATGATTGGATAATTGAGGGATTACTCTATAACACACACACATACACACACACGTGCAAAAAAAATGTTTCGCTTTGTACTAAATTTTATTTTAATTAATTGCACATAAGGTACAGCATATTGCAATGCTTAAAGTTTATTAAAAAAAAAAAAACTTAGATTGCACATTTTATACAGATAACTAACAAATACGAGCATTTTCTTGCCTTGCAACTATTTGGATATAACAAATCACCATGAAATTTTACTCTATGGCATAATACAAAAAAGATAAATTACATATGCTTGTTTCATTTCATTCCATACTGTTATGCTGATTTTTTCTTTTACTGATGTTTTGCATTCATATTCCAAATGTTATGTGAAGTATCAAGTGTTGTACAGTTAATTCAAAAAATTGTGAGCATGTAAGAAGAAGAATGGAATTGATTGTCATGTCATCTTCAGTTCATGCTGAAACATGTAAAAGGTTGGAAATTCTCATAATTAGGTGGATAAATTCTATGTATAATAATTACAAAACCAGTTTTAAGCAATGCATACACTTTACATATATAAAATTATATACACAGATTTTAGAATTACAAATATTAGTATCAGTATTATTTCCATGGAGCCACTAGACCCATCATACTAGTTCTTTTTGAAAGTTTTTTCACTTGGTTATACTATAAATTAAAGATACCAAGAAATTATATTCTTGGTTTGATCCTTTATCCTACAAACAGCATCTATTATACCTCACCTTGAGTTTGTTCAATGTTGGTTCATTTGCTACATACCTCCCTGCAGCTCATTTTGTGCACTCACTACTCTCCAGACAATAAATGCACTTCTTGCTATGTTGCCTGCAACATCTTTCTAAAACTTACAGGAATAAAACCTCATGGTGTTTCATCATCTACTTCCCTGTGAAATACCAATTCCACATGTACCTAAATAAATTCTCTCACCAACTTATAAGTTCAGTCATATTAACTCTTCTCCTCTTATCTTCCAAGATATATCAATATGTGCATATAAAACAGAAAACAAAAGTGAATAAAGATATAATACCCATATCACGTCTATAAATGACTTCAGTGATTGTTTCTTCATGCTGTTGTGCTGTAAAAAAAAAAAAAAGCTATTCCTTTGATGTGTTTGTTATTTCATTTTGTAGTGATAGTCTCATCCACAAAAGGTTGGAAACCTATGGTTCATTTATTAGCATCAGTACTAATTATTATTATTATTATTATCCAGGCCTCCATGGAGTCAAAAGACTCATCATGGGAGGTCGTTTTTAGGAAACACAAAATTTATCATACCACTCCTTGAACCCATTGACCGTTCCCGCTCCAACCACTCTATCAGGCAATGCATTCCAAGGTTCAACCACCCTCCACTCAAAGAAACTACTCCTCACCCTCTTGCACACAGCCTCCTTTCATAACTTCCAGGGATGGCCCCCTTGTCATCACTCCTTCCTGCCATTCTGCCAAGTGAAAGAACTCTCCCAACAAGATTATATAATCTGTAAATCCTGCTCTAGAGATCAAACGGTACTCTATCAAGCCACTATGGACCTTCAATAAGGAAGTTAGCCTGATGAGCTAACACTAGGTAAGAAAATTTATATACTAATAAAATCTTTCACAAACATTTATATCATAGTGGAATTAATATCAACTAGTTGAAAAGTAGAAATGCTATCCATTCAGCCATCTTGCCTGACAGAATGCACTTTCATTTTTATAAAAATGTTAGATTCTATCAACTTTTGAAGTTACATTTTTGTACTCTTACTTTGCATTTTATTACATATTTTTTTTCCAAAGTCACACCTCATGAAATACTTTCAGCAGGTATGAACTACATTCATTTGCAGACCTAGACAGGCTTCCACATCAAAAGTACTACTTCCAATTTTCTAGCCATGCACTCTAATATAATTTTTCTTCTGTATGTATGTATAGCTCTCTTTCTAGTTAATGACTCCTCACTTATTCACTTCAGTGATCACACATAATGTAATGTTAGATTATTCCATAGCCTGTCCGGAGTGCCATATATTAAAAGTTTACAACCTTCTATGAGTGAGAATCACATAAAAAAAAATAAAAAAATAATTAAATAACCACATCACTTATATGACAGCATTCATTCATTCAAGTGCTGTCACATGCATACATAGTGATTATGCAGCAAATCTTGTAGTACTTCTTTAAATTTATAGATTTACTTTATGTAAATACTTCTTGTGTAAAATAAGATTTCAAGTATAACATATATCTATTATTTCTCACCATGCTTAGTAGTTCACCCAAGACTGGTTTAAAGTCCACAGAGGGACCGACCACAATCAATGGTTTGTCCAGGCCTAGGCGCTATTACATATTCATGATTCACTGGCTTTAGATATCCAGCATTCTGAAAGCAATATTTGGAAGTACAAATAGCAAGCTAAAAGTACTTGTATTTTTCTATAAATAATAAATGCAACATACCATTGATTATGTTTTGATACACTGAGATATGCAACAATTAATTTAAGGATAATGTATAGCTCTCTTTCTAGTTAATGACTCCTCACTTACTCACTTTCTCATGGACATTCTGTTGCTGCCACATGGATTTACCTCAAATGTAAATCTTCTGCATTATAGGTTTATCTATATAAAATACCTTTTCTATAGATATTTTCATAGCATCATTCTGCTGAGCTAGCCATTATCACTTCTCCATGATGGATGCTAGTTCAGCACCACTGCCACCTCTTTTAGGCTGCAAAACACAAATAGTCATCACAGGTTCCACATATAGCTTGAAACTTATCAAATCAACTTCTCATCCTCTTACATCCTGTCTATCTTTGGTCTTTGGATTTAATAATAATAATCTCATAATATAATAATAACATCACATTTTCTCTCACATTTTGTTTAAGTGACCATAGCACTTAGATTAGCTTCGCTCGTACTCTCTGGAATGCTAACACTGTCAAGTTTCTTTCTAATATCTTCATTTTTAATATACGTCTGCCATTGAACAACCTTCCTTACACTTTTTATGCAGGATGTTTCTTCTTACAATTCACACTCATTCATTCACAGAAATGGTGTGTTATAGTTTTGCACTCTTTTGTGTGTGGGTTGATATATATATATATATAATCATCAATTCCTGATATGGATCCTAAAGAGATGTGACGATACTACAATAGTAATATAAAATTAAATTTATATTATGACTAACGTCTCTGAACAATGTTCTTCATTAATCTGTAATTTGTTAGATTTCCGGTATCTTTCAGCCTTCTAGGACACTACTAACTGCATCAATCAACCCAGATCTTGGTCTTCCTCTGGGTCTTTCTCCTGCCATCACACTAACATTTCCCTTCATATTTTGTTTAAGTGACTATACCACTTCCATTAGCTTGGCTGACACACTCTGGAATGCTAATACTGTCAAGTTTCTTTCTAATATCTCCATTTTTAATCTACTTTTGCTACCGATGCCATATGTTCAAACTCTCAAATTCTTCTCAGAACTCTCATATCTGTTTTCTTTGATCAGATGTTTTATTTCTGACTCTCAGATTAAAATTGGTTTGAACACTATCTTGTGCATTGCTAGTTTAGCATTTTTGCCTCATTTCTTTCTTATTCCATATAAATGTATTCAACTGACTTCATACTATACCAATGTTGATTATTCTGTTATATATTTTCACATTTCATTTGTCAGTCTTCACTAAAAATATGTGCCTAAACAGCTGAAATGGTTTACTTATTTTATAGGTAATCCATTCAGGATGCAGTTGAAGTTTTCCATATTTTGGCATAAAACTCACATGTTTTTTACCATTTTTTTTTATCATTAAGTATGCTTATATAAATTTTGCCTGGAATATTCAGTAGGACTTCTCTACTAAGAAGGTATAAAGGCATATCTCTACTAAGAACTTATACAAAAGTATAAGTTTCACATCTTCGTATTTGAATATTTCTGGTTAAATATTATCTATTCCTGCCTTTGCACATTTCAGGTTTCTGATGGTTTTTCTATACTAGAAAAACCATCAGAAACCTCAAGTGCTGATGCATATTCCTGATGGAATTTCTCTTGAATATATTATTTTCTGTCACTGTTTATTTCATTTAATAATCAATCAATTCAGAATTCCAGATTATCTTTTCCTTGAGTTTTTGTCAGCTTTATAATCTCTGACTGTTTCCGCACTATCTTTCCTTCATTTCTTGGCTATTTCGACAGCCTCCAAGAACATATTTTTGAAATACACATCATGAACATTGTTATTTATGTTCAATTATTTTGGGAAATCATGTCTAAATGCAAGAACAATGGTCTAGGTTTTGGTGGATTTAGGATTTATATAATGTTAGTTGCACTGGTCAAACACCAACCTTCTAGCACATGGCACTTACTATACAGAGAATAGTCCTGTTGGATATCTGGCCTTGTTATCTTTTCCAGATTATCTTGTCCTTCAAGTTTTGCCGATTTTATAACCTCTGATTGTTTCACATTATCTTTCCTTCATTTCTTGGCTATTTCAGCAGCCTCCAAAAACATGGTATGCACGTTGTGCCCAGCACGAGGCTGCTGATCAGGAGGAGAGTGCCGTTTCATTTAAAATTTCATTAGCATTTGCATATTCTATTTTATGGGGATGCTGAAATATAACTTAAGCACCTCTTACCCATGGGGCAGCCCTGTGTACGAGAACCATTCTAGTAATAATAATAATAGGAATATCAGTTAAAACAACATTGCTTTTTTGATAAATATAATTCATTATATTAATTTGTGCTACTAGACTGGCCCTTTATATTACACATATTCTTGTATTTTCTTAAAGTTATAAAAAAGATTTTGTTTAGAAAGTTATTTTTATTAAATCAAAAATATTCTATTTCATCCAGTACGCATCTACTTGCCAGCTGTAGTGGATGAACATATCTATCAATCACTGCTGATGATGGATAATTATATTTGAAATATATGATTCATATATAAACACCATTTAATTTTCTTGTGTTTATGCACTGAAGTCAGTATTAATTGTCACCAGTGGTTTTGCAAAAATTATGTCTTTCTAAACTGACAGAGAAGAAAAACCATTAACATTTGATCCTATGCTAAATAGAAGCTTCTCTACTATTAAATAATTGCTAGTATGGAATCTGCCATTGTTGATAAACTGGTGATATTCTTGCTTATGTCATCTACCTTTGACAAATTATTATTTTCCTGACCTCAACAAAGTCACAAGGCTTATCATGGAAGGTCAACCCTAAATAAAATAAAGTCTATTGTACCACTCCTTAAACTCATCCACTTTGCACCTTCACCACCCTATCAGGAAATCTCTAGCATAATTGGTAGAATGACAGTACGTCGTTTCCTTCAGTTGGAAAAGGCCTAAGTTTGATTCTTGTTGTGGAGAGAGGAATCTTTATATGGATTTTGTCAATTGAAGGTGAGTTAGCCAAAATCATTCATGGGCATATCAGGGTTTTTAATCCTGTGTACAGGAAAATCAGCCTTGAGAATACACACAATTTACAGACACAAAATATTAGTGGTGGTGATAGGCAGTAGATGGCATTGTGTGTAGATGATGAATTAGTGGTTCTGTGTACTTATTATTATTATTATTCAGGCCTCCATGGAGTCAAAAAACTCATCGTGGGAGGTCCTTTCTAAGAAACACAAGTCTATCAAGACTCATTGAGGGAGGTCCCTCCTAGGAAACAAAAAGTCTATCATACCACTCTTTAAATGCATTGATCGTTCTCGCTCTCACCACTCCATCAGGCAATGCATTCCATGGTTCAACAACCTTCCATGCAAAGAAACCACTCCTCACCCTCTTTCTCACAGTTTCCTTTCGTAACTTCCAGGGATGGCCCCTTGTCATGACTCCTTCCCGCTGTTCAACCAAGCGAAAGAACTCCCCAGTGTCAACCCTGTAACCACCTCTCAACAGTTTAAAAGTCTCAGTCATATCATCCCTCGTTCTTCTATCCAAAAAACTCTGCAGTCCACACTCCCTCAGCCGATCTTCATAACTAACATTGTACAGTCCCGACACCATCTTTGTTATCTGCCTTTGTACCCTTTACACAGTTAATTTATCCCCTTCAAATCCTGGGGACCAGATCTGAGAACAATAGTCTAAGTGTGGTCTGATCAGGGTCATATACAATGGAATGATACCTCTTTTATCTCTGCAGGTCAGCATCCTTCTCATTATTGCAGCAATCATTTGTGTTTACCTTCATCACTTTTGCAATATGTACCTTGAATTTAAGATTTTTATCAATCATCAACCCCGGATCTCTTGTCTCCCCTACTTCCTCCAGTATATCTCCTCCAATAGAGTATGCAGCATCCTAAACCTCAAGACCTTACACTTTGCTGCATTAAATTGACACCCCCATTCACATGCCCATCTATCTAGCTTATTCAAATCCTCTTGCAGGGCTACCACATCTGCACTATTACTAATAACCCTACCCAGCTTCACATCATCTGCAAACAACTGAATATCCCCTTGCAATCCCTGACAATGTCATTGATATAAAGGTTAAACAATATAGGTCCCAGTACTGAGCCCTGTGGAACCCCCACTTGTAACCTTCTGCCTCTTTGATATTGCTTCACCATACACAACTCTCTGATACCTATGGGACAGCCAATCCTGAATCCAGTTGACCAATCTGACATCCAGACCCATGTGCAACTTGGATATCAGCTTATCATGTGGCACTCTGTCAAATGCCTTTGCTAAGTCTAGGAAAATGGCAGTATATGCCTTTCCCCTCATCTAATGCTCTTGCAACTTTATCATAAAAGGCTAGCATATTGCTAAAACAAGAGCTCCCCTTCACAAATCCATCTTGACTCTCACTGATAACATTACCCTCATCTGCCTAATGCCGTATATGGTCCCACACTACTTTTTCCAAGATCTTACTAACTACTGATGACATACAAACTGGCCTATAATTAGACATTTCCAGTCTGCTACTGCCCTTATGCGGCACTATCTTACCTTCCTTCCATTCCATGGGCACCTTTCCCGCAGCCAGACTTTCATTGAAAAGTCAGGTCAAGGGCACTGTCAGTTCCTTAGCACATTCTCTCAAAACTCGTGGTGAAATACCATCCAATCCCACAGCTTTACCAACATCCAGAGTACTCAGTATGTGGAACATACTCTCCTCCTGCACCTCTAAACCTCAAACCCGCTGTATCCCTCTAGTATTTAAATTGACTCCTCCAGGATGAAATACCCCAATAAAGTGTTCATTGAACAATTCCGCTATGTCCTCTACACTAGTCACTCTATTCCCATTTTTATCCCACAATGTCATTCTTCCACAGTCATTTCTCCTCCTACTGGCCACATAGCTAAAAAATTCCCTAGGATTTTCTTTGGATTTAAGGGCCAATCTTTTCTCATATTCCAGTTTCGCCTTCCTTACCATACTAGTCACTCTTCTGGCCTGTGTCTTATATTCTTCATGCATCTTCTCTTCACCTGTCTCCTTATATCTCTTCCATAGCCTCTTTTTCGCATGTAACTCCTGTTTAATATTGTTTGTCATCCACTTTACTCCTCTTCTTCACTCGTGGAATACAGCTTACCATTGCTGCTAACAATATTCCTTCACAATTTCCCAAGCACTAATGATATCCCGGCCTTCCAATTCCTCCCTCCACGAAACTTCCCCAAGTTGATGTCGAAGACTATTATAATCACCTGCTTTAATTCCACATACGTTCCCGTCTCTTTGATACTCCTGCACGTCTATTCATTTTCCAAGTCAAAACCATATGGTCACTCTCTCCAACTGATGGGAGAGATATCATCCAAAACAAATCCAAAACTCTTGAACCTCTTGTTCTCAGTATTACATGTTGCCTAAGACATTTGTCCCTCAAGAATTCTAGAAATTCCATTCCCTTATTGCTACATGCATCTTCCTTTCCCCAATCTATACTGCTGTAGTTAAAATCTCCTATAACAATCGTTCTTCTTGCACTTGCCACGCTCAACTGTCTCAACATCTACTGGTCCCCACCCTCTGTGCTCCTTGGTCTGTAGCAACACCCACTAAATATCCTGTCTTGCCCACCTCCACCTCACACTGTATGCTTTCAAAATCATTAGTGTCACAGCCTTCCAAAGCCTCCACTCTTAGAGGACATAGGTCATCACTTATCATAAGCAGTACTCCACCACCACGCTTTCTCTTCCTATCCTGCTGAAAAATGCTGTACCCAGCAACTTCTATTCCTGTTATTATATCGTCTTCTGTCAATCATGTCTCTGTGATCCCAATAATCTTTGGCCAGGCTGATGCTATCGGTGCCACCAATTCCTCTCCCTTATTCCGAATACTCCTAGCATTAGTATAAAGCATAAAAATGCCACTGTTTCTATACTCAGCATTATCCCCTCTAGACTCTACTGGGCTCAGCGTTACCTGATGTCGTCCCCCTTCTCCCAAGTACCCATTCCCACAAGAGGCCACCCCTGCTACTATCCACACTGGGACACTTGGTGGCTTAAAGGGTCAAGACAGAGAGTTGTAGAGTATCCTTCCTCGACGAGCCCTTGGACTCATTGGAGGTGTAGTAATAATAATAATATATTCCATGCTCCTACCTTTCTCCATTTAAGACTTCCTTCTTGCATTTTTACTTATATTACTTCCTTTTAACTTCCAGGGATAGCCCTTATTCTTGTTCCTTCCCCTCATTCTACCATATGAAAAATTTCCCTACTCAACCTGATAAAATCCTATCAACTGAAGGCATGCAAACTCTGTAGTTTGCATACCTTCAGTTTATCATCATCATAATCAACATTGTACAGCCTTGCTATCATATTTTGCTATGTGTCTTTTGTTATTTTTTTGTTGTATGAAAGGGATGAAGTACCTTCTCCAAAGGTACTTTATCCCCTTCAGATCCCAGTGACCAGATCTGAGCACCGATATCCAGATGTAGCTTGATCGAAGCTTTATATGATGAGACCACCCTTTTATCTCTCATGGTCAATGTCCTCTTCATATTGCAGCAATTCTCTTAGATGTTTCCACGTCCTTTGTAATATGTCCTCTGAACTTCAAATTTCTATCTACAATCACCCCAAGATCCCTTGCTTCCTCCACTTCCAGTATAACGCCATCTGTGGATCCCAAATTTCAAAACCTTACATTTCATTGTGCTGCATTACATTAACGTTCCTATTCTTTTGTCCACCTTTCCAGTTTATTCAAATCCTCTTGAAGACTCCAAACATCAGAACTATTACTAATAACGCCAAGCTTCACATCATCTGCAAACAATTGAATATCTCCCTGTAGTCCTATGAAAATATCATTGACATAAAGACTGAACAGTAATGGTGTCCCAGTACTGAACCCTATAGAACTCTATTTGTAACCTTCCTACTCCCTGATGCTGCTTTCCATATACAACTCTGCAATATCTATCAAAAAGCCAGTTACTAATCTATTCCACTAACTGATATACAAACTCATATGTTGCAACTTAAAAACCATCTAGTCATAATCCTGTGACAGCCTTTCAAATGCCTTTGCAAAATTAAAGAAAAATGACAGTGTATGCCTTACTTCTCTGTTTTCTTTATTGTAAAAGGTAACCAAATTAAAAAAAACTAGAGCACTCCTTAACTAATCTGTGCTAGTTTGATTAAATGATATTGTCCTCATCTGTCCAATTCTTAATATGTGTTCTGACAATTTGTTCAAAATCTTAACAACTACAGAAGAAATACAAAAGATGGAAAGACCTGAATTCACATCCTGTTTATGGCAAGAAAAACTTTTATAATTTTTTTTTTTTTTAAACTGAAGATGAATTAGCAAGTCTCCATAAGGAGGGGGCAGGAATTTTTTTCTCTATCCAACAAAAAAAGCAAACTAGTCAGAAGGAAAAAGAACGCATGCAATTTACAGACAAAGCCTTAGTTGGTCTGGCTGATTTCTAAAACAATAAAAAATAAAAAAAAATAAAATAAAAAATAAAAAAAATAAAAAATGGCCCCAAAGGCCATTTAGTAAGTTCTAATTATGGTCTCTTCTGCAACTGGATTTCTAGCTTTCTCTCTGGTTGCACACCTGTGTGATTGCTGATGAATCTTTGTACTGAAAGTTTGCAAGTAATGCTGAAGTTCCAAAGACTTTTCTTTCACCTTCTCTCTCTCTCTTCTACATACTAGTGATCTTCTGCTGCTCAGTTGACTGTAAATCCAATCCACAGTTTTGCTATTTCAGTGCAGTGTACTTCCTTTCTCATTTGAGGAATCTTGCACTACACAAATCAAAAGATCTTCCAGAATATTAACTTCTAATCCTAAATTCTGATTTCTGATCTCCAAACCATTCTTTGTATTAATTTCAGTTTTAGTAAAACTTCTGCCTTCTTTCTTTCAAAAAACCTTCCAATTCTGCTGTTGACAATACCCAAATCTTTGGAAGTCAAAATTTCTCCTCTTCAGAAAACTCTGACCTCCAATCTTTCTTAGAAGAAACAGATTACAAATATCTTCTGCTCAGCATCCAAGAAATTGGGTTTTCTCTTTCACTGATACACTCAGAACAGTTATTTCTTCTCTACATACATGTGCTTTTATATTGCACTAGACTGGGTATGTTTAATTCTTAATTATTACCACTCACATGCAGTGTTATGTCAGTATATCTATAATGATGATTTTGTTGCAAACTCCCAAAATTCTCATGGGACAACCTACCACAAAAACTAGGAATTATTTAAGTCATTGACAGAACCTAGTTAATGTGCTTATCAAATATTTACCTAGCAAATGAACTCAGCATACTATTCTCACTTAGTGAACAGTATTAACTACACAGAACCATTTCCAAACATGCATTAAACCAAAGAACACATAACTACAGTGAAAGAAGATAATACTTAATTAACTAAACTAGTTAACAGAAAGTTTGACAGAAATTATCATAAAATACTGCAGTATGTAGAATTAAGAGAAGATGGAAAATTTAGAAACAACTGATTATAACTGTATGATATAATAACAATGCTTATCATTTTAAATATATCCACATATGTACTAGTTTCAAATTAGAACACTAACAAGAACTTAAGAGAAAAAAGAAATGCACAGATTATATATTAAGCAATTTGTTATTACAGTTTTCCAAACTTTGGGAATGGGAGCCTATGTAGCCCTTTTGGATGGAAAGAATTGGGTTGGAATCCCATCTGGTACGATGTGAAGAACCTTTATCAAGGCTTTTCAACTCATGAAAATAGAAGGGTGTTTTCCTCACAGCAACTTGGGTTTTCATCTCACAAACAGGAAAAACTACCACGTTGGAGATTTATCTACAGAAATAAAATACTTACCAATAGTAGGATGCAGCAGAGGAATAGAGACTGGCTGCATGAAATTTCCTAAATTTCCTAGCATTAAATTTCCATTTAGATTCAGAGAATTCAACCCATCTTAGACATACGAGAACTGGATGGATGGAAACTTTGGAAATAGTAAGACCGTCATTGCAATTGTGATCTGAGAGTGTTATAAAGCTTCAAAGCTTTCTTTTAAACAAACATTCATATTTAATAATGCTTCAATGAAGCAATTTGATATAATACCAATAAACCTGTAGCTAGTGTCAACTCCATGAGGGATTAATCTGGACTTGAGATTTTAATAGCCAAATATAGCACTGTTGTTTGGAGATTCACTTCTTAGTTGAACAGCCTGTTTGACTGAAGTAATGTTACAAGGCATGGGACCTGATAAATACCTGATAGTGATAAAGAGGCAAACTTCTTCTTCTTTTTTTTTTTTTTTTTTTAAGTGAGGACACTAGCTGACAGAATTTTGAAGATGGCAATGATCTGAAACTTAGCAGCAAATGTTTTCCTTTGGAATGAAATCTCCTCTCATACTGCACTTTCCTTTCCTTATTATGCTTGTGTTTTTTTTTTTTTTTAGTGAGGTATGATCAATGTTAGAATTCAAGAAAGTTTATCAACTTAAATACAAATATAAATAAGTCTTTCCAAAGTAGTCTCCTTGGGTTGACACATTTCTCACAATGTTTCAGCCACTTTTCGAAACAGCTCTAGAAGTCATCATCTTTCTTTAGTTCTTTTAAACATGTTGTTGTTGTGTCCACTTCAGTTTCTTTTATTGATGCAAAACATTTTCCCTTTATCATTGATTTCAACTTTGGAAACAGTCAGAGGTCATAGGTTACTAAATTGGGCAAATACAGTGGATGTGGGCACACAGTAATTTTTTTTGTCTGATATAAAACCATTTGACCACTTCTGCAGTCCTTTTTGACACACATCATTCTGCAAACATCCCAGTACTCCTTTATAATATTCAGGGTTGACTGCTGTGCCTCTAGGTACAAACTATGCCTATGCAATCCCCTGCAGATCAAAAGACAATCAACAGGGCTTTGACATTGGATTTCAATTGGCCTACCTTCTTCAGCTGAGGTGAGTTGGGTGTTTTTCATTGTGGGCTGTGAATCTCAGTCTGTCTCAGAATCAACCATATACCCAAGATTTGTCTCCTGTTATGACATATGTAACAATGTGTTAATTGAAAAAGTTTGGACTTGAAATCACATAATCATGCAATTTTATCACCACTTTTCATTTTTGTGAGAATTATGCAAAATACAGGTGTATACACACACACACACACACAAAAAAAAAACTGTAGTTACAACTAAGTGAGGAAAGTGATTAATTTGAAACCCATTGTACACCAGACAGATGGATATGAGATCACGATTCCTTTCAGCTTTGCTCTCCCTTTGCTACTTTTTAATCACACCTTGTATAGCTCGTATCTGCCTGCTGTGTTGTACTCTTCCAAACTTCTTTTTTCACAGTGATTGCCTAAATTCATCTGTTAATCAATTTCATTCCTATCTTATTTGTTATGACTCTTAGTATACAGTTGTGAATTGCTTGTTTCAGATGCATTTCAACTAAGGCTCTATGATAATTTTTCTCATGCAACTGATCATCACATGATATTGATCTACATTAGCTACTCATATTTCCATAGTCTTCTTCTTTATGGTCCCTCTGAAATGTTTCCTCTTTGACTATATTCTTAGTTACTATATTTATTGATCTCTCCAGCAGTGACAGTGGAATGACTCATTCACCTATTTCACAATTACATTCTCTGAACTACCAACAAATTCACTAATCTAAACTTCCTTCCCTCATACTCTTTGAGGGTAGCTCCTATAGGAAATCAAGTAATTCTATCTCTTTGTATCTATATGCTATCTTCTCTTTCCATATTGCCATAATAAAAATTTCTTGTTAAGATCACTTCCCTCTTATTTGGATCAATTTGCATAAGCATTTAACAGTCACTGTTGTCCACATTCTCAGATTAATAACAACATTATATTTGATATCCTACCCTATTTATTTCAATCACACATGAAACATTTAGCCTGGTTGGCTAACTAGGCCAACATGTTTCAAATTCCACTGTGGGCATGAAGGCATGAATGTTTGTGAAAGTCTTTAGGTGGTAGGCAGTTTTTGTCATCTAGTGTGAGACCACCACTCTTCTTACTGAGGACATGAAGTAGATTGAAAAATGTTTGGTCTCTAGAACAAGGAAACCAAATTATCTACTCCCTTAGTCCACCTACAGTACTAATGTATGACTGCTTTACATAAGTTTGTGGTTGTAACATAAAAACAAATAAAATTTAAAAAAATAAATTAAAAGCTATGGCACATATTGTCTTTTCTGCTTCCACCTTCAGCAGGCATAATTCCTTTGCTACTGAACAGAGGAATATCATCTTCAGTTAATGAAGTCTATGCCAAGCTAATATATCTTGGACAGAATGACTCAGTTAATGCCAGAAACTTATCACACTTATCTGTAATGCTCGTTGCACAAAATACACATAACAGTCAAATCAGAGACCACACATAACCTTTAATAATAAGTTTCACCATCATACTCACTATCACTCAGGAAACATATTTCAATTTCCTACCTTCTGCATAACATATATGAACCTTAAAATTTTATGCAGTTAAACATTTAATTTAAGTGTTCTATTATATTAATTTTTCTTGACATGTCTACTTGTCTCAATTTGTTGAAATATATGAGGTGCTACCCAAAAGTTCAGGGAATTTGATCATAAAAAAAACAATTACTTACCTAACTATTAGGTTCCACTATCTCCTTCAAAGTCCCCTCCCTTTGGGCATGTATATAGTGATCCCAGCATTTTTTTTTCTATTTCCAGTGTTTTTTTTTTTCCCCTCCAGAAAGTCCTCAAATCACACTTGTGGACTTCCTGGAAGTTTCCAAGTGTGACTCTGTTGAGCACCTTCTACGATTCTACATGGCTCCCCTCAATTGTGTCAAAATGCTCTTTCAGAGGAATTTCATCTTAGAGAACAGTCACAGGGACAAGACAAAGTCAGGTGAATAGCAGAGGATGGGGCATAATGGTTGTGTTTTTGGAAGCTAGGAACTATCAAATGAGTGATGTGTGGGTTGGCACACTGTCATGGTGGAGAACCCAGTCATTATTGTTCTACTTGTTGGACATTTGTGCAAAATGCTCTCTTTTAGCTGCTTCAAAAACCTCACAAAAAACTTGCTGTTAACAGTTTTACTGGGAGGGGGGGAGGAAGGAATTCCTCATGGACAATACCTTGAATGGATGTTAAAAAAAAAATCAACATTGACTTCACATTGCTGCAAACTTGACACACTTTTTTCAGTTGCAGTGAATTTGGCAACTTCCACTGCAACAACTGCTGCTCTGTCTCAGGATCATAACTGTAACTCATGATTCGTCACTGATTATGACCCTGGGATCACCTCTGGATTGCTCTTTGAGTTCCCTGCAGAAAGCAACATGATGTTCTTTCTGGTCATCATTCAGCAATCTCAGAACAAATTTTGCAGCAATGTATCTCATGTTCAAAATGTCCAATAAGATGTATTGAATGGTTCAATATGACAGTTGCTTGTACAATCTCACAAACATCATCACGGATAGTTAGTCTATGATCTGTAAGGATATCCTCATGCAGGTTTGTGATGTTTTCAAGTGTTGTGCTTATTGACAGTCATCCAGAACACTCATCATCATCAACCGACATCCGTCCATCCTTGAAGTGTTTGCACCACAAAAAAGTTTTGCTTTGGTTCATAGCATTACAACAGATGCTTCCTTGAGCATTCAGTGGGCTTCTGCAGCAGTTTTTTTTGAGGTTGAAGCAAAATTTGATGCAAAATCTTTGCTCCTTAAAATATACAATTTCTATTGGACAAGAAAATCACCAGTCAAACGTGTTCTCTCAGCTTGCTGGCTGTTGGCATACTGATTCACAAAGGGTACTGCCTGTTGCTCATTCCATATAGTGGTGGAAGGCTGTACTACAACCAGTTTGCATATGCTATTCAACTTCCCCGAACTTTTGGGTAGCACCTCGTATATGAACTTTTCAACTTTTGCTAATATTCCTTAGCAAAATGCGTGACCTTTATGTTTCAATCATATATTTATTTTCATATCATTCATCAACCTCTGCAATGCACTTTCAGACAGCTACTGAACACAACTAGGCATGCCATAAATTCAGTATCGTATTTTTGTCATCTCTCTGTAATTCACCTTATCTTCAACAGAAATAATCCAAATCTGGAATAATAAATGAGAATGTTTTTATTGGCCAGTACACAAGCCACACTAATTAAAGCTGAGCAGGGCACTTTCCAGGCTTTTAATTCTTGCTTTCTTTTATTACAATTTTGAAAGTTTGCTACATAGCTTGTTGTTAGGCCTTATGCCACTATTTATTACAGTCATTTGAAGAGGCTAGTTTGAAAACAAGCAGAATATCATCAAGTTAAATAAATGTCTCTGTTTATTTTTTACTTATAAAATGTTGTAATTATATCATTAAAAGAGTGATAGCCAACATCTAAATATTTCTAGAAGCTATTTATAATAGCATCAATAATTAACTATTATCTTTTCTTTCAATGTCATATGTTCAGCATTCATTACGAAGAAAATGATGAAGACTGTTACTGTGTTGTTAAGAAACAACTTTATTTTGATTAACCTTATTTACTCAGCTTCAACAAAAATTAGCTGGAAATTTCAGAATTTGTATGGCCTGAATCCAGCCCATACAAATCCAAAATAATCATCTGGGCTTCTCTTAACATTCTCTACATTTCTGTGCTCCAGTATATCTGAGAAACAACAAGTCAAAACAGGACCCTGAGCGACATTTTTTTAAAAATGTATTAATGTGTTACTAAAGTGACCTAACTGACATTGAAATCAGAGCACTAGGTTATCAAAACTCCCATATAATGCAATTTCATAATCTTTTAACCAAAGTAAAAGCAGGGCATCCTAAGGAATACTGCAGGTATCAAACTAGTTAATTATCAGTATTATTGTATTTTCATTTACTTATGTTTGTTGCAGCCTCACCAGTAGTCAGGCTGAAATCAGTGGCTGACAAAATCAGTCATTCTGAAGTTTTCTTCAGTGATATGTAGTTCAGCTCTTGTGTCATGTGTGTATTCCAGAAAATGCCCCTGATGCAAAGATCAAATCATCACTTGATAGATTATAAATTAACAAGAGGGAGTTTTATAGGAATGATACAGAAGATATCTTTCAGTACATAATGAACAGGGAGAGAACAGGGAAATCATGTAAGAGTATAGTTGGCAAGGACATGAGAACTGTTTTTTTTTTTTTGTTTGGAGAGCAATAAATGAGTGGCATTCTAAAGTTAGTCATGAGGTTTGTCAGTGAATGAGTTCTAGGAGAAGAATAGGTAATGTGCGAAGAATATGTAGTGTAGGCTTCTTATGATAAACCTTTCGACTCCATGGATAAGCATGAGTAATAATAATTTTCATCAAAGTCATTATTTAAACACAAGAGTAATTGCCATATTTTTATGATAAATGAATCATAATATTACATAATTTTTCATAAGAAACAAACCATTATATTACATTTGAGATTCTATGATTTTCTTATGAATACAGACAGCTTTTTACTTTAAATGAAGCCAATAGTGGTAGTTCTGTAAGCAACTGATTACAAGGCTGCAATCTTCAGCAAATGTAACCTTAGTATTGCATCAATTATAAGACTTAAAAGTGAGCTATGAAAAGCCCATAGAATTGCCTTTTTTAAAAGTATTTTTGGTTCCACTAATAGAAAACAGTTTCAAACTTTTTCTTCAGGGGTATGGTAATATGTGACACTTGTACTGCTGCTTGTTAAAAGTTATAAGCAGTTTTAGTGAGGAGAGAGAAAGATATCAATAACAAAATGCAAAATATTATGGTTTTTCCTCTAATAGGAATATCAGTAATTATACTTTAATGCAAGTAACCTAGAGAGAGAGAGAGAGAGAGATCGTTCAGAATTTAGCATTCTTTAGTTAGCTTTCCTTCATAAGCCAGCAAAGGAAATTGGTAGAGCCTCTGCTACTAATGGCTCACACAAAAAGTTAAGCAAGTTTGAGCGCAGTTAATAGTTGGAAGGAGATAAATCATTCGATGATGTTGGGATACTCTCCCTCGATGAGTCTTTGGACTCCCTGGAAGTGTCACATAATAATAAAGTGATGGCTATAGTAGATTAATTGTTATCTGTCAAACTGTAATCATTTTTCAACCTCAACTTACCAAGATTTACTTGTTAAGTTGAGATGTTATTCATAGTCATTATTCACTATTGTTATTTACTTTCTGCTGACCTTACGATGAACCCCCCCCCCTCCGTCCCCCAGAATTTTATTTGGTCTGCTTTGCTATTTTCTTCTAATTTCTTTTTTCTCTTGTTGCACTGACATGGTAGATATTCTAGGGTACAAAAAGTTGCCCTTCATACTAGATTAATCAGCACAACACAGAAGTGAAGTACTAATGTATAAACTCTTATGCTGATTAGCAATTTGTATTTAATTTTACTAATAACCGAATTTTATGCAAAATGTTTTGCCTTGTTATTATTTTTTGGTTAAAGTCGTTTAGTATAAAAGGTAGGATTTGGTAAACTATGTTTAATTAAACACAAAAGAAGAAAATATAAGTGTGAAGAATGTAATTGTGAATATGGAAATAATTAAAAAAGGAAAACTGGGCATAATTATGGAAGCCAAAATGTGCCTGATTGACAAAGCAAGAGATGGGATGACTGTGGAAATGAAAGAAAGTCTGACTGATGGAAACATAGTGGGATTCTTCAACTCTTGCTGGAATGCAAGAGTTGAAGTGAAGTTGAAGAAGAAGAATGAAATGATTAAGGTGAGGAATCAAATGAGGTTTGCATAAAATGAAACTAAATGTATGGTGGATATGAATGGAAGAGTGCAAAAGATTAAAATGAAAGATAGTGAAGAGAAAGAAGTAGCGAAAGACTCAAGAATAGTACTATATAGAGATTCTATCATAAAAGGTATGGTGGGTGAGAGGGTGCACAAGGTATGTTTTCCAGAAGGGAGAATGAACAAGGTGATTAAGGTACTGGATATGAAAAGTAAGCATGTGAAGCAATTAGCGGTTGTGACAAATGATTTGGCTGAGCATAGGAAGAATGTGAGATTGGATATCAGGAGATTATTGAGAGTGAAAGAGAACAGTGTGGTAGGAAAGAAAATTTGTTTGTTGCCCAGGTATGACAATAATGAGTTGCAGCAGAGAGCAAAGATTATTAATAGAATGTTAATAGAAATATGTGAAGAGAAAGAAGTGAAGTTTGTGAACATGTGGAATGAGTTTGAGGAGTGAATGGAACTGTATAAGAGCAACAGACTGCATCTGAATGGTTTTGGAGTGAGTCACTTGGGAAGGCTGCTGCTGGGAGGAAGTGTAATGACTGATGCAGACAAGGTATCAGTGGAAGTCAAAGATGATGTGAATGAGCAGGAGAATGGACTAGATGATACTGAAGTGGCTGTGAATGGAGAAGAGAATGTGAGAATAAGAATGCAAGTTTCACAGGGAAACAGGGTGCGCCCAGGGAGACATGGTGTAACGAGAGTGGATTCTGAAAGTGGTAATGAATGAAAATTACGTGGATGGTCAGGAATACATGGGAGGTTGAGTCTGGGTACTATGATGGGGGCAGAAGATAAGCAGACATGGATAGGTGAGGAGAAGTCACAGATAGGGGACAGCATGAGTAAGACTGGTTATAGACCAAGAAATGAAGTCTTATGTTTATTTACGAATATCAAAAGTATCAGAAATATCGAAGGCGAAATTGTTGCATTGATTGAGTTTATGTGCCCAAAAATATTTGGAATAAGTGAAACACGGTTGGATTAGAATGACAGTTTGATGAAAATAGAAATGGAGAGATATGATGTTTTTTGTGAAGATAGGAAAGACAAGAAGGGAGGTGGCTGATGATATCAGGAGAATTATGTCTATGCAGGCACATGAGGTTGAGACAAGGAGAAAAAAGTGGCAGTGGTTTTGAAGCAGTGAGGTGTAAAGTGAAAGTCGATAAAATGAGATATTCTGTGGAGAGCTGCTACAGGCCAGGAAATGTAGAAGTGGAGACAAAGAAATGTATAGGCAACTTGGCATAGTGAGCAAAAGAGAGTGATCATTATGGGTGATTTCAACTATGGCAATAAGGAGAATGAATTTCTCAAGTTCTTAAGGGACAACAATCTTAAGCAGTACACAACAGAGGGCACATGAAGATTAAGAGACTTAGATCTGGTTATATCATCAGAAGATGTGACTGTGAGTGGAGTGTCTAATCTCCACCACCCCAGTTGGCATAAGTGACCATGAAGTGATCCACTGTGTTGCAGCTAGTCACATGAGAACTTCTATAAAGAAAGGATATATGTGGAACTATAAAACTGATGATTATGGAAATGGAAAGAGGAGTTGAGTGGAAAGGATATAGACACTGTGCGTGTGTGTATGTATTGATCAACAGCTATTTAACAGTAGCAATGTTTGAGTATATCCCAAAGATGAAAATATTAAATAAGATATGAGTAAAATAGAAGAATGAAGAGATTAAGCATGAAATCTGGAAGAGGGCACTGTGTAGGCTATACAATATGAATGTTGGTAATGATTTCTTTTTATTATACATTTCTCTGTCTTCACTTCCACATTCCCTGGTCTGTAGCAGCTCTCCAAAGAATAAGCCAGGAAAGTAACTCAGTTAGTAAAGGCAGCAAAAGCAAGTGCAGTATAAGAATAAGTTAGAAAATCAAGCTAAGAGAAATCCAAGTGAGTAGAAGGAAAATTGAATATGAGACGATGATGTTAGTTGATGACATTGGCAGATTGGTAATCAATGCAGAGGATATAGTCAATTGTTCAATGATCAGTTTATTTCATCCTCGTGAAACCTCAGGAGAAGTTGGAGTGTAAGGCAATAGGATTTGACAGTATATCATCATGTATCTTCCGGAAATGCTCTATGTAATTATGGCACATTTATTTAACATGAGTCTTGCAACAGGGTAAGTACCAAAGGAATGGAAGGTAGGAAAAATTTGTTCCACCTTACAAAGGGATTGGGGGGGGATAAGATTAAGACTATAAATTATAGGCAAATCTGTGTGTGTGTGGGAGGGGGGGTTGTTGTTAAGGTATTAGAGAAGTTTGTGACGACTTGGATTCAAAAGTGGGTTGATGATAGCAGTATTCTTTATGATGATCTGTTGGTTTGTTAGGATTAGATCATGATCATGTTGGGGCACAGAACAAGGTGACAAATTCACTTGATAAAGGAGATGCATATACAGTGGTGCACTTAGATTTTTCAAAGGCCTTTGATAGACTGCCACATGACAAGCTGATAGCTAAACAGATGGGATTAGATAACAGACTAGTGAGTTGGATAGCTGATTGGCTGTGACAGGTATCAATAGGTTGTATATGGAGAAGTGGTATCCCAAAGGAGGAAGGTTGCAAATATGGTGTTTGGGGACCATTATTGTTTAACCAGTATGTTAATAATATTGGGTATGGCTTAACTGGAGGTGTGCAGCTGTTTTCCAGTGATGCAAAGTTGGGAATCGCTTGAGAAGTAGAGCAGACATTGTGGTCTTACAGGAGGATCTGAAGGGGCTATGTCAGTGGGCAAATGAGTGGGGCTCTCAATTTAATGTTGCAAAGTGTAAATTCTTGAAATTTGGTAGGCAAGGTTGGGGCACAGAGTTTACAACTAATGGAGAAATTTGGAAGGAGGTGGAGGAAATGAGAGATCTGGGAGTGATGGTGGACAGAGACTTGATGTTTAGGGGGTCACACTGCTAAAATTGTAATAACATCCAACCAGATTATGGCAATAATGAGGAAGACATTAACATGCAGAAGCAAAGAGTTATTTATTCCCTTGTATAAGGCTTTGATCAGGCCACATATGGCTTACTGTGCACAGATTTGGTTGTCTTGTTTTCAGGGGAATCAGGACATATTGGAGAAGGTTTACTTAGTGTCAGGTCTATGGAATGTCAGATATGAGGGAATGCAATTTATAGAGCCTTTGTGAACAGAAGATGGTATATAATTGAGACATATAAGTTGGTTATGGGTTTGTTGCCAGATTAATGTGGAGAAGATATTTCATAGAGCAGAGGGAAGCAAGGATAGAATTTGAAGCCATGTAAGGAAGTTGTGAGCAGGGGAGTGAGAAATAGGTTATTTGCAAGGGGGGAGTGATTGATGAGTGGAAAGTATTGCCTGAAAGTGTGGTGAGTGCTGAAACTGTGAATGGATTCAAGGCACAGTTTGATGATCTTTTTGCATGAGAGTGTAGACCTCCCTGAGTCCTTTGACTCCATGGATGTCAAATGTTAATAATAATAATAATAATAACAGAAATAATAAATCTAGTATGTCATCCAGGCTATGTGGATCATCAGAGATTGCATTATGACATGAAATCCATGTGATGAAAATATGTGTCATCACTGGTCACACAAGTGTCATTATTGGTCTGACCTCTGGACCTCAGTTGCTAGGCTGGTCAGACACTACTGCAATAAATCAGTAGTATCTGCCTGATATTTGACAATTTCAATAACTGCATTTGTTCAGGTTAGTGGGAATTCAACATTCAGCTCAGCTTGATATTATATGATAAACAAACAGTAAGTTGGCTTCTACTTTATGTAGGGAAGTGTCTGCCATACATGATCTAAATCAGTGGTCGCCAAAGTGGTCGATATCGACCCCCCCCCCCAGGGGTCGATATAACATTGTTAGGGGTCGATAGAAAAATATAACACATCATTGTACAGGTAATATTTAATTCGGTTAACTTGAATTATCTCCATCCTGAATGACAATGCAATTAAGAGTGAATCGTGAGAACAGTGACATGAATAGGACCTGTAAGATGGAGCAAGGTCATGAAAATAGTTATGGAGGCCAATCAAGTAGGCCAAAATGACGTATTTACCAACAAGCGTCTTTTTTGCTTATCCTATTATAATTACGTAATAGTAAAATAGAGGGGGGTCGATAAAAAGTCAAGAAACTCTTGAAGGGGTCGACGATCAAAGAAGTTTGGCGACCCCGATCTAAATAGTTCATAGTAGGGCACTTGCAGCTGCATAGAATCTTGTTAATGTGAATAGTGGGAGGGGGTAAAAGAGAGAGAGTATAGTTTGTTTTTTAGAAAGCAGAATACCAGATTGTTATTATTTTTAAATAACAATTTCAGGGCAGTTGGACAATAAACAATGTTTTTCATAGATCTACTAGTACTGTCTTCCATGTAATCAACATTATACATAAAAATAATAACAGCTTGTTATTATTTTTATGACTAGAAAATTGCAATGAGTTTTCAACTATTCTGCTGACACCAGCATATACCAGCAAGTGGCTGGGACACAGACAATGCAGTGTGAATAAAACTGAATAATGAACAAAATGAAATACTAAATAAAAATATTTAGTATTTCATTTTGTATGTAATGAATACTTATTATAAATATTTGAAGCTTCATTTAAAATGAAAAAAAAATTAACACCAGTAAATAAAGTCAAAAAAATCATACAAACATTTGAAAGTGACTATGCAAATCTTATTTCATTCCAGTAAGTTTTTCTGTTTTTATTATAACATAATTGTAAGGAGATGTTGATGCTTATTGTGATTCTTATGGCCTTCTATACTGACAATATTATGCTAGCATGACCAGAGTAGTTACAGAGCTTTGACTAGACTGAACATTCTCCTACACCAGATTCTGAGTGTCCCTTGCAGTTTCATGCCACTGTAAGCCAATTTTATTAAGGTCTTGTTTAATATGGTCAGTCCTATCATTCAGGGGGCTACCTCTCTTTTCCTGACACCTTTTGGATCACTTAACATAATCTTGTTCACGAAGTAACTGTCATGCACTCTGATAACATGACTGAATCATCATATCCATTCCTTATAACAAGATATGAGATGTGGCTGACCACTCCACTGATGTATCTCATAATTCACAAAGTCAAGCCATCTAACTTCACAATACTCCTTAAACACCACTGATTAAAAGCACCAAATCTGCAATTTTCATTGTGGAATGCATTACCTGATAGAATGGTGAGAGCAAGAACAGTCAATGAGTTCAAGGGGTGGTATAATAGACTGTGTTTCCGAGGAAGGATCTCCCACGATGAGTCTTTTTGACTCCATGGAGGCCTGAATAATAATAATAATAATTTTCATCCATTATCATCATCTTACCATGATCATTCTTCCTTCTACTTGTTACATATCTAAAACACTCTCTAGGGTTTTTCTTTGTCTGATTTGCCAATTTCTGCTCAAAATGCACTTTTGTTTTCCTTACTAACTGAGCCACTCTCCTGGCTTGTTCTTTATACTCTTCATGTATCTGATTATTACCATTATTCATCTTGTACTGCCTCCAAAGTACTTTCTTCTTCCAGATTTCATGACATTTCATTCCATTTTTACACCTACCTTATTCAGCCTTTTGGCCTTCAGAATACATTCACACATTGATAATGTTATGTATTTCTTTGTCACTTCCCAAGCAGCATTTATTTCCTTGCCACTCAACTCTTCATTCCATGCTATAGCCCCAAGCTGTCTCCTAAGCTTGTCATAATCACTAGCCTTATAATTCCACATATATCCTCTTCTCACAAAAGTCTGCATATGGACAGCAACAAGCCAGGTGATCACTTAATAATCATGCTCACCAACTGGAGGAAAGTGTGAAACCCCATTCACAATTACATCCTCTGATGAAATGATCAGATCTAAAACTCTTGATCCTTGCGTGCCCTCCTTTACGTGCTGCCTGAGATAGTTATCTCTCAAGAACTTCAGAAATTAATTTTCCTTATTCCCAAATGCTATCTCTTCATTCCAACCTATATTGTCATAATTAAAATCACCCATAATAATCGCCCTTCCTTTGCTCACTAATCCAAGTTGGTTTTACAATTCTTTATCCCAACCTTCCACATTTCCATGCCTAGAGCAATGTTCATCTAAATATGTCTTCCTTTCAACCTCCACTTTAAACCACAATTGCCACTATTTCCCTCTTTCATGTCTACCTCATGTGGACATAATTCCCTGCTGTCATCAGCAGCACTCCCACCCCCTCTCTTCTTATTAAGTCTGTTATGTATTTTTTGTGCTCTTATAATCTTCACTTTTGTCTATCAACTGAATCAAAAGCCTTTTTGAAGTCAACAAAGCATAAGATCAATCGTTCGATCGATCACGTTTCTGATATTCTAAACATTTCTCAAGGATATACAAGGGTGGAAATATTTAGCATATGCAGTCTATCCTTTCTGAATCCACATTGTTCAATCTCTAAGTTGCTTGATAGGAAGGTCCTTCTTGCTGAGTATAACAATGCAGAGGACCTTATGAGGAATAAGACAATAAGTTACTTCTTCTATAATTCAAATGCATATGCACATACAAGTGGACATTATTATACTTTTAGTGAAGTCCTCTGGGAACTTTACCACTTTGATAGAAAATATTCAGAATCTCAGTCAGGTCACCATACTCTTCCCACCTCCTTTTAGTATTTTGATCAGATCAGTCTACATGTAAACACAAAGAGAAATGAAACAATTATAATATAAATACAAAAGTAAGAACTTTTATTGCCAAATATTTCAACCTGAAATTAACTAGTCATCATGACTGGCAGGCAAGTTAGTAAGTATAAAGTAGAACATTAACACTGAGGAGAGTTTTTTGTTTGTTTATTTTTAATCAATTACTGTCTCACCCACACTGCATAGTACTTTATGCCTTGACATGGCTTTTTAAAAAAAATCCACGGTTAACATTTTATTTTGTACTTAGTAGCCTGCTTTGTACTCATGATGGCCTGTTAATTTCAGATTGAAATATTTGGTAATAAGTTTTTTGCTTTTGTGTGTATTTTAATTCTTTCATTTATCCATGTGTCTACATGTACTATTCTCATCGTTATGACATATATCACTTAAGCATTGTTTAGTATTTTGGCCATAATCTCATCACATCCTGATGATTTATGAAGTTTTAATTGATTAATAGCTAGTCTAATGTCAGATGGCGTAATGGAACTGCTATCAATAGAATGTGCCAGGATGAGTTGCTCAGATGGTTTGAAAGAGCGAGGGATGACTTCCAGAAGGGTGTGCATGAAAACAGTCTGTTTTACAGATTGGAAAGGAACATAAAATTATTTGAACAGTGAGACAATGGTTAATTGCTGAAAAAAAAAAAAAAGAAAGAAAGAAAGAGTGTAGGAAGAAGCTAGATGAAGAAAAAGCAGAACTGAAAATAAATAAAAACCTTCTGGTTTTACAGCATGGTAGAGAATGCAACTCACACAAATAATCACAAGGGACTATATGAAGTTATTAATAAGTTATATATATATATATATTTGTATAAAGAGAATTTAATGACTGAAACCGAGAATAATTGTAAGGTTTTAATGGTATAACACACTACTAGTTTCGGCTTTTGACAGCCTTCTTCAAGTGTCTTTTAAAAATAAGAAAAGCATTAAAAACACTGAAGCTTAAAAAAACTGAGAAACACAGGAAAAAATTGCAGTACATAATTAACATGAAAGAACGTTGTAGTTACATTTAAGTCGTTCTTTCAATCATGGGATTGTTTGGTGAGTGCGTGCTTGCAGTCTCTTGTGAATGCCAGTACTAAACAACAGCAGAATGGCTATCTGGGAGGTACTCAAATTGAATGATATATGCATGTAAACACAAGAAAGATATTTAATTAACCAAATATTTCGGTCTGGAAATAGCAGACCATCCTCAGTGGTATTACATGAACAGTTTTAAAAAATACAAGCTAGAATACTAACAACAGATCGTTAAAAAATAGAACATGCTGTGTGATGTTATATCACTAAGTATTAAGTATAAAACGGAATATTTTGAAGTAGAGACATGATTGAAAAAAAAAAAATTAATGAGTAATCTTGATTAGACTTTCCCAAATTTTTATATAGATATACAGTCATTACGATTCATGTTGGGACAATGGAGCAAGGCCTCCACGTTTTCCTTGAACAAACGTTCGAACCTATAATGGGATCTATGTAAGAGGCGAGTCCTGGACCAAAAGATGCTGTGGTCAGTTTCAATCCAGAGTTGAGCCAATCCAGACTTTTCAGGTTTGTTGTGAAGAATGGAGGATTGATGTTCTTGGATTCTTTTTTCAAGAGAATGTCCAGTCTGTCCAAAATAGAAGAGATCACAGTTGCAAGGAATTTGATAAACTCCAGGAAGAGATAAAGTTGAGCGTTTGTCTTTAGGAGAAGGAAAATGAGAAGACAATTTATTAATAGGTGAATACGTAGTTGTTAAATCATATTTCTTTAAAATTCTTGCGATAGGTTCTGAAATACCGGAGATATAAGAAATAGGCACTCGACATATTGAAACTTTGTTGTTTTGTGGAGGATTATAAGAATTGAGAAGATGTTGAGTACTTTTTTTTAGAAAAGCCATTGAGTTTCATGTGTTGTTGGATAGTAGAAAGTTCTTTCTGTAGATAATCAAAAGTAGAACAATTAGTTTTGGCTCTTCTGATGAGACATTTTATAATTCCTGTTTTTTGACATGGATGATGGGCTGATTCTTTAAAATATAACGACCTGTGAACATCGGTTTCCTGTATACTGTAGTTGTAAGAATATTTGAAGATGACTGGATGAGGAGAACGTCTAAAAAAGATAACTGGTTGTTTTCTCCTATTTCCATAGTAAACTTTATACAATGATGCAAGGAATTAATACTGTTTAAAAAAGAAGGTAAAGAGTTTTTGCTGTGAGGCCAAATAGTCAAGATGTCATCTATATATCTTACCCAAAAAGAGTTGAGGGAAAATAGATGAGAAGAGGACTTTTTCTAAATGTTCTAAATAAAAGTTGGCTAAAGCAGGAGAAAGAGGACTTCCCATGGCCATTCCTTCTACTTGGCTGTAAAATTTATTTTGACATACAAAATATCCAGAATGTATTATGAAATCGAATAGTTTTATAATGTCTTGAGGATGTCAGGAAGTAATTTTAAAGTTTCCTTGAGAGGTACATTGGTATATAAAGATTCTATATCAAAGCTAACCATAAGATCTGTAGGTTGTAATGAGACATTTTTTAATTTTTCTAAGAAATCTGAGGAGTTTTTTAAAAAAGAATTAGAGTTGCCAATGTAAGATTTCAATAATTTGGCTAGATATTTGGCTATACGGTAAGTAGGAGAATCAATACAATCTACTATTGAGGATAGTCAATCTTATGGATTTTTGGAAGGCCATAAAATCTAGGAGGTCTTGCAAAATGAGTTTTAAGTCTTTCAATTGTGTCTTTATCTAAACTCACCTCTTACATAGATCCAGTTATAGGTTCGAACGTTTATTCAAGGAAAGCGTGGAGGCCTTGCTCCATCGTCCCAACCTGAATCGTAATGACTGTATATCTATATCAAAAATCTGGGAAAGTCTAATCAAGATTACTCAGACTTTTTTTTTTTTTTCAATCATGTCTCTACTTCAAAATATTCCGTTTTATACTTAATACTTAGTGATATAACATCATGCACCATGTTCTATTTTTTAACGATCTATTGTTAGTATTCTAGCTTGTATTTTTTAAAATTGTTCTTGTAATACCACTGAGGATGGTCTGCTATTTCCAGACCGAAATATTTGGTTAATTAAATATCTTTCTTGTGTTTACATGCATATATCATTCAGTCTTATGTCACAAGTATCCTTAAAACAGCAAGTAGCTCAAATTGTTATTTAAATGTTCATGATTAAGGATGATTTCTCTAGGCTCCACAATTTTCTTTCAAACTCATCATGGCAACGAAAGATTTTTTTGGATCTATCCCAGCAGACTGAATGAACCTGGTGTTCATCATCAGCATTGTTCGAGAAAAGAACATGACCAGACTAGACAAGGCATTGGTGCATGTTCTTTTGTAAGAGATGTCTCTCTTATGCTCCTCTATATGTAATTCAATAGATTTATCTGTTTGACCAAAATAAGGGATATTACAGTCACACCATATCTTGTACACGGCAGGATATTTCAGATTATGATGATGAGGCTTCGGACGGCTTACTAGAGAGCGGATTTTTGCAAGTGTAGTAAATAAAGGCCTGATGTTGTATTTCTTAAGAACTCTAGCTAATTTTTGAGAAACTTAACTGATGTATGGGAGAGAGATATTACCTTTAATATTGGTTATTTCTTCAGTACGGTGGCTAGGAGGATCTAGAAGGAATTTTTTAATGGTTCTATCAGAATATCCATTTTGTCTAAAGACATATGAGAGGTAATTAATTTCTTTTTGTAGTTGTTCATCTGGGTCATTTAGAAGAGAGTGCAGCGTGCTCAATGTCCTAAGGCAGAAATAGTTCCAAGTTTTTGTGGAGGAAAAGGATGGGACTGACTATGAAGATATCTATTAGTGTGTGTAGTTTTTCTATACATTGAAATTCTAAATTTTCCAGAGCAGCGGGACAGTTTTATATCCAGGAAAGGTAGGGAATTGTTATATTCAAGTTTAGCTGTGAATTTTATATTAGAATGTTGATTATTGAGATGATCAAGAAAATCCATGAGAGAATTATGGCCGTGGCTCCAAATAATAAAAATGTCATCCACATAACGTTTCCAAAGTTTAGGTTTAAACGAGAAGGACGATGATATAGCTTTTGTTTCAAAATCCTCTAAATAAATGTTTGCAAGAATAGGGGATAAAGGATTGCCCATCGCTAGACCTTGATTTTGTTTGTAGATGGTGTCTCTTGATATTGAAAGTAACCAGACTTACTGCAATGGATCAGTAAAGCAAACATTTTTTTGGATAATTTGTCTTTCAGTAATATCAGTACTTCTTTCATAGGAACATTTGTAAATAAGGAAACTATGTCAAAACTAGCTATGATGTCATTCTCGTTGATAGTTATATCCTTGATGCGTAATACAAAGTCCATGGTGTTGTTGATGAAAGACGAAGACTTGTTAGAAAAACATTTGAAGTATTTAGCAAGATGTTTAGAAAGTTTTTAAGTCAGAGAATCAATACCTTCCATAATTGGACGAAGAGGGATGTTTTCTTTGTGGATTTTAGGAACTCCAGAAATAAATTGGGATAAGCGGATGAAGAGAGCGTAGAGAAAGGTGAATGTTGCGAGATAGTTTAGTTGTTGTTTTTAATAAATTGTTGGTGCGATTTTGTAGTTCTCGAGTTGGATCTTCCTGAAGTATTGAATAGGTATTATTTTCAAGCAATTGAAGCATCTTATTATGGTAATCTTCAGAACTGAGGACAACTGTAGCATTGCCTTTATCTGCCAGTAATGCTACAGTTGTCCTCAGTTCTGAAGATTACCATAATAAGATGCTTCAATTGCTTGTAAATTCAATACTTCAGGAAGATCCAACTCGAGAACTAAAAAATCGCACCAACAATTTATTAAAAACATCAACAACTAAACTATCTCGCAACATTCGCCTTTCTCTATGCTCTCTTCATCCGCTTATCCCAAGTATTTATGGAGTTCCTAAAATCCACAAGGGAAAACATCCCTCTTCGTCCAATTATGGAAGGTATTGATTCTCCGATTTACAAACTTTCTAAACTTCTTCCTAATACCTCAAATGTTTTTCTAACAAGCCTTCATCTTTCATCAACAACACCATGGACTTTGTATCACACATCAAGGATATAACTATCAACAAAAATGACATCATAGCTAGTTTTGACATAGTTTCCTTATTTACAAATGTCCCTACAGAAGAAGTACTGATATTACTGAAAGACAAATTATCCAAAAAGTGTTTGCTTTACTGATCCATTGCATTAAGTCTGGTTACTTTCAATATCAAGAGACACCATCTACAAACAAAATCAAGGTCTAGCGATGGGCAATCCTTTATCCCCTATTCTTGCAAACATTTATTTAGAGGATTTTGAAACAAAAGCTATATCATCGTCCTTCTCGTTTAAACCTAAACTTTGGAAACGTTATGTGGATGACATTTTTATTATTTGGAGCCACGGCCACAATTCTCTCATGGATTTTCTTGATCATCTCAATAATCAACATCCTAATATAAAATTCACAGCTGAACTTGAATATGACAATTCCCTACCTTTCCTGAATATAAAACTGTCCCGCTGCTCTGGAAAATTTAGAATTTCAATGTATAGAAAAACTACACACACATCTTCATAGTCAGTCCCATCCTTTTCCTCCACAAAAACTTGGAACTATTTCTACCTTAGGACATAGAGCACGCTGCACTCTCTTCTAAATGACCCGGATGAACTACAAAAAGAAATTAATTACCTCTCATATGTCTTTAGACAAAATGGATATTCTGATAGAACCATTAAAAAATTCCTTCTAGATTCTCCTAGCCACTGCAATGAAGAAATAACCAATATTAAAGGTAATATCTCTATCCCATCAGTTAAGTTTCTCAAAAAATAGCTAGAGTTCTTAAGAAATACAACATCAGGCCTTTATTTACTACACTTGCAAAAATCCGCTCTCTAGTAAGTCATCCGAAGCCTCATCATCATCTGAAATATCCTGCTGTGTACAAGATATGGTGTGACTATAATATCCCTTATTTTGGTCAAACAGATAAATCTATTGAATTACATATAGAGGAGCATAAGAGAGACATCTCTTACAAAAGAACATGCGCCAATGTCTTGTCTAGTCATGTTCTTTTCTCGAACAATGCTGATGATGAACACCAGGTTCATTCAGTCTGCTGGGATAGATCCAAAAAAATCTTTCGTTGCCATGATGAGTTTGAAAGAAAAATTGTGGAGCCCAGAGAAATCATCCTTAAGCATGAACATTTAAATAACAATTTGAGCTACAACCTCCCAGATAGCCATTCTGCTGTTGTTCAGTACCGGTGTTCACGAGAGACTGCAAGCACGCACGCACTCACCAAACAATCCCATGATTGAAAGAACAACTTAAATGTAACTACAACTTTTTTCATGTTAATAATGTACTGCAATTTTTTCCTGTGTTTCTCGGTTTTTTTAAGCTTCAGTGTTTTTAATGCTGTTTCTTATTTTTAAAAGACGAAACTAGTAGTGTGTCATACCATTAAAACCTTACAATTATTCTCAGTTTCAGTCATTAAATTCTCTTTATACAAATGTATCAAAACAACCAAGTGAATGTACCTCAATACATACACACACACACACACACACAAATATATATATATATATATATATATATATATATAAAATGTGAATCCTACCTATGAAATGCTATAAACATAATGAACTGTAATCTTTATAGCATATGTAAATCATCCTGCAGAGTTTCTATATCACATTTTTTTATATGAATGATATTCATTACTCTCTCTAGATCTCCACTACTAACTGGTGAAAAATCAGAGCTTTCAGACTAAGATGGCTTAGACATGTAGAAAGAACAACTGAGGAGAGAATGGTTAACAAATATTCATGATGAGGCTAGAGGCAAGGAGATCAGAGTTTAAGGTATTGCTTATTGCCAATGTATCTAGTGCCTTGGAAAAGAACTAGAAAGCTTGACTGCATTTAGGAAGCTAGTTTTTCTGCATTTGACCCTTTCAATACCAAATTTGGTGTCGAGTTTCTTTTGCAGCTGTTGTAAGCTGCAGTGCAGGCTGAATGCAAAGCTATAGATTTGCTCTCAAGCCACTTGTGACATGCTGAATCTTTTTCTTGGACTGCCCTGCCATGCTTGTTCAAGAACCAAGGCTTGGATAGTGGTAAGGAATTTTGGATAGTATAGGTTATGAAAGCCACGATTCCTGTAAGGAATGTAATAAATTTAGTTTAATCCTTTATCCAAGTGTGTGCAAACAAAGTTTGCGCCTGAAAGTACCTTCAGGACTGGGGTAAAGTGGTACAACACCGGTCAACTCCTTGCAAAAGGTGGAGCAAGCTACCAACACTCCTATCTCAGTATCTCCCATAATGCAAAACACATCTCCTTGTGGATATGTATAATGTTATGCATTAAGAGAAAGGCCACTACCCAGACTAGTTTTGACCTTTATTGAGGTCTCTTCAGTGGGAGCCAGGCCCAAGTGGAGATACCAAGGCAGAAGCATTAGCAAGGTCATCTGCAAGGAGATGTGTTTTGCATTATGGGAGATACTGAGATAGGAGTGTTGGTAGCTTGCTCCACCTTTGCAAGGAGTTGCCTGGTGTTGTACCACTTTACCCCAGTCCTGAAGATACTTTCAGGCGCAAACTTTGTTTGCACACACTTGGATAAAGGATTAAACTAAATTTATTATAGTCTGACCAAGTGAAAAATAAACATTCAACATCTTTCTCTAAATCCAGAGTAATTTAATAAAAAGGTGGCACACCGTTTGGCAGCTCCTATAGGAGGAGATGACCTGCTAATGCTTCTGCCTTGGTATCTCCACTTGGGCCTGGCTCCCACTGAAGAGACCTCAATAAAGGTTGAAACTAGTCTTGGTAGTGGCCCTTCCCTTAATGCATAACATTATATATATCTGCAAGATGTGTTTTGCATTATGGGAGATACCGAGATAGGAGTGTTGGTAGCTTGCTCCACCTTTGCAAGGAGTTGCCCGGTGTTGTACCACTTTACCCGAGTCCTGAAGATACTTTCAGGCACAAACTTTGTTTGCACACACTTGGATAAAGGATTAAACTAAATTTATTATAGCCTGACCAAGTGAAAAATAAACTTTCAACACCTTTCTCTAAATCCTGTAAGGAATATTTCTGTTATTCAATTAGCAGGTGTTTGTATCAGGGCAATGGAAACCATTAATAAGACCACGGAAAGGAGAAACAGATGTTACAGAGGTTATCTCATTTGGCACCTTTACAATGCTGAAGGACACAAGGCTAACAACTGCTAGGTGAAGGGTGTTCTATAGCATTTTATAGTAATCCAGATCATCATCTATGAGGTTATGGTTAGAGTTACTGTACTGGCATCTAAAATGCATTTGGGAAATTTTCTGGCATGCGATGCCAGTTCTTGTGAATATACATGTGTGGCCTTTGTGATGGAAGGAACCCTGTAAGAAACTGTGGAAAAAACCCTGTACTTTGGGCAGTTTGGGGACGGGAGTTGTTGAGATTGTCAGCTCAACAAGATCTATTAGGAATAATAAGTCTGGTTTGTAAGTGGTGGTATTACTTACTTACTTACTTACTGTCCTTTTCCGACGGGGATGGGTTGAGTCTTCCATGTTTCCACAACAACCTCCAGGAGTCTCGGTTTCTTGCGTGGCTAGTGAGCTGTCTATATGTTTGTAAATCCAGAGTTGACCTTTATTCTTGTTATCCATTTAGTTCTTGGTCTTCCTTTTTTTTCTTTTATTCTTGCATACAAAGCAAGGTTGGGTAGTCTTTTTGTTGGCATTCTCTCGACATGTCCGTACCACTGAAGTTGTCTTCTTTTGATCTTTTTGATTAATGAGTCTGTATATTTTAGGTCTTGTCTTATAGTTTCATTTGTTTTCTTTTCTGTCCATTTTGTTTTATTTATTTTTCTGAGACATTTCATCTCGAAAGCCTCCAGTTTTCGTATCTTATTCTTCTTGAGTGTTCAAGTTTCTGAAGCATATAACACAGTGGGTATTATAATTGCATGATATAATTTTATTTTTAGAGGTTTGGAGATTTTATTATTTTTCCAGATTTTACCTAACTTATTAAATGATGACCATGTAGTCGATATTCTATGTTTAATAATGGCCATGATATCTAGGTGTTCTGTTATTACTATTCTTAAACAGTTGAATTGTTTTAGCTGTTCATTTGTTGATCCATTTAAGGAGAAGTTTAGTTTTTCTTCGTTTTTTTCTAGTTATCAAGATTTTTGTTTTGTCTGTATTTATGGTCATGCTGTATTCTTTAGCCATATTGTTTAGTTTGGTTATTAGGTTCACCATTTTTTCTTTTTTGTCTGCTATCATTACAATATCATCTGCTTATTTTATGTTATTAAGGTTATAACCATTTAGGTTGACCCCTTTTTCTCCTTCCAAGGCTTGGTTAACCATATCCTCTAGGTAGATGTTAAAAGGGAATGGAGAGATGAGACATCTTTGGCTACTCCTTTACTGAAGTTTATTTTATCTGTTGTTATACTATTGAATTTAATTATTGCTTCTGTGAGACTATAATATTTTTCTAAGAAGATCAGGATATCTTCATCGATTTGTTTCAGTTTTAATATTCTTAATAAGGTTACTCTGTTTATTGAGTCGAATGCCTGTTTAAAATCTATAAAACAGTAATAGATATTTTTGTTATGTTCCCAGTATAATTCTGCTATTCTTTGTATTATGAAGATCTGATCCAATGTGGAACGATTCTTTCTGAAGCCTGCCTGTTCTCCACTAAGAATGATCTTATATGTGCTCTTTATTCTGTTCTGTAAGACTCTTCTAATATTTTGTAAGCATGGATGGGTAATGTGATTGATCTGTAGTTTTTACAGTTTTTCTTATCACCTTTCTTGTAAACTGGTATGATAATTCCTGTTCTCCAATCTTCTGGTATTTCTCCTCATTTAATGATTTTGTTGAAAAGTGTGGTAAGGAAGTTGTTTGCTCTCTTCTTTCTAGGATTCTGATGGAATTTGGTTTATCCCTGGTGCTTTGTCAGATTTCATTTGCTTTAGACATTCTTCACTTCCGATGGAAGAAATCATTAAGGTGTCATGTCTTGAGTTAGTGTGGGGCTTTGTTATTAGATAGTTATTGCTTTCATTCTTAAAGGTATCTTGGTAGTGTTCCATCCATATTGTCTAAATCGCATTTGGATTTCCTGTTTCCTTGCCCTGATGGTTGATCATTGTTAACAGTAGTGGTGAAAAGTTTTTTGTAATTTCTTTAATTGTGTTATGTAATGTTTTTGAGTTATGGTGTTTATATGCCTCATTGCATGTTTCTGCTTTTTTGTTTAGTCAGTTTTATTTAGCCTGTCTGCAGAGTTAATCGATTTCATTTTTGAGTTGTTTGTATTTCTTCTGAGATATCTATGTTTATTTTTGTTTTTAGTTTTCTTTTTTCTTCACATTTTTCTAATATTTCAGATGTTATCCATTTATTATTGGGCCTCTTATAAATTCCTTAAGTTTCCCTTGCCGAGTTAATTAATCTTTCTTTTCCTGTTTTCCAAAGGTTTTCGGTTTCATCTGTTTGAGGACTATTTATTTCTTCAATTTTCCTAATTTAGTCTAATCTTATTTGGTTATTTTTTAACTTTTCCATGTGGAGTTTATCAAATTGTGGAGTTTCTGAAAATTCCTATGATTTATCAAATTTCCATGTGGAGTTTCTGAAATTCCTATGATATCAGACTTTATCCTTTTCAGATTCTCTTGTAGAATTTGGAGTTTTCCTTCTTTGTATAGAGGTCTGATATTTACAGTAGCTATATACGTATCACATTTTGCTGACCACAAAGAAGATTTCTCACCAACACTATGTGAGGCTCGTGTTGGCGAGTCGACTACCCCATACAAGGTAGTGCGAGATGTATTCCCAGTAATCGTGTAATCCATAGAAGTTTTTGGCATTTTAGTGTGGCTGGCTTGCCTTTCCTCTACCACACCCTTTGGTTCACAGCTCCTTATTCTTTATTCGGAGCAACTCGTTGGGGCTTTCCTAATCCACCACCCAAGGGAATTCTATTTCTTTTATAGTTCACTCTGAATTTTATCCACATTGTTGCAGAGAGGAGTTCATGGTCTGTATCCAGATCTAGGCTTTTGAGCGGTCTTACATTTTTGATCGAGGTTTTCCATTTACTTCTAATTAGGATATAATCTATACAATTTTGTATTTCTCTATCTGGTGAGGTCCAGGTGTATTTAAAACTAGGTCTATGGTAAGGTCTAGGCCTGGTAGGAGTCTGGTCTCCCCCAAGAAGTGGTGGTATACATAGTTTAAATTGCTGTTAAGGCCAAAATATACATGTGTGGCCCTTGTGATGGAAGGAACCCTGTAAGAAACTGAAAAAATCCTGTACTTTGGGCAGTTTGTGGATGGGAGTTATTGAGATTGCCAGCTCAACAAGATCTATTAGGAATAATAAGTCTGGTTTGTAAGTGGTGGTATACATAGTTTAAATTGCTGTTAAGGCCAAAAATAGTGGTAGAGTGAAAAAAAAGTTTTCTATTTTTGCAAGAAGTATTAATGTTTTGGGTTTATTGTTTTCTTGCTTAAAGATTTTATGAGGTTGCTTAAGGGTTAAAGCAAAATAACTGGGAGATCTCCACATTGCCTTTAAGGAATGCAGAGAACCAACAGGGGCTTCTAACCTAATGTGCAATCCTCACCTTCATATGTGCACCCCGTTAGTAGGTATCTACTGTATACTGAATGAGGATAGACTGGCAGTTTGGAACTGAGCTGGCCAAATTGTACTATCTATTGGCTTAAACTATAAATACATATGATGGTACAAAACAATGAGATTTCATCCCGGCTGGGGTGTCATCCAGTTAAACAAGGAACGCCACTGTTTTCATCAGCTAGAAGAGAAAATTAAACCCAGATAGGATCCATCAATAGAAGGATCAATATAATGGAAAGGAAATCGAACTTGCAGAACTGGAAAAATACAACATAGACATAACTGGCATTACTGAGAAGAAGATAAAAACCAGTGAGATCATGCTAAATAATAAGTATAGGATGTTATATTTGGACAATAAATGGTCATGGAAAGGAAGGAGTAGTGATAGCATTCAACACCAAATAAACTTCTTGATTGGAAGGAAGTTTAAAGTAGAGTTGTATGAACAAACTTCAAAATAGGGAAATGGACAATTAAACTTTAAATTAAAGATGCCAAGAAATTATATTCTTGGTTTCATCCTTTATCCAAGTGTAAGTTAACAAAGTTTGTGCATGAAGTCACTTCACAAATGAAGTCATTAGCCTCTAGATACAAGTAGCCCAGTTGTGAAGGTATTTCACGTGCAAACTTTGTTAAATAGTTTTTTCATCCTTTATCCAAATTTAACATTTGGATAAAGGATGAAACCAAGAATATAATTTCTTGGCATCTTTAATTTATAGTATAACCAAGCGAAAAAAACTTTCAATGACAATTAAACTTATTTGTGCCTGCAGTCCCACAGAAGATTCTTCTGAGGAAGAAGTGGAGGAATTCTTCAAGTCATTGCAGCAGGCAGCCAACATAAAGAAAATGGAAAAAGTGCAGCAAACAAGGAAAATCAATCAAACCAGGCATACAGGAACATTTTGGGAAAATTTGGAGAAAGAGCAAAGCTAATAATAAGGGTATGTATTTGTTGGATTATTGCTCAGGATATGTTATGATATTGTTAATAATTACTAGTCATTATTAACACTATGTTCCAACATAAAGATGTGCATAAGTGGAGAGAAGATATGAGAAAGAAAAGCCTCATTGACTATGTTATTGTTACTGGTGATATCTTCATGCTAGTCCAAGATACAAGAGTGTACAGAAGACTTGAAATTGGAAGTGACCATTACTTGGTGCTATTGAAAAGAACATTATGTAAGAAAGTTTTAAAAAGAGTTAAATTTGAACAGCATTTACAGATAAACTGTAGACTTAAGCATACAAACATTATTGAAATTCTCGTGGAAAGACTTAGATGTTGGTTATACATTCTTACTAAATAGCTTAAGGAAATTACAATGTATAATAGAATATACATTAAAATAAATTTTAATACTCTTCCAATATTTCAGCAACGTCACGTTGCCATTATCACAGGAACTTAAATACAAGACACGTGCACACAAGCACAATAAATGAGGAACGAAGCAGGAAGCTATTCTTTCTCCTAAAAATCCTGATGGTGCCCCTTAGTGGGCAATGTTGGTATTCTTAGCCGATTGGGCTGAAGGTCATCTGATGTAGGTTTGTCAAATTTCAGGCAGTCCCAAATTTGTTTAGGTTTGGATTGTTTCTTAGAGCTTAGGCTGATTCCATGAATAGCCTTTCGTATTTGAATTTACTACGGTGTATTATCGTGGCTTTCTTCCACTGTATTCTATGGCAGGTATCCAGCGCATGGTCTGCAAGACCAGAGTGGCTGAATCGGTGAAACCGGATGTAGTCCTTGTGTTCTGAAATTCTGATATTAGCTGTCCTGCCCGTTTGGCCAAAGTATAGGGAATGGTGATGGATTTAGAGTAATCCTTGTTGTGAAGGGGGGGGGGGGGGGTCGTGGTTTATTGGTTTCAATATTTTTTAGATTTTTTTTGGGGGGAGGTAGCCACTGGCTAAAAGTGTTGAGAATGTGGTTTAGTTCTGTGATTAGGGCATTGTCATTTGAACAGATAAGTTTAGCCCTGTTGTATAGTGTCTTAATGACTCCATATTGTCGTGTGTGTGTGGGGGGGGTTATTGGTGAATGTATCTGCCTGTATGGGCGGGTTTTCTATAAACTGAGAAAATCAAGGTTCCATCAGGCTGGCGGGTGACTAGTGTGTCTAAGAAAGGAAGGCCATTGTTTTTTTCTTCTTCCAGGGTGAACTTGATTCTGGGGTGTTGGTTGGTTGAAAGTGTGTTAGGAAATAGAGGATCGGAGCCATGTGGCCAAATAGCAAACACATCATCAATATAGCAAAGCCATATGGTTGGTTTTTGTGGGGCAGAGTTTAAGGCTTTCTCTTCAGAAGTCTCCATATAAAAGTTGGCCAAGGGTGGGGAGAGTGGAGAACCCATGGCTGCCCCCTCTATTTGTTTGTAGAATTTTCCTTGCCAAAAAATAGCCTGAGTTCATTGTGAACTAAAATAGGGCTGTGATATCGGGAGGAAATTTAGCTTAAATTAGCTCTAAGGATTCTTTGAGTGGGACATTTGTGAATTGGAAGGGGACATCAAAACTTACCATTATGTCAGTGTGTTTGAGTGTAAGGATTTCTATGCTGGCTTTGAAGTGAGCAGAATTTTTTATGTGTGAAGGTGTGTTGCCAGTATAGTGCGTGAGGGCTTTGGCCAAATGTCTATCTAGTTTGTATGTGGGGGAATCAATGCCATCCACTATGGGACATAATGGCACATTTTCTTTATGTATTTTTGGGAGTCCATATATACGGGGAGATATGGAGTTAAACGGTTTAATCTGTTAGTGACTTCTACAGGCCAAGAAGTGACCTTCTTAAGGAGCCTGTGGAGTTTTCTAATTTGTGAGTTGGTGGGATTGTACTCGATAGGGAGGTAAGTAGCCCGATCTAACAATAGAGCATTCAGCTTATCTGTGTAATCCTTTTGGTTAAGCAATACTGTGGCGTTCCCTTTATCTGCTTTGGTGATTATTATTTTCTTGTTTTTCTTTAATTCTTGCAGAGATTTAATTTCCATATTGGGCATGTTGGTTTTTGGTGGTTTTGCTTTGGTCAGAACACAAGCCACATCCAGTCTAATATTGTTGGCGATGTGGTTTGGAAGGTGTCGTATCCCACATTCAATTTGTATCATAATGTCTTCAGCAGGTATTCTTCTGGGCGCAGTAGCAAAGTTGTGGCCATGTGAGAGATCGTCGAGTGCTTCAGTTTCAAACTAATTGACGAAAGGTTGACTATCTGGAGTCATTAAGACATGGAGACAACAATGTGGAGTCATTAAGACAACACTACACAACAGGGCTAAACTTATCTGTTCAAATGACAATGCCCTAACCACAGAACTAAACCACATTCTCAACACTTTCTTAGCCAATGGCTACCCCCCCCCCCCAAAAAAATCCAAAAAATATTGAAACCAATAAACCACTACCCCCCTCCCCCCCCCTTCACAGCAAGGATTACTCTAAATCCATCACCATTCCCTATATCCGAGGCACCTCAGAAAAAATTACAAAAATCCTAAAAAAACATGACTTAACTTCTTGTTACAGACCTTATAAAAAATTGGCATCCCTTATCCGCTCCACTAAAGACCTCCCCCCCCACCAGACCTACCTGGTGTATATCGAGTCCCTTGCAGTTGTATGCTGTCCTACTTTGGCCAAGACAGCTAATATCAGAATTTCAGAACACAAGGACTACATCCAGTTTCACCAATATAGCCACTCTGATTTTTGCAGACCATGTGCTAGATACCCACCATAGAATACAGTGGAAGAAAGCCACAATAATACACCGTAGTAAATTCAAATACGAAAGGCTATTCATGGAATCAGCCTCAGTCCTAAGAAACAATCCAAACCTAAACAAATTTGGTTGCATGAGACTGCCCCAAACATGGGAAACCTACATCAGAAGACCTTCAGCCCAATCGGCCAAGAATACCAACATTGCCCACTAAGGGGCACGATCAGGATTTTTAGGAGAAAGAATAGCTTCCTGCTTCATTCCTCATTTATTGTGCTTGTGCACATGTCTTGTATTTAAGTTCCTGTGATAATGGCAACGTGATGTTGCCGAAATATTGGAAGTGTATTAAAATTTATTTTAATGTATATTCTATTGTACATTGTAATTTCCTTAAGCTATTTAGTAAGAAAACATTACTGAAGGAAAACTAAAAGTTTGAAAACAAGAACCAAACCTTGGAGTCTCAATGGAAAACCCTGAAGAAACATTGATTCAGCTGGGAGAGGTATGCAGTGAAGTTGTCAGTAAGGAAAGAAAAATACAAACACCATGGTTGACACAAGATTTTAAAGAAGCAGTCCTGAACAAAAAGAAAGCATACTGAAAGTTTCTAGCAAATAAATTCAGCAGATGCCCTAAAATAATAGAGTGAAGGGAGCTAAGTTATGTGTAAAAGTAGCTAAACAAAAGTCATGGGAAGACTTTGGTGAGAATATAGAAAATAAATATCAGGAAGGAGGTAAAATATTTTGGAAGCTGTTGAAAAAGCTGAGAAATGGAAAAGATGTACAGTCTATATTTAAGTACTGTAAAAGGAATCAAGGATAATAAAGATGACATCAAAATTGAAGATAAAAATATTCTAGATGTCTGGAATAATTACTTTGAAAGACTTACAAACCAAGTAGTGACAGAACCGTACACTAGAAATTTTTCAAGAGGAATGCAAACAGGACTACACATCAATTGACGTAGGAAAAAACCCATCAAGAATTTGAAATGTGGAAAAGCAGCTGGAGTAGATGATATTTGACCGGAAATGCTTAAATATAGAAGTATAAAAGTTTTGCCTGTATAAAAGAGGGCCTGATCAGAAGATCAAATTCCAGATGATTGGAGTCGTGTACTCACAGTTCCCATGTATAATAAAGAAAATAAAGCCCTAAAGTGAGAATTACAGAGGAATCTCACTTCACTACAAATAGTTGAGAAATCATGGGAATATGACAAGATTGGTACTTAAGTTTTGTAGATCTGTAAAAGGAATATGACAAGGTGCACAGAGAAAAGCTTTTCAAAGCACTAATGTCATATGATGTAAATGGAACATTATACAGAGGAATACACAGTCTATATTTAAGTTATAATTCAGCAGTTAGAATCAAAGGAAATACAGGAAGATGGCTTGATGTACAATCTGGAGTAAGACAAGGATGCACTTTATCACCCCTCTTATTCATCATCTATATGGATTGCATTAAGAAAGAAAATGGCATTGAACCTGATATTCAAATAGGGGATGTCAAACTTAGTTCTGCTTTTTGCAGATGATGCTGTACTCATAAACACATCCAATGCAAGTCTCTGAATTGCATTATTACACGATTTAGTTGGAGAACTAAAACAGCTGTAACAAATTTGGCATGAAACTTAGCAACAGAAAGACCAAAACTATTAAAATAAACAGGAACATAGAAAATTTCAGCTGCATTCTCAATGGAGAACCTACAGAACAAGGAAAATATTTCAGCTATTTAGGCACAGTTTTGAATGAAGATGGCAAATTAAATTTGTAAACAGACAACAGAATAAGAAAGATGGTATTGTGGGAAGCCAATTGAATAAATTTAAATTGAATAAGAGAGAAATTAGCCAAAACACCAAACTAGCAGTATACAAGACTGTGTTCAAACCAGTTTTCAGTTATGGATATGAGAGTTTGGTCAGAAATAAAGCAGCACTTGATTAAGGATCACAGATATAAGAGTTCTGAGAAAGATTAGGGGAGTGAACAGATGGCATCAATGGCAGAATCATATTAAAAATAAAGATATTAGATAGTCACCTGACTTTATTAGCATTCAAGAATGTGTGAGCAGATCTAATGTAAGGTGGTGTGGCCACTTAAATAGAATGGGTGAGGAAAATGTTAATAAAACAAGTGTTTGATGCCAAGATGGCAGAAAAGAGGCCAAGAGGTAGACCAAGTCTAGGTGGATTGATTCAGTCTTAAAAGCACAAAATGTCAGGTATAACAATATTGGAGTACTCAGAAGTAATAGACTAATTTCAAGGAAAACTGTTCATAGGAGATTAATAATAATGTAAATTTAATCATGTAGTGCTGTCATAGTAGCCTAAACACCCATTGAGGATATGTATCAGGAAATTGATGATAATGAGATTTTATGGGGATTATTTTTGGAAAGTTTTTTTGTGGTCCACAGTAAAAACTTAATTTGAATATGTTGCCTTTATGTTTGGAGAGGAAGGGCATGCAGTGGCAGACAAAACACCATAAAAAAAAAAAAAACACCAACAATAATTCTTAGCAAAAAAAAAAAAAAAAAAAAGGTTTTCATATTCACTTCAACATTTGTTTACTAAACAGCAACATAAACAATATGCACCACTACCTACAGTCATCAAAATCTAAATCCCAACAGAAACTCAGCTGGCAGCCTCAACTGCCCAAACTACATATTACAGTCCCTTCTGCCATAAGGATGATACTTGTGCATTCATATCAAATCTAACATCCTGTGTCGAAGATTGCAACCCCCCCCCCCCATTTGATCTGTTTTGGCTCAAAATTTTTTTACCAAACCAATTTGTTACTTTCATTTGCTGTCTCTATCACTTCCCAAACTCTAATAACTCTGGCCTCTTTAAGTATCTCTTGCTTTCTCTACAGCTTGATTTTCTGCAGTTGAAATAACCTAACAGCAAGGTCATCCTTCTTGTGGACTTCATCATCCACAAATCAAACTGGCTACCCTTTTCCAGTTTCCCTGATCAAGTGGCAGGGATGCTGAGGTATTTGCCATTAGTAATGACCTAACATAAATAGTCAATCTTCCTACCAGAATATCTGAACCACTCGCCCAACCTGCAAACACAAAATGGGTTAATTCCCATGACTTCTACTCTTCCTTTCCACTACTGCTGTTCTCCTGATCCAAATATCTGTTCAGACCGAATAATAGAAATTATCCTCACAGGAGCTTCATCCTTCTTTTCATCTCAAATCTCAACCACTATCCAAGCATTGCTTCTCAAAAAGTGTGCATGCACAATACAAGAAAATACTTCAGCATACAATGAGTGGTTCGAACCCAAAATTCCCAATCAGCAAATCCAAATCTGATTTTGAAAGGACCAACTACCTGCAACTCTCCTCCTCCTGTTCAAATGAGTTTAGCCTTCTTGTCCCTTGCTGTACTTCTTGTTAAAGATGAGAGAGAAATCCTCTTTTCAATACAATGGCATGTAATGTTTGGAAGGGTATATTTTTCAGAAGTGAAATCTTTGTTGTTGCCAGATAAATCATAAGTACAGAAAAAAGAACCTAAAACTTCATTTGCCATAAAAAAATTTAAAAAAAAAAAGGGATAAAAATATCCATTATAGTTTTTATAGTCAAGCAGCAAAATATAGTTTGCCTTTAAAACTTTAAAATTTCAAAGACAAGATATGAAAATGAAAAATTTCACATACTTCTGAGCAGAGTTTGCCATCTTTTAAGTAGTGCAATAAAAGCAACTCTCAAGCCAAAGGCTGCATTCTCATAAGCTCTCACACTTTCAAAACTTTAAATTTTAAAAGTAAACATTGTTTTGCTGCTTGGTTATAAGACAATGTTTGTTTTCATCCTTTTCCTTTTGTCCTCAATTCCTAAAACTCTTTCTCACTACTACAGTTTATAAATAAAAAAGATATAAAACACCATAAGGTAAACAACATAAGGTTTATTTGTAATAATTACCATCTACATGATGATGATGAAGAAATTTTATTTCTTTCCATTTCATATTTTTATCTTGTTAAGAGTGATGAAACTCCAGAGTTAAGAAAACACACTGCAGTTTTAAATTATATATTATAATTAAATTATAATGCATAAATTGTTAATTAAATTAACAATTTATGCATTTTAATGACATAAGAGATTTGTCTGGAAAATTCCTGAACTTTGAATTTTTGCACCAACAAGTATGCTTCATATGCTGCAATCTAGTGGCAACATTGAGAAATAGCCTAGCAAAAACCACAACATGATATTTTGCTTAGTTATTATGTCTATTTGTGTCAACACATGTTTGGAGCATCTGGCAATTTTTTGTTGTGCTTAAAATGAATGATTTTCATGATCAATGAATTTGTGTGAAATTGGGAAAATCTTTCACAGGGACATTTGAAATGTTAAAAATCAACATTCAGGACGACCATCAACATCCAAAATTGATGAAAATATTGCAAATGTTCATGAAATCATTCGTTCTAACTGCTGTGTAACTGTTCATGAGGCAGCCAAAGAAGTAAACATTTCAAAACCTGTCTGTCATTAGATTCTTATGCAAAATTTAGGCACATATCACATTGCAGCCAAATTTGTGCCTCACCTTTTGATTGATGATCAAAAACAAATTTGAGTTGATATGAGCCAAGAGCTTTTCAGTCGAGCTTACGAGGATGAAACCTTTTTAAAAATCATCATTACCGGGGATGAGACTTCGGTTTACAGCTATGATGTCAATACAAAAGCTCAGTTGTTATGGTGGGTGTCAAAAGGATCGCCACGACCCAAAAAAAGAGAGAGAATGATCAAACATCAAAGTACTGATGATAGTTTATTCGATTCTGAGGACTTTCACCATGAATTTTTTCCGCAAGGCAAGACAGTCAACAAAGAGTATTATCTTGAGGTAATGTAACATCTTCGTGAAGCTATCAGAAAAAAATAAGGCCTGATGCTTGGAGGGAAAACTGATGGATGCTTCATCATGATAATGCACCCCCACACTCACACGCATTTACTAATCTGTCAATTATTGGTGGGCCATGAAACAACAGTTGTTCCACAGCCTGCTTACTCGCCTGACCTCACACCAGCAGATTTTTTTTATTCCACAAATTGAAATTGACATTGAAAGGCCGACGTTTAGAGTCAATTGACTCGACAAAGAAAAAAATCACTAATGGAACTGCACAGTATCCTGAAAGAAACATTCCAAAAATGTTTCAAAGGATGGAAGAAATGCTGCCTGTGGTGTATACAAAGTGGAGGAGAGTACTTTGAAGGCAGCAAGGCCGAATAGCTTCTAATTTATACAGGAAAATTTTTATTTAAAAAGTTTGGGAATTTCCCAGACAAATCTTGTAATATTCTGCTTAAAGATGTATTTTTGCTTGCAGATGAGAGTGTTTGTTGCTATATATATATATAAAAAAGCAGAAACTAGAAACCTTTCATTCTATACTAGTTTTAAATGGCAAACAACAACCTATTAGAGAAGAAAGTTTTGCACAAGAACAAAAAATATGATAGTGGTTTTTTTTTTTTTTGTATGCTTAATGACAAATGATTTATTTCACTGATTTTTTTTAATGTCCAACAGCTTATTACTGCAGAAGGGAAAGAGAAGACAAGAAAAAAAAAAAAAAAAGAATATATATACTTAAATTTCAAAAGCAAATGCAAAAATTAGCTTCTCTTTTTTTCATAACCTTCAAGTACAAAATAAATTTCATGATTTATGATTTTTGTTGAATTTATAACACATTTTATATAAATTCTGATTCTTAAAGATATGAGATAAAAAGCACTACTTAAGTTTTAAGATGATGTTGCTGCATGTTTTCATATAGAATAATTATGAATAAATATTCTACGTAGCAAAAAATACTATGCAGCAATGCTGCTTTTTTAAAATTTTCCAGTTAACCTAGAAATGATGTTTGCAATATATAGCAACATTTCATTTTTATCTGCACTTATAAGAAGCCTCTTTTTGGTTGACCAAATACTTGCGGTAATTACCTACCTTGACAGTATGTGTTTCTCCATCAGAATAAGGTCCTTCAGCAGAAGCTGACTTTTCTGGTAAGGGATGACCAGTTGTGTGTCGCTGCTCTTGAACTGATGCTAGTCTGTTAAAACATATGCAGAAAGAATGAAAAGAGATTGCTGCACAAGGTTTTTTTCCCATATGCATTTAATTGGTAAATAAAAGTAATGGGTGAAAAACTATATTTTTAAAATAATTTAAATGTGAGAAACTTATTTCTTTATACCATAGCTCCATGGAATCAAAACCCACTGTTGGAAGTGCACCAGAACTGTTACTGTATCCTACATTTTATGCAATACATCCATTTCTGTACATTACATTATCATACAGTTATGTAATGTAATGTGTACACTGCTATACACATTACATTGTCATACAATTGTAATGATAACCACTTTCTTGTTTCCTACTATCTTTATCTGTTCATTAAAAAAATCTATCTGGCAAGTTCCTCTCAACAACTTAACAACATATCACAACTGTGTTTGTTCTACTCCAATTTACTAGATTATCCCAATCCTTATGGTTGATATTCAGCAACAAAAATAATATCAGGAATGTCAATCCTTATAACTGGCATTCCCAATATTACTCTGTTATTTACTTTCAAAATGTTTTCAATTTTGTCATCTCCATAAAATTCAGGTAATCAAAAATATGCACAACAGTTGATACGATCAGATTATAATCTTATACAATGAAAAACCACTTCCTTTTCTCTACTTTTCAACATCTTTACTAGTTTGCAACATATCTCTGATCAAACCAATGATTGCAATATCTGTTGCTTTCTCTACTTTTCCGAAGCATAGCCTTAATAAAGCATGCACCACCTTTCATTTTTGAATTCCAATGTCCAAAATTAACTATTACTCAAGCTGGACTCAATATCTACATTTAATCCATTCTAAATATTATAAATATAACTATCTGGTCCAATCACAATATCTCCTAGTTCTAGTGACATGTACATATGTAAATCCTTCCATAGAAAAGTTTGGCTAATTGGATGTGGTAGCTTTTGATATTATTATTATTATTATTATTATTACGTGACATCTCCAGGGAGTCCAAAGACTCATCGAGGGAGGACACCTACTTTACAACTCTCTGTCTCTACCACTCAATCCACCAACTACAACTAACTGCAACTACACCAACGCCATCTACCACCTACTACCACTAGTATTTTCATAGATAATCACAAACATCCATGCCCATGCCCACAGCGGGATTCGAACCCACAACTTTTTGGCTGGAGAGCAGATATGCCTAACCAATGGTTAAGTTACAATCATTTGGTCTGTCCTTTGACTTGTGCAACTGCTTTTCAGATTTCTGAATGCATTCCCATCCCACAAACACACACACACACACACACACACACACTCCCTCTTTCTCTCGCTCTATTAAATCAAGCATGTATGAGGGCATGGTTCTTTGTCTTCTAACTATGCAATGCTGAGGATCACACAAGGCTCCATTCTCTCACCCATCTTCTTCCTTATATATATTATTAATCTAAATATGGAGAATAAGCATATAGGTTGACATAACTATAAAAAATTTGGATAATATTGTCAATTTCAATTCTAATAAAGCCCAATCTTGTCAGTTTCCCACAAAAAAGGGCATTTTTCTTCCTGTCTTACTTTGGACATCCAGGTTTTCAGGCAATATGAGATTTCCCTTTTGCTTACAAAGCATTACTTATTTCTGAACAGCTATTAACTTGATATACTCATGTATATCAATTTATTATCAATAAATCAAAAGCTATTAACTTGATATACTCATTACAGTTCTGTCTGACCAGTGAATACTGTTTTCATATTTGGGGTAGTATTCCTAAGAGCCCTCTAAAAAATACTCATACTTGATTTAGTACAAGAGCAATATGATTGATTAATGACCCATCTCTCACCATTTCACTACACTCATTTTCATACAGGTGTTCAGTTTCTGTTGCTTGCATCATTTACAAATATCTCCATGACCCTGTTCATCTGAACTAGTATCAATAACCCCCCCACACACAAAATCTCTCTCTCTCTATTAAATTAACATGTTTGGCTACAAACCCATTCATTTCTAGCCAAATCAAGCTTTGGCTTGAAATACACATATCAGCTCAAAACACTCCTTCACAGTTCAACTACAAGTTCACAAAAAAAAAAATAAATAAAATAAGTACCTTTGAAATTGTTATAATTCTTGACCACTGAGATTAATGAATAACTAACTCTTATTTAGAAATATTGGTCAAGTGTTAATAAACCATTTAATCACCAACTAGTTTTGTCGGCTATTGCTGTCAGCTTCTTCAGGGTACGATAAGGTAGGCAAAGTAAATTACAAGCTAGACGTTAACTGACAATTCTAATTCAATAACAAAATAGTACTGAGTGTGAAACAATACACGTGTTGCGGATACATGATTTACTTGTTGAGAAACATTTTGTAGTTTGCACTGAAGTTCGTTTCATGTGTGTTTAGTGATCTGATTAAGGTCTTCCATATATCAGGTAGGATTAAACCTTTGTTCCTGTTGAGGTTTTTTGTAGAATGAGTGACTGTAGCTGCTTCTTTGAAGATTCTGGAATGGTAGTTTTCTTCTATATAAGGCATATAACTTTTATTCCATTCAATAATGTGGTTGGTTGTAAAGAAGTGGGAAGAAAGGTCAGATATATCTTGTCTGTTATTTCTTGCATAACCAATGTGTTATGTAAGAAATCATAGACGTCTGACCAATGTAACTAAGACCACAGGAACAAGGGATGTTGTAATCTCCTGCATACTTGTAGAAAGGATTGAAGTCTTTTGGTGATCTTAGAAATTTCTGAATAGTTTCAACTGGCTTGAAGGTCACTCTAATATTGTGTGGTTTTAGGAGGAGAACAAGTTTTTTGGAAATGATACCAATGTATGAAATAGTTATAGTGGTGATATATTGAATGACATCATGTTGTCTTTGTGGTATGTCAGAGAAGAGAATCTTGTTGACGAGTCTTCTAGCGTAGCCATTTAAGAGTAGGTCATTGGATATTGTAGTCAATTCTTCTTGTAGATCATTTTGGTCCATAGTAAACTGTATAGCTCTTTTCTTTAGCATATGAATAATGCTGAGTTTTTGAGAGATGTGGTGTGATGAGCTGAAGTGTAGATAACGTCCAGTATTTGTAGGTTTTCTATAAACAGATAAGTTGACACTATTATTTTCTTGTTTCTTTATGATGTCCAGGAATGGTAGTTGTTTGTCCTTTTCAAGATCTAGTGTGAATTTGGTAGTATGGTGGAATGAATTGATTTTGTTTAGGTAATCCAATAGCTCTTCCTTTTTGTGGTTCCATATGATAAAGATGTCATCTACATATCTAAACCATGCTGTAGGATTTGAGTTAATCTGAGATAAGATTTTAGTGTTTCAAGATCTTCCATAAATAAGTCAGCACAAGAGGGTGAGAGGGGACTACCCATGGCCAATCCAGTTAATTGTTTGTAAATGGTTTTCTTCCATACAAAATAGTTAGAAGATAAACAGTGACTAAACAATGAAGTGATGTCTTGTGGGAACAAATCGTCTAAGATGTTGATGACTTCAATTACGGGAATGTTGGTAAACAGGGAAGTAACATCAAGGCTAGCAAGTATATCATCTTCAGAGATAGGGACATTTTTTAATTTTTCAATAAAATGTTGAGAGTTTTTAATATAAGTATCTGAGTTACGGATGTGTTGTTGTAGAATTTTGGCTAGATGTTTAGACAGTAAATAAGTTGGAGAGTTGATTCCATCTACTATGGGACGTAATGGGGAGCCATCCTTGTGCATTTTTGGAACGCCGTACAGTCTAGGAGTTAGAGGATGCATAGATTTTAACTTTTTAATGAAATCTGTAGGCCAGTTTGTCATCTGATGTAATAATTCATTGGTGTCGTTATGATTTTTTAATGTTGGATCTGTATTAAGGACATTATAGATGGACGTATCTGATAACAGATTGTTGAGTTTATCTTCATAATCTTTTGTGTTTAAGATGACAGTACTGTTCCCTTTATCTGCTTTAAGTATGATGATGTCTTTGTTATTCTTTAAGTTGAGTAGGGTTTTTTTTTTTTCCATGGGGGTAAAATTGGTGTGTGGAGATCTGGAAGGAGACGAGAGGATTATGCTGCTTTTCAATCTAAGGTCATTAGCTGTAAGTTGTGGTAGTAATGAGATGGCTTTCTCTAAATTGCAGATGAAATCTACTTTGGGTATTACAACATGTGTTAAGGCAAAATTGAAACCTTTTTTGAGAATAGCGATCTCAATTTGGTCAGTATGTGCTTTGATTAACGACAGCAATAGCCGGCAAAACTATTAGAGAAGTTAGTTAGGAATAAGATTCAGAATTGGGTTGACAACAAAATACTCCTTGGCAGCCAGCATGGATTTACTAAAGGAAGATCATGCTTTAGCAACCTGTTTACTTTTTATAATAAAGTGACAAATTCGTTGGATAAGGGTGTTGCATATACAGTGGTATATTTAGATTTTGCAAAGCCGTTTGATAAATTGCCACGTGACAAGCTGGTAATTAAATTGGAACGGATGGGGCAGAACAGTAGATTGGTTCGCTGGATTGGAGATTGGCTGTCTGATAGGTATCAGCGAGTTGTCTATGGAGGAGCGATATCCCAGAAGAGGAACTAGTGGTGTACCTCAAGGGTCTATTGCTGTTTAATTTGTATGTAAATGATATCTGGAGAGGTCTGAATGGGGATGTGTGGTTGTTTGCAGATGATGCAAAGTTGGGGAGGGCTATCAGGAGTAGTGTGGATTCTGTAGCTTTGCAAGAGGACTTGAATACACTGGTTGAATGGGTAAATAAGTGGGGATATCAATTCAATGTTTCAAAGTGCAAGGTTTCAAAATTTGGGAAGCAGAGATGGGATGTAAAGTACACAATCAGTGCAAATATCTTGGAAGAGGTAGAGGAAATGAGAGATCTGGGAGTGAGTGTAGACAAGGACCTAAAATTTCGGGGACATGTTGCTAAAATAGTGAAGACAACACAGCGGATAATGGGAATGATGCGGAGGACATTGACTTGTAGAAGTAAGGATGTTATGGTTCTTTTGTATAAGGCTTTGATCAGGCCACATATGGATTACTGTGCACAGATCTGGTCACCTGGTTTTCAAAAAGATGAAATTGCGTTGGAAAAAGTTCAGAGGCGATTGACTAAGGTGGTTTCTGGTCTTCCTGTACACCCCTTGAGGGTACATGGCAGGAATTTGATGATGATGATGGTTTCTGGTCTCTGGAATATAGAGTATGAAGACAGATTGACAAAATGCAATTTGCAGAAATTGGTGGATAGAAGGAGGAGGGGAGATATGATTGAGACATATGAGCTGTTAAGAGGTTATTACCAGATTAATGTCGGGGAGGTTTTGCACAGAATGGGTGAGGACAGCAGGAGAACAAGAGGTCATCCCTGGAAGCTGTATAAGGAGGGTGTGAGCAAGGGAATAAGGAGCAGGTTTTTCGTATGGAGAGTGGTGAGTGATTGGAATGCTTTGCCCGAGAGTGTGGTGTGTGCAGAGAATATATTTAAGACACAGTATGATAAACTGTGTGTATAACAGTGGACCTCCCACGATGAGTCTTTGACTCCATGGAGGTTTTTATAATAATAATAATAATACTACTTAAATATAAAGAGCCAATAGGCTTCATTTCGGCAATATAAACATTATTTAAATTAAGGGGATATTAAATCCCACATTGTTTTAAAACCGAATAAGAAATTCAAAGATTGGAATCAGAGAGTTTCATGCCGAATATAGTAAACTATAAAAGTATCGGCGATTACTAGCATGAACTAATGCAAGTAGTCCTAGTACGGAGTACAATCTCGGGCAATTTCGCTATACCCTTTGGTATCTATTTGGTCTAGCTACTCACTGACGAAGCCTCAAAAAAGGCTGAAACCAGTCTGGGTAGTGACATCCCACCATAATGTAATAACAGCATACATTTCCTAGGAAATGTGTTTTTACATTATGGAAAATACCAAGAATAGCGATCAGAACTTTACCACCTTTGCTGCGAGTTGCCCGAGATTGTACTACGTACTAGGACTACTTGCATTAGCTCATGCTAGTAATCACCGATACTTTTATAGTTTACTATATTCGGCATGAAACTCTCTGATTCCAATCTTTGAGTTTCTTATTCGGTTTTAAAACAATGTGAGATTTAATATCCTCTTAATTTAAATAATAATAATAATAATAAAATAGTTGGTGATTAAATAGTTTATTAACACTTGACCAATATTTCTAAATAAGAGTTAGTTATTCATTAATAAATACCTTTGTATCAGCTGCCTAGCTTGCATGTTTACCAACAAGTAAATCCACAGGTAAATTCACAAAGAAGAAACCTCCTTTTTCCTCAACTGTCCATCCACAGTACTAATGTATAGGTGCATTATAAAATTGTCACATGTAAATCCTTCCTATATATATATATATATATGTGTGTGTGTGTGTGTGTGTGTGTGTGTGTGTGTAGAAAAATCCTTCTCTCTCTCTCTCTCTCTCTCTATATATATATATATATATATAGTAGAAATTTTTAATCTCCGATTAGGAGAGAGATAACATTACAACATGCCATTAATGGAAGCTGCAGAAGAAGAAGAGCAAGCAGATTTTTTTTGTATGCAGAGTAGTTGGTGATTGAAATACATTGTCTGATTGAGTGAGTGAACAGAATACTGAAAGTTTAAGCTTAGTCTGATGATGCTAATAACAATAAAAATTCTTCCCACACTCCCTTAAAACATGCATGAAATCTCATCTTATCTCCTTATTAACATCTAGATTACTTAATATTCCAAACACTTTCATTTCCACTTTCCTCCAAAGATTTAAAACAGCAAATTACTTCAGAAAAGTAATACTGTGAAAAACAATCATTAAGCAGTTCTACCACACCTGCACAGATAATTTAATATTAATTATTCTGTGTTCTAATAGCAAATGAAGGAGGAAATGCTCTAGGATTTTAGCATTATTCTATATAAAAACAATGAAATTATACTTACCTTAGAAGGTAGAATTATTTTGTACATAAAAATATTTGCCATTGGTATAATATGGATAAAAAGAGGAATTTCTTGCACTTTATTATAGTATTACAGTCAACTTGGCCAGCCTAGTTGGGCAAGGGGTTAGCATATCCAATCTCCAAGCAACAGGTTGTAGTTTGAATTCAACTATGGGCATGGATGTTTTGTGAATCTTTTGAGATGAAAGATGAATCACATTGACTAGTGTGAGACCACCAACACACTGCCACCCTGCTTACTGAAGGCAAAGTGGCTTGAAAAAAAGTTTGTTTTGTCTTTGAGGAAGGGTTTTTGGATTATCTCTAACCCTCAATCAATCCACAGCACTGTAATACTAATGTATTACAGCCTAATAGTCTTTCATAGGTTGGATTCACATAAAAAAATTTCAGCAAGTATTGTAAAAGCAAACATACTCACAGTAACTCTCTACTGAAATGCCTTACCTAAAATCCCATAAACACATTACTGTTCTAGAGGATATTCACTGTCACATTATTCCTGTGGCCCTATGAGTTTTATAGTGAGGAGAGAATGCACAAAAAAGACTACAAATGAAGAACAGAGTATAATCTAATTGGCTTTCCTTTGTATCAATTACTAACTTTCTTTACTGCTATAATACCAAAGCCCTGGAACAGTTACAAGAGAACTATCAGCACATCCAAATTTGGCATGTATGTGCATTAGAAAATCAATCTCCTATACATCTGACTATCCATTCTCATCTCAACTAGCTCAAATACCCTTATTTCTGGTAAATCAAATGCAGTGACAAAAACAGCAGTTCAGCAAGATAATAAAAGGAATAAAAGGCATTAGCTGATTTTTTTCACTGTATTAATAGATCAAATATGAAAACAGCAGAAATTATCAATGATCTGTTAGTAGTTTGCATATTTGTTTCATATGCTTTATTATTGTCCGCGAGGTTAGCCGAGTGGTTACGCGCTCTGCAATCATATGCCTGGGAAAGGAGTGTCCTGCGTTTGATTTTCATCGCTGATGTGAGGAGCAATGGATCTTTCTCAGACATAGCCAAGTTAGTCGGTATTGGGCATGGACTTTTTCTCCCAAAGTTTATCTGGGGTTTTCCTCCTGCAAATCAGGCAAACTGGTCTTTAAGAACACAACGCTTCACAGACAGTTACACATGGTTGAGCATGGGGGGTAATGACTCCACCTCGTAGTGAGTTATGAAACCCAAAAATGAGAGGCCAAGGCCATGGGGCTGTAGTACCAAAGAAGAAGAAGAAGAAGAAGATGCTTTATTATTTGTATGAATAATTGCCACTCTTTTCATTAAGCATCTCACTAACAACAGTGAAATCAGTAACATCTTGGAAAATATGCAATGATCATGGTGTCTTCAGAGAGGACAGAAGGAAGAGGATGAGGGGAGGGGGATTGCTAATGACAGCAGAAGAATTGAAGCCAAAAAGAGAAGTACATCAGAGACAGGGATTCAGAGAGCAGTTCATTCAAAGTTATCTGGTGTGAGATAGAAGCCAACAGGACAAGATATATAATTAGTTAATGTTATAATCCAGGGGATATAAGGGATAATGTAACATGCATTGGCAAATTAGCATGATGAGTGCAGGTTGAGTAATTATTATGGGGATTTCAACTATAAGGACTGGGAGGAGGAATGATCATAGGCAGGGAAGGAAATCAAATTTATACATTTGTTGAGAGATAATTAGCTGAAGCAGCATGTAATAGAGGGGATACGAGATTTGAGAATGCTTGGATCAGATCATAGCATTAGCGAACTTAACACTGATGATCTAGCTATACTGTCTCTGCTTGGAGCAAGTAATCATGTACACTTGACCTGGGAAACTGCTAAACATACAGGATTTTCTGTTAAGAAGGAATATATGTGGAATCACAAAGCAGGTGATTATGACAAGCTGAGGATTTATGCTTTCTACAGTGCCATGGCATAAGAATTTGGAGTTGGAGAAGAGACGTGTTTGTGGTGCATGGGAGGTGGTCAAGGGGTGTTTGAAGAAAGCATATCAGAATGTATACCCAGAATCAGATAGATAAACCTGGTAAGTTTTAGATGGATGAATGGCTTCATTAGGCAGGAATTGCAGACAAAGAAAAGATTGTGAAGGAATTATAAAGAAAAAGATTATCAGCATGCCCATGAGCAATACAAGGCACAGACAAGAAGGGTGACATGTATGGTAAGGAAGACCAAAGCTAATTATAAGAGAAAGCTAGCTGATGAGGCTAAAAGAAATCCTAGAGTTCTTTTGTCATGTGACAAATAAAAGGAGGAATGACTATGAAAGGATGACTTTAAAAAAGTGCTGATGGTGGGGAAGTAACAGAATCAAACCAAATAATTCAATTATTGTGTGAGCATTTTGCAGAGGTTTACCATCTAGGTGGTGACGTTGCAATGCCAGATGTGACATTGACTGATGGGAAAGAAGAAATGGACATGCTTAAAATATTGCAGAACCTCAATGCAAACAGAGACATGGGATTAGATGGCATATCAGCCCATGTATTATGAGAATGTGCAAGGAATTATCAGCTATTCTGGCCAAGCTATTCCATTTAAGCTTTAGTACTGGGAAGGTAACAGTGGAGAGGAAAGAGGACAAAACAGTCCCATTACTTAAAGGAGGTTGCAAGACAAAAGTAGCCAATTATAGGCCAATCACCATCTCAGGAGTAGTGGTTAAAGTATTAAAGAAATTGGTGAAAGACAGAATTTAGGACTGGGTGGATAGGAATATGATACTCTATAAGGGGAAACATAGTTTTGTGAAAGGTAGGTCTTGTCTTGTAAAGTAATCGTTTCACTTTCTATAATAAAGCGACAATGGAGTTGGATTTGATAAATGATAACTCGGTGATATTGCTAGACTTTGCAAAGATATTTGACATAATTCCACATAGAACTCTATTGCATAAATTTGAGAAAATGGGGATGGATATGAATCTGGTGATTTGGATTAGAGGGTGGTTGAAATGCAGAAGTCATATTTACCTATAAAGTGTGACACCTTATTAGGTGTGACACCTTTTGGCAACTCGTATAGGTAAATATGACTTCTACATTGCTTCAACCTTGGTATCACCTCTGGGTCTGGCTCCCACTGAAGAGACCTCAATAAGAGTTGAAACCGGTCTGGGTAGTGACCCGTCCCATAATGCATAGCATTATACATGTTCGCAAGGAAATGTGCTTTGCAATATGGGATACTAAGGCAAATGATGTGAAGTTTGTCCACCTTTGCCATGAGTTGCCCCAGTCCTGAAGATATTTCAGGGTCAAACTTTGTATGCTCACACTTGGATAAAAGATTAAATTAAATATATAATTTATAGTCTAACCAAGTGAAAAAAAACTTCCAAAATCCCCTCATATATCCTGCACCATGATTTTTTAACTTTAATTTTGGGGGAAAATGTGCAAGTTGTATTTGAGTAAATACGGTATTAAAGATAAATGTTCAGACAATAGGGAAGACCTAAAAACAAATAATAATAAAAAAATAGTTAGCCCTTCAATAATTCTAAATGAAGAAGTAAGAAGAGCACTTGGGAAATTAAATAAAAGTAAAGCATTGGGTACAGATTTAATTATAAATGAAATGATAAAACAATAAGAGATAAAGGTATTATCTTATTAACAAAAATTTTAAATTTAATACATGATTATAGTATCTTGCCTAAAATTATGCAAAATTAAATAACACTAAAAACATCAAATTCACTGAGAATGAGCTGATTACAGAACAATTAGCTTGGCATGAATATTGAGAAATGTCTTCAAATTATTTCTTACAAAAAAAAATTTAGAACAAAACACCTGGCACTGTTTCTCATTATACAGTGTCTTTTAATTAAGGATAATTAATATACTGGAATCAACAATCTGCAATAAAAATAGACAACATGCTTAACAACTGATTTTCTCAGAATCATGCAAGAAATCAGTTGGTGAAAGAAACATAAATAACCTAAGATATACAGATGACAGTACTAATTGATGAGAATGATGAGGACTTGCAAAATATAGTAAATAAACTAACAGTGAACTTTGATAAATTTGGACTAAACATAAACATACAGAAAACAAAACAAAAAAAAAAAGAGAATAAGATTGATAATCACAGGTTTTTATCCATCAAGTGATGGATAAAAACCTAAAAACATAACCTTAAAAGGCCACACTATAGAACAAGTGATGACTGATGACCTGCAATATATATTCTGTATTTATGTACACCTCAGAAACATGGGCTACTGGAAAGAAAGGGGAAAAAAAAGACTGATGGCTCTGAAGACATGGATACTAAGAACTGTGAAGATTAGCTGGATTAACGTCACCACCTAGATGGTAAACCTCTGCAAAATGCTCACACAATAATTGAATTATTTGGTTTGATTCTGTTACTTCCCCACCATCAGCACTTTTTTGAAGTCATCCTTTCATCACAGACAACAAGTACTTGAAAGAGCAAACCAAAAAAGATGTGATAGAGTGGTTAATCCTACTTTCATAAACTGTTAGCTCTAATGTATCTGACAGGTGAATACGCTGTCAGTCAAAGAGCCCTTACCTAAGAGGTAAGGGCTCTTTGACTGACATGTGATGATAAAGGTGATAGGGCATGTGTGGTGGGGAAATAACAACCAACACGTAGCTCGGATAGGACTGGTTATAGACCTAAAAATGAACTGCTGTGCTTGTTTACAAAATGCCAGAAGTATCAGAAATAAGGAGGAATAAATGGTTACAATGGTTGAGTTTATCTGCCCCAAAATCATTGAAATAAGTGAAACATGGTTGAATGAAGATGGAATCATAACAGGAATAGATATGGAAGGATACAGTATTTTTCGTGATGATAGAAAGTGCAAGAAGGTGGGGGGGGGGGTGCTGATAACAGGGGAATAAAGTCCACATAATGTAGGTATGAAAGTGGGAAATAGTGGTTATGAAGTTATGAGGCAGTGTGGTGTAACGTGGAGGTTGAGAGGAAGACATATTTAGTTGGATGTTGCTATACGCCGGGAATGTGGAGGGTGGTGATGAAGAAATGTATAAACAACTTGGATTAGTGAACAAAGGAAGGATAAGTATTATGGGTGATTTTAATTAAGATCATAGATTGGAATAGGTGATATAGATTGGAATGAAGAGATAGCATTTGCAAATAAGGAAAAAGAATTTCTCAAGTTTTTGAGAGATAACTATCTCAAGCAACATGTAAAGGAGGGCATGTGAGGATCGACAGTTCTAGATCTAATCTTTTCATCAGAGGATGTAATTATGAGGGGGGGGTCACACTTTCCTCCAGTTGGTGAACATGATCATTAAGTGATCACCTGGCTTGTTGCTATCCATATGCAGACTTTTGTGAGGAGAGGATATATGTGGAATTATAAGGCTAGTGATTATGACAAGCTTAGGAAACAGCTTGGAGCTATAACATGGAACAAGGAGTTGAGCAGTAAGGAAATAAATGTTGCATAGGAACTGACAAAGAAATACATAACTGTATCAATGTGCAAATGCATTCCAAAGGCCAAAAGGCAGAATAAGGTAGGCGTAAAATGGATGAATGTGAAGATTAAGCATGAAATCTGGAAAAGGAAAGTACTTTGGAAGAAATACAAGATGAATAATGGTAATAATCAGTTACATGGAAAGTATAAAGAACTAGCCAGGAGAGTGGCTTGGTTAGTAAGGAAAACAAAAGTACAGTATGAGTAGAAATTGGCAAATCAGGCAAAGAAAAACCTTAGAGTTTTTTTTTAGATATGTGGCAAGTAGAAGGAAGAATGATCATGGTAAGATGATGTTCATGGATCAAAGTGATAGAATGGTAACTGCTGCAGAAGATTGTTGAGGTATTCAGTGATCATTTTATAAGGGTGTTTCACCCTGATCAGGGTGGAATCATGAGGAACTTAAGTGTAGAGGATATAGGAGAGGATGGCTTAATTGTGAGTGAGCAAGAGGTATTTGAGGAAATAAATAAACTTGATGTCAATAAGGATATAGGATATTATAACACAGCACCACACATCTTAAGGGAATGTTCCAGGAAATTGGCAGTAGCATTGACATGCCCGTTTAATAAAAGTTATTGGGTTGACATGGAAGAGATTTTTCATAGAATGGGAGGGGGGGGGGAGTAGAACAAGAGGCTATCGCTAGAAACTGTATAAGGAGAGCGTGAGCAGAGGAGTGAGAAGCAGGTTCTTTTCACAGAGAGTGATTGGCAGTCACATTGAATCAGTTTAAGGCACATTTGGATGAGTATTGTGTGCAATAATGTGTAGCTCCCACGATGAGTCTCTGACTCAAATGAGATAAAATGTTAATAATAATAACTAAAGGTCACTGTCACTATATAGGTGCTATGGAGTCAACATTTACATCAGAAATGATTGGTTTATATGAATAGGGTAATAATTTTCATCCTTCATTTGTTTTTCTCCCCTAATCACTGTTCAAGTCGATCAATACTGGAGAGTAAAACGAAATGCAATCAAACACAGAATTCAGAGGTCAAATAGCGTCTTATTTCTACTAAAGGAAAATGCACCATCTACTGGAAGTAGGCTCTCTCTGTGTTCTAACATGTTTTTTTTTTTGAGACTCCAATAATTTATATAGCTGTTTCTATGTGTCAGAACAGAAACAGGTGAGCTAGCTCCTGAGAAATAAGTGTACCTTAAGGGATAAAGAATTAAAGAAGTCAGCAAGATTGAATACCTGGGATCAATTATTAATGTGAAAAATTGCTGTTCAGATGTTTTGAAGAAGATTAGACATGACTAAAACAGCCTTCCAGATTTTAGACAAGTCAGAGACTTGTCTAAAATCTGGAAGGATGGATCTATTTCCACAGGAACAAAGTTGAGAATTTTGGATGCAACTGTTTTTTCAACAGCGACTCATGGATATGAGATATGAAACTAAAGAAGTCTGATAGTAAGAGGATAGCTGCTTTTGAGATGTGGTGTTACAGAAGGCTATTGAGGATATCATATACTGAAAAGCAAACAATGGATGAGGTGCTAGAAAGGATCAGTAGAACTTTAAGGCTCCTTAAGGATATTTACAGAAGAAAGTTGAAATACTTTGGACACATTGAAAGGATGGAAGTAAGATGTCAGAGATGGATAGATGGATGGTGTCTGAAATAACTGATCTTCAGAGTTGAAGCCTCCAGAAAAGCATACAACAGGACCATGTGGCAAGGACTGGTGTGGCACATCACCAAGCAACAGAGTGATTCTACGGCATCTGATAATGTCCAATGAATAGATGGATAGATGATGTGTCAGTGACAAACAATAAGGTCTTTCTGGAAGTCCATATGCGTTTCCCATCTTAAAGTGGACTGTTAGTTTTAAATGTGGCTATATTTTAAATTGAAGAGCAGTAGCATCTGAGTACAACAGGGAATCTGCTAATCTGAATCAGTTTCCCCTGAAATGCTTTGGTTCCTATATGATAGGATTTTATTATCTGGACAGATGGTGTATATTATCAGAAAGATATTTAATAATATAGAAGACGATATACAGTCTACCCTCACTATAACAAATCTGCAGCACAGAAACACTGAAATATTTGTTATAATGAATTTTCTTTAGAATAGCATTGTACCTGTGAGAATTTAGTCAAAATGTTTTACAGTTTATTATAGTGAGTTGCTATAGTGAATCTACTGTAGCCTGTTCTAAAAATAACATTTTAAAAATAAATTGCAACATTGTATGAAAGTAACAATGAATGAATAATAAATGAATAGAATAAATATTATCTTACCTTTTTAATGTCACTAGAGTACCTGTAAGTTTTTTACATCTTCTTAAAGCATTTTCAAGTCTTTCAGGTTCATCCTTTAAGAATCTGATAAATATTAAAAAATAGAGATACTCAGGAAACAGTGTGAAATTCTTTCCTTCTGTATACCAAATTAACTAATCTAATTTAATAGATGGAATTTCTGAAAATATTTTTATGAGACTCCAGTAACTGTACTTGATACCAATATGACACAAAGTCTCAATGGAGATGTCCTCTTATAAACAACTTGTAAGGTAAACAACCAAATGTTTGAAATTGTTGATCAAACTTTATTTTAGAAAAAATACTGATCAAAAAACATACTTGAATTCTCTTGAAGGTAAAGATGATTACCATATTTGTAAACTTTTAAAATAAGTTAGAGGATTTTTTATATTTAATGTTCTAGGCTGAAAAGGGTATAAAACTGAAAATAAAATGGAAAGTGAAGAATGAATAAATGTTCATAGACCTAGAAAAGCAAGAGTGTGGCTTATGAAAAGACTAGATATAAACTGACTTAATATTTAGTCAACTTGTAAGCCCTGGGCTAGATCAGAACTGTATATCAGAACAAGGATGAAAGGAGAACTTCTCAAAACACCATAAAAGGTTAAGTTCTTGGAAAAAGAGGAAAGGCTTGATCCTCAATGAGATGGAGGATGGCATGTCCGGAGTAAGTGATCTTCAGAGAGTTGACGCCTCCAGAAAAGCATACAACAGGACCACACGGACTGGTGTATCACCAAGCAACAGAGTAATCATACAGCATAATGATCACTTGAATGAGTTATAGTCAGTATTCTTTCTAAATTTAACTTTATTAGGAATAAAGGAAGTGAACTGGTAGCATTGATAGCCTTAGCCTGTCCTAAAGTTATTAGAATCTGTGAAACATGGTTGAATAAACATGTCATGATCAAAACAGCTTGCATACCATTAATACTGTTGGCTTGCATTTATCTATATCTTTTTTTTTTTTTAGTTCTTACTCTTTTTGTTTTATTGTACAATATTCTTGCTATTTCACAGTATTTTGTACATGTATTGTTCTTCACTCTCTGTAATATTTTCACTCTTATAATATTTTTGGCCCATTATAAAGTTCAGTACTAATAAAAAAATAATAAAAACTTTTTGATGTAATAAAATTTAAAAGTTGACAAATATGCAACCATTTTTACCTTCGACATTATTCAGATATTTTATAGTCAGTATTCTTCATTCCTGATAAAATTAATTTTATCAGGAATAAAGGAAGTGAATTGGTAGCATTGATAGCTTCAGCCTGTCCCAAGGTTATTGGAATCAGTAAAACATGGTTGACTGAAGATGATGCCCTGACAGGAATAGAAATAGAAGAGTATAGCATATTTCAGCAGGATAGGAAGGACAAACAGGATGGTGGAGTGCTATTTATGATGAGTTAAGTCCTCTCAAACTGGTGAATTTGGAAGGAAATGGCACCAACAATTTTGAAAGTGTATGATGTGAGGTGGAGATGGATAGGACAAAATATTTATTGGGATGTTACTATAGGCCAGGGAACACAGAGTGATGAGAAGAAAATATTGAGGTAGATCAGTGTGGTGAGTGCTTTGTCTATTAACAGTTTCAAGGAAAGGTAAGATAGATATTGTGTTGATATTTTAGGTGTCCTGTAATGAGTCAATGGACTCCATGGAGGCACCCATAAGCTATCCAATGCACACACTTTGTTTGCTTGATAAAGGATGAAACAAAGAATAAAATTTCTTGGCATAACCAAGTGAAAAAAAACTTGCAACATCTATCTCTAATCCAAAGTATTTTAGTAATAAGGTGTGATACCTTTTGACTACTTGTATATGGAAATATGACTTCTGCATTACTTCAGCCTTGGTATCTCTTCCCGTTCCGGCTTCAACTGATGTGGCTTTGCATGGATGTGGGAAAATTCACTGAAATGGTTTCCACAGAGATGGGATTACTGAAGTGCTTATTCGGGTGGGTCTATCACTGGGCAGAGTCACTGCTAAGGGTTCTGCTCAATGACAGGGTGGGCCTGTCGCTGAATAGAGCTACTGCTGTGTTAAATGATCCCTTCAGGTTACTCACTGCTGAGTGATCTGAGGTATTGCACGAGTTTTTGGAGAAGTATCCCCACACTTAAACATACCTCTTCTGGGTCTGGCTCCCACTGATGAGATGCTCATCATTAAGTTTGCTTATTTCCTGGGGAGTGGAAAGGTTCTACTTGGTGGCAAGTTTTTGCCTGTCACTGGATGGCACCACCACTGAGTTTCCTGTCCTGGAGCGATTCAGGTCAGGAGTAATAAGTTTACTAGTGGCCCTTTAGGGTCATGCAGTGAAATTTAGTGTGATCTTGTATGTCACTCAGTTTTTGGAGAGGTATCCCCACACTTAAATATACCTCAATAAAGGTCTAAACCGGTCTGGATAGTGGCTCTTTCCATAATGCATAGCATTATACTTGTCTGTAAGGATATGTGCATTGCATTAAGGCAACTGATGTGAAGTAATTAGCCTCTATATACAAGTAGCTCAGTCGTGAAGTTATTTCGCATGCAAACTTTATTTGCTTACACTTGGATAAAGGATGAAACCAACACTATAATTTCTTGGCATCTTTAATTTATAGCATAACCAAGTGAAAAAAATTTCAACAACTTTCAGGGAGAGTTTCCTGACTATGTAAAAATTAAATAAAAATACAAAAAATATATAAAATTAATATAAAAAATCCTTAGCCCACCCATGGTATGAATGCACTGCTACTTTACATTAACCTTTCATGGGTGGGAGTCACATAAAAATAAAAAATATGTATGCAGCATGTCAAAAACATTGAAGCAAGTGAGATAACAAAATAGCTCTGTGTTTGGCCAACTGCTCTTTAATTTGTATGCTAAAGGATATTATTATTATTATTATTATTATTATTATTATTATTATTATTATTGCATGACAACTCCAAAGAGTCTAAGAACACATCACTAGAGGGAATTCCACTCCACACAACTCACTGTCTTTAATGTCAAATCATCCCCATATTGAGGACAATTTGAAGGGAAACATCCAGTTATATTTCCATTATTCAAATTTTTATAGCTGCTGCTATGATTCATGTCAAAGTTTCTGGAACAAAAAACTACATGAAACTGGAATGCAAATGATTAATTTGAATTCCAGCTATTATTAAAAATGTAATATCCATTTGTTTGCTGATGATACTGAACTAGAAGGCAACAGAAAATAAAGATAATGCAGAAATTCTGTAGAAGGATTTGAATATAGTGACATTTTGGGTGAAAGATAACTTAAGCCGCAGTAAAACTGATGAGACTAATTTATAGAGACTATTAAGATGGAACAGGGATGAAACTAATAAGAGGGAACAGGGATTCAAAATTCAGGAGACATGTTGCAAAAAAGTGAAGAAAATCACACAGATGATCACTGAGGCTTTGCTATCAACCCTGCACACCAAAGGCTGCAAATCTTTAGCACACTGGCATCATGTATACACAGTGGTTAAGAAGGAATATATATTGATATGCTTTTGAACAATTATAAGTTGTAGTCCATGGAGAAAAAAGTGAGAGGAAAGCTGTTCACTCCATTTAAGATAAATGGAGTGAAAGAAAGCAATTAGAAGTTTGTTTAATAGGCTTGAAACGGGATAGAGAACAGATGTTGACCAGCAGTTTCTCATATATTTATAAGCTTAAGGAAAATTGGAGAAATGATGGTCTCTAGCTCAGCATACTTGACAATACCTACAAAATGTAAAAGTGATTAGAGGGAGTTTTTGATTTGTGAGGGAATGGGGATATCATGAATTAGCTGGGACAACTCTTCTGGATATCACTGGGCAATTTTATGGAGGCCTGATACACCACACCATATGTGGGAACAGTATTTTAAGATTAGGTGGATTTCAGATTTGTACAAACAAGACCTAATATTCTAATCAGAAAAAGACACTTTTTGTGAAGCGACAAAGTAAACTAATGTGTGCCTTATGCCAAATGACACTTGTGCAATTCAAAGCCAGCAATCTCAAGCATGACATGCATCACAGTAATTTTAGTAAATAATTTCCTCTTGGTTCTGATCTGAGGTAAACTAAACTTTCAACTTTGAAAGAACAACTCCATGGTCAGAGGAGATTGATGTCCATGTTTACTAAAGCAGCTGATGTTACTGCCGAGGCTGGTTTTATTTTAGCATTTAATATTGCACAAGCAAAACGTCCATACATAGAAGAATTTGTCAAAAAGATTATTGCAGAAATAATTTCAGTTTTAGACTCGGATAATAAAAAACTACTCAAACGAATTGAACAGATGACAGTCTCCAGGCATACAATTGAAAGGAGAATTTCTGTTATTAGTGCTGAATTGTAAATAACTTACACCATAACTTGAAAAACTGTTCTGCATTTAGTCTAGCTTTGGATGAATCTACAGATATTCAGGACAAACCACAACTATCTAAATTTGTCTGCTTTGTATCTCATGACCTGGACGTCAAGGAAGAGCTATTGGACTTGATAGCATTGAAAGATACATGTGGCTCTGACATAAAAGAAGCTCTCGATGTTGCATTTACAAAGGCTTCAATAGTGCATAAAAAATTCGTTAGCATTGCAAACGATAGTGCTCCAACTATCAGGTGTAAAAGTTAAGGGCTCATGAGGCTCCTTGAGAATGATGAATCATATCCTGCATTCCTAACTGTACAGTGCATTATTCATAGGGAACATCTAGCTGCCAAGTGTTTTAAATTTGAACACGTAATGGAAGTAGTTCTAAGAATTGTTAACTTTATTCGTTCAAGTGCTAAAACACACAGACAATTCAAAAGACGAGACGAGTGACAAGATTCCTAATGATGTATCATGGTTTTGTTTAGTATGGTGGCTTTCAGTTAGCAGTGTATTAAACAATTTTTTTTTGTTGTTAGACTCAGAGTTTCTTAGAGAGAAGAAGAAATTTTTCCCTCATCTCGAAGACACTCAGTGGCTGTTAGACATTGCATTTATCACCGATGTAGTCCAGCATCTACAGATATTAAACATTTCACCTCAAGGGAAAGAAAAACTAATACTGATTTCGTACAGACCATGATAATTTTCCAAAGCAAATTGCTACTTTTCCAGAGAGAGACCTGAAAATTAAAACTTTCAATCACTTTGTTTGTCTGAAGAAAATAATTACATTCATCAGGAGTGGAATTAGAAACAGGATCTTATATTAGCAAATTAAATGATCTGGTCGAAGAACTCAACAATTGATTTTGCGACCTCCGAGAACTTAAGCCAACATTCACTTTTTTGGAAAATCCTTTCCTCATGAACGTGCTTGAGCGCGATTGTCCTGTTTCAAAACCAATTGTAATGGATATCACAGCTGCAGAACTGGAGCTTTTGGAACTTCAAGAGGATGAAGGATTGAATCTAGTGAAGCAACGTGGATGTTCCATAATTGACTTTTGGAAGCAAGTTCCAGACCAACGGTATCCAACACTTAAGCAATGTGCCAGAAAACTGATCTCCATTTTTGGGACCACGCACTCCTGTGAAGCGCTATTATTATTATTATTATCATCTCGGGGAACTCCAAGGAGTCGACAGACTCATCGAGGGAGGCCCTAACATCTTGTCAAGAACAACTATTCGACATTCACACAGTAACTATCATACCTCGCCTTTAACTCATTCACAGTCATAGCACCCACAACAGACTCTGGCAGCTTATTCCACTCATTCACCACTCTCCAAAAAAAAAACCTAGCTCTAACACCCCTGCTAACCACACTCTTGCCCAGCTTCCATGTATGGTCCCTGGTCCTTCCACCACCAATCCTATTCTCAAAAATATCTTCTGGATTAATCCTATACAAACCCTTCAGTAATTTGAATGTCTCAATCATATCACCCCTTTTCCACCTAACAACCAATTTTTGCAACCCACAAATCTTCAACCTGTTCTCATAAGGTTCATTCCACAGACCTGCTATCATCTTAGTCACTCGTCTTTGGATCCTCTCCACCTCCTCCCCATCAAGAAGAAACCCTGGCGCCCATATCTGGGCATAGTAGTCTAGATGGGGTCTTATCAAGGCTCGATATAGAGGAACAATAACTTGTTTGTCTCTGCTTGTTAAGGTATTTTTCAGCAACCAAGTGATTTGATGAGCTGTTTTGGCCACGTTTGCAATGTGCCCCCTAAACTTCAACTCTCTATCCACCAACGCTCCTAAATCCCTGGCCTCATCAATCTCCTGGAGTATGGTTCCACCAATGTGATATACTGCTGCTAATCTTTTCACTCCAAAATGCATAACCTTACACTTTGCCACATTAAATTGACATCCATTTTCCCTAGCCCAGTCCTCCAAACTATCCAAATCATCCTGCAAAATTTTGACATCCTGTGCACTCACAATTGCTCTACCCAACTTTGCATCATCAACAAACAAGTGAATACTTCCTCTCAGATCCTTTCCTATATCGTTAATGAACAAATTGAAAAGTAGTGGTCCAAGAACAGAACCCTGTGGCACACCACTAGTCACAAGCCGTCTTTTGGACTCCACTCCTGAATAAACCACTCTCTGGTATCTCTCCATCAACTACCCTCCTATCCATCTCACCAACCCTATATCCATCCCCATCTGCTCCAGTTTACTGATTAGAGTAACATGTGGTATCCTGTCAAAGGCCTTGGCAAGGTCCAGTAAAATCACTGTAAACCCATTACCCTTATCCAGTTCAGCTGTCACTGTGCTATAAAACGTGAGCAAGTTACTGAGGCATGATCTACCCTTCACAAAACCATGTTGTCCCCCATACGGTATCCCATTTTCATCTATCCCGTCCTGTATTCTTCTCTCGACTAATTTCTCCAAGACCTTGACAACAATTCCTGATATGCTAATCAGTCGGTAATTTACAACAGCAGTCTTGGAACCTCCTTTATGCAGTGGAACTATTTTCCCCTCTTTCCACCCCCTCGGGACTAACCCAGACCCGAGACTCAAATTAAACAAAATGGTCAAGGGTACTGACAATTCTTTAGTCGCTTCACGTACGACATGAGCTGATATACCATCCAATCCCACAGATGTATTGTCATTGAGGTTTTGCAATAGACTACTCACCTCCACTTCATTCACCACAATTCTCATATAATCTATTGGTTCATTCATTTCTGCAATGTCACCACCTGGAAGATATATTCTTGCAAAGTGCTCACTCAGTAATTCAACTATATCAGCTGATTCGGTTACCTCCCTACCATCGGCATTCTTTATCCTGTAAATCCACCTAGTCTTTGCCTAAAATCTAGATAGAAAGCCTTTCTGGTCCATGGATGAACTCTCTTCAGCTACCCTGCCATCAACACCTGACATGTGGAGAGGATACTGGTCCACAATCTCCCAACAAATGGCTTCCTGGTAGAAGATCTCTCTACACAGCCTAGAAACTTTTGCTCTTCCTAGGAAGATTTGGTCATCAATCTACAGGATCAGAACTAACTAGGGCAGATGTGGCTACCTACTAAATAAATGGGTACTGTTAGACCACCCTTATTGTGAATGTTCTCCCGTGGCTCAGATGATTACTCATATTGTGAACGACTGCCCAAGGCGCCAATTTCACAGTGGTGGTTTAATCACAGGACATCCACAAGGTGACAGTGAGGCCTTGGATTGGCTTTCTAGACTGGACATTGACCTGTAGCTGTTCTGTATTCCTTTTGCCATAAGAATAAATAAAATAAATAAGTATAAATTCGTAGTTTTCGTAAACAAACTGACTAACTACTGTAACAAATATGCTTAAAACTGGCAATGAAAAGGCAGGCTGTAAAAATAGGCAGAAACATTGAAAACATAAGCTGCATTCTGGATGGAATGCAGCTTATGAAATAGGTGAACTGTTTTATAACAAGTAACACAGGTAATTTATTTATGCACAATTTTTTAGTGAAGATGGTATATTAAATATGGAAATAGACAATGCAATTAGCAAAGCTGGTATGGTTAGAAGTTAACTGTATAAATTTATATGGAATAAGAGTAAAATTAGTCAGAACATTAAACTAGACAAGACAGTATTCAAACCATTTTTAGTTTATGAATCTGAGAACTAGGTTAGAAATAAAACAGTTGATCAAAGACTGGAGTCCACAAATATGCGAGTTCTGAGTAAAAGTAGGGCAGATGGCATCAATGGCAATATCGTATTAAAAATGAGGATATTAGGAAGGAATGCATTCAGAAGTGCGTGTGTGTGAATTGGTAAATCCATAAATAAATCTTGCCAGGATGGCAGGGAAAAGACCCAGAGGAAGACTATGATCTAGGTGGATTGATGCAGTAAGAGGAGCTTTGAAGACTGAAATATAAGATCTGATAATAATGGAGTTCTTATAGATAACAGATTAATTTGGGAGAAAACTGTCAATAGGAAGTAAATAATAATATAAACTTTCATATAGTGCTATCATAATATCCTGTATATCCTCAGAAGGCACTTCAGGAATTTGATGATGATGACAGAAAAGAATGATTACTAAGATGGATTTTACAGAAGAAATGCAGAAGAAAGTTTTCAGTTCATGGCAGTAGAAAAAAAATGCAGAATCATCCCTGAAAATAGTCATAGTGCAGCTTAGCAAGAGTATGACTAACTTTCTTCATTGTAGAGTGGTGAACAGGTGGAGTGAATATAAAAAGTATCTTATATACTATGTGGATTAAAGTGGACAGTTCATCTTCTATAACTGCACCAAGATGCCTGAATAATAATAATAAATAAATTCTCTAATGCCTTTTATTCCCAAATGGAGTAGGCAGAGTAGCCCTAAGACAAACCAGCCAAAACTAGATTGTAATTTAGAGCCGAAGTTTTAGCACTCCTTTCACTGGTTACTATTTTAACATAATTTCAATTTCGTTGGATAAGAAGAACAGAAATAGGTTTCTTTACTGATCTCTCTTCTGGAAGTCTCTCAACAAAAAGGCAAGGCCAGGTTACTGTCAACTACCTGGAATAATAGCATTAAGGCCAAATAGTATTAAGCCTTCTCTTGTCATATGAACATGTGGTTTACTTAACACATGAAATACCTGATGAAATCCATGGACAAGATTTCCATGAAAAAAAAAAAAACTTCTTTGAAATAACTAAATAAATCTAAGTTATCGCGAGTTTTAAACTTACTTTTCTTCTCGAACTACTATTTCCATCTCTGCTGCCATAATCGACTTCAGACTTTCCTGAAGTGTAGGGAAGCGGGCTAGAAGAACACAACATAATCAAATGAATATCCCCTTTGAGTTTTAAATGATGAAATATAAAATGTTAAAACAGTAGAAATGTTGAATGAAATACCCACACACACTTAGAATGAATTGTGGGAAAAAAAAATCTTCAAAATACATCGCAGAACATGAGTTTTGTCCTTCCACAAATTTATGTATTTTGGCATGCTAATTACAATATAGTGTTATTGTTTACTATAATTTTTTCAAAAATTTGCATTAATGTTGCATTAAATGCGTATTATATGAACACTTTTATTATTCACATTGTAAACAATCTTGTATGATATGAATAGTTTCAGTCCAAAGACAGTCATGATGTTTATAAAGATTGGCCTGATAAGCCAGATTTCATTCCAGGACAGAGAAATGTTTCTTTCAAAAAAAACCTGTTGCTGATCCATAAGAAAAGTTTTGTGAGATCTCTAAATTTACTGAATCCACCCCACTCTTACTAGTATCCTGAAATGGCTTGAAAAAGTCATATGTTTTCTCTAGATCTGGGCTTCTGAATTTTTTAATCCTTAGCCCATCCAGAGTAGTATTAATATTAATATGCTATAGGCTTACAAATCTTTTGTAGGTGGGATTCATAAAAAAAAAAACTGTGAATGAAGTTAAAGTACCGTAATAGGTTATTCATCTTCATTCCTTTAATATGTCTGCTACTAAGTCCATCAATGCTAGAATCATCATTGTATACAAAGAAATTCTGAAATAAAAATAAATGACATCAAAATTATATTACACATCAGTAAAAATACTGACATCACTTGAGTGAAAAGAAACAACTGTTTGCTATGCAAAAAAAAATTTTTTTTTTTTTTTTTTTGCATCCTTTATTGTCATAATACAGACATATGCATGATTAGATATTTTTCATATATTGTGCAGATATAGTCATCTGGATCTGGGGTGGGAGGAGACAAGTGAAACGATTCAGTGGTGAGTAACCAAGATGACATATGGCATATGGAATTGGGAATATGAGAACAGATTGAGGGGAAGAATGGTATTCAGAATTTGAGATATAGATGGGCAAAGGAGATGTAAAAAAATCACACACACACACAAGTTAGAGAATTATATTAATATTGTGAATGAAATGTTAAGGTGCTATATAAGGAGCAGTGGGGAGGGCAGAGAGAGAGAGGAGGAGGAGTGCTGTTGATGATAATAGAGGGGCTGTGTCTAAGACGGAGATACAAGGAGAAAATACTGACAGTGGTTTTGAAGCAGTTTAGTGAAGTGGACAGGATGAAATAGTTAGTAGGATATTGCTATAGACCTGGTAATGTGGATGGCGGTGAGAAGCAAATATATAGGCAAATTAGTGACTAATAAGAAAGGGTGAATATTATAGGCAATTTCAATTATGATAATACAGATTGGAATGAAGAGACAGCATGTAGAAAACAAAGAAGATAAATTTCTTGAGTTTTTGACGGATAACTATCTTTGGCAGTATGCAACAGAGGGGAACATGAGGATCGAGGGTCTTGGATTTGATTAGCTCATCAGGGGAAGTTCCTTCAGTTGGTAAAAGTGACTAGGTGGTGGTCAGCCACATATTGGGAAAGGATATATATGGAAGTACAAGGCTGGTGATTATGAAAAGCCCAAGAGGCAGCTTGTTGCTATATCTTAAAATGAACTGTGTGGGAAAGAGAGCAATGTTGTTTGAGCGTTTAACTATTCAAAAGAAGCCATGTCTAAACGAGCATATTCCAATTGTCAGGAAGTTAAATAAGGTAGGTGTGAAATGGACAAATGATAAGGTTAAGCATGCAATCTAAGAGAAGAAGGTATTATGGCGGCAGTATTAGATGAGCGATAATCAGTTATAACCAAGAAGATGCTCACTTGGTAAGGACAGCAAAAGTGCAGTACATGCTATCAGACTGAAGAAAAAAAAATAAAAAAATCCCAGTTTTTTTTTTATACATATCCAAACAGAAGGAAGAACAATTATGAAGAGATGATACTGGTTAATGAAAATGGAAGAATGCTAATCATTATTATTATTATTATTATTACGAGACACTTCCAGGGAGTCCAAAGACTCATCGAGGGAGAGTGTGCCAAAAGCATCGACCGATTGTCCCCTTCCAACTACTAACTGCGCTCAAACTTGCTTAACTTTTTGCATGAGCTATTAGTAGCAGAGGCTCTACCAATTGACCAACCTTTGCTGGCCTTTCAACCTTTCATTGTGGAGGACATAGTCAAGATATTAAATGAGAAATTCATAAAGGTATTTCATTGTTGTGAGTGTGATATCATGTAGAGCTTGAGTGTAGCAGAAAAAGAAGGACTGATAGTGAGAAAGCAGGAGGTATATAGAAAATTGAGTAAACTTGATGTTGGACTTGATGACATATCACTGTGTGCTTTGAGGGAATGTTCCAGTGTGATATCATATAAATACACCAGCAGTTATAGGATTACAATGAGCCAAGTTACAAAGGAGTGGAAAGAAGGCAAAACTGCTTCATAAAGTTGATAAGACTGGGCATTCAAATCATGTGACAATCTGTATATCTGGTGTTCTGATTAAAGTGTTGGAGAGGTAGTGAGAGCCAAAATCCAGAAATGGGTTGATAACAAGCAGCATTCTCTTTCATGGAGAGCATGAGTTTCCTAATAAGAGATCATGTTTTTAGTAATATACTTACCTATTATAACAAGGTCACAAATTCACTGAACATAAGAAGTGCATATACAGTAGTATATTTAGATTTTGCAAATGCCTTTAATAGACTGTTACATGACAAGTTAGCAATAAATCGAAAAGGTAGAGTTGGATTATAGACATGAACATAGGATTGTAGACTGACTGCCTGATGGGTATGAGCAAATTCTGTATAGGAGAGCAATATCGCAGAGGAGGAAAGTCACCAGCAGTGTGTCCCCAAGGATTTGTTTTGGGGTCAGTCCTGTTTAACTTGTATGTTAATGATGTTGGGAAAAGTTTGAATGAGGATGTGCCATTGTTTACAGCATGATGCAAACTTGGGAAGAACCATAAGGAGTAGAGTAGATGTTGCTTTACAAGAGGATTTGAACAGACTTTGCAAGTGAGCAAACAAGTGGTAATCCTAGTTCAATATTAAAAAGAATAAGGTTTTAAAATATGTGAAGCAAAGATTGGATGCAGAATATACAATTGGTGGGGATATCTTAGAGAAGGAGATAAGGGATCTGGGAAAAATGGTGAATAAGGACTTACAATTTAGGAAATACAATGCTAAAATTGTGAGAACAAGCACAATGAATTATGACAAATGATGCAGAGGGTATTGACATCAAATAACATATCACAAAAGAAGTGATCAGGGCCGTCGCCAGATTAGGTCGTGCCCTGAGGCAAACAATTAAATATCGACCCTGATGGATTATAAGACAAAAATATAAGAAAATCTCCAATTGCTATTTTGTTTTTATTACAAGAGAAATATTAAAGCAAAACGATTACATAATAATATTAATTAAAAGTTTGCTCTATGGGGATATCACACAATAAAATTGTTTATAAGCTCTTCTAAATTTAAATTATAAGCTAATACCGCCTCTGTTGATATAATTCCTAGACCAACCAATCTTTCTTGGGTTATTGCTGTTTGCAAATAATTTTTAATCAGTTTAAGCTTGGAAAAACTTCTTTCTGCACTTGCTACACTAACAGGAATTGTTAGCATAGCGACAGCACCTACCGCAATATGGCTGAATGAGCGCCCTTATTAAGACATGCCGTGAGGCAGGGTGTCTCTATGCTACACCCTGTCGATGGTACTGGTTATGATAGTAATAAATATTGACTTCATCATGTTGTTAAACATGTAGGAAAAAGTATTTGTTTTATATTCCTCCCAGATGCTTTTTAAAGAATTAAAGTGTTACTGGAACAAATTCCTATGCATTTTATTATTATTAACACCAGACCTCCATGGAGTCAAAAGACTTATTGTGAGAGGCAAACAATGTTACACACAAAGCCCATCTAACCATGCTTTAAACCCATTCAATGTATCTTCATTCAATACAATGTCAGGCAAAGCATTCCACTGACTAACCACTCTCCATGCAAAGAGCCTATTCATATATGCACCTACTCACACCCTCCGTATACAACTTCCAGGTATGTCCCACTTGTTCTACCCCCTTCTCCCATTATACAAAAAAAATTTCTTCCACACTACTGGTAACAACCCTTTAGCAACTTAAATGTCTCAATCATGTCCTATCTCTTCTTCCTATTCATACAGCCTTGCAAACTGCATTCTCTCAGTCTGACCTCATATCCCAAAGACCAATTATGACCTTAGTCTTCTCTGGACCCTTTCCAAAATATCCTTATGTTCACAAATCACTAGACCATCAAAATGCTGTATAAAAATGAAAAAAAATTTAAGTCTTTAAAATGAACAACAAAAAAAATCTGAAACAATAAATCAACCATATCTATAATCAGTCTGCTACTCACAAGTAGCAGACTGATTTTCCTTTTAAAGGATGAAAAAACATTTTGAGAGCAGAAAGCTTGAATAACATAAAATTGATTTCATTGTTGTTATGTGGCAATCTTACTCAGATTGAAATGAATGGAAATGCTTTGTTATTTCTCTCATCTTAATGGAGAAGTGATATGTACACAATAATCTAAATCTTCAGTGATTGCACAGTTAAATATATGTGTTATTGTAAATTAAAATTATTTGTTTGGTTATTCAAAAGACCCATTGTGGGAATTCCCATAATGAGTTTTTTTTGGCTCCATAGTAGTCTGGTGATGATAGTAAGAATTATTGAATCCATAATCTTGTTAAGCATATGTAGGTTTGTAAATAAATAATATGTTGTAGATTTTTTTTTTTCATTTTAAAGAGAGAAACATTCAGAATTAACAAAAACAACATTAAACATTTATTATTTTTACACAGCATTCTGATGGTCTAGTGATTTGTGAACATTGGGGAAAGAAAAACAATATAATCTATAATGTTATCAGTTACTTCATATGAATGCTACAGAGACAGAAAATAAAATAACAGAATGGGAAAAAGAAATTTTGAGCCACCCAAGATAAAATATTAAACACTCAGTATCATATTAGATAGCATTAGGATATTAGAAAGCAGTGTCAACCTATTATATAACCTTGTGTGTGTGTGGTGCTCGTGTAAGCATGTGTAGTGTACGTGTGTACACTACACATGCTTGCCAGAGCCAAATTTCACAGAACAGAATGGCTAGTTATTTTGGATTAAATTATGCTGGTTTGTAGGAGTAAAACCTAGTTCAGGAGAAATAAACACACACAGTTACTTCAAAAGCTCATTACTAGATCTAACGGAATGAATATAGCACAGAGATACAATTAAACACAAGTTTAATGGATCCTATATTTCATGTCACAGAGACATCAGAGATACAATAATAAAAGCACGCACAAAAACAATTGAAACAATAAGTGGAAAAAAGTTAGACTAAAAGCCTAAGGTCCTGTGAGGGACACCCTTCATGGGTGCTGTTGGATAGCTTTAGCTGTTGGGCTGGAGGCCTAAGAATTAAAAAGTTTCCTAAATCTTGGGAAGTTAAGCACAACCATATTTATTTAGATTAGTCTGGCTTTTTTAGATCTCCTACAGATTCCAAAAAAGTCTTTCAAGTTTGTATTTGCTTCAGTGAAGCATAGTAGTTTTTTCCCATTTGATGTGCAAGGTATTCGAGGTGTGGTCAACGAGACCCAACTGAACATAGTTATGGTGGCAGATTTATTTCTAGGCAGATCTTCCACTTTCATCATAATATGATAGTATGCAAGAACAGGCAATCTTATAAAAATCTATAAGAGGTAGAAATGGTTTTGAACCAAAATAAAATGTTCCTCTTTGGAATAATTCAAAAGGAACTTTTTTTTTTCTAATCAGACAAATTCATAATCCAGGATAGAATTTTTTTGTTATCATGAATTTTTTTTATCTATCTGGATTGGAACAACTTATTTGTTCCTCTGAAAATATATTTATGGGTGGGAGCAAAAAATATTTTACTCTCAAAGAATATAATGCTCCATCTGAAAAACACACAAATATTATGTGTGCACGTATTTTTTCTTCCTCTCCTCTCCCTTTGGTCTATTTTTGCCCATCACCTGAGTAAAAGCAATGTGTTTACACACACATATATACATTCTCGTGGAAAGGTTTAGACATTGGTTATGCATTTTTACTAAATAGCTTAAGGAAATTGCAACATACGCTAGGATATACATTAAAATAAATTTTAATACACTTCCAATATTTCAGCAACGTCACGTTGCAATTTTAACAGGAACTTAAAAACAAGACACTGCATGCAAGCACAACAAACAGTAAATGAGGACGAAGCAGGAAGCTATTCTTTCTCCTAAAAGTCCTGATGGTGCCCATTACCGGGCAATGTTGGTATTCTTGGGGGATTGGGCTGAAGGTCTTCTGATGTAGGTTTTCCAAATTTGTTGAGGTTTGTATTGTTTCTTAGGGCTGAGGCTGATTCCATGAAAAGCTTGTTGTATTTGAATTTACTACGGTGCATTATCGTGGCTTTCTTCCTTACAGACCATGCACTGGATACCTGTCATAAAATACAGTGGAAGAAAGCCACAATAATACACCGTAGTAAATTCAAATATGAAAGGCTTTTCACGGAATCAGCCTCAGCCCTAAGAAACAATCCAAACCTCAACAAATTTGGTTGCATGAGACTGCCCCAAATTTGGGAAACCTACATCAGAAACCCTTCAGCCCAATCGCCCAAGAATACCAACATTGCCTGCTAGGGGGTACCATCAGGACTTGGAGAAAGAATAGCTTCCTGCTTTGTTCTTATTTACTGTTTGTTGTGCTTGCGTGCACGTCTTGTTTTTAAGTTCCTGTAAAAATGGCAACGTGACATTGCCGAAATATTGGAAGTGTATTAAAATTTATTTTAACGTATATCCTAGTATACGTTGTAATTTCCTTAAGCTATTTAGTAAAAACACATATATACAATATGTGTGTGTGTGTGTGTGCACGTGCGTGCGTGCACATGCATCTTTTTCAAACAGAGCATTATTTTCTGAGAGTGAAATTTTTGCAAAAAAAAAAAAAAATTCGCTTCTCTGGATTAAATTAGTAGAAATGTTCTACAACTTGACTTGATAATCAACATTTATGGAGAACTGACATAACGAATAGCTTACTAATGATATGGCTGTCCTGAGCATCCATTGCTGCTTCATGCCGCTATAAGCCAAATCCATGAATGTATTATTCTCAAAGATAGATGTCCCAGAACCTAAACACCAATTGTTTCAGTAGGATAGAAATATATTTACAAAATATATAGTGTTCCAGTCTGGAATAACTGTCTGAGGATCAAAAAGGGTTCACTCTTCAGATATTTATTTAAACCCTGAGGGGAGGGAGTGAATCCTTAGGCAAGTACATAAGGGCAGCCAGCCTCAGATGAGATTTGAAAGAAGTGGAGATTATTTTCTTTAGAGTTCTGGCTAATTTTTATAAGGTGCCCCAGATATAGGAAATTTTTTTTTCTTTTTTTTTTTTGCCATTGTAACCATTGGACATGAAGGTCTGGTGAATAAAGGAGAGTTCAAATGAAAGGGAAGCCTGGGTGAACAGAGGTTAGAGCCGCTGTTGACAAGGGTTTTGATAACACCATATTGTTGAGGGGTGGGGATTGGAAAGATTATGTATGTATCCATTAAACTTGTGTTCAGTTGTTTCTCTGTGCTGTATTCGTTCCATTAAGCCTAATAGTGAATTTAAACCAGCAAATAAGTCTAAATACTCAACTAGATCAAAAGTATAATCCTTGTATTTTTTATTCATTTGGAATTTGTACAGCATTACTCTTGCCAGTATAACATATAGACTGTCATAGTACTCTTTAAATAATTCTGACATGACAACAATTAAAGTAACTGATGTCAGATGTCACTAGCATTCTTCTTCTTCTTGCTCACTATATAGCCAAAGAATACCTGTGAATTTCCATTGTCCTGACAAGACTTCTATCACAGTGCATTTTTAATTTCTTTATCATGCTTGTCACCTTTCTTGCTTACTTCTTATACATGTCACACATCTTGCCATTGTGTGCTGTCTTAACATCTTTATATGACCTTTCATTGGATAAACAATTTCACTGTTTATTCATTTAACTTTTCATTAATGCCTGTATTAGATGGGTTTTACCTTCTTCTAGTGCTCTATCAATTTCTTTCCTTTGCAGCTCATCATCCACATGCTGGGGTAGTTTGGCTACAGACCTTTTTTGCAGTCACTCACCTTATAGTTTGTTTTGCATATATCCTTTTCTGAATGAAACCTTAACCTTGGCTACCCCTCCTGAGTTAGCTGTTGTTACTATTTGGGATTACAGGAAAAGCCTTAGCTGCTATGAGCACACTGTCTGTTAAATGCACATATTCTTTATTTGCAAGTTTGACTGTTTTGCAGGAAGGAAAACTTGAGTTTCTGGAGGAAAAGTCCTGCTGAAGCTGTAAGAGACTACCTCATCTTCAAATGAAAAACCCTTATAAACAATTGACATCCTAGATGGGATTTGCACTCAGGTCTTTCCACGTAAAGGGTACTATCAATACTGACTGAGATGCAGAGGCTCTGCTCCCAAGTAACTACCTTGTGATCCCTCTTGCCACCAGATCATAGTGTTAACACCTCATTCACAACTGCATCCTTTGAGGTTATCACCTAATTTAAAACTTCATGTTGCTTCCATCACATTTTGTTTAAGATAGTTATACCCAGGAACTCAAGAAATTTACTTATCTTTATTTCCACATACAAACTCCTCTTTCCAATTCAAAATTAAAACTGATGATTAGGACTGGCTTCTTTTTACTTGCCCAATTCAAAGTTTATAATAACTATCCCATAAGATATACTATTTAGTTTATCTCGATCTGCACTTCCATATCTCTCCAGATATAACTGATTTCACATTATCTCTCTACCTTCACTCTAGTTAGAGAAATAATATGAGATCAACTCATTGTTCCTAGTTGTTTTCACTGTGCTTTTCTGATTATTCTTTCATTCTTGTATCACCCATTCTTCAGTGTCTCTTTCTCTCATCTAATATAAGTCATTTCAAATAAGAGAGAGACATGTAGTACATGTCTCTCTCTCTCTCTCTCTTATTTGAAGAGACATGTAGTACATCTCTTTCTCTCTTAAGTCACTCCAGTTTCCCTTTGCTACATCCACAAACTGCACAGCTCAGTCATCATCATTATTATAATTATTATCATCTGACCTTCATGGAGTCAAAGGACTTATTGCAAGAGGTCCATACTCACTCATTCAAAAAATTTATTGAACCATGCCTTAACCCATTCACAGTTTCCACATTCACCACACTTTCAGGTCATCAATGTGAGTGGAATGACAATGCATTCCATTCACCAGTCACTTTCCATGCTTCTTCTCACTCTTTTGCTCGTATTCTCCTTATACAGCTTCCAGAGATGGTCTCTTGTTCTACCCTTGTCTCCCTCTACTATATGAAAAATCTCTTCCATATCAATCTAATAACAATCCCAGTCACCAACTTATGAATAGGAAAAAGAAGAGGAGGGGATATGATTGAGACATAAGTTGCACTGGGCATCTCTGCAAGTTGCATTGAGCCATTCATCATCATTATTTTGTGACACCTTCAAAGAGTCCAAACACTCATCGATGGAGGGCACCTACTCTATCACTCTCCACATCCACCATGTAATCCACCAACCATCTCTGATCTATTTTTCAACTCATTATTGTCTACCTAGACAATGCAATAATCACTTTCAAATTATACTAATATCCATCACCTGCTACAGTAACTATTCCAAATCCTTATGTGTGTGTGTGTGTGTGTGTGTGTGTGTGTGTGTGTGTGTGTGTGTGTGTGTGTGTGTGTGTGTGTGTGTGTGTGTGTGTGTGTGTGTGTGTGTGTGTATACACACACACATTTTTTTCAAGATTATGTAGGACATATGTAATCATTTCTTTGTTCATTGCAATTAAAGGGATTTTAATTTACATCTTTTTAATCAAAAGCTATTAATTACCATAAAAATAAAACTTTTCAAGCTTTGTCATCATCAACAACTGATTACAACAGAAAAGGTTCAACAAACAAAGTTATTCTCACATTTTGTTTTATTTATGCATTGTGACATTTTACAAAATGATTTACAGCTTTTAACAAATAGCATCTGGAACACTAAAAGCACTTGAAACCCAGGGAACTGAGAAACCATATATTGAAACACTAAAACATATTTACAATAACGCAACTTCTGTAATTAAATTATATAAAAACAGCGAGAAATTCCCAATACAAAAAGGCATCTGGCAAGGCGACACCATATCTCCCAATTATTTACAGTTGCACTAGAGGAAGTCTTTAGAAGCCTTGACTTGGAAACAAAAGGAATAAACACAAATGGAGAAAGGCTACATCATCTAAAATTTGCAGATGATATTGTCCTAATAGCAGATAATCTTGAAGATCTGAAAAAAGGCTAAATCAGCTAAATGAAGCCTCCAGATTAATTGGATTAAAAATAAATAGAGAAAAAACAAAAATAATGATGAATAAATATAGTAACCATAGAACTGTCAAAGTTGAAAACCATGAAATAGAACAAGTTACTTCATATGTATATTTGGGCCAATTGTTATCCTTTGAGGAGTGCCAAAGAAAAGAGATTTAACGAAGAAATCACCTTGGATGGATGGCTTATGGAAAAATGAGAGACATATTCAGAAGTGATATCCCTATGAGTCTAAAAAGGAAAGCTTTTGACCAGTGCACACTTCCTGTCCCTAACATATGGAGGAGAAACATGGATTTTAACAGAAGCCCTAAACAAAAAGCTGAGAACAATACAACATCGCATGGAAAGAAGTATGCTAAAAATAACATTAAGAGATAGGAAGACAAATACCTGGATAAGATCTCAAACAGGTGTCATGGATATTGTAAAATACATTAAACAGGCTAAGTGGAGATGAGCTGGCCATATTGCCAGATGCAGTGACGGGAGATGGACTAGAAAAAAAACAGAGTGGAGACCAATGGATGGAGCAAGACAAAGAGGAAGACTGAGAAGAAGGTGGAGGGATGAACTGGAACAAATTGCAGAAGTGAGATGGATGGGAGAGGCAGAAAACCGAGTGATCTGGAAAACCATGGGGAAGACCTTCGTCCAGCAGTAAACAGAACCAAAAGGTTGAAGAAGAAGAACAAATAGCATAATCATTTAGCAGCCTCACCAGCAAATAGCATACTTTACAGTAATATACTACATTTGTAAAATCATCAAATTTTCATTAAGAGTTATTAAATATTATTGTTTATTTATGACAACATTTCTGGAAGTATTAATTTTTGTAATATTCAAAGGAAAACTTGAAACTATTATGAATAAGAAAGTGCATCTTATCTGTTTTGATGAATAACACTGAAATCTAATTCTCATATATTGTAAAAAAAATATAATACCTAAATTTTACAAATCTGAATCAGATGTTTTGTTATCATATATCTTAAAGATGAATATAAATATTTCATATTTTCTGCAAAACTGATAGATTAATGATAAAGAACACATTAAAAAAGAACTTACTGAGTATAAACCATTACCTTTAAGGTCTGCCACTGTTTTACTTGCCCTGCTCAAAATCAATGCCATGCCTTCAACGTCACTCATGTTAACTTGACAGCGGCGATTTATAACATTACTTCTAAGTTCTTCAACCTGGCTTTCTAGCTCTCTATATGCATACAGATATATATAAAATCAAGTTCCTATTTACAACGAAAAATAAAGTAAGGAAAATGACTAAATTCAAGGTAATATATATATACAGTAATAACCTAAAATCTAATCATGAAAAAAAAAGTGAAAATAATATCAGGTAAGTAGACTTTATGTTATGAAGATTTTGCAAAATGATACCAAGAGAAACCATCATTTATAAAAAAGCATTATGGTTTCCAAAAATAAGTAAATAAGGAAAAGAAAGGAATTTCAGACCATAATCACATGACATATAAGGAAGAATGTGGAAAGATGAAGACTAGATGTCTGTGAAGAAATAATACAAAGTGAACATTTAACATTTAGAAGTTTATAAGATATTGACACCATTTATGAAAAATAGAATACTGTGAAACCTCAAAGATAAAATGTTTCTTTTATCAGTTTCATCATTGTTGCTGCTACAATGATGAAACTGGACACAGTGGTAATATAATCTAAGTAAAGCATAAACTTCCCTTCTTTTCAGTAAGTGAAAACAAAACCACTTATTTTTGAAATTTCAAATATGAATTTGATGATAACTTATAGACTGCTTATACTGATATTCTGTTCATCCTTTCTTAATACAGAATACTTTGTCCCATAGCAATGTATAACAGTTAAAGATAAAGCAAAGTAAACAACAATTTTGTGTGAGTGTGTGCAAGTGCATGCATGTGTGCTCACAGCTTATATCTCTTCAATATAATCACTAATACATTTGGGTAGTCTTTTCTCACCTATGGGGCAACTACGAAATTCTGTCTACAGTGAGTATCCTAAAGGACTGGTCTGTGGTATACAATATATATTTGTGCTTTCATTTTAGGTCAGATTTCAATGGTTCATGGTGAATTTATTTAGAAACTGTATGACTATCCTACTATATGTCTTCATGCACTGTCAAGAAACATAATGTGCAAAGTGTCCTTTTTGTTGAAAGTTTTTCCGTATGGTTATACTATAAATTAAAGATACCAAGAAATTATATGTCTTCATGCACTGTCAAGAAACACAATGTGCAAAGTGTCCTTTTTGTTGAAAGTTTTTCCACTTGGTTATGCTATAAATTAAAGATACCAAGAAATTATATACTTGGTTTAATCCTTTATCCAAGTGTAAGCAAACAAAGCTTGCATTTGAAATATTTTCAGGACTGGGGCAACTCATAATAAAGGTGGTATGACTTCACATCACTTGCCTTAGTATCCCATAATGCAAAGCATATCTCCTTGTGGAGATGTATGCATTATGGGAAGGGTCACTACCCAGACCAGTTTCGACATTTATTGAGGTCTCATCAGTGTGAGTCAGACCCAGCAGTGATACCAAGGTATCAAGGTTGAAGTAATGCAGAAGTCATATTTTCATATAGGAGTTGCCACATGAGTTTTTTAGTGTAAAGTGGCCAATAAATGTTTCATTTTGCAATATGAAAATTTTGCAGTTTGCCACTCCAGGCCCAACATATAACTCATCCACCATCTGCTGGTTATTGAGATAGCATGTGACACCTTTCATTTCTTATCAACAGAATAACCATTAGTAATTGATGGAGAACTGTCATGACTGCCTTCAAAGGCTTTCACCTATTGAGCACAGTGCTTACTCTGCTGGCTAACAACATGTATATGTGGCAGCATCATAACCTCATTCAACTCAGTCCTGTCCATAAGCACAACTGTGACCACTGAATATCCATTCTATCAGAAGTCTAAATGACATACCTTTTCTAATAATATATATATAACGTAGAGCATAGTTGGAATAAATGAAATATGGTTGGATGAGAATAACATCTTCATGGGAATAGAAATGGAAGGATATGATGTTTTTCATGAGAATAGCAAAGGCAAAAAGAGGGAAGAGATGCTGCTAGCAGGGGAATTATGTCCATGCAAGGTTGAGATACAATTGGCAATTTGAAAATTTGGCAATGGTTCTGAAGCATATCTTAACTGGATATGTGCGGTTAGTGTGGAGACAAAGAAATGCAGAGGCAACTTGGCCTAGTGAGCAAGTGAAAGATGATCATTATGGATGGATGATTTCAATTATGGCAATAAAGAGAATGAATTTCTCACATTCTTAACAGACAACCTTAGGCAGTATGTAACAGTGGCCCCGCAAGGGTTAAGTGTCATAGATATGGTTATATAATCAGAGAATGTGATTATGAATGGAGTAACTAATCTTCCCTTGCTTGGTGAGAATGAGCATGATGTGATCGCCTAGGTTGCAACCAGTCATATGAGAACTTCTATAAAGAAGGGATATGTGTGGAACAGCAAGGTCGGTGATTATGAAAATCTTACAAAAGCATGAAAAGAGGAATTGATGGGAAGGAGACACACGATGCATAGACATTGATTTAACAGCAGCAATGCCTGGGTGTATTCCAAAGGTGAAAAGGCTAAAGGAAGAAGGCACTTTGGAGGCAACACACAAGATGAATACTGGTAATGATCAATTGCATGAAGAGTACAAAGTGTAAGCCAGGAAGGCAGCTCAGTAAAGACAACAAAAGTGGAGTATGAGAAGAAATTAGTCAATCAAGGTAGAAAATATCCTAGTGAGGTCTTTCAAAATGTGGCTAGTACAAGGAAAAATGACTATTAGGAAGGTGATGCTAGCTGATGACACTGGCAAATTAATAACCAGTATGGAGAATATAGTTGAAGTATTCAACGTTCAGTTTATCAGTGTATTTCATCCTCATGAAGGCAACATCAGGAGAAGCTGGAGTGTAGAGGGACTGATTGAACAGGAGATATATGAGGAATTAAGTAAACTTGATATCAGTAAGTCAATAGGACTTAACAGTATATCACCATGTGTCTTGAGGGAATGCTCTGTGATTAATGGCACCTTTAACACACCTGTTTAAAATGATAATAAATTTAGTTTAATCCTTTATCCAAGTGTGAGCAAACAAAGTTTGCACCCGAAAATATCTTCAGAACTGAATATGGTGTTGTACTACCTTACTGGAGTAAGGTAGTACAACACCGGACAACTCGTAAAGTTGGACCAAGCTAACATCACTCCTATCCCAGTATCTCCCTGAAGATATTTTCAGGCGCAAACTTTGTTTACTCACACTTGGATAAAGGATTAAACTAAATTTATTATAGTCTAACCAAGTGAAAAATAAACTTTTAACATCTTTCTCTAAATCCAGAGTAATTTAATAAAAAAAGGTGGCACACCTTTTGGAAACTCCTATAGGTAAAGATGACCTCGCTAGTGCTTCTGCCTGGTATCTCCACCACTGGGCCTGGCTCCCACTGAAGAGACCTCAATAAAGGTCGAAACTAGTCTGGGTAGTGGCCAATCCCTTAATGCATAATATTATACATATCTGCAAGGAGATGTGTTTTGCATTATGGGAGATACTGGGATAGGAGTGATGTTAGCTTCGTCCACCTTTGCTACAAGTTTCCCGGTGTTGTACTACCGTACCCCAGTAAGGTAATACAACACCATATTCAGTCCTGAAGATATTTTCAGGCGCAAACTTTATTTGCTCACACTTGGATAAAGGATTAAACTAAATTTATTATAGTCTAACCAAGTGAAAAATAAACTTTCAACTGTTTAAAATGAGTCTTGCAACAGGGTGAGTATGAAAGGAATGAAAGGTGGAAAAAATTTTCCACTTCACAAGACTGAGGCTACAAATTATAGTTCAATCTCAGTGTCTGGAGTTGTTAAGGTGTTAGAAAAGTTGGTAAGGATTAAGATTCATGACCAGAGCTTGTTAAGGGAAGGGCATGTCTCAGCAATCTCTTTATGTATTAAAACAAGGTAACAAATTCACTCAATAAGGGAGATTCATATATGGTGGTGGTGTATTTGGATTTTTCAAAGGCTTTTGATAGCCTGCCACATAACTGGATAACAGACTAGTGAGTTGGATAGCTGATCAGCTGTCAGACAGATATCAGCAGGCTGACATATGGAGGATTGGTATCCCAAAAGAGGAAGGTCACTGTTTTGGCACCATTATCGTTTGCTTGTACATTAATTACATTCAGACCAGCTTAACTGGTATGTGCAGTTATTTGCTGATGATGCAAAGCTTGGAAAGGAGATGAGAAGTAGCACAGAGGTTGCCGCCTTACAGAAGGAAATGAATAGACTATGTGGGTGAGCAAACGAGGAGAGCTATTAGATTAATGTTGCAAAGTGCAAGGTCTTGAGATTTCTTAGGCAAGATTAGGATGCAGAGTATATGATTAATGGATCAATTCTGAAGGAGGTAGAGAAGATGAGAAATCTGGGAGTGATCTGGTGGACAGACTTGAAGTTTCGGGGTCACATTTCTAAAATTGTAAGAATATCCAAAAGGGATATGGCAATAACGAGGAGGAGAACATTGACATATAGACGCAAAGAGGTTATGGTTATCTTGTATAACGCTTTAATCAAGCCACAATATGGACTGTGCACAGATTTGGTTGCCTGGTTTTCAAGGGAATGAGGATGCACTGGAGAGGGTCCAGAGAAGGTTTACTGAGTTAGAGTCAGGTCTATGGAATGCCAGATACGAGGACAGATTGATGGAATGCAACTCGAGCAGAGAATAGAAACAGTAGGAGAGAGAGAGAATAAGAAGAATGCAAGGGAGTGCTGGAACCAGGGATGCCAAGATGTCAGGTAAGCAGGGAAACACAGAGAGAAAGTGTTAGCGAAGAGAGAGAGAGAGGGATGCAGGTAAGCAATCAAGGAACAGAGTGGCAAGAGGTGTGATGTATGGACAACTGATCTGTGGAATGCAAGATAGATGCCAGAGGAGTGTTTGCCTGGAGGAATGATAGAAAATGTGGTTATGGCAATTAAGTGAGTTAGAAGGTTGGATGAGATGATTGTGGGCACGAATGACTTGAGAGGCAGTGTAAATTGGGTAGCGAGAGATCTGAGATTCATGACTGATGTTGTACAGAAAAGAACTCAGAGAGGGAAGATAGTGTGTGTTCCCCAAGTATGATAACAACGAGCCGAGTAGAAGAGCATTAATAATGAATAGCATGATAGCCAGAATGTGTCAAAAGGGAGGCTTGGAATACATTGATGCTTGGATGGAATTTGAGCACAGAAAGGAACTGTATGCATTTGAATGAGGGAGAATGTAGGCATCTGGAGAAATTACTGTAATCTGAAGGATTCGGTGTGTCAATGCAGGGGAAACTAGAATTACCAGGGTGGATGGTAATACGGGTGACCACTTGTGGGAATTGGTGCTTCGGAGAAGGGGGGGAATATACTGGATAATGCTGAGTCCAGTAGAGTCAGGAGGGAATAAGGATAAGTATAGAAACAGTGATATTTTTATGATTTATGTTAATGTCAGGAGTATCCAGAATAAAGGAGATGAATTTGTGACACTGATAGCATCAGCCTGTCCAAAGATTATTGGGATCTCTGACATGTGATTGATTGAAGATGATATAATAACAGGAATAGAAGAAGTAGGGTACAGCATTTTTCGAAAGGATAGGAAGGGAAAACACAGTGGTGGAATACTGCTTATGATAAGTGATGACTTATGTTCTCTTAGAGGGGGAGGGCAGTAACACTAATGGTTTTGAAAACATGGTATGAGGCAGAGATGGGCAAGACAAGATATTTAGTGGGGTGTTGCTACAAGCCAAGGAGCACAGAGGATGAGGAGCGGGAGATGTTTAGGCAGCTGAGCTTTGAAAGTGCAAGAAGAATGATTGTTATCGAGATTTTAACTATGGCAGTATAAATTGGGAAGAGGAAAATGCGTGTAGTAATAAGGGAATGGAATTTCTAGAATTCCTGAGGGACAAATGTCTTAGGCAACATGTAATAGAAGGAATACGAGGTTCAAGAGTTTTGGATACTGTCATAGCATCAGAAGAGCTGATTATAACTGAGATGGCATCACTTCCCCCAGTTGGAAAGAGAGCTACCATGTGGTTTTGACTTGGAAGATGAATAGATATGCAGGAGTATTAAAGAGAAGGGAACATATGTGGAATTATAAGGTGAGTGATCTATCAACTTGGGGCAGTTCCATGATGAGAGGAATTGGAAGGGTGAGATATCATTAGTGCTTTGGAAATTGGGAAGGAATATTTGTTATCAGCAATAGTAAGCTGTATTCCACATGTGAAGAAGAGGACACAATTTGGTGTAAAGTGAACGACAAACAATATCAAACAGGAACTGCAGGTGAAAAAGAGGATATGGAAGAGATATAAGGAGAGGGGGTGGAGAGCAATGCATGAAGAATATAAGACTCAGGCCAGGAGAGTGACTAGTATGGTAAATAAGGCAAAATTGGAACATGAGAAGAGATTGGCCCTAAGATCCAAAGAAAATCCTAGGGAATTTTTTAGCTATGTGGCCAGTAGGAGGAAAAATGATTGTGGAAGAATGACATTGTGGGATAAAAATGGAAATAAAGTGACTGATGCAGAGGACATAGTGGAGTTGTTCAATGAACACTTTATTGGAGTATTTCATCCTGGAGAAGTAGGTTTTAATACTCGACATATAGGGCAGGTCCAAGGCCCTATACGTCTAGAGCTGCAAGAGGAGAGTGTGTTTCAAATACTGAGTACTCTGGTCATTAAAGTAGTGAGACTGGATGTGCTAAAGAACTAACAGTTTTGTTGACCTGGATTTTAAATGAAAATCTTGCAACGTGAAAGGTACCCAAAGAATGGAAGGAAGGTAAGATAGTGCCATTGCATAAGGGCGGTAGCAGACTGAAAGTGTCAAATTATAGACCAGTTTGTGTTTCATCAGTAGTTGTTAAGATCTTGGTGAAATTAGTGAGGGACAATATACAGCATTGGGCAGATGAGGGTAATGTTATCTGTGAGAATCAACATGGATTTGTTAGGGAGCACTCTTCCTTAATAATATGATTGCCTTTTATAATAACGGAACAAGAGCAGTTGATGTTGAAAGAAACATTCTGCCATTTTTTTTTGATTTTACAAAGCCATTTAATAGGGTGCCACATTATAAGCTGATATTTAAGTTGCAGCACATGATTTTAGATGTCAGATTAGTCAACTGGATTCAGTATTGGCTATCTGATAGGAATCAGAGAGTTGTGTATGGTGGGGCAATATCAAGGAGGCAGAAGGTTACAAGTGGGGTACCACAGGTCTCAGTACTGGAATCTGTATTGTTTATCCTTTATATTAAAGACATTGTCAGTGGACTGCAGGGGAATATTCAATTGTTTGTAGATTATGTGAAGCTAGGAAGAGTTATTAGTAATAGTGCAAATGTGACAGCCCTGCAAGAGGATTTGAATAAACTGGACGGATGGGCAAATGAATGGGGTGTATCGGTTTAATGCAGCAAAATGTAAAGTCTTGAAGTTTGGGATACATCAGTGGGCGACAGCATACTCTGTTGGTGGAGATGTACTGGAGGAAGTAATGGGAGACAAGAGATCTTGGGGTGATGACTGATAGAAACCTGAAATTCAGGAAATATATTGCAAAGGTCGTGAAGGTAACCCAGAGAATTGCTGCAATACTGAGAAGGATGCTGACCTGCAAAGATAAAATAGTTGTCATTCCATTGTATAAAGTCTTGATCAGACCACACTTGGATTATTGTTTTCAAATTTGGTCCCCATGATTTGAAGGGGATAAAGTAACTTTGGAAAGGGTGTAGAGGTGTAGATAACAATGATAGTTTCAGGACTATACAATCTTGGTTATGAGGATCGGCTGAGGGAATATGACTGCAGAGTTTGGTAGATAGAAGAAGGAGAGGTGATATGATTGAGACTTTTAAACTGTTGAGAGGTAGTTACAGGATTGACACTGGGGAGGTCTTTTGCTTGGTGGAACAGGGGGAAGGAGCGCAGATAAGGGGCCATCCCTGGAAGTTACGAAAAAAAGCTGTCAGCAAGAGGGTGATCAGCGGTTTCTTTGCATGGAGAGTGGTAGAACCGTGCAATACATTGCCTGACAGACTGATGAGAGCCCGAACAATGCCATAAAAAAATGCTCTTTGCAAGAGAATTATATGAGAGAAGAAATGACCATAAGAACTACAGTCACCAGAGGAACTTGATATCCCAGAAGCAAGAAACAATTCACCATACATTAAATGGTGAATTGTTTCTTGTTAAAGATTCTGCACAACAAAAAGTAAATATTCAATGCCTATCATGTGCTCAATATTGGATTGTGGATGGCACATTTAAAACTATGCCCACAATATTAATTATATTAAAAAAATGCACCTGTTGGTAATGAAAATAAGAGAAGAATCGAATTCTTCCCTTAGTTTATGTGTTAATGATGAACAAGAGTGAAGAAAATTATAAACATTTCTTTCAAGATGTGACTAAGCTGCCAAAGAAAATGAAATTGATTTGAGATTAGAGGCATTTTAACTGACCTGAAATTAGCTGCAATAAATACTTCTAAAGGTGAGTTTAAAAGGTCTGTTTTATCCACCTGGGACAATGTGTTCGGAGAAAAATTCACGCAAGTGAACTGATATCTCAGTACAGCACTGCTGAAGAATTCAATCTGCTGCTTCAACAGTCGTGCACCGTGGCATTTATTCTCTCTGATGTAATACCACAAACATTTAATGTTTTCAAGCTACATTTACTGAGGAAAACTAGTGATGTGGTAGAGTGGTTTGAAGATGATCATATATAAATATGGAAGAATTAGTCTGTATATGCATAATGGTAAGGTAATTTGTGCTCCACCATTATGTCCACCAACATTATCGTCTGCATATGATGCTATTCAAGTGGGAATTTCACATACCTTAAACATTGTTGAGGCTTGGCATAGAAATATGGGAGTTTATAGTTTAGACGAGCACATATTGGCATATATAAAATCACCAAGGAATTGCAGCGAGATGAGCAGCTTGTGGATAAGGAGACTGAATGCATGCTCTGTAGTGAACCTTGTCCAAAATACAAGAAGGCGACAATTGAGAAAGAAACAAGAATAATAGCAGTTGTGAATGATCATGAAAATAGATCTGTAATGGATTAGCTTCATGGTATTGTACACAATACATCTTTATAAATATCGTTTTATGCATATATATATATAAAGTGTGTATTGTTTATTCATTAATATTATATAGAATATTAACAATATCATATACTGTTTGCATAATTGCAATATATATTGTGACATGTGTTCAAATAAACTTAAAAACAGTTTCTAAGATGTTGGGATTTTGGACTGTCAGGATTTTGGGTGGCATCACTTATTACCATCAAGCTTATCCAATTCCACATATACTTCTCAATATCACTCACAGTCAGTTTCTCTTCCTCCCCTTTCACTACTCTCAAACTCTAATGCTGTCACATTCACAAGGATAAAATACCTTTATAAACTGCTCATTTAATATCTCTAGTATATCCTCTGCAGCAGTTATCCTTTTATCATTTTCTGCAATCAATGTCATCTTACTACCATCATTCTTTTTTCTGCCATACATACTGAAAGAACTCTCCATAGGTTTTTTTTTGGTTCATTTGCAAACTGCTGATCACACTGCACTTTCACTACTCTTACCAACCAAGTCATCCTCCTTGCTTGTTCAATACTCCTCATTGAACTGATTATTTCCACTCATCTTATGTTGCCTCTATAATGTTTCTTCTTTGTATTGTACATGGGCTGTTCAATAAGTAAAAAGACTAATTTTACTGTGGCAAAACCACTCATCACAATATTAATTTCTGTGGAATAAAGAAATGTTGCTGTATGTATTAACAAAAGAGGTTGATAGATGGCATATACGGGCTGATGTGCCAGAGTGTCACGTGACTAAATGCAAGTGCTCATCGGCGCGCCTATGAGGCGCGACCAGTCTTCGAAATGGAAGTGTCCTTGGAACAGCGTTATGCGATTAAATTTTGTGTGCATTTGCAAAAATCGGCATCAGACACTTTTAACATGATACGCGAAGCTTTCCACGATGAAGCAATGTCAAGGGCAAGTGTTTTTCGCTGGCATAAAACTTTTAAGGAAGGAAGGCAAAATGTGGAAGATCTTGAACGTGAGGGAAGACCTTCAACATCCATCACAGAGACAATGATCAACACAGCAGCGATTATCATCAAGTACGTCAAAAGAAAGCGTCTATTGCTGAAGAATGGCTTCTTACTGCACCACGATAATGCAAGGCCACATATTGCTGGTTGTGTAGTGGACGTTTTGCAGAAGAACAACACAGATATCCTACCACACCCTCCATACAGTCCTGATCTCGCACCGTGCGATTTCTGGCTGTTTCCTCAGCTCAAGAAACCACCATTTCGAAAGCAACAAAGCATGTGTAAAAGCTGCGGAGGCGGTTTTGAAAGAACTCTCAAAAAACGGACTCTCACATGTGTTTAAGAAGTGGACGCAACGTTGGGACAAATGCATCGCGTCTCACAGTAGTTACTTCGAAAAAGACCATGTAAATTATGACAATTAAAGGTAATCTGTTTTCTGTATAAATATAGTCTTATTACTTATTGAACAGCCTATGTATGTTTAATCTCTACATTCATCCACTTCACACCTACCTTATTTAACCTTCTGACCTTCAGAATACAATTACACATTGCTTGAAAAAACAGCTGGTGCTATTCAAGAACTTCTTGAAGAGCACCAGCTGAATTGATCTCCTTTTCATCAAACTCGACATTCAGCTATAAGCTGTCTCCTGAGCTTTTCATAATCGCCAGTCTTGTAGTTCCACATATTATTATCATCATCATCATCTGACCTCCAGGTCACAGTTTCCACACTCACCATACTTTCAGGCAATGGATTTCACTCTCCATGCAAAGAATCTGCTCACATCCTCCTTACAGTGAATGGCCTCTAGTTCTACCCTTGTCTCTCTACTGGATGAAATATCTCCTCTAAATTAATCTAGTAACAACCCTCACCAACTTATACATTTCAATCATATCATTCTTCTTCTTTTATTCAAAAGGCTATATAAGTTGCATTCCATAAATCTGTTCTCGTATCTGACATTCCATAGCTCTGATACTAACTTAGTAAACCTTTTTTGGTCCCTCACCAGTACATCCTTATTCCCCTGAAAACCAGGCAACCAAATCTGTGCACAGCAATCCATATGTGGCTTGATCAAAGCCTTATACAGGGGAACCATAACCACTTTACATCTCCATGTCAATGTCCTCATTATTGCCATAATTCATTGGGATGTTCTTACAATTTTAGCACTGTGATCCCTAAATGTCAAGTCTCTGTCCACCATCACTCCTGGATCCCTCAACTCCTCCACCTCCTTCAAAATTGATCCATTAATCATATACTCTGCATCCCAACCTTGCTTACCAAATTTCACTGTGCACCACTACACACAACTCACAGTTTCCCTACTCTACTCTACTTCCAACTACATTCAAAAAGACTACCATATCAACACACAATGCCATCTACCACAAAATAATTTTGTCTGCAAATTGAGTGTGTTCTCTTTCCTGATTTATCTGCAGGATGAAAAGCCCAAGTTTCCAGGAGAATAAGCCCCACTACTTCCATACCAGAGATTGGTTAACTCACCTTGAATTGAGAAAGCCCGTATAAAGATTCTTCTCATCACGACAAGAATCAAACATGGGTCTTTTTCCTATTGAAGGGTGCAATGTCCAACTGCAATACAGAGGCTATTGAAATATTAGAGCTGTATTCCTTTTTTAAGAGTTTTGTTTAGCTATTGAATATTTTAAAAATACGAGTAAGTAGAAGGGCAAATGTCATCATGCAGGGTGCTAAATTTGTTAATTCAATGAATATTTCAATGAGTTTGAACTGTTTCTTATCCTATACTCATTATATATTAACATTTTGTTATATAAATAGCCTCTTTATATAAAAGGTAAAAATTGCAAATTGCCTATATTTGTAGGAAATGGGTCTGGTTAATTGTCTAATTGCATTGACACTTTTTTTAGCATACCCATTGTTAGTAAAATTTGATTGAAATGAAAGAGAAAGTGGTAGTATATTATCACAAATTAACACGACTGGCAGGAATAGTTTTGTCAAAAATGAAGAGCGAAACCAATAAAACTGTGGTGAGTGATTTAATGAGGATTCAACTCTAGTTTTCTGTTTCAAACTTGTCGTGTTTTATATTTGAACAGTTATCAGCCTATAGATGGCAATCATACATAAACACTAATACCAAAGATATCAAGAATAAAGGAGAGGGGAGGGTTCTTAGTTTTGATCGATTATTATTATCATCATCATCAGACCTCCATGGAATCAAGATTCATCATGGCAAGTTCCATTATCACACAAAGCTCATATTATGCCTTAAATACATTCATCATCTCTTAACTCTCCACATTCCAGCAATGCATTCTGATTACCCACCACTCTGCATGCAAAAAACTATTACTCATCCCCTCACACCCTCCTGATATAGCTTCCACAGAAAGCCTCTTGTTCTCTCACTGCTCTATGAAAAACCTCATCCACATGAATCTGGTAATAATCTCTTACCAACTTAGACATCTCAATCATATCTTGAACTCCTTTTATCACTAGACTGAAAATTCCATCTTCTCAAATCTTTCTTTGTATTCAACACATTTCAGATAACTACAATCTTTAGTCATTCATCTTCGGGGTGGTTCTTTCAAATATCTCTTCATCCTTCTGAAATCTGTTTAAACAAATCTGTGCACAGTAATCCATATGTGGTCATAACACAATGGAACCACAATCTCCTTACTTTTACATATCACTGCCTCTGCATCATTACCATAAATTGTAAAACTGCAATATCTCTCATGAATCTCTCAATATCTCTCATTCCTGCAATATCATCCAGGTGGTGATATTGCAGGAATGAGAGAGCCAAAGGCTTATACGGAAACTGGGGTAAATGAAATGGAGGTGCATAGCACCTCCATTTCATTTACCATAATGCGAATACTGGATTGGATGGTAAATCCAAACTCTATGTAAAACTCTTCACGTAGTTTACGTGAAGTGGCAAGGGAATTGCTAGTGCCCTTGACTATATTGTTTAATCTAAGTTTCAATTCTGGGTGAATCCCAAGAGGGGATGGAAAGAGGGGAGGCACCAAGACTCATGTAGCAAATTATCAACAAATTAGCATATCAGGAGTTGTTGTCAAAGAATTAGAAAAGTTGGTCAAGAGCAAAATACAGGAATGGATAGATGGATATGGAATAATACTGTGAGGGGGGGGGGGGGGGACAACGTGGTTTTACGAAGAGTAGGTCATGCCTCAGTAACTTGCTCATGTCTTATAATACAGTGACAGCTGAGCTGGATAAAGGTAATGGGTTTACAGTGATACTGCTGGACTTTGCAAAGGCCCTTGACAGGATACCACATGGAATTCTAATCAGTAAACTGCAGCACATGGGAATGGATATGGGGTTGGTGAGATGAATAGGAGGGTGGTTGATGGAGAGATATCAGAGAGTAGTTTATTCATGAGTAGAGTCCAAAAGAAGGTCTGTGACTAGTGGCATGCTGAAGGGTTCTGTTCTTGGACTGCTACTGTTTAATTTGTTCATTAATGATATAGGAAAGAATTTGAGAGGAATTGTTCAGTTGTTTGCTGATGATGCAAAGTTGGGTAGGGCAATAGTTAATATAGGTGTCAAAATTTTGTAGGATGATTTGGATAGATTGGCAGACTGGGCAAAGGAGAATAGATGTCAGTTTTAATGTGACAAAGTGTAAGGTTATGCATTTTTGGGTGAAAAGATCACCCAAAATTTCATAGAGCACAGTTCCCTGGAGATTGTTCCATGGAAATCTTGGGGATTACTCAAGATTTCCTGGAGTACAGTTCCACCACCACATTGGTGAAACTGTACTCCAGGAAGTTGATGAAGCCAGAGACTTGCAGTAGCTGTGATACTGAAAACAGCTCAGGCAAGAGCTTGGTTATAACCCCATTAATAATAGGATACTTTCTATTAGATTTAAGGCTCAGCCTACCAATGTATCAATCGTGGTAGTTTATGCACCCCCACATGGATAGGCCTGATGAAGAGAGTGACGAATTCTATGAAAACTTACAAACTGTTTTGGACTGCCAACCAAGGAAATACATACATTACACCTTAGGGGACTTAAATGCAAAAGTGGAAAAGAGTATGGGAGTTAGGCCAGAGTATGACATGTTTGGTCTGGGTGAACATAAGATCCGTGGTGAAAGACTGTTGGAATTGGCCCATGCACTCCAATCATTTACAACTCTGCATGAAAAAAACCTGCCTCTCACTCCCCTACTCACACCCTCTTTATACAGTTTACCAGGGATGACCTCTGGTTCTCCCCCGATCTCCCACTATTTTCTGTAGAACTTCTCCATCATTGATCCTATAACAACCCCTTACCAACTTGTAGGTCTCTATCCTATCTCCCCTCTTCCTCCTGTCCACCAGACTGAAATTACATCTTCTCAACATTTCCTCATACTCGACACTCCAGAGGTCAGAGTTAACTACCTTAGTCAACCGCCTTTGGACCCTTTCCAACATCTCTTCATCCTTCTGAAAACCAGGTGACCAAATCTGAGCAGAATAGTCCATGTGTGGCCTAATCAAAGCCTTATACAACAGAACAAGAATCTCCCTACTTCTACATGTCAGTGTCCTCCGCATTATTCCCAGAAGTCTTTGTGTTGTCTTCACAATTTTGGTATCCCCTAAATTTCAGATCCTTATCCACTATCATCACCAGATCTCTTATTTTTTCTACCTCCAACAATATATCCTCACCAAGCATAAATTCTGCATCCCATCTTTGTTGTCCAAATTTTAAAACCTTACATTTTGCAACATTGAACTCACATCCCCATTTCCCTAACTAATCACTCAATTGAATAAATTCATATGGAATAAGAGAGAAATTAGTCAGAACACTAAATTAGCTGTATACAAGACAGTGGTCAAACCAGTTTTTTAACCTATGGATCTGAGAGCTGGGTCAGAAGTAAAACATTTGACCAAAGACTAGAGACTGCAGATATGAGAGTCCTGAGAAAGATTAGTGGCGTGAACAGATGGGATCAATGACAATATCATATTAACAACGGGGATATTAGGAAAGAACTTGACATTGTCAGCATCCAGGAATGCATTATCAGAGCTAATCTCAGGTGGTATGGTCACTTAAACAGAATGGGTGAGGAAAGATTAGTGAAACAAGTGTTCTCTGCCAGGTTGGCAGGAAAACGACCCAGAGGAAGACCAAGATATAGGTGGAGTGATACGGTACAAAGTGCCTTAGATGATAGAAATATAAGATCTGATAATGTTGGAGTCTTGACAAGTAACAGACTGATTTGGAGGAAAATTGTTGATAGGAAGTTAGTAATGATGTACATTTTTCATATAGTACTATCATATCCTGTACAACCCTTGAGAGTACATGGCAGGAATTTGATGATGATGAACATCATCCACATAAAGCAAAGAGCTGAGATTAATACCTCCAATTTTGATATCAGGTTTAATACAACTTTCCTTCATAATGTGATCCATATAGATAATGAATAACAGAGGGGATAATGTACATCCTTGTCTCACACCAGATTTAACATTAACCCATCTTCCTGTACTTCCTTCAATTCTAACTGCTGACGTACAACTCAAATAAAGACTAAATATTGCTTGATATAATGCCCCATTGACACCATATAACTGTAGCATTTGGAATAGCTTCTCTCTTGGTACCTTGTCATATGCCTTTTCTAGATCTACAAAACTTAAATACAGATCTTTGTTATATTCACATGATTTCTCAACTATCTGTCGTAAAGTGAAAATCTGATCCTGACAGCCTCTATTTGGCCTGAATCCAGCTTGTTCTTCACCAAGTTTTTCTTCCACAATTCTTCTCAAGTATACTTGCATAAATCTTACCAGGAACACTCAGTAGGGAAATATCTCTGTAATTCTCACATTCAGTTTTATTTCCCTTTTTATATATGGGTACTATGAGAGCTCTACTCCAATCATCTGGAATTCGTCTCTCTGTCAAGGCCTTCTGAAATATGCAGTGCAGTCACTGTAAGACTTTTATACCACCATACTTCAGCATTTCTGGTTGAATATCATCTATTCCTGCTGCCTTTACACATTTCAAGCCTTTGATGGCTTTTTATAGTTCAACTATGGATATGTATTCCTGACTGTATGCCTGTTAAGTGTTTTCTACCACTGTGCTATCACTGCTTGTTTCATTTAGCAATTTTTCGAAGTAATTACTCCATATTTGAAGGATATCTTTTTCTCCTGTTTTCATGTCACCTTTATCATCTCTAATTCCTTTTAAGCACTCTTTCCTCCATTTCTGAGCTTCTTCAACAACCTACAACATATCTTGCCACCTTCTTGATATTTATTTTCCATGTTCTTATCAATATCTCCACATGGATTTTGTTTAGCCAGTGTTACACAGTGTTTAGCTTTCTTACATTTCTCTCTGCATTCTCTAAGAGCACAAGCTGACTTATTTGCTTTTGGTATGCTTTCTTCTTTTCTTTCACTGCCTCTTTAACTTCCTTTTTTTTTCTACCATGGAGTTCTGATTTTTCTATCCTTGCACACTACTTCATCACATGCCTCTCTGGCTGAAGGCATGTGGTGAAGGAATCTCCAAAGTTCCTGCTCTCAAACTCTTTCATTTTTTCTTGAATAATCTTTGTGTATTTTAGTCTACAGTTCACATCTGAGAGATGCTCAACTTTTATTCTCTTTAAAACTTTCTTACATGTTCTTCTTTTCAATATGAAATTCAATTTTATTCTGCTCAAGATTAAATGGTGATCACTTTCAATTTCGAATCCTCTGTACACTCTGATGTCCTGCACCAGTGGGAAAACACCACTATCAACAATAACATAGTCAATGAGACTTCTTATTCCTTGCCTCTTCTCTTCATGTGAATTTCTGCATATTTTTATGTTGGAACATGGTGTTAGTAATAACCAGTCCATGTCCTGAGCAGAAATCCAACAGGTATTTGCCATTATTATTAGCTTTGCTCTTTTCTCCAAATTTTCCCCATATATAATTTGATAGAACACAAATTGTCATTGCCTGAATATAACATTTTGTATTTATTGCTCAGAAAGATCTCACCAGTTTTTGTCTTTTTTGTTTCAGTCACCACCCCTATTATGTCGATCTGGTACTTAGCTAATTCCTCTGCTAGCTTCATTTCTTTGCCATTCAGGCTTGTTATGTTGATAGTACCAATCTTTAACTCTGGTGATGTTGAGTTGGGGTGTGTTTTCAGATTTGTTCCAGTAGCTGACTTTTCGCTGTTTGCCCTGGTTCCCTGGCAAAAACAACATGGGCCTTGTTTAACAGGGCAACGCCCCAACCAGCATGAAATTCTGTCATGTTGTACCGTCATTTGAAATTTTGGTTTAAGCCAATAAGTATACAACTCTTCCATCCTCGTCCGTTCAGTATCCAGGTAGATACCTACAGGGTGCACCACAAGAAGGCGAGGATTGGACATTAGGTCAGAAGCTCTGGTCGGTTCTCCACATTCCTTTGAAGGCTATGTGGAGGTCTCCTCTCAGTTATATAGCTCTGACCCTTAAGCACCCTGTTTGAGTATACCTGTGATCCATTATTAATGTGAAGAATATCTGTTCAGAGAAGGTTAGGAATGGCTAAAACAATAGTCAGAAACTTGTCTAAAATGTAGAAGGATGGATCTATCTCCATGGGAACAAAGTTGAGGATTTTCGATGCAGTTGTTTTTCCAACAGCGACTTACAGGTGTGAAACCTAAAGAAGTCAGAACTTGGAATCTAAAGAAGTCAGATCAGAAATGGATATATGCTTTTTGAGATGTAGTGTTACAGACGGTGTTTTGAGATGTAGTGTTACTGTTGAGGATATCATATACTGAAAGGCATACGAATGAATGGGTGTTAGAAAAGATCAGTAGAACTTTAAGGCTCCTTAAGGATATTGACAGAAGAAAGTTAAAATATTTTGGACACATTGAAAGGATGGAAGGGGGACTTCTCAGAACAGTAATAGAAGGTAAAGTTCCTGGAAAAAGAGGAAGGGGCAGACCATCAATGAGATGGATGGATGGATGGATGGATGGTGTGTGTGTGTGTGTGTGTGTGTGTGTGTGTGTGTGTGTGTGTGTGTGTGTGTGTGTGTGTGTGTGTGTGGAGTGACTGATCCTCAGAGAGTTGAGGCCTCCAGAAAAGCAAACAACAGGACTACATGGCAAGGCCTGGTGTGGCACATTACTGAGCATCAGAGTGACCATATGGCATCTGTGGATGCCCAGTGGAGATATAAATAGATAGAGACTTGGGAGTGTTGGTGGATAGGAAGTTAAAGTTTAGGGGGCACATAACAAAAGTGGCTAAAGCAGCACATCAGATCACTTGGTTACTGAAGAATACTTTGCTGAGTAGAGACAAGCAGGTTATTGTTCCTCTTTATAGCCTTGATAAGACCCCATCTTGACCACTGCATGCAGATCTGGGTGCCAGGGTTTCTTGTTGATGAGGAGGAGGTAAAGAAGATCCAGAGGCGAGTGATCAACATGGTAGCAGGTCTATGGAATAAACCTTACGAGAAAATGTTGAAGATTTGTGGGTTGCAGAAATTGGTTGATAGGCAAAAAAGGGGTGATAGGATTGAGACATACAAATTACCAAGGGGTTTTTACAAGATTAATTCAGAGGAAATTTTTCAGAACAGGTCTGGCAGTGGGAGAACTAGGGGCCATCCATGAAAACTAAGTAAGGGTGTAGTTAGCAAGGGTGTTAGAACTAAGTTTTTTGTTGGAGAGTAGTGAATGAGTGGAATACGTTACCAGTCTGTTCTGGATGCTATGAGTGTGAATGAGTTCAATGAAAAGTATGATAGATACAGCACAAATGTTGGATATCTTGACATGATGCTCAGGGCCTCCCTCAATGAGTCTAAGGACTTCTTGGAGTTGCCTGTGATAATAATAATATCTCCACCAACTGTATACTCTGCTCCCCTAATTTTGAAACCTTATGCTTTGCAACACTGAACTGTGAACTCCACTCAATTGCCCATTCACCCAGTCTTTTAAGTTCTCTTGTCAAGCCAAAATTTGTCTCCTCACAGTTCTTCTAAACTTTTTATCATCTGCAAACAACTGCATATCCATTCAAACCTTTCTTAGTGTAAATAAAATAAATCCTTGGAGTACACCACTAGTGAGTTTTTGCTCCTGGGATATTAATAGGAATTTGCTACAAATAATCAACTGAAGCTAATAACTTTGGGGGGTTATATTGGGCAGAGAGTTTAGGGCCATGTTATTAAGGCAGTTAAGGCACTACATTGGATAACTATAACTGAAGTACTGAAAAATACAACTTGTGAAAAAAAAAAGAAAAAAAAAAAAGAAGTTATTTTCCCACTTTATTTACAGGGATTTCATAATATGACATCAGACATGAGTCCTTTAGCTGTTTAAAGGAGTAGATTCTCCCTATGAGCTTAGATAATAACTTTAGTACTATCTTAGCAAATGTCAAAACTATTGAGCAGATATGTTCATCTAAATTTTGAGGAGATGGGAAATGTACCATTAGACAAAGATTCAGCAGATAATGGGCCTATATGGAGAAATAAAGAGAACATGGTCTTCAAAGTTAGAGAGATAGATGGAGTACTGCAGATATGATAGAAAGATATAAGTTAGGTAATCTTACAGTATAGACATAAGTGATATTTTGCTGTTTATAGCTGGTGTAACTCAGATCCACTCTGAAAGCTCGCTAAGGATGAGGTGAAAAGGCTATGTGGTCGTCCAGTTTCTTTTCATGATGTATGGTGAGTGTGTGGGGAATGGGCTACCATTAGACATTGTGAATAATGTCATAGGTGAAAGGTGTTCAAGTAGAGATATGATCAATATTTAGACATTCTGTGATTAGAAAGCAGTACCCCTCTAATGAGTCCTTAAGCCATCTAAAGGAGTAGAGTCGCCCTGGTGAGCTTAGATAATAATAACTTTAACACTATCTTAACACTCCCAAAGCAGTTATCTCTGGACAGCAATGGGTTTTAAGTTTTCTTCTAAAGTGATTCTCCTTCCAGATGGTGCTGTATTTGCTAGTTAAGCAAAATACTCATTCTAATATGATTCTACAAAATCTATGACAACCGAGCAGAAAACAAAACTGGATAAGAAGCACTATCTAGAAGCCCCAAAATTCACACATTACATTATGTGTGAATTTCATGGAAATGACAGCAAACGGCAAGCCTCTCACATCCAAAGTAGTATTTAGTGAAAAAGTGACTTTTCATCTTTTCAGCATGGTCAATGCATACAAATATGGAAAACAAAGATGGGATATAGAATTTACTCTTGGTGGAGATATATTGTTGAAGGTGGAGGAAATAAAAGTAGAAGGAATAATTAACATCATCTTACCATGATCATGGTAAGATGATGTTAATGGATGAAAATGGTAGAATGGTAACTGCTGCAAAAGGATGTTGAGATATTCAGTGATCAATTTTATAAGGTTTTATTTACCCTGATCAGGGTGGAATCATGAGGAACTTAAGTGTACGGGACATAGGAGAGGATGCCTTAATTGTGAGTGAGCAGGAGGTATTTGAGGAAATAAAAACCTTGATGTCAATAAGGCTATAGGATTTGATGACATAGCACCATACATCTTAAGGGAATGCCCCAGGGAATTGGCATGTCTGTTTAATGTCTTACAACAGCACAGGTACCAAAGGAGTGGAAAGAAGGTAAAATTGTTCCACTGCATAAAGGTGGTGACAAGGCTGTGGCTTCAAATTATAGGCCAATGTATATATCTGGAGTTGTGATGAAGGTACTAGAGAGATTGGTGCGAAGTAGGATACAGAAATGAGTTGATAACAGCAGTATTCTCTGTGGTTATCAGCATGAGTTTGTTAAAGGGAGATCATGTTTTACAAACTTATTTATATACTATAACAGGGTGACAAATACCTTACCTTGAACAGGAGAGATGCATATACAGTGGTGTACTTGGATTTTGTAAAAGCTTTTGATATACTGCCACATGACAAGCAGTTAAATAAATTGAAATAGATGGGATTGAATAACAGACTTCTGAGTTGGATCAGTGACTGGCTGTCTGATAGGTATCACAAATTTGTATATTGGGGTGCAGTATTGAAAGAGGAAGGTCACTAATGGTGTGCTGCAGGGGTCAGTTTTGGGACCATTATTCAATTTGTATATTAATGATATTGGGATGGGTTTAGCTAGTGATATGCAGCTGTTTGCAGATGATGCAAAATTGGGAAGAGCAATGTAGAGTCAAGCAGATGTTATGGGTTTAACTACTGTTATGCATCTGTTTATAGATGATGCAAAATTAGGGAGAGCAATACAGTGTCAAGCAAATGTATGTTCTTACAGAAGGACTTGAATAGATTGCATGAATAGGCAAGTAAGTTTCCACTTACCTATGAGTTCAATGTTGCAAAAGGTTGGGTTTTGAAATTTGGTATGCAACGATGAGATGCAAAGTATACATTTGGTGGGGGAAACTTTAAAGGAGGTTGAGGAAATGAGAGATCTGGGAGTGGTGGTGGACAAGGACCCGAAATTCAGGGCCACATTGCACAAATTGTGAAGATTTCACATCAGATAATAGCAATGATACAGAGGACCCTGACATACAGAAACAAAGAGGTTATGATGCCATTGTATAAGTACTTGATCAGGCCTCATATGGATTATTGTGCACAGATTTGGTCACCAGTTTTTCATGGTGATGAGGATATGTTAGATAGGGTCCAGAAAAGATTCATAAAGATGGTCAGTGGTCTTTAAAGTGTGGGGTACGAAGACAGATTGAGAGAATGTAAATCGCAAAGCCTCATAAATAGGAGGAGGGAGGGTGATATAATTCAGACATAAGATAGTCAGGGGTTGTTATCAGGTTGACATAGAGGAGATTTTTCATAGAATGGGAGAGGGGTAGAACAAGAGACCGTCACTGGAAACTGTATAAGGAGGGTGTGAGCAGAGGAGTGAGAGAACATTCTTTGCATGGGGAGTAGTTGGTGAGTGGAATGCATTTCCTGAGTGTGTTGTGAATGTAGAGACATTGAATCAGTTTAAGTCACAGTTGGATCAGCATTGTGTGCAGCAGTGTGTATACCTCCCACGATGAGTCTCTGATTCCACAGAGGTCAGATAATAATATAATAATAATAATAATATATGATTTTGGGGTGATTGTGGATAAGGATCTAAAATTTAGAGCACATATTACCAAAATTGTGAGGACAATACAACGAATTCTAGAAATGATGAGGACAAGACTGACTAGTAGAAGTAAGGAGATTCTGGTTCCACTGTATAAGATTCTGATTAAGCAACATATGAACTACTGTACACGTGTCTGGTCACCGGGTTTTGTAAGAGATGTTGGAGAGGATCCAGAAGCAACTTACCAAAAGTTGACTTAATACACAAACTTTGCTACATTTCTATATGCTCCGGGATACTTAGAATTTCAATGACTATTACCAGACTAGTTATCCAAGCAGATAGCATACTTGCTCTCCAGCCAACATATTGCAGTTTTGGATTTACAATGGGAATATAAATATGTTTGTGAATGTCTATATATAAATGCAGAAGGTGAATTTCATTTCCCAGAGTGAAACTATCACTACCACCACCCTGCTATTAGAGGCTCAAGTGGTTTGAAAAGTACCATGTTTGGTCTCTAGATCTGGGTTATCTAACTCTCAGTCTACCCATGGTACAAATAATAATATACTATGGGTTTGCAACTTTCATGGGTTCACATAAAAGGGGGGGGGGGAGAGGTAATGCATTTTGATGAGCAAAAAGCCTTCTTTCAAAAAAAAACAGTTTATTATATTTATATTAAGCACTTTGCATACTATAAGATGCAATATCTTCAACTTACATACCACCACAATTATTCAATTAAATTCAACAGTTTTGAAGGGAATTATTTAAAACAAAGAAAAGTTGCTTGCAGATGATGCACAACTGAAAAAAGTTTTAAAGAATAATTCTGATGCAACATCCTTTTGAGATTTGACAGCCTAGGACTTCAGGCTAATGATTGTAATTGCCGGTTTACTGGTGGCAGGAGCAAGATTAGCACGATAATAAATAAAAGCTAAATTTTATGTGAATATTCAAAGGTAAGATTTTCATTTCAGACTATAAATGTGAGAAGTGTGCATTCAATTCTCAGCAGTGCACTGTAAAGGCAGAAAGAAGACAAGTGACCTAGGCATAATGATGTATATATCATTAACACCAAGCCTCCATGGAGTCAAAAGACTCATCACAAGAGGTACACACTATTATAAACAAAGCCCATCAAAGTGGTTGGTAACAACCTGTTCCTTATGGCCTTGCTCACACCCTTCTTATACAGCTTCCAGGGATGCCCCTCATTCTATCCCCTTCTCCCATGCTATGAAAAATTTCCTCCATATTAACCTAGTAACAATCCTTAACCAACTTAAAGAACTCAATCATATCCCCTCTTTTCCTCCTATTCACAAAACTTGCAGCCTGCATTCCCTCAATCTGTCTTCATATTCCACATCCCAAAGACCAGTTACCACCTAAGTCAATCTTCTCTGGACCCTTTTCAATATATCCTCATCACCATGAAAATAAAGGGACCAAATCTGTACACAATAATCAATACAAGGCCTGATCATAGCCTTATACAATGGAGTTCATATGGAACTCCTAATTCAACATTATAAAAGAAAAAAAAAGCAAAATTTAGGACAACTGCAATAATGAGACACACACACACAGACACACACACACACACACACACACAGAGAGAGAGAGAGAGAGAGAGAGAGAGAGAGAGAGAGAGAGAGGGGAAAAACCAAAATAAAACTAAGAGGATAGCATGAAATTAATGCAACTTAGAGCTTGGTTTTAAATAGAAATAAAGAAGAAATAAGATAAAGAGTTTGGTGAGAGAAACTTCTCAGATAGATATACATTGCAATCCTGCATCTTCTATGAACATGTGGCTTTTTTTTTATTTTAAATGGAAAATGTAGAGTAAAAATATAACAGTCATTGACTCTGTTACTTGAGGCCAATCATCTATGATCTTTAGCATACTCTGCCTTAGAAGTACTTTACTAAAATGGTACATGCTATGATAAGCCCAGTGTTTCCTTTTATTTATTTATTTTCTCATCCTCCTACCAGACAGAAGTTTCAAACTCATTGCTTTTCTTCAGTGACAGGCAGGAAGCTGTCATATTTGCAGGATTACAATTCAAGTGATATACAGTAAAACTGTAGTCCGGAGAAAAAAACAGGGCCACAATGCTGAATATTTCCATTAGGCAAAAAAAATAAGCATGATAAACATTCTGCCTTAAAAGTTCCTTTAGCCCGCAATGAATTGTGCTTATAGAAATTAGGTATTGAAAATATTTTATGTACACATAATATTGATATAATTAATATAACAATCTCATCCAGACTGGAACATGCTAAGTATATAGCAGTACAAAAGTATGTGTAGCACCATACACTAGTGTAATGTAGTTGAGTTACTCGTGTCGAACTTGCAGTCATGGGAAAATCAAAGAATTCTCAGATATGGCAAGCTTGGTTGCTTGTGGTACACAGTTATTGTTAAGTTGTACACAGAATAGCACCAAACAGGGAAAAAACACTTTCCACCAATGAATCCACCCTGGAGCATGGAAAGTAAATGCTTGTATTAAGGAAGAGAGCAATGGTTCATATAAAGTAATCAACAGGTCATGTTGCAATTCCATGTATAACAGGAACTTGAACAACAGACTGTACATTTGTAACCCTATGAGCCTCTATGAATATATCAATCTTTTTACTTGAAATGCAAAACATAAAGAAAAAACATAAATGAGACCGTCATAAATAACCCTTAACAGTGCTGATGTTTAGTGGTGATACAGCATTCGTTAATTAAATGTGAATATACGTGGTTCTGCAGAGTTTAAATCTTTTATGCCCAAGGACAGGAGAAATCTACCACAAAATTGCCACTATACTTTTACATTCAGCTCAGCACTTAAATTAAAAACAGGATTTATATTCAAAAGATCATTGCATGATCTGAAATGTAATATATAGAACATTTTGAATATTATCAGAGAGATAAAATTCAAATTATTCCTTCTAGAGAAATACCGTATTTTTCAATAGATAACATGCACCCCCAACATATTCATCACTCCTTTTGATGTATAGATAACATGCATGCACCAAAAAATCCTACACAGCGAAGTTCAAGCTTGAAGTGGTAGAAGTAGCAAAGGAAAAAGGGAATCATGAAGCTGGTAGATTGTTCAGTGTTGGAGAAAATAGTGTTCATGAATGGCAAAAGGCTGAAACAGTCCTGAAATGTTTATGTATGAGGAAACATGCTATGAGGTTTAGAAGGTGCTTGTGGCTAACCATAGAAAAAAAACTGTTTGATTGAGTTGTTAGTGAAAGAGCTAAAGGTGTGAGAATATCTACTGTCCGTGTGTTGCAGGAATCAAAAAGAATTGTGCAAAACGATAATATAAAGGATTTCAAGGCCTACCCATCTTGGATTTTTGGATTTATGAAGAGGAAACAATTTAAGTGTTTTAACAATTTAAGAAATGATTTCATTAAAGCACAAGGGAATGCAGTGGTGCCCAGTGACAATGATTATGCACATATGGACGATGTATCTTCCGAAATGGAAGCTGAAGAAATACCAAACAAAATTTTTAACGCAATTGATTCTTTCAATATTGAGTCTGATGAAGATTTTTTTGGATCTGAATAGTGTAATGTTCAATAAATATTAAGTAATACTTCAACCTTAGTTTTGTTATTACATTTGATTTACCTCTCATACCTTTCGAAAGTCTGCACAGTTAGCCTAGTGGCTATGCGCATCGCAACCATATGCCTGGGGAAGGAGTGTCCTAGGTTCGATTCCCGTCGGTGACGTGAGGAGCTGAAGGATCTTCCTCAGCCATAGCCAAGTTAGCCAGTCTTGGGCGTGGACAGCAGGGTTTTTTCCTCAGTTTATTCTGGGGTTTATCATCCCGCACAGCAGGCAAACTGGCCTTGAGAACTTAACACTACGGGTCATAGGATATACCGGGGCATAGGGCTGACCACCTTATCCTGTAAACGGATTGAGGTCCGATGATCAATGGACCCTCGACACCGCAAGGTAAAAGAAGGTATAAAGAAGATGATGATGATGATGACCTTTCGAATGTATACCGCACATGTTCATTTTTTAACGAATTCAGACTTTTTTGTATAGATAACGCGTGCATTATCTATCGAAAAATATGGTAAATTAAATATTCATATAGGACAGTTGGGGAATGGGGAAAAAGAAAAGGGATAAACTAGTATGGTTAAGAGAGAGAGAGAGAGAGTGAAGAGATTTTTGTGTGGAAAACAGCAAGCAGAATTTGTAAGCAAAGAGAATGCTGAATAAACACATAATGAATGAATGAATAAATGAAAATAACACTAACTGTATAACAGGTATAATGAAAACCACAATTGTCCTGTGCTGAATCTTGTGACTTTATGCTGGTCAAGCAACAATAATAAAAATAATTTAACGTTAAATACAGACGTGCTTACATTAAATCCTTTTCTAAATGATTAACATCTTGCCTATAGAGATCTTCCTCCCGAGATACTTTAAGTCTTTCTGCACACATCTGATCTTCCCCCATTTGAGCTGCAGCTAGCATGGACTATGTAACAGCAAAAAAACAAAAGATGTTTCAAATATTTTGTATGACAATCTGTATTTTTTTATTTTTTTGTAAAAGTCATAAAATAACTAATAGATTCTTAAATGTATATTTAAATTGATTTTTAATAAAGCAAAAATTTACACAACTAAAACTGAAAATAATCACATTTGCTCCTTTTTAACTTCTTGTATTTTTTATTAGCCAAGTGGAGACTATAGCTCAATTTTTGGAAGAAGGCTCCACAGGACATTATATTCAAGTTCTATCTCACATCCACTCCGGCACCAATGCAATGCCTTTCATCTAGCTGGCTCATTCCTTTTCTCCCTGGACATCTGAAGTAACTGTTACAAAAAATGCAATAAATACTGAGCAGAAAGAACTGGAAAATTCTGAATCTATGGATTATATTATTACCTCAATGCTTAGGGTTAACTGGAGAAAAGGCTAAAATACTGAATAATAGAATCTCATCTGAAAGATTGCACAAGGAAAGTTATGAACCAGTACTACAATGTACAAATCCAAATAGATCCCCATGTATTATGTTTACCTCCACTAGAGGAAGTAATATTACACTCTTCAAATCAGTTATTTATTTACATGTATTTAAGCTAAGTGCCAGTTTACATTTATAACTGAATTTAATAGAACAAATATAGCACAGAGAAATAATCAAACATCAGGTTTAATTGTTCCAGTATTTCATCTCTGTCACAGAGATATCTTCAGAAATACAATATTAAAATTGTAATAACACATAAACCAATAAGTAGAAGAAATTAGACCATTTTAAAGGCATCCCTAAGAGAGATGCCCTCTATGGGTGCTGATGAGCATGAGGCCTAAGAATTAAAGTTTTCAGAATCTTTGGAAGTTTAAAACCACCATATTAATTTAGATTAGGCTGTTTTTTTTTTTTTTTGTTTTTTTTTAAAATCTGCTTCTGACTAAAAATTCTTTCAAGTTTGTATTTATTATTATTATTATTATTATTAAACAAGACCTCATGGAGTCAAAGACTCATCTAGGAGGTCCTTTTATCTTACACACACATCTCATCATACCGTGTCTTAAACAATATTTGCTGTGATGAAGCATAGTTGTTGTTTTTTTTTCGTCTGATTCTATGCAACGTATTCAAGGCATGGTCAGCTAGACCTAACTGACCTTAGTTTTGGTGGCAGATATATTTTTTATGTTTACCAAGATGAATGTCTGCATATCTCCTGGGTTGACGATAATATAAGTTGCAGGAACAAGGAACCTTGTAAATGACTGAAACAGAGAGGGAAGGATGTAGATCATTAGAAGAGTGGAGAAGACAGGCTAGCTTCAAATGGAGTTTCAAAGCAGTGCAAAGATTTTATTTCTTTAAAGGTGTTTTTTTTTTTTTTTTTTTTTCAGTAACCTGGCTATAGTAATAGCATTACTGTAATCTGTGTGGCATTGTGACCATTGGAGACAAGAAAGTTCTGGCGAATAAATGACATCTGTAAGGAAAGCCTAAGTAGAACAGCAATTGGAGGCTCTACTGACAAGACAAGTGATCACACCCTATTGTTGAGAGGGGAAATGATGGAAAAGTTTATGTATTTAATTACTTGTGTGATTTGATTTTCTGTAAACTGAGGTAAAGAAAAGCTGCCAATAGGCAGATGTGTGATTAGAGTATTTAAATAAGGCAGGACATTGTTATTTTCTTTTTCTATAGTAAACTGGATTTTGGGGTATTGGCTTTTGAGGTGGAGAAGGAAAGAATGCAATGTGGCTGAGCCATGTGCCCAAATAGAGAACGTATCAACAATATATGTTAACCAAAGAGGTTTGAGAATGGCAATATCAAAGGCATTTGAACAAAGTTGAAAGTTTATGTCTAATATTTTATGCCTGTTTATTGAACAATTTTATTTAGATTTTAATCTCTACTAGTTTTGTGTGCATTATAGTACATAAAAAAATAAACAAACATTTCTTCACGAAAGAAATGAAAAACTAAACGGATATTACACTCATTGGATTTTGCAACAAGCAAGCTAATGGTATCAGTAATACAGAATATTTGAAACAGACTAACAATGCTGCATACACGATTCACATTGTATTATGATGCCTAGTAATGTCATGCATAGAATACAAGATCTGAGTATAAGTTTTTATAAAAGACAACTAAACTTGATACAGTATCATGCCTTGTTTCTTGAAATACTGATTAGGGTTTCTTAACATTTCAGCAATTTCTTGAATATGCAGATGAAGAAATTGTAATCAATGTAGGCTATTTCTGTATGCTGCCATAGAAATCAATAATTTGTCTTTGTTGTATGTGCTGCCAGTTCTGATTTATGCTTTCCTGTTTGTGTTCTGACATGTGTATCCTTCCTGCTTAGCTTGTTTGTCCTGCATGAACAACTGATCTTGGATGCTCCAGTTCTCTGAGTAGTGAATGGCAAGAGAGGGAGGAAAAGAGATCTTGTTTTCTTGGGAGAAAGCCACATTTATTCCTTGTTCATGCAATATCTTTAAGATCATGTCCATGATGGTTCATATGTAAGGGAGAAATACTGCTCCACTATATCTCCTGTGTTTTCAGTCCATCTGTTTGTCTAGGAAGCTTTCAGGCTGGAAACATCATCTCATCACTACCTGTCACAAAAAAATACAATTTTTTTGTGACAGGTAGTGATGCAAAGTTGACTGGAGGTTGATGTGGAATTTGCTAGGTGGGACAAACAGGCTGGTCAGCAGAAATAAGCATGCCAGAACATATTAAAAAAAAAAGGGGGGGGGGAAACATAAATCAGAACTAGTGGCATATAACAAGAGTATGAAATCATCAAGTATTATGTCAGCATCCAAAGATGGCCTACATTGATCACAATTTCTTCATCAGAGCACTTAAAGAATCATCATAAATGTTAAAAAACCATAATCAACATAGCAAGAACAAGGTATGATCCCATACCATGTTTGGTTGTCTTTCATCAAAAAGTGGTGCATGCAGATCTCAGACACTCTACACATTACAATACTAGTCATTATACTACAACATGAATAACATATACACACTGTTATCTCATTTAGAGAAAGATTCTGGAAGTTTTTTCCCGCTTGGTTAGACTATAATAAATTTAGTTTAATCCTTTATCCAAGTGTAAGCAAACAAAGTTTGCACCTGAAGTATCTTCAGGATTGAGGCAACTCGTGGTAAAGATGGACCAAGCTCTCACCACTCCTTGTCTTAGTATCTCACAAAATGCAAAGCACATCTCCTTGCGGACATGTATAATGCTATGTATTAAGGGAAGGACCACTACCCAGACCAGTTTCGACCTTTATTGAGGTCTCGTCAGTGGAAGCCAAACCCAGAGGTGGTGATACTAAGGTGGAAGCAATGGAGAAGTTATATTTACCTATACGAGTTGCCAAAAGGTGTTTCACCTTATTATTAAATTACTCTGGATTTAGAGAAAGATGTTGGAAGTTTTTTTCACTTGGTTAGACTATAATAAATTTAGTTTAATCCTTTATCCAAGTGTAAGCAAACAAAGTTTGCACCTGAAGTATCTTCAGGACTGAGGCAACTCGTGGTAAAGGTAAATATGACTTCTCCATTGCTTCCACCTTAGTATCACCACCTCTGGATCTGGTTCCCACTGACAAGACCTCAATAAAGGTTGAAACCGGTTCTGGCTAGTGGCCCTTCCCTTAATGCATAGCATTATACATGTCTGCAAGGAGATGTGCTTTGCATTATGGGAGATACTAAGACAAGGAGTGATGAGAGCTTGGTCCACCTTTACCACGAATTGCCTCAGTCTTGAAGATACTTCAGGTGCAAACTTTGTTTGCTTACAATTGGATAAAGGATTAAACTTAATTTATTATTGTTATCTCATTTCAAATATACTGATACTATTAACTTGCATATTGCAAAACCCAGTCAGTGTAGTATCCATGAGTTTTATTTCACTCTCCTAAAGCAGTGCACACTAAACTAGCAGGCATAAAAACTTAAAAAAAAAGCTACTCAACAGTCTCCATGTAGTATGAAAACTGGACATAAACCTTCAATATGCTCCCTGCCTACAAAAGTCTCTGAAGTAAGAAGAGACTCTTTGTAATGTTAAGTATTGCCTTCTATTAAAGTATAAGACTAAGCGGACTGTTGTAGTCGTGAAATTTGGCATTTTCTAAACCCAATTTAAATAGTTCTGGGACAAAAATTTTTGTTCTAGCTTAACACCTATCTTGTATTGCCTCTTCAATTAGCATCTACCCCACAACATGGAAACAGGTCCACATCCAGCCCATTCCCCCCCCCCAAAAAAAAGGTGTCAAAAATCAACCAATGAACTACCTTCAAACTGCTTGCATTTCTATTCTCTCTAAAATTATGGAGGAGGTCACCAACAACCAACTATTGAACCACCTAGAGACATGCCAACTAATCAGTGACCAGCAGTATGGATTCCATCATTCATGATCTACAGCATATCTTTTTGCTTTCACCACCCACCTCTGGACTCAAGCCATGGAAAAATTTGGAGAAACTCGTGTGGTTGCCCTCAACATTTCAAAGGCATCTGATCGGGTTTGGCACAAGAGTCTACTTAACAAAATGCCATCCTATGGTCTGCCTTCCACACTCTGCAACTAGATCGCTAACTTTCTCACTGATTGCTCACTATGTGTCATGAATACTTTTGTGGATAGTTTCCTCACCAATGTACAAGTACTCCAGGGTTCTGTTCTTTCACCCATCCTCTTCCTCTTATATATAAATGACCTGCTCTCAGACTTCCAATCCTATCCATAGCTTTGCTGATGACAGTACACTCCATTCCTCCTTTTCATTCAACAAACCTTGTACTGCTCAAATATTAGAATCCTCAAGATCTAATATGACCAGTGTGACCTGAACTCAGACCTAACTATATCCCAGTGGGGCAAGGTCAAGCTTGTAAACTTCAATGCCACCAAAACTCAATCCTATCTGATCGCTCGCAAGAAAGAGCTCACATACTTCCCTTACCTTCCGTAATACCGAGATACCCAAACACGATCAGATTTCTCTTCTTGGACTGACCTGCACTTCGGATCTTTCCTGGCACAACCACATTTCAACTATAGCTTCTGCAGCTGCTAAAAACCTAGGTGTACTTTTTTGCACAAGACACTACTTCACACCTCCACAACTGCTAACTCTGTACAAATCTCAAATCTGCCCAGCCGTGGAATACTGCTCACATATTTGGGATAGTGAACCAAACTACTCTCTAAGATTGCTTGATTCTACCCAGAAGAGGACAATCTGGCTAATTAATAAACCCCTCACTCACATACTCACTTCAACTCCTCTCTCACACAGATGCTCAGTTTCTGCCTTGTGCATCTTCTATAGATTCTTTTATGGACAGTGTTCTGCTGAATCGGCCACTATTATTCCTCCACTCTCCTCCAAAATCATTAAAACAAGAGCCACTTACTTAACAACACCTTTTTTTACAGTCCACCTTGAAACTCACCAAACCAATTTCACTGTCTCCTCTTTCATTCCATCTGCTTCTGCCTTTTGGAACAATCTTCCCCCACTCTGCCTTCCTCAAAGATTATAACTCTCAGTTGTTCAAGCGAAATGTGAATATATTCCTCCTTTCTTCTGTTTCTCTTGCCCACACAGACAGCACTAGTGAGCTATAAGTCTTATGGCCTTTCATGTGTGGATTATATATACACACACACACACACACAGGTAATTCCTGCCTTTACGAATTAATTGGTTTCTGGTAATGACCATTTGTATAAATTGGGAATTCATAAAGCGGGAGTTTATTTGCCTTAGAAATAATGCTATAAGCGAGAGTTACATTCGTAAGAAAGAATATATAAAATATAAAATGAATATTAAATGATAAGAAAAGACTTACTGACCAAAGATTTACATATTTAAAAAATAACATAAGAAAAATTTTAATTTGAAAAAGATTCTTTGAAAAAAAAAAATTAGCTCATTTCTATATCACCGGGTGAATCGGCAGCAATCGATATATTAGGAAGCTTTGGTGCATCTTTTTTTTTTCAAAGAAGGCCTCAAGTGTCATCTGCTTCATTGACTTTCACTTTTTTTCGTTTAAAATAACTCTAGAGCAAGCAGAAGCATTATTCATTTTGTGGGAAAATTTACTAAATCGTTTAGAGTCTGAATCTTGTGATTCAAAGATTGCTTGAGCTCTTTTGAGAAGTCTAAATGCTTCTTCTAGGCCTTTTAAAGTGAAAAACTGAGTTGGAGCTTCATATTCATTATCTTTGTCTTTTTCTTCTTTGTTTCTTTCTTTCTTTCTTGCCATCGAAATTATCATTAAACTGAAGACAAAGTTTATGCCATACTCCTTTCATAGTTTTTTTTTTGGAAACTTTATGACAGGTGCTCTGAGTTACCCAAATTGCACCTAAAATGTTGAATCTCTTCCAAAACTCTCTAATACAGTGTTTCTCAACCTGTTGTCCACAGACCACAGGTGGTGGTCCGCAACGATGGGACAGGTGGAACGCATGCAGACTTAAATTATTTAAATAAATATATATTTTTTAATTATCCAAACAAATTAAAATTTAATACGTAAAAATTATTGAAATCAAATAGAGACTTTAAAACACAACAAATAGAGTCAGAATGTTCAAAGGTGGAAGCAACAAAACTATATTGTTGTTAACTTCACCCCTCTTTAATTACTCGTCATTCCGGCACTACAATAATTTGTAGCTGTAGAATGATGAATAATAAGAGGGGTGAAGTGAATAACAATATACTTTTATTGCTTCCACCTTCCCTTGCTGCTTTGTCAGATATTTGAAGTGAACATGTGTTATCCATATTTCGACCAACTGCTTGTTGTTTATTGATTTTTATTACTGAAGGTTTTCCTTCCTTCAATCAAGGCTCAGTACACCTTCAGAAGTGCTAAATGATACTTGGAAAAGATACTTGGGTAATGATACTTGTGTGTTGTGAGTTAACCCCAGTATCTATATATGCATATTTTTTCGGAACGTTTTTAATAATGGAAAAGTGGCTTAGAACTAGGACTTTGAAAAGAAGAGCAAGTGAAACAGGTGATGCTAACCCTAATTGTGATTCACGTGTTGTAACGGCGAGTAAATCTGATACTATTAAAGTAGAAGAAACAAGCAGTTCAAATTCATACTTGGAATTCGAGTTTACTTGGTGTGGAGATGAAAGTGAACAGAAACCTCAATGTGTTTTGTGTTATGAAGTGTTGTCGAATGAGTGCATGAAACCTGCGAAACTCCAATATTTAGAAACTAAACATTGTGATGTGAAAAATAAGCAAATTGAAAAAAAAAAGTCAATTTCAGTGACACATAGTGACATCAAATCATTGGAAAGATGTAGTTTCGGCCATGGGTTCGATTAATAGCAAGGCACTGGAAACATCTATCTCTTAAGTTTGCACATATCGAAACAGGGAAACCTCATTCTATCAGGGAAAATTCACTACTTCCAGCTATAAAAGATGTGGTAAAAACTATGTTTGGCAACAAGTTACTAAATGATGTTGGTTTGACTCCTCTTTTAATGACACTGTAGGTCGGAGAATTAATGATATGACAGGTGACGTAGAATCTCAGTTAATCGAAAGAGTTAAAAAGAGCCCTTATTATGCGTTACAAATAGATGAGACAACTGATGTTACAGATGATGCGCAGTTACTATGTGACGTAAGATATGCACATGATAACAACATTCATGATGATATTCAATTTTGTAGAACTTTGTCATCCCAAACAACTGGAGAAGAAATATTTCACACTCTCAATAATTGCATAATACACAAAGGGATCCAGTGGGAAAAATGCATGGGCTTCTGTTCGGATGGAACTCGCACCCTTACAAACAGGTATAGTTGGGAGGGTGGGTTGTTTCTATGGTCAAGGAAGTAGCTCCGAATATGAATCGGGTATATTGTTTCATACATAGAAAAAGGTTGGCCTCCAAAGGAATGCCACCAGAATTTAAAACTGCTATACAACGCTGTAAAGCTAGTTAATTTTATTAAGGCTCGACCGCTAAATAACAGTTATTTTTAGTAGTCTGCAATGAAATGGACAGTGTATATATACAACTTTTGCTTCATTCTGAAATTCACTAGATTTCCAGGGGCAAATGTACTAACAAGCTTATTTCAATTAAGGCACGAAGTTTTATTGTTTGTAAATGAGCGTAATTCTAATTTTGCATCACTCCTTGTTGATGAGTTTTATTGTTTTATAATTCCTTGTTTTATTGTTTGTAAATGAGCGTAATTCTAATTTTGCATCACTCCTTGTTGACAAAGCATGGTTATCAACACTATCCTATCTTTCAGATATTTTTTTTTCCTAAATTAAATGAACTAACTGTTCTTGATGCCTACGACAAAATAAAGGCATTCAAGAAAAAAAAAACTGGTGTTGTGCATTATTCATGTAAAAGATAAATAATTTGGAACCTTTTTTAGTGGAAAATGATCTTTTTGTTGATTCTGAGTTTCTGGAAAGGGTTTGTGACCACCTCAAAACTCTGAAACAGAATTTTGAAACATATTTTCCGAATAACTTTTATAAGAAATTTCTGTGGGTTCGAGATCTATTTCAGGCTTATAGTCACGAGAACGACCTTTCATTATCTAAAAAAGAACAGTTAATTGAGCTTTCAAGTGACAGCGGGCTTAAGATGCAATTCTGTGTCTTGGTTTGGCTCGATTCTGGATCTTGCCTTCAGTGAGAAGTGAATTTCCTGAATTGTCTGACTAAGCACTGAAGATCATCATGCAGTTTTCTACAACCTATCTTTGTGAGAAAGGATTTTCATCGCTCCTTCAAATAAAAACAAAATACAGAAATCGTCTTAGTGCGCACGCGTGTGTGTGTGTGTGTGTGTGTGTGTGTGCCTATCTTCGACTGAAGTTGACCAATATTGAGCCAGATATCCAGCAACTCTGCAAAGGCCAAGAAGCTGAACCATATCATTAAAAGTAAGTAGTAACATAATTATATCATATCATTTATTTGGACTACAGTTTCCGATTATTCTCGTTACTGGTTTTGGAATTAATCCATTTCCAAAATCGGGGATGAAACGAAAGTTACACAAAATGAAGTCACAGTGAGGCTCAGCTCTGCTGGCGAGGAGGATAGCCATCCATGTCCGGTTTAGCGAAGTTCCGTATCTCATACAATCGCTTGCGGGAATATGCAGCCGAGCACACCGAATCCGTCACATGCAGACAACAACATCCGTACAGTCATGGATTGTACAGAAACACACATCACAACATAAAGAATACAAGAAGAACACAGGACGGATATAAATAAAACCACCATCATAACATGATTGGTATTAGTACAATCACATGCGTATGGTATATACGGCATACGGGAAAATGCGCCCTGACCACGTCGATGGCACTTCGTGACTGACATCGTGGATTGGACTGTTTATAGATATCGGGAATGACCTCACATAACAGGCTGTCTTAATTTTTTTTTTGCTGGTCATGGAAAACTACTCAGGAAAATAAGGCGATTCATATCGGCTGGAAGTGTGTGTGTTTTGGGATGTTCTGAGTGAAATTTTTGTGTATATGCAGGGGATGGTTTGGACAGGTCAAGGGATATCATCCATGATGGAATCTATGGATGGCAAGTTCGTATTCAGTATTATGATGAATGGAATAAGATAAAAACAACATTTTTCCCTCGTCTCACAACGCACTTAGCGGATGGAACAGTTTACATGTTGCAAGTCGAATCAGAGAGTGCATGAAGATAAAAGTTGTTTCTGGAAAGGGTTTGTGACCACCTCAAAACTCTGAAACAGAATTTTGAAACATATTTTCCGAATAACTCCGAATATTAACTGAATAACTTCATGAGTATGGGTAGATGAATGGGGATACCATATAAAATATAAAAGTTGCTGTGGGCAGATTGATGGGAATTTCAGCAGGACGGCGCTGATATACCCATTCATTTGCCCACAGCAAATCGGAAACTGATATCTTTATTTGTTTAATAAAAATTAAAACTTTCTTCAGTGATGATACACTTTTAATCGTTTACTTCCAACTCAATTATGTTTCCATATGTAATATGTAAATGTTATATGTATACGTTGTCAATGTATATGTAAATGTTGGTAATCCCCACATACATTTAAAAAAAAATTACATAACTTAGTAGTCCATAGAATTGGTTTAGGCATTTTACTGGTCCTTGGGCTTAGAAAAGTTGAGAAACACTGCTCTAATAAAAAAGTTTCCATCTTTATCAGTTGCTTCTATTAACATTTTAAAATCTCTCTTAGATAATGTGCTTTAAACGTCGCAATCATTCACTGATCCATTGGTTGTAAAAGAGAAGTTGTATTTGGAGATAAAATACTATTTTTACATTAGAACACATGTAAGCTAATTGTCAATTATCAGAAGCACTTTAAATGGAATTTGTTTTTTCTCACAATAAAGTTTCACTTGAGGAACAAAGTGATACATAAGCCAATCTTTGAATAGGCAACCTGTGAGTCAAACTTTCTTATTTGCCTTCCATATTACTGGGAGAGTATCTTTATTAATTCCATTTAAGATTCTTGGATTTTCTGATCAATGCATAAATAAGGGTTTTAGCTTGCAATCACCAGCAGCATTCCCTCCTAATAGTAGAGTGGTGCAATCTTTTGATGCTTTAAAACCTGGCATCTAGGATTCTTCTTTTGCGATTTAAGTTCTTGTAGCCATCTGCTCCAAAAAAGGCCCATCTCATCGATGATAAAAATCTGCAATGGCAAGTAATTTCCTTCTTTAATTATTACTTCTAATTTTTGTGGATAAGATTTTGCAGCCTCACTATCAGCACTTGCAGCTTCATCTTGTACTTAATGTTATGCCAACCAGTTTGCTTTTTATAGGAGTCAAACCAACCACTACTTGCAGCAAAAGTCTCTTTGAAGTCATCCCCTTTTTGATCTTTCAGCATTTCAAAAACAGCTAATGCATTAGTACAAATCATTGCACAGGTAATAGTCATGTTTAATCGTTGAGTTTGGTTGCTTATCCAAGCAGTTAACAGTTTTTCCATATGAGGAATTATACTGCCTCTTTCTTTATTACACAATGATGTAGACTGCATAGATTGCACATTTTTTACTTCTTTCGAACATTTTTCTTTATCCTTTAAAATAGTGCAAACTGTAGAAGTGACAAGAGGAAATTTCTAAGAAAGAGCTTTAATAATGCTACTTGCTTGATGGCTGGTAATAATTTCGTATTTTATCTCTAATGTAATTAATTGCTTATCTTTGTTTCTTTTGCTCATTTTCTGGTTTTGCACAGTTGCTTCTTTCTGACATTGTTGGAAAAGCAAAAGGTTATAGTTAAAAAGAAAACAAAATAAAAAAACAGGTATAATTGAATAAAACTAAGAATAACACATCACCAAGGTTTATTTCGAACTGATCATTACTAAAGGATCATTAGAGTATATTGTGTGGCTTTTGTCGCAAATTGTGCTACAAAAATTTTTTTCAGCAATACAAGTGTCCTTCAGTAGTGTTGCTTTTGGAGTTAAGTTGTTGTGTATATTGTGTTTATTTTTACTGAGAGGGTGAGGTCAGAGTCGGATGCATTTTGTGGTAGAAGAGAAGAAAGAGATAAGCTTTTCGTTATTTAGTATAGTACAGTTTGTAATAGAGCGTATCATATAGTAGTGTTTAGTATATAGTTATAGTAGTTCCTAGTACTTGGCACTATTTGAATGATGGTAGCAGCTGCAGCTCAAATTAAAAATGGAGTGTCACCAAGTCCTTCCATTTAAGGACTACTTTTTGCATAGCATACTAGATGCATGCTTGTGGTATGTATGCATCCTGGCAGTTGCGTATGTGGTAGGTGAGAGATGGGGTAGTACATATATATGGAAAATGTATAAAATGGGAAGAACTTTGTGGGTAGCTTGCAGAGAAAGATAGATGAACTGAAAGAGGAGCTGGAATGTCTCAGGAATGAGTTGGAAAGTGTGAAAAATGAGATTAAGTGAAAGGAAGAGATGAATGCAAGGCGAATCAGAGTAGGAGTAAACGAATTATGAGAATGATACAAGAGGAGAGATAGAAACAGTTAAAGAGAGGGAATCAGAGAGAATTATGAGAATGATAGAAGAGAATATAGAAACAGTAGAAGACAAGGAATGAAAGAGAGAGAGAGTTATGGGAATCATAGAAGAGGAGAGAATAGAAAGAGTAGGAGAGGAGAAATGAGAAAAATTCAAGGGAGTTCTAGAACCAGGGATGAGAGATGCCTGGATGACAGGTAAGCAGGAGAGAGAGAGAGAGAGGCGGGGATGCAGGTAAGCAATCAAGGAACAGAGTGGTAAGAGGTGTGATGTATGGAGACTTGATGATCTGTGGCATGCAAGATAGGATGCCAGAGGAGTGTTTGCCTGGAGGAATGATAGAAAGTATGGTTATGGTAATTAAGCGAGTTGGCAGGGTGGATGAGATGATTGTGATGGTAAGCACGAATGACTTGAGAGGCAGTGTAAATCGGGTAGCGAGAGATCTGAGATTCATGACTGATGTTGTACAGAAGAGAACTCAGAGAGGGAAGATAGTGCGTGTGTTACCCAGGTATGATAATGATGAGCTGAGTAGAAGAGCATTAATAATGAATAGCATGATAGCCAGAATGTGTCAGAAGAGACTCTTGGAATATGTGGATGCTTGGTGGGCATTTGAGGACAGAAAGGAACTGTATGCATCTGAATGAGGGAGGATGTAGGCATCTGGAGAGATTACTGTAATCTGAATGAGTCGGTGTGTCAATGCAGAGAAACTAGAATTACCAGGTTGGATGGTAACAGAGGTGGCCTCTTGAGGGAATTGGTGCTTGGGAGAAGGGGGGGAATACATTGGACAATGTTGAGTCCAGTGGAGTCAGGAGGGAATAAGGATAAGTATAGAAACAGTGATATTTTTATGCTTTATGTTAATGCCATGAATATCCAGAATAAAGATAGCATCAGCCTGTCTGAAGATTATTGGGATCTCTGAGATGTGGTTGACGGAACATGATATCATAACAGGAATAGAAGAAGTACAGTACAGCATTTTTTGAAAGGATAGGAAGGGAAAACATGGTGGTGGAATACTGCTTATGATAAGTGATGACTTATGTCCTCTTAGAGGGGAGGGTAGTAACACTAATGGTTTTGAAAGCATATGGTGTGAGATAGAGATGGACAAGACAGGATATTTAGTGGGGTGTTGCTAGAAGCCAAGCAGCACAGAGGATGAGGAGCAGGAGATGCTTAGGCAGTTGAGCTTTGAAAGTGCAAGAAGAATGATTGTTATGGGAGATTTTAACTATGGCAGTATAAATTGGGAAGAGGAGAATGCATGTAGTAATAAGGGAATGGAATTTCTAGAATTCTTGAGGGACAAATGTCTTAGGCAACATGCAATAGAAGGAATACAAGGTTCAAGAGTTTTGGATATTGTCATAGCATCAGAAGAGCTGATTATAACTGAGATGGCATCACTTCCCCAGTTGGAAAGAGAGCCACCATGTGGTTTTGACTTGGAAGATGAATAGATATGCAGGAGTATTAAAGAGAAGGGAACATATATGGAATTATAAGGTGAGTGATTATAATAGTCTTAGATATCAACTTGGGGTAGTTCCGATGAGAGGAATTGGAACGGTGAGATATCATTAGTGCTTTGGAAATTGGGAAGAATATTTGTTAGCAGCAATAGTAAGCTGTATTCCACATGTGAAGAAGAGGACACAATTTGGTGTAAAGTGAATGACAAACAATATCAAACAGGAACTGCAGGTGAAAAAGAGGATATGGAAGAGATATAAGGAGAGGGGGGGGGGTGGAGAGCAATGCATGAAGAATATAAGACTCAGGCCAGGAGAGTGACTAGTATGGTAAATAAGGCAAAATTGGAATATGAGAAGAGATTGGCCCTAAGATCCAAAGAAAATCCTAGGGAATTTTTTAGCTATGTGGCCAGTAGGAGGAAAAATGATTGTGGAAGAATGACATTGTAGGATAAAAATAGAAATAGAGTGACTGATGCAGAGGACATAGTGGAGTTGTTCAATGAACACTTTATTGGAGTATTTCATCCTGGAGAAGTAAGTTTTAATACTCGAGGGATAGGGCAGGTCCGAGGTTTAGAGTTGCAAGAGGAGAGTGTGTTTCAAATACTGAGTACTCTGGTCAATAAAGTACTGGGGCTGGATTTAATTTTACCCCAGTGTTTGAGAGAGTGTGTTAAAGAACTGACAGTTCTCTTGATCTGACTTTTCAATGAAATTCTTGCTATGGGAAAGGTATCCAAGGAATGGAAGGAAGATAAGATAGTGCCATTGCATAAGGGTGGTAACAGACTGGAAGTGTCAAATGATAGACCAGTTTGTGTTTCATCAGTAGTTGTTAAGATCTTGGAGAAATTAGTGAGGGACAATATACAGCATTGAGCAGATGAGGGTAATGTTATCTGTGAGAATCAACATGGATTTGTTAAGGAGTGCTCTTGCATTAGTAATATGACAAGAGCAGTTGATGTTGAAAGAAATATTCTGTCATTTTTTTGGATGGATTTTGCAAAGGCATATGACAGGGTGCCACATGATAAGCTGATATTTAAGTTATAACACATGGGTTTAGATGTCAGGTTAGTCAACTGGATTCAGTATTGATCAACTCTGTGATCCTGTACTGATTCAGTACAGGATCACAGAGTTGTATAGGGTGGGACAATATCAAGGAGGCAGAAGGTTACAAGTGGGGTCTCAGTACTGGGACCTGTATTGTTTAACCTTTATATCAATGACATTGCCAGTGGATTGGAGGGGGATATTCAGTTGTTTGTAGATGATGTGAAGCTAGGAAGGGTTATTAATAATAGTGCAGATGTGGCAGCCCTGCAAGAGGATTTGAATAAACTGGATGGATGGGCAAATGAATGAGTGTCGGTTTAATGCAGCAAAATGTAATCATGAATTCTGGGATACATCATTGGGAGACAGCATACTCTGTTGGAGGAGATGTACTGGAGGAAGTATGTGAGACAAGACATCTGAGGCTGTTGATTGACAGAAACCTGAAATTCAGGGAACATATTGCAAAAGATGGTGAAGGTAACCTAGAGGATTGCTGCAATACTGAGAAGGACATTGATCTGCAAAGATAAAAGAATTGTCATATTCCATTGTATAAAGACCTGATCAGACCACACTTGGACTATCGTTTTCGAATTTGGTCCCCAGGATTTGAAGGGGATAAATTAACCGTGAAAATGGTATAGAGGTGGATAACAAAGATGGTTTCAGGACTATACAATGTTGATTATAAGGATCGGCTGAGGGCATGTGATCTGCACAGTTTGGTAGACAGAAGAAGGAGAGATGATATGATTGAGACAAACTATTGAGAGGTAGTTACAGGATTGACGCTGGGGAGTTCTTTTGCTTGGTGGAATAGGGGAAAGGATTGACACTGGGGAGTTCTTTTGCTTGGTGGAATAGGGGGAAGGAGCAAGGACAAGCAGCCATCCCTGGAAGTGATGAAAGGAAGCTGTGAGCAAGAGGGTGAGGAGTGATTTCTTTGCATGAAGAGTGGTTGAACCGTGGAATAAACTGCCTGATTGGCAATGTATTCCACGTAATAGGGCCATAATAAGACAGCTCACAGTTGTAGTACATATGGTAGACGCCAATGTATGATAGACTGTGTTTTTTTGTGTATGACTGTGTATGATAGACGAGTCTTTTGACTCCATGGAGACCTGAATCATAATAATAATAATTACATCATTACATACTGCGTAATTCCCCATAAACACCCCTAATTGCCTTCATTGCACACAATTTAAAATAAAAATTCCAATCCAAAAAATTTGTAAAGCGGGAATTCGTAAAATGAGAACTACCTGTGTGTGTGTGTGTATATATATATATACACACACACACACACCGAATAGAATAGAGAAAAGGAGGAATCTGTTCTATATATAATAATAATAAATCATTATTTAAAAAAAAAAAAAAAAAAAAGCTATGGTACAATTCGTCATTAACCAGTTGCTTCAGATCATGACTTATCTGTTTCATTGGGGGGGAGGGGGGTAAAGAAGGTGGAAAAATGAAAAACTGAGTTCTTGCAACTCTATGTATGACTGGCTAACTCAACTTTAATAGAAAATCTTATAAGCAGTTTTCAACCAACATCTAACTGCACTACAAATGCTAATGTTAAATATATGATTGCTATCAGAACCTTCATAGCTCAGTTATATTATTTGCCCTTCAGCTGGAAAATTCTATATTCAAATACAATGGTCACATGCAAGGAATCTTTATAGCTTTTCAATTATAGGTGGATAGGCCAGTTTCATAGAGAGATGACAGGTTTATCTCCTGAAACTAACTCTATATTTTCATCCTATAGTATAGTTCAATCAACTCCTGATTGATGAAAAATGCATCTAAACCATCCCATTATGGGAATAGAATAAAAGCAACAAAATGACAGCTATTTATTTACATAAATATTTGAGAGGGTGAAACTATATCAAAATTCACCTTAATTTTAAGACATGTCTCCCTCACAGTTTCTCTTGCAGTAACAGCCTGTGCTTGGGCAATTCTTCGGAGATTCCTGACTTCAAGTCTAAGATCTTTTGTTTGCTTCCTAAGTTGCCGTAATTGATTGAAAAGCTCAGGACTAAAACGGAATTCTGAAAAACAAAAGCAGAATAAGAAACAAATTACTGTTAATTTTTCTATATCCAAGTTTTGATAACTGTGGTTTCATGGCACAAATACATTTAATATTAACATAGTAGCAGTTTGAAATTTAACTGAATGTAACAGTTACCCAAAACACTTATCAGTAATCTGATATGTTTATCTCAAAACTTCATAAAATTACAACAGCCTCCAAAGTTGCCAGTAACAACATGCTCTGGCTGAAAAGACCTGGATTTGAATCTCATCTAAGACATAATGAACCTTTATAAGGGTTTTCAATTGAACACACACACACTTAATCTACCCTATGTATATAAAATGATAAGCTTTTTATGTAACATTTTTGTGTCAAGTTTTTTGTCAAGTTATTTGAAACGTTTTGAAACTCAGGGGCTACCCTGTGTGTTGAGTCTTTGAAATTCGAGTCATCAGAATTCAAGAAGAACCAGCCTACCAGTCTGGAACATGGGGGAGGGGTAGGCAGAGCACCCCCTAGTAATTAATAAAATGACAAATGTAAAATATTATTGAACAAAATATAAACAATTGCATTCTATAATGAACAACAATTCTCAATTACAACACTGGAAAAGCATGTCAGTGCAAGAACTGTCCATAATCAGGTATATGGCACCAAGTGTGGACTCTTAATCTTCATAAGGTTTTGATATGACCAAAGTTTGTCATATCAATACCTTAACCAGTAAACCGTTAGTTAACTGGTTTTCTTGGAATGAGGAAGTGAGAAGAGGATCAGAGGCATGTGATCATGATAGCTATAGGGCTATCTATCTCCCTGTTTGTTTGTCTTATTGCTCTACGTCTCTTCTGTCCTAGGATAAGTTGTTAGGATTTACAGGCATTTAATGCAACTAGATTGCAATTTCTCTTTCTGGTGTTTAGCTTACATGTTGATTGTTACTCATAATGGTAATTTTAGGAATGAAATGAGAATGTATGTGATATAATGATTAAATTATTTTCCAATGTTAAGTTGGCTAATCAAGGAAGGATACACAAGTAAAGATCATGATAGCTATAGGTCTATCTATATCCCTGCTTGTTTGTCTTATTGCTCAACAGTTGAACTGATCGTCTGAAAATAAACATTTCCCAAACTTGAGGCAGTTTTATGCATCCAAACTTATTCAGGTTAAGATTATTTTTAGAGAAGAGACTGATTCAAGAAACAGCCTTTCATACTTATATTTGCTTTCATGAGGTATGGTGGTCTTCTTCCAGTGCATGTCCAAGGCATGGTTTGTAAGTCCTGAATGGCTGGTGGTAGTACTGGATGTAGTACTTGTGTTTCAAGATTCTGATGTTGGCTGTCCTGATTATTTGGGCCATAATAAGACAGCTCACAGTTGTAGTACGTATGGTAGACACCAGACAAATCATGCTGATATTTGTTAATAAGAAGAAGTAGTCAATAAATTGTTACTTAAATATAAAGAGCCAATAGGCTTCATTTCGGCAATATAAACATTATTTAAATTAAGGGGACATTCCCACATTATTTTAAAACCGAATAAGAAACTCAAAGATTGGAATCAGAGAGTTTCATGCTGAATATAGTAAACTATAAAAGTATCGGCGATTACTAGCATGAGCTAATGCAAGTAGTCCTAGTATGTAGTACAATCTCGGGCAACTCGCAGCAAAGGTGGTGAAGTTCTGATTGCTATTCTTGGTATTCTTATTCGGTTTTAAAACAATCCTAGTACGTAGTACAATCTCGGGCAACTTGCAGCAAAGGTGGTGAAGTTCTGATCGCTATTCTTGGTATTTTCCATAATGTAAAAACACATTTCCTAGGAAATGCATGCTGTTATTACATTATCGTGGGAGGTCACTACCCAGACTGGTTTCAGCCTTTTTTGAGGGTTCATCAGTGAGTAGCTAGACCAAATAAATACCAAAGAGTATAGCGAAAAGAACTTATATACTCTGCTATACGAGTTGTCAAAAAGGTGCAACCATTAAGTTACTTAAATATAAAGAGCCAATAGGCTTCATTTCGGCGATATAAACATTATTTAAATTAAGGGGATATTAATCCCACATTGTTTTAAAACCGAATAAGAAACTCAAAGATTGGAATCAGAGAGTTTCATGCTGAATATAGTAAACTATAAAAGTATCGGCGATTACTAGCATGAGCTAATGCAAGTAGTCCTAGTATGTAGTACAATCTCGGGCAACTCGCAGCAAAGGTGGTGAAGTTCTGATTGCTATTCTTGGTATTCTTATTCGGTTTTAAAACAATCCTAGTACGTAGTACAATCTCGGGCAACTTGCAGCAAAGGTGGTGAAGTTCTGATCGCTATTCTTGGTATTTTCCATAATGTAAAAACACATTTCCTAGGAAATGCATGCTGTTATTACATTATCGTGGAAGGTCACTACCCAGACTGGTTTCAGCCTTTTTTGAGGGTTCATCAGTGAGTAGCTAGACCAAATAAATACCAAAGAGTATAGCGAAAAGAACTTATATACTCTGCTATACGAGTTGTCAAAAAGGTGCAACCATTAAGTTACTTAAATATAAAGAGCCAATAGGCTTCATTTCGGCGATATAAACATTATTTAAATTAAGGGGATATTAATCCCACATTGTTTTAAAACCGAATAAGAAACTCAAAGATTGGAATCAGAGAGTTTCATGCTGAATATAGTAAACTATAAAAGTATCGGCGATTACTAGCGTGAGCTAATGCAAGTAGTCCTAGTATGTAGTACAATCTCGGGCAACTCGCAGCAAAGGTGGTGAAGTTCTGATTGCTATTCTTGGTATTCTTATTCGGTTTTAAAACAATGTGGGATTAATATCCCCTTAATTTAAATAATGTTTATATCGCCGAAATGAAGCCTATTGGCTCTTTATATTTAAGTAACTTAATGGTTGCACCTTTTTGACAACTCGTATAGCAGAGTATATAAGTTCTTTTCGCTATACCCTTTGGTATCTACTCACTGATGAAGCCTCAAAAAAGGCTGAAACCGGTCTGGATAGTGACCTCCCACCATAATGTAATAACAGCATACATTTCCTAGGAAATGTGTTTTTATATTATGGAAAATACCAAGAATAGCGATCAGAACTTCACCACCTTTGCTGCGAGTTGCCCGAGATTGTACTACATACTAGGACTACTTGCATTAGCTCACGCTAGTAATTGCCGATACTTTTATAGTTTACTATATTCGGCATGAAACTCTCTGATTCCAATCTTTGAGTTTCTTATTCGGTTTTAAAACAATGTGGGATTAATATCCCCTTAATTTAAATAATATCAATAAATTGTGTTTCTTAAGAATTCTGGCAATGGGTTCTGAGATGCTAGAAATGTATAGCATTGGAACTTGATGTACTGTTTCCTTGTTATTTGAGCTAGGATTATAGGAATTGTGTGGTCCTTTCTGAGAAGCCAGTGAGTTTCACATATCATTTGATGTGTAATAGTTCCTGCTATAATAGTTGAGGCATAAATCAAATAGCATGAATATGTCACAAAGTTTTTATTGCGACATCCAATTTTTATTCTGAACTTGAATCAGAATGACTAACTCTCTCTATCTAAGATATGGGAAAGTCTTATTCTAATCACACATTGATAATTTTTTAAAATAACTAATGAATAATTAACGTTGCAATATTCCTTCAGTGTATGATATTATTTTTAAAATAATACCACTGCATTGTTTTATATATAACATCATACAGCTCTTACTTTTTCAAATCAATCGATTGATTGCATTCTACTTTGTAATTAACTATTGTTATCAGTGATAGCCTGTAATATGTAATATGGGATTGAATGCGACTGGTATAGTGTGTTCAGGAGTGACAGGGTGAATAAAAAGGGGGGAGGAGTGTTATTGATGATTGCTGATGATCTTCAGCCAAGGAGTATAGAAGTTGAACTGCATGATGGGGAAAAAAGCGCATTTGAGGCTGTTTGGTGTGAGATACAATCCAGCAGAACAAAATATACAATTGGGTGCTGCTATAGACCGGGTGATGGAGTGGATGGTGGGGATAGTATGCATAAGCAAATAGAAGAAATGAGTGGAAGAAGGGTAATTATTATGGGTGATTTCAATTATGGTAACATTGACTGGAAAGAGGAGAGGGCACATGGGAGGAAGGAATTGGATTTTATGCGGTTATTAAGGGACAACTATCTACGGCAACATGTATTGGAAAATACCAGGGGGCAGAGAGTGCTGGACCTAGTAATTGCAACCGAGAATGTGGCTGTAATGAACATGACCATGTTGCCACCAATTGGTGAGAGTGACCATAAAGTCATGACTTGGGAGGTGGCTAAAAGAGTCGAATTTACAATTAAGACAGGGTACATGTGGAATTACCGAGCTGGTAAGTATGACAAGCTTAGGTGTGTGCTTGGCTCAATGCCATGGCATGTAAAACTGCAAGGGCTGGATGTTGATAGTGCATGGGAGGTGGTTAAGAACTGTTTGCAGGAGGCAATGGTTGACTGTATACCAAGAGTCCGAATAATAAATCAATTAGGGGTTAAATGGATGAATAACACTATTAAGCTTGAGCTGCAAAAAAAGAAACAATTGTGGAGGAATTTTAAGGAGAAGGGTGACCATCAGGCGCAGGAACAGTATAAAGCTCAGGCCAGGATGGTAACAAGGGTGGTAAGAAAAGCAAAAGCAGATTACGAAAGGAAATTGGCCACGCAGGCTAAAGAGAATCCCAAACAGTTTTTTCAATATGTTGCAAGTAAAAGGAAAAATGCTCATGGTAGAATGATCTTAAAAAATGCTGAGGGTAGGGAGGTAACTGAATCAGTTGATATTGTGGAATTACTGAGCGAGCACTTTGCAAGAGTATATCACCCAGGTGGTGACTTTGCAGGAATGGAAGAACCAACAGCTTACACTGGAATTGTGATGAATGAAGTAGAGGTAACTAGTCTATTACAGAACCTCAATGTCAATACATCTGTGGGATTGGATGGTATACCAGCTCGTGTCGTACGTGAAGCGGCCAAAGAATTGTCAGTGCCCTTGACCATTTTGTTTAATTTGAGCCTGAGGACTGGGTCAGTCCCAAGGGGGTGGAAAGAGGGGAAAATAGTTCCACTGCACAAAGGTGGTTCCAAGGCTGCTGTTGAAAATTACCGGCCAATCAGCATAACAGGAATCATTATCAAGGTCTTAGAGAAAATAGTCAAGAGGAAAATACAAGATTGGATAGAAGAAAATGGGATACTGTATCGGGGACAGCATGGTTTTGTGAAGGGTAGGTCATGCCTCAGTAACTTGCTCACATATTATAACACAGTGACGGCTAAACTGGATAAGGGTAATGGGTTTACGGTGATTCTACTGGACCTTGCCAAGGCCTTTGACAGGATACCACATGGAATTCTAATCAGTAAATTGGGGCATATGGGGATGGACATAGGGTTGGTGAGATGGATAGGAGGGTGGTTTACGGAGAGATATCAGAGAGTGGTTTACTCAGGAGTAGAGTCCACAAGACGGCCTGTGACTAGTGGTGTGCCACAAGGATCTGTTCTTGGACCACTGCTGTTTAATTTGTTCATAAATGATATAGGAAAGGATCTGAGAGGAACAGTTCATTTGTTTGCGGATGATGCGAAGTTGGGTAGGGCAATAGTGAATGCAGATGACGTCAAATTTTTGCAGGATGATTTGGATAGATTGGAGATCTGGGCTAAGGAGAATGGATGTCAGTTTAATGTGGCAAAATGTAAGGTTATGCATTTTGGGGTGAAAAGATTGGAGGCAGTTTACTGCATTGGTGGAACCGTGCTCCAGGAAATTGATGAGGCACGAGATTTAGGAGTGTTGGTAGATAAGGAATTGAAATTTAGGGGACACATTGCAAAAGTGGCCAAATCAGCTCATCAAATCACTTGGTTGCTGAAGAATACATTGACAAGCAGAGACAAGCAGGTTATTGTTCCTCTGTATCGAGCCTTGATAAGACCCCATCTAGACTACTGTGCTCAGATTTGGTCACCTAGGTTTCTTCTTGATGGGGAGGAGGTGGAGAGGATCCAGAGGCGAGTGACCAAGATGATAGCAGGTCTGTGGAATGAACCGTATGAGAACAGGTTGAGGATTTGTGGGTTGCAAAAATTGGTTGATAGGCGGAGGAGGGGAGATATGATTGAGACATTCAAATTACTGAAGGGTTTCTATAAAATTAATTCAGAAGATATTTTTGAGAACAGGGCTGGTTGTGGGAGGACTAGGGGACATCCATGGAAACTGGGCAAAAGTGTGGTTAGTAAAGGTGTTAGAGCTGGGTTCTTTACTTTTAGAGTAGTGAATGAGTGGAATGCGCTCCCTGAGTCTGTGGTGGATGCTGTGACAGTGAATGAGTTTAAGGCGAGGTATGATAGGTACTGTATGAATGTCAAATAGTTGTGATGAATATGATTTGGGGCCTCCCTCGATGAGTCTAATGACTCCCTGGAGTTGCCTGTAATAATAGTAATAGTAATAATAATATTCAAGCTGAAATATATGGCCTTAAATAAATAGTATTACTTCTTCCTTGTGTTTTTCATGTTAATTTAAAGAAACCTCTCATGGCACAAGTATCTCTTAAACAACAATTCAGTGTCTGTGCAATGCAGCCAAATGGAGAATATACTATCTACATAGCAAGATGTAGACAATTATATGCCAAACAAATGGATCCCATCCGTGCTATATGCTTCAATAATAACTAAATCATATGAAACAACATGTTTAAACTGACGTCATAGGTTCGCTTATTTTAAAATAAGTCAAAATGTTGTTTTCAAAAAATATGATATCAAATGAATAACATATGACATTCAGTAATCAAGATTTAAGTATTATTATCATTGTGCATTGTTTGTCTAGTACAACAAGACCTTCAAAATATATAATGGAAGATTCTTTGGAAAACTGAAGAAAACACTGAATTGATTCAGCCATAGAGGATTGTGATGACACTGTTTGCAAGGAAAGAAAAATCTCAACTTCAGCGGACTCAAGAATTAATGAAGCAGTCATGGAAAAGAAGAAAGTATATTGAAAGTTTCTTGCAGGTTGGCATGTGCCAAAGAACAGAGAAAAATATAAGAGAGCTAATATTATAAAGGACAAAAATTATATTCTTGTTTTAATCCTTTATCCAAGCATATGCAAACCAAAGTTTGTATATGAAGCATCTTCACAACAAATCTACTTGTATGTGAAGGCTGTTTACTTTACATCAATGGCCTCAGTATCTCACAATGCAAAGCATACTTCTTTTCATACATAAGTTTATCTGACCACAGTAAGAAGGCAATTTACCATTCTGATAATTGAAGTTTCAGATAAGTGATGTACAATTACCTGGTGGTCTAACATATGTCATTTGACATACATGGGTCAGTTAAATGAAAGATTGTTGCTTTGAAAGGCAGATAAATGGTAGATTACTGTACACATTGTGGAAAGGTGTCAGTACCCAGATCAGTTTCGGTCTTTACTGAGGAATCATCAGTGGAAGTCAGACCCAGAAAGATACCAAGGTAAAATCAATGCTGAAGATTTGTTGTCAAGATGCTTCATATACAAACTTTGGTTTGCATATGCTTGGATAAAGGATTAAAACAAGAATATAATTTTTGTCCTTTATAATATTAGCTCTCTTATATTTTTCTCTGTTCTTTGGCACATGCCAACCTGCAAGAAACTTTCAATATACTTTCTTCTTTTCCATGACTGCTTCATTAATTCTTTAGTCTGCTGAAGTTGAGATTTTTCTTTCCTTGCAAACAGTATCATCACAATCCTCTATGGCTGAATCAATTCAGTGTTTTCTTCAAAAAGAGGGTTTCATAGGCTTGATACTGATGACTTTTTTTTCAGTACATGGCAGAAAGGGAGAGAGGTGGTAAAATAGTATGCCATCATTTAAATGTATTAAATACACAAGATCAGAGATGAAGTATGTTATCATGATTATCATTATTATTATTGCTCAGGCACATCCATGAAGTCAACAACTCATTGTGGGACACCCACTCTAATGACTGCTCACTCAATATTTATCATACCATTCCTTGAACTCATTCACCAATGGGGCACTTACAGTCAACTTTAGCAACCCATTCTACCTATTCACCACCCTCCAAGCAATAATACCATTAATAATCACACTCTTATACAATTTCCAGGGGCGATCCCATTTCTCTCCCTTTCTGCCATGTACTGAAAAAAAAGTCATCAGTATCAAGCCTATGAAACCCTCTTTAATAATTACATGCTTCTATATGTCCCCACCCCACCTCTTATTTGCCTATCAGTGAGTTTTTGAACCCTACAAACCTTCAATCTATTCTCATAGGAAACATTCCATAGACCTGTCACAATCTTTGTCACTCACTTCTGGATCCTCCCCACCACTTCTTTATCCCCACAGAATCCAGGAAGCTAGATCTGCAACTCAGCAGTCCAATGTGGCCTTATTAAAATTTATAAAGGGGAATAATAATAACCTCGTAATGCTTGTACATCAGCATGTCCTTCTGTTTATGCAATTTGGATAAGGTGCATAAACAAGGATATCCTCTTGGTCCAAGTGTTCATTGCATACGTAACCATACATACAAAATGTTTTATCCATACAACTGAACATTCCTTTTCTAATATTAAAATACAAGTCACTTGATATCAAAAATTAGATATTTGAGACTTCACTCCACAGATTTACTAGTAAGCTTTGAAATAACTTCATTTTTTAAAAGTGTTCCTCTAAGATGACACCCTAGAATTTTTAAGATCTAAATTTCCATTGGATATTCTAGACCCCATTGAAATTTGTCATGGATTCTGAAAAGCTATATTGACAAATTGAAGGTATTGCAATGGGCTCTCTAATATCTCCTATCTTTGCTAACCTCTATTTATAAACAACTAGAAGAAAAAATTGCAATGATTAATCCAAAACTTTCAATGTGGCTTTGCTTTTTGGATGATATGTTTATTGTTTGTAATAATAATAATAATTATTATTATTATTATTATTTCGGGCAACTCCAAGGAGTCGACAGACTCATCGAGGAAGGCCCAAACATCATGTCAAGAACAACTATTCGACATTTGCACAGTATCTATCATATCTCCCTTGAACTCATTCACAGTCATTGCACCCACAACAGACTCTGGCAGCTTATTCATTTACCACTTTACATCTCATTTACCACTCTCCAAGTAAAAAACCCAGCTCTAACACCTTGCTAACCACATTCTTGCCCAGCTTCCATGTATGGCCCCCTAGTCCTCCTACCACCAGTCCTATTCTCAAAAATATCTTCTGAATTAATCTTATAGAAACCCTTCAGTAATTTGAATATCTCAATCATATCACCCCTTTTCTGTGTATCAACCAATTTTTGCAACCCACAAATCCTCAACCTGTTCTCATAAGGCACATTCCATAGACCTGCTATCATCTTGGTCACTCGTCTCTGAATCCTCTCCACCTCCTCCCCATCAAGAAGAAACCTTGGCACCCATATCCGGGCACAGTAGTCTAGATGGGGTCTTATCAAGGCTCGATACAGAGGAACAATAGCTTGTTTGTATCTACTTGTTAAAGTATTTTTCAGCAACCAAGCGATTTGATGAGCTGATTTAGCCACTTTTGCAATGTGCCCTATCCTCTCCTGGAGTACAGTTCCACCAATGTGATATACTGCTTCTAATCTTTTCACCCCAAAATGCATAACTTTACACTTTGCCACATTAAATCGACATCCATTTTCCTTAGACCAGTCCTCCAAAACTATCCAAATCATCTTGCAAAATTTTAACATCTTGTGCACTCACTATTGCTCTACCCAACTTTGCATCATCAGCAAACAAGTGAACACTTCCTCAAGGATCGTTTCCTATATTGTTAATGAACAAATTGAAAAGTAGTGGTCCAAGAACAGAACCCTGCGGCACACCACTGGTCACAGGCTGTCTTTTGGACTCTACTCCTGAATAAACCACTCTCTGATATCTCTCCATCAACCACCCTCCTATCCATCTCACCAACCCTATATCCATCCACATATGCTGCAGTTTACTGATTAGAATTCCAAGTGGTATCCTGTCAAAGGCCTTAGCAAGGTCCAGTAGAATCACTGTAAACCCATTACCCTTATCCAGTTCAGCCGTCACTGTGTTATAAAACATGAGCAAGTTACTGAGGCATGATCTACCCTTCGCAAAACCATGTTGTCCCCCATACAGTATCCCATTTTCATCTATCCAATCCTGTATTTTTCTCTGGACTAATTTCTCCAAGACCTTGACAATGATTCCTGATATGCTAATCGGTCGGTAATTTACAACAGCAGTCTTGGAACCACCTTTATGCAGTGGAACTATTTTCCCCTCTTTCCACCCCCTCGGGACTAACCTAGACCCGAGACTCAAATTAAACAAAATGGTCAAGGGCACTGACAATTCTTTAGCTGCTTCATGTACGACACAAGCTGGTATACTATCCAATCCCACAGATGTATTGACATTTAGGTTTTGTAATAGACTATTCACCGCCACTTCATTCACCACAATTCCTGTATAATCTATTGGTTCATTCATTCCTGCAATGTAACCACCTGGATGATATATTCTTGCAAAGTGCTTGCTCAGTAATTCAACATATTATCAACTGATTTGGTTATCTCCCTACCATCGGCATTCTTTAAAATCCTTCTCACAAAAACATGGCATTATTAAATGCCTTCTTTCCAGAACTCGTATTATCTGTTGTTAGTCTGATTTAATTCAAAAAGAAATTCTACAATTAAAGAAACTGCCATTCTCAATAGTTACAATCTGGAAACATATTGAATTCAATTAGTTTTATCATACCATCTTCAGAAGATAAAATTCCATCTCTTCTACTACCTGGAGTCTATTCATTCTCATGCAACTGTAAGTTATTCTACTTTGGGCAAACAGGCCAATCTCTTTCTATATGACTTTCTGAACATCGTTCCTACATTATCTCCAAGAAATGGAACAAATCAGGTCTAGCAGAATGTGGGATGACTAATACTTGATGCCCAATTACTACATAGATGTTCCCATAAATATTGTTATACCCTGATAAGTTAAGAATGTTAAAATTCCACTTATCATGGTTTAACGAGCAAAGAAGTAAAAATCCTGTAAAATAATTAAGTAAACATGCTCGTTTCTAAGTAGATATCATTGTGAACTTTAGAAAATATTGAATACATTGATTTAAGAAGAAAGAAATAATTAGCTCAAGGAGAATTTTATAATGTTTAAAAAAAAAAGGGAATTTAGATAAATATGTATAAAGGAAAGTTGCCTGAGACAAAGTGTAAATTAAGAGAGTTATGGTTTTCTGTTGATATTAAATTCGATGCAAGAATAACTTGTAAAAGAAACACTAGAACATATTCTGTGTGAAAGATAGTCCAAGGTTCAAGGACACACTGACGATTGTCCCCGGCAGTCGTGTGGAGTAAACAAGCAGGCAGAGAATGGACATGAGGTCATGTGACATAGAAAATCGAGGTGCTGGATGAACAGCAAAGTGGTTATTTTTTTTACCGATAGTGTGAATGTATAAAAGGGTTAGGAACCCCTCCTTCAGTCTCTTGGTCTTTAGTCGTGTGGAGTTCTCACATTTCCTCGAGTAGTGAAGGTTTAGTCTGGTGCTGGTTCGGGGATGGCCGAACGATACCTCTAGACTAGGACGATGTTACAGCGGGTAACCCTGCCCTAAATTCCCGAAAAGTAGCAGCAGACCATGCCACTGAAAGGTCAGCAGATGCACACGTCCCGAAGTCTAAGCTGGTAATTACTATGAGGTCTTGACCCGAGGTAGATTGAAGGAAACAAAGAAATGTCCTAATGAAACAGAGGATAGACTAAAGCAGACGGATAGAGGTACCATCGAGTGGGGATAAGTAAAGTTTGTTATTTATATGAATTTAATCTGAATATGTATTAATATGTGAAGCTTTATTAGTGAAGGACTCAGATACAAGTATAGGTCAGGACTGTAGCACGTGTGTTTTATAAAGTCATGAGTGAATGGTTATTAACTGAAACTGAATCTTTGTATGTTGAAGAATGGTTAATGTTACCAGTAGTTAGTATAAAAATTAAATACTGGAATTTAGTAGTAATCTAGATGATATAGAATTACTTACTTTGTGTGAATTACTTGAGAAAAAAATGTGTTCAGAGATCATATCTGATGAAGTCAAGCTAATTAATTGATTTAGATTAGAATGTGTTTTATTTAGAGTTATGATTGTTCTTGTATGTTAAATGGTAATCTTAGAAACAAATAAACCTTGCTTGATTTTAACTAAATATATGAGTCTGTGTATAGAATTCGATGCACCACTTGTGAAACTCATTACGGATCTGAGTGGAAAGTTAATTGAATAAAGTTAAGGACACAATTGCAACCCTAGGTCACATGAATATATCTTCTAACTTAATTCTTGATTGAGTTATATCTTTAATCTAATAATTCTAAGTGGTGCAGTCTAAAAATATAAATTTCTTAGGATTTTATGAGAGGTAAGGTTTGAGGACTCTGTCACACTGAAATTTGGCTCTAGCCTGAGGCTATTTCTTTGTGTGATAGAGATACCACGTGACTCGTATAGAAAAGACTTCACTTTTAGCGGCTTGATATAGAGATACAAGGAATAATATTGAAAGTGGACACAACAATATCAACATGCATTGAAAAAAGTTCTAAAGCAGTTCTGCATCACCCAAATCCCAACTTAATGATGAACTCTCAATGTCAAAATTTGGGAAATTATTATTAAGAACTATACTGTTTAATTAGAGCCTCTGTAGCTCAGTCAGTATAGATGAAGCCCTTTGGTCAGAAAGAACTGGGTTCAATTCCCATCAGTGACGTGAGGAACCTTTATCTGGTCTCCTAGGTGAGTTAGCCAGTCTCATATAGATAGAGGTTTTTTCACCCAGAAACTCGAGTTTTTCGATCCCCAGAACAGGCAAACCAGCCCCGTGAATACACATGGATTACAATCATGAATATGTCCCAGCCATATGTTGGTCCCGAGCCCGGATAAATTTTTTTTTTTTTTTTTTGGGGGGGGGGAGATTGGAGAAAGCAATGGTGAACTACCATGTAAAAAATTTCACCAAGAACAGTTTGTGGATAATGCAATCTATGATCGGAAATGACTGAAAGGGAAAAATCACCACCACTATTTAATTACATAAGTTATTACATGTACACATATACTTTATTTATTTTTTAATCACAAGTATGCAGACTTCAATTGATCCTAATTGTATCAGTTTTTATCAGGCTGTCTCTCAACTACATATAAGGAGAGATTCCATTCTCCATATATCTTCACTGTTGTTTAATTTTTTTTAAATTTCCAACTCCTTTACACTGACAATGATTCACGATACATGAAATGAAATATTTGTAATTAATCTATCTTCATTAAATAATTTTCCAACTGTGTCAATATGTAACTTATACAGTATGAACAATGTAGAGCTATCTCTCAGTAAACATATTCAATAGACCATCGAAAAAAGCTTTGAAATGGAGTATACTAATATTCGAATTAAAGAAACTAAAGATAATAAAGAGGATATAAAAACTGAAGATAATGATATTCTTGATATCTAAAGCAAGTTTATTATTTTTTTTTTTTTTGGTGACAGAGAATCTCTACTTTGCAATGAATAGCATGTACTAAGCAAAGGTAATGCTTTAGCAATTTGTTCACATTCTATAATAATACCACTGATTTAGACAAAATGGGAATGGATACACCATGATACTTTTGGATTTTGCTAAGGCATTTGAAAGAATACAGAACAGAAAACTAAAGACTGCCTTATTACCCACAAGAAAAATTCTACCTCATTCCCTCTCACTTTTGATAACGTTCGATTTTCCTTTCAAGATCAGCTTTCTCTTCTGGGGTTGACTGTCACATCCAGTTTATCTTGGCACAAACATATTACTCACATAGCCTTGTTAGCCTCTAAAAAGCTTGGTGTTCTTTTTCATTCTAAACATTACTTCTCTTCTCAACTCCTAATACTCTATAAGTCTCAGATCCATCCAACTTTGGAGTATTGTTCCCACATTTGGGGTGGAGCACCCAAGACCTCACTAAGAATTTTTGATGATATTCAGAAGAGGACAATCTGCTTAACAGACAGCTCTTCACTTACAGACTCACTTCAGTCATAGGTGCCTTCAGGAAATCTCTATTCTTTGGAACAATCTTTCCTGTACTGTTTCTTCAACTGAGTACAACCCTCCCACTCTTTAAGAAACATATCAACAGGCTACATTTTACTCTTAATCACTTGCATGCACATGGCACTGTAGTTAGTGTTGCAGGTCTTGTGACCTTTCATGTGTGGGATTATCATAAAAAAAACAAGTAAACAATAACTAAATAAAAAAATTTCAAAATCACATATATAGTTAACTGTTGCATGAAATTAATTATCTTAAATAAAGAGAACAAAATATGAACTACAGCTGATTCGCATTATAGCAAAACTCCTGGGAACAACAGGAATAGTTTGATATAGTGAATTTCTTTTAGCATAGCATTGTATCTATAGTACCGAACAGGATCTATCAGCAGTTTGTTATAGTGAGCTAGTTTATTTTAATGGCATTTGCTATAATGAGAGTCAACTGTATCAGCTCAATGTAATTAACAACAATACAAATATTTCAACATTGATTTTCCAAGTGGATATCATATTTGTGTGAAGTACATGATTACAACCATTTCCCATAGTTATCAATGGCCATTTTTTTAATTGATAAAAAAAAAAAAAACTTCCTTTTAACAAGTTTTTATTTTCCTCTGATATTATAGCAAACTAATTATTTGATAAAAGAAGAACTAGAAATATATATATATATATATATATATATATATTATATATACACTATATATATATATATATATATATAGTGTATATATAATAGCTGTATTTAAAATTAGATTCACCCCCCCACACACATACTATAAAGAACTACGTTTCTTGATTTCAGTAGCAATGGCTGTGAGATATGGTTTTGAATTTGAATGCTAGTTCATCCAGCTTTGTTCTCCTGAATGTGAAGTATTATCAAACCTCCTAATGGAGATAATGATGACTTATACTTTTTGTTTCATGTAACTTCAACTCTACTGTATGCTTCACATCCAAATTTTGATGAACACGTAAACATGTGGATTACAGAGATGTTAAAAGGGTGTTTTTTAATATTCAAGATTACAAATTACAATTTTTCAATAACTTAATATTCAAATTTTTCCCAATGAACTTTCCAAGAAACTAGTTCATAGATTCCTTTTTTTCTCCCTGACCTCTTGCCCAAACACACACACACACACACACACACACACACACACACACACACACACACACACACACACACACACACACACACACACACACACAGTACTGCTGTGTTATAGGTTTTGCTACCTTTGTGTGTGTGTGTTGTCAACATAGAAAATTAGTTTTTATCAAATTCGTGTGTAAAATTTGAATTCTTGATATTGCTGACAATAAAATGAAAAAAAAAAAAAATATGAGTTTTGAGGAAATTTATTTAAATCATTTAAAGAGTAATCATTAAAACATGAAAATAATTAAAGAAACAGATCAGTACTACTATCATACAGACTACCTTTGGATGGAGGAGAAGAGCTGTGCTGCCTTGTGCTTTCAGCTATTGTGGTAGAGAGCGAAGCAGGCTTGGGAGGTGGGGCAGGTTTAGATCTGCTTTCTCTTTCTGGGACTAAACAGATTAATATAACAAATGCACTGAATAAAGAGTATAAAGATATCATTCTCATGCTTCTATTATATAAAATCTGAAATGTTATACATTATTGTTCAAGATGAATAATCAAGACATACTCCTGGCATAAAAATAATCTGAATACTTGGATATACTGAATGCACATTGCAAATAAGTAACAAAAATTAAACTCATATTCACATGTAAATATCTTGATTATTATCAATGCTATTGAGACACCTCCATGAGGACTTACTTATGGAAGATCCCAATCAGTATAACATATCTGTCATACTGCACCTTCAATTCATATGAACTTTCCACATGCAACAACACCTTCTGGCAATGCATTTCATTACCAACTAACTGTCATATAAAAAATCTACTCCTCATTCTTATATCTGTATAATTTTATGCTCTTAGACCTTGTGTTCTTCCTCTTCCTTCAACCTTTGAATAAATTCTTCCACATTAATCTGGTAAAGTCTCCTCACGAATTTGTTTTCTTTGTGATATCACCTCTTTTCTGTGCACTATCTATAGTGCCTCCATAGTGCAACTGCGAGGATGGTTCAACAACTATTCCAGTTGGAAAGAACTGGATTTGAATCTCCCAATTTTAATGTAAGAAGTCTTTATAATAGCCTTGTAACTGAAGATGAGTTAAGTTTTATATGGAGGTGACAGAATTTTCCTCCCATAAATTTGAGTTTTTCTTTCTGCAAAACAGAAATGCTTTCCTGAGAACCATGCAATTAAAGGACAAAATATAGTAGCCTTATAGGTTCCTTCAGCCCAAGCAAACCTAATCAAACTCTACAATTTAGGCTCTCACTGAACCACTTCTTGAGCCTGAATGAGTAATCACTTTTTTGCTTTTCCTTACCATGCTTGCCACTTTTTTACTGTTTTATGCTCCTTAAGGAACTGGTCATTGACATTTGAGGGCAATATCTTATATCTCCCTCAAATAATTTTTTTTTCTTTTTTCAAAATGGTTGTTCATTCACTTTGCTCTTACTTTATTTACCTGCCTAGCTCATGTTGGTATACACTGAAGACTGCTTCTTTCAGATAGATTAACCAATCCTCATTTATCAACTTTCCTCATTAGTCCATTGTATCAGTGTAAGTCAACTACACAGTTTTCTATAGTTATACACCTTGTAGTACGTTACATGGGACAAGTTTCATGTCCCATGTAACGTACCAAGTTACTACCTCATGATTGCTCTTACCAACTAGGAGCAATATTGATACCAAAAATCCAATACATTCAATGCTATTATCTCTAAAACCTTGCTATTCTTTCATTATGTACTGTCTAAGGTGGGAAAAAAAATGTTTCATTATATTACCTCTTCTTTCCATACTCCATAGTTCCATAATCAAAATCTCCTATTAATATTACTGTCCTAAAATGAGGATGTACTGAAAAGTTGCAATAATCACCAAAGGAACTGAGGAAGAAACATGTAACTTACTCATTATTCTATATATTCCCCATGAAGTGTTATACACTAGTTACAATGCTGCTGCATTATTTGCACTCTTCTGAGAAAAAAATTTTTCCCTTTTTGCACAAACCAGTCCTCAGCTGCAGATATGACTTCATCTATGGTAAATTTTGTTCCTTTCGAGCATTTCTTTAAATTTGGGAATAGGAAATAGTCAGATGAGGCCAGGTCTGGCAAATAGGGTGGGTGAGGCAGACACTGAAAGCCCAAGTTGTGTATTGTCTGTTGTGTTATATGAGCAGTGTGAGCAAGTGCATTGTCCTGCAAAAGCAACACACCTCTGCTCAATTTCCTGCAGCGTTTTTCCTTTAGCACCTTATTCAATTCCTTCAGAACTGTTGAATAAACTGCTGCTGTAACAGTTTCACCTTTTTTGAGGTATTTGGTAAGGATTACACCATATCCCAAAAGACAATGGCAAGAACCTTCCCTGCTGACTTTTGCGTTCGGAACTTCTTTGGCCATGGAGAACCTTTGTGCCTCCACTCCATTGACTGTTGTTTGGTCTCTGGATCATAATGATGAAGCCATGTTTCATCAACAGTCACAAAATGAGTCAAAAAATTCGCACCTGATTTCTCAAAATGACCCCAAATCCCTTGAGATGACTGCATATGTTTCCTCTTTTGGTCAGCATTCAAACATTTGGTGACCCACTTTGCTGAGAGCTTTTTCATATCCAGATGTTGGTGGATAATGACCCCAAGTCATTCTCTGGATATCCCCAGAGTCTTTGCAATGTTTTTGGCTGGTATTTGTCTATCATTAAGGATCATGGCTTGTGCTGCATCGATGTTTTCAAGTGTAGAAGGTCTTCCTGACCTAAGGCATCTGTTGTCTAAGGATGCCCAGTTTTAAACTTGGCTACCCATCTTGTAACTGTTGGATATGCTGGGGCACAGTCCCCTAAAGTCTCGCACAAAATTTGGTGAATCTCGGTTGCGGACTTTTCTTGCAGTATGAAAAATTTAATGACAGCCTGCACCTCTGTGTCTTCGAATTTCTTCAAAACCTCTGAGATGTCTTCTTATATATCCTAAAAGAAAAAGAACAAATTATTACCTTTCTTTTAGTGTTGCACGGTGATCAGCATTCATTGTAGAAATTATGGACTTTACAACCATGTTATAAATAACTATTTTTATTTCCCGACGTTTTGACCTTCATATGAGTCTTCATATCCTCCCAGATAAGTCTTTGACTCCATGAGGTCTTGGGGTAATAATAATATTAAGGTCATCATCTGGAATATATATACAAATATACAAGGACAAGCTGAGTTACATTTCACACAGTAAGCTAAAGAAACAATAATTTCATCACCGGTTATTCTGCTGGCATGACCTCTAGTGAAAATATAATATATATATATATGACTACTACTATTAACTCAGAGTTGGGATATGTTCATTTTAATATAAACTGACTAAAAATCCGAGAATTATAACAAATTGAGATTTATTTGAAAATGCAACATGTTTCATTGGGATTGACTTCATCAGGCGTTAAGAACATAGAAAGCTATTAAAAGACACTGGAAAAAATATTGAGACACTCTAAAGCTATACAATTATAAAGCTACAATATTCGACTGTAAATTACAGTTATTATGAACTTGAACTATAGTCTGTGTTAAAGTTCTATTGTTGTACACTTGTGTGTGTGTGTGTGGAACCACGCGATCTCCAGCTGATAGTAGAGCTGAAAGAGTCAGGCAAATTATAGCTGAAATTACTGTTCATATGAAGAAGGTCCAAGGTGATTTCTTTTGACTCGACAATGCGGTGTTCTACCTCATTGTGGCAAATGTGTAGGTTTGAAGTTGTTGTCCAATTTACTTCATGTTGGCGGCTTTCGTTGTTCGTGTTTACTGAAACAGGACATGGCCTGATAGGGCAGTAGCTCTTGTTCTCTTGTAAGCAATGTCTCTCTGGTGTTCCTCGAGACGTAGGAGGATAGATTTCTCCGTTTGACCATAGTAAGGTTTTCCACACTCACATGTGACTTTATATATACCTGGGAATTGTAGAAGGTTGTGAGATTGTTTGTAGTTGCTAAAACTTGATCTTATTTTTGGAAGAGTCGAGAAGCACATTTGTATGTTAAATTTCTTCAAGATTCTACTCAGTTTTTTGGATGGTGTGCTGATATATGGCAAGAAGATATAACCTTTGGAGTCGTCCCGTGTCTCTACGTTGCTATGTTGACGGTGGGATAATTGTTTGTTGATACTTTTCAAAGAGTAGCCATTGCTTTTAAAGGTCCATTTAAGATGTTGTAGTTATTTTATTTTTTTTTTTTTTTAGTTCTTCATTTGATAGTACAGATCTTGCACGATTCACAAGAGTGATATAATACCCAACTTTTGCGCTGGATTGTGATATGTGAGGACGCATGCAAATATCTTTCTAAATATAGAGACTTTTATTGATTTCAGGCATCTTGGTGAGTTTAACATCTAGGAAATAGAGGGAACTATTTTCTTCAATCTCCATGGTCATTTTGATATCCTGATGGAGGTTGTTTAAGTGGTTGAGAAACCTGTGAAGATTCTCAATACCATGTATGAGGAATATATCGTCCAGATATCTAAGCCAAATTCTTGGTTTTAAACTAAAAGAGGAGATTGTCTTTTGTTCAAAATCCTAAAAAAAAAAGATGTTGGCATAGGAGAGAGGGGGCTTCCCATAGCTAATCCTTTGACCTGTTTATAAAGTTTACCTTCGAATTCAAAATAGCCAGAGTTTACACTGTGAGATAGTAGAGAGAACATTTTATTTGAAATCTTGTTCTTTAAAATATGGAGAACTTCTTGTGTCGGAATGTTGTAAAAGAGTGCTACCACGTCAAAGCTCACCATGATGTCCGAAAATTTGAGTTTTAAGTCCTTGATTTTAGAGACAAAATCTGTTGAGTTTTTAATATAAGAAGATTTTCCCACATAAGCTTTTAATGATGACGCCAGATATTTAGATAACCTGTAGGTGGGTGAGTCAATGCTGTCTACTATAGGTCTCAGTGGATAATTTTCTTTATGTACCTTAGGGAGACCATATAGCCTTGGAATGAGTGGGTGTAAAGAACGGATGGAAAGCCGTGTATTTCGTGAAATTTCTGTGGTCTTTTGTAGGAGATTATTGGTTCTGTTGTGTATTTCTCTTGTTGGATCCCTCTCAATTTCCAAATAACTATCTGACTCTAATAATGTTAAGATTTTTTTCTCGGTAGTCTATTTTATCTAGAACTACAGTTGCATTCCCCTTATCAGCTTTTAAGATAACGATGTCCTTGTTAAACCTTAGATTTTTAATTGCAAGTCTCTCACCAGGGGATATATTATCAGAAGGAGGTTTTGCATTGTTGATTGCAAGAATTGCTTCTATGCGAAGTAAACTCGCATCTGCAGTAGGAAGTAGCAAAGCTGCTTTCTCCATCTTAGTTAAAAGTAGTTCTTTAGGAATGCATTTTGGTGCCAATACAATATATTGTCCACATATCTAAGCCAAATTCTTGATTTTAAATTAAAAGAGGAGATTGTCTTTTGTTCAAAATCCTTGAAAAAAATGTTGGCTAATATAGGAGAGAGGGGGCTTTCCATAGCTAATCCTATGACCTGTTTATAAACTTTACCTTCGAGTTCAAAATAGCCAGAATTTACACAGTGAGAAAGTAGAGAGAACATTTTATTTGAAATCGTGTTCTTTAAAATATGGAGAACTTCTTGTGTCGGAATGTTGGTCAAGAGTGCTACCACATCAAAGCTCACCATGATGTCAGAAGGTTGTATGGTCAACAGATGGAAGCACAGCTATAAAAATGGAAGGGGGGGGGGGGGACATTGATGCTAGGATAGCACTAAAAAGTCCCTAAGGAAGACCAAGATATATATATATATATATCAAATCCTTATGTCACCATTACATGTCCCTTCCATCTATTCACCACAATACAACTTGCAAATAAATGTGGTAGTAAAAAACAAACAAGCACACACATATAATCATATTTAATAAAAATTTCATATTTTATAAGCAATATTTGTCCATATGTAGGTCCACAACAATCAGTTCATAACGTGCTGCTGAATGCATGAGTTACTATTAGAATGAAACTGGAAACCATTTTTGCAGGGTGTAGTATATAGTACAGTACAGATATAGTAGCTTTACAATTTCAAGCAATTGCAAAAAGAGTAGCTGTATCCAGATGTGTGATGTCAACTGCAGCAGCATTGAAGATGTTTTAGTCATGTACCATGACTAAAACATCCAGAAGTCCACAACAGTGCAAGCTCAAGTGATATGCCAGAAGACAAAACAGTAACACAAACAAGCATTTTGTACACATTTGTGGCATTATATTTTGTTATTTAATCAACTTAATAGCCTCATATTTTTCTAAAATGACTTAAAAACTTATTAAAAATTAATCACCATCATCATATTCCTCAAATTAATCACCATTATCAATCAATTCACCTAGATCCTTAGGAACTTTTTAGTGCTATCTTAGCATCAATGTCTCCCCCCTTCCCATTTTTCTAACTGTGCTTCTTCCATTCTGTTGACCTTACAACCTGAGATTAGCTCTGCTCACACATTCCTGAATGCTGACAATGCCAGGTTCCTTCATAATATTTTCAATTTTAACATGATCTAATATTGATGCCATCTGTTTGCTTCCCCTAATTTTTTCTGAACTCTTATATCTGTGTTCTCTAGTGTTTTTTCAACAATTCCTAATTCACCTCTCAGATCCATAAGTTAAAACTGGTTTGAACATTTGTCCTGTATATAGCTAGTTTAGTGTTATGACTAAGTTCTCCCTTATTTCATATAATTTTATCCATCTATTCTATAACCCCCCTCTCCCAAGTAACTTCTATGTTTTTATCCTATTCCCTCTTTTCCACTTAACAAAAGTTTGCAATTCATTTTATGTTCACAAAGAGTGCATTTACAGACCTTTCACCATCTTTCTTAGCTGTCTCTGAATCTTCTCTACACTTCCTTATCCCAAAAAATGTAAGTGACGAAATCTGGGGACAATAATTTTGATATGATCATATTCAATACTTAGAGGGAGGATAACTTCTATATCCCTATTTATCGGTGTGTTTTCAACATCCAAGTGATCCTTTGTGCTATTTCCAACTTTTGCAATATGTCCCCACACCTTCAATTCCCTGTCCACCATCAATATTTCCGTATCCATAGATTTATCAGTTTCCTGAAATACATTTCCATCAATGTTTTGTAATAAATAGCTTAATCTTTTCAGTCCAAAGTGCATAACCCTACACATTACCACAGTGAACTGGCAATTATTATCCTTCGGCCACAATGTCAGTCTACTGAAATCATTCTGCAGGACTTCTACATATCATTATCAGCTGTCATCCTCTCCAGTTAAGTATCATCAACAAACAACTGGATATTTCTCCTCAAATCCATCTTGGTTACTCATCTCACTCTCTCTCTGCCAGCTCCTCATTCCCAAGAAAGCCAAGTGACCTGATCTTTACACAGTGGCCAAGATGTGGCCATATCATAGCCTTATAAAGAGGGATAATAACCTCCCTATCTCAACTTGTTCAACATCCAAGGAATCCTTTGAGTTATTTGACCAACTTTGGCAATATGTCCTCTGAATTTCATAGAGTGCATTTTACAGACCTTTCACCATCTTTCTACCTACCAATTATGGATGTCTACCATCACTCCCAAATTTCTAGCCTCATCAATTTCCTGAAATCTTGTAAATGCATGTGTTTATATTTTGCTGCATTAAAATGACAACCATAATCCTTTGTCCATGATGTCAATTTATTAAAATTATCCTTAAGGATCACTACATCATCTTTATTAACCATTATCCTCCCTAATATTGCATCGTCAGTAAAGAATTGCATACTTACTATGATTATCATTATTTTCTCAGGTATCTTCAGGGAATCAAAGACTGATCATGGAAGGTCCGTCCTAATCATTATTCACACAATACTCAGCATAAATCTCTTTGAAATCATTCAATGATGAAGCACTCACAATCTAGTTCTCACGCTCTTGCTAACCTCACACTTACATAATTTCCAGAGGTGACTATGCTCTCACTTCAACCATATACTAAAAAAAATCTTGCCAATTATATAAAACCTCTTGAATAACTTTTATGTTTCTATCATATCTCCTCTTTTCCATCTATGTAACCCACAGACCTTCGATATGTCCTCATAGGGAACATCCCATAGACCTGTTTCAGTCTTGGTCACCCCACACTAAATCTTCTAAACCATTTTCACACCCCAATGAAACCAGGCAACCAGATCTGTATGTGGTAATCTCCATGTGGCTTTTATTAAAGCCTTATAAAGAGGAATAATAACTTCCCTATTCATGCTTGTCAGTGTGTTCCATCCAAGTAATCTGATGAGCAACTCTGTCCACCTTCGCAATATGCTCTCTAACACTCCTGGTGCACATGCCCAAATTCCTGGCCTCATCAATTTCTTCTAGTCCAGTTCTATCAATGCAGTATGCAGCTCGTGATCTCTTCTTTCTAAGGTGTCTGACCTTACACTTTGTCATTAAACTGGCAGATGGGAGTATAGGTAGCCTTAACTTATACTCCCATCCTAGTTAATTTACCTTGGAGGAGGATTTCTGTATCATCATTAACTATCACTCTCCCCCAGTTTTGTGTTGATGGCAAACAAATGAATATTTCCCTTTAAATCATTTGCTATATCACTAATGTACAAATTAAATACCAGTGGCATATGTACAGTTCCCTGATATACATCCACAAGTCCTTTCATCTATTAAATTCATTCCAAACATCTATTCCATTCACAATCATAGTCTTTCTCAATTCATTCCTATCATACCATGGTAGCAGACTCACAATTGTTACTCTCCTTATTAAACTTCTTCCAGCAACTCTTTCATTATGTTTTTTTGCATACAATTTTTTGCAAATTGTATTTCATGCTTTTGCCAAAACAATCAAATCTTTTACTTCCCCTCTCTTTACACTAATAGCTTCATTGGCATCCTTGATCTTTGATTTTGACAACATGCTTTCATCACTTTCTCATCCCTCTTATTACAGAATCTCCATATTCCTTGTTTCTAATTCTTTCATACTCTTCCCACTTACTTTTCCTTTTATTCCCTTCGCTGTCACCTTCACCCACTTCTTTCATAATCACATTCATATTTTATCTACTATCAATCAATTCAACTACATTCTCTACAACACATTTAATTTCACAACCTTTCATTGCTAAAAATTCATCAGTTCCTTTTCCGACCCTTTCATTGTTAACAATCATCAATTCCTTTTCCCACTTTCAACATATCTCACATAATCCAGCACCCACCCACTTATGAAACATTTCTGATACACCCTCTCTCTCCCCTCTTTCTTTCATACCATAAGCCATTCACCCTTGGTAATGGGCACACTGGGTGCACGCGCACACACACACACACATCATACAAAATCCCTCACATTCAACTCTGAGAAAAGGATGACTTGGCTCCCACTGATCTTGTTCACATCACTGCCATGTAAAACACAGTTTGTACAAGATATACAAAACAAAACTTGTAGAAAAAGCAGGCTTAATTGTACAGAAAACAAAGAAAATATCTCAAATAACAATCAGTGATATCATGAAATATTTTTTAATGAAAACACTTATCTATATGTCACATGCACCTCATAACACTTAATATAAAAATACAAAAACAAATTTAGAATTTTATATTAATATAAAAAATACAAACCAGGCTTAGTTATTTTCACTGTTGGAGGTACAGGAGAAGGTTGTGAAGGTGTTTCCCCTTCTAGAAAGAAACAAGTAACATACATATAAGATCTTAATTAAACATGCTTAAATAGTTAGAAATGCAAAATCATTAGAAAATTAGTTTACCACCCAGCTAGACATGATGGATGAAATATGACAATCATCTTACACTCAGTATCGATGTTATTTCAACAGTATCATGCACTTTGCATCCATTCATTATATTAAAAATTATGAAGACAACCATATTAGTGTAATAACGTTACTTTAAATTGAACTAAAACAAAATATTTCAAAAGTCACTGTCTCCATAATTTTTTGTAAGTGATAATGAAGACTGATCACTGTGTAATGCTGAAAGAAAGAGAGCTCAGCATCCATGTTTCAGTTGAAGGATATGTTTGTCATGACCTGAATTAAACAGAAGTATTATGATGATACTAAATTTACAAAATATTTGCATTACAGTTTTACATTGACTTTCCAAACTGTTAGGAGTGAATTCTTCCACAAGCAGAATTACATTCAAAATGTTAAGGATTTGGTCATGTATCCATATCAAAAACAAATATATTGTAAAACAGAAGTCAATGAATTATGAACCTATACTTTATGCTGTTTGGAGCTTGATATTTCTATATGACTGGGTGTGTGTGTGTGTGTGTGTGTACGCACACATGTGCACATGAAATATACAATATGAAACATACAATTAACTCTCACCTATAACAAACTCATGGGGATCACCAGAATAGTTTACAATGTGTACTATTTATGGGCTTTGATCAGTATTTTTTAGTTGTTATAAGAAGTCAGTTATAACAGCATTTGCTGAAGCAATAGTAGATTATATAGCCTCACAAAGTCCAAACCCATGTCTGAGCTAAAGGGGCATGTAAGGTGATAGTAGAATAAGTAGGGGATGCTTGATGGTACAGGAAAGATTTTGATATGTAATGGGAGGACGAGCAGAAGATGTGTGTAGAAGAACAAATGAAAGCAGAAAAGGAATTAAACATGCTGGTGGAATAAGAGAATTAAAGAAGCAGTCAGGTCAAGTAAAAAAATAAAGCTTTTCAGAAGTTCATAAAGATTAGATCAAATGATGATAAAAATGTTTATAATCAAGACAGCTGGGTTGAATTTACATATAAGTTTAAAGAAGGTAATAATGGAAACAAGAAAATGTTATATGGACAAATGCTGAACAGAAGAAGCAATGAGGAACTAAGTTTTTTAATAAACGGAAATGGAAATCGGGTGACTCCTGGAAGAGAGAGATAAGGATCATGTGGCAATGTTATTTTATAGATCTGTTAAATAAAGATGAAGACCATAGTGAAATAAACTGAAATGAATACATTGATGAGAGAGACAAAGAGGAATTTAGTCTGGCAGAAGTTGAAAAAGCATTGAGGATGAAGAAAAATTGCTTGGGAGAGACAATTTGCCTGTTGAACTGATCAGAGCTTCTGACAGTACAGGATGAAATGGTTATGTGAGATCTTTATATTGATCTGGAGAAAGAAGGTAATACCTGATGACCAGACCAGGGGTTATTGTACCAATATATATATATAAAGGAAGCTCAAGAAGGGAGTAATAACTATAGAGAAATAACATCACTGTGTCACTGTATAAAGATTTATGAAAGGATAATGACAACAAGAATAGAAGATGAAATAAAGGAAGGTCTAAGATAAGAGCAGCTTGGTTTTAGAAAAGGGCAATCAACTGTTAACTTCATTTTGCAGCAAAAGAAATGATGGAAAGACACAGGGAATTTGAAAAAGCCCATGGCATTTCTTGATGTGGAAAAAAAGCATTTATTGGGAGTTCAATGAGAAAAACTCTGGAAAAGATAGGCATAGAAAAGAAGAAATAGTCATGATCAAAAATATCTATGTTAAGTCTAAGAAATACAGAAAGACTAAATTTGGTAATTCAGAGTGGTTTACACTAAACAATAGACTGAAAAGAAAGTGTCTTATCTACAATGCTTTCATTGTGGTCCTAGATATGATTAATGACCAGAAAAGAGAAACAGCTGTGTTTGCAGATGATTTGGTTACCTGGGTACATTTAGAAGAAACCACATGAAACACAGAACCCATAGTTCTGTGTCACATGTGGACATTGTGACACAGAACTATGGGTTACATATTAATATGTGGAGGGTGAGAGCATAGTTCTAAATTACAAAGAAAATACAAATGTTAATGGTGATGTTAGAGAGCAAATCTTGAAGAGCAGTGAAAACTTCAAATATCTGGATTGGTATATTAGAGTAAGGTTTGTACAAAAGTGAATCGCAAGGAGGGGTATTTTTTTTGGTGGGGAAAAAATTTACTTCACGTTTTCACCGATAGATGGCATTGTACCACATGCCTCATTTGTGAGATATGTACAAATGAGTCCTATAAAATGCAGGGTGCTGTTGGCATCTCGTAATGATGAATGCATACGATTCCCAGTCACTAGTGAAAAAATAATTATTTTTGTGAAAATAAAGGTTTGTTGCTGTGATGCTGACATTGTTGGATAACACATTGTTAGTGAAGTTTCTGAATTTAAAACTTTATGAAAGTTTTGAATGCAGAAAAGAATGAAGAAAGGTCGAGGTCATTCTGACGGACTACAGTCTCTAATACAACGTTTCGAGGAAACTGGAAGTTAGTTAGATTTCCTGCACTCTCACCAGGAGACCAGTGTGTTATCTGAAGCCTGTACCAGTACTGTAGTACTGCAAATAAATGCCCTAGCAGCACAATCAATGAGCAGTTTAAGCAGTACGCAGGAAATTGCAAGAATCATGGGCACAGTGAAAAATCCCTATTCCGTATCCTTCATGATGTGTTAAACTTGTGTCCATAAAAGCTGCAATCTCTTCATCAAGCTGTTACCAAGTAATACCACTAAGTGGGAGGAATTCTCAACGTGGGCTTTGACAAAAATTGCAGAAAATCCACAATAGCTGTACAACATCTTCTGGACAGACGAAGCACATTTTTTGTTGCATGGGACAGTTAACATGCATAACTGTCAAATTTGAGCACAGGACAATCCACAGGCCTACACAGAGGAGCCATTGCATTTACTGCTACTCACTGTTTGGTGTGGCTTCACTGCATCCATCATTGTCAATCCCTTTTTTCTTTGAAGAGCCATGTGCAACAAGGGAGTGGAAGACATGCTCAATAAATGCACAGTGCTACTCGCACCTGCTACGTGAGAATGTAATACCATGCTTGCGGGGAAAAATGTTTTTCACACAGTAATGTTCATGCAGGACGGGGTGCCACCTCATATCGCATCTCTCATGAAGCAGTTTTTTCATCAGCACATTTGGTCAAGAATGACTCATCAGCCATAACTGCAACTCTGCATGGTCCCACTGGTCCCCAGACTTGACACTAGTCTGGGGACCAGTGGGACTTGATTTATGGTTGTGGGACTATTTAAAGTCCCAAGTGTACCTGAGCAGCCTATCTTTCTTAGCAGATTTAAAAGATGCCATTCGCCATGAAGTTGCTTGCATCCACCCAGATATGCTTGCTTCTGTAAATGGCATTCTCACTTATTTACAGAATGTAATTGTTTGTGACAGCAGACACATTGAACAATTAGTAATATGTAACAGGTTTCCTGCATATGAACAAATAAGTTTTCAATGCCATTCTGACTGTCATCAGTGCTGTTGTCCTCTATTGGCGAAAATTTGAACTAATTTTTCCCCGCCAAAAAAATCCCCCTCCTTGCGATTCACTTTTGTATATCAAGAATGATCCGATAGGGAAATACCTAGTTGCCTGCTAATAATGATAAAGTGAAGTGGGCAATAGTTAATAAAGGTGATGTAGAGATCCTGCAGGATGATTTCAATAGAGTAACATCATATGCAAAGATAATAAGTGCCAATCAATGTTGCAAAATATCATATTATGCATTTTGAATTGAAGAAGATGCATATCACATTTATGCACAACAAGAAATTAATGAGGCTATGTATTTGGGATGACAGTAAACAGGAAGTGTGAACTTTAGGAGATATATTGAAAAAGTAAGATAAAGAGTAATAATGGATTACTGGGATGCTGAAATATATGCTGACACATTTGGACATGGAAGCTACTGTCTTACTAAGCCAATGATAACTATATCTGGAGACTAAAGTGCTCAATCTTTCATCCTCTAGGTTTTGTGAGGATAACTAAGTAGTGGCTTAGAGGCAGGTAGTTACGATAATGTTATCTGGGGAATCTAGATATCTGAGGATAAAGGTTTGTGGGTTGCAAAATTTGATTAAAAGCAAAAGCATATGATAGAAATACATAAGTGACTAAAAGGATTTTATGGAATTCATCAAGTTTTTCAATATACAACATAAGCAGAGAAAGAGAGAGAGAGAGAATGATGATGAGTTCATTGCTGGAAATTGAGTGGGAATGGTTAGCAAAGGATGCGACTAAATTTTATTCTTGAAGAATGGTGAATGAATGGAGAGAATTGTGAACAGACTTTCAATGAATGAGTTTTAGAAGGAGAGAGAGAGATAACAGGCATGCTGAGGCTTAGTATGGAACTTCTACAAAGAGTGCTAAGGCCCCATGGAGATAGGCATCTCGCCTAAATAATTGCCCATGTCCTCAGTAATGCTCTGCATAACTTTGGAATTGGATTCTCTCAATATGCCTTAATAAAATATGAGGCTTTTATTTTATTATATTTACTTATCATTTGTCAAATCACCTCTTTCACTGTGTGACATGTGTAGTCTAACATACTCAGTTTGTCTTTTTTCTCATGCATCGTCCTGACACTGAATCTCAGGTCTAAGCATTTTTTTTTTGTGAATTAACTAAAAAATATGCTATTAGCCTATATACATTAGTATTAGTACAGCAGACAGGCTAACAGATAATAAAAAAAAAACTTCCTCTAGAGACCAAACATGGAACTTTTTCAAGCTACCTCAAGCCTTCAATAAGCAAGCAAGGTGGTGGAAGTCTCACACTTGGTCAAGAAATTTATGTACCACCTAAAGGCATTCACAAATTATCATCCATACCCATACCGATGGTGCAATTCAAACTCATTGTCTCATGATTGGAGAATAGACACCTTGCAAGATGGCCAACCAAGCCAGCCACAGCATATAATGTATTAAGTACAAGTGACTTATTTGTTAAAACTATGAGTGAGTGAATTTTATGTGTTAATTGCATGTGTTCTCCAGCCAGTATGTCTGTTTTGCAAGACAATTCTTTCCAAATGAATATCAAATGTCATATTTTCACAACTGTGTCATAGAGAAAGCATACTGTCTCAAAAAAGAGGCTGAAAGTGGGATGCCATGGGATATGTTCCCCGATAACTAGTCTTTATCTTATTATCTTAAGGATAAGAATTATTAATAGCAAACTATAATGAAGTCAAAAGGCTAATTGCAGGAGGTCCCCTACCACACATTCGTCATCTGCTGAACAATGCTTTAAACTTGTTCAGCTTTTTTGACTCACTTTTTCTTGGTATCCATTCAGTGCTTAATTTTGTCCAGCTTTCATCTGGCAGTCTACTAATATGGCCATCCCATCTCCACTTACATGCTTTACAACACTTCACAATATCTTCTACTCCAGTCATCTCTTTAATTCTAGTATTTCTTATTCTATCTCTTTTGGTTATATGGACTATTCTTCTCTCCAAGGATCTCTGCACACAACCTGTCTTCCTGATTTTTAGTTTTTGCCCATGTCTCATTTCCATAAGTAAACACCAGAATAATGCATATATTAATTATCATATAAATAAACTAATATAATCATATAAATAATATGATTAATACCAGTTCTACCCATGCCACCTCTCTGCTGTGCCATCTTCACACTTATTCCCCTCTTATCACCATCCCTTATCTTCTCACCATTGACTACTCCTTCTAGCATCCACTTTCCTTATGTCATATTTTCCCCTCCCCACTTCTCTCATTTCACTCTCTATTGTGTAATGTAAGATTTCTCTTATTTCTCTTCCATTCTCATCTCTCACTCTATCCATCTCTCCATTTATGAGCACTACTTCAGTTGTTTTTTTTTTAAATCCATCTACTTGTCTTCTTTTCCACATCACTTTTCCCTTCTGTCATTATTCTCCTCTCCATCCATCCACAATATCTCCAGTTGACTTCCACCATATTTCAAATGCAGTCTATCACTCTTAACCATTTCCATCTATCCTCACCCCTGCCAAAAACTTTCAGAAACTGAACTACTTTCTCTTCTCACAAAACATACCATCATAATCTCTGTTTGCATTTCAGTATATCACTGCCATGCCTGCCTTTATAATGCATCACAATGCAAAACTTTCCTACCACACTGTCATCTTTCACTCATCTCAATAATTTTCTGTTAACCATTCACATATTATTTCTCTTCTGCCCAACCAAATATTTTTGTTCCACTATGCTATTATCCTTTTATCCTGCCACAACAACTTTCTCAAATTCCAATCAACATTCTTTTTTTTTTTTTCCATCTTCCAAGTCATATGTGCTCATACCATCATCGATTCTGATGTTCATTTCATCCAGGAAAAGACTTAGTTATATATCTCACCTGCCATCGAGGAAATATGTCTCATGCACTGATATCCTTATCCTCGAATACTCACTACCCATACAATGCCATATGCTCATCCTTCGACTTCTCCTCTCTCTCTCTCTCATTCATATCAGTCAATCACTTCTTTGTTCATTTTAATTTTATTCTCTATGTGCTTCATTTCACCATTCATTCTCAACAACTCTGTCTTAAGTTTTTTCCCAACTATTTTCCCAATTATTTTGCTTGCCTCAGCAAAAATGCTCTTCAAATGCTCCACACTCTCATTGCTTTCATTCATCCTTGCAGTGCCCTATTCTTTCTCATTTTATGATGCATTATGTGTGCATGCGTATGTGTGTGTCATTTTATTCTATAAATATTTTCTATAAATTCAATAACATTTTGTTCTATGCAAAATAATAATTAAAAATAATTAAACTCAGAGGTTGAGTAATTTGCAATGATGTCATAAACTTTGCGGGCATCATTTATGTCTCTAAAAATATGATATGACACTATTCATTTTTTTTTATGTAGTAGCTGAAGCATATCATATGAACTTATATACTGAGGAAATTAAAAAAACTAATGCAAATATTTGAATATTTAAATATTTAAATATTCAAATATTTTTTTTTTAAATGAGGATCTCATGAAAAGTTGTAAACCTATAGAGATTAGTACCACAGATGGACCAAAAACGAAATAATATAGGAAACTCTGAGATAATGCAGGGTACATCTCACATCATTTACAAACTAAAAGGCATTCACAAATAATGGTAGGTGGAAATTAAAAATGCTATCCTATTAGCAAACAGGTTGATGGCACAAAAGTTTAATGCATTGCACATTAATCAAATTATGAAAAATGTCAACCAACAATAAAAATCATAAAAAATATAAAATAAAACTTAGTATGGTGTTTTTGTATTCAGATATACTATGTTTACATTCACAGTTTTTTTTAAAATATATATTTTTTAAATAATTCCAACTCACAAAAGCCTGTAATCATAACATATATTTAGAACTATGAGTAAGCTGATGGTTATATCATCAGGATATCTTGTTCCAGGGACATAGAACTTTTACAAGCTGCTTCGGGCCTCCAATAAGTAGAAGGTGGTAGTTCAACACTAAATGAAGAAATTCATCTAACACCTAAAGGAACTCAACATCCACATCTGCAATGGAATCTGAATCCACTGGATGGAAAGCTGAAGCACTTATCCAGTCAGTTGATCAGGCTTGCATTTATATGATACAGTACATTGAGCAATAAACCACAGCTTAAAGTCAAAATAAAGTTTTGTACAGATATACCCCAATCGGGGGTAAAAATCCAAGTCACACCTCCTCGTGGTGCCCCTGGAGACCCTGGGTCCCAGTAGGCTAATGTGACTGGTAAAACATATTAGGGACAATCACCCAATATGTAGATATTAAATGATTACAAAAGGAAACGAGATAATATCAGCTACTTCCGCACAGATTTGTGCCTCAACTGCTGATACAGTTACTATGCATACCAAGGAGCAAAGCCTTCCAGGAAATTCTTGGTTGAATAAAGGTACAAGAAAGTGTGATCAAATTAAATTATGGAAATCAAATTCTCATCTTCTCAACATATAACATATGGACACTCAAGAAAACTGGAAAACTTTATGAGCTACTTAGAGGAACATAAAAAGTCATAGACATTATATGTATACAAGAACATAGATGGAGAACTGACAATCATGAAGTAAATGAAACATCATTAGCTGACAAAAAATGGAGATTTATTTATAACTCAGCAAACAGTGATGGTACTGGAGGGGTTGGAATAATGCTCAAGAAGGAACTAACATAAAAAGTAACATCAAATGAAAAAGTGTCTGAAAGAATTCTCCTCATAACCATAAGTACCAACCCAAAACTGACAATAATATCCACATATGCTCCTACAGAATGTGCTCCACTAGAAGATAAAGACACCTATTATAAAGATCTTTCTGAACATCCCAGTTCACAATGTCACACTCATTGGTGGTGAAAACCCAAATTGGTAAAGACATTGCCAATACTACTAATAACGTGGGTAAATACACTTATCATGAAACCACAAATGACAATGGACATTCTCTTATGAACTTCTGCAATAACCATAACATGGTAATCACCCAAACCAAATTTCCCCATCCAAAAGGAAGACTATGGACCTGGGAACATCCAAATGGTTCTCATTCTCAAAGAGACCACAACAGATCTGATCCACTTTCCATAATCAATGGAAAGTGGATCAGATCATTCAAGAACTGTCGAGCATATAACATGGTTGAACTAAACTCTGACCACAGAATAATCAGTGCCCACATTAAACTTTCACTAAAAGCCTCTAAACATAACAAGCCTAAAAAGAAACAATACAACTGGGACAAACTAAATAACCCAAACATTGCAGCATCTTTCCACAGCACATTAGAAGACAATATGGAAAACATTCTTAAAGATCCAGTTAATGAAAAGTATAAGGGTATCATTGAAGCAATAAACATAACATCCAACAAAATTCTTGGAAATAGCAAAAAAGACTCTGGGAAAAATAGATTACTCCTGAAACTGAAAACTATATAGATGAGAGAAATAAAGCAAGGAAACTCTACCCATTAAACAAGAATGAAATAAATAAAAATAAACTAGACATTTTAAATAACAAGGTCAATGAACTAATGACCAGAGACAAAGAAAATCAAATAAATAAATACTGCGAGGAACTTGAAAATTATAATAAAACTGGGGATACTAGAAACACTTTTCAAATGATAAATTATATCTGTCACCATAAAACAAAAAGAAGTGGAAATATTGTCACACATGACAAAAATGGTGCTATCAGTAAATTCGAACTTGATGAAAGAATGGAGAAACTACTTTAAAGAATTACTGAATGTTGATAATCCCACACATTAATGTCAGCCAGCAGACCTGCATCTAACCACCACTCTAACAATAAATTGTGAAGACTTCACTGAAAAGGAACTAAAAATAGAAATAGATCAAACCAAAGCAGGAAATGTCCCAAGTGATTGACAGAATTAGAACAGAAGCTTTCAAAAATGCTGGGTATAATACTTATTCCTATCTCCTTGCCATAACGAATCAAGCCTTAAACACTGGAATAATACCTCAACAATGGAAACAGTTAAAATCTACAATAGGATGATACTCAATACAATAGAACCTTACTTAACACCACTTTTAAGAAAAAATCAAGCTGGATTTCTAAAAAAATGATATACAATAGAACACATACATTGCATCAAAAGAATCATAGAAGGTTCATGTGATAAAAACTTACCACTCATTTTAACCTTTATAGACTTGAAAAAAAGCCTTTGACTCCATTAATAGAGAAGCAATGTTTAAAATACTCAGCTTCTATGGCCTACCCTCAAAACTCATACAAGCAATCTCAGCACCTTATAAAGATTACAATGCTATAGTAATCTTTAAAACAGAAACATCTGAATCATTCCAGTGACAACAGGAGTCCTGCAAGATGATGAACTAGCACCTTATTTGTTTTTAATATGCTTGGACTACATCTTCTGGACCATCAACACAGAAGAGCTTGGTTTTAACATTAAAACATCCACCCACACCATGCAAATAACTGATCTTAGCTTGCTGATGATGTTGTACTTATTGATACAGAACCAACAAATGTACAAAAACATCTCAGTCTACTAGAGACACAGGCTAAACTTATTGGTCTGCAGATAACATCCAAAAGTCCAAATTATTCTCATTACGTTGTGAAAACTTTACCCTTACAAAAAGTAAAGGACTTTCAATACCTTGGATCGTACATCAGCAATACAGAAAATGATATCAGAAAACGTAAACAGCTGGCTCTAGTCTTCCATAACAAACTCCACCCAATCTGGAAATCATCATTAGTATCATTAAAGACAAAATTAAGACTGTACCATGCAACCAGTAGATCCATCTTCTTGTATGGTTCTCAAACCTGGACAATAAGCACCAAAAAAAACTACAGATCTAATTAACTCCTTTGGAACTACATGTCTCAGACTGATCCTTGGATACACCTGGATGGACTGTGTCACTAACTCTGAGGTGCTAAATCTGGCTAAGCAAGAACCATTTGTCAGCATAGTCAAAAAACTACAACTCAGATGGCTTGGGCATCAACTCAGACATTATGAAGTCTCGCCCTTTTTGGAATCCCTCATCCTGTACAAACCAGAAGATGGCAAACGCAGTAGAGGAAGACCAATTTTGGCAATACATATGTGAAACCATTAGTAGGCTGAGCTGCAAAACTCCATCTGACATCTACCAGTTAGCTCAAGATAGAGAGACTTGGAAGACCATAACTTGCAATATTTAATTTTTAATATAAATCTATTTTCCCTTTGTATCATATTGTGAATAAACTATGTCGGTATACCTCAATCATATAACACGTTAGGTTTCACACCACTGTCAAACAGCAAATTTCATCGCATAGCAAATCAATGTCTCCCCCTCCCCCCAACACACACACACACACACACACACACACACACACACACACACACACACACACACACACACACACACCTCAGCTGTAAATGGATGTAATGGTTAAATAACATTTTTAAGCAGTCGTGTATGTGTAATAGATGTAAATAAAGCATTTATTTCCACATAACACAAATGAAATATTTTCACTGAAATTGAAATGTTTTCTCATTTTGGCAATAAGACTGTCACATTTACAAATAAGTGCAGTATTAACTGGTGTAGCAGTTTCCACTTCACTAAGAACTTTATCTTTGATTTTGACAATTGTAACAACAGTAGTGTGAAGTCAGTTCAACCTTCGGTCTATCTTAGTGTTCGATACATCATGACTAAATTTAATAATTTTAATTTTAGTATCTAATGCAAGAGATTTACGAGCACTCTTCTTTTCACTGGAAACAAAGTACCCTTCCTTTGATTTTTATTTGCCATTATTAACAACAACAATAGAGTAATAGTTATAAACAGTTTATAATTTATAGCAAAACACTGAGAGATATAACAATTGCATTGTAAACAAACTGAGTTCCCAAAAACTGCACATCTATTGATTCATGGCAGTGTCATGTCACTAAAATCGTCATAGGAGCAAATATGATGTTGTATTAATTGGCACTGATCATAACTAAAAACTGTCATATGAACATCACATATATATATAAATATACAGTCATCCCTCGACTTATGTCCTCTCGAAGTTACGTCCATGATCCCACAAGGGAATAAATAACATTTTCAACTATACTTTCAAACAAGACGTAAGTGAGAGTAAAGTAAAAAGATTTCTATTTAGCAACAATGTGTCATGCACAGTGGCAACAGGGCATTCAGTGGCAACCTCCCTCGGTAGTCGGCAATTGGACGTGTCTTCAACAGTTACTCTGTTGATTTTGTGTTTGAGAAATAGGTTATTTGTGTATTTATTGTTAAATATTTAGTGATATTTTGTGCAACATGGCTCCTACATGCCCAATCAAAAAACCTAGTGAAGAATCACAGAAAAAGAGGCAAGCAATTGATCTTGAAATGAAGTTGCTAGTTATAAAGTAACACGAAGCTGCAATTATTTGGACACATCTGCAGAATGAGAGAGGACCAGAAGATAAAGACATTCATGTTTGGTATTATGGATGGTGTAAACAGACGAGGTAGACTATACAGAGAATGGATAGATGACATAAAGGAATGGAATGGTGTACAGAAACTGTGCACTGGACAAAGAAAGGTGGAAGAAGATAGTGAAGGAGGTATCAGACACCAATGGGCAGTGAGCCCATGGTTCGTGATGATGATGAATTGATCTTGAAATGAAGTTGCCGTTGCCAGTTATAAAGTGACATGAAACTGATAAGCCCATCAATGTGATCACACATGACTTTGTGCTAAGGCACTAAGTCATGTGTGATCTTTTCAAGAAGGAAGACGGAACATGTTGAAGAAGGAAGCAGGGTCTGATTATGACTATGAATTCAATGCTTCTTCCGGTTGGTTTAAGAGATTCAAGCAGCATTTTGCGCTGCATAATGTAAAAATGTATGGTGAATCTGCAAGTGTCAATGAGAAGGCTGCCAAAGTGGTTGTGGAGAAATTGGATAAAATTATTACGGAGGAAAATTATTTGCCACAGCAAATATTTAATATGGATGAGACCTCCTTGTTTTGGAAGAAAATTCCCGAGCAAACATTCATCCACAAAAAGCTAAAATCTATGCCTGGTTTCAAAGCTCTTAACGACTGTATTACGATTCTGTTAGGGAGTAATGTGGCTGGATAGAAACTGAAACCATTTGTGATATGGCACAGTGAGAATCCATGAGCCTTCAAAAACATTAGGAAGCTATACTCTTCCAGTTCATTATCGGAGCAATAAGAAGTTGTGGATGACTCAAAAATTGCTTCAGGATGCCTTAATCAACTGCTATGCGAATGAAATGGAAAGCTACTGTGTGAAAGAAAATGTAGAATTTAAAATTTTATTAATTCTAGATAATGCTCCAGGTCATCCACCTTACATCAGTGATCTTCACCCCAAGATCAAGGTCGTGTTTTCTTCCTCCAAATACTCCTTCATTGATCCAACTGATGGATCAAGGAGTTCTTGCAGTGTTTAAGGCTTATTATCTATGGTGAATGTTTTTACAAGCCATTTCTGCCGCTGAAGGAAATGATCAGACTCTCATGCAATTCTGGAAAGCATTCAATATTTATCATACTATTAAAAATATTGTTGTGGCTTGGGACGAAGTGGCCTGTCAGTGTGTAAGTGGTATATGGAACAATACATTAAAAAGGTTTATGCACAATTATGGAAGTTTCGAAAAAAAAATGAAGACCTTTGAAAATCGAGTGAAGAAATAGTGGGCATAGCAAACAATCTGAATCTTGAAGTGAATGATTACAACATAATTCCACTCACAGAAAGTGTCCCTGAAGAATTGGTCGAACTGGAGGAACAATGTGTTGCAGAAGAGAAAGAACGAGAAAAGGAAGAGGAAAAAAGAGAAACAAGAAGAGGTAGTTAAACAATTCACAGTGAAGGGTCTTGTTCTCTGCAGCTAGCGATGTTCTCAAAATGGCTGAAGACATGGACCCCAATGCTGAACGCTACTTATTAGTAGAAAGGAAAGTACATGATGGATTTGCTTGCTATAAACAAATTTATGATGAAAAGAAAAAGAGAAATAAGCAAAGCATATTGGATATTTTCATAAAAAAAACAAAGGTTACACCAGAAGAGCCACAGCCTGGTCCTTCACATAAGGAACATAATGAAGATATGATTGTGAAGGAAGATTTGGGTGATTATTCTCCTGTTTTAGTACAGTTTTATAAGATTTAAAAATCACAGTACAGTTTTATAAGGTTTAAAAATTAAAATGACAGTATACTTATTATGGTTAAGTCCCTAACCCCCTATAACTCTGTTTATTTAATATATCGACTTATGTCCAACCGGCTTAAGTTCTGCCAGATGGAACGGAACCCCGACGTAAGTCGAGGGATGACTGTATATATGCAAGACTCGACATGTAGTCCCTCGGTGTCGAGTCTTCAAAAGAGGAGGGGGGGCTCTTCCCCCTGGCACCTACAGCTCCCAACCTCCGCGAGTTCCAGACTGGTAGGCCAGTTCCCTTGAATTCTGATGACTGGAATTTTGAAGACTTGACACTCATGGTAGCCTGAGTTTCAAAACGTTTCAAAAAATGTGACATAAAAAGGCTTATCATTTTATATATACAGGGTGTTCGGGATAAATTTGACATATTTATAATTAATTATATTTTTCCGTAAGTTACATGTATTAACACACACTTCTCTTTATTTAAAAGGTTGGACCCTTCTTCATTCATATACAAGATGTCAGAAAGGATGGATAGCTGGAACCCACCTGAATCATGGAAGAGAATAACTTGTATCATGATGATTCGTGCCGGCCATCAAAATAAGGATATTTCGACTGCTGCCCAATGCTCCCTGAATACAGTAAAAACAATCAGGCATGAACTAGAGACTTGCAATGGTGACTACGAGGATGTAGCAAGAAGAAAGATCCCTAGCAGACGATCTGATTGCGTTCGTACAGCAGAATTCCTCGCAAATCTGCAGGAACAGGTGTTGAAGATCCCTGGCATTGGAATTCGGGCTTTGTCACGTGAAATGAATGTTGCAGCCTCTACTATGAAGCTTGCACTCAATGAAGACCTCCGCTACTACTCATAGAAGCGCCGCAAAGGTCAGCTGCTTACAGAAAAGGCCCGTGAAAAACGTTTGATAAACGCGAAGAAACTTCTAAGCAAAGTGAAACATCCTGCGGAACCACAAACAATCTGGTTCTTTTCCGATGAGAAAAACTTTTGCCAGGATCAAAAACACAACACGCAGAATAACAGATGGCTTGCATACAGTACAAAGGACATTCCTCGTGTAATGCAGACTAAATTTCCCCAAACTGTGATGGTTTTCGGATGTGTATCCTCTGAAGGCAATGTGATGCCTCCGCATTTTTTCCAAGAGGGCCTCAGGTTGACTTCAGATGGCTACGTGGAGTTGCTAAACACTGTAGTCAAGCCCTGGATAACAAGGGTAGCCAATGGTAGGCCGTATGTATGGCAGCAGGATTCGGCCCCTTGCCACACCTCTGGGAAAAGTCAAAAATGGTTGTCTGAAAATTTCTACGACTTCACCAGTCCAAATGTTTGGCCTCCGAACTCCCCAGACCTTAACCCCATGGATTATTTTGTATGGGGCGCAGTTGAAAAAGACACCAATCGCACTTCCAGTAATACAAAAGCCCAGTTAATGGATAAAATTAAAACAGTTTTTGCGGCCCTTCCCAGGGAGACTGTAGCATCAGCTTGTTCGAGGTTCCGAAGCAGGATTGAAGGCTGTGATCGATGCTAATGGTGGTTATTTTGAGTAAATCTTGTTGATAGTATTGTAATTAACTCTGCCTGTAATGTTTTTTGTCAATTCATTAAATTTAATAGATACAAAGAAGATTTTCTTTTTCCTTACGAAACTGTCAAATTTATCCCGAACACCCTGTATATACACATACAACTGCTTGGAAAGAAGTCAACGGACACTCCCATGGGTAGATGTATCATGCCATATAACAAGTCACATGCTTGTAGCCAGTATAAATTAGAGGAATATGATGCTCCCAAGTCAGTGCAACTGTATCCAGGTGAAATGGCTGTGAGAAGGGACTAACAGAGTCTGAAAGAGGCATTGTGATAAGATGCCATGTTGCAGGCTCATCAGTTCAGTAAGTTGTTGACAAATTGGACAATCCCAGGTCAACGATCAGTGATACCATACTGAGATGGAAGTGCAGAGAATCAAATGCAAGTGCTAACTCGCAGTGGACAATCCACCAACAATCACTAAATGTGACCGTAGGGTGCTATGAAAGATAATGTAAAAACTGTCATTTGTCAGCCGACATGTTGAATGCCGAGTTCTGGACATCGACTGGAACATGAATCTGCACAAAACATTCATAACTGAGGCTCACAACATGGATTTCCATGGAAGGACCACAATATGCATGTTCCACGTTACCCGAACCAACCTGCATTATTGTCTTCAGCAGTGCAAAGAGCATGTACAGTGGGACATGGAAGATTGGAAAGCTATGTTATGGAGCGACAAATCACACTACACCCTCTACCATGTAGATGGACAGGTTTGGGTGCCTGGTAAACGTTTCTTACTAGAATGCGTAACCCCAGCTATGAAATTTAGAAGTAGTATTGGTCCTGTTGTTCCTGGTTTGGCCTCTGACTTCTGTTTGTAGTGCCACAAACATTGAATTCCAAGAGATATCTGAATAATGCGATGCTTCCTACTTTGTAGCATTTCAACGGAGTGGCCTTTGAATTATCACACTTTACTGGTCTCCACAGAGCCTTGATCTCAATCCTACTGAACATCTGTAGGAAGAACTGGAGCATTGTGTGAGGTCAAGGGATGTCTGCCCTACATGTCTACAGGAAGAATGGTCCAAAATTCCCATTGATCACTATTGTACACTTGTGGAAAGTATGCCCCATAGCATTGCTGCAGTCATCACAGCAAAATTAGATCCTACATCATATTAAGGTGGGTTCCATAGCTGTTTGTTCCTCGCACTATGGTGTCCATTAACTTCATTCCAAGCAGTGTATATTTTACCATACATAAATCAAATTTCAGAAAAAGTTTTGAAAGAATTAAAGTAACATATACTAAATAAATGTGATAATTTCATACATGTGCATTTTATGCATAATAAAAAAAAAATGGATTAAAATTATCATGATTATTGATCAATATACAAGATGAGGGAAGGAAAATTATAGATCAACTATCTTAACTAGCGCATGACTCATGAGATTCACAGGTGCAAAAATATTGGATCTGGCATTAGTATGAGAGTTATAAATGAGGTGACTGTTATACATCCAAATGGTGAGGGTGATCAGGCAATTCTGACTTGGGAGACAGCAAATCATTAAAAGTGGTATATGCAGAACTATAAGAAAGATGATAATAATAATAAACTGAGAAGGCAGCCTAAAGTAACGGCTTGGTATTAGAAACTGCAAGGCAGAGAGATCACAATGTATGGGCACAAGTAGTCAAAGGATATCTGAAGAAAGCTATATCTAACATCATCCCTAAAGTTAGGAGATTAAATCACATGAGAATTAAATGGATGAATATAGCTTTAAAAAAAGAGATGCATAAAAAGAAAATGCTATGGATCCATGATCAGAATGAGAGTGATGACCTAGGCTTAGGAACAGTATAAAAAGCAAACCAGGAGAGTAACAGTCACGGTAAGGAAGACAAAATCGAAGAGAATACTTTTTATTTTGTTTCAAATAAAAGAAAGAATAACCATGGGAAAAATAACCTTAGTGAAAATGGATGGTAGGGAAAGTGTTGGAAGCACTAAAAATGTCTGCGTGGCTGGCTAAGTGGTTAGCAGACATTTTTAGCAGAGTTTGTATTTTGCCATTAGCACGGATGTTAATGATTGTCTTTAGGTGAGCGATGAATTTAACTGACCAAAGTTCCATGCTTGGTCACTAGATGGTTTCTGAATTGTGGAAAAAAAATATATATATATAAATAAATATATGCAGAAAGTGGTTTATATTTAAAATAACTTGGTATCATATACAGGAATTGCATGCGAAAAAGAGGCTATGGAAGAGATATAAGGAGACAGGTGAAGAGATGCATGAGGAATATAAGACACAGGCCAGAAGAGTGACTCGTGTGGTAAGGAAAGCGAAACTGGAATATGAGAGGAGATTGGCCCTAAGATCCAAAGAAAATCCTAGGGAATTTTTTAGCTATGTGGCCAGTAGGAGGAGAAATGACTGTGGAAGAATGATATTGTGGGATAAAAATGGGAATAGAGTGACTGATGCAGAGGACATAGTGGAATTGTTCAATGAACACTTTATTGGAGTATTTCATCCTAGAGGAGTCAGTTTTAATGCTAGAGGGATAGGACTGGTACGAGGTCTGGAGGTACAGGAGGAGAGTGTGTTTCAGATACTGAGTACTCTGGATGTCAGTAAAGCTGTGGGACTGGATGGTATTTCACCACGAGTTTTGAGAGAATGTGCTAGGGAATTGACAATACCTTTAACGTGGCTTTTCAATGAAAGTCTGGCTTTGGCAAAGGTGCCCAGGGAATGGAAGGAAGGTAAGATAGTGCCATTGCATAAGGGTGGTAACAGACTGGAAGTGTCTAATTATAGGCCAGTCTGTGTGTCATCAGTAGTTGTTAAGATCTTGGAGAAAGTAGTGAGGGACCGTGTACAGCATTGGGCAGATGAGGGTAATGTTATCTGTGAGAATCAACATGGATTTGTGAAAGGACGCTCTTGTTTTAGCAATATGCTAGCCTTTTATAATAAAGTTACAAGAGCATTAGATGAGGGAAAGGCATATACTGCAATTTTCTTAGACTTGGCAAAGGCATTTAACAGGGTGCCACATGATAAGCTGATATTTAAGTTGCAGCACATGGGTCTGGATGTCAGATTGGTCAACTGGATTCAGGATTGGCTGTCTGATAGGTATCAGAGAGTTGTGTATGGTGGAGCAGTTTCCAGGAGGCAGAGGGTTACAAGTGGGGTCCCACAGGGCTCAGTACTAGGACCTATATTGTTTAACCTTTATATCAATGACATAGCCAGTGGATTGCAGGGGGATATTCAGTTGTTTGCAGATGATGCGAAGCTTGGAAGGATTATTAGTAATAGTGCAGATGTGGTTGCCCTGCAAGAGGATTTAAATAAGCTAGATAGATGGGCAAATGAATGGGGGTGTCAGTTTAATGCAGCAAAATGTAAGGTCTTGAGGTTTGGGAAACATCGATGGGATGCTGCATACTCTATGGGAGGAGTTATACTGGAGGAAGTAGGGGAGACAAGAGATCTGGGGTTGATGATTGATAGAAACCTGAAGTTTAGGGGACATATTGCAAAGGTGGTGAAGGTAACACAGAGGATTGCTGCTATTATGAGAAGGACACTGACCTGCAGAGATAAGAGGGTTATCATTCCGTTGTATAAGTCTCTGATCAGACCACACTTGGACTATTGTTCTCAGATTTGGTCCCCAGGATTTGAAGGGGATAAATTAACTGTGGAAAGGATACAAAGACGGATGACAAAGATGGTTTCGGGACTGTACAAGGATAGTTATGAGGATCGGCTGAGAGACTGTGGACTGCAGAGTTTGGGGGATAGAAGAAGGAGAGGTGATATGATTGAGACTTTTAAACTGTTGAGAGGTGGTTACAGGGTTGACACTGGGGAGTTCTTTCGCTTGGTTGATCAGCGGGAAGGAGTGATGACAAGAGGCCATCCCTGGAAGTTACGAAAGGAAACTGTGAGCAAGAGGGTAAGGAGTGGTTTCTTTGTGTGGAGGGTGGTTGAGCCATGGAATGCATTGCCTGATGGAGTGGTGGGAGCGAGAACGGTCAGTGGGTTTAAGGAGTGGTATGATAAACTCTGTGTTTCTCAGGGGGGGACCTCCCATCGATGAGTCTTGACAGACTTTATGTCTTAGAAAGGACCTCCCTCGATGAGTCTTTTGACTCCTTGGAGGCCTGAATAATAATAATAATAATAATATATATATATATATATTTTTTTTTTTTAAGAATTAAAAACTCCTTAATACATCCACAGCACCAGTTTATCATAGGTGAACCAAGGGATTTTTAATTTTAACCTTTCATGGGTAAAAGTGACAAATTTAAAAAAGATTGGCACTAGGAATAATATAATTAATTATAGACTAATCACTATATCTGGAACAGTTATTCAGGCACTGGAGAAATTGGTTAGGACCCATTCAGAGGTGGGTATATAAAACTTTGATTTCCGACACAACAGGACAGTACAGCTTTGTTTTAAAGATAGTACTTGCTTTAACAAACTGCTCATTCTATAAAAGAGTGACAGCAGAGTTAGATAAGGATAATCTGGATTTTGCTAGAGCATTTTACAGCAATGGGAGGTTGTTATACAAACTCAAAGGAATGGGTATGCAAAATAGGTCTGTGACATGGATACAAGAGTGGTCAAGTCACAGATATCAGAAAATGATATATGGTGGTGGCGAGGAGTCTAAGAGAAGGATGATGACCAGCATTATGCAAGGAGGTTGTATACCTGGGCCATTTGTCTAACTTGTATATTAAAAATATTGAGATGGTCTAGAGCAGTATTTCCCAAAGGGTGGCATGTGTACCCCTAGGGGTATGCAAAAGGTCTTTAAAAGGTAGGAGGCATTTTTTTTTTAAATGGTGATTACTTTTTTTTTTTTTGCTTTTATATTTTTGTCACTAATTAGTGCAGGTCTATTATGTAATTAATTTTTCAATAACTAAAAAATCTAAAGTAAGTTTTAAACAAAATTTATCTCTTGGAAGGAATTGACTGACCTTCATTAGGGCCATGTTTGATTGATCACATGATCCCATTCCAATTGTGTGGCTCAAACTATTTGCATTAAAACTTTAAATTTGAATAGTTCAAACCACGGGTCTGGAACTCTCCACTAAAATTCATTTGTCTCACTAAATCAAAAATTCAAATATTTAAATTTCATAATTTTTATTTCCACTGCATGTATATTGGATTCATATAACTAAAAGTATATATAATAACTGGAGAAAAAAAGTTTCACGTGTTTGTAATTTATTATAACACAAATGTTGAAAAATAAATACGTTATAATTATTCATGTTTCATTGAAATATTATTATTATTATTACAAGTGACAAATCCAAAGGCTCATCATGGAAGCGCAGCACCCTACTCTATTCTGCAACATCCATCTCGCTGGATTCCCTACTATTTAATTCTCTAACTACACACAATAACATCAATACCATCTACTGCTCATCACCACCAACAACAGTATTTTTTGTTTGTATATTGCATGTGTTCTCATGGTCAGTTTGCCTGTATGTGGGATGAAAAACCTGAGTTTCTGGGAGAAAAAATCTTGCTACCTCTCTGTATGAGATTGACTAGCTCAACTTCAATTGAAAAAGCCCATACAAAGACTCCTGTCGTGAAGAGAATGAAATTTAGGTCTTTTCCAATCAAAGGGTGCAATATTCTGTTGCTCTTCCAGTTGCACTATAGAGGTGCTAGCTTCCAAATTGCCTTAGCAGAGAGAAACTATGCCGGTGTTACTAAAATTTTAAAGGGGGTATGTGGATACTGAAAATTTGAGAAACACTGGTCTAGAGGATAATATCCAATCATTTCATATGCTGATGGTGCAAAGTTGAGAAAGGCAATAAGGGACATTACTGATACAGAATCCTTGAAGGCTAATTTGAATAAACTAGTTCTATGGACAAACAATAATGGATCCCACATCAATGTTGCTAAGTGTAAAGTTATGCAACACTTAAGTTGCATAGGTATTCAATTAAGTTGGAGAACTGGAAATGATGGTCAATGGAGAGTTATTATTATTATTACATGACACCTGCAGTCCAAGGACTCATTGTGGGAGGGCACACTACTCTACTTTGCTAAACACATCTCATCCTTTCCACTACTACTTAATTCTCCATTACGACACTCCTATCAATGCCATCTATCACCCATCACCACCAACAACAACAAGTATTTTTTTGTCTGTAAATTGTGTGTGTTCTGAAGGCTGATTTGTCTGTATGCAAGATGAAAAACCCGAGTTTCCGAGAGAAAAACCCTGCTAGCACCATATGAGATCAGCTATCTTGCCTTTAACTGAAAAAAGCCCATATAAGGAGTCCCATTGTTATGACGAGTTAAAGACTTAACTCTCTATTGATCAAGAGTTAGGACTATATTACTAAAGTAATTACATTATCAAACTGAATGACTGCAATTTGTAAAGAATACTAACTTGTAGGAATGAGCAAGTTATTCTCCCACTTTACAAGGCTGTGATAAGGTCACATCTGGACTGCTGTGATGATTACAATAGTCCAGATGATCACAGTATGGGTTCTATGGAGAAGGAGAGACAGTCAAAAACATACAGCAGGTATTATCTAAGATTATGTCTGGCCTGTGGAACTGTGCATATGAGGACAGTTTAAGGCAGCTTCAAAATGTGAGAAATAGGTGAATGAGTGAAGATATGATGGACACATACATTGAGACTATGGTGATGATCACAATATAGGTGGAGAGACAGCTGAAAACATACAACAGCAGGCAAAGAGTATATTTGGAATTGTGCACATTGGAGTAGATTAAGGGGAATGCAGTCTTCAGAACTTGAGAAACAGATGGATGAGAGGAAATATGATGGAAAAAATCTCTTCTCATCCAGATAAGAGGTTTTCAAGTTCAGTTTAGATACAAGGGAGATTTTGCATCTGATAGCAAGCAGGAAAGAACTTGGGAACATCACTGGAAGATGAGAAAGGGTATGGTTAGTAAGCAAGGTCGAGATTTTTCTCATGCTGTGTGGTGAGTGTGTGAAACAGGTATGACAGGAATTTAGGAACTGTGCAACCTAAAATGAGTGCTCTTTCTGAATGAGTTCTTGCACTCACTGGAGGATCATGCATAATAATAATTAATGATATGGCATGTAGTTTGGAAAAGTTCAGCCATTTGCTGATCGTAAATAGTTGGAAAGAGATATAACAAATAATCACAATGTTAAATTCCTTCAGTATTAAACAGACTGACAAGTAGCATCCTCTCAGCAGAGATTGCATTTAAATGCAAAGTTTTGTACTTAAGAGTTCAGAAATATAATGTTACCTGACGTGTTGATAATTCTACTCAACGAAGTCAATGAGACATAGAGTCCAGGGATGATGATGATGATAATAACAATAATAAAGACCTGAAATCCAGGGAATACAATGCAAAAATCACAAAGCATACTATTCTATGATAAGGCGAATGCTAAGTAGAGACATAAACTGTTGGCTAACAGTATAAGGCTTTGTTCATATCACACCTGGTTTACTATCTAAAATTTGGTTACTTGGTTTCCTGCATATCATAGCAGGAAACTCAGAAGAGGATTCAGAGATGACTGACTAAGACAATATCAGGATTATGGGAATTTTGATTATGAGGAGAGATACCACTCATGGTAGTCTCTCTCTCTCTCTCTCTCCAGACGATCTCTAATGCACTATTACTAAGCTAAACCATTATATTATGTAGCGTTCTTGCAATCTCCAGTTTCAATTCTGTTGCCACCTCAAAAAAAAGACAAATCTATATTCCACCTCATCAAAATTAAGAAACTCAAAACAGTCATATTCTACATTCCTTGAACTGAGTTGAGATGGCTACACAACTAATGCTATGAGAGCAGCATATTATAAGAAGGGTGCCTCATTCATGGCACTCTCTGTCAATGCATTCCACTCACCAACAGCAGAAAAACCATTTCTCTCTCTCTCACACACATACACACACACCTTTATTCAATACCAGAGATGTTCTTTCTTATTCCTTTTAAACTTTGAAAAATTCTGCAATACCTGTTTGGTAAACTTCTCTCAATAACTTATATGTCTCTATGTTATTTATCACCCTTTTTCACTATTTACCAGCCTATGCAATTTTTACTCCCTGATATTAACTCAGTTACTTACCTCTGCATTCTTTCTAAGATGTCCATACCACTTTACAGACCAGATCTGAGCACAGTATTCGAGATGCACAGACTAATCGAAGCTGTATATAAATGGAAAATCATTACCCTCGTGAACAATTTCCTCACTTGTCTTTAACAAACACATGTTGAAATTCCAAAAGCACACTCCAACAGCCTGTCCACTATCATGCTGAGATCCCTTACCTCCTCACTTAGATGTAACATGTTTTGATCTCCTCACTTAGATGTACTAAACTGATATACCCACTCATTTACTCATATTGTCATGTGATTCAAATCCTTAAGAGTCATCACATCAGTCAACTCAATGTTTCTGATAACTCACTCTAGCTTTGCATCATCAGTGAAAAACTAAATATCTTCTCCTGAACCACTTAAAATTATTTAGCAATATTTAGCAGCAAAGAAAATACCAGAAAGTTGGAATAAGGCCATTATCAGTTCGATATATATATATATAAAAAAGTGATAAGTGCAACTGTGAAAAATTTTGAGAAATAAGTCTCCTAAATACTGGTTATAAGTTATATATGCACAAATATTAACTTTGAAACTAAAATCATATGTAGATGAAAAACTTTGTGAAGAGCAAAATGGCTTCTGAATAAAAGCAATCATGTTGACCAAGCTTTATATTAAAAATTCTAATAGAAAAGCATTGTGAATTGAGCAAAGAAACATTTGTGGATTACCAAAAATCCTTTGACAAAGTCATAAAAGACTAACCGTGAATCGTACTCAACTAGTTAAGCATTCCAAATCAGCTATTCACTGCAATACTTCACATGCATCAAAACAATCAAATAGATGAAAAATTAAATGAAAAAGTTACAAAATGGAAATCAAGGAGTCTGCTGATTTAATATTTATACAGATGAAATACTACAGAAATAGAATAAAAATATAAAACCAGCATTTAAACTAGACTGTGGAACAATACTTCATACCCTTTTGCTTTTCAAATGACCAAATAATCGTACAAGAAGCGAAGATCAACTCCAGAGATCAATATATTCCTTAAACATAATTGCTAAAAAATCTGGAATGCAAATATCAACAGAAAAGACAAAAATCATGACTTTTTAAAGGACTCTCACCAGTCAGAAGTAAATTCATGATTAAAAATAAAATTTCAAAACAAATTTGTTGCTTCAAATACTTCAGAAGTGTTATGTCATATGCAAAACAAGCTGACATTGATATCAAAATTCAAACTTCCTAAAGATAACAGGAATGAGTAATAATATTTTGAAACCCAATCAAGTTTAAAAGTATACAAGAATGAGAGTTTATAAAGTTTTGGCAGGACCTTCTCTACTGTATGTAAGTGAATTATGGACCATAAAATCTGAAGGAAAAAAAAAAACAAAAACAGAAAAATGAAATTCCTACAAAGGACAGCAAGCTATACTCTCTGAGAAGACAAAAAAGAAGGCACAGAAATGTATAAAGAAATGCATTGAATATATTGAAAGAACAGACAATTCAAGATCGACCAAAAAGATACTTTGATACCATCCAGTTGGAGGACATGAAAATCACACCACTAGGCTTAAATCCCTGAAAGGATGATGACTTATATAGCCTGCTATGGACCAAGAAGTAAGCTTACAACACTCCATTTGTCACTCTACTTTTTTCACACACTGCATCTCTATACACAATTCTTTACAATTCTTTGATGATTTTTTATCCAATCTACTACTTAACCCCTACTAAAATATCTCTTGGAAAGCACTAAATCTATTTAATTTATTTATTTAAAACCTACTAAAATATCTATTGTATTTCAGATCTCCCAAAATCTGATATACTAATATGAAATGGAGGAATATGGAAAATGTCTTTGCAAAATCAAGCAGTACCACAGTATGCATTTTTCTATCAACTTCTGCAATTACTCTATTCCAAATTATATTAATAAAACACAACCATCCATAACAATTCCATGATGAAACTTATAAAGAATCATAGTCCCTCACACTCAATCCTATATCCTAGTCCTGATCAACTGCTCCTAAATCTAATTGGTATTACAGAAATGCAAATTGGCCTACAATGCAACATGTCTGCTTTTGTACTACCTCTGTGAAGTAACACTATTTTACTTTCATTCCACTTTACTAATATTGTGGTACTGATCAAAGAGCAAATCTCTAAATAAATAACCAAGTACTCAATTCCATAGCATACTCTCTTTTAAAACATAAGGCAAAATCTCATTCAAATGCATACATAGCCTTACTGATTTATATATATATATATATATATGGGTGGTCTGAAACGTTCTCAGCCTCAACCATTGATGGCAACACTATCGGCAAGAGATTTTTTTTTTCTAAGCTGGTACATCTGTCATAAACATCCATGTGAAATTGCAAGTCACTCTATCAAGTAGTTTGTTTTATACAGCTGTCTGAAGCAAAAGGGTTGTCTGTATTCCTTGAAATGGATAAAACTGAGTTGTTGTCTCCACTGAAGAGCTTCTAGATATGACCGTGGGCCTGTAGAACTGCTTTGGCAATTCTTGAACTTTGATGGAGTAGAGCTTTTCTATAGGGTTATTGTCAATTTTCTGTACAGCAGTGGCAATTGCTAGACAAGAATAGATATGGTTAGATGTTAGATAGACCCCCTGGACAGTTCTTGCATGTTTCATAACTACTAGTACTGTCCGGATGAATTTTCATTCCTTTAAAGTCGTTCTTAGCCTGGTGATGATTGTGGTTATTTCTCAATTTTCATTTATTTCATTGATTTCATTCTTCTTGATAGTTTGTTTTACCAGTCTTATTTTTGCAACAGAGTTTGCATCAGTTAGTGATAGTGGGTGTAATTTTTGAGGTAAGTATCTTGCTTCTTTGCTAGTCTGTCTGCTCTCTCACTGCCTTCAATATTTACATGAGCTGGTATCCATTGCAGTGTACAGTTCTTATTTTTCAAATTTAAAATTGTTAGTTGTTCATAAATTTCCTGTGCGAGTTTTGTTTTTCCACTTTTTAATGCTTCAAGTGCAGATTTTGAGTCACTGTAGATGGTTATTCCTTCTGTAATATTTATTATTGGATTAGAGAGATAGAACTTGAGAGCTGCTTGTGAACTAACAGTGTACACTGTTCATTTACAAGTGAAGTTTGAAGCTATTTTGCCAGCTGTGTTTTGATTGGCATTGCCTCACCTCCAGGTAGAGTTATAAAAACCCATGCTCCTCTTTGGTTGAGAGCTTCATCAGATGATCCATCAGTGTAGCCAATGACATGGTTTAGATTATTTAAGTGGTGTATAATGTCAAGTCCTTTTCTTTTATTTACCTGCTGTGAGTCCTTTTTTGAACATGGTTATAAGAGAAGATTTAAGTTAATCATTGTGTTTTTTGGTAGTTTAGTGGAAAAGAATAGCTCTTTGCTTATTTCAATGGACAGGTGCTTGAAATCTGTTTTCTAATTTCATGATCATATTGTAAAGTAGATGATCTCTTTAGTTTAGACTTTCCGCTCCAGGCATCGAAAAGTCCTGAGTGAGATGTGATTAATATTAAGTATTGACATTATATTAAGTATTGCTTAATATAATGTCCTATTGATACCATATAGCTGTAGCGTATTGAATAGCTTCTCTCTTGGCACCTTGTCATATGCCTTTTCCAAATCGACAAAACTTAAATACAGATCTTTGTTATATTCCCATGCTTTCTCCACTATTTGTCGTAAAGTGAAGATCTGATCCTGACAGCCTCTATTTGGCCTGAATCTAGCTTGTTCTTCACCAAGCTTTTCTTCCATTTCTCAAGTATACTTGCATAGATCTTGCAAGGAACACTTAGTAGGGAAATACCTCTGTAATTCTCACATTCAGTTTTATTTCCCTTTTTATATATGGGTACTATTCTACTCCAATCATCGGGAATTCATCCCTCTGTCCAGGCTTTCTGAACTATGCAGTGCAGCCACTGTAAGACTCTTATACCATCATACTTCAGCATTTCTGGTCGAATATCATCTACTCCTGCTGCCTTTCCACATTTCAAGCCTTTGATAGCTTTTTCTACTTCAAGTATGAATATGTACTCGTGACTGCATGCCTGGTCAGTGTTTTTTTACCACAGTGCTGTCATCACTGCTTGTTTCATTTAGCAGTTTTTCAAAGTAATTACTCCATACTTCAAGGATATCTTTTACTCCCGTTTTCATATCACCTTTATCATCTCTAACTCCTTTTACAGCCCTCTTTCCAACATTCCTGAGCTTCTTCAACAACCTCCAGAATATTTTGCCACCTTCTTGATATTTATTTTCTATATTCTTGTCAAAGTCCTCCCATGACTTTTGTTTAGCTAGTTTTACACAGTGTTTAGCATTTGTCTCTGTATTCTCTAAGAGCACAAGCTGACTTATTTGCCAGGAACTTTTGATATGCTTTCTTCTTTTCCTTCACTGCCAATTTAACTTCCTGTGCCCACCAAGGAGTTCTATCCTTGTAGCCAACTTCACCATATGCCTCTCTAGCTGAATCAATCAAGGCTTTCTTCAAGGCTTGCCACTGAATCTCCAAAGTTTGATTCCTGTTCTCAAACTCTTTCATTTTTTCTTCAATAATCTTTGTGTATTTTAGTCTACAGTTTACATCTGAGAGCTGCTCAACTTTTATTCGCTTTAAAACTTTCTTACATGTTATTCTTTTCAATGTGAAATTCAATTTTATCATGCTCAAGACTAAATAATGATCACTTCCAATTTCAAATCCTCTGTACACTCTGGTGTCCTGCACCAGGGAGAAAACATCACTATCAACAATAACATAGTCAATGAGACTTTTCTTATTCCTTGCCTCTTTTCTCCATGTGAATTTGTGCACATTTTTATTTTGGGACATGGTGTTAGTAATAACCAGAAATCCAACAGAAATTTGCCATTATTATTAGCTTTGCTCTTTTCTTCAACGTCTCACACTCATTTCCTACTCTGCTATTTAGATCACCAACAAGGACCAACTTCTCCTGTTTCATTGTGTCAGTTGCTTTTTCCAAAGCCTCAAAAAATCCTCCACTTCTACCTTAGTAGAACCTTCTGTTGGACCATAGGCACAAATAAGTCTCATTGTCCAGTTCCCCATTTTCAGATTTGCCAAAATCACTCTACTTGAGACTGACTGCCATTCAAGAAGATTAGCCTCATATTTTGTGTTGAATACTATGGCTACTCCTTCTTTTCCTTGATTGTCATTGCCTGAATATAACATTTTGTATTTATTGCTCAGAAAGAGCTCACCAGTGTTTTGTTTCAGTCACCCATATTATGTCGATCTGGTACTTATCTAATTCCTCAGCTAGCTCCATTTCTTTGCCATTCAGGCTTCTTATGTTGATAGTACCAATCTTTAACTCTGGTGATGTTGAGTTGGGGTGTGTTTTCAGATTTGTTCCAGTAGCTGACTTTTCGTTGTTTGGCCTGGTTCCCTGGCAAAAACAACGGGGGGGCCTTGTTTAACCGGGCGACGCCCCAGCCAGCATGAAATTTTGTCATGTTGTACCATCATTTTTTATATTGGTTTAACCAATAAGAATACAATTTGGTCGGCTAAATCCCAAATTGCCAGCCCATCCTCGTTCGTTCACTATCCAAGTAGATACCCAACAGGGTGCACCACGAGAAGGTGAGGATTGGACTTTAGGTCAGAAGCCCTGGTCGGTTCTCCGCATTCCTTTTAAGGCTATGTGGAGGTCTACTCTCAGTTATACAGCTTTGACCCTTAAGCACCCCTTCAAATATGTTATGAGGTGCAAAAAAAAAGATACGTTTTTGTTATAATTTATTGGCATTTTACTTTAAATTTCCAGGGAATCTAAGCTAGATATAACGTATAATCCAAGGGTAGTTTGCACTTGGGAATATGTATTTAACGTAATATTTTAGAACAGTTTGTTAGTATTCTTATTCTTCATGCAATTTTTGAATAATGGCAGCAGGTGCAATTAAGTTGGCAATAGCATATCACAGAGTCCTTTGCCATTTAAAGACTATATTTTACAGCATACTATGGAATTTTGTGGTACCATGCAGTGTTTGCAGTATGTACATATCTCAGACATTAGAAATGTGGCAGGTGAGAGATCAGGAAGTGCATGTCTGTGTAAAATGAAGAAAATGGGAAGAACTTTATGATTTAAAAATTAACATAACAGATGTCAGTAACTTTACGTCAAAAACAGATGAATACCGACTGAGAAAGACGAGTAGATTGAAGGTGAGGAAAACAAGTGGCATGTAAATGAGAATATAAAGGTAGGGAGTGTAGTAGGTTTGAAAGATGGTGTTAATTGGGAGGATGAATGTCAAGCGAGAGTGGGCAGCTTGAAGAGAGAGAGATTGATGTGCTGAAGTGGAATCTATGAAGATCATAATGAGAAGCATGAAAGAAGAGATTAGAAGACTGGAAACAACGAATGTGAAGTGAATCAGCAGGAGTGAGAGAGTTATGGAAATGATAATATAGGAGAGAATAGTAGAACCATTGGAAGAAAGACAATGAGAGAAAGAGGACACAGTGCAGGAACACATGATGGAGAGAGGATAGGACAGCAAGTAAGTGGGAGAACAAGGATAGAAAGTGTCAGAGGAGATAAAGTAAGGGATGTGGGTGAGTGAGAAAGAAACAGACTGGCAAAAGAGTGGATGACATGATTGTGATGGTGGGAACAAATGACTTGAGAAGCAGTGTGAATTGGGTGATGAGAGACCTGAGGTTCATTCTTGAGGCTGTACAGAAGAAGATGCAGAGAGGGAAAATAGTGAATGTGTTGCCCAGGTATGATAATGCAGAACTGCAGAGAAGAGCATCAATAATGAAGAGTATGATGGCTAGAATATGTGGAAAGAGAGGCGTGGATTATGTGGATGCATGAAAGGCATTTGAGGACAGAAAGAAACTTCATACAAGAGATGGCTTGCATTTGAACGAGGATGGACATAATCATCAGGACGGAATACTGTCCTTCGAAAAGTCATTGTGGCAATGCAGGGAAACTAGAATTATCAAGTAGATGGTGGCCTCTTGTAGGAATAGTTGCTTGGGAGAAGAGGGAATACATCATATAATGCTGAATTCAGTGGAATCTGCAGGGAATAATGATAGGTATAAAAACAGTAACAATGCATTGATGATTCTTTATATAAATGCCAGGAGTATTCGGATTAAAGGAAATGAACTGGTGGTGCTGAGGCTATTAGCACCACCAGTTGTTGGTGTAGATCAGTGTTTCTCAGCCTATGGTCTGTGAAGATGGGACAGGTGGTCCGCAGGCAGACTTAAATTAATTAAATAAATATATATTTTTTTAATTATCTAAACAAATTAAAATTGAATAAGTAAAAATTATTGAAATCAAATGGAGACTTAAAAAAAGAAACAATAACAAATATCGTGAGAATGTTCAAAAGCGGAAGCAATAAAGCTATATTGTTGTTCACTTCACCCTTTTTATTATTCGCCATTCTGCAGCTAAATTTGTAGCAGCAGAATGACAATAATAAAAGAGGGGTGAAGTGAACAATAATATAGATTTATTGCTTCCGCCTTCCTTGCTGTTTTGTGATTTGAAGTGAACATGTGTTATCCACATTTCAACCAATGACTTGTTGTTTATTGATTTTTATTATTGAAGGTTTCCCTCCTTCAACCAAGGCTCAGTATATCTTGAGAAGTGCTAAGAGATACTTGGACAAAGTGTATCCTGAGTTAACCCCAGTATTATATATTTATATACTTTTCGGAAAAGTGGCTTAGAACTAGGACTTTGAAAAGAAGTGCAAATGAAACAAGTGATGCTAACACTAATTGTGATACAAGTGTTGTAACAGCAAGTAAATCGGATACTATTAAAGAAGACGAAACAAGCAGTTCAAAGAAAAAATACTGTAGGAAATAGAACAGTTCATATTTGGAATTCGGTTTACTTGGTGTGGAGATGAAAGTGAACAGAAACCTCAATGTGTTTTGTGTTATGAAGTGTTGTCGAACAAGTGCATGAAACCTGCGAAACTCCGACAACACTTAGAAACTAAACATTGTGATGTGAAAAATAAGCCAATTGAATTTTTCAGTGACGCTTAGGGACATTAAATCATGGGAAAGATATAGTTTCAGCCATGGGTTCCATTAATAGTGGAAACATCCTATCTCTTAAGTTTGTGCATAGCGAAAACAAGGAAACCTCATTCTATTGGGGAAAATTTGCTACTTCCAGCTATAAAAGATGTGGTAAAAATGATGTTTGGCAACAAGTTACTAAAGGACGTTGATTTGATTCCTCTTTCAAATGACACTGTCGATCACAGAATTAATGATATGGCAGGTGACGTAGAATCTCAGTTAATTGAAAGAGTTAAGAGGAGCCTTTATTATGTGTTACAAATAGATGATACTGATGTTACAAGTGATGCACAGTTAATATGCTATGTAAGATATGCGCATGATAACAACATTCATGATGATATTGTTTTGTAGAACTTTGCCATCCTGAACAACTGGAGAAGAAATATTTCACACTCTCAATAATTACATAATACACAAAGGGATCCAGTGGGAAAAAATGTATAGGCTTCTGTTCGGATGGAGCTCGCATCCTTACAGGTAGGCATAGTGGGGGTTGTTTCTATGGTCAAGGAAGTAGCTCCGGATATGAATTGAGTACATGTTTTCATACATAGGGTAAGCGTTAGCTTCCAAAGGAATGCCACCAGAATTTAAAACTGTGCTATATAATGCTGTAAAGCTAGTTAATTTTATTAAAGCTCGACCATTAAATATTATTTTCAGTACTCTGTGATGAAATGGGCAGTGAATATATACAACTTTTGCTTCATTCTGAAATTCGCTGGCTTTCCAGGGGCAAAGTACTAACAAGGTTATTTCAATTAAGGCACGAAGTTTTATTATTTGTAAATGAACGTAATTCTGATTTTGCATCACTCCTTCTTGACGAAGCATGGTTATCAATACTATCCTATCTTTCAGAAATTTTTTTGAAATTAAATGAACTAAATCTCCCCCTTCAGGGAAATTTCTTGTTCTTGACGCCTACGACAAAATAAAGGCATTTGAGAAAAAACTGGTTTTATGGTTTAATTATGTAAAAGACAGACAATTTGTACCTTTTCCAACATTGGAATCATTTTTAGTGGAAAATGATATTTTTGTCAATTCTGAGTTTCTGGAAAGAGTTTGTGACCACCTCAAAAATCTGTAACGAAATTTTGAAATATATTTTCCCGAATAACTTTTATAAGAAATTTCTGTGGGTTCGCGATCCATTTCAGGCTTGCAGTCACGAGAACCAGTGCTGTAATGAGGACGTGGCAAAAGAGGCACCCACCACGGGCACAACTAGGTTTGGGGTGCAAAACGTAAAAAATAAAAATAAATTTAAAAGTCCGCTATTTTATATTGTATTTTTTAAATTTCGGCAATACGCCGCTTTAGACACAAATTCTGCAACACACTGCAACTCATTTTGATGGGGTTAATAGTAAGTATTTAACATATTGCATTTAGTAAAATTTAACTTATTACATTTAAAATTTTCAAAATTTTTGTCTTTTTTGGGTTGGGGGGGAGCAAGTTAGATACTTGTCACAGGTGCTTCATACCCTCGTTACTGTACTGATGAGAACGATATTTCATTATCGAAAAAAAAAAAAACTCAGTTAATTGAGCTTTCAAGTGACAGTGGACTTAAAATGCAATTCCGTGATCTTGGTATGACTCGATTTTGGATCTCGCCTTCAGTGATAAGTGAATTTCTCGAATTATCTGAAGAAGAATTGAAAATCGTCATGCAGTTCTCTACAACCTATCTTTGTAAGAAAGGATTTTCATCGCTCCTTCAAATAAAAACAAAATACAGAAATCGTCTTTGTGTGTGTGCCGATCTTCGACTGAATTTGATCAATATTGAGCCAGATATCCAGCAACTCTGCAAGGGCCGAGAAGCTCAAACATCTCATTAAAAGTAAGTACTAACAGAATTAGATCATATTATTTATTTGTTTAATAAAAATTAAAACTTCATTCAATGATGATACACTTTTAATCGTTTACTTCCAATTTAATTAATTATGTTTCCATATGTATTCAAAACATGCTTTTAGATTTATTATGATATAAATGGCACAGTTTTTCCCGATATGTTGATAATTCCTACTTAGGTTTTTAAAAAAATTACAAAAAGTCAAAATGACATATAGGGAAATAAATTAAAAACACTATGTTTATTTTTGAGGTAAAACTTTAATTCCAACATTCTAAAATGTATTTTTCTTGCTTTTCTGTTCACAAAATTGTCGATGACATTGTTGAAGTCTATTTCATCACTCAGTTGCTGTTTTATAGACAGTAAGGCAAGATTTCTTAAACGCCAAAAAAGTGCCGCCCAGGGCAAATGCCCTCCCCAGCTACGCCTCTGTAACTTAGTGGTCCATAGAATTGTTTTCAGCATTTTACTGTCCTTGGCCTTAGAAAGGTTGAGAAACGCTGGTGTAGATGATGAAAGTAGTTGCGGTTAGTGGAAATGGAGAGTTGTAGAGTAAGTACTGCCCCCTCGATGAGTCGTTGGACCCCCTGGAGGTGTTACGTAATAATAATAATTATTATTATTATTCCTTGCAGATTCCTCTGGATTCAGCATTACATGATGTATTCCCTCTTCTCCCAAGCAACCTATTCATTTGATTGATAGCTTAATATTTTCACTGTTTTTGCAAGAACTATGATGTCTGTGACAAATGCGAATAATGTAAAGAGTATATTATATTTTTTATAAATATCCAACAGGTATTCCAAAAATTACAGTGCCTTTAGCACATTTGACTTGTATTTGGCTTCTAGAGATTCTGTTTGCCTAACTGTGCTATCCAAAATTGTCCAACTGAAACATGCTGACAAATTTTAATAGACACTGTAAAGACCAAATTTCATTAAATTCTCGCTATCCAGTGTGGAATTATTATCACTCTGAATCATTTTCCAATAGAAATGATCAGATTATAACCAAAAAAAGAACTATATGGAGATTGTCTTGGATACCATTTATTTTTTTTTATTCTATTCAGCTAATACAGAATTCTGCAATATATAATTTTGACAAATTTCTTTTGTATCAGTGCAGATGGTATGATGAAATAAAAACTGGTATAGCTGAAAATTATGAGGATTCTACATACCAAATTTCAGTAAATGCCATCCCTCTCTAGCATTGTTGGAATAATATCACATTCATTTCTTAGTTGAAAATGATCTGGATTCAAATCTCATTGTGATGTCAGGGAACCCTTATAAAGGCTTTTTCACTTGGACGGTCTTCTTCAGACTTCATGGAGGTGTTTTGTAATAATAATATTAATTGCATCTCCCATTCACCTATTTGTATCTCATCACACAGCTAGGAAGAGTTGTGAATGGGTTGCGAGAGGCAGTTGTGAGTGCTTTGTTAGTGAATGAGTCCAAGGTAAGTATTGCAGGGGAAAATAGTCAGTATAAGTCTCCCAATGAATCTTTGACTCAATTGAGATACCCAAATTATCAAAAAAAAATTATCATCATCAGACTTTGGTGGAGTCAAGAGACTCGTCGCAGGAGATCCCACTCTCACATGCACAGTTCACCATCTTGATTTAAATGCATTCACTGTCTCTGCACTCGTCACACTCTCAGGCAATGCATTCCAATCACTCACTCACTCACTCCTCCATGCAAAAAATCTAATAAGTAACATGGATTTCCTAAAAACTAATTTTTATTAGGGTAGGATGGTGGTGGTAGCAGGGATAAATAATGGGCAATATCAGCTCACTGCATTTGTCATGTAGCTTTTTTTTAAGTTTTATGAGAGAATAGAAATCTTATTACTTCCATAAAACTCAATGACTCACCTTCAGTCTTATAAATTTTTCCTGACATTTGAATGGGATTCCATGTTCTCTTTCAACTGTATTATGAAGGTGTGCACACCCACACATATATAGAGCGGGAGAATTGAGACAGTCATGATTTCACTTTAAGGATGCAAATGAACCCCAAAAAATAGAGAAGTGTAGGAGACATTAAAAATTTAAATTTTCATTCAAATGAAGAAACATCAGTGCTAACATAAAAATTTTTCTTGGATACCTGAGTATCCTTGTGATAATATTAGTATAACCCATTATACAAGGTCTGCAGAAGAAAAACAAGTTTGCCTCCATGCTGATTCAGAGGAGCTATTTCTAGACTTTATCATAGCCAATTTCAAAGGTAATTTGATTTTTTTTTTTTACTCCCGAACGAAATGTGGCTTTTTAACACTGCGAAGCAGCAAAATCAACTGTAACACGAGCCTGTGTGCATGCATGCATGCAAGCACACACACAAAGATTAGGATCAGGAACATTGCCTTTCACCACATGATGCAGAAATATAGTGAAATGCAGAGATCATATAAGGCAGAGTCTGGCTGCCTACTATTTTCAAAAAATTAGGATTAAAAATGTCACTTACTTCCCTGTGGGAAATTCAAAGCTGGTAGAGGATTTATTTATTCATATATTTCTTTTATAACTACATTGAGTTGTTATGAAAATAAAATAATTTCATTCATGGATTTTTAATTAATTATCAGAGTTGTCTACTAATTTCCATTTCAATCAATAGATCTCTTTTTTAGTCATATATTATCCCATGTAAGAATTTTCTTCAAAAATGAATAAAATTCTTAGGTTTAATTGTTACAATCTTAAAATAATAAATAAATATATCTAATTCAATATCATTTCTTACTATACTTTCCTACAAATGATAATTTTCAATTTTTAATATATTTTGTAACAGTAACTAATTAGATCAAGTGTAACAAATACATAACACTTGATAACATTCTCCATAATATCTCATTCAGAAAAACTAGGAAATAACATTGAAATTGGTTGTATTTACTGGCTAAACTGAACACTAAAAAGACATTTTAAAAAACCTATATGTTGTTGAATTTATTTATAACTGTTTTAAGCATACCATCATCCATATTTTATGAAAAAAATCTTGGAAGTGTACATGCATGTGTGTGCATAGAAAACCAGGATATCTAGCTACTCATTAGAAACAATAAAAATAACTCACCTTAATATCTGGATAACACTCCAAATCATTTATCTCTGCAACTAATCTCATTGATGATTAGTTAATAACACAGCTGCTGGTTCATCATAATTATCAATATCATCAAATGCAGGTATGAGCAGTTTGGAGTAAGAGCCAGTGGCTAGATACTGTGAGAGTTACTACATACATACATATTATTATATGACATCTCCAAAGAGTCCAGGGAGGGCACATTACTTCATTGCAACTCACTGTCTTCCTTACTTAATCCTCCAACGACATGACACTACTACCATCAACACAAATTCCATCTTCTGCCCACCAACACTGATAGTATATTTTGTTTGTAAATTGTGTTTCTCCTCTTGGTCAAGTTGTTCATGTGCAGGATGAAAAACTCAGGTTTCCTCTGAGAAAAATCCCTGCTACCACCACCACCACCACCATATGAGATTGGCTTGAGGTAACTCACTTTAAAGATTCCTCTCATCAAGACAAGAACTGAACTTGGATCTTTTCCAATGAAAGGGTATCTGTGTACCATCATTCTTCCAACTGACTGTGCTACAGAATTCTATATATTAATAGGCAACCCCATATTCCATAGTACCTCTACAAGTTTCACTCTGACACAATTAGAGAATTGTGGCAATACTTGCATAACAGTGTACTCATAACATAGTTTGAGAAAAAGTGGGAAACCTCACATAATACGGTATTTTGAGACTTTTGTGTAGGGAAAATACTGCTATTATGTTGGATGTAATTTTACAGTATTTCCATTATTTTTTGTGGATCTCTGCTGACTCACTAGCCATTATTTATATATATATATATATATATATATATATAGAGAGAGAGAGAGAGAGAGAGAGAGAGAGATAAATAAAATGAACTTGGGTCTTTTCCATATATATATATATATATAGGGAAATCCCATTTTTTTTGTTGTTAAGAGATTCCCATGTTTGAGACCATTAAAATTGTGACTTTGAAGAGTGCAGTTTGTGACTTTTAAGAGTTTTGTAAGATTAGTTTGGCTTTTATTTGATTATGCATAAATTTTTCCTGGTATGTATCACTAAACTTTATCCTTAAGAACGATATTAGACTAATTTCTTTGTTGGGAATTAAATTCCAGCCCTAATTTATACCTAATGAAAGTATCACTCGAAAAAACTATTTCTATAAGCTCAGAGATACAAATTTTGGATTATCTTCAAAAAAGGTTGGCATCACATATCTGCAAAAGAGTTTAGATTTAAATCATATTACTTCAAGACCTTCAATTTCTGCAAATATGACAGTTGTCTCCGAGCACCAGTTCTACAACAGAGAAAATCCTCATTTGATTGTACTTAGTAGTGATGAAAAAGAAGAAAATTACATGAATATACATTATCTGACATATATGTATCCCAGTTTGTAAGGTGTTTGTTAGTTATTAATATTTTTAATAAAAATTATGTTTCCAATAGCCAAAAATAAAATGGTGTATTTTTGTTAGTATTTAAAATCAGAACCCCCCCCCTCCCCTCCCCAGTTTTTGTACTTGGATATTTCATATAAAATAGTTTCACACTACATGAGATTTTATAGGAACCTAATAACCGTGTTATAGTGTTATATGGGGGTCACCTGTATGTATATATACACACACACACACACATAGTATCTAGGAGACCTATGAAAACCTTCAGAGATTAAATCCTTGAGTAATTTTATAGGGAAGATTTCTAACTAGAATGGAGATATAACAGTTGTAAGAATAAACTAAAATATCACATTAAATGCTTATTTTAGAATTAAGAGTCACAAAATATTTTATTATTTACTTTAAATGTTTGAAAATCAATTATTTTAAGAAATGAAAATCAATAAATATCTCCATCCATTTCATTCACACACACTGTGTGTGTACATATATACACACATACTTACTCAAATACATATATATAGTAGACATTTTGAGTATATTTGTATATAGATGTTTAATAGAGATGTGCATTAGACATAGCATAATGTTTTAAATAACTACTTCACAAATGTAACAGAAAACTAAATAGAAGTTATTACTCCTGTATATTTTACTCGATGTCATGAGCTTCATTCAATGAGAAGGTAGAAGAACTGGTAACAACATTTAAAATATGAATACAAGAACGAGTCACACAGCATGCATATAATATGTCTTGCTCTACAGCTATAGAATAAGAGGAAAGACTATTAGCGTTCTGAGAAGCAGGTATAGATGTATAATTAATTGATAAATTTTCAAAAATTATAAACAATTAATGGCAATCTGTAAGCCTATCTCTAAGTTTTGGGAAGTGATATTAGAGCACCAAGAGCTGAGTCCTATGGCATCTCAACAGCTGAATTCTCCTGTGCTCAAAGCACCAGACTCATATATATATATATATATATATATATATATATATATATATATCCCCATTCACTTCAATTTATTCAGTTCCTTAATGGAATCCTGTTGAATGCCTTTGCAAAGTCCAGCCATTTCACTAAGTAGCCATTTTCTTTATTCAACTCAACTTTCAGCCCAAAAAAAAAGAGTAAGTAAATCAATAACCCACCATGCTCAAAACCATTCTCCATAAAGCATCATACTTGTGTACACCCAGTCCTGAATTTCATCTTTTGCCAACTTCTCCAATACATTAACCACCACTCCCAAGACAATGATCGGCCAATGACAAAGATATGAATAAAGATCTCTGCGTGTTATCCAACTGAACTAAGCAGGATACAGCGGTAAGTATACAAAGAAAACCGGAGATAACTTGTTATATCTGTATACAATTGTGAGGAGAATATATTAAGAACAAAGGGATGAGTTCATTGCCTTGGTAAATTTGTTGCGGCCTCAGATTGTGGGCATTAGGCTTTCAGAGGTGTTGAGTTGAGTGTGAAAGTTAAAGTGCATTTTAAGAGAGGATGTGCTGCTAATGATATTGGAAGATTTTAATCCAGTAAGGATTGAAAGCTATGAATGCAATGCAATGATAGTAACAATATTCCATGTAGTAGCAATTTTCAAGCTATCTAGTGTGAGGTGAAGTCCTAAACAAGATGAAACACATGGTGGGATGTTGTTGTAAACCTAGTGGATCAATTGCTGGTGAAGATGAAACGCATTGCCAAATTAGCCTTGATAGGCATCAAACGAATAATCATCATAGGATACTTTAATTATCCAAAATGGCAAACTTTAGTGAAAGAAGGTGAATTTATTGAGCTGTTACAAGAGAACTTCCTCAAGCAGCATATGACAGATGGAACTTGAAGTAGGACCTGATTATAGTACTGGGGGTGGTGTGGGGGATTCAGGTAAAAACATGACTGTTCTGCCACTAATTGGTGACCAGAGAGGTGGCAAAGTACTCAGAAAGAGTTACATGCTGAATTACAAAGCAGGAAATTATGACCAACTGAGGAGAACATTAGGCTCAGTCTAATGGTATCAACTGCTAGATAGGAAGGGTATCAACAGTGCAAGAGCTTTTGTTTTTAAAAAACAATGCAATATTGGAATGCATTCCTAGAGTATGAAGAATAAATAGGAACAGTGTGAAATGGATATGCAATCTTATTTAGTAAGAGATTTTCAAGAAAAAGATGATGTGGAGAGAATAACGATGTGTATAAGGATGATGTCAATTATGAAAAATTACAAAACTCAGGCATGAAATGATATAAGTATTGTACACAAAGCTGTCTGAATATGTAAAGAAACTGCATACCAAGGACAACCCAAAAGAATTCTGTTGTTATGCTGTAAGTAAAAGAAAGATTGTGAAAGAATAATTCTACTGAATAAATGCAGATAGTATGTGGGTGGAAGATGATGCAGAAGAGATTGTTCAGATAATGGGTGTCCATTTTGTTAAGGGCTAGCAATGCTGGAGTTAAATGATACAGAACTCTATGATATATCTACAATCAACTAAAAACTGATTCCTGAGATACATCACTGGTTACCCTAATTTCAGACCCCCAACTTCCAATACACACTAATAAATGATATGGATCAGGTGCATGAGGAAGAGGTACTCCAGTTGTTGCATAAACTAATTAAGAATTTAAATATAGGGATTTATAGGATTTCAGCACAGATGCTAAGGGAAGAATGTTCAGCAAAAGACTAATGTCCTGTATATTTTACTCAATATGTTTGTATCTATCCTCTTATTTCTGGAGTTGTAGTGAAAATATTGAAAAAGGTGATTGAAATTAGACAAAGGGAAATGGACACAGCATGATATTACTGGACTTGGCTGCTTTTGACAGTATGGAAGGCTGTTGCACAAAATGAAGGATAATGGATTGTATTATAAACTATTAGTTTAGATAAGAAGATGGCTGAATGACAAGCATCAAAAGGTGATGTATTGGAGGGGGGGGGGGGTTCTGAAATTAGGGTAACTAGTGATGTATCTCAGGAATCAGTTATTAGTTTATTGTTATTTAATCAGTATATTAATGAAATTGGGATGGATTTGACAAGAGACATATAGCTATTTATTGATGATGCAAAGATAGACAGATTAATTAGGAATATAGCACTTACATAATGAATAGAACAGGCTGGAATTGTGGGCAAGCAAAAACCAGTTCAATGCATGTTTCTGTGATGAGATCTCCAATGGCATATCATATTCAGAGGGTTCTTCAAGAAGAAAATTATTAAACTGGGAATGATCTGGGAGTTTTGATATATAGGAAGCTGAAATTCAAGATCCATATAGCAAAGACTGCAAATACAACCCAGAGGATAATAGCAATGCAGAAACAAACATTCAACTATAAGGATAAGGGAGTCATTTTATTATTACTATACAGGTATCTATGGAGTCAGAAGACTCATTGTGAGAGACCAACACTAACTATTACTCACATAATACTAATCACAGCTTTCAAATTGATTCATTGTCAGGACATTACTACCTTTAGCATTCCATCCATCACTCAATCTTGTTGACAAGCTTAGGTGTGGGGATTATAAAATATATCTGGAATACATTTTATATCTGAAAAGACTGCCAAAGTACTAATAAAATATATTCTTCCCACCACATTCAAACCACATGTTAAATTAGCAACTCTGACTGCTCTCCTAAGGGCAAACTCCATTATCTAACACATTCTAGGGTGTATGAAGTTCCCTGCAACTTGGCATACTATGGATAGGCATCTGTTGACATGTGCCTCGGAGAACATAAGAAATACATTGCAATTATTATTATGGTGAGTCAGGACTAGAAGACCATGCTTTGGATATCCCTTCACACATGATGAGATGGAAGAAAACCAGTGTGCTATACAGAAGTTGTTACAGGTCAGAGAGACTATTTTTTTAAGAGTTCAGCAATGGCTCAGTCAATAGAGCATTAGGCTTTTAACCTAAGGTCCAGGGCTCAAGTCCCTGTTCGGGCATTTGATTTTTGCCAGCCTGGTTGGCCGAGCGGTTAGCATATCCACTCTCCAGCCAAAAGGCTGCGGGTTCAAATCCCGCTGTGGGCATGGTTGTTTGATTGTCTGTGGAAATACTAGTAGTTGTAGATGATGCAGTTCGCTGTTGTTGGTCGATTGAATGGTGTTGATGGAGAGTTGTAGAGTAGGTGCCCTCCCTCGATGAGTCTTTGGACTCCCTGAAGGTGTTAATAATAATAATTGTACTGACCTGAACAGTATGGCTGTATTAATATGCCAAAAATTTGGGAGACAGTCATCTTAAGATTAAATTTTACACAGCTGTAATAACTTCTTTTATACAACATTAGAGGGTGCTAAATTATGACTTGGTCTTTTGTCCATTAGAAAATTGGCATGAATCCAGTTTCTTTAATGTAGTATGTATACAGATATACATATATTTCTCAAGATGACTTGAATGTAAAGGTTGAAATGTATAATTTTTTAATGTTATTAAACTTTTTGTTTTTATTTCAGATAGCAGTCACATCCATAAATCTAATATAATGAATTTCTTCCCTTTCTCTGTAAAATAGTTCAGATGGTAGCTAGGATTCATTAATCTGGTAGATTCATGTTTTCATATTTACAATAATATTCATTATTTTATTTTACACCTGATACCACTTTCATGTTCTTTTTAACATTTCACTATTTTTTTTTACTTAGCTATGATGTGATGGTGTTACATTTACAGTATATTCTGTATACATTATTTTAAACCAAGAACAAATATGCCACAGTAAAAAATTCATATTTATTAAACACAAATATTTCATTTTATGTATTGTAAAGTATCAATACATCAGTAAATAATAATAATAGAAATCTGAATACAGAAGAATAGAAAATGTGCATATTACACCAGTATTCTTCTATGCATGCAGTGTATACACCTGAGTATGCTATTTTTAAACCAACATATGCTACAGTAAAAAATTAATATCTGTTAAATATTAATATTTTGTTTTATGTATAATAAAATATTATCAGTGAAGAATAATAACAAAAATGTGAATACAAAAGAAAATGTGTGCATTAAACTAGTATATACTAAACATATGGTCACATAGTGGCTATGATAAAACGTTTATATTTAAAAAAAAAAAGTGAATGCAATTGAGGATAAGATTTTCCCAAATATTTGGAAGAGAAAAGCAGTCATTATGATTTAAATCAGGATAACAGAATAATGCTTCAGCACATTTTTTGAATAAATTCTCAAATTTAAACACCATATAGTTATATTATCCCATTGGATCAAGTGGCTAGTGTTTCAATATCAGATTGGGTCAAACCAGATTTAAAAGGCTGGATAAGCTGGGCATTGCTGAAACACCAGTAGCAGCAAACAGTTCATGTTTTGGAAGAAGAGAGGTTGCAGATTTTAGTTGATGAGTTTTGAAGGTGATGGAGTTGGAATTTCTTCAAAAATCTTTGCTACTCATTCAGAAATACTTTTAATATAAGAAAAAGGAGTTCTGCAGACTTATTTTTCTCTTGGAGGAAGTTGAGGGAAACTGTTAATGATTTTGCATGTAATTCTTGGGGTGAAACCATTTAATAGGACAATTTTTTTTTTTATTATTATTATCCAGGCCTCCATGGATAATAATAATCAAAAGACTCATTGTGGGAGGTCATTTTTAGGAAATACAGTCTATCGTACCACTCTCCTTGAACCCATTAACCGTCCCCATTCCAACCACTCTCTCAGGCAATGCATTCCAAGGTTCAACCACCCTCCATGCAAAAGAAACCACTCCTCACCCTCTTGCATACAGCCTCCTTTTGTAACTTCCAGGGATGGCCCCTTGTCATCGCTCCTTCCTGCTGTTCCACCAAGTGAAAGAACTCTCCAATGTTTACCTTGTAACTACCTCTTAACAGTTTAAAAGTCTCAATCATATCACCTCTCCTTCTATCCACCAAACTCTGCGGTCCACATTCTCTCAGTCGATCCTCATAACTCATATTGTACAGTCCTGAAACCATCTTTGTTATCCGCCTCTGTACTCTTTCCACAGTCAATTTATCCCCTTCAAATCCTGGGGACCAAATCTGAGAACAATAGTCTAAGTGTGGTCTGATCAGGGCCTTATACAACGGAATGATAACTCTTTTATCTCTGCAGGTCAGCGTCCTTCTCAGTATTGCAGCAATCCTCTGAGTTACCCTCACCACCTTTGCAATATGCTCCTGCTTGATGGTTTCATTTTTGTTGAAGAAATACTTCTGAAGAGTAAATTTTATGTACACTAGATACCAAGGATTTTATAATTCCATATAAAATCTGAGATGGATGCTGTACAGATGAAACAGGAATACAGCAAATCATAAAAGTTAATTTACAGTAGATGGAAACTGAAAGCAATCTATCAGGTTCACGCATGATGTGTTCATTTAGAAAAAATATACCTCCTGATTATTCCATTCTTTCTCTGAAGTAAATTTGTTTCAAGGATGCAAATTATTCATTTTATGTAGAAAGGAAAGAAACAGAGCTCTGATCCTCTGTCATTCTAAACAGCAAAAACATCATCTGCATAGCATAGCCAAAGAGAAGGTTTAGGATCAAGAGTTAAGTTCCTTTCTTCAAGGCGTTTCAAATAAAAATGAGCCAAATTTGGTGATCAAGGCAAACCTGTTGTTTTACCTGTTTGTAAGATTTATCTTTCCAGATGAAATATCCAGAGGTGATCATAAATTTGAATAAGTCTATAATATCTGATGGAAATCTTTGGGGCAGAAATTCTAATGTCTTAGTATGAGAAACATTTGTGAAAAAGGAAACAATGTCAAAACTCAATATAACATCTGAAGATTCAAGTCTTCATATTCATAGATTCAAAAATTCCTAGCTTGCCCTATGGCAAGAATTGATATTTAAACTGGGATAGATAACAGATTAGCACTATGAATAGAAGACTGGCTGCCTGATAGGTATCTGCAAATTGTATATGGAGGAACAGAATCCCAGAAGAGGACAGTCAGTAGAAGTATGCCTCAAGTTTGTTTTGGGACACTTATTGTTCATCTTATATGTTAATGCTACTAGCAGTGATTTAAATGGAAATATGCAGTTGTTTGCTGATGTCGCAAATTTTGGGAGGAGAGTGAGGAGGGAAATAGATGTTGTGGCTCTCTTGAAGATTTCATCAGGCTGGCTGTGTGTCAGAATGAGTGGTGCTACTAATACAGTTTTTATGAAGTATTTTTGGAAGGCAAGGATGGAATGCTGTGTATACAATCAGTGGAGATGTAGAAAGGAGGTGGTAGAGAAAGGAACCCAGAAGGGATATTGGACAAGAACCTGAAATTTAGGAGCGATATTGCTAGAATTTGAAAACAGTGCAATGGATTATGGCAGTGATGAGGAGGACACTGGCATGTACAAGTAAGGAAGCTATAGTTCCACTTTACAAGAGCTTAATTAGAATGCACATGGACTACTAGAAAATTTAGTCAACTTGCTTCAGAGGAGATTAAGAGATTTTGTGTTCAGAGAAAAGTAATTAACTGAGAGTCTGGAGTCTACTATTTTGGATATGTAGACAAATCCAAAATTTGGATATGTATTTAAGAAAATGCCATCTACAGAGTCTGATGGCCAGGAAGAAGATCAGTGGATTATTTGATTGAGACATGTTAGTTGGTGAAGGGTTATATAGCATATATTAATGTACAAAAGACATTTTTTGTAGAGTGAAAGGAGATAGTAGTACAACAAGAAGCCATCCTTGGAATTTGTGTAAGGAGGGTATGGTTTTTAGCTCAAGAAATGGAAGATAAGTGAAATACTTTGCCTGAGAATGCAATGCATATGGAAATAGTGAATGATTTTAAGGACTGGTTTGATTAGTATTTTCTTTGATAGTGAAGATCTCACATCTGAATACATGTAGGGCCTAGTTATAATAATAATATTAGATACTATGTAAATTACTGTCATAATCACAACTGTGTAAGTTGTGATTATGAAAGGATAACACTGGAGATTGTGATGGTTGCTCAGTGACCACTGCAGAGAACATAATTTAATTATTTAATGATACTTGCCAATATATTTAATATTGATATGGCTGGTGCTGCAATATCCAAAAGGCATGGAAATACTACTTGAACTGAAAGTCAATAGATCAGAACAAAAGAGTCAATGCAGAGGAGTTCACTTTGTCATAAACTTTAATGGGAGTCTCACAACAGAGAGGATACCACAGACGTGGAAAGAGGACAGAATAGTGCCATTATAGAAAAGGGAGTTAAAATTTTAGAAAGATTCATTACAAACACAGCATGGTATTTGATTGATGAGCATTCTCAGATGGCAGAACTGATTACTAAAAGGTAGGTCCTGCATTAGCAGTCTGCTTGCATTTTATAAAAATACAATCCCTGGCAAAACGTATCTGATCAATGTTGTTTATCACTGCAACGACTGCAATATACCCCGTATATTTCTTGAAAAGTTTAACATACGAATGTTTTAGCATACAAGAAATGAAATAGCTCACTTTAAAGTATAAAAAGAAAAGAAAATATATGTACAATTCAAAGATTTAAAGGTTAATTTAAAGAAAATAAATTATCTGTGTTAGAAAAAAAGTATTCAATTAAGCTAACAGTTGGAAAAAAAGTAAGTGATAACTGAGGAAACAGCCACTTATCACTCCCCGATTGTCTACGATTGTCTGTGCATACATAAAGCATAGAGAAAAACGTTTATAAGGAGCAGAATCATGGTTGCGAAATCTGAATTCTTTCCATAATGTTAAGCGATGGCTCCTGTGAAAGAACATTCCAGTGATTTTAAAAAACAGAATGATTGAATATCTGAAAGACAGAATGTCTCAAAGACAAGTAGCTAGATTACTAAAATGTGTTCAATATGCTAAAGTACTGTATGCTACATTTGGAAAAATTATCGCTTGACTAATAGTATAAACAACATACCTCTAAGTGGACGTCCATGTGCCACCTCATGCAGACAGGACAGAAAACTGGCTGAACTTGCAAACCATGCACTGTTCAACATCCAAACAACTTAATGCTGCATGATCGAACTACAGAGTGAAGGTAAGTGACTGCACAGCACGAAATCAGCTGAATGGTCAAGGATTTCACTTTTGCAGAGCAAAAACAAAACCTTTTTTGACAATGCAACACAAAAAAATGCATTTCCAATGGTGTAAAAATCATGTCAATTGGATATTTGATGATTGAAAAAAGTAATTTTCAGTGATGAATCTCAAATGAATGCATTAATATCAAGGCTAAATTTTCACCCTCATTTACCATTTGGGATTGCAAATGGTAAATATCACAAGGTGTTGGAAAACTATATACTGCATTATGTGCAGTCAACTCCGAAGTCTATGAAGAAACTTTTGAGCATTTTTTGGTTCCTAGTATCGAAAAATGGTTCCAGGATTTCTGTGACTTAATTTTTCAAGATGATAATGCATCTTGTCACTGCAACAGACTAATTAAGAACTATATGCAAAACAAAATATGATTAGTTGTGTGTATGAGAGTGGGACCGCCTGCAATGAGTCTCTTGACTCCATGGAGTTTTGATGCTAATAATTATGATCACTTTGCATGTGCCAAACTAATTTACTTAAACATTTCCTGCTCATTACCATCTATATTCCCAGGTCTAGAGTAACATCCCACTAAATATCTTGTCTTATAAACATCTATCTCACACCATATACTCTCAGAGTCATTAGTGTCATTTCCCTCTGATTCTCTATCATGGGAGGGAACAATTCATCTCTTATCATGAGTAACACTCCACCACATTTACCCTCCTAATCTTGCTGAAATATGCTATGCCTTCAATTTCTATCCCTGTTAGAACATCCTCCTCAATTAACCAAGTTTCACTGATAGTAATAATCTTTGGAGAGACTGGGTATGCTACAATACTACAAACTTATTTCCTTTATTCCTAATGCTCCTATCATTTGTATACAGAAAAACTAGTGCATTGCCAGTATTCTTATAACCATTATTACTCCTCTCATACTCCATGTGACTTTGCAATATAGTGCACACCCTCTCATTTCTCAAGCCACTATACTCACAAGGCCATCCTTTGCAATTCTAGTTTCCCTGAACTGACACACTCACTTGCATAGAAAACAACAATCTCTACAAATGCCTGTGTCCTTCTGCATTCAAATGTAATCCATCTCTTGCATCCAGCTCTCTAGTATCCTCAAATGTACTCAACACATCCACATATTCCCAACCTCTCTTCCTACACATTCTATCATCTCATTTGTTACCACCGTTCTTCTATAATCCGTATTATCATATCCAGCCAACATGCTCACTATCTTCCTTCTGTCAATTTCTGATGCACTATCCCTAACATCAATCAGTCTCTTGCTACACAATTCATACTATCTCTCAGATCATTTGCACCAACAATTACGATCATCTCCTCTACATTTCCACTTCTCTTCATTGCCATTGCCACACTCTCTATTGTTTCATCTGGCAAGCACTCCTCTGCACACCTTGAATCATGAAATATCCATGCATGACATGTTGGACAGATTAATTCATCCTTCTCTTACTGGCATCCCTGACTCTTTGTACTTCCAATCTCTCCTTTCTCTTCCACTTTCCCTCCCACCTCTCATCTCTCTATCCCTTGCTTCCAAACCCTCTCTTTCTCCAATTTCCTCTCTTCCATTCTCTCGCCTTCCTCTCTCCCTTGTCTTCTCATAATAGCCAACCTCTCCACAGCCTCCTAATCTCTTCGTTCACCACCTCCCCTGAACTCTGTCTTTATTCCTTCTATCTACTTTCTCAGCAGTTCTATTTCTCTCTCTACACATCCTACTTTCAACTGACATTCACACACACACACACACACACACACAATCATGGCCATCAGACAAACCATCTCCTTCAGCCATACTGCCCAAAGTCAAATTCATATGTTCATCTTTCACATTCTCTTCACCCTCCAACACACTACTGACATCCATAAATTGGCAGTCACCAGTTTCCAAAGCACTATCTCTGCTGCTGCTAAATCCAGAGACTGAAATACTTGTCTCTCAGAACTTCCACTGCCTACATTTTCATGTACACATGAAAATGTAGGCAGTGCAAGCTACAAAATCATCAACTATGCTATGAATTTCATAGTCTTTATATGGTAGTAGGCTAGGCTAACAGGTGAGAACTGGCAGCCACCGTGTTCAATACGATTGATACAACTGGGTACAGTATAGTACAAAGAAAAGAATATCATAAAAACCACACCAGTCACAAAAAACAATACCTCCCATGCACTATCAACTATAGTGCATGAGAGGTATTGTTGTTACTTGCACAGTCCAATAGTGCAAACTTAAGAACCATAAAATCTTTCTTTAGTACTAATACTTATCTTTTTTTTTTTTAGCAGCTCACATCAACCAACTGCATATGCCTTCTGCACTAGTGCTATGTACGTATAAGAAGAGAGAAGTAGGAGGCATGTAGAATGTTATCTATTTTGCAAGAGCTGTAGCCATTGGCCAAAAGTGTGCAGCAAAGATAGTCGAGTTCTATGGAAAGGGCTGCATGATTAGGAGAAATAATCTATGAAAGAAATAGCCTAGATGAAAGAGCTCTATAAGTTGCTGTTTTGAGGATTCTATACTTTTGGACTGCTTGACGATTATGTGATCATCTATGTAGATATCTTCCAGCGTGCACACGTGTGTGTGTGTGTGTGTGCATTCAATAAAGAAAAAGATAATAAACCATCTGAAAGGCGAGTGACTAATATGCCACGAAAAGCAAAGTTATTTGATTCGTTTTCTGATGTGAAGTGAATTTTGGGATATTGGCTGTTAAGTTACAAAGGAATCCAAAGTGTCTTTCCCACAGGGGCAAATAGCAAAGTTATCATCAACGTAGCTCAGCCAGACTAAAGGTTTGAGAGTAGCTGTGGTAAGCTACTTTGTTGTCAAAATGTTTCCTATAAAACTTTGTCAAATGGGCAGGGGAGAGGGAGGAACCCATTGCAATACCATTAATTTGTAGATTTTTCCTTGACAAGTAAAATGCATACACATTAAATTTGAATAATTCAAAGATATCAGAGGGAGAAGTTAGACTTTATTAAATCTAGATTATCTGTTAGTGGTATGTTAGTAAATAAGTGATATCAAAATTAACCATTATGTCTAAATTTTTAAAGATATGATTTTTTACTAGTAATTTGAAATAGATAAAAGTTTTAATAAAAGTAGAGAAGTTACCAGCAGTTCGGTTGGGGGGGGGGGGGCAAGTGACAGCTAACTATTGGGCAAGTTTATAAGTGGAACTGTCTATACTACAACTGGAGTGTATGGGAGGTATTGCTGTTACTTGCACAACACTCACCAAATTAACACCATAGCTATTCACTGAACTGAACTGTTCAATGTTTTAAAACCAGAACTGTGACCCACCATACATCACTCCTCCCAAGTGTCAGTGAAAATCAAAGTAAAATATTTTATTTTGATTTTTTATTTTATTTATTATTTTTATTTTACTCATTTACCTTTTATTTATTTGTTTATTTTTATATGTACTGTTCATTGTTCGATTTCACTGAATGAAAAGAAAGGAATTCTTGAAGTACATAAATCCTGTATAATGTTATCAATGTTAATATCAGTGCAGAATAGATAGCAAGTATTTGAGATACTTGTTATATACTTCTCTTAGCAAAAAAACCACTGAGTGCATAACAATCTTAAATTAATTCCAATGTTGTAAGATTTAGTGTCTCATCAATTTGTGCTCAACTGTTGGGTTTGCTATCTTGAGCTAAGTATTCCTCAAAAAGTGAATGATATTTAGATATTACAGCTGTGGCATATATTACATTAAAAAAAAATCATAAAGCTGATTTAATGCCATGCAGTTACACAGAAGACTTAGTAATAAAATGATGGAAAAAAAAACCACAACAGTTTCATTTCTTCATTACAGAAACAGAGGTTGGAATAGCATATGAAGTGCAGCAGAGACTATTGTAAATTAGATAATGGCTTACAAATTAAGAATTTTAACTGTTTAATTAAAATTATAAAACTGAAAACATTTAACCTAAATACCTGGAAAGATAATAAACATAAAAATAATATAAGTAATGATGCACATTGAGGTAAAATGCCACTCCTCAAGTGACAAAAAAGCAAGGATGCTGAACCTGCATACAAGCAAAGATTGGTAACAATACCGCTTCCCCAATTAAAAAAAAAATATCCCTAAATATGCTTTTGAGTATAAATTAATTAATCCTATTACTTCACATATTCAAAATAACTTGAATACATGCAGCATGGAGACATTTTTATTTTGCCAAAAAATTTACAAAAATTATTATTTTATGTAAAAAATTACCAAAATACTGAATATAAAGATAAAGTTAAAAAAAAAAACTGTTTTGATTTTTCAAAAATGTGTGATGAATTTCGATGTAGAGCATGAATAAATATAAAATGAATGTATCAGTTATAAAATAAATGTTATATGAAAGGTAATATCTAGATTACATTTATAGAACTTCCAGTATTGTGAAATTCTGAATATAATAGAAATTAGTAAATGTTAGAACTGCTAGTACTATATTTCCTTAATAGATAAAGATATATGATGAAATGCTATTATATAACTATCAGTATGATAATAAAAAATGTACTTCTTATATAAACTATGTTAATTTTTTCATTTTTATTTATTATACCAATATCTTTTTGGCCTAAATGAGAAAATCGTGTACTTTCTGAGTAGGCAAATGTTGAAAATTTTCAAATATTCCAGCTTCCAATTTTTTTTTTTTTTAATACTGTCAAGACCTTTCATAGACTATGTAAGCATCTTATCAAACACAACACAAACAGGCAGGAAGCAGAAATAAACCATAACTTAGCTGTATAAACTAACTCAAGAACAAACAGTACACATGAAAATGAGTTACAATATCATCATTGGGGTATTCTTAATTCTACCAGCCAGTGTTTAGTGGAGCCACAATAAAATGACACAACTGAAACATATTTTACACAGAAAACCTATCATAACCTCTCCTTAAACTCAAAACTAATTCTGGCAATCCATTCTGCTCATTCACCTAGATTACTAGATTTTTTACATTTTTCATGAAAAAAATCTAGTCAAGCAAATCATACTCTTACACAACTTCCACAGATGACCCCTAGTTCTCTATTTGTCATATGATGAACATTTTCCTTTGCATTAATTTTATAAAACCCCTTTACTATCTTATAAGTTTCTATCATGTCACCTCTTTTTCACCTACCAACTAAACTTTGCAACCTACACACCTTTAACCTATTCTCATAGGGAGCATTCCACAGACCTGTCACAAGCTTAGTCACTCATCTCTGAATCTTCTCTACCACCTCCTGATCCCCAAGAAACCTAGGTGACCAAATCTGTGCATGGTAGTCAAGATGTGACTGAATGATAGCCTTATAGACAGAGATAATAACTTCCTTACCTTTACTTGTTTTTCAACATTTAAGTAATTCCTTGAGCTATTTTACCAAATTTTGCAATATGTCTTCTGAAACTTCAAGTTTTTTACCACCATGTCAAGTCCCTAGCCTCATCAATTTCCTGCAATCCAATACCATCAATGATGCACCATATGCAATCTTTTCAACCCGAAGTGCATAACCTTACATTTTGCAACATTAAATTGACAATCATTATCCTTTCCCCACAATGCCAATTTATTTAAATTATTCTGCAAGATATCTGCATCACATTTATCAACTATTGCCCACCCCAGTTTTGCATTATTAGCAAACAACTGCATACCCCCCCATATCATTGATATTTGATATATGCAAATTAAGGAGTAGTGACCTTATTACAGAATCCCATGGTACTCTATTAGTCACCCTCATTCTCCTGGATTCCACTCCACTCCACCTGTGTCTGTCAGCCATGCTCCTATTCATGCTACTAGCTTCATATCCAATCCCATTTGCTCCAACTTTTGTAATAGTTTTCTGTTTGGCATTCTGTCAAATGCCTTTGTAAAGTCCAGCAATATTATGGTTTAGCCATTTCCTTTATCCAAATCCACTGTCACTTTATTATAAAATGTGGATAAATTACTAAGACAGACCTACCCTTTACAAAGCTGTGCTTCTCACTAAAGAGTATTGCATCCTTATCCAGCCACTGTTGGATTTTATCTTTAACCAACTTTTCCATTACGTTAACAACCACTCCTGATATATTAATTTATCTGTAGTTTGCTACCTCTGTCTTGGAGCCATCTTTATGCAATGGAACTATCTTGCCCTTTTTCCACTCCCCTAAAACCTTGCCAGAGCTGAGACTTGGATTGAACATCTTCATCAGTGCAATGTCAATGCACTCCTGCACATTCACATTGTACATTCTCTTGCACATTCACATAGTACATGCCATCCAGGCCCACTACTGTAATCAAACTGATATTTTTCAATATGAACACCTCTTGTTCATCTACCTCAATTTTTATATGCATCACCATCACATCAGCAATGGCAAGATCTCTACCTTTTGCAAAATTATCACTCACCAACTCAACTATTTCTTTTGCCTCTGTCACCTTTCTACCGTCAGCAGTGTTTACAGTCATCCTACAATAGTAATTTTTCCTCTTACTTGCTACATAATGAAAAACTCTAGATTTATTTTCACCTGTTTAGCTAATTTTCTCTCATAATCTAATTTGACTTATCTTACCATACTAGTTACCTTTCTTGCTTACACTTTGCAATGCTCATAAGTATTAATATGATGATCACCTTTTTCTTTATATATTTCTTCTATAGTGTTTTCTTTTTTTTGCAGCTCTTGCTTTATATCTCTACTCATCCACTTAATCCCTGACTCAGTATATCCTCCTGATCTTGGGTTATACAGTCTGATACTGCTTCTCTCAAACAATCTCTGCCCACTTCCCATGAACTACTGACATTCTTTCCTAGTAATTTTTCAAGCCATGGGACTGCTCTAAGTTTCCTCCTAACTCTGTCATCATTACCAACTTTATAGTTCTACATGAACTCTTTCTTGACAGAGAATTTATACCTTGGTTATGGATCTTCTTATGCTGTTATCAGATCCAATACTTGGAAACCCCTGGTCTCCTATATAACATGCTGTTTCAGGTAATTATCCTTTAGCAACTATAAATTCCACTTCCATCTTGCCATGTCCCCTTTCTTCCCTCCAGTATATGCCCCCCATATTCGAACTCCTATAATAATTGCTCGGCTTTCACTCATTGCGCTAATCTGTTGATGCATGGCATCAACATCTTCCTGTGGATCCCCTGGCTTATAGCAGTGACCAACAATATATTTCATCCTATTGGCCTCAATCTCACACCAGACCATCAAATGAACCATCTACTCCAGAACTAAAATCTTCTTTAACTCCTAATTTTTCTGTTTGTAGTTCTTCAGTTACCATCATATAATATAATCATATAATACCCCACCTCCTGTCCTTTTTACTCTATCCTCCGTAAAAATACAATACACTTTACATTCTATCCCTGTAATTATATCATTTTCTGTAAGCCAGGTCTCACTGATGCTTATAATTTTTGGTAGAGCTGATCAGCTGAGCTAAAAACTCCTCTCACTTATTCCTGATGCTTCTGGCATTCAGGTACATGCATTTCTACATCCCCTTGTACCCAAAATTACCCTTGTGTGATGTCATTACCAACCGATTTAAATCAGAAACCTGTGAAAGCACATTCAGAATTACATAATCACTTCTGTACACATGGTCATTTATCCGGGATGGCCAGACACATGCTTGATTGCATCTGCCCTAATATTTCTAGTTTCTATGGTTTTTGCACTTTCGAACTCTCACTAAAGAAAACCTTCTCCAAACATCTAACTTCAAAACCATTTAAATGTAGTTCATCAGGCATATATGTCCTTTTGTTCATGAAATTTGCTCCACATATCTATGAACTGCACACCTGCTTCCTCCTGCACAATCTTCTCATTACTCATTAGCAATTATGACCCTTCTTCCTAACTCAGTCCTATCATAACAGGGCAGTAGACTCACAATCTTTACTTCTTACTCTTCATTTTTGCTTCTTTCAATAACTCTTTCATATCTTGCATATTTCTCCCCTTTCAAATCATTTATTCTTGCCTTCACAATCATCTCTTTCACTTCTCATTTCTGCAAAGTAACATTTCACTAACGTCCTTGATCTTCATACATGGGAAACATGCTTTTGTCTCTTTCTCATTAAGTATACCTCTTATCATCAAATCCCCATACAATACATTATCTTTATTTCCAGTTTCTTGCACTTTCATACTTTCCCCATTCACTTTTTCTTTCACTTTCCTGCCTGCTGTATTACATAACAATCGATTTGGCAGTAACTCTACTTCACATTTTGAATAGATAAATAATAATTCAGCCATAAAGTATGGTTTGGAAAGATGAGGAGACACAATTATAAAAGGATATTTCATTTAGTTTGTGACCTGAAGCACAAGCTTAAGATCAAATTGAATGTCATCAAAGACAGAAATGGAGCAGTACTAACAGAAGAACCGGAAATCAAAAACAGATGAAAAGAATACTGTGAGGAACTGTACAATGGATAAAAAAAAATTTGGAGAAGCCCTCTCACCAGGAAAATTTCAATTTGGAATCTCCTCCACTTAGGCATGAAGTTGAAAGAGCAGTTAAACAACTTAACAGCAATAAGGTGCAGGCTAAGGAAGGTGAAGAGCATGGTAAAGAAAGAAAATGGGCAGCATGAGAGGAAATTGGCTGGTCAGGCCAAGGTTAACTTGAGGGAATTCTTCCACTACATGGCAAGCAAGAAGAATAATAATTATGGCAGGCTAACATTGGTGGATAGTCATGGCAGCAGACTAACAGCTGCAAAGGATATAGTGGAATTATTGAACAAGCACTTTATCAGCGTATATCATACTGGTATAAATTATCCGGTACAATATATAGAAGAGAGGTAAGTATTAGGAGAATTGGAAGTGAAAGAAACAGAGGTGTATCAGATGTTGGCTATGCTTAAGGAATGTGCACCACAGTTGGTTATGTCCTTGACCTGGTTATTTAATGAAAGTCTTGCAGTGGGTAGGGTTCCTAAGGAGTGGAAAGAGGGCAAAATAGTACCACGTCACAAGCATGGTTCTAGGGCAGAAGTCTCCAACTATAGACCAATCTGTATAACTGCGGTAGTGGTCAAGGTGTTGGAGAGATTGGTAAGGAATAGAATACAGGATTGGGTTGATGGTCATAGCATTCTTTATGATGGTCAGCATGGATCTGTAAAGGATAGGTCCTGTCTTAGCAATTTACTTGATTTTTATTATAAGGTAACAAAGTGTGTTAGATGAGGGAGAATCATATACACTGATATTCTTAGACTTTGCAAAAGCGTTTGATAGATTACCACATGATAAGTTGGCGTACAAGCTGTAGAGGATGGGAATAGACAGCATATTGGTTAGATGGATCAGAGATTGGCTCTCTGAATGATACCAGCAGGTTGTGTATGATGGAGCAGTGTCTCAAAAAAGAAGGGTAACCAGTAGTAGTGTGCCCAGGTTTCTGTTCTTGGGCCCCTGCTGTTTAACTTGTTTGTAAATGATATATCATGTGGACTGACTGGGGATCTTCAATTATTTGCTGATGATGCAAAGTTGGGAAGAATTATAAGTAGTACTGCTGATGCTGAATCCCTTCAGAAAGATTTACATACTTTTTACTTGAACAAAAGAGTGGGATTGTAGTTTTAATATCAATATGTGCAAGGTGCTGCATTTTGGAGTGCAGAAATGGCTGTGTATTATATTGATGGTGCTGTACTGCAGGAAGTGGATGAGATTAGAGATTTGGGAGTAATGGTTGACTGAAGTTTAGAGGGCATATTGCTAGGGTTGCAAAGGTTGCACATTGTAGTGCTGCTATGATAAGAAGTACTCTCACATGCAAAGATAAGGAAGTGGTTGTGCCACTGTATAATGCACTAGTCAGACCATAATATCAGGAGTTTGGAATGCTGGCTATGGAGAGAAGTTGAAGAGATATGGATTGCAGAGTTTGGTGGATAGGAGGAAGAGAGGTGATATGATAGAGATGTTTAAGTTAGTGAGAGGATTATAAAAAGAGTAGAAGGTGAGAGGAAAAGAACCAGAGGTCATTCCTGGAAGTTATATAAAAATGTCGTGAAGAAGGGTGTGAGGAGTAGATTTTTTACATGGAGAATTGTCAGTGAATGGAATGCATTACCCAGAATGTGTTGTTAATGCAAGGAGTGTTAAGGACTTTAAGATTCTATATGATAATATGTTGTCAGTTGAATAAACCTCCCATGATGTGTCTGTCGACTCCATGGAGGGTATTATAATAATAATAATAATAAGGCCCTGGGTGCAGATGGAGTCTCAGCAGAGTTAATTAAAGCTACATGGGATAGAGAGATGAGAGTGTTTCATAGATTGATTACAAGGATATGGGAGACAGAATCATGGCATAGAGACTGGAAGAAGTCTGTTTTTATACCACTACATAAGACAGATTGAAGGATTGCAAGAACTATAGAACTATTAGTTTATAATCTGTCATGCAAGCAAGATTTTATTAAAGATCATTCTAAATAGTCGAGGCAGAGATGCTTGAGGAACAATCAGGTTTTAGGAAAGATAAGGGTACCAGAGATCAGATCCTTGGTCATAGACAGATAACAGAAAAGTATAAAGAATTTAGACTCCCTATGGTAATGTGTTTCATAGACAACTCTAAAGCTTTTGACTGTGTTCAGCATGTGAAACTGTGGTAAGTAAAGAAAAGAATAGTTTTCTTCAGCACACTGTCAGATTGATAGCTAACGTGTGCAGTGAGCAAGAAGCCATGGTAAGAATAGGTATTGGATTAACTGATTGGCTTCAGATTGGAAAGGGAGGTTAGGCAAGGATGCCTACTTTCTTCTAACTTGTTTAGTGTCTATGCTGAGAACATTATGTTGTGTATCACTGGATGAACTCAAGACAGGAATTAGGATATGTGGTACATCTGATTGGTAATCTCAGGTATATGCTGATGATAGAGTACCCCCTTTGTAATGACAAGGAAGAACTAGGACAATTCTTTACAAAGTTAATGGAATCAGTAAGAACAGAGAACTTCAGCTCAATCCTAGCAAGACAAAGATTATGGTTCTCAAAGGAAATATAGACAGGAAGCTCAGAGAAACAAGTATATCTTAATGGAGAAAGAACTGAGAAAGTCAGCAGGTTCAAGTACTTGGAATCCATTATTAATGTGAAGAACTGTTGTTCAGAAAATGTCAGAAGATGATTAGAAATGGCTAAACCAACAATCAGAGACCTGTCTAAAATCTGTCCACAGGAAAAAAGTTGAGGATTTTGGATGCAGCTGTTTTTCCAACAGAGACTCATGGATGTGAGACTTAGAACTTAAAGAAGTCTGTTAAGAAGAGGATATCTGCTTTTGAGATGTGGTGTTACAGAATGGCTGTTAAGGATATCATATACTGAAAGGCAGACAAATGGATGGATGCTAGAAAGGATTAGCAGAAGTTTAAGGCTCCTTATGGACAGCGACAGAAGAAAGTTGAAATACTTTGGACACAATGAAAAGATGGAAGGAGGAATTCTCAAAACGGTAATAGAAGGCAAAGTTCCTGGAAAAAGGGGGAAGAGGGTCGACTGTCAATAAAATGGATGATGTGTCTGGAGTGACTGATCTTCAGAGAGTTATAGCCTACAGAAAAGCATACAATACGACCACATAGCAAAGACTGGTGGCACATGATGCATCTGTCGATGTCCAATGAACAGATGAATGGATGCAAAGGAACATTTTCCAAAACTTATGGTTAAGAAAAAAATACAACTCTTGCTGTAATTTTCATAAAATCAGTATGATGCCTGTTTCAATTAAATTGATTTTTGCCTTTTCCCAGGAATTTTTATTTTGTCATCTGTGACAAAATAAAAATTCCATGGGAAAGGACAAAAATAAATTAGTCATATAGTTTATGATAATAAACTATTCTCTGAGGAAGAAAACAATAAGACAGAAATGTTATTGCTTTTTGCCACTTATGAATTTATTACAAGTTAGAAAACGACAAAAATTTTAAAAATGTTGATAACACGGGACCTAAGCATCTCAAGTGAACACCACAAATAATATTTAAAAAAAAAACTATGGACTATATTTTAAGCATACAGTTATCAGTCTTGTATAAAAGTTTCTTTAATGACTATAACATAAGATTCAAGGGGGGGGGGGGGAAACACCTATGTATACAGTACATGAATTGCTATTACCTTTCCCCCCCCCCCCCCCAAACAAAAAAAATCTGCATCTTCTTTATCATCAAGTAGAGTTGGCAACCATAATTCAAATATTTTACTGCAATATTTTTTTTCCTGATTTTTTTTTGGGAGGGAGGGGGGGATCCTGTATCCCACTGTATATTTATGTGATTATTCATTTTAACTATTATTTTAAAATGAAAATTCTAAAATGCCTACTGCAAGAGGTGTATATTTTTCATATCTTATAGCAGAAATGATGTACCCAAAGGGACATACAAATGATGCCCTCTTTCCCCAATGTTATATTTATATTAGTAACAATCATGCCTAACAGGAATGCAGTTCATTATTTCTACAGCTTTGTCCATCTAATCTGAAAACTTGTTAAACCATACATAAATGAAATATAGTATAAAATGCCAATGAATTTGACATATGTTTCTTAAAGAGCATTAGTACTTAACAAATGAGTTAGCAATATATAATACTCAGATTTTTAAATCTGCTTTTCTTAGCCAGCAATATACTGAGAAATGAAATATGTTTAATATAATAAACTAGAAGTGCAATGAAAAATAATTAACAAAAGGATTTATGTTCCTTCATTTTTTTCTTATTTATAATGACCCTAGCAGTTTCTTAATATTTACAGATATGCCATTCACTAATTTACTTTACTATATAGCTATCTTCTCTTTAATCTAAATATCATGCTTTATTTTCATTTATTTGTAAAATAGCTGCTAAAAGTTAACCAATATCCTTAATATGCTGTGATGTTTTTACAAAAGCAAATTTTCAAGAATTTTATTTCTTTAATGGTGATTTAAACTTTAAAATATATTGGTGAAATAACTGACACACACACATACATATATATATATATAGCAAGAACTTTGAAAGGGGAACTGGATATCAATCTTTAATAACGGGAAACTAAAATATTCTCCAAACGTATACAAATAATGTCATGATTAAGATAATTATTTTAATAGGGCAAGTAAACATGAATATAACAATATTCATGGATACAACATTTAAATGAAAACTAAATAAGAGGGGGAAAAAGGAACAGTAATGAAATAAGTATTCATATGTATAGAGATATAAATGAATGTAAGAATAAACAGTACTAGTTACACACCTGAAGACGCTTGGGAACGTAGAGAGGAGGAGGATTTGATGGCAGGTTTTGCAGGTCGCTCTGCTGTGAGGGGGAAACCACTATTAGTTCTGATTATTAGGAAAAAATTATAGGACCAAGGCGACTAATGATACAATATGTTGTGTCACATGATAGTGTGGTTAATGAAGAATAATGATGTGCATTTATGAATAAGTTCCTATTTAAATAATATATTTACTAGAATGAAAGGGGAGAGAAACAAGAAAAAACAAAGTGCTGAAGTTAACTATTTGAAGGAATTTAGTACTAAAACATGATCAACTAATAATTAAAATATTCACTATTTTCTATGTTTTTAGAAGTTAGATACATACCAAGATATATTTTTAAGGGACCCCTTTAATAAAAAGCAATTCCCATTTATTCCTATATCTACCCTACATAACTGAATAAAAAACAAATGGTTCTTTATCCAAACATACATACAATGATAATATACTAGATAAGGTAAAAACAGTTTACAGCGTATTAGCTTAATTTTCCCATTTTTCTAAATTTATTATAAATGTTAATTTATAGATTAACATAAAAACATACATTTTAATTATAAAATTTCAATTTTTTTAAAAAAAATCTTTGGTTTTCTTAAAATTTTGAATCACAAACTGAGATGCACATGTGTTGTATACTGTTACTTATTAATTTCTAACATAATAACCTTCAGTTATATTTGTAATATATTACAAAAATTAGATGTTTTAATAGTTTAATTTTAAAGCACGTTTTCTCAAAACTTTTTTTTTAAATGACTACCAATAATACATTAGTATCATTGGTGGGCTAAGGTCTTATTTTTATATAATCCAGAAATCCACTCTAGAGACCAACCATGGAATTTTTTCAAGACCTTTCAGGCCTCTAATAAAAGCATGCAGTAGTTTCAGACCAAGCAATGAAATCATCTCCCACCTACCCATTAACATTCCACTTAAATGCAGTCAAGAATTATGAGTTTGCTAACGTCTTCATGCCCACAAAGAAGGGAGTTACAGTACTCTCACTGTAGGGCCACCAGAATAATTTGTTATAGTGAATACTGAATTTCCTATAAATAGCATTGTACTTGTGGGGATTCTGGTTGAGATAATTTGTTAGTTTGTTAAAATGAAGTAATTATGTTATAATGTTTGCTATAGTAAGAATTGAATGCGTTTCTTTAGTTACAATATATTTAGAAGACTAAGAGGTGTTTAGAAGTATTATATAAACAGCAATAATTGTCTTGAAAATCTACACTATTGTGATAATTTTTTTTTAAACTTAATTTTTCAGGCATGATTCAGAACACTTCTTGACAAAGTGTGATAAATTATATATTATTATTTCTTTAATATCATTATTATTTAATATCTAGAACTTTAAAAATCAACTTTGAAAACTCCAGCTGTCAAATTATCTCTTATTCCTTCCTTATCATTCAATATTAATATATTAACCTTACACCAGTGCGGTTTGCTTACAACATTCCACACAAAGAATCTTCTCTTACAGCCCTTTCCTTTCATAGTCAACTTTCAAGGATAGCTTGTTGTTCTTTCTTTTCCCCACATCTCTCATTCTATCCTATAAAATATCTCCTGTGTGTGTCATTCTTTAAAAATCTTCTCGTATTAATCCTATATATAAATGTTTGCAGTACTGATGGGGGGAACTATTGGGAAGTAAATAGATAGCAACCGTAAATGAGTAAGCCCTGAACCAGAAAATGGAGGTAAAAGAGATGAAAGAAGAAGAAAACCTGATTCAGTGGATTTAAAGCTAACTGTATGTGGTGTAAAGTAAAACCAGTTATTGCTCACAGTTTCATAAGTTAATAGGAAAGTAGAGGATATACAGTGGTTTTGAAGTAGATTAAACAGTGACCATAGAAGTGGAGCTTACAGAAAAAACATATGGAATAAACAGACTGTTTACAGTCTGTCAGAGAAACTGAAGTGAACCTGGATGAGAAATCACTAATTAGATTATTAATTAATTGGTCTTTTGGGATAGAATCAAGGATTTTTCAGGATGTTTTTAGTATACTATCCCAAATGCTGTTGCAACTGGTTGCATACATGAGAAAGGTGGATGCTCCAAGAGGAGGTGAGAGCATGTGTAGGCAGGAAAGTAATGGGATGACCAGGGATCAAGAGAAAACAGATGTTGTTGCAAAGGGTTCTAAAATGAAGAAGCAGAAAGAGAAATGGCCCCAGTACAGCATGGAGAGAGCACATCGAGTGAATGGTATCAGTGGAACTAGCTGTAGATCCAGAAATGAGTTGTTGTGTTTGTATACCAATGCTAGAAGCATAAGAAACAAGGCGGATGAAATGGTTGCACTAATTGTGTCTATGTACCCAGAGATTGTTGGAATAAGTGAGACATGGTTAGATGAGGATGACATCCTGACAGTAATAGAGATGGAAAGGTATGATGTGTTTCATGAGGATAGAAGGGATAAAAAGGGAGGGGGAGTGCTATTGATGATAGAGAAAGAGTTATGTCCATACAAGGTAGAGATGCAAGAGGGAAATAGAGCCAGTGGTTTTGAGGCAGTATGGTGTGAGATAGAGGTGAATAGAATCAAATACTTGGTGGGATGTTGTTATAGACCTGGTAATGTGGATGGTGGTGATAGTGAAATGTATAGTCAAATAAGCCAAGCAAATAAGAAAAGGGTGATCATTATGGGTGATTTTAATTATGGCAGTATAGACTGGATTGAAGAGATAGCGACTGGAAGTAAAGAAAATGAGTTTCTTGAGTTTTTGAGGGATAACTACCTCAGACAGTATGTAACAGAGGGCACACGAGGATTAAGGGTCTTGGATTTGGTCATCTCATCGGAGGATGTAATTATAAATGAGGTGTCAAATCATCCACCAATTGGTGAAAGTGACCATGAGGTGATTACCTGGGTGGTTGCCAGCAGTGCAAGGACCCCTGTGAAAAAAGGGTATATGTGGAACTACAAGGGGGGTGATTATGAAGAGCTCAGGAGACAGCTTGCAGATGTAGCATGGAATGAGGAGTTAGCTGGAAAAGAGATCAATGCAGCTTGGGGGATTTTCAAAAACTATTTAGTAGATGCAATGTCTAAATGTATACCACGTGTGAGAAGGTTAAATAAGGTAGGTGTGAGATGGATGAATAAAGGGATTAAGCATGCAATACAGAAAAAAAAGGCATTGTGGAGACAGCATAAGAGAAGTGGAAGTAACCAATTTCATGAGTTCTACAAAGACCAGGCAAGGAGGGTGACTTGGTTGGTGAGAGTAGCTAAAGAGAGGAATGAACAGCAGTTAGCTAATGAAGCCAAAAAGAATCCTAGGGAGTTCTTTCGATATGTAGCCAGCAAAAGAAAGAATGATTACGGAAGGATGACATTGATTGGAGGAAATGGTATAAAGACAGCTGTTGCAGAATGTGTTGTGGAGATACTTAATGAGCAATTCATAAAGATCTTTCAATCTTGTGAATGTGACTTCATGGAGAGATTAAGAGCAGTTGATGATGGGGAGGAGAGACTGACTGTAAGTGAGCAAGAGGTGTTTGGGGAGTTGAGTAAACTAGATGTAAATAAGGCTGTGGCACTTGATAATATATCACCACGTATTCTGAAGGAGTGTGCCAGAGAGTTGACACCTGCCTTGACATATTTTTTTAATACGAGTCTTGCACTTGGTCAAGTTCCTAAAGAGTGGGAGGTCAAGATTGTGCCACTTCATAAAGGAGGTGATCGAACTCAAGCATCAAACTATAGGCCTATCTGTGTGTCAGGTGTTGTGGTTAAGTTGTTGGAGAAGCTTGTGAGAACTAGGATCCAGAGTTGGGTTGACAACAATGGTATAATCTTTGATGGACAGCATGGATTTGCTAAAGGGAGGTCATGTTTTAGTAATCTACTTACTTATTACAATAAAGTGACTGCTTCCTTGGACAGAGGAGAAGGATACACAGTAATATACTTGGATTTCGCAAAGGCTTTTGATAGAGTACCTCATGATAAGTTGACAGTCAAACTAGAGCAGATGGGGTTAGATATTAGATTAGTGCATTGGATTGGAGACTGGCTATCTGATAGGTATCAACAAGTTGTGTATGGGGGTGCAATATCCAGGAAAAGGAAAGTCACGAGTGGAGTGCCTCAGGGGTCTGTTTTAGGGCCATTACTATTTAACTTATATATTAATGATATTGGTGAAGATTTGGATGGAGATATTCAGTTGTTTGCAGATGATGCAAAGTTGGGACGAACCATAAAGAGTAGTGAAGATGTTGTGGCCTTGCAAGAAGACTTGAATAAATTGAGTGATTGGGCAAGCAAATGGGGATGTGAGTTCAATGTTGCAAAATGTAAAGTTTTAAAATTTGGAAAACAAAGATGGGATGCAGAATTTATGCTTGGTGAGAATATATTGTTGGAAGTAGAGGAAATAAGAGATCTGGGGGTGATAGTGGATAAGGATCTAAAATTTAGGGGACACATCGCCAAAATTGTGAAGACAACACAAAGACTTCTGGGAATGATGCGGAGGACACTGACATGTAGAAGTAGGGAGATACTTGTTCCAATGTATAAGGCTTTGATTAGGCCACACTTGGACTATTGTGCCCAGATTTGGTCACCGGGTTTTCAGAAGGATGAAGAGATGTTGGAAAGGGTCCAAAGGCGACTGACTAAGGTAGTTTCTGACCTCTGGAATGTTGAGTATGAGGAAAGATTGAAAAGATGTAATTTGCAGAGTCTCGTGGAGAGAAGGAAGAGGGGAGATATGATAGAGACCTACAAGTTGGTAAGGGGTTGTTATAGGATCAATGGTGGAGAAGTTCTACAGAGAATAGTGGGAGATCAGGGGAGAACCAGAGGTCATCCCTGGAAACTGTATAAGGAGGGTGTGAGTAAGGGAGTGAGAGGCAGGTTTTTTTCGTGCAGAGTTGTGAGTGATTGGAATGCCTTGCCTGAGAGCGTGGTGTCTGCAAGTAGTTTGAATGTGTTTAAGACACGGTATGATGAGATGTGTGTGTAAGATAAAAGGACCTCCTAGATGAGTCTTTGACTCCATGAGGTCTTGTTTAATAATAATAATAATAATACTTCCTGTGCGAAAATAGATGAATCGGTGATAGAGCTTTTTACCGATCTCAACCAGCCCTACTTCTGTACGATGTGCCTCCCTTCCATAAAACAGCTACTAAACCTAGGCAAGAGGGTTGAAAACCCTCGAACAACAGCTTAATGCTATGATAGATACTTTCTCCTCCAAAATCGAGATACTCAAACACCAGCGCCTGATCGCAAGTGCATCCGTACCAGCTAACGAACTTTGTGAACTAATCGCATCTATGGTACACGTCACTCGAGGCTGAAAATAGGAGACTCAACGCCGGAAATCCTGAACTTTCCGACGGACAATGATGAATCCTTAAAAGAAGACATCGGCAAACTAGTAGGAGGATGCAATTTTGATCCCAAAAATATCGTTAAATGCCATTGTTTCAGATCCATAAACAGAAGACAGGATGGAACGAACTTTCCATGTCTCGTGAAAGTGACCTGTGACACACCAACAAACACATTCAAATTTAACAACAAACTAAAGGATATTTGTCCTCAGTCATGCATACGTGCCCGACCTGATCTAACCTTGGCCCAGAGAGAACAAACATGCCAACTCCAAGGACAACTAGAAGAAAAACGCCAAAATGGAGACAACAGTTGGATTATAGCCTACAAACAAACCAAACTAGTGCAAAAACCATGACGCCACTAGTAGCCACCAAGGAGACCAGTATGTAGGCACTGCATAGGAAACGTACAAGACCCTTGCAGTCAAATCCATGCCTCACAGAATCTTGCATATCCACTTCACTAACATCCATGGCCTCAATTCCAACCTTAATAGCATCCACTACCATCTTGCAGTCTGCCAAACCCCACCTACTCTTTTTAACAGAAACTCAAATCTCACATTCCCCCAACACTATCCATCTCAACCATCTTAACTATACACTATTTAACTCCTTTTGACCCAAGGGTGGCATCTGTGCATATATCCGCTCTGACATACCTTGCCAGAGAGCACCCAGCCTGGAATTACCCAACTTCGACCTTCTTTGGCTAAAGCTATTCCTCCCCAACTCAAATTCATCTGCTGTCTCTATCGCTCTCCTAATACCACCAATCATTCTGAGCTTTTCATTTCCTCTCCCTAAAAGTTGATTTTCTCCAGTCCCACTCTCCTAATAGCGAAATCATCCTCCTGGGTGATTTTAATGTCCATAACACCAATTGGCTATCCTCTTCCAGTTGTACAGATCCTGCAGGCAGAGATGCTGAAACATTTGCCATCACTAATGACCTTACACAAATTGTTGACAAGCCGACCAGAATACCAGATAACCCGAACCACTCCCCAAATATCCCAGATCTCTTCCTTACTAATGACCCCTCCAAATATGTAGTGAGCCCCCCCCCCCCCCTGGGTAATTCTGACCACAACCTAGCACTCATCTCCTCCCCCCCATGCAACAACGCTTACACAGTCACACCCACACAAGAGTAGTTTGACATTATAACAGTGCCAAATGGGACAGCCTCTGAGACTACTATGCTTTATTTCAATAGTTGGATTATTGTTTCCGGTCTTCCAGTTAAAACATATGCACCGAACATATCACCAAGGTAATCTCCATTGGAATGAAAACATACATTCCCCACATTACTCTGAACTGCCGTCCCCAAACTAAACCCTGATTCTCCAAAAGATGTGCCAATGTGGTACAAATGACAAATCAGGCAAACCATAACTGGCTCAAATCAAGAATCCCATCCTCCTTCGATGCCTATACTGAAGCCCAAAACAGATGCATTTACAATCACAGGCAAGTTAAAGATTGGATGATCGTTACTTCAGACCTCCAATAAGAAAGTCTGTGGATTCATCCAGGTAACAAAAATCAACTGCAACCTAAAGACTGTCACAAACATCCATTATCTAGTAAAATTTAATCACCAAGACTGACTTTCTCAAGTAAAAAAACAAAAATGATCTAGGAAAATTAATCAATGCGTCTAAAACAGAATTTGAACAGGCAAAAAGCAGGAAGCTTGCAGCCTGTCCAAATGTCAACATGACTTTTGGTCTCTTGCCAAGGCAATTCGTCATAACTTTTGCCCTACACTACTCCCACCTCTATCATACCCAGATGGCTCAATTGCAACATCACCCACAGAAAAAGCTAACCTCCTGGCCTCATGCTTTGCTCCAATGCACACATAACTGACAATGGCAAATGCCCTCCAGTCATTCCAACTGCCCAAACATGCAATTCTTCCTGTATCTTTTTGCCAAAAAGATATCATAAACCTGTTGTCTAAATTAGACACAAAAGCATCTCCTGGCCCTGATGGCATTCCTCCAATTGTCCTGAAGGTCTGTGCAACAGAACCAACACGCTCTTACTCCACTCGTATATATCCCAAATCCTGGAAACTGGCCCACATTAAACCCATTCCTAAAAAGGGTGATAAATCACTACCATCTAACTATCACCCTATCTCACTCACTTCAGTCCTATCTAAAGTGATGGAGAAAACCATAAACTCTCAACTCCTGCACTACCTCGAAGGTATCCAACTATTAAGCGACCACCAGTACAGATTTCATCAAAACCGATCAACAGGAGATCTACTCTCATGCATCACCCATCGCTGGACAAATGCAATAATGCCATAGAGAAATTCAGCGAATCCCAAGTGGTTGCACTTGATATTGCTAAAGCATAATAAATTCAGTTTAATCCTTTATCCAAGTGTAAGCAAACAAAGTTTGCGCCTGAAAATATCTTCCGGACTGAGGTAAGGTGATGCAACACTAGACAACTCCAAGCAAAGGTGGACCAAGCTCTCATCATCCTTGTCTCAGTATCTCCCATAATGCAAAGCACATCTCCTTGCGGACATGTATACTGCTATGCATTAAGGGAAGAGCCACTACCCAGACTGGTCATATATACGAGTTGCCAACAGGTGTACCACCTTATTATTGAATTACTCTGGATTTAGAGAAAGATGTTGGAAGTTTGTTTTTCACTTGGTTAGACTATAATAAATTTAGTTTAATCCTTTATCCAAGTGTAAGCAAACAAAGTTTGCACCTGAAAATATCTTCAGGACTGTGGTAAGATGGTGCAACACCAGAAAACTCCGAGCAAAGGTGGACCAAGTTCTCATAACTCCTTGTCTCCCACTGACGAGACCTCAATTAAGGTCGAAACTGGGTAGTGGCTCTTCCCTTAATGCACAGCAGTATACATGTCTGCAAGGAGATGTGCTTTGCATCATGGGAGATACTGAGACAAGGAGTGATGAGAGCTTGGTCCACCTTTGTTCGGAGTTGCCTGGTGTTGCACCACCTTACCTCAGTCCGGAAGATATTTTCAGATGCAAACTTTGTTTGCTTACACTTGGATAAAGGATTAAACTAAATTTATTATAGTCTAACCAAGTGAAAAATAAACTTCCAACATCTTTAAAGCCTTTGACTGGGTCTGGCACAAAGGCTTACTAAGCAAACTCCCATCATTTGGACTGTCTCAGGACTTCTGCAGATGGATTGCCAGCTTCCTGTCTGGACGAACACTATGTGTGATGGTAGATGGCTCTCTATCCTCTCACCATCCACCTGATGCTGGGGTCCCACAAGGTTCAGTTCTCTCACTGACCCTCTACCTTCTATATATCAATGACCTACTTCAGTTGACCTCTAACCCAATACACAGTTTTGCAGACAACAGCACATTACACTCCTCCCTCTCATTTGACAAACCCTACTCTACACAACTCACTTCAACCCACAGAACATCAACCACCACTGCCCTTAATTCTGATCTCCCAGCCATCCTCCAATAGGGCTCAGATAACCTTGTCAACTTCAATGCTAGTAAAACCTAGTTTTGTCTTATTTCTCACAAAAAAAGAACCATTTTCCCCCAACATTGTTTTTGATAACACTCAAATTTCCAGACAAGATGAGATTTCTCTTCTCGAAATTACGCTAACATCAAGACTCACCTGGCATAAACACATCACAACCATTGCATCCTCAGCTTCCAAAAAAATAGGTTTTTCTCTTTCGCTCAAGATGTTACTTTACCTCTTATACAAATCACAAATCCGTCCAGATATCGAATATTGCTCTCACATTTGGAGTGGTGCTCCTTAAAGCTCCCTCAAAATGCTTGACTCAATACAGAAAAGAGTAATTAGACTGATAAATGATCCATCTCTCACCAACTCGCTTCCCTCACTTTCACATTGATGCTTGAGCTCTGCGACTTGTATATTCTATAAATATTTCCATGGGAAATGTTCATCTGAAACAGCATCAATAATTTCCCCACTCTGTACTAAGCCCATTGAAACATGTACAGCTGCTGCCCAACATCCTTATACAGTACACCTTGAAACCCACAGAACAAGTTTTTTCCTCCTCTTTCGTCCCTGCTACTGCAGTACTGTGGAATAGTCTTTTCCCTGATGTATTTCCCAAGGAATACAACACACAGGCTTTTAAATCAAATGTAAACAAGTTTCTCCTTTCCCAACCTGCTACTCATATATGGTACTAACGTACTATAGGTTGACCAGCCAACCTCTTGTTAAAATCTGTACAAAGTACCATAAGGGGAAAGATGGAATATATAAAGCAAAACAGGATGTACATTTTAGGATGTTAAAAAAAAGCAATCAGTGTGATGTATTTATTTGTTGATATATCATGTTGGTAGAGATGAGTCTTATATCAAAGGCAAAATAAAAGAAAACTTTTTTTTTTTTTTTTGCAAGAAAGAAAGAATACAGGAAATGTTTGATGATAATGAAATTACAATGTGCCCTACTGAAAAAATGGCATAGATATCAGCATTAAGAGTAATAACATTGATGTTCGTATTGATTTAACAATATAATGAGTTTCAAAACAAGGACGCATAGAGGTGCAGTATTATCGGCAAAGTTATAGATAGGATTTGAGATAAATGAGAGAAGATTATTAAAATGAAATAAGAAGGGATAAATAAGTGAGAGAAGAGAATTCTGGGAGCAATTTTTGCAGTAGGGCGGTTTGAAAAAAGAAAGCTATTCACCAATAAAAGGAAGCCATGAGGCTCTGAAGAAATGGTCCATGGCACGTGTTCAGAGCTGAAAAATGTGGGTGAGAAACCCCAAGTGGATTAAGAAGGATGGAATCCATAGTATTAGCAGTTAATTAACTTAAATAAAGTGAATGATTCACAATTAAGTGAATTATCTGGAATTAGTTAAATAGTACTCTAATAAAAAATATTTCCTAATACTAATCAATGCACATCATTTCACTGGAAACTAACATCAAATTTACATTCACAGGCAAGTTAAAGATCTGATGATCATTACTTCAGACCTCCAATAAGAAAGTCTGTGGATTCATCCAGGTAACAAAAATCATCTGCAACCTAAAGACTGTCACAAATATCCATTATCTAGTGAAATTTGAACTTCTTCACTGCAAAGCAGAGAAGCTATTAATTTAATCACCAAGACTGACTTTCTCAAGTAAAAAAACATGAATGATCTAGGGAAATTAATCATTAATTAAAATGAATACATTAAAATGGTAATTATATTTATCAACCATGTGTTGATACTAAGCAATGGTTCACCTCAAGAGAAACAGTTAAGTCATATTAGGATCTACTTAGATGTTTTTCATTGCTGGAAGACATCTAAGTAGATGGTAATTACTTGTATAGAGGTGTTTCTTTTCATATTGCGAAAATGGAACATTCATTATACACTTCTTGGAAAGAAGTCAACTGTGTCCAGGTGAAATGGCTGTGAGAAAGGAACTGATGGAGTTTCAAAGAGGCATGGTGATAGGATGCCATGTGAGAAGCCTATCTGTTTAACAAATTGGTGACAAATCAGGCCATCCCAGTTCAACAATCAGTGATGATTGTTGGAAGGAGTCAACTGCAAATGCTACCCACAGTAAACGACCCACCACACTCACCGAACATGACCATAGGGTGACACAAAGGATAATATATCAAAACCACCATTCATCAGCTGACATGTTGAATGTAGAGTTCTGAGCATCGAATGGAACAAGAATCTGCACAAAAACATTCAGTAATGAGGTTCACAGCATAGGTTTTCATGGTAGGACTGAAATATGCAAGCTTCACTTTACCAGAACCAACATGCAGCATCATCTTCAGTGGTGCAAAGAGCATGTACAGTGGGACGTGGAAGCTTGGAAAGATGTGTTATGAAGTAACAAATCATGCTACACCCTCTGCCAAGTAGATGGATGGGTGTGGGGTATGCCCGATGAATGTCTCTTACCATAGTGCATAACCAAAAACCATGATATTTGGAAGTGGTAATGTGATGGTATGGTCATGTTTTTCCTGGTTTCGCCTCGGACTTCTGTTTGGTGTCACAAACATTGGATTGAGAGGTATCTGAACATGCTGGACAATGCAACTTTGTCCAGCATGTCCTACTTTGTGGCATTTCTATGGAAATGACCACTGTTTCTTTCAGCAAGACAATGCAATGTGTCATAAGGCTGCTGCTGTAACTGCATGGTTTGTGGACATGAATGTCATCACAAGGGACATCTATCCCACAACAGTCTAGGACCACATTACATGCCTACAGGAAAAATGATCCAAAATTCCCACTGATTGCTATCGGACGTTTGTGAAAAGTATGCCCCCATAGGATTGATTGCTGCAGTCATCACAGCAAAAGGAAGTCCTACATCTTATTAAGCTGGGCACCATGGATTTTTGTTCTTCACACTCTGGTTCCATTGACTTCTTTTCAAGTAGAGTAGGTTCAGATAAAATGTTTAAATGTACTTTTAAATTTAAGCTTAAGGATTAATAGGTAACTTCTTCCAGTGTATTTTATAGCAATGTTGTGATCAGCAAGTCAAGCTCAATTAAAGGAATTTACTGCAACATTTACTAATCTAATAGTTGCAATTCTATTAGCCAGTCCAAAATGAGGAATACTTTAACTGAAAGAGATCTTGATTTTTATCAGCCTTCCACGGATATGCTTAAGACCATCTAAAGGCAGTAAGAGCATGAACTCCATAAATTATCTAAATGTACGTGAATGTGCATATATGTATGTGGTCAGCTTTATGTTTGTAAGAGGAAATACTGGAACATTCAGAAGAAAATCAGACCCACAGTCTAGGACTAATTCATTTAATGACAGGAAAAAAAAAAGGAACATGGACAGCAAGTGAACATACACTGAATAATCACTACTGTGGGCAAAATGATATAGATACCATGAAATCCATCCACATTTTGGTTCATGTATATTCATTCATAGCTTATCTATCCCTCATTCCTTTTCCTTCATTCTTTCATATCTCTTTTCTTCTTTATTCTTCTGATCTTTTTTAATTTTATGTAAATGTTTATATGTAGCAATATTTACATGTTCAACATTGATATAGTAGATAATCAATAATCAATTTGCATGCATTTTAATTAATCTATCTATCTATCCACCCATTAGTCTTCAGACTCCATGGAAGCCTAGAAATAATCCTAATACTAAGACCACTATCTCATTCTTTCTTCAAATTACATAAATTCACCATTTATATAACCCACTGGTGAAGAGCATTTAACACATATTCTACTAGAAGTAAAAAATCCTTTCCTTTTTATGATGCTCCGTCACTCCATCACTAAATTTACTTGGTTTAGGTAAATACAAATTCCTGCTATCTATCTTAAATATTCCATGAACTTATAATTTTCAATTAAATCTCCTCTCCAACTGTAGTTAGATAAATTCATCTGTTTACAATAGCCATTTGATTCTCATAACTGTGTTAATGTGGTGTCAGAGAAAATGTAACTGATGAAGAAGACATACTAGAGATGTTTAATTTTCACTTTATTAGGGTATTTCATCATGGAAAAGAGGTTTTATTACTGGAGGAAAGGGAAGAGTTCAAGGTTAAGACATTCATGAGGAAGGTGTTTCAAATACTAAGTACTCTGGATGTCAAGTCAATGGGGACAGGAGGGATTTCATGTTTTAAGGAACTGACAGCTTTGTTTTCTTGGAAAATGTGCCCAAGGAGTGGAGGGAGGATAAGATAATCCTACTAATAATGGTGGTGGTGGTAGAATGGAAGCATCAAACTATAGGTCAGTTTGTATGTCTTCTGTAGTTGTTAAGATTTTGAAGAAATTAGTGAGAAATCGTATACAGCACTGGGCAAATGAGGATAAGGTTATCTGTGAGGATCACTCTTGTTTTAGTAATGTAATTGCCTTTTAAAATAAAATACCAAGTTTATGAGGAAAAGACATATACTGCTATTTTTTTTAATTTTACAGTCATTTAACAGGGTACCACATTATAAGCTTATATTTAAGTTGCAGCATATGGGTTTGGATGGTCAGATAGATAGAGTTGTGTACAAGCGAACAGTATCAAGAAAGCAGAAGGTTACAAGTTGGATCCCTCAGGGCTCAGTATTGGGACCTGTAATGCTTAACCTTTATATCAATGATGTTGTTAAATTGCAGGGAGATATTCAGTTGTTTGTAGATGATGTGAAGCTGGAAACGGTTATTATTATTATTATTTTGGGCGACTCCAGGAGTACTTAGACTCATCGAGGGAGGCCCTAAACATCATGTCCACACAACTATGCGATTACATTCTCACAGTATCTATCATATCTTGTCTTGAACTCGTTCACCGTAATAGCACCCACAACAGACTCTGGCAGCTTATTCCACTCATTTACTACTCTAAAAGTAAAGAACCCAGCTCTAACATCCCTGCTAAGCACACTCTTGCCCAGCTTCCATAGGTGTCCTAGTTCTCCCACCACCAGTCCTGATCTCAAAAATATCCTCTGAATTAATCCTATAGAATCCCTTTAGCAATTTGAATGTCTCAATCATATCTCCCCTCCTCCGCCTATCAACTAGTTTCTGCAACCCACAAATCTTCAACCTGTTCTCATATGGTTCATTCCATAGACCTGTTATCATCTTAGTCACTCGCCTCTGGATCCTTTCCACCTCCTCCCCATCAAGAAGAAACCGAGGTGACCAAATCTGGGCACAGTAATCGAGATGAGGTCTTATCAAGGCTCGGTACAGAATACAATAACTTGCTTGTCTCTGCTCGCCAAGGTATTTTTCAACAACCAAGTGAGTTGATGAGCTGATTTAGCTACTTTTGCAGTGTGCCCCCTAAACTTCATCTCCTTATCCACCAACACTCCCAAGTCCCTGGCCTCATCAATCTCTTGGAGTACAGTTCCACCAATGTGGTATACTGCTGCTAATCTTTTCACCCCAAAATGCATAACCTTACATTTTGTCACATTAAATTGACATCCATTCTCCTTAGCCCAGAACTCCAATCTATCTAAGTCATCCTGCAAGACTTTGACATCTTCTGCATTCACTATTGCCCTACCCAACTTTGCATCATCAGCGAACAAATGAATTGTTCCACTTAGATCCTTCCCTATATCGTTAATGAACAGATTAAACAGCAGTGGTCCAAGAACAGAACCCTGTGGCACACCACTAGTCACAGGCCGTCTTTTGGACTCTACTCCTGAATAAACTACTCTTTGATATCTCTCCATCAACCAACCACCTATCCATCTCACCAACCCTATATCCATTCCCATATGTTGTAGTTTACGGATTAGTATTCCATGTGGTATCCTGTCAAACGCCTTTGCCAGGTCCAGCAGTATCACTGTAAACCCATTTCCCTTATCCAGTTCAGCCGTCACCTTGTTATAAAACTTGAGCAAGTTACTGAAGCATGATCTACCCTTCACAAAGCCATGCTGTCCCCTGTACAGTATCTCGTTTTCATCAATCCACTCCTGTATTTTTCCCTTGACCACTTTCTCTAAGACCTTGACAACGACTCCTGATATGCTGATCGGTCGGTAATTTGCAATCGTAGTCTTGGATCCTCCTTTATGCAGTGAAACTATTTTCCCCTCTTTCCACACCTTCGGGACTAAGCCAGACCTGAGACTCAGATTAAACAATTTATCAGTGTTATCAGTAATAGTGCTGATATGGTTATCAAATCCTCCTCATCAGTTACGATCTGGAAGATTTTAATAAGATGGACAGATGGGCAATTAATGAATGGGGTATCAGTTTAATGCAACTAAATTCAACAACGAAATTTTAATATTTGAACTAAACTCCAAACTACTTGGCTATGAAGACTTCCCTCTAAATGATTACTTCCTATTATTCTTCTATGATTATCTCTATGATTACTTCCTTTATCTATAAATTAATTTTTCACTCATCTCTACATGTGATCATCAAAACATTATTTGGCACCTTTTAAATCAGTAAGTTCTTATATGAACACCTCAAAAGTTTTACTGAAATCTGAATAAATCACATCACAACCATTACCTTTGTCTATTTTTCTCATTGACTCCATCACAAACAATAAGCAGATCTGCTATAATCAATCCCCCCTTAACGAATGTGATGCCATGCTCAATCCTATCAAGAATATTCTGGATATGATTACTAATTAATTTTTCTGTTTGGCTACTGATGGTGACTGACTGCCCCAAAAAAGTTAGGGCTAAAATAGCCTCACCTACTTACTCCCTCTGGGGAATAAAAGGCATTAATGAATTTATTATTTTTATTTATTCATTTAATAATTTTTCCATTATTCCATCTACAATGCCAGGAAGGGCCTGACAGGAGATCTTCAACTGTCTGCCGATGATACAAAGATAGGCAAGGCTATCAGAAATGCTACTGATATATGCAATTTAGAGGTTGATTTCAATAGACTGGAAGTGTGGGAAAATGATAATGACTATCAATTCAATGTTAGTAAACAGAAAGTTATGCACTTTTGTGTGATGAGATATCAAATTGCAGATTATATTGGTGGGATTAGCTTGGAGTAACTGATGAGACTAAAGATCTTGGCAAGTTAAAGTTCAAGGGTCACATAGCAAAAGTTGCAAATACAACTCAGAGGATAATTGAAATGAATGTTCATATGTAAGGATATGGAGATCATTTTGCCTCTTTGTAAGGCCTTGATACAATTGTCTCTGGACTACTACAGAATATCGAATGATAAAATTTTCATTATTTGAACACGGTTATGGTTTCAAAGGACATTTCTCAGATATGCCTTGAATACAAGTTAATAATAATAATAATTATTATTATTATTATTATTAAGATCCCATGGAGTCAAAGACTCATCTAGGAGGTCCTTTTGTCATATACTCAGCTCATCATACCATGCCTTAAATACACTCAAAATTCTCTGCAGACACTACCCGCTCAGGCAAGGCATTCCAATTATTCGTAATTCTGCATGCAAAAAACCTGCTTCTCTGAATTTTTAAGATCATCATTATTGTTAATGTTAACAATACTGATGGTCTAAAAATCCCCAAGAATATGGAAGGCACAAACTCTACCCACATAACCTTTCCATCTAAGAGTTAATTATAAATAGTACTGTGCATAATCAATCTTAACTCTAATATAACAACTCTCATGTTAAATTAGAACACCACTTTTGCTGTAATAAAACTATCTATATGAAATTGTTCTCTGATGATGTTATAAATAGAATGTAGCTTTGATGTAGTTATTTTATTATATTATATATTTTTTACACTAGAGGTGGTCAGGCCAGTAGAATAACCGTTCATTAAATCATTGTCTATTTGGCATACTGTTTGAAATGTAATATAGCTTGTCTCTCTGTGTGTGTACACACACACACACTCCAGATGATGACCTTTATATGAAGGTCGAAATGTTCAGAAATTAATTATTTCTAACACAGCTGTAGACTCCATAATTTGTCTGAAATGAAAGCCTACCATAATAGTTGCATGAAACTGACATCCTCCATTCATTTGCCCATCTGTCCAATTTATTATTATTATTGCACGGACACATCCATGGAGTCCAAAGACTCATCATGAGAGACCAAATTATCAATCATATCTGTCATATCTCTCCTTGAACCCATTAACAGACAAAGCACTCACAACTGACTCAGGCTTCCCGTTCCATTCATTCACCACTCTCTAAATGAAAAATCAAGTCCTCGGGCCCTTGCTAAGCACGATCTTACCCAACTTCCAGGGGTGATCTCTTGTTCTTCCCCCTTCAGTCAAGTACTGCAACATTTTTCTTACATCAATCCTACAAAAGCCTTTAAGTAACTTAAATGCTTCTATTATATCCCTCACGTTTTTTTTTTTTTTCTATCAACCAACTTTTGCAATCCACAAACCCTCCATCTATCCTGATAGGGAGCATTCCACTGGCCACTCACCTCTGGATCCCTTCCACCACTTCCTCATCTCCAAGAAACCCAGGTGACCAGACCAAAGCACAGTAATCCAGATGTGGTTATATCAAGGCTTTATAAAGTGGAATGATTACTTCCTTATCTCTGCTTGTTAGTATGTTCTTCAATAACCAAGTTATTGAATTTGGTTACTGTTACAATTTGCATAACAGAGTTCCATGTTTTCTCCTGTCAAATGCCTTTGCAAAATTCAGCAGTGTCATCATATAGCCATTCCCTTTAAAAGTTAATAGATTACTGAGGCATGACCAAGCCTTCACAAAGCCATACTATCCCTCATGCAGTATTATATTCTTATCTACCCATTCCTGAATTCTCTTTTTTTTGATCAACTTTTCCAGTACTTTTACCACCATTCCTGAGATACTAATTAGTCTATAATCTGCTAACAAAGGCTTAGGTCCTCCTTAATGCAAAGGAATTATTTTGCCCTCCTTCCCCTCTCTAGGGAATTTACCAGAGCTGAGACTTAACAGCCTAGTCAAAGGCATTTCCCCTGCACATTCTCGTAAAACGAGAGCCAACATCCCATCCAATCCTACAGCTGTATTTGCTTTCAGATTCTGCAATATTCTAAGTACCTCCAATTCATCAACCTCTGTTCTCACATCAGTCCCTGTCACCTCTGCAATAACAAGTTCTTCACCTGGATGATATATCCTTACAAAATGGTCACTCAGTAGCTCAACAATTTTGTCTGTCTCTGTTACCTCTCTACCATCTGCACTAATTAAAGTTATCCTTGAATAGTCATTCTTTTATCTGTTTGCCATATAATGAAAAAACTCGAGCAAGGAAAATTTTTCATAAAGTGAGGGTGGGGAATTTATTATTATTATTATTATTACGTGACACCTCCAAGGAGTCCAAAGACTCATCGAGGGAGGGCACCTACTCTACAACTCTCCATCTCCATCACTCAATCCACCAACTACAGCAAACCACATCATCTACTGCCCACCATCACTAGTATTTTCACAGATAATTACAAACATCCATGCCCACGGCAGGATTCGAACAACCACAGTCTTTTTTTTTTTTTGGCTGGAGAGCAGATATGCTAATCACTCGGCCAACCAGGCTGGCATATATCACAAAATATTGCAAATTCACCTTTTCCTCAACATATGACTGTGCAACAAGTGGTGTAATTTTTCTAATAAAAATAATCATTATGTGTTCTACGTCACACATTTCTATAGTTAACAGGAATTTTAAACAAAAAACAATTCAAGAGATGAATGAAGGAAAGTGATTAGTGACAAATAAGTAAGTGAATTACTGAAATTATTTCAATTAATATGAATTTTAATCAATCTAATACAAGGAAAATTGATTTTAAATGCATTTGTGATAAAATTTTGTCATTTATTTTATTAAGTGTGCCTGAGTAGTGACAACACCCCATGACTGGAAGGCCCAAGTGCAAACTGTTTAAAATGTAAAAAAGAAATTTATATTAAAAAATTCTCTCCTGTTTTGTGAAGTTTATGCATTATCACACACAGCTATAGCAAGCTAAAAAGAAGATAATTAATCCTCATTATTAACAACAATTAGGTTTATATGATCCTAACAGGTGAAGGAGGATAAGTTTATATTCTTGTTGCTTTGAACTATTAAAAATATATATTTGATTGGTTTTATTTATGAATGATATTAGATCCCACCCAAAAAAAAAAAAAAAAAGAGTCAAAAGACTCATCACAGGCCTGATTACCACACATAGACACACACATACACTCAGCTCATCAAACAATGCTTTAGATTCATTCACTGTTTCAGCACTCACCACTCTACACTGAATTCCACTCTCATACAAAAAACTTACTCCTTGCTCATCTGTTCACACTCTGCTGTCTCCTTCCATTCTATGAAATATCTGACATTTAACCAGTAGCAAACCCTCACTAACAAATATGTCTTCAATAACAAATCCCTCCTCCTATTTGTGAGGCTATTCAATTGACATTCCCTGTCTTCATACTCAACATTCAAGAGACATCACAGTGCCTAAATCTTCTCTGGACCTTTCCAATATATTATCATCACCCCCTCCGCTTCCTTGATAACCAGGTGACTAGATATGTGTTCTATAGTCTCCATTATATATCCAAGTTCTTTTCACCACTTGGTTCAGTGCCATGGCATGTAAATAGGTATACAGTCAGCCATTACCTCCTTCAAACGCTCCTTTACCGCTTCCCATGCAAGGGCTGGAGGTTGATAGTGCATGGGAAGCGATAAAGGAGTGTTTGAAGGAGGTAATGGCTGACTGTATACCTAGAGTCCGGATAGTAAATCAAGTAGGGATTAAATGGATGAATGACACCATTAAGCTTGAGATGGAAAAAAATAAAGAAACAACTGTGGAGGAAATTTAAGGAGAAAGGTGACCTGCGGGCACATGAACAGTATAAAGCACAGGCCAGAAGGGTAATGAGTCGCAAGCTAAAGAGAATCCCAAACAGTGTTTTCGATATGCTGCAAGTAAAAGAAAAATGTATATGGCAGAATGATTTTAAGGAACGCCGATAGTAGGGAGGAAACTGAATCAGTTGATATAGTGGAATTACTGAGCAAACACTTTGCAAGAGTATATCATCCAGGTGGTGATATTATAGAAATGAAGGAACCAACAGCTTACGGGAATTGAGGTGAATGAAATGGAGGTGAATAGTATATTACAAAACCTTAATGTGAATACATCTGTGGGATTGGATGGTATACCAGCTCAGATCTTACATGAAGTGGCTAAAGAACTGTCAGTGCCCTTGACCATTTTGCTTAATTTGAGTCTTGGGTCTGGGATAGTCCCAAGGGGGCAGAAAGAGGGGAAAATAGTTCCACTGCATAAAGGAGGTTCCAAGACTGCCGTTGCAAATTACTGACCGATCAGCATATCAGAAGTTGTCAAGGTTTTGGAGAAAGTAGTCAAGAGAAAAATACAGGAATGGATAGATGAAAATGGGATACTGTATGGGGTACAGCATGGTTTTGTGAAGGGTAAATCATGCCTTAGTAACTTGCCCACATTTTATAACACAGTGATGGCTGAACTGGATAAGGGTAATGGGTATACAGTGATACTATTGGACCTTGCTAAGGCCTTTGACAGGATACCACATGGAATTCTAATCAGTAAACTGCAGCATATGCGGATGGATATAGGGTTGGTGAGATGGATAGGAGGGTGGTTGATGGAGAGATATCAGAGAGTGGTTTATTCAGGGGTAGAGTCCAAAAGACAGCCTATGACTAGTGGTGTGCCGCAGGGTTCTGTTCTTGGACCACTACTACTTAATTTATTCAATAACGATATAGGAAAGGATCTGAGAGGAACTGTTCATTTGTTTGCTGATGATGCAAAGTTGGGTAGAGCAATAGCCAATGCACATGTCAAAATTTTGAAGGATTATTTGGATAGATTGGAGGACTGGGCTAAGGAGAATGGATGTCAATTTAATGTGGCAAAATGTAAGGTTATGCATTTTGGGGTGAAAAGATTAGCAGCAGTATACCACATTAGTGGAACTGTACTCCAAAAGATTGAGGAGAACAGGGATTTGGGAGTGTTGGTGGATAGGGAGTTGAAGTTAAGGGGGGCACATTGCAAAAGTGGCTAAATCAGCTCATCAAATCACTTGGTTACTAAAAAATACTTTGACGAGTAGAGACAAGCAAGTTATTGTTCTTCTGTATCGAGACTTGATAAGACCTCATCTCGACTACTGTGCCCAGATCTGGGCACCAGGGTTTCTTCTTGATGGGGAGGAGGTGGAGAGGATCCAGAGACGAGTGACCAATATGATAGCAGGTCTATGGAATGAACCTTAAGAGAACAGGTTGAAGATTTGTGGGTTGTAGAAATTGGTTAATAGGCGGTAAAGGGGTGATATGATTGAGACATTCAAATTACTGAAGGGTTTCCATAAGATTAATTCAGAGGAAATTTTTCAGAACAGGACTGGTGGTGGGAGGAGTAGAGGCCATTTATGGAAACTGGGCAAGAGTGTGGTTAGCAAGGGTGTTAGAACTAGGTTTTTTACTTGGAGAGTGGTGAATGAGTGGAATAAGCTGCCAGAGTCTGTTGTGGGTGTCATGACTATGAATGAGTTCAAGGCAAAAGTATGATAGATACTGTGTGGATGTTGAATAGTTGTTCTTGACATGATGGTTAGGGCCTCCCTCGATGAGTCTAAGGACTCCTTGGAGTTGCCCCTAATAATAATAATCACTGCCATAATTAATTGTGCTATCCTCACAGTTTTAAGAATGTGACTCCTAAATTTCAAAGATCTCCACCACTACTCCAGGATCCCGCACATCCTCCACCTCCTTCAAAATTTCTCCACGAATTGAATACTCTGCATCCAATCCTGCCAAAATTCAAAACCTCACACTCCACAATACAACTGTTAGCAACATGCACACAGTCTACCAAAATCCTCTAGTAAAGTTATAACACATGTGATCTATTCCTCATAGTTCTAACTTTTCATCATCTACAAATAACTGCATACCCCCAGTTAAACCACTTCCAGTATCATTAACATACAAGTTAAAGAGTGGCTGAAAACATGTCCCTTTTTAGCATACAACTGGGGATTTCCTGTTATAAAGATACCACTCCCCCAAACACAACTTACTGATACCTATCTGACAGCTACTCACTAATCCCTATCTAATGCCATCTATTCCAGTTTTATCAAATTATTGTGGCAATCTATCTAAAGCCTTTGCAAAATTACAAAATACTAGTGGTGATGATGGGCAGTAGATGGCAGTGGCGTAGGTAGTTGCAGTTCGCTGTAGTTGGTGCACTGAGTGGTGGAGACAGAAAGTTGTAGAGTAGGTGCCCTCCCTTGATGAGTCTTTAGACTACTTGGAGGTATCACATAATAATAATAAAATCTAAATATACTAATGCATGTGTAGCTCTTATTCAATGTATTTCAAACCCTGTTGTAATATATAAGAAGACTGCTAAACATAACATCCTTAAAAAAAAAAAACTGTGCTAACCATCACAGAGAAAACTGCTGTTATCAGTCCAATTCTGAATCCTACAAACCTCTTCAATGGCTTTTATTCACAACTCAGAGACACACAAATTGATCCACTTATTTATTTGTATGGATTTTCCCTCCCCTTCACCTATCCCTTTGGGGGAGGTAGATTGACACCCTCCTAATTGAAGGATTAGGTATATATATATTTTATGACTGTAAATCCATGTGCTCATGGGAATGGTTTGCTGTTCTGAGGGACGAAAAACCCAAGTTTCTGGGTGAAAAAAAAAAAAAAAAAAACACCCTTCTACCTCTGTATGACTGTAACTCACCTTTAGTCGAAAGATACCAGATAAAGGTTTCTCACGTCACAGACTGGATTCAAACCCAGGTCTTTTCGACCAAAGGGCGTTGTCTATAAAAAAAATGAGCTGCGGAAGCTCTAATTGATCTATAATTCAAAGTGACAGTCTTATTACTCCATTTGTGAACAACAATTTTACTCATTTTCCACTTTAAACAACTTTGAAACTTATCCTGCTGCAAGATTTTAGATAAACAGGTAAGTCAAGGCAGTCATTACTCACTGGAACAATAACTTAAGACGTGTGGTGCTATTTCATCAAGTCCTATTACTTTATTAACATACTACTGTTACTTAACTTCTCATATCTCCAAATTACTCACCATCAGTCCCTACTTTACCATCAACTCTATACTCAAGGTTCTCATTGATATCACACTTATAAGGATGAAATATTTTGCTGAATTGCTCCTTTATATTATTATATTGCTATCTATTACTTATCTGCCAGGGAGGCCAAGAAAAATCTTAGAACTCTGTGATTTTTCTTAGCTTGCTTGGTTAGCTGCTACTCATATTACACTCAGGCGATCTTTACCAAACTGAGTCACCTTCTGAGATTTCTATTTATGGTCCTCATGCAAGTGATTATTGGATCATGTAACTATGCTAAAGTTTTTGACAGGATTCAGCATGGGTGGAAGGCTGTTGAATAAGTTGATGGATATGGGATTGGATTATACAAGGGGGTTGGAGGAGTGAAAAGTTCTGATAAACGCCTAGAACAAAAATGATATTAAAGCAACTGATATAACAACAAGAAAGAACATATCTTAAAATCCTTTAACCTCCATGTTTCATCAAATTGTAATAATTTGTTCTTTTTCTTTTAGGATATATAAGAAAATAAATCAGAGGTTTTGAAGAAATTCAAAGACACAGAAGTGAGGCCATCATCAAGTTTTTCGTGCTGAGAAAAGTTTGCAACTGAGATTCACCAAACTTTGTGTGAGAGTTTAGGGGACTGTGACCCAGCATATCCAACAGTTGCTAGATGGTAGCCAAGTTTAAAACTGGGCATCTTGAGACAACAAATGCCCCCTGGTCAGGAAGACCTTCCACAGTGATCAGACCTGAAAACACCAATACAGTGTATGCCATTATCTTTGATGACAGGCAAATATGCCAAAAAAATCACAAAAACTGGGGATATCCAGAAGCTCTCAGCAAAGTGGGTCTCCCCAAATGTCTGAATACTGACCAAAAGAGAGAATGTGTGCTGTCATCTTAAGGGATCATTTTGAGAAATCATGTGCAAATTTTTTGGCTAATATTGTGACTATTGATGAAATATGGCTTAATCGCTATGATTCAAAAGACCAAACAACAGTCAATGGACTAGAGACATAAAGGTTCTATACAGTCAAAGATGTTCCAAAAGTCAGCAGGGAAGGTTCTTGCCATTGTCTTTTAGGATATGGATGGTGTAATCCTTACCAAGTACCTTAAAAAAGGTGAAACTGTTAGCAATAGTTTATTCAACAGCTCTAAAGGAATTGAAGGTGGTACTGAAGGAAAAATGCTGCAGGAAACTGAAAATTTTGATTCCAAATTTTAAAGAAACACTTGAAAGGAACAAAATTTACCACAGATGATGAAATCACATCTGCAGCTGAAGACTGGTATGTGCAACAAGCAAAAGACTTTCTTCTCAAAAGATTGCAATTGATGCCACAGTATTATGACAAGTGTATAACACTTCATGGGAATATTATTATTCTTATTACTTAACACCTCCAGGGAATCCAAAGACTCATCGAAGTAGGCAACCTACTCTACAACTTTCTGTCTCCACCACTCAATCCACCAACTATCATGAACTGCAACTACCATCAGCTATACCAATGCCATCTACCGCCCATCATCATCACTGGTAATTTCACAGACAATCACAAACATCCATGCCCACGGCAAGATTCGAACCCGCAGCCTTTTGGCTGGAGAGCAGATACGCTGACCACACGGCCAACTAAAATGCTTAAAATGGCAGAATAATATGTAACTTATATGGTTCTACAATTCCTTCATGGTGATTATCGCCATGAAGGAATTGTAAGGAACTGTAAAGGAACTATTCAGCACTCTCTCGTAAACTAATAGTTTGGATAAGAGGATGACTGGCTGACAGATATCTAAAAGTTGTATGGGGGACATGAATCTACAAAATTTAAATTAACCAGTGGTATACCCAAGGGATCAGTTCTTGGTCCACTGCTATTCAATTTTTGTATCGATGAAATTGCAAAGGATTTAACAGGAGACATACAGCTATTTGCTGATGAAGCAAAGATATACAACATAATCAGGAATACAAGTGACATGCAGCACTTGCAGAATGATTTTAATAAGATGGAAATCAGTTCAAAGTCAGTACTGTGTAATGAAATATCTAATGATTTATTATATTGGCAGGATTATGCTAGAATAAACTAACCAGGCTATGGATCTTGGAGATTCAATAGAAACTCCAAGATTTCCGAACTTCAAGTTGAAGTTCGGGGACCATGTAACAAAGATTCCAAGTACAATTCAGAGGATAATTGTACTGAAACAAACATTGATGCACAAGAATAAGGAAATCATTTTGCCAACAAGGTTTTAATAAAACCTCATGCAGACTAGTCTGGATTCTTGTTTTCTGAGTTGATGAAGAGATAGTGGAAAATAGTGGAAAGGGTACAGAGGAAAGTGTTGTAGATGATATCAGGAGTGTGGAATGTTTATGATTTGGAATGTAGATTATGAGGAGAGACTGAGAATTTGTGGACTGCATATACCTACAAACTTCTGAAAAGGTCATACAGAATGCCAGTATATGGTATTTTTTTATTTTAGAGTGAGCAAGAAGAGGATGAGAGGGCATCCATGGAAGTCGAGAATGAATGAAAGTTGAGAAAAATGGAGAGAAGTAGATTTTTTCTTAATAGAAAAATCTCTAAAAACTGCTGAGCAAAATAAACTCAGTTATTCAGCTTATAGAAAGTCAATACTCATACAGATACTTAAATGCAGAGTCCCACTACCATCTGTTACAAAAACTTGGCATTATAAGAACACTTGAACTTAAAGGAATCTCCAGTGGTATGGAAAAAAGAAATCAAGGAATACCTCAGTTTCATTCTGCCAAAAAGTGATTATAAAAAAAAAAAAAAAAAAAAAAAAAAAAACTGGTTGATAAAATTCTAAAACATTCCCTAGACCATCAAATGAACAAGAAAATCAATAATATAGAGGAGCAGATCACTCCTTTACGTTTGTTCAATCATGGACAAAATATAAAAAATATTGTGTCATTAAGGAATAAAGGTTGCTTTCTTCTCTCTAAACAAGATTTCAAAATCTTGTTTAGAGAGTATCCTTAGACCTTCAAAAAACTGGAGGTATTCAAGATCATTTGCATAAGTAGAATTTGTATGTTCTACAGAAAGGCCAGTCAGGGGAGAGATGCATGTCAGAACAAATCAAGGACATGTAAGCAAAAACATAAATAAATAAATTAGGACTAGCATCACATACAACAGAACACCAAGTACTATGGTAACATACTGAAATGGTATAAATTTCAGTATGTACTTTTTATACCATTATGAAATGGTATATATATAAAAAAAAAAAAATAAATAAATAACAAACACACACACTAGTGTCCAAAAGCTAAGCTAAGGATGAACTACATTTTACCTGTATATAAAAAAGTTTCATGACCAGCCAAATGTGGACATAAATTTATTGCCAGCATACTAATAAATTATATTACACAAAAAATGTCTTAGAAATTTCATACAAATTAAATTGCAATACATTTTTGGCAAAAGTTACAAATTTCTTAAAGATGTAGTTATGGAATTAATATACAGTGCTTACAGAAAATTATGCAGTGGGACATTACAGTATGAAATATGTCCACAACGAACTGAGATGCAGCACTTACAACATCATACCATGCTTAACACCAAATGATTCAGGAATTTTCGAGTCAAACTGGCCCACTCCTCCTTGAGCAAGGATAGGCCTTGTTTGTTTTCTGGAGGGGAATTTCAAGCAGAAATACATCACCCTATTGCATCCCAAACATGTTCTATGGGATTGAGATCTGGGGAGTGTGCTAATCACTTGATTCAATTAATATCCTCAGTCTCCAGAAGTATTGCCACTGCTCATATACAATGTATTGTGGCATTGTCAATAAAAACGGATTCTTTGCCTACAGACCCATGGAACAATCGAAAATGGTGTTAAAGAACTTGGTTGCAATATTATTCACCATCATAGTCCCCTTTTTCCAGCACTTATAGCTTGGCAAGTCCATTAAGCATAATGCCTACCCACACTATGATCCCAGCAGTGCCTTATCTATCCCTTTCAAGAACATTCTCATGAGGGTAAGCAGTACCACTCTTACCAGGGTCAAGTGTCATCTAGAATCAAAGGAAAAACTAAAACGACTAATCTTTAAAGAGTATATTAGTCCACTAGTGTCCTGTCAAATTTTTATGGATAAAGGAATGCAGATTACAGGCCTTCAGGCAATAGGACTACTTGTCACAGACTTCTCAACATCTGCATACCTGTGCTTCATTGGAGCTGACTTGCAAGATGACCTGCCAGGGTGTATCGATTACATTTTGCTGTTATAACCAAAAATCTGTCTTCATACTCCATGGTAGAGAGAGAGAGAGGGCGACTTTTTAGCAAACGTATGAAATGCATTCCATTGGTTTGAAATGCTGCCCAGAGCCTGGATACAATTCTATGTGAGATTTCAAACTCTCTCTCTCTCTCTCTCTATATATATATATATATATACAATGAAAATACAAGGTTAAAGTATTATTTATTAAATATACTGCCATATATTTCAGTCTGAATTAACAGACCATGTTATATATTGTTTCGTGTATATATTGTATAGAACTATGGCACAAGTTTCTTTAAAAACAAATTCTCTCTCTAGCAATATCATTAATTCTGATGCCTTCTTCAAGCTTTCTAATAATCTTCACCAAGTGAAATCATCTAGATGATGTCTTTGAGACATTACAAGACATTCAAGTTTGCAACTTTATTCCTTCATGAAAAGAGCTTCTTTCAAACACAATTCACTATAAGCGCTATAATGTGATCCCATTGCACGCAATTCAAAATTTTGAATACGTCCCCGCTTTCTACTCAAAATCATCAGTTATAAAAATTGCCAAAAGCTGATTGATATGAATTTCCATGTGTAATCTTCAGAAATAGTGTTAATCCTTAGGTTTTAGACACCAGTGTATGCATATATAAAGTAGGAAAGATTTGCAGATTGTAAAAAATACCATCTCTCACAAAAAAAAAAGGGGGGGGGGAATGTAGACCATCATATCTATTTAAGTTAGGACAATGGATTAATGTTTCACACATTTCTTTATAAATACAATCCATAAGGAATCGATTTTCATGAAATATTCTTGTCTTGTTCTAGTGAATTCTATGTTTAGTGGAGATAGCATGCTCAGCATGTCAAGACTGTTCAGGCTCATGATATTTAATATAAGACTTATGCTCTTCAAGATGAATAAAAGACTTCTTATGCCCACTAACAGTATTCCAATATTGAAACAAACTGACAAACTTGACAGAGCATCTATTTCTAAAAACTGTGCTAGATATAGCAAACTTTAGTGATGAAGCCTAAATACATTAACAGAATATTTCTAAAATATCATAAGACAGCCAAGTTTATTTTTACCTGTTGTAAAATAAAAGAAATCATCAGTAGCCAAAAGACCATCAGATTTAAGTGAGGGCTAATAGGTCTCATTTAATTTAATTTAATAAAACAAGGCAAAAAAAAAAAAAAATCCTTAGCCCTCTTAAATAAAAAAATCAAATTTATCAGGAATGCCAAAGAATCTGTTTTAACAACTGATTTTTTTAAGATTATTCTTCATATTTCTTCAACTTCTTACCAACAACGTTTTAATTCAAATCACGTTTAAAACCAAATTTAAAAAGCAAGTCTGATTCACTCATAAGCTGTGTTAGGACAAGTGCTCATAATGTTTTTGGTGAGACAGATAAACTTTTCAATGTTTCCAGCCATCCACTAACACACGATGAGCTTATTGTTTAATCCAAAAGACACGACTTTAGCATTTCTCCCAAAAAAGTATCTCTTTGGATTTTTTTTCACAGCATAGATAGGCCTTCAATCCTTATCACCTAAAGCAGCTAACAGGATTCAGTTCTAATGCACAAAAGTTCTTTTCAATGCTAATCCTTCTCGTCTTCATCTTTCTTTTTCTGAATTTAAAGCTATGAATCTTTAAAGTAAAACAACATTTCTATTATTACAAAAGCAGACAAAGGAAATGCTGTTGTTGTTCAGGAAAAAAGAGAATACACAAAAAGCAGAATGCGAACAATTGATTAATTTGAAACAGTGAGAGCCACGTGATGTTATACATGAAACAACGCAAAGGCATAACCGAGGAAACATTATTAGTTAGTAACTGTATTATTAATTTGAACTTGAATGATGTGCAATTAAAATAAGACTCTTCCATATCTTTAATATTGCGATATAGTCATTCCAATTCAAGTTCAGATGATGAAGGCTTCACCACTTTCTTTAAATAAACATCAGAATTTATAGCAACAACAACAGAGTAAGCATGTTTCAGACCATAGGATATTATGGTCTATATCTATTGCATGTTTTGCAAGGCCAAATTTCTCAGATTTCCTACTGATGATATAAGATTGGTGTTCTTGTATTCTTTTTTCCACTGAATGTCCAGTTTGTGGAAAGTATGAAAGGTGACAATCACAAGGAACTTTGTAAATGCCAGGAAGAGCAAGAGGAGGGAATGTTTATCTTTAGAAGATGGAAGCTATTATGATAGTTTGTCAGCTGGAATAAATTTAGATAGTAGATTTTACTTCTTAATAATTCTAGAAATTGGTTCTGAGATGCCAGAAATGAATAGGACAGGGACTCTATGTACTGTTTCCTTGTTATCTAAGCTAGGAATATAGGAATCAAGAAAGATATTGTGAGTGGTTCACCCTGAGAAGCCACTGAGTTTCTAATAAAGTTTTAATAATTCCAATCTTCTGAGAGGTATGGTGAAAGATTGCGTTGAATGTAGCATCCCATGAATGTAGGCTTTTGATAAATGGAGGTAATTAATTCACCTGACGATGAGTGGAGGAGTAGGATGTGTAAGAAAAATAATTTGTCTTTTTTTTCTTTTTTAAATTTCCATAATAAAATTAATTCCTGGATGTAGATTGTTTATGCTTGCTAGAAAGGTAGGTAATGTATCTTTGATGTGGGAGATAAATCGCAAAAATGTCATCTATATAACCTACCCAAAATTCCTTTGCCATTCCTTTGACTTGTCTGTGAAGGACAAAATCAAAGTGAAATTATCTGACTCTGTCATTCACTCTGGTTATTTTCTTTGTCAAAACAAAATCTACAGACAAGTTGAACTCTTATATCATTGATAGGAAATCTGATAAATCTGGCCTTGCAAAACATGGAATGAATACAGACCACAATATCCTATCTTCTGAAACACACTTACTTCATCGTTGTTGCTATAAATTAAAACATTTCTTTAAAAAAAGCGACAAAGCCTTACTTCTTCATCTGAACTTAATCAGAACGACTGAACTGCACTATGAAAAATATGGAAGAGTCTTATTTTAATTACACATCATTAAAGTTTTAATTCATTTTTTTCATTAAAAAAATAAAAATGATTCATTTAAATCATTAAAAACTAGTAACACAATGTTTCATTCAGTTATTCCTTCGCATTTGTTCATGTATGACATCACATGGCACTCAAGTTTCAAATCAATCCACTGTTTGCATTCTACTCTGTATTCAACTATTGCCTGTAATTTTCAGGTCAAAATATTTGAATAAATATTATTCACTCCTTTCCTTGTGTTATCATATAAATTGAAGAAATCATATAGCACAATTATCTCTAAAAGAACAAAAGAGAATATGATTGAAAAATGTCACTATTAGTTCAAGACTATTCTACTTATAGGCATCTGATCCTACTTGTAGCCAGATGAATATGCTTAATTTTCTTATTGATAATGTTCCTATTTGAGATGAAGAACAAAAGGTTAACACCCATGTTCATCTACCTAGATTATATAGTTTACCTAAAGCTCATAAACCTAGTGCTCCATTAAGAATAGCAACTGTATACAATCACCCTTATAAGTTATCAAAATACTTATTTATTTTACTTGTTACTTCAATTAGAAGATCTTCAATTATATATATATATATATTATTATTATTTAGGCCTCCAAGGACTCATTTCGGGAGGTCCTTCCAAGGAAACACAAGTCTATCAAGACTCAACGTGGGAGGACCCTCCCAGGAAACACAAAGTCTATCATACCACTCTATCAGGCAATACATTCCATGGTTCAACCACCCTCCATGCAAAGAAACCACTCCTCACCCTCTTGCTCATAGTTTCCTTTCATAACTTAAAGGGATGGCCCCTTGTCATCACTCCTTCCCGCTGTTCAACCAAGCGAAAGAACTCCCCAGTGTCAACCTTGTAACCACCTCTCAACAGTTTAAAAGTCTCACTCATATCATCTCTCCTTCTTCAATCCACCAAACTCTGCAGTCCACATTCCCTCAGCCAATCCTCATAACTATCATTGTACAGTCCTGAAACCATCTTTGTTATCTGCCTTTGTATCCTTTCCACAGTTAATTTATCCCCTTCAAATCCTGGGGGCCAAATCTGAGAACAATAGTCCAAGGGTGTTCTGATCAGGGTCTTATACAATGGAATGATAACTGTTTTATCTCTGCAGGTCAGTGTCCTTCTCGTTATTGCAGCAATCCTTTGTATTACCTTCACCACCTTTGCAATATGTACCTTGAATTTCAGATTTTTATCAATCATCAACCCCAGATCTCTTGTCTCGCCTACTTCCTCCAGTATATCTCCTCCAACAGAGTATGCAGCGTCCCATTGATGTGTCCCAAACCTCAAGACCTTGCACTTTGCTGCATTAAACCGATACCCCCATTCATTTGCCCATCTATCTAGCTTATTCAAATCCTCTTGCATGACTACCCCACAACTGCACTATTACTAATAACCCTTCCCAGCTTCACATCATCTGCAAACAACTGAACATTCCCCTGCAATCCACTGACAATGTCATTGATATAAAGGTTAAACAATATAGGTCCCAGTACTGAGCCCTGTGGGACCCCACTTGTAACCCTCTGCTTCCTTGAAACTGCCCCACCATACACAACTCTCTGATACTTATCGGACAGCCAATCCTGAATCCAGTTGCCCAACCTGACATCCAAACCCATGTGCTACAACTTAAATATCAGCTTATCATGTGGCACCATGTCAAATGCCTTCGCTAAATCCAAGAAAATGGAAGTATATGCCTTTCCCTCATCTACTACTCTTGTAACTTTATTATAAAAGGCCAGCATATTATTAAAACAAGAGCACCCTCCCCTCACAAATCCATGTCGACTCTCACAGATAACATTACCCTCATCTGCCCAATGTTGTATCCCTAACTAATTTCTCCAAGATCTTAACAACTACTGATGACACACAAACTGGCCTATAATTACACATTTCCAGTCTGCTACTGCCCTTATGCGGCACTATCTTACCTTCCTTCCATTCCCTGGGCACCTTTCCTGTAGCCAGACTTTCATTGAAAAGCCAAGTCAAAGGAGCTGTCAGTTCCTTAGCACATTCTCTCAAAACTCGTGGTGAAATACCATCCAGTCACACAGCTTAACTGACATCCAGAGTACTCAGTATTTGTAACACATTCTCCTCCTGCACCTCTAAACTGCCCTATCCCTCTAGTATTAAAATTTGCTTCTCCAGGATGAAATACACCAATAAAGTATTAATTGAACAATTCCACTATGTCTTCTGCATCAGTCACTCTATTCCCATTTTTATCCCACAATGTCATTCTTCCACAGTCATTTCTCCTCCTACTGGCCACATAGCTAAAAAATTCCCTAGGATTTTTCTTGGATTTAAGGGCCAATCTTTTCTCATATTCCAGTTTTGCCTTCCTTACCATACTTGTCACTCTCCTGGCCTGTGTCTTATATTCTTCATGCATCTGCTCTTCACCTGTCTCCTTATATCTCTTCCATGGCCTCTTTTTCGCGTGTAGCTCCTGTTTAATATTTTTTGTCATCCACTTTACATCAAATTGTGTCCTGTTCTTCAGTTGTGGAATACAGCTTACTGTTGCTGCTAACAAATATTCCTTCACAATTTCCAAAGCATTAATGATATCCTGGCCTTCCAATTCCTCCATCCATGAAATTTTCCTAAGTTGACGTCTAAAGACTATTGTAATCACCTGCCTTATAATTCCACATATATTCCCATCTCTTTGATAATCCTGCATGTCTATTCATCTTCCAAGTCAAAATACATAGTCATTCTCTCCAACTGGTGGGAGAGATGTCATCTCACTTATTATCAGCTCTTCTGATGCTATGATCAAATCCAAAACTCTAGAACCTCTTGTTCCCTCTATTACATGTTGCCTAAGATATTTGTCCCTCAAGAATTCTAGAAAATCCATTCCCTTATTGCTACATGCATCTTCCTCTCCCCAATTTATACTGCTGTAGTAAAAATCTCCCATAACAATCATTCTTCCTGCACTTGCGAAGCTCATCTAAACATCTCCTGGTCCCCACCCTCTGTGCTCCTTGGTTTATAAACATCCTGTCTTGCCTATCTCTACCTCACACCATATGCTTTCAAAATCATTAGTGTCACTGCCTTCCAAAGCCTCCACTCTTAGAGGACATAAGTCGTCACTTATCATAAGCAGTACTCCACCACCACGCTTTTCCTTTCTATCCTGCCGATATAAAAAAACACTGGATTTTAAAAATGTTGAAAGTTTTTCTACTTGATTATACTATAAATTAAAGATGCCAAGAAATTATATTTTTGGTTTAATCCTTTATCCAAGTGTAAGCAAATAAAGTTTGTGCGTGAAGTAACTTCATGACTGGGCAACTCGTATACAAAGGCTAATGACTTCAGACCACTTGACTTAGAATACAATAATGCAAAGCACATAACCTTACAGACATGTATAATGCTATGCATTATGGGAAGGTTTGCTCCCATTTCGACCATTACTGAGGTCTCATTGGTGGGAGCCAGACCCAGAGTGATACCAAGGTTGAAGTAATGCATAAGTCACATTTCCATATACAAGAAGCCAAAAGGTGTCACTTAAGGGATACTAAGGCAAGTGATGTAAAATCATTAGCCTCTATATATATGAGTTGTCATATCAATGCCTTTGGTTGCCAGGTTTTCAATCGTGATGAGAATATGTTGGAAAGTCAGTGGCCTTTGGAATGTGGTACGAGGACAGATTGAGAGAATGTAAGTTCCAAAGCCTCGTGAATAGGAGTAAGGGGGGGGGGATATGATTGAGACATATCATATCAAGTTAGTCAGGTGTTGTTTTCAGGTTGACATGGAAGAGATTTTTCATAGAATGGGAAGGGAGGGTAGAACAAGAAGCCACTGCTGTAAACTGTATAAGGAGGGTGTGAGCAGAGGATTGAGGTACAGGTTCTTTGCATGGAGAGTGGTTGGTGAGTGAAATGCATTGCCTGAGTGTGTTGTGAATGCGGACACACTGAATCAATTTAAGGCATGGTTTGATGAGCATTATGTGCAATAGTGTGTACCACTCACAATGAATTCCTCACTCCATGGAGGTCACATGTTAATAATAATAAATTATTTCTAAGTAAGTATGAGTTTGCACCTTTAATTTCTACAAACATGAGAGCTCATGTACCTATTTTAAAACAATAATACCAAATTTAAAACAGTAAAATTTCCTTATCCACAGAAATCTGAGAAGCTATATCTGAATCCATCTATCTGACAGCATATTATTTACAACATTAGTAATCTTGCAAAGCTGTATAACTGAGAGGAGACCTCAACATAGCCTTTAAAGGAATGTGGATAACCGACCAGGGCTTCTGACCTAATGTCCAATCCTCACCTTCGCGTGGTGCACCCTGTTGGGTATCTACTTTGATACTGAACGAACAAGTTTGGGCTGGCAATTTGGGATTTAGCCAACCAAATTATATTCTTATTGGTTAAACCAAAATAAAAAATGATGGTACAACATGACAAAATTTCATGCCGGCTGGGGCGTCGCCCGGTTAAACAAGCCCCCATTGTTTTCGTCAGGGAACCAGGGTGAACAACGAAAAGTCAGCTACTGGAGCAAATCTGAAAACACACCCCAACTCAACATCACCAGAGTTAAAGATCAGTACTATCAACATAAGAAGTCTGAATAGCAAAGAAATGGAGCTAGCTGAGGAATTAGATAAGTACCAGATCGACATAATAGGGGTGACTGAAACAAAAAAGACAAAAACTGGTGAGATCTTTCTGAGCAATAAATACAAAATGTTATATTCAGGCAATGACAATCAAGGAAAAGAAGGAGTAGCCATACTATTCAACACAAAATACGAGGCTAATCTTCTTGAATGGCAGGCAGTCTCAAGTAGAGTGATTTCGGCCAATATGAAAATGGGGAACTGGACAATGAGACTTATTTGTGCCTATGGTCCCACAGAAGGTTCTACTAAGGTAGAAGTGGAGGAATTTTTTGATGCTTTAGAAAAAGCAACTGACACAATGAAAAAGAAAAAGCTGGTCCTTGTTGGGGATCTAAATAGCAGAGTAGGAAATAATTGCGAGACATACAAAAATATTTTGGGAAAATTTGGAGAAAAGAGCAAAGCTAATAATAATGACAAATATCTGTTGGATTTCTGCTCAATACATGGACTGGTTATTACAAACACCATGTTCCAACATAAAAATATGCACAAATTCACATGTAGAAAAGAGGCAAGGAATAAGAAAAGTCTCATTGACTATGTTATTGTTGATAGTGATGTTTACTCCCTGGTTCAGGACAACAGAGTGTACAGAGGACTTGAAATTGGAAGTGATCGCTATTTAGTCTTGAGCAGGTTAAAACTGAATTTCATATTGAAAAGAATAACATGTAAGAAGGTTTTAAAGCGAATAAAAGTTGAGCACAAAGATTACTGAAGAAAAAATGAAAGAATTTGAGAACAGGAATCAAACCTTGGATATTCAGTGGCAAGCCTTGAAGAAAGCCCTGATTGACTCAGCTAAAAAGGCATGTGGTGAAGTTGTATGCAAGGATAGAAAAATTAGAACTCCATGGTGGACACAGGAAGTTAAAGAGGCAGTGAAGGAAAAGAAGAAAGCATATCAAAAGTTCCTGGCAAATAAGTCAGCTAGTGCTCTTAGAGAATACAGGGACAAATGCAAGAATGCTAAACACTGTGTAAAACTAGCTAAACAAAAGTCATGGGAGGACTTTGGCAAGAATATAGAAAATAAATATCAAGAAGGTGGCAAAATATTCTGGAGGTTGTTGAAGAAGCTTAGGAATGCAGGAAAGAGTGCTGTAAAAGGAGTTAGAGATGATAAAGGTGACATGAAAAACGGAAGAAAAAGATATTCTTGAAGTATGGAGTAATTACATTGAAAAACTGCTAAATGAAACAAGCAGTGATGACAGCACAGTGGTAAAAAACACTAACCAAGCATGCAGTCAGGAATACATATCCATACTTGAAGTAGAAAAAGCCATTAAAGGCTTAAAATGTGGAAAGGGAGAAGGAGTGGATGATATTCGACCAGAAATATTGAAGTATGGTGGTATAAAAGTCTTACAGTGACTGCACTGCATAATTCAGAAAGCCTGGACAGAGGGATGAATTCCCGATGAGTGGAGTAGAGGTCTCATATTACTAGCTCTCATATAAAAAAGGGAAATAAAACTGAATGTGAGAATTACAGAGGTATTTCCCTACTGAGTGTTCCTGGCAAGATCTATGCAAGTATACTTGAGAAACGGAAGAAAAGCTTGGTGAAGAACAAGCTGGATTCAGGCCAAATAGAGGCTGTCAGGATCAGATCTTCACTTTACGACAAATAGTTGAGAAAGCATGGGAATATAACAAAGATTTTGTCGATTTGGAAAAGGCATATGACAAGGTGCCAAGAGAGAAGCTATTCAATACGCTACAGCTAAATGGTATCAATAGGGCATTATATCAAGCGATACTTAGTCTTTATTTGAGTTGTAAGTCAGCAGTTAAAATCGAAGGAAGTACAGGAAGATGGTTTGATGTTAAATCTGGTGTGAGACAAGGATGTACATTATCCCCTCTGTTATTCATTATCTATATGGATCACATCATGAAGGAAAGTGGTATTAAACATGACATCAAAATTGGAGATGTTAATGTCAGCTCTTTGCTTTATGTGGATGATGTTATACTTCTAAATAAATCCGCTACAAGTCTGCAAGATTCTCTGACTAAATTGAATAACTGTTGTAATAGATATGGTATGAAGGTCAGCAATAAAAAGACAAAGACAATGAAAATAGGCAGAATCATTGAAAATGTCAACTGTGTTGTGAATGGGGAACCTGTGGAACAAGTAAAACATTTCAGCTACTTAGGCACGATTTTTAGTGAAGATGGTAAATTAAATATAGAAATAGACAACAGAATCAGCAAAGATTCTGTTGTCTATTTCTATATTTAATTTAGTTGGTATGGTGGGAAGTCAATTGAATAAATTCATATGGAATAAGAGAGAAATTAGTCGGAACACTAAATTAGCTGTATACAAGACAGTGTTCAAACCAGTTTTAACTTATGGATCTGAGAGCTGGGTCAGAAGTAAAACACTTGACCAAAGACTAGAGACTGCAGATATGAGAGTCCTGAGAAAGATTATAGGCGTGAACAGATGCCATCAATGGCAATATCATATTAAAAATGAGGATACTAGGAAAGAACTTGACATTGTCAGCATCCAGGAATGCGTTAGCAGAGCTAATCTCAGGTGGTATGGTCACTTAAATAGAATGGGAGAGAAAAGATTGGCAAAACAAGTGTTCTCTACCAGGTTGGCAGAAAAACAACCCAGAGGAAGACCAAGATATAGGTGGATTGATACGGTAGAAAGTGCCTTAGACGATAGAAATATAAGATCTGATAATGTTGGAGTCTTGACAAGTAACAGACGGATTTGGAGGAAAATTGTAGATAGGAAGTTAGTAGTGATGTAATTTTTTCATGTAGTACTATTATATCCTGTACACCCCTTGAGGGTACATGGCAGGAATTTGATGATGATGATGATGTAATCTTGAGAGAATGGTTGACCTCTAGGCATTTCAGGATTAGACCCTCTCAACAAACACTGTCATAATGTCATAACCTCTTGAAAGATTCACAAAAACAGAGATCGTCCTCAGACATTTTATCCTAAAATTTTCAAAAAATCTTTGAAAATCCAAAGCAGACTACATAAGAGCCAAATACACTAAACTTGCCTCTTGCTCAAATGGTAGTTGGGGCTTCTAGTCCCATGCTAAGAAGGTTAATAGGCAAAACTTCTGTTCTTCCATGTTTCCACTTCTCTCACATCCAAATGGTATCATGGTAACATCAGCTAAAGTTAAGGCCTTTTGGTATGTCTTCTTCTCTAACTTATTTAGATGATCTAGGAAAATTACCTGATTTTCTAGATTTTAGTTTTTGGTACATTCTAGATTTCTAGTTTTTAGTACATTTTGTGGGATACCATCTGGTATCCCACCCAATGTGTTAAAAACTGGTGTTTGAGAATTAACCATGGCCGGAAAATTCGGCGTAAGATGTTTTCACCACGGTTAATTCTCATTACCTTATTAAACTAACAATCTGGTAACCTTATCAACCAACTACTTAGAGGAAGGTAATTTCATTAATATTAAGGTTTTTAACTGACAGTCAGTGAGCATTGTCACCCTTCTCAACCCTGGAAATCTAAAGTTTATCAAGAAATGGCACACTTAAAATCATCAGCTACTAGTTCACAAATCTCTGCTCAGTCTTTAATTGCCAATATTTCATCAAATTTAGATAACAACACTTTGTCTCTGATGTCGTCTTTAACAAATTTGTGTTGTAATATTAGATGGAGGCAAAAGAAAAGCCAAGAACCCCCTTTCAGAACTGAAAGAAGTGGATATATAATTTCAGATGAGTATAAAGTTCTAGAATATTGCAAGCAGTTTTTATTATCTGATAGTGGTGAAGATGGTGAAGAGAGAAGTTTATTTGGTACACAAGCTGGATTAGATGACCATGAAAATAATAAGGATTGGGGATGCAAATGGTCCTTTTAAATGCAGCCCAAATATGTATTATCTGTTATTCAGGCTATATATAGTAATAGGAAGTATTAGCATTCCATGTCTTTTTGCTTTCATCATTATCACGAACCATGGGCTCACATGCCCTTTGGTGTCTGATGCTTCCTTCGCTATCTTCTTCCACCTTTTTTTGTCCAGTGCACGGTGTCCGAGTTCCTGTACACCCATTCCACACCAGTCCTTTATGTAGTCTATCCATTCTCTGTATGGTCTTCCTCTTCTGTTTACACCATCCATAATACCAAACATAAATGTCTTTATTTTCCAGTCCTCACTCATTCTACAGATGCGTTCAAATAATTGCAGCTTCCATTTTATAATCTTCTGTATTAGATTCTCTTTTGGTTGTATCTCTAGATAGAGTTCTTCATTTATGATTTTCTGTACCCATCCTATTCTTAGAATCTTCCTGTAACAAGTTCTTTCAATTGCCAAACTTCTCTTTCTTGATTCCTTATTTATTACCCACATTTCATATCCATACAGTACACCACTAAAGATGCATGTTTCCAGTACTCTTAGTTTTGTTTACAGGCTGATCACTTTACTTTTCCAGATGTTATCCATGGCCTTCAGATTTGTTCTTCCCTTTGCAATCCTGATCTTTTTCTTTTTACAGTCCAAATAATATGTCATTTTACTTCCCAAATATGTGAACTGTTCTACATTTTCTATATCAATTCCATCCACTTGTATCTTTTGTGTCATGTTCTTCTCACCAAATACCATTGTATTCGTTTTTTCCAAGTACATAACAAGTCCAAATCCAAGTCCCTTCCTCATTTAACAGTTTCAGTGTTTTTTGTAGTTCTCTTTTGTCTTCTTCAATAATAACAATCTCATCTGCAAATCTCAGATTGTTAATTCTCATCCCATGCACTAATATTCCTTTTGCATCTTCCTTCATTTTATCCATTGCTCTTTCTAAAAGTGCAATGAAAATGCTTGGTGATATTGGGTCTCCCACCCCTGTTTAGTACCTCTGCTTGTTCTAAACCATTTCCCTAAATCATCACCTATTCTAACTGCTGCAACTGCATTTTTGATAAAAATCTTTCAATATAGCTATTAGTTTTCTATCAATTCCATAGGATTCTAGCACTGCTAATGTCACTTTCTGGTTGATACTGTCAAATGCCTTCTGAAAATCAACAAAGCAAGTATATATGTTTTTGTTTTTTCTCCTAGCTTTCTCTCTATTATTAACCGCATTGTCAAAATCTGTTGAATTGTAGTTCTATCTTTCCTAAATTGAAAGCATACCTTGCTCATCTGTAAGGTATGCTTTCAATTGTGTTCTCAATCTTTCTGTCAATATCATTATCATCACACTTTACCAAGGTGACTTGTCAAGGCAATTGTTCCATAAGTTTTACATTCTAGCTTATTTCTTTTCTTATATAATGTCACTAATATCAATTTCACCCACTCCTCTGGCATTTTCCCTTCTTTTCATACCATACTATATAGTTGGTGCATTTCTGTAACCATACTTTCACCACCATATTTAATCATTTCTCCAGTACTGTTATCGTTACCAGGACTCGTGTTGTGTTTTAGCCATCTTATTGCTTTTTCTACCTTTCCTCTTAAAACGTCCATATCATACTCATTACCTGGTGGTGATAACTCTTTCAATTCTTCAGTCAGTTTCCCAACACTATCTAAATTTAGTTTTTCTTCATATAACTCACTACAGTATCTTGTCCATCACTGTACAATTTTATCTTTATTCATCAATACTTTGCCTTTTTCACCTTTAACTCTGGTCCGTTTTGGTTGCCACCTTTTATTAATGGTTCTAATAATTTTGAACACCACCCTAGTTTTATGTTCTCCATAGTACTGTTCCATATTATTGCAATGGCCTTCTAACCATTTCATTTTATCCATTCTGACTGCTTTTTTCACCTCATTACACTTTCTTCTATATTGCTCCTCTATTTGTTCTGATGTATCCCTTCTTACCTTCAACATTCTTTTCTCCTGTACTAACTTCAGTGTTTCTTGTCTAATCCATTTTTTCTTGATCTTCTCTTCTTCTGGTACTGTTTCTTCAACTGCATCTTCAATCACCTTCATTACTTCTTTCACAATTAGATTTGAATTTTTTTTCTTTGTCAACACTTTTAAGTTTCTCCTCTAACACTGTTCTGTACCTTCTTCCTATTTCTGTTTCACTTATTCTTGCTGTATCTCTTCATTTCTGATGATGGGGTTTATATTTTCTTTTTAATTTCAACTTGATGTTTGCAATCACTAAACTATGATCGAGTCTATATCCGCTCCTTGAAAAGTTCAACACTGCTGTACTGATGTTATTCATCTTCTTTTAATCATAATCATATTAATCATGTTCTTGGTTTTCCAATAATTTGATTGCCATGTCCATTTTCTACACTCCTTTTGCTGGAATCTTGTGTTACAGAGATCATCATCTCAAGGTCCATAGCAAATTCTAACATATTTTCATCTCGTTCATTTCTTTCTCTAAAACCATATTTTCCCATGACTCTTTCCCAACTATCATTATCTATTCCAATTTTGCCATTTTTCAATCTCCTTCAATAATTAGTACATCTTTCTTGGGTATTTTTTCTATTGTCTCTGTCAGATCTTTATAAAATAAGTCAATATCCTCATCTGTGCTGTCAGATGTGGATGTATATATCTGGACTATTGCTATATTAAGTGGTTTTCTTGAAATCTTGCTGCTATGATTCACTCATTGACTTGTTTGTAACAGCCTAATAGTGCCTCTCTAGCTCTTTTGTTAAGAAGGAAGCCAACTCCAGCTTTGTGCATGGTGTCATGCCTGACCATATGACTTCGTATCCATTTATCTCTCCTGATGATGTCCATTGCATCTCTGCCAGTCCTAGTATATCACACCGATATCTCTTCATTTCCTTGCAAAATAATTCTAGTTTTCCTGACATCCAAAGTGCCATACATTCCATGTTCCTACTAATGTTGGTTCTATTAGTTTCAATTTCTGTTTCCTTTCAGTATCCCAGTTTTCGATCCAACCTTGATCGCTTCATTGGTATCACAGATCTTGTTGATCTGGGAGATGGCATGTTCGATACTTATCTGACCGACCCTCCTCCTTTATCCAGGCTTGGAACTGGCATGAGACTCCCTAAGGATTCCATGGCAGCTTTTTACTTCTTCCTGACAAATCAGAATTAACTTGCAGCAGATTATTCAGTGCCTTAAAGCGCTACATTCATCATTAGATCCCGAAACATTAATGGTTGACTTTGAGAAAGCAACTATCAATGCTTTTTCTAACATATTTACATCAACAACTATAACAGGTTATTTTATATGGCACAAAATCTTTATCGCAAAATTGTTGCCATTCGTTTGAATTTACGCTATCAAACAGATGCTGAATTCAACACAAAAATTAAATGCTTCACAGCATTAGCATTTCTTCCAATGAGCGATGTTACTGATGGATTTGTTGAATTGATGATTCGCAGCAAAAGTTAATTATTTATGCAGCATTTCTTTTAATTTGTGCAATTTTTAAATGATTTCATTATGTTATGTATCACTGTTACTTCACCTTAATAAAGATTTCCCTTTTTAATGATTTTATAATATCCTTTATCATCCATTGATTATTTATAAAAATTAATGCAAAATGTCTTACAGCATAAATGTTTACGGTGAAGTTTCCTATGCCGAAAATGTTTACATCGAATTTTCCTAGAACCAAATTAACATCTCTCCTGTATCACATAATGCATACTCTATGGGAGGAGTTATACTGGAGGAAGTAGGGGAGACAAGAGATCTGAGGTTGATGATTGATAGAAACCTGAAATTTAGAAGACATATTGCAAAGGTGGCACTGCATACTCTGTTGGAGGAGATATACTGGAGGATTGGCTGTCTAATAGGTATCAGAGAGTTGTGTATGGTGGGGCAGTTTCAAGGAAGCAGAGGGTTACAAGTAGGGTCCCACAGGGCTCAGTACTGGGATCTATATTGTTTAACCTTTATATCAATGACATTGTCAGTGGATTGCAGGGGAATGTTCAGTTGTTTGCTGATAATGTGAAGCTGGGAAGGGTTATTAGTAATAGTGCAGTTGTGGTAATCATGCAAAAGGATTTGAATAAGCTAGACAGATGGGCAAATGAATGGGGGTGTCGGTTTAATGCAGCAAAGTGCAAGGCCTTGAAGTTTGGTACACATCAATGGGATGCTGCATACTCTGTTGGAGGAGATATACTGGAGGAAGTAGGCAAGACAAGAGATCTGGGGTTGATGATTGATAAAAATCTGAAATTCAACATTACATATTGCAAAGGTGGTGAAGGTAACACAAAGGATTGCTGCAATAATGAGAAGGACACTGACCTGCAGAGATAAAACAGTTATCATTCCATTGTATAAGACCTTGATCAGAACACACTTGGACTATTGTTCTCAGATTTGGTCCCCAGGATTTGAAGGGGATAAATTAACTGTGGAAAGGATACAAAGGCAGATAACAAAGATGGTTTCAGGACTGTACAATGATAGTTATGAGGATTGGCTGAGGGAATGTGGACTGCAGAGTTTGGTGGATAGAAGGAGGAGAGATGACATGATTGAGACTTTTAAACTGTTGAGAGGTGGTTACAGGGTTGACACTGGGGAGTTCTTTCGCTTGGTTGAACAGCGGGAAGGAGTGATGACAAGGGGCCATCCCTTTAAGTTATGAAAGGAAACTATGAGCAAGAGGGTGAGGAGTGGTTTCTTTGCATGGAGAGTGGTTGAACAGTGGAATGTATTGCCTGATAGAGTGGTGATAGCAAGAACGGTCAATGAGTTCAAGGAGTGGTATGATAGACTTTGTGTTTCTTAGGGCAGGACCTCCCCTCGATGAGTCTTGATAGACTTTGTGTTTCTTAGGAAGGACCTCCCACGATGAGTCTTTTGACTCCATGGAGGCCTGCATAATAATAATAATAATACATGCTGCCATACTTTTCTGGTTTCCACCCAACAGCATTGAAACAAGTGTCTGTATCTAGCCTGTCTGTAAAAAGGGAGATACAAGTCAACCATCAAGCTATCATTCTGCTGCCCTTACTTCACTCCTGATAAAAATAAATAAGGAACAGCTAACTTTTGTTTCTTCCTAGCAAGCCTTGCTCATCTTTGAACAGAGAAATGACATTCATTGTCATTTGTCCACAGAAACAGTCTGTGGGCAAATGACAAATCAGCCTACAGGGATTCTATAAGAGATATGGCTCTCTTATCATTCTCAACTTCGGATCATCAAATAACTAGATTATCATTAATATACAGTAAAACAAATGATGACCAAAGTAGAGAACTCTGTTGTACACTACTTCTATTAGACACAGAACTTCCATATATATCACTTTCTTATACCTATCAGTCAACCAACTGCCAAATTCCATAAGCATTGTGGCATAATGTGCCCTCCCACGATGAGTCCTTGGACTCCCTGAAAATGGAGTCCAAGGACTCATCGTGGGAGGGCACATTATCATCACATAATAATAATAATATCCATTCCCCTAACAAATCTGCTATCACCATATTATAGAAAGCGAGATGATTACTTTGTTAAACCTAACTTTGACAAGGCACTAACTATCTACCTCCGGATATGGATTCCAACCAGCTTCTCCAATAATTCATCACTGCTTCATTGATCACTACATACTGGATGCACCTAGTTAGCTCATCTTTATATAACCAAATATACTATCCTCCTTCCACTCATTACTAACTATGCATGCTTAGATTCAACATGAATAACCAGGTCAGGGATAATGCTAATTCTCTGGTAGATATTCCATCCAATTTTACCACTGTGTTCTTACAACATTTTTAATACCTTTATATGCTTTTGAAACAACTTGAATAACTCTAATGCGATTATCCACTTACAACAGTTTTAATACCTCTAATTGCTATTAGGGCAATTTGAGTTAGTTTTGTTTCTTGTCTCAGAGCTAATGGTCTGTCTGGAATGCATACTTTACTAAAGTTAACAGTAAACAGGTCGGCTTTCTTCAGTTCATCTGACACTTTCCTGCTTTCACAAATTCTTATATAAGACATAAATATATTTAGTAATCCAAGAGTAAAATGAAATACTAATAACATAATAATAATACAACCTGCATTTTTGTATAATAATAGGTTTTTATTTGTATGATGACTAGGTTAAATAATTGCCATCATGTAAAATTCCTACCAAATGTAACTGGTATGAATTAGTGTGACATTGATTATTAACTAATTCACACCAGGGGTACAATGAAATGTAACATATGGGCTATTAAATAAACTATAAAGCATGAAGATTAGAAATCACATAGAGGTATGACTCAGTTTATGCTGCTTCACTTTTGCACCTCACACAGATAACGATTGGAAGGGGTGATGAGTCGTGACTCGGCCTGACTTCCTAGACACAGATGGTTCCAATATTGTAATAAAATTATAAGCCTACTGCCTAAAACTTAAATAATTAAACAAAAAACTGAATGTAAAATGAGATGAGGTTTATTACTTACAGACAACACTCAAGGGAATTGCTCAGGCTATTCAAGTGGCCCATAATATCACATGAAGAGACTACTAGAAATTATACTACATCGTGAAATGAATCTACAACATTTTAGTGGCATTGTGTGAAGTGTCAAAATCATGTATGAATGGTGTTTGGCATAAGCTTTGGCCTGACTACAATTCTGGATTTGCAAGAGCATGACACTATCTTTCAATTAATAACTTCTTCTTAAACATTATACAATTTTCAATATGTAAATTTCATAAAATAAAACATTTTCAATTATTTTACATTGAATACTGAAAATCTTGGAACAGAACCTAATGTATTTACATATATTCCTATTATATTTTTGTTTCAATTTACACTGGAAATCTCAGGAACCTAACCCTGGTGTAAACTGAGTCACACCTGTGTGTGTGTGAGAGAGAGAGAGAGAGAGAGAGAGAGAGATCATTAGTTACATTGACTCGGTGATTAGATATGTTAATCTTTTTTTGACTGACTGAAATCGAGAAAATAAATAAGTTAATTTAATGGACACACACAACACGTTTCATCAAAACGACTTCTTCAGATGTGGTAACACTTAAAGAAAATTTAAAAAAAACATAAAAACACTGTGCCATTATAATAACAGGCTTGTAAACTGAAGTTAAGTTTCAATTGTCATTGTAGTCCATTCTGTAGTTCTATTGTTGTGCAAATGAGAGCTTATGAGTTCATGCATGCACCAGTATCTAATGGCAGAACTATGCAAGTCAGGTAGACTATAACTGAGGTTGCTGTTCGTGTGAGAAGGTTCTAGGATAATTTCTTTGGATTCTACTATGTGCCGTTCCGCTTCATCGTGACAAATATAAATGTTTGATGTTGCGTTCCAATCTACTCCATGTTGGCAGCCTTCATCATTTGGGTTCACTGAAAATAAGACATGACTTGAGAGTGCACTTGCTCTGATTCTATTGCATGAAATGTCTCTCTATTTTTCCTCTAGCCATAGAAGGATTGACTTCTCAGTCTGGATATAATATGGCCTCCCATAATCACATATTATTTTATATACACCGGGGAACTAAAGATAGTTATGAGCTTGTTTTGGTGGCTTAGATATTCTAGATATTTTACTTAATTTTTTAGTTCTTCTTCAGTGGACAATACTGAGTGAGCATGGTGAGCCAATGTGGAAATGATACCCAACTTTTGTGCGGGATAGTGATGTGAGGATGCATGTAGGTATCTATCTGTGTGTGTTGATTTCCTGAAGATTGAGATCCTTAAAGAATAAGGCATCTTAGTAAGGTTCATGTCTAGAAATGAAAAGAACCATTTTCTTCAATCTCGACAGTAAATTTTATGTCTTGGTGGAAGTTGTTTAAATGATTTAGGAAGATGTGAAGATTCTCTACACCATGCTCCCAAATAAGGAATATATCATCCACATAGCAGAGCCATGTTCTAGGTTTAATGTTGCTTTAGAGATGCTTTTTCCTCGAAATCCTCGAAGCTTCAAGAATTCAGGAAATCAATAAATCTAAGCTAATTAGGAAATTTAATTCACTCAGATTAACACAAGAATGATTCGCACCTAATACGTATCATGAAGGGCTTAAAAAATTAGTAATAAACAAATCATCTTATGCCCTTAGTCTGGAAGAAGAGCATATTTTCTCAAAAAAGGTCTTAATTTTGTTCCTTTACCAAAATCCATTCCTAGAGAATTGTTTCTTACTAAGATAGAAAAAGCTAGCTCACTGCTTCCTACAGCAGACGCAAATTTACTTTGTATGGAGGCAATATTTGCAATTGACAATGCAAAACACACACACACATCGAAATCCTCGAAGCTTCAAGAACTCAGGAAATCAATAAATCTAAGCCAATTAGGAAATTTAATTCACTCAGATTAACGCAAGAACGATTTGCACCTAATAAGCATCCCAAACGTGAATAAAGCAAATTATCTGCTCAGGCCAATAGTTGATAGTTTATATTAAAAAATATAAACATAAATGGATGGAACATGTTCAAAGAATGAAAATAGAAAGATTACCAAAACAAGCGTTAAAGTACAAGCCATTAGGAAAAAGAAAACCAGAACATCCTCTTAAAAGATTGAGCGATGACTTCTAAGGCTGGGACAGGCCACCCTAGGCCTAAATCCTTGATATGCATGATGATGATGAACAACGCAAAACCACGAGTCGACAACATTTCTCCTGGTGAAAGACTAGCTATTAAAAAACTTTAAAGGAATAGAGATATTATTATCCTCCAAGCAGACAAGGGCAATGCAATGGTCATACTAAATAAAACAGTTTATCGCAAAAAAATCCTGAAGTTACTAGAATCAGATACCTACTCTGAACCAGATCGAAATCCAACGAGAGAGAGATACATAATCGAACAAACAATCTCCTTAAGATGACAACGGAACTTCCAAGAAACACACGTCTTTCTCTTCAGTCCTTACATCCACTTATTCCAAGATTATATGGCATTCCAAAGGTGAATAAAGCAAATTGCCCATTCCAATAGTTGATATTATTGATTCACCGACAATATAAATTATAAAATATCTAGCATCCTCCTTAAAAGGTCTAGTAGGAAAAATCTTCCTCTTACATTAAAAATTCAATGGCCTTCGCTTCTAAAATCAAAGATATAAGCTAAAGAATTCCGATATTATGGCGAGCTTTGATGTGGCACTTTTTACAAATGTTCCAACGCAAGATGTTCCCAGTATTTTAAAAAACAAGATCTCTAAAAAGATTTTTGCTCTCCTCTCACACTGTATTAGTTTGGAGTGTTTTAAGTTCGAAGAGAAAATTTATAAACATAACAAAGGAACAGAACAGAACAGAACTATGGGTAGCCCCCTGTCTCCAATGCTGGCCAACATTTTCTTTGAGGATTTCAAGGAAAAAGCCATCTCTAAAGCAACATTAAAACCTAGAACATAGCTCTGCTATATGGACGATATATTCTTATTTGGGAGCATGGTGTAGAGACTCTTCACATCTTCTTAAATCATTTAAACAACTTCCACCAAGACATAAAATTTACTGTCGAGATTGAAGAAAATGGTTCCCTTTCATTTCTAGACATGAAGCTTACTAAGATGTCCGATTCTTTAAGGATCTCAATCTTCAGGAAATCAACACACATGGATAGATACCTACATGCATCCTCACATCACTATCCTGCACAAAAGTTGGGTATCATTTCCACATTGGCTCACCATGCTCGCTCAGTATTGTCTAATGAAGAACTAAAAAATTAAGTAAAATATCTAGAAAGAATGTTCTTAAATAATGGATACTCTTCCAAAAACATTAAGAGGCAACTATACCAGCACCCTCGAAACAACACAGAGATCCCTAACAACCCCAAGGGTTATATTTCTTTACCATACATCAGCTCGCTCTCCTGGAAACTAGGAATAATGTTGAAAAAATTTAATATAAAAACGTGTTTTTCAACTCTTCCAAAACTAAGGTCAGTTCTAATCCACCCAAAACAAGTTCATAATCATCTTTAGTTCCCCGGTGTATATAAAATAATGTGATTGTGGGAGGCCGTGCTATGGTGACTGAGAAGTCAATCCTCCTACAGCTAGAGGAACTTCAGAGAGACATTCATGCAATAGAATCAGAGCAAGCGCACTCTCAAGTCACATCTTATTTTCAGTGAGTACAAACAATGAAGGCTGCCAACACAAAGTAGATGGGAATGCAACATCAAACGTTTATGTTTATCAAGATGAAGTGGAATGGCACATAGTTGAATCCAAAGAAATTGTCCTAGACGCTTCTCACATCAACAGCAACCTCAGTTATAGTCTACCTGGCTCGCATGGTTCTGCCATTAGATACTGGTGCACGACTGAACTCATACGCTCGTATTTGCAAAACAATACAACAATAGAACTACAGAACAGACTATAACGACAATTCGAACTTAACTTCAGTTTACAAGTCTGTTATTATAATGGCACAGTGTTTTTATGGTTTTTTAATTTGCTTTAAGTGTAACCACACGTGAAGAAGTCATTTTGATGAAACATGTTGTGTGCTCCATTAAATTAACTTATCTATTTCTCGGTTTCAGTCAGTCAAAAAAAGATGAACATATATATATGTTTATATATATATATATATATATTTTTTTTTTTTTAATCCTTTACCCAAGCATATGCAAAACAAAGTTCGCACGTGAAGTATTTTCATAACTAGTCTACTTGTTTATAACAGCTATTGGCTTCACATCAGTTACCTCAGTATCCTAAAAAAAAAAAAAAAAAAAAAAAAAAAAAAAAAAAAAAAAAACATTATGGGAAGAGACACTATCCACACCATTTTGATCTTGCTTGAGGTCTAATCATCAAAGGCAGGAGCTAGACCACCAGACCCAAGAGGTGTGAGTTACACCCACAATGAGGCAACTAATGTGATGTCAATGACTATATACAAGCAGACCAGTCGTGAAGATATTTCATGTGCAAGCTTTGTTTGCTTATGCTTAAGTAAAGAATTAAAAACAAGAATATCATTTGATGTCAAATAATATACTTCATAACCAAGCAATAAACTTTTTAAAATATGATTACTCAGAGTGAGTATCTCAAGCAGAGTGTAATAAGCTAAGCTTGTATGTATGTATATTTTTGTGGGGTAGGGATGAACAAGATTTACTAGTCTGTCAAGGAGATGAATGAAGATAGCTATGTAAAAGAACAAAATAATCAGAAATTCAGAGTAGAAAACTATTCTTTTTACAGAAATAATTATCATCCTTATTATTAATTATTTAAGGCCTTCATGAAGTTGGACTCAGCACAGGAGGCCATTCAACAATTTACTCAACTTCAATTCTACACATTATGTGCATTTTTGTTAAATGTACTTTCACTGGCCATTTGTGCTTTTGGTAATAGGAAAACCTTCCTACCTTCAAATAAGACTCACTGACTCACCTTCAACTGAAAATAAATTGCATGCACAAAAGAATACAAATTACATTATTTTAGAAAAATGGTAATAGGAGAGCACGTGCAGAGTCCACACCATCACATTTAGCTGTAGCAATGGTGTTGAAAGAAAGGGCATTTATAGTTGAGCATTATTTTCATTCATACAGAGTTGGTAGAGCAAATGGTCCAAGTGTATGACATGTTTGTGAGTAGTTTGTTAGTTGTTTCCGAAAGCATGCCCCAAACACCTCATGTAGTTCTAGAGCCTATTTATCAGAACACTTCCCTAAGAGACTCGTTTCAAGGTCCACAGACTTACTGTACCCTTCCTGTTCTCACATTGCTTGATGCCTTCATTTGGGGTATGTTGAAGGAATGGGTATTCCACCATGATCGTTCTCCAAGATGACAGAGTACCTTTGTATGTACTATGAATTCTGTCTTGAAAGACAAGGCGCCCATTTCAAGCAAGTAATCTGCCATCGTTAATGCTTTATTCAACCAAGATTCCACCGATCGTTGTGGATGTACATATCAGATGTAAACATATATTTATTTGTTAATAAACCCATCTACTTCATAATGTATATCATAGTTACTTGGCACTGTTTTTTTTTTGTGTCATACTGTAAAACTATAAAGATAGTAGATTAGCATGTTGGATTGGAGATTGGCTGTCTGATAGGTATCAACAAGTTGTGCATGGGGAGTGATATCCTAGAAGAGGAAAGCCACTAGTGTTGTGCCCCAGGGGTATGTATATAAATGACATTGGAAAGGACTTAAATGGTGATATACAGTTGTTTGCATATGATGCAAAGTTGGGGAGGGTTATGAGAAGTAGAGCAGATGTTGCAGCTTTGCAAGAGGACCTAAATAGACTGTCTGAATGGATGAGTGTGTGGGGATATCAGTGTAATGTTGCAAAGTATAAGGTTTTAAAATTTGGGAAGCAAAGATGGAATGCAGAGTTATAGGATTGGTTGGAGGATGGGGATATTTTGGAGGAAGTGGAGGAGATGAAGGACTTGGGAGTTGTTGTGGATACAGACTTGAAATTTCATGGCATTTTGCTAAAACTGTGAGGACGACACAGCAGATTATGAGAATGATGTGGAGAACACCAACATGCAGAAGTAAGGACATTTTGATTCCATTGTACAAGATCAGGCCACATATGGATTACTGTGCACAGATTTGGTCACCAGGTTTTGTAAAGGATGATGAGATGTTGGAGAGGGTCCAGAGACAATTGACTAAGTTGATATCTGGTCTTTGAAATGTGGAATATAAGGAAAGATTGAAAGAATGCAAATTACAGATCCCAGTGGATAGAAGGAAGAGGGGAGAGAGACAATTGAGGCATATAAGTTGGTAGGGATAATTACCAGATTAGCATGAATGAAATTCTTCATAGAATATCTAGAGACAGGTTGGGAGAATGAGAGGCCATTCCTGGAAGCTGTATAAGGTGTGTGTGAGCAAGGGAGTGGGAAGTAGATTTTTTTGCATGGAGTGTGTGGGGTAATTGGAATGCATTGCATGTGGTGAGTGCACGGACAATGAATGCATTTAAGTCGAGGTACGATGAGCTGTGAATGTGAGACCTCCCACAATGAGTCTCTTGACTCCATGGAGGTCTGGTGAAAATAATAATAAAAATTATAAATGTAAAGATTGAAAGACAAGTAAAGTGAATGGCATGGATTTTTCAAAAATGGTACGGCAACATGAATGCAGTATATATATGTGGGAAAATGTTGTGGCTGCTTATGTGGAGAAGCTGAATAAGAGAAAGGAGCAAGTGTGAGTAAGGAACATGGCATTGTAATTGAAATCATTGTTAAGGTAGATTGCACAAATGTTAAGAAAGCATGTGGAAGTAATAGCAAGGAAATGCATTCAAGTGATGATAAAGTGTGTCACATAATGATGTTGAAAAACAGAGTGCAATTAATGGTAAGATAGCAAGTGGGGTTGAAGGCAAACAAAGTTGTATGACTTATGATAGGTTAGCAACAGCAAATGATAACAAAAAAAAAATGCAAGATCTGAAAGCTGGGTTGGTGAAAATGAGGCAAGAGATGAAGCAGATGCAGAGTGAAATGAAGAGAACTGTAGATATGTATGGATGAGTGAAGACAGAAACGAATAATGTCAGTATGAAAAGAGGTAACAAAAGACTCGTGAGTGGCACTGTACAGGAATTTGATTATTAGAGGTCTGATAAATTAGAAGATACATAAGGTATGCTTTCCAGGAGGTAAAATGAATAGAGTGACTGAAGCAGTGGATACGAGGAACAAGTGAGCAAATAAGTTGGTAGTGGAAGTAGGAACAAATGACTTTGGGAACAAGAAAAACATAAAGCCAGATATCAGTAGTTTGTTGAGGAGGATAAAAGATAACAGTGTAATAGGAAAGTAGTGACTGTGCTGCCCAGGTATGACAGTCATGAGATGAGGCAGAGAACAAGGATTATGAATGAATATGTTAGCATAAATGTATGAAGAGAAAGGAGTGCAGTTTGTTAATGTGCAGGAGTTTGAAAGATGAACTGAACTGTATCAGAGTGATGAACTGCATTTGAATAGTTTTGCCATGAGTCATTTGGAGAAACTGATGCTGAAAGAGAGAGAGAATAATGAGCACAGAGAATGAATCTGAGCAAGTAAGAAGTGATGTGAAAGAGAAGAATAAGGAAGGAGATATTGTAGTAGTACTTATGAATGAAGAAGTGGATAACATGACCGTAGAGAATGAGAGAACAGATGTGCAAGACAAACAGGGGAAACTCAGGATGAAAAGGGGAACACAGTGTAAGAAAGATCAATGCTCAAAGAGGAAATGAATGTGTGTGTGTATATAGAGGATGACATCCTGAGAGAAATAAAGATGGAAGTATATGACATTTTTCATGAAAATATTATTATTAAGAGAGACCTCCAGGAAGTCAGGGACTCATCGAGGGAGGCCACATACACTACACGCACCAGCTATCATACTTATTCTTGAATTCATTCGCACTGCTTGCACTCACAAAAAATATAAAGGGTATAAAGGGAGGTGGAGTGCTATTGATGACAGAAAAAGAGTTATGTTCATACAAAGTAGAGATGCAATGGAGAAATAGAGTATGGAGATGAACAGAATGAAATAATTAGATGCTATGGACCTGGTAATATTGAGGATAGTGACCATGAAATATAAAAGCAAATCAGACAAGCAAATAGGAAAATTGTGATCATTATGGGTGATTTTAATTAAGGCAATATAGATTAGGATGATGAGATAGTGACTGGAAGTAAAGAAAATGAATTTCTTGAGATTTTGAGGGCCAACTACTTCAGACAGTATGTAACAGAAGGCACACAACAACTGAGAGACTTGAATTTGACTATTTCATCAGAGATGTCATTATAAACGAGGTGTTAAATCTTCCTCCAGTTGGTGAGAGTGACCATGAAGTGATTACCTCGATGGTTGTCAACCATATGAGGACTTCTCTGAGGAAAGGATATATGTGGAAGCAGCTTACAGCTGTAGGAGATCACTGCTACTTGGGTGATATTCAAAAACTATCTAGTAGAAGCGATGCTGAAATGTATTCCAAAGGTCAGAAGGTTAAATTGTAAAATGGAGGAATGAAGAGATTAAGCATGCAATACAGAGAAAGTAGGCATTATGAAGGCAACATAAGATGAGTGGTAATAATCGATTCCATTAGGAGTACAAAGAATAAGCAAGAAGGAGGACTCAGATATCAAGGGTAGAAAAAGTGTATGTAACCAGCAAAAAAAAAATATATATATATTATGGTAGGATGACTGCAGAAAATGGTATAAGGATAACTGCTACAGAGGATACAGTGAGATATTTAATGAGCAGTTCATAAAGGTCTTTCTCCTTGCAAATGTGACATCATGGAGGGTTCAAGAGCAGTGGATGAGGTGGAGAGACTGACTGAGTGAGGAAGAGGTATATGAAGAATTGAGCAAACTTGATGTTAATGTTAATAAGGGTATAGGACTTGATGATATATCATCACATATTTTGAAGGAACATACAAGTAAGTTCACATCTACTGTGACATATTTGTTTAATATGAATCATACATTGGGTCAAGATCCAAAGGATGGAAGGAAGGCCAGATTGTTCCATTCCACTTGAAAAAGGAGTTGATAGAACTCAATCATCAAGTTATAGGCCAATCTGTTTTTAGGTGTCGTGGTCAAAGTGTTGACCACAACACCTAAAACCATTTCTGGATCCTGTTCTTGCTAGAACAGGATCCAGAAATGAGTTGATAAGAATTATATTATCTTTGATGGACAGCAGAGATTTGCTAAAGGGAAGTTATGTTTTAGTAATCTACTTACTTATTACAATAAGGTGACTGGACAAGGGAGATTGATACAAAGGCTTTTGATAAATTACCATGTGATAAGTTGATAGTTAAACTAGAGCAGATGGTATTGGATTAGACTACCGCACTGAATCGGAGACTGCCTACCTGATAGATATCAGCAATTTAAACCATTGCTGTTTAACCTGTATGTTAATAATATTGGAGATATTATTAGATACCAGTTCAATGTTGCAAAATATTATTATTATTATGGGCAACTCCAAGGAGTCCTTAGACTCATCGAGGGAGGCCCTGAACATTATGTTAATCAACTATTCAACATTCACACAGTATCTATCATACTTTGCCTTGAACTCATTCATAGCACCCACAACAGACTCTGGCAGCTTATTCTACTCATTCACCACTCTAAAAGTAAAAGCCTAGCTCTAACACCCTTACTAACCACACTCTTGCCCAGCTTGCATGGATGGAAAGGTTTAAAATATAAATATAAAAATATAAGCATTTAAAATTTGGAAAACAAAGATGGTTGTAGAATTTATTCTTGGTGAGGATATACTGTTGGAGATAGAGGAAATAAGAGATCATGGGCAATGGTGGATAAGGATCTAAAATTTAGAGGACACACAAACAAAACAAAAGTATGAGGACAACACAACAAATTCCAAATCTGTTTCCATTGTATAAAGGCTTGATTAGGACGTGTTGACTACTGTGCACAGATTTGGTGTCACCTGGTTGACCAAAGAATGAACAGATATTGGAAAGGTTCCATAGGCGATTGACTAAGGTGGTTTCTGGTCTCTGGAATGTTGAGTATGAAGAAAGGTTGAGAAGATGCAATTTACAGTCTAGCAAACAGGAGGAAATGAGGTGATATGATAGACATGTACAAGTTGGCAAGGGGTTGTTATAATGTTGATGTTTTTCATAAAATGATAAGAGATTAGAGAAGAACAAGAGGTCATCCCTCGAAGTTGTATAAGGAGGGTGTGAGCAAGGGAGTGAGAAGCAGGTTTTTTTCATGGAGAGTTGTGAATAATTTAAATGCATAGATTGTGTGGTGTCTGAAGAGAATCTGAATGTATTTAAGGCACAGTATGATAAGCTGTGTGAGTTCATAACAAACAGACCCCCTGTGATGAATCTGACTCCATGGGAGTGTTGGGATAATAATAATAATAATAATGTCATGTTATGCAGCTGTTATGTCCAGATGAAAAGAGCTTGGTGGATCATATCCAAACTTTTATAACCACTTGCAGTCCATAAAAATTTTGGATCATATCCAAACGTTTTATGGACTGAAGTGGTTTGGAGAGCAAAGATTGAGAAGTGCTGCCTTATTGGATTGTGCAATCAAATTTCCAGTTCTCTTGGTAAAAAGCAATTTCTTCAGCAAGCATAGGATGCACTAACGAGTGGTAATGTATCCCAAATAATATCTAGAGATTTGATGGTTTTGTTCATAGTTGTAGTGTCACTGCTTATTATGGCTTCTGCTCTTCATCGCAGAATACATACATTTTTTTGGATGAAGCTGTAGTCAAGTGCAGTATGTACATATCTAATATCATATTTGTTTCTGTAAATTGAAATATTCTGTAAATGCTCAAATGGAAGAGCATTATTCTTTTCTACTTTAAGTGTAAATCTGCTAGTAAGGACTAGGGTGGCTAAAAAACAATGCTCATATAAAGAACAAGCTAAGAAGAAAAACTAATGAAGAAAAAGTATAAAATTAAAGAACACCAGTGAAGTGACTTATGAATATCAACTATTATTAATTTCTTTAACAATCAAATTATCAAAAATTAAATAATTAAAAAAATGAAATTTCCCTTCATAATTGTTATTATATTATGAGAGATATTTTCTGCCAAGTACTAATCTATGCAACCCTCGAAACAATTTTCGTTCATTAATTAACACCTAAAATCTCAGGGAGTTCACACCAATTCAGAGTGATGAAAAACACTGTGTGTATGTGTGTGTGTGTGTGTGTGTCAAAATCCATTGTTTCATATTAAGAAGTGGATGCACATTATTTGATTATGAGTAAGCTAAGGAATAGAAATTTTGATAACTTTAAATTTTGCAAATTTCTTCTCAAAGAGAATCATGACCTTTGTCTCTTTATATTTAAAGTGCATTTCAGTTTTTACCCCTGATTATTTTCTATGACAATAATTTAATACTATGGCACTTTATAAATGCAACTAGAAATATACCATAAAATCTATTTATATTAGATTTCAAAACTCTTCAAATCAATTTTTCCATTAAAAATAACATTAACCAGGTCAAAATACTACTGTGTAATAGTAAGAAACTGAAAGATATAATTAATGATTTCAAAATTAAAGCAAAAAAAAAAAAAAAAAATGCAAAGGTAAGATGAATCAATATATTGCTATCCTAATATCTAACTTAAATATCATAAGATAACACATATATATATAGTACTTTGTTAAGAAGGAAATAATTCAAATTAAAAGGAAAATACTATCTTAAAAGTATCAATAAATATCAAGTATTATTATTATTATTTTATATATATATATATATATATACACAGGGTGATTCAGAACTCTTGGGCTAAACTTTAAGGAGTGATAGAACACACCTAAACAAGCACTTTTTTGGACCATACAATTGCATGGTCCGAAACCTTCACCGCTTGAGTTCAGACCATACATGGTCCGAACTCAAGTGGTGAAGCGCTAGAGGTTAGCAACTACTGTTTCAGGAAATGAAGAAACACAAAAATGACAGAGGAGATTTGAAACAATTGCAGAAATTACAGAACATAAATTAAAGAATTTTATTGAACAAATTACAGAACCTGCTCAAAAGAGTGAATGCCAACATTAATGCAGGCTTCACACCTTCGACATAGTGATTGGCATACATTGGCAAAAACACCAGGCATTTCTCGTACAGCGGCAGCAGCAATAGAAATCCTGGCAATAAGGTCCTCATTGAAATCGATGGGGCTATCGTAGATTGGGTTTTTCATATGGCCCCATAGGAAAAAGTCCAGACATGAGAGATTGGCGATCATGGCGGCCAAGCGAGGGATGCACCCCGACCAATCCATCGTCCTGGAAATGTTGCATCCAAGGCATTCCGCACATCCACGCTGAAATGGGGGTGGTGCTCCGTCATGTTGGAACCACATTCGAGTTTGAATGTTTGCTGGAATAGGGTTCAGTAATTCTGGCAAGACTTGTAAAAATACGAGGTACGTTCTCCCATTCAGTCGTGCTGGCAGAAGGTATGGGCCAATCAACTGGTCATGTAGGATTCCAGCCCAAACATTTATGGAGAAATGCCTCTGGTACGAATGTGGATGTGTGGATTTCTGCTCGCCCACACATGATAATTGTGGGTATTAAAAATGCCCTCGCGTTAAAGGTGCATTTGTCAGTGAAGAAGACATGTGCATCGAAGTCTGGCTGCACTGCAGTCTGCTGCAGGAACCACTGTGCAAAATCCTCATGAGGCCGGTAATCTGCAGTTGTCAAGGCGTGCACCCTCTCTGCATAGTAGGGGTGTAATCGTTCATCTCGAAGAACTCACTACACCATCAATTGGGGCACACGTACAGTATGGGAAATTGCTCATATGCCTTCCTCACACTCCTTGCACGCTCTGTATCCTGCATGCTGCTGACAAAGGAGCCCATTTTGCACAGATACTGGTGCAATCACTGAAAGGTTTTACGATCAGGCACGCGTCTGGTTGGAAAGCGCTCTCAGTACAGTCTTTGGGCTTCCCTTGCATTCCAATCTGCAGCTCCGTAAATGAAATGCATGTCAGCCTTCTCTTGATTTGTGAACGAATCCATCCTTTTTGCACTCCATGGTAGAAATAACGACTGCAAAAACCAGCACTTATAAGTGTTCACTGGAAAGCGCTCTCTAGAGCTTCACCGCTTGAGTTTGGACCATGCATTGTTTAGGTGTGCTTTATCACCCCTTACAGTTTGGCCCAAGAGTTCTGAATCACTCTGTATATATATATATATATATATATATATGTATAATAAGTTTCAGATTACAAATTTCTAATCTGAAATTCTACACTTTTATGTATGGTGCAAAAGTGATAACATGAAAGAGAATTCAGTGTTATTTGCATGTACAGTTATCAGTAAAGCATGAAACAATGTTATATTAAAATTTCAAAAATTAAAGAAAAATTAAAAATGCAAAAATTTTAGTATTTCAAAATCCAAAAATGTAAAAACTTTGCAAAACAGTAATAAAATAGTCTCCAGTGATCAATATAGGTATTAACATAGTTAATTTTATAAAGCCATGCAAATTTACAAATATAGTATTAATAAATTGTTTAATAAGTATATATATTAATTTTAGTGAATTACACATGATTAAGAGCATAAATATCATTGCAATTCATTTTATTAAATAACAATATTAAGCTATAAAATATTGTGACATTAAAAAATGTGTGTGTATATATATATACACACACACACAAGCACGCTCATGCACACAATCATCCAAATACAAAACCGTGATTCCGAGTTTCTGTTTAAAATACTTAAACAGAATAATTTTTTATTTCATAAACCTTGTATTTATACCATGCTGAAATGGCTATCATGGTCTGAAACAGGAGGAGATTTATACATATATTGATTAAGCTATATTTGAAAAACAAAAAAAAAATTCAGACTACAATTATGCACAATACAATTAAACATGATAGAATTGTTTAAAGTTCTAAAGTATGGTTATACTAGTCTTAAACTTAACAAAATATAAAAGAAATTATATAATCTGCATTTAATTATATAATGTTTACAGTTTATATAACTATATAAACTTAAAGATTATATAATTATGTAATCTTTACAGTTTCACTTTTCATAATAGTTAAAAACAACATAAAGACATTAATTAAGCATTATTTCCATGTTATATACAAATATAAAATAATAGTATGTAAAAGCAAGCATAAAATCTCAATGAGAATGCAATTTTATTATTACAAAATACACTTAATAAATTATGAATAGGAGTGTTATATAGAGCTAGAATGATTAATTTGCTCCAAATAACAAGCCTAACAATTAAAACTTGTCAAACTGAATTTGAATTCTAATAACTTACTTTAAATCCCTGATTATTTTCTTATATATACAGATCATGCTCTTCTATTCTCATATCTGCTACTGACCGAAGGCTCACATCATTTTTCATCCCAACAGGCAATATATTAGCATTACAATTATACCTCCATGGAGTAAAAAGATTTACTGTGGGAGGATCATCCTAAATGTCACAATGCTTGTGACACCACACTTTGAATTCATTCATCATCCTTACATTCACAACACAGTGCAGTCCAGGGGTTCCCAACCCTATGCCCACGGGCACCATGGCGCCCGTCAACCAATTTGTGTGTGCCTGCTGCTGTTCAACTGTGTGCCATATGGTTTGAAATAATCATGCAACAATTCATGGCATGCTATATGATGCATGCATTAATGCCACACGACGAGTATTAAATGCATACAATGTAAAGCAGATGCACATTTGAAGTTGTTCATTCCAATTTAAGAACTGAAATATCATCATATTCTCCTAATTATGAAGCACACTGGACCATGAAATGCAATGCCAAAGATCACACTAACTTACATATATATATTTAAATTTTTATATAATGCAAACTTTTAAGTAATAAAACATTTGATTATAATGTAAACTTTGTATGTATTCATTTAACAAAAGAATTCAAAAAATTTGCTCGAAAAAATAGATGGTGCCCATCGCCCTATCGATATTTTAGAATGTGCTCTAGGAAACAAAAAGGTTGGGAACCCCTGATGCAGTCTAATCATCCAACACTCCCCATGCAAAAGCTGTCTCAGCCTTAATCATACTGCATTTGGACTCCCACTACACCACTTTGGTCAAGTAGTTTCAGAGGAGATTAAGAGATTTTGAAAAAAGTCTAAAGAAGAGTAATGAAAGTCTGGAATGGTGGTCACAAGGACAGACTGTGAGGAATGCCATCTGAAGAGCATGGGGTAAATGGGAAAGAAGTGATATGAATGAGATATAAGTTGGTGAGAAGAATATCCATATCGATGCAGAAGACATTTTTCAGAGTAAACAAAGACTGGGCTGAAAAACAGGTAAACCTTGCAAATTCTAAGAATGCATTGTCTGAGAGCGGAGAAGCAGTAAATGAGTTTAAGGCAGGGTTTGGTGACTACTGGCCGCTCTTGATAAGCCTTTTAACCCTGTGGAAGTCTGTTGATGATAATAAAAAAATCTACTACTTACTCCTACTTATAGCACCTTTATACAGTTTCCAGGAGTTGGTCTCCCATTCTTTTATGCCTTCCATCATTAAAAAACTTTCTCCAGTATCTATCAAGTGAGCTCTTCTCAATAACTTATATGTCTCAATCATATCATTCCTTTTTCTCCTATTTTACCCAGGCTCTATCACTCCTTCAATCTAACATCCTAATCTACATTCTATCACAATCCTAAAATTTCTTTAGCTACCCATCTCTGCATCCTTTGTAGGACTTCCATATCTTCATGATAACTAGGCAATAAAATCTATGTATTTCTTTATTTTCTCAAATTTATTTAACTTAATAAGTAAATAAGCAGTGTTTTATGAAATCAGGAATAAAATTAAATGTTTATATAAAAGTAAATGTTTATTGGGAATATTTAACCTTTTTTTTTTTTTTTTTGAATAGACTCATTTTTTGTCTTTAAATGGTCTTTTTTTCCCACGTATGTGCTGTCTTAGTTTTCCTGTTTAAATACCAAACATAATCTTCATAATGCTGATGTTTAGAACATATAGTATTTCCATTCCATTTCTTTTGTTGCTCCACAATATATTTGGTAATATCTTTCGCCTTAATCTTCATCTACTATGCCAACACACACACACACACATGCACAATAAAAATTCAAGAAGTCACTCATCAAGCTCATATTATAATCTAAATTTTCAAATTTCTTGATTAGAATTTCAACTGTGCTTTTAGTATTACAATTGTGAACTTAATCAAAGCTTCTTTTTTGGTTGAGTGGTCGTTTTTCAATTCATTCATCTGCAATTATTTTATTATGTTTGACTCCACCAAAAATAACTTCTCTGAATTTGGAATGTGAAAGGACATGGAAATTTTAACAAAATACTAAAACATTTACCATTCTAGTTTAATACCTTAGAAGTTGCTTTACTAATTTTTATTTTATAAGCAGTAAGAGAACTTTATTTGGATCTGCTAAACTTTTACAGAGAATATTTTGAATTTGGTATGAAGATTTCTCTCTTTGGCCACTCTTTTTTTTTTTTAATCTACTCACTCTGCTGTCCCATTCACAAAGAAAATGTGACATTGTTTTTCCATGTAAATCGAATGTCGTGGCAGAAGAACATAGTTAACTGTTAAATTATCAAAAATTAATCATCATATTCTTTATACTTCACTTTAGCAAGAAGATTTTCATATGTCTCTTAAGTGAAAAGAATTAGCAGCTTGGATGTAAGTGAAAATACTGCTATTTTATAGCAGAACACCTTTCAATCTTCTTTTAGACAAGTCAATAAAACATCTCCATTGTCTCAGATCAAAGTGTGGGGATATAAAACAGTAACTGCTGATCAAAAAAAAAAATATATATATATATATATAAAGAGAGGTGGGGAACGGTTACATTAGGAATACGACTCAAGCTAAGAAAGAAACTAGTCTTGTAAGGAAACCAAAATTGGAATATGAGAAGAAACTAGAACTGTGATTCAAGGAAAATCCCAAGAAATTCTTTTGTTTTGTTGCCAGTGGAAAGAGGAGAAAGAGAAATGATTGTGGATGAATAACCTATGATATCAATAGATGGAGAAGCTGGTTGAGTGACTAATGCTATGACTGATGCAGATGACATGGTGGAGCTATTTAATGATCACTTCATTAGGCTATTTCATCTTAGTAAAGTAGGTTTTATTCCTAGAGAAATGGGGGAGGGCTGAAGATTAAGAAATGCATGAAAAGGCTGCATTTATTTCAAATACTAAGTACTTTAAATTATATGTGATTCTGTTACGTTTTAAGGTATTGTGCTAGGGAAATGACTATTACTATTGACCTGGCTGTTGAGTGAATGTCCTGCAAATGGAAATATACCTAAGTAGTAGGAGGGTAAGACAGCACCACTGCAGAAGTGAAGGAATGAAAAAAGAGACATCATATTATAAATCATTTTGTATTTCGTCTGGAGATTTTGGAGATATCAGGATAATATTATATTACCTTCATCTGCCAAATAAAGTAATTTTGCAAAATTTCAAGACCTTACATTTATTTGTATTAAATCAATATCCCCATTCATTTTCCAAACTTGCCTTATTAGATCTACCCATTACCCCATGATCTCTTGCCTTCTTCACTTCCTCCAGTATAATGAAGGAGGCAAGGAATCTTGGCAGGCAGTGATAGTACACAGATATTTGAAATTTAGAGAACAAATTCTAAAAGTAATGAAAGCAATACAAAGAAATGCTGCAATACTGGGCTCAGAAAGGTCACCACAAGAATTTGATATTTAAGTTGCAACATGTAGGTTAAATATCATGTTATTAAAATGGATTGGAAATTAACTGTCTCACAGATATCAAAAGGTAATGTATGGAGGGCAATATCAGGGAGAAGGAATGTCACAAGTGGATTCCAAAGGGTACAGTGCTGGGACTATTACTGTTGAAATCATATGACAATATCATTGACATACGATTTAGAGTGGGTTTAGAGTGGGGAGGGGGAATATTTAATTGTTTGTAGATGATACAAAACTAGGGAAGACTGATGTTGTGACTCTCTTGAGGAAGATCTAACTACGCTGGAAAGATGGTAAATCTACTATCTTGGCAGTGATAGTAGACAGATATTTGAAATTTAGAGAACAAATTCTAAAAGGTAATGAAAGCAATACAAAGAAATGCTACAATACTGACAAGGGCATTTGGACAGCACAGATATGAGGACGGTAGTTCCATTGTATAAAGCCTTGATCAGATTGCAACTGGATTACTGGGCTCAGATGGAGAAGAACTGGTGATATGACTGAAATTGGTTACAAGATGGAAGTTGCAAAAGGAAATGGTAAGAGGGTGAGAAATGGCTTTTTACATGGAGAATGGTTATTGAATACATTGCCTGATTGGGTAATGAAATGTAGACAATGAATGAATTCAAGAAGGCAGTACGACAGACTTCATATTGTCCAAGATGGTCCTTCTAAGATGATTCTTGCAACTTAGAGGTCCTGAATAATCATATCTTTCTTCACCTAGTTACAAGTCCAGAAATATTCTTGCAGTATATTAATAAATCTTTGTATCAAAAGTAAAGTGTAAATTCATGCTTACAACTTCATTTTCTTTGAAAATGAAGTTTATGGGACAAGATCTGTGCAGAATTCTTTGACAGAACTAAATCTCTCACCAGATTATATAATTCACTTTATGCGAAATATTGTGGTTCACTCCTAGTTTGAGCCTGAGATCACTCCCCACTTGCCCTCATTTATACTGATTAAGAGTGGACAGTAAGATTAGACCCACAAGCACAGATCTTATAGCAAGTGTGGTAGAAATGAATAGGAAACATCCTTTATCTCTAGTGTTAAATCCTTGAAGGTTAAGTAGACCAAAAATCCATACAGAAGAAAGCAATTTTCTTTATGGTTTTTTTTTTTTGATTCATGCTACATCAGCAAAAGAGGAAAACTTCTTATTTCCTCAATAGTGTAGCACATATGTAACAACTTTGCTATGCCAGAAGTATGCATAATATGCAATTCTGCCAAATTTTCTAATGCTTACCCATTTCTTTTTCACTATAAAACTACCAACAACAGAATAACATGGGTCTGAACTATTTACATGCATGGTGGTGATGACATAAAGCATAAACACAAAATAAAACAAAGATGATGGGCTCAAACAAAAAACAGAACTCAAACCAACATATCCAGCAATTTTCTGACCATTTATTCATTCACACCACTTATTGTTTTTATTTCTCATTAAGTCTAGAATGTTAATTTATCGCACTGAAGAAGATTGCAAGACTTTCAAAACATTGTTCTAACCTTTACCAATATAAAAAATATAAATATAATTTCATGATTTTATTCAAATATATAAAAGAGATGATATGGTGTGAAGAATCTGTATATGATATGGAAAAAGAGTTCGAATGATCATAGTGAGCAAAGAATTTTTTTATTATTAACTGATTGAAAGACATCTAAACCTTAACAGATCTAGTAATCAGGTTAGCATTTATAATTATTTTAGTTATAATAATAATTAATAACTCAGATGAATCATTCAATAAATATAATCTCTATAATAACTATCACATCATGCTGCTGTCATTTCATTTACTCTTTCTTCTTCCATTTCTCATTCTCACATACAATATATGATATTGCTCAGTGACCAAAAATATAATTATTCCCACCACCCTCATTCTTCTCCATAAAGAGACTGTAAATGAATGATCATGGCTAGTAATAATACACTCTACTGTTCATATAATTTTAATATGGAAATTATTTTGTATATCTTTTAGCCAGCAAAGGTTGGTCGATTGGTAGAGCCTCTGCTACTAATGGCTCATGCAAAAAGTTAAGCAAGTTTGAGCGCAGTTAGTAGTTGAAAAGGGGTCAATCATTTGATGCTGTTGCCACACTCTCCCTCGATGAGTCTTTGGACTCCATGGAGGTGTCGAATAATAATAATTACAAAAATAATAATCTTTTAAGACACTCTGCTGTTCATACGAATTTAGTATAACAGTATCGGATATAATAGTCATAGGACTATTATATCCAATACTGTTATACCAATCGACCAACCTTTGCTGGCTAAAAGATATACATAATAATTTCCATATTAAAATTATATGAACAGTAGAGTGTATTATTACTGAGTTCCACATTCATCCATTTACAGTCTCTTTATGGAGAAGAATAAGGGTGGTGGGAATAATTATATTTTTGGTCACTGAGCAATATCATATTGTATGTGAGAATGACATATGCAGACTAGTGTGAGGAAAGGATATATGTGGAATTATAAGGCTGGAGATTATGACAAGCTTAGGAGACATCTTGGAGCTATAACATGGAATGATGAGTTGAGCAGTAAGGAAATAAATGCTGCATGGGAACTGACAAAGAAATACATAATATAATTAATGTGTGAATGTATTCCAAAGGCCAAAAGGCTGAATAAGGTACATGTAAAATGGATGAATGTGGAACTCAAGCAAAATCTGGAAAAAGAAGATACTCTTCAGGAAGTATAAGATGAATGATGGTAATAATCAGTTACATAAAGAGTATGAAGAACAAGCCAGGAGAGTGACTCAATTAGCAAGGAAAACAAAAGTGCAGTATGTGCAAAAATTGGCAAACCAGGTGAAGAAATTCGCTAGAGCATTTTTTAGATATGTGGGAAAAATGAAGGAAAAATGATCACGATGAGATGAAGTTAATGGATGAAAGGTTAAGGGCGTTTCATCCTGATCAGGATGGAATCATGAGAAAATTAAGTGTAGAGGACATAGGAGAGGATGACTCAATTGTGAGTGAGCAGGAGGTATTTGAGGAAATAAATAAACCCGATGTTAATAAGGCAATATGATATGATGACATATCACCAAACATCTTAAGGGAATGTTCCAGGGAATTGGCAGTAGCATTGGCATGCCTGTTTAATAAAAGTCTTGCAACAGCACAGGTTACAAGGGAGTGGAAGGAAGGTAAAATTATTCTATTGCATAAAGGTGGTGATAAGATTGTAGCTTCAAATTATAGGCAGGTCTGTATAGCTGGAGTTGTGGTGAAGGTACTGAAGAAATTCATGATATCCAAAATCCAATTTTGCAAAGGCTTTTGATAGACTGCACATGACACACTCTTAAATAAACTGAGACAGGTGGGATTGGATAACACACTTATGAATTGGATCAGTGACTGGCTGTCAGACAAGTATCAGAAAGTTATATATGGTGGTGCGGTATCCCGAAAGAGAAAGGTCACTTCAGATAATGTGAATGATGTGGAGGACTCTGACATGCAGAAATAGAGAGGTTATGATGCCATTGTATAAGGTCTTGATCAGGCCTCATATGGATTATTGTGCACAGATAGCAACTGGAAGTAAAGAAAATGAGTTTCTTGAGTTTTTGAGGGATAACTACCTCAGACAGTATGTAACAGAGGGCACAAGAGGATTAAGGGTCTTGGATTTGGTCATCTCATCGGAGGATGTAATTATCAACGAGGTATCAAATCATCCACCAATTGGTGAAAGTGACCATGAGGTGATTACTTGGGTGGTTGCCAGCAGTGCAAGGACCCCAGTGAAAAAAGGGTATATGTGGAACTACAAGGGGGGTGATTATGAAGAGCTCAGGAGACAGCTTGCAGGTGTAGCATGGAATGAGGAGTTAGCTGGAAAAGAGATCAATGCAGCTTGGGGGATTTTCAAAAAATATTTTGTGGATGCAATGTCTAAATGTATACCACGGGTGAGAAGGTTAAATAAGTTAGGTGTGAGATGGATGAATAAAGAGATTAAGCATGCAATACAGAGAAAAAGGGCATTGTGGAGGCAGCATAAGAGAAGTGGAAGTAACCAATTTCATGAGTTCTACAAAGACCAGGCAAGGAGGGTGACTTGGTTGGTGAGAGTAGCTAAAGAGAGGAATGAACAGCAGTTAGCTAATGAAGCCAAAAAGAATCCTAGGGAGTTCTTTCGATATGTAGCCAGCAAAAGAAAGAATGATTATGGAAGGATGACATTGATTGGAGGAAATGGTATAAAGACAGCTGTTGCAGAATGTGTGGTGGAGATACTTAATGAACAGTTCATAAAGATCTTTCAATCTTGTGAATGTGACTTCATGGAGAGATTAAGAGCAGTTGATGATGGGGAGGAGAGACTGACTGTAAGTGAGGAAGAGGTGTTTGGGGAGTTGAGTAAACTAGATGTAAATAAGGCTGTGGGACTTGATAATATATCACCGCGTATTCTGAAGGAATGTGCCAGAGAGTTGACACCTGCCTTGACATATTTTTTTAATACGAGTCTTGCACTTGGTCAAATCCCTAAAGAGTGGAAGGAGGGCAAGATTGTGCCACTTCATAAAGGAGGTGATCGAACTCAAGCATCAAACTATAGGCCTATCTGTGTGTCAGGTGTTGTGGTTAAGTTGTTGGAGAAGCTTGTGAGAACTAGGATCCAGAGTTGGGTTGACAACAATGGTATAATCTTTGATGGACAGCATGGATTTGCTAAAGGGAGGTCGTGTTTTAGTAATCTACTTACTTATTACAATAAAGTGACTGCTTCCTTGGACAGAGGAGAAGGATACACAGTAATATATTTGGATTTTGCAAAAGCTTTTGATAGAGTACCTCATGATAAGTTGACAGTCAAACTAGAGCAGATGGGGTTGGATATTAGATTAGTGCATTGGATTGGAGACTGGCTATCTGATAGGTATCAACAAGTTGTGTATGGGGGTGCAATATCCAGGAAAAGGAAAGTCACGAGTGGAGTGCCTCAGGGGTCTGTTTTAGGGCCATTACTATTTAACTTATATATTAATGATATTGGTGAAGATTTGGATGGAGATATTCAGTTGTTTGCAGATGATGCAAAGTTGGGACGAACCATAAAGAGTAGTGAAGATGTTGTGGTCTTGCAAGAAGACTTGAATAAGTGATTGGGCAAGCAAATGGGGATGTGAGTTCAATGTTGCAAAATGTAAGGTTTTAAAATTTGGAAAACAAAGATGGGATGCAGAATTTATGCTTGGTGAGAATATATTGTTGGAAGTAGAGGAAATAAGAGATCTGGGAGTGATAGTGGATAAGGATCTAAAATTTAGGGGACACATCGCCAAAATTGTGAAGACAACACAAAGACTTCTGGGAATGATGAGGAGGACACTGACGTGTAGAAGTAGGGAGATTCTTGTTCCATTGTATAAGGCTTTGATTAGGCCACACATGGACTATTGTGCCCAGATTTGGTCACCTGGTTTTCAGAAGGATGAAGAGATGTTGGAAAGGGTCCAAAGGCGACTGACTAAGGTAGTTTCTGACCTCTGGAATGTCGAGTATGAGGAAAGATTGAAAAGATGTAATTTGCAGAGTCTAGTGGAGAGAAGGAAGAGGGGAGATATGATAGAGACCTACAAGTTGGTAAGGGGTTGTTATAGGATCAATGGTGGAGAAGTTCTACAGAGAATAGTGGGAGATCAGGGGAGAACCAGAGGTCATGCCTGGAAATTGTATAAAGAGGGTGTGAGTAGGGGAGTGAGAGGCAGGTTTTTTTCGTGCAGAGTTGTGAATGATTGGAATGCCTTGCCTGAGAGTGTGGTGTCTGCAAGGAGTTTGAATGTGTTTAAGACCCGGTATGATGAGATGTGTGTGAGATAAAAGGACCTCCTAGATGAGTCTTTGACTCCATGAGGTCTTGTTTGATAATAATAATAATAATAATTTGGTAACCAGGTTTTCATGGTTACGAGGATATGCTGAAAAGGGTCCAGAGAAAATTCACAAACGTGGTCAGTGGCCTTTGGAATGTGATGTATGAGAACAGAGAGGAGTGAGGAGTAGATTCTTTGCATGGAGAGTGGTTGGTGAGTAGAATACATTGCCCGTGTGTGTGTGTGTGTGTGTGTGTTGTGGGTGTAGACACATTGAATCAATTTAAAGCGCAGTTGAATGAGCATTGTGTGCAATAGTGTGTACCTCCCATGATGAGTCTCTGACTCCATGGAAGTAAGATGTTAATAAAAATAATAATAATATTTTTAAGCTAGTAATAATATGCCAATTGTTCTTCATAAGATATTGTTATGAAAATATCTTGATTGAAGGTTTTAAAAAAATAAAATAAAAATTAGATACATGAAAATCCTCTGTTTACTTGCTATTTATGTATTAAAATGCAACAAAAATTGTTCTAATAATATAGGAATAAAAATCATAAGTTTCTTTGTAAATATCAAATACTACTCTTCTTTAACAATTTGCAAGTTAAATCTTATACTCCCATAAAATATATATCACTGACTACAGCTGCAATCACGTTTCCAACTACAAACTATTAAAGGAATACTGAAAGATACTTATTCAGTGAACGAAAGTTAGTAAATTGAAAAGTAATGCTGCAAATGCATATGAATGTATTGTAATTTACAAATTTAATTTATTAATTTACAAATTTAATTAAATTTGTAAATTCTTCTAAGAATTATATTCTTCATCATCAAATTCCTGCCATGTACCCTCAAGGGGTGTACAGGATTTGATAGTACTACATGAAAGATTTACATCACTACTAACTTCCTATCTACAAGTTTCCTCCAGATCAGTAGTCTGTTACTTGTCAAGACTCCAATATTATCAGATCTTAAATTATATTCTTAGAAGATATAATTATCTTCTAAGAATCAGAGTCTTGTAAGCAACATATACAAGATGTTATATTCAGGCAATAATATTCAGGGAAAAGGAGTAGCTATAGTATTCAAAACTAAATACAAGGATAATCTTCTTGAATGACAGGCAATATCAAGTACACTCATCATCATCATCATTATGCTTGTTAAGGATTTAGGCCTAGAGTGGCCTGTAAACTTAATGTCAGCTGTTATTAATCTTTGTCTTTTTGTTTTATTGTCCAGATTTCACTTTAATACAATAGGACTGGTAGGGCTAATGTATTGTATACTTTTAGTCTGGTTTGTTTTTGTACTAGGTTTGTACTGGCCCCATGAACACACGTATACAGTCATGAATATTGCCCTTAGGGGGATGCAGCAGAGGAGTAGCAAACTGGCTGCATTAATATGCCAGTAATCCCTCATTAGGAGGGGGACTCGACCTGTCCTAGGACAGACGAGAAGGATAGGATATAATTTCTTGGTATCTTTAATTTATGGCTTTTATGTAAGGCTACTCTCTTTTTCCAATTTTGGGTACAAGATTCAATTCATCCAAACATCTGAAATCTTGTAATCCTGCCTACTGTTCTTCAAATCTTCTTATCTATCCACAGAATAACAGACAACAAGGACAAGGAACTCGATATACTCTTGGGTGAGACAAAGGAAAAACTTGGACCTTTAGGGAATGTAGGGAACTTGAAAACCGAATGGAAGAAAACTTGAATGGTTACATTGTGCAGAAGCAGTTACATGTACTAGAGTGAAATGTGAATTTGGTATGCTACAGTTGTTGTAGAAGGACTTCAATGGAGCATAACATGTGCATAATGAATCAAAGTTTTAATAGTGTGTGACTTCCAAGATGGTTGATGATAATGATGGGGTGCAGTCTCAATGTATCTTTCTGTACTAGTTTTCTTTCAGTATTCTATGGAAGAAAACATGTAAATCTGATAACAAAGTATCCCATACTGCAAAAATGCTATCTGCAAAATGGAACCAAATGGACGGACCTGAAATGAAGGTACTCAAGATGTACTCTACTTAAAAGTTCCACGTTAATAAGTGCCTCTGTAGCGCAATTGGAAGAACGACGGTACATTGCACCCTTCGATTGAAATAGGCTTAAGCTCGATTCTCGTAGCAATGGGAGGAATCTTTATCTGGACGATTTTCAATCGAAGGTGAGTTAGCTGATCTCATATGGATGTAGCAGGGTTTTTCTCCTGGAAACTCTGGTTTTTCATCTTGCATACAGACAAATTGGCCCTTCAGAACACACGCAATTTACAGACATAGAATACTAGTTGTAGTGGTGGTGGTGAAAGTGGGCGGTAGATGGCGTTGATGGAGATGATTCGTAGTAGAGGTTTGGTGTAGTGGTTGAGGCAGTTGTAGGTGTCCTCCCGTGATGAGTCTTCGGACTCGTTGGAGGTGACAGGAATAATAATAATAATAATGTTTGAGTTTGCACGGATAGTAGGAGATTGAAGAACAAACTGCTGTTCCTTCAATCAGTTTATACAGTTTTATATTTTTCCTTACAGAAGAAAAAACGGTTTTAATAGCAAAATCAAATAATTTCATGATGTCAGAAGGAGTATCCTTCTGCAGTATTTGTAATGTATCTACCAGAGAAATTGAGATTTTAGTTTCCATTCAGTACATCAAAAGTCTTCAGTTTCTCCTTCCAATAGTTTGCAGTTAATAAATTTTCTGCAGCATTCTTCAAAGGACTACCCATTTCCATTCAGGATGAATGAGCCATTCAGAAGTATATTGTATTCCAAGCTTTTATGTTCTGTCATACTATAGAGGAATGAGAAGATCTGCAATTGCTTACACAGGATATTAGGATTACATATTCCAGCAATCACACAAACTGAATCTTGAACATGCACTATAGTGTCCAGATACAAGATACAATGGAAAGAAGATAGTCTGATATGTCATTTTTTAATAGAACGATGGCAGCTATATTCTATAAAGAAATCTGCGAATCTAATTCATCAGCCTAATCTAAATGATGCCTTAAGCTTTCTCACTTTTGGGTTAATCTTGCTAGATATTCTTCACTAATAAAGTTTTTTTTTTTTTCTTATTTAACTGAATATGGAAAAATAAATGCAACAGAAGTTTTACACTTTTGACCCTAATGGCATTACATATTATCCTCATGTTTATAACATGTGAAACCTTGTTATTTTAATTGTTATTCTCTTCTACTTAATTATATAACTGTAGAATCTGCTTTAAAAATTATCAAAAATTTTGTCTTCAATAAAAAAAAAACATGTATGCATTAACAATACATACCATTTAACCTAGCTTATTGTTCTAGTCTAACTGTCCTGAAACCTTCACAAATATTACAGCAGTCAACATACTTTTCACAATGAGTCTTTTGACTTTCTATAAAGAGCTAAAGTTTAATAACAATGATAAATGCCATAAGCAAGAAATTTTCTTCATTCATGAGTTTGTTGATCTCTGGCTGTGGAAATAGGCTTTACTGCAATTCAAACTCCCCTTTCAAAAAGCAATGTGTACTCAAGTATTTTTTGTATCTTTTCTCAAATAAGGAAATGGCAAATAATGCAAACAAGATCACTTTTGTAAATTTTCCTCTTTCTCTCTGTCAATTCATATTAAGTCAGAGAGCCAAACTGGCATCTTACATTTCAAATAGTCCAGAGCTAAAATCATATTAATAACATGAATTTTTATATTTCCAGGATTTTTTACCAGTGATACAAATCACAATGTGGTGGATTTATCTGATGCAATATGACCTTAGTTGACGATGCTGCAAGAAATATAAAAAATCACTCACTCAGTACTTGGCTAATAACTTTTAGAGAATTACATTACATTTATGTACTTAGAGAACATGAGTGAACTATTTCTATGCTGTCAACATCAATTTCAAAAATGAAAACAATTAGTTCAACATCACTAGTAGATTGCTCTTCACAGAGAAACTGGGAATCACTTGTCAAAAGAGAAAGACTGATAAATATTTCAGATTTACACAAATCAGTGCATTAACTAAATATTGGGGTGGGGGGGGGAAGAATACCCTGCTACACCAGAACAATTATGTTTGCCCCGTTTTTTTTTTTGTAATCAATAATTGCATTCCAAACATAAATGTTGATTAAGACTTTCACACACACATACACACACACACAATTATAATCTGAAATGCAAATGAATTTTTTTATATTTATGTGTTATTGATTCAATAGAATTTAGTCATTTTATGATAAGAAATATTTCATCAAGACACACTGAAAGAGACTGTGATTAATGAAGGAATGGAGGGCGAGGATTGTAATAAAAAAATATAGAAATAATTATTAAAATGTCTTGTGTTGTTAAGTAACAAAAAATGAGGATCACCTGCATGCTGAGGAGAATACTGCTTCTGGATTGGAGAACTGACAGTAGTTGTTTCATCAGAGAATGAGACGGATTTCTCCTCTGCAATATCAAATGGAACAGTTGGTATATTCAGACATTTATAACTCATATTATATGTAGTTTTTGAGAAAAAAAAGCTCCAGTGAATAGAAAAATAGTAATTTTTTATTAAACACTTATTTTCTAGAACAGGGATGTCTCTTAATTATTTGTAATAATATGCATCATGTTTTATTCAAATATTTTGTAGGCAATGGTTTATTGCCATAAATCTCTTCCGATAAATTTCAAAAATCATCATATGGATTCTGCAAAAAAAAAAGAAATATTTTTTGTATAGGGTTCCGCAGTGTCAAAAAAGTTTAAGAAACACTGATCTAGAGAAACTGTGAGTGAAAAGAATGAAGGCAACAGGAGAGGAAAAAAACACAAGAGGGTAGGGAATTGACTGGATGTGAACTATTTGCAGCAGGTGATATAATCTCATGAAACTGAAAAGATGATATCATCTCAGTTTGATGAGATTTAGGCATTTAAATCTATGTAAGAAGAAACTGGAAACAGAGAAAATGTTTTGAGGGATGATTATGTAATAATATTTCCAATTTTATTAATTACACCAAATTTAATTTGCACAGATATGGCTATAAATCTTCTGAAATGATGAAACTGATTTTCTCATCAGTATCCAGAATTTCTTCACACTTTTTCCCCCTTTATTCTAACCGTTATATTTTTTGCTCTAGACTTCTAGTAGCTGCAACTTCTGGCACTTTGCATATTAATAATTCTATATAGCGATTCTTCATTTTTTTTTTTTCATACACAAGTAAGGATATCTGTGGACAGTGCATGCTAAAAGAGAAATACACAGTAGGAATTCTGCAAGTTATCTGTCACAAGCACCTCCGATGCTACAGTAAGAATAGAAATTAGCTTAATAATTAAATTAAATTAAAAACAAATGTATTTCACTATACATCTTGTATAGCATTATTAACATGGAATAAGAATTTAAATTCACCAGCCTCTTCAGCTTCACACAAAACAGTTAAATGGTCTGTGCAAGTCAACTGGAGACACTACTGCTCGAAAGAAGCACAATGATTGCAGTTTATAAGAGATCTAAGAAAGTAAGAGGTGATATGGAAGAGTAGGAGAAATGAACAGGAGAGATAGAAGGAGTTGGCTCTTGTAGATGGAAAGGTGATGTCAGTAATGCAGTGAGAAGAGAAATGCAAGAGAGACAGGAAAAAGAGGAGAGTCAAAGTTAAAAGGGTAATACTGCATGAGAAGTGTAAATTCTGGATGCAGAAATGAATGTATGCAGACAAGAAAGAAATGTGATGGTGAATGTGGAGAGGGTTGTGGTGTAGACAGTGATGGAGAGGAATGGCTGGGAAGGTCACATCTGAATAGTGGTGTTAGTAGGACTTGTTATAGCTCTTTTTTGTGTCTACAAATGCCAGAAGAATCTGTAATGAATGGAACAAAATTGCTGCACTGATCAACTTCATTTACTTAAAAAAATGTTGGAACCAGTGACATGGTTGAATTAAAGATGATGAACATCCTGACAGGGATAGAGATGGAGGAGTATGATGTTTTTTTCCATCCAAGAGAGAGATGCAAAGTGGAAATAGTGGCAGTGGTTCTGAGGCAGTACAGTGCAAAGAACAAGTAAATAGAATAAAAATATTTATTTGGATGTTGCTACAGACCTGGTAACGTGGAGGGCAGTAAGAACAAAATACATAGGCAAATTATTCTAGTAAATAAGAAAAGAGTAATCATTAGTTTATTATTATATGAGTATCTCCATGGAGTCCGAAAACTCATTGTGGGAGACTGAATCTATCCACATAATCTATTATGCCTCTCCTTGAACCCATTAACAGAAAAAAGCACTCACAACTGACTATGGCAACCTATTCCACTCATTCACAACTCACCAAGCAAAAAAATCTGGCTCACACCTTTATGCAACTTCCAGAGATGACCTCTTCTTCTGGCTCCTCTAGCCAAGTCCTGAAGCATTTCTCTGCATCAATCGTATAAAACCCTTTAAGCAACTTAAATGTTTCTATCATATTCCCTCTTTTTCTCCTATCAACCAACTTCTACAATCTTCTACACACTTCAATCTATCCTCATAGGGAACATTCCACAAGCCACTCACCTCTGAATCCTTTCCACCACTTCCTCATCCTCAAGAAACTCAGGGAGCAGACCTGAGCATAGTAGTCTAGATGTGGGCATATCAAGGCCTTATAAAGAGGAATAACAACTTCCATATCTCTACTTGTTAATGTGTTCTTCAATACCCAAGTAATCTTATGGGCTACCTTAGCAATATGTCATCCAAACTTTAACTCTGTTTACCACCATCCCTAAATCTCTAGCTTCATCTATTTCCTGGAGTACATTGCCATCAATGTGATACATGGCTTGTAATCTATTTATCCCAAAATGCATAACTTTACATTTCTCGACATTAAACTGACACCTATTAACTTTTGTCCATACTGACAGCCTATTTAAATTGTCCTGCAAGCTCTCCACATCGCCTTGATTAACTATTACTCTACCTAATTTCGCATCATCAGCAAACAACTGAATATTTCCTTTCAGGTTATTTCCTATATCATTTATGTACAAATTAAACAGGAAAGGTCCTAGCACTGAACCTTGAAGCACACCACTAGTCACCTGTTTTTGCCTCAATTCTGCTCCTCTATGTAGCACTTTTTGATATTTGTCCAGCAGCCACCCTCTTATCCACTTAACCAGTGTTATATCCATCCCCCATTTGTTCTAATTTGCATAACAGAGTTCCACGTGGAATTCTGCCAAATGTATTTGCAAAATCCAGCAAAATCATTGTGTAGCCATTTCCTTTATCTAACTCAGCAGTTACTCTATTATAAAAAGTTAGTAAATTACTAAGACATGACTGACCTTCACAAAACCACAAAAATTGGTAAAAAGAGAATTCAAGAAGAGGTTATCCACCTCTTCTTGAATTTTCTTTTTACCAATTTTTTTAGTACTTTTACCACCACGCCTGAGATACTGATTGGTCTGTAATTTGCTACTGCAGTCTTAGAACCTCCCTTATGCAAAGGAATTATTTTGTCCTCTTTCCACTCCCTTAGAAATCTACCAGAGCTGAGACTCAAATTAAAGAGCCTAGTCAAAGGCATTGCAAGTTTCCCTGCACATTCTTGCAAAACCCTAGCTGATATCCCATCTAATCACACAGTTGTATTTACACTGAGATTCTGCAATATCCTAAGAACCTCCAATTCATCCACCTCTGTTCCCACATTAGTGTCTATCACATAACAATTAAAGCAGTAACCTCACTAGGACGATATACCCTTGCAAAGTGGTCACTTATTAACTCAACTATTTTATCGGCTTTTATCTTCTTGTGACCATCATCACTCATTAAAGTTAATCTTCCATAGTCATTCTTCCTCTTACTTGCCATATAATGAAAGAACTCTTTGGGATTTCTTTTGGTCTGCTCGACTGGATTCTTCTTGTACTGATTTTGCCTTCCTTGCCATTCTGGTAATCTTTCTTGCCTGAGCCTTGTACTGTTCATGAGTATGCTGGTCACCTTTCTCTTTTGGGGGATTTTCATTATAGTAATAAAGATGTGAATGAAGAGATGATATCTGGGGACAAAGAAAATGAATTTTTGGTTTTTGAGGGATAACTATCTTCAGCAGTATGAAACAGGGGTCATGTGATATCAATTTGAATTTGATCATCTTATCAGGGGATGTTTGTATAAAGGGGGTGTCAAATCTCCTTCCAGCTGGTGAGTGACCATAAAGCAATCACTGGGTAGTTGGTTATAATTCTGCATATATCCCTTTCTTACAGAAAGGGATATATGCAGAATTATATTGCTGGTGATTAAGAAAAGCTCAGGAGACAGATTGCAGCTGTATCATAGAATAAAGAAATAGATGGAAAGGAGATCAATGCTGCTTGAGCTCTACTCAAGAAATACACAGAAGAGACAATGTCTGCATATATTCCAAAAGGATCAGGAAGTTAAATAAGGTAGTTGTGAAATGGATGAATGAAGAGGTTAAGCATGCAATCTGGAGAAAGAAAGCATTACGAAGGCAGAATAAGATGAATGGTAATAATCGTGTGCATAAAGACTGCAAACAACTGGCAAGGAAGGTAACCTGCTTGGTAAAGATTGCAAAATTGCAGTATGAGCAACACTTAACTGAGTCACAAAAAAAAATGTAAAAAAATCCCAGAGAGTTCTTTCATTATGCAGCCAGCAGAAGAAAGAATGACTATGGAAGGATGATGTGATACTGATTGGTGAAAATGGTAAAAGGATAACTGCTGCAAAGAATAAACGTAAAAAGTTTAAAACATAACAATGTAAAAAACCACACTAATTAACTTTAATGAAATGGGAGTAGATATTTTGTACTGTAAATAACAGTACATCATCAGTGCACAGAAACAAGCAAATCAAAGAAACGGGAATACAAGGTACATACAACAATCGGTTTACCAATTAAAATTGGTTGTAGCATTCTAGAAATTAATATATTAATAAATAATATTAAAACTATTCTTGATGGTTACATAAAATGAGAATCTCCCAAACTTTTTTTGGGGGGGGGGGGGAGAGACAATCATTCCAATTCAGATTTGGCCGATGTAAATGGGCTTCACAACTTTCTTTGAAAAGGCAATCATATTTAAAACTGCTTCTATAGAAAAGATGAGCTTCATCCCACTGGATACTGTGTTTAGTATCAATACTACGTTGTGCCGGACCAGATATGTTAGTGTTAATGCCATGAATAGTAAAGCGAATGCGAGTTTTTAATGAGGAGGTTCTTTCATGGTTTTTATGTAGTTAATAGTTATATTGAGCAATTTTTACTGGAATTATTTTATGAGGGAGATTTCTTTTTGTCACAGTGTCACTGTTGTTGTTTGTAAGATTCATGAATAATTTGTTCATGATTAGATGGAAGGACAGAGAGAGGAGACGCACTCTTGGACATAACATCCATATAGAGAGCGACTAGTGCTGTCTAGTTAGACAACATATTGTATTGTTGTTCACGTATGTTCCTGTAGATGAAGTTATGGCACTTATAATCTGTACCCTCCTGACATCTCCCAACTATTTAAACATTGTCTCAACTCAAATTATTTCAAATGGAATGGGAAAATCTACAAACTATCTAGCCTTGCAGTAGGAAGTCCTCTATCACCTCCATGTGCTGACTTATTCATAGAAAACTGTAAAAAAGATTTCTTGATGTTTACTAATCCTAAACTGTCACTTCGGTGATGATATATTATTATTATAATTATTATTAAACAAGACCTCATGGAGTCAAAGACTCATCTAGGAGGTCCTTTTATCTCACACACAACTCATCATACCGTGTCTTAAACACATTCAAACTCCTTGCAGACACCACACTCTCAGGCAAGGCATTCCAATCACTCGCAACTCTGCACGAAAAAAACCTGCCTCTCACTCCCCTACTCACACCCTCTTTATACAGTTTCCAGGGATGACCTCTGGTTATCCCCTGATCTCCCACTATTCTCTGCAGAACTTCTCCACCAATGATCCTATAACAACCCCTCACCAACTTGTAGGTCACTATCATATCTCCCCTCTTCCTTCTCTCCACTAGACTGCAAATTACATCTTTTCAATCTTTCCTCATATTCGACATTCCAGAGGTCTGAAACTACCTTAGTCAGTCACCTTTGGATCGTTTCCAACATCTCTTCATCCTTCTGAAAACCAGGTGACCAAATCTGGGCACAATAGTCCATGTGTGGCCTAATCAAAGCCTTATACAATGGAACAAGAATCTCCCTACTTCTACACGTCAGTGTCCTCCGCATCATTCCCAGAAGTCTTTGTGTTGTCTTCACAATTTTGGTGATGTGTCCCCTAAATTTTAAATCCTTATCCACTATCACCCCCAGATCTGTTATTTCCTCTACTTCCAACAATATATTCTCACCAAGCATAAATTCTGCATCCCATCTTTGTTTTCCAAATTTCAAAACCTTACATTTTGCAACATTGAACTCGCATCCCCATTTGCTTGCCCAATCACTCAATCTATTCAAGTCTTCTTGCAAGGTCACAACATCTTCACTACTCTTTATGGTTCGTCCCAACTTTGCATCATCTGCAAACAACTGAATATCTCCATCCAAATCTTCGCCAATATCATTAATATACAAGTTAAATAGTAATGACCCTAAAACAGACCCCTGAGGCACTCCACTAGTGACTTTCCTTTTCCTGGATATTGCACCCCCATACAGGAAAAGGAAAGTCACTAGTGGAGTGCCTCAGGAGAGTGGCTACCTATCAGATAGCCAGTCTCCAATCCAATGCACTAATCTAATATCCAACCCCAACTGCTCTAGTTTGACTGTCAACTTATCATGAGGTACTCTATCAAAAGCTTATGCGAAATCCAAATATATTACTGTGTATCCTTCTCCTCTGTCCAAGGAAGCAGTCACTTTATTGTAATAAGTAAGTAGATTACTAAAACATGACCTCCCCTTAGCAAATCCATGCTGTCCATCAAAGATTATACCATTGTTGTCAACAATCCAACTCTGGATCCTAGTTCTCACAAGCTTCTCCAACAACTTAACCACAACACCTGACACACAGATAGGCCTATAGTTTGATGCTTGAGTTTGATCACCTCCTTTATGAAGTGGCACAATCTTGCCCTCCTTCCACTCTTTAGGAACTTGACCAAGTGCAAGACTCGTATTAAAAAAATATGTCAAGGCAGGTGTCAACTCTCTGGCACATTCCTTCAGAATACGCGGTGATATATTATCAAGTCCCACAGCGTTATTTACATCTAGTTTACTCAACTTCCCAAACACCTCTTGCTCACTTACAGTCAGTCTCCCCTCCCCATCATCAACTGCTCTTAATCTCTCCATGAAGTCACATTCACAAGATTGAAAGATCTTTATGAACTGTTCATTAAGTATCTCCACCACACATTCTGCAACAGCTGTCTTTATACCATTTCCTCCAATCAATGTCATCCTTCCATAATCATTCTTTCTTTTGCTGGCTGCATATCAAAAGAACTCCCAAGGATTCTTTTCGGCTTCATTAGCTAACTGCTGTTCATACCTCTCTTTAGCTACTCTCACCAACCAAGTCACCCTCCTTGCCTGGTCTTTGTAGAGCTCATGAAATTGGTTACTTCCACTTCTCTTATGCTGCCTCCACAATGCCCTTTTTCTCTGTATTGCATGCTTAATCTCTTTATTCATCCATCTCACACCTACCTTATTTAACCTTCTCACCCATGGTATACATTTAGTCATTGCATTTACTAAATAGTTTTTGAAAATCCCCCAAGCTGCATTGATCTCTTTTCCAGCTAACTCCTCATTCCATGCTACACCTGCAAGCTGTCTCCTGAGCTCTTCATAATCACCCCCTTGTAGATCCACATATACCCTTTTTTCACAGGGGTCCTTGCACTGCTGGCAACCATCCAGGTAATCACCTCATGGTCACTTTCACCAATTGGTGGATGATTTGACACCTCATTGATAATTACATCCTCCGATGAGATGACCAAATTCAAGACCCTTAATCCTCGTGTGCCCTCTGTTATATACTGTCTGAGGTAGTTATCCCTCAAAAACTCAAGAAACTCATTTTCTTTACTTCCAGTTGCTATCTCTTCATTCCAGTCTATATTGCCATAATTAAAATCACCCATAATGATCACCCTTTTCTTATTTGCTTGGCTTATTTGACTATACATTTCACTATCACCACCAACCACATTACCAGGTCTATAACAACATCCCACCAAGTATTTGATTCTATTTACCTCTATCTCACACCATACTGCCTCAAAACCACTGGCCCTATTTCCCTCTTGCATCTCTAACTTGTATGGATATAACTCTTTCTCTATCATCAATTGCACTCCCCCTCCCTTTTTACCCCTTCTATCCTCACGAAACACATCATACCTTTCCATCTCTATTCCTGTCAGGATGTCGTCCTCATCTAACCATGTCTCACTTATTCCGACAATCTGTGGGTGCACAGACGCAATTAGTGCAACCATTTCATCCGCCTTGTTTCTTATACTTCTAGCATTGGAATACAAACACAACAACTCATTTCTGGATCTACAGCTAGTTCCACTGATACCTCTCACTTGATGTGATCTCTCCATGCTGGACTGGGGCCATTTCCCTTCCTGCTTCTTCATTTTAGAACCCTTTGCAAATCCATCTGTTTCCTCTTGATCCCAGGTCATCCCATTACTTTCCTGCCTACACATGCTCTCACCTCCTCAGCATCCACCTTTCTCACGCTGTGTACTCCTGTCCACCCTGAACCTCCCCGTTTCCCTGCTCCTCTTGCACACCCATTCTCTCATTTTCTATACTCATACCACTCACTTCCCCATTCATTTCCACTTCTTCAATCTCTCCTGTCTTACTCTCCTGCTCTTCCACATCACTCCCCTCTCGATCTGATTCATTCTCTCTATTCACTTCTCTACTTTCCAGCAGCAGTCTCTCCAAGCGACTCACACCATAACCACTCAAATGCAGTCCATCGCTCCCATACAGCTCACTTCGTCCCTCAAACTCATTCCACACATTAACAAACTGTACTCCCATCTCCTCACACATTTCAGCCAGAATATCATTCATAATCCTTGCTCTCTGCCTCATTTCACCACAATCATACCTAGGCAACACACTGACTACCCTTCCTGTCACACTATTCTCTTTTATCTTTCCAAGCAGTCTCCTGACATTCATTTTGACATGCTCTTTGTTCTCTCTCAAATCATTTGTACCAATTAATACAATTAACTCTTTTGCTCGCTACTGCCTCATATTCAATGCCTCAATCACTCTACTCATTTTACCACCTGGAAAACATACCTTGTGCATTTTATCCTCTAGCACACCTTAATAATGGAGTTGCCATACAACGCCACTCGCTCATCTTTCGTTAACTCTTTCATGCCATCATGATTTATTTTAATAGTTTTGACCTGAATTCTCTGAATTTCATTCCGCATCCATTTCATTTCTTGCTTCATCCAATCCAATTCACCTTCCGAACCTCGCGACACATTCTCTCTCTATCATTAAATCTTTCTAACTCTCGACCCCCTCTTCTCACTTTTCCTCTCATTCGTCCTTCTTTGTTTCCATACTTTCGGTCCAACATACGTCCAACTTTCACTATCATTCTTCTCACTTTCACTCTCATTTATCTTTCTTTGTTTCCGTACTTTTGGACTAACATGCGTCCAACTTTCGCTATCATTCTTCTCACTTTTACTGTCATTCATCTTTCTTTGGTTCAGTACTTTCGTTCCAACATGCGTCCAACTTTCGCCATCATTCATTTTTTTTTTTTGGCTATTATTTATTCTTTCGATTTTTTTTACTTGCGATTTCTGCATCACGCCATTTCTACTTTCATTCGTTCTCTCAATTTTGTTTCTTTCCGCCCCACTTTCGTCCCTTTTAACATCCGTTACGGTCAAATCGCCCTTTTTCTTTTTTCCTGATTTTTTAACATTTTTTCGCCTCTCTTTCTCACCGAAAAAAATGGTAAACATCGGTTTACCACACTTCGAGTGATAAACCGATGTTTACCACTCGAAGTTTACCGAGTGGTAAACATCGGTAAACTTTACCGATGTTTACCACTATACATCGGTACTAGCACTTTCTGTCATCAATTTCATATTCGCATTCATCAGTTCCTCATTCAGGTCACACTTCGCACACACCCTTCTTCCATCCGCACTAAACATCCACAAATCATTTATGTAATCGAAGGAATACATATAACAGACCTCACACTTAACGAAACGACTGAAATCTAAATTAAAATCATGGAATGACAATGCCGCCGCCATTTTTTTTTTGTTTTCTCTGCAGGTTACTAAGTCTAATAATAACGATTTCGTAATTTAGTTTAGGCAAGAAAAAACCCCCACACTAATAATATCGGTAGCATACAACATTTACAGCCGCTCTTACTTAAACAATTACGCATATATACTTAATTATTCCTAGTAAAACTTATCTGAATCAGGAGCTCTTCAAATCACGTCCGCAGCGCTTGGCCCACTAGCGCCCTCCATATGTAGATGACATATTTATAATCTGGAAACAGTGTGGCTGAGTTACATGATTTTCTTTCATCTATTAACTCCCACCATATAATTAAATTCGCTTTCAAACTTGAAAATAAAGGAAAATAAACCTTTTCTAGATATTTTAATTTCAACAAAAGCAGAAGGAAGCCTCTCTTAGTATATACCATAAGCCCACTGAGAGATCATTACCTACATTTCTCTTAATTGCACTATATATCACAAAAATTAGGTATTACACATGCACTGAAAGAAAGAAAATAAGGGCAATCTCTATTATAGGATGTGACGAAAAAATAAAAGAAGAATTACATTCTCTTCTCCAACCATCTGTGAGCAATGGATATTTTAAGAAAATGGCACAAAGAATACTATTTTCTGTTGCTTCTACATAACAGATCCCTGATATATGCTAGAGAGTCTCGGTTTCCATCCCTTATATTGGCAAACTTTCTCTCAAAATCACTAATCTTCTGAAATCTCATGATGTAACAGTGGCTTTTAAGCCCATTGTAACTATATGAGCCCTCTGACATTCACTTAAGGACCACAACCCTTTCAACAAACATCCTAGAGTTTACAATATTTCATGTTCTTGTGGCCTTGCTTACATAAGGCAAACAAACATCTAGAAGTTTGGAAATTAGGGGGGGGGGAGCATATTGGAAAGATCAATAACAACAGAGAAGGCAGCTAAGGCCTAGCGTTTCACTTCTCCCACACTCACCACAATATTGAAAGGGACAAGAACTCTATGCCTTACACAGAAGACAACTTCAGTGCCTGCAACATCAAAAACAGGCTACGATGGTTATCTGCTCACAAGGCACACTCAACAGAAATCAAGGAATGATTTTTTATGTAACATTTGGAAGTCACTTATTAGATTTTCAACATGTCAGAATTTAACTTTTATGCCAACTATCATGCATACCTAATGAACAATGAGTGATCCATGCAAAAACAGAAACATGTAGAGCACTTCCATGCTCTACATGTTTCTGTTTTTTTACTTGTATGTAATGGTAACTACATATTCGGTTTTTAGTTGTGTAATGGTTCATGTTTACTGCTTACTGTAGATTTTTTGTTTTTCCTAATCCAGAAGAAGCCACTAGCATATGTGGCAAAATGATATATTAACTAAAATACTAGTGGTGGTGGACGGTAGATGGAGTTGGTGTAGATGATGGAGGTTGCGGTTTGTTGTAGTTGGTGGAGGCAGAGAGTTGTAGAGTAGGTAACCTCCCTCGATGAGTCATTGGACTCCCTGGAGATGTCACACAGTAATAATAATTAAATATATTATGACTTATTAAACCCACTGTTTAATAAGCTTGACCTTATTAATAAAAATCTCTGGATGAGAGAAAAATGTTATTAATAAGGTCAAGCAACTTTTGGCTACTTGTACATGAGATATATATGATTTCTGTATTGCTCCAACCTTGGTTTCTTTCTTGAGTCTGGCTCCCACTGATGAAACCTCAATAAAGGTTGAAACCGGCCTGGGTAGTGGCCCTTCCCATTATGCTTAGTATTTTACATGCCCGAAAGGGTGTGTGTGCTTTGCATTATGGGATACATACTAAGGCAAGTGATGTAAGTCATTAGCCTCTATATACAAGTAGCTCAGACATGAATATATTTCACATGTAAAACATTGTTTCGCTTCCTTGGGTAAAGGATTAAAACCAAGTATATAATTTCTTGGTATCTTTAATGTACAATATAATGAAGGTAAAAAACCTTCAACACTTTTGGACACTGATCAAGAGCTTTGTAATAACAGTAGCATTGACAAAATATATTCTAAAGGTCAGGAGGTTAGATAAGTTAGGTATAAAATGGATAACGAGATCGAGGGTAATGTAGTCTGGATAAAGAGGACATTATGAAGTCAGCATTAAGTGTATGGTAATATCAGCTGCATGAGAAATGTGAAGTGCAGGCTAGGAAGGTGATCAGTAGTTGGTAAAGATAATCAAAATGCCGTATGAGCAGAAACTAGCCAAGCAAGCTTAAAAAAAAAAAAAAAGTCTAATGAGTCATTTTGATGTGAAAAGCAGAATAAAGAATAATTATGAGAGGCAGATAGTGATGGGTGAAAATGGTAGAATGGTAATAAATATTAGTACAGAAAATTTCCTGAAAAGTTATGGTGCTCCTACACTGCTTAAAGTTGGAAAAGAAAAAGCTAAGCTATTTTTGGCTATGGAGCAGTCCCTTTGCAACAAATAGGCTCAATAAAGTTAAAATCAAGTAAGGTTTAAATTAAAGCATATTATTACGGGCTACTCCAAGGAGTCCTTAGGCTCATTGAGGGAGGCCCTAACCATCATATCAAGCACCATCCAACATTTGCGCAGTATCTATCATTATGCTTTGACCTTATTCACAGTCATGCCACAACAGATTCTGGCAACCTATTTCACTCATTCACTACTCTACAGCAAAAAATCTAGTTCTAACACTCTTGCTAACTACACTCTTACTCGGTTTCCATGGATGGCCCTAGTTCTCCCACCACCAGACCTGTTCTGAAAAATTTCCTCTGAATTAATCTTGTAAAAACCGTTCAGTAATTTCTAAGTCTCAATCATATCATCCCTTTTCCACCTATCGACCAGTTTTTTAAACACACAAACCTTCAACTTGTTCTCGTAAGGTTCATTCCATAGACCTGCTACCATCTTGGTCACTCACCTCAGGATCCTTTCCGCCTCCTCATCACCGCCACCAAGAAACCCTGGCATCCAGATCTGCATGCAGTAGTCAAGATGGAGTCTTATCGAGGCTCAATAAAGAGGAACAATAACTGCTTGTCTCTGCTCATCAAAGTATTCTTCAGTAACCAAGTAATCGATGAGCTGCTTTAGTCAACTTTTGCTATGTGCCCCCTTAACTTTAACTCCCTATTCACTAACACTCCCAAGTCTCTGGCTTTGTCAATTTCCTGGAGTACAGTTCCACCAATGTGAAGATGAGAACACAGACTGATAAGAAAATAATTATTTATTAACTTATTGCTGATATTTCACTGGTATTCTATCCAGCATCTTCAGAGCACAAAATCAGTTTGCCACAGTATGCGAGACAACAACAATCCAGTTTAACAATGGGACTAGTTTGAAAACAATTGTAATGTACAACACAAGACTAAAGTCGTAATTAGGTGCCATCTATGTTGGGGGGGGGGAGGAATAATAATAATAATAATAAAAATAGAAAGAGAAAGCAGGGATTAATTTTGGTCTTAAGATGACTGTCTCCCAAATCACTCACTCACAACAGAGGTGTGACATAAGTTAGTGAGTTCTGCTGAACTCACTAACTTATGCCATACCTTCTTGGCCAATGGCTATAATTCCCATAAGATAGACAAAATACTAAATATCCCCCAGAAATATTCCCCCCACTGTCTACCACAGAAGACTATAACAAAACTGTCACCATCCCTTACATTAAAGGCACATCTGAAAAGATATCTAGAGTTCTTAACAAACATCGACTACACACTGTATTTAAACTGTATGTGAAATTGGCAACTCTCATCCATTCACCCAAGGACAGAATCTCTCCTTTATCACATCCAGGAGTCTACGAAGTGCCCTGTTCATGTGATCGAGCTTACTATGGAGAGATGGTAGGATCTGTGGATATCTGCCCCAGTGAACATAAAAAATACAGCTGGCACTACTGCTATGGCAAGTCAGGTCTGGTAGACCATGCTTTAGATACCCCTGCACACAGGGGTACTGCACTGATCAATTGGAAAAAAACAAATGTGCTGCGAAGCCTTTATAAGTCAGGGTGGTTATTCCTGGAATCAACAGAAGCCTTGAAACATACTCCAAACCTCAACAAGTATGGATGTATAAATTTGCCAAAGATTTGGGAGGCAGTCATCTTAAGACCAAATTAATACCTGCTTTCTCTTTCTATTTTTATTCCCCTCAACATAGATGCCACCTAATTAGGATTTTAATTTTTTGTGTTATACATTACAATTGTTTAAACTAGTCCGGATTGTTGTTGTTGTCTCACATTTTGTGACAAACTGGTTTTGTGCTCTAAAGATGCTGGATAGAATACCAGCAAAATATCAGCAATAAGTTAATAAATATCATTTTCTTATCAGTCTGTGTTCTTATCTATACCGTTAAAATTAATCAACATGTACAATGAACACATAAGCTTTCCCACACGAATGTGGTATACAGCTGGTAATCTTTTCACCAAAAAATGCATAACCTTACACTTTGCCACATTAAAATGCCATCCATTCTCCTTTGATCAGTCCGGCAATCTATCCAAATCATTCTGCAAAATTTTGACATCATCTGTATTAACTATTGTTCTATCCAACTTTGCATCATTGGCATATAACTGAACAATTCCTCTCAGATCCTTTTCTACATCATTAATGTACAAATTATATCAGTAGAGGTCCAAGAACAAAACCCTGTGGAACACCACTAGTCACAAGCCTTCTTTTGAACTCGACTTCTGAACAAACTACTCTCTTATATCTCTCCATCAACAACCCTCCTATCCATCTCACCAACCCTATATTCATCCCCATGTGCTGCAGTTTATTGATTAAAATTCCATGTGGTATCCTATCAAAGGCCTTTGCAAAGTCCTACAGTAACACTGTAAACCCATTACCTTTATCCAACTCAGCTGTCACTGTATTATAAAACGTGAGCAAGTTACTGAGGCATAACCTACCCCTTCACAAAACCATGCTGCCCGCTATACAGTATCCCATTTCCATCTATCCATTCCTGTATTTCGCTCTTGATCAACTTCTCCAATACTTTGACAACAGTTCCTGATACGCTGATCGGTCGATAACTTGCTATATCAGTCTTGGAGCTTCCTTTATGCAATGAAACTATTTTCTTCTCTTTTCACCTCCTCGGGACTAACCCAGAGCTGAGACTTAGATTAAACAATAAGGTCAAGAGCACTGACAATTCTCCTGCCGCTTCACATAAAACTCTAACTGGTATACCATCCAATCTCACAGTTGTATTCATATTAAGGTTCTATAATATACTATGCACCTCCATTTCCCACTTTACCTCAGTTCCCATATAAGCCTTTGGCTCTCTCTCTCTCATTCCTGCAATATCACCACTTGGATGATATACTCTTGCAAAGTGTTCACTTAGTAATTCTATTATTCGAGTGATTCAGTTACTTTCTTTTACTAGCATCATATCGAAAGAATTGTTTGGGATTATCTTTAGCTGCACTGCTAACTTCCTTTCATATTCTGCTTTTGCCTTTCTTATCACACTAGTTATTCTTGTGGCCTGTGCCTGATGGTTACCTTTCTCCTTAAATTCCCTCCATAATTTTTTCTTTTTTTTTTCAGCTCCAGCTTAATGATGATATTCATCCATTTAACTCTCACTTGATTTACTCTCTCCTGAGTCTAAGTATGCAATCTGCCATTACCTCCCTCAAAGACTCCTTTACCACTTCCCATGCACTATCAACATCCAGCTCCAGCAGTTTTACATGCCATGGCACCGATCAGTGCCATGGATTGATCTTAAGTTTGTCATACTTACCAGCCTTGTATTTCCACATATACCCCATACTGTGTAAAATTTATTGGAAATAAGGATAATAAAAACTTCATCATAAGATATCGACACTTTAGCATAGAAATAACATTCAGACAAATGAAAAGCATAAAAAAACAATTGAAAAAAATACCAAAAAGATCAATAAATATTAATTTCAATATATATATATATAATACCAATATATAACAAGCGAATCATCAAGGTAATCAATCCTTTTAAGCAGGGCTCAACAAGTCAAAATCTTATTAGCCATAAAGAATTGCAATTGCTGAAGAACTACCTGCCCCACCCACACACACACACCTATGTTTTTTTAAGTGATAATATCCCAATAAATTAACAGACATTCCATGATTGATTAGTGAAATGTTGTATCACTGTTTGGACAGTATCTCCTTTGTGTGAGAACCATTCCAAGAAGGAAGCAATAAATAAATAAGAACAGGAAAGAGGAGCAAATACAACATTGATTTTTTGGAAAATGTAATATATATTATAACAAGTTATATATATTATTATGGGCAACTCCAGGAAGTCCTTAGACACTCATCGAGGGAGACCCCAAATCATGTTCATCACAACTATTCGACATTCACACAGTATCTATCATACCTTGCCTTAAACTCATTCACTGTCACAGCACCCACCACAGACTCCGGCAGCCCATTCCACTCATTCACCACTCTAAAAGTAAAGAACTGAGCTCTAACACCCTTACTAACCACACTCTTGCCCAGCTTCCATAGGTGTCCTAGTTCTCCCACCACCAGTCCTGATCTCAAAAATATCCTCTGAATTAATCCTATAGAACCCCTTCAGTAATTTGAATGTCTCAATCATATCTCCCCTCCTCCGCCTATCAACCAATTTCTGCAACCCACAAATACTCAACCTGTTCTCATAAGGTTCATTCCACAGACCTGCTATCATCTTGGTCACTCGCCTCTGGATCCTCTCAACCTCCTCCCCGTCAAGAAGAAACCTAGGTGACCAAATCTGGGCACATTAGTTGAGATGGGGTCTTATCAAGGCTCGATACAGAGGAACAATAACATGCTTGTCTCTGCTCGTCAACGTATTCTTCAGCAACCAAGTGATTTGATGATCTGATTTGGCCACTTATGCAATATGCCCCCTAAACTTCAACTCCTTATCCACCAACACACATAAATCTCTTGCCTCATCAATTTCCTGGAATACAGTTCCACCAATGTAGTAAACTGCTGCTAATCTTTTCACCCCAAAATGTATAACCTTACATTTTGCCACATTAAATTGACATTCATTCTCCTTAGCCCAGACCCCCAATCTATCCAAATCATCCTGCAAAATTTTGACATCATCTGCATTCGCTATTGCCCTACCCAACTTTGCATCATCCGCGAAGAAATGAACTGTTCCTCTCACATCCTTTCCTATATCATTAATGAACAAATTAAACAGCAGTGGTCCAAGAACAGATCCTTGCGGCACACCACTGGTCACAGGCCGTCTTTTGGACTCTACTCCTGAATAAACCACTCTCTGGTATCTCTCCCTCAACCACCCTCCTATCCATATCACCAACCCTATATCCATCTCCATATACTGCATTTTATTGATTAGAATTCCATGTGGTATCCTATCAAAGGCCTTAGCAAGGTCCAGCAGAATCACTGTAAACTCATTACCCTTATCCAGTTCAGCCGTCACTGTGTTATAATACGTGAGCAAGTTACTGAGGCATGACCTACCCTTCACAAAACCATGCTGTCCCCCATACAACATCCCATTTTCATCTATCCAATCCAGTATTCTTTTCTTGACTAATTTCTCTAAGAGCTTGACAACGATTCCTGATATGCTAATCGGTCGGTAATTTACAACAGCAGTCTTGGAACCACCTTTATGCAGTGGAACTATTTTCCCCTCTTTCCACCCCCTTGGTACTAACTCAGACCCGAGACTCAAATTAAACAAAATGGTCAAGGGTACTGACAATTCTTTAGCCGCTTCTCGTACGACACGAGCTGGTATACCATCCAATCCCACAGATGTATTGACATTGAGGTTCTGTAATAGACTATTTACCTCGACTTCATTCATCACAATTGCAGTATAAACTGTTGGTTCTTCCATTCCTGCAATGTCACCACCTGGATGATATATTCTTGCAAAGTGCTCGCTCAGTAATTCCACTATATCGACTGATTCGGTAACCTCCCTACCCTCAGCATTTTTTAAAATCATTCTGCCATGAACATTTTTCCTTTTACTTGCAACATATTGAAAAAACTATTTGGGATTCTCTTTAGCCTGCATGGCCCATTCAGCAGGTGTACTAGAGTCAATTTTCTTGAAGTTAGTAACTAAACTGCAATGGATGGGATCAGATAACAGATTGGTGAGTCAGATAAGCAAATGTCTGTCAGAAAGGTATAGCAATTGTATATGAGCAAATGGTAACCTGGAAGATAAAAGTCACTGGTAGTGTGTTGTAAGGGTCTGTTTTAAGAACTATTACTGTTTAGCATATTCACACTGGATAGTGTCCGCATGTGCATAAACTGCCGGTGGGAGCTAGCTTTACCCTATACATGCCATTTCTATATCAGGCAGTCACGCTTTCACAAAGTTGCAAGTAACATGCATTAGTTGTAAATGATGTCTGGAATAATATGTATTATACTGCGTTAGTTGCAACTGTTTTGGTAGAATTTTATTTATAAAATTAGCGTTTGTGAAATATTTTAATAATATTAAAGCTCTCAAATGCAATTTGAAGTGATTTCAAGTTATATATATAAAATTAATATTTAACTGACTAGAACCCGAGAAAGTATAACACAAAAAACTTTAATAAATCACGATTGGTTTCATCAGTGTCCCGACTTCTTCAGGAAAGTAAGAAATAACACAAAACTTATAAAACTAACAAGGTAAAAAACATGGACTTTCCAGCTTAATAAAAAGAAGAAGAATAGTAACAGTTATATTTGAATTGGTGACCGCGTGATATTGTTAGCATGAGTTGAATGTGAGTGACAGCAAATTTTAGAGCGCCAGTACTGGATTACTGCGCTATGGGAATCAGGCAAATTGTAGCTCAGATTGTTGTTCGTGTGTGAAGGATCCAGAAGTTTTTTGTGTTATACTTTCTCAGGTTCTAGTCAGTTAAATATTAATTTTATAAATGTACACATCCCGAGTCAATCCTAATAACAATATATATATATATGCATCTATTTGGTTTACATAAATTATGTGCTTTCTGTACCTAATGACAGCATTATAAACAGCTGTTATGTGTATTTTCTGCAACTGAAAATTTGAAAGAGGATGTTAGGACAAATGTGTTTAGTTAAATACAGCCACTTTTCAACATAAATAAGTAGACCATTCTGCAACTTCTTATGCAAGTCAAAATTTACATAAGCCGGACTCCCCTCTCCCTTTTCCTGACCTTTCAATGATAGACTGTCATGTCAAACACACATGCAAAAAATAAACATGCAACAGAATGCAGAAATAATTAAATAGTAAAAAAATTATAAACATCCTGCATTAAATATATAAAAGATGCATACATTTACACCACATCGAGTTGAACAATTTTTACCAAATATATTTTACAATTTGACCATTTGAAAGCCAGAATGATTTTTAAAATGTGCAAACCAACCATAGCTTGTGGCAATTGACTGTGTTCCTTCAGGATATTTTCCCTTAAGGTTCTCAAATCAACTTTTAGTCTCAACCTGTATTGTCATAAGGTTGAAAGGAACATATTTCTGGATCTAATCTTCCATCCATCATAAGCAATTTTTCCAATAGTGCACTTTCATGTTTTTTTGTTATCATGGTTGTTTTCATGCTGGCTGTTCCTTTAATGAGTTCTTTTACATGTGAGGCACCCTTTACATGTATAATGCTATGCATTATACATGTCTGTAAGAATATGTGCTTTGCATTATGGGATACTAAGGCAATTAATGTGAAGTCATTAGCCTCTATATAGGGGTTGCCCAGTCATGAAGTCACTTCATAAGCAAACTTTGTTTGCTTACACTTGGATGAAAGATGAAACCAATAATATAATTTCTTGACAGTTTTAATTTAAAGATAGAATGGTTTTCATTCTATAGGAACATTTTTATTATACTGTTTGGAAAGAACAGATGTAGTGAGTAAAAATTCCTCAATTCTGAATGAAAATGAATATGCATTATAAGAAGTAGACTGCATCCATTGATCACCAACAAAATACTAGAATATGTGAGATATCTATTACTGATAAGACAGAAGTGCTGCAGATAAAAAGAAAAAAAAAAGTTATGTAATGAACTTAGGATTCACAAAAAAGGTGGATGAGGATAGAATACATTTATATGCAAAAGAGATGGTTCACATTTGAATGCAGAAGGATGTAGGCATTTGGCAAGGCTATTGATTTCTGGGCAAGTGAGTGTGTTGTGCAGGGAAACTAGAATTGTGCAGGTGGAATGTAGCAGGAATGTCTCATGTGGGGATAGTGGATTGAGAAATGAGAGGGGTACACTATATTACACAGTCAGGTGAAGTATGAGGAGAGTAATAATGGCTATAAGAATACTGGAAATGCACTAGTTTTTCTGTATACAAATGCTAGGAACATTAGAAATAAAGGGAATGAGTTTGTGGCATTGATTAGCTTATTGATTAGTCTCTCCAAAAGTTGTCGGTATCACTGAAACTTAGTTAACTAAGGAGGATGTTCTAACAGGGACAGAAAGCGAAGGGTATAACTTTTTGGCATTATAGGGAGGATAAATGTGGTGGTGGTAGTAGTGGAGTGTTGCTCATGATAGGAAATGAATTGTGTCCTCTCTGGGTGGAGAGTCACAGTGAAGATAGCTAATGGTTTTGAGAGTATATGTTGTGAGACAGATGTTTATATGACAAGATACTTAGTGGGATGTTGCTACAGACCAGGGAATATAACTGGTGATGAACAGGAAATGTTTAGGCAAATTAGTTTGGCAAGCGCAAAGCGAGTGATCATTATGGGGGACTTCCACTATAGCGATATAAACTGGGCAAAGGAGACAGCATGTAGCAATAAGGAAACTTAATTTTTGGATTTATTATGGGACAGCTGTCTTAGGCAGCATATGGTGGAGGGAACACGAGGATCAAGAACTTTAGATTTTGTCCGAGGATCTTATTGCGACTGAGATGTCATACTTAACTCCTGTTGGTGAGAGTGACCAAACAGTCTGGACATGGAGGATGTCCAGACTGTTTGGACATCCTCCATGGATGTGGAGGGATCAAAACAAAGAATTTATGTGGAATTATAAGGCAGGCAACTATCATAGACTTAGAAACCAGCTTGAAGCAGTGCAATGGATGAAAAAATTTAAAGGAAGAGAGGTCATTAGTGAATGGGAGATAGTTAAGAAAAAGTTGTTGACAACAATGGCAGATTGTATATCTTAAGTGAAGAATAATAAAGCAATTTGGAGTCAAATGGATGACGAGAAATAAAAGAAGAATTGCAGAAAAAAAGAGATTATGGAAGACATAAAGAGAGAGAGAGAGAGAGAGAGAGATGGAGAACAATTGCATGAGGAATATAGGGCTCAGGCTAGGAAAGTGATTAGTATTGTAAGGATAGTACACCAGTGCATAAGGGTGGCAGTAGAATGAAGGTATCAAACTTAGGCCTGTTTGTATTTTTTCGGTAGTTGTTAAGATTTGGGAGAAAATGGTAAGAGATTGTATACAGCACTGGATAGATGAGGGCAATATTATGCAGGGCAGCAAGGATTTGTTAAAGGGTGTTCTTGTTTTAGTAATTTGGTAGCATTTTACAATAGAGTAACAAGAGCAATCAGTGCATCCATTAATGTCTCCTCACACCAGGACCCCAGCATTGCCACATCTACCCCTTTCAAGAACATTCTCACAATGGTAAACAGTACTGCTTTCAAGCTAGATTAAGTGCCTTCTAGAATCAGAAGAAAAACTAAAACGACTCGTTAAAGGGTACATTAACCCATAGGTGTCTTCTGCAATTTTCAAGGATAAAACACTGCTGAAAATGTGCTCTCTATGATAAGCTGTGGATAAAGGGATGCAGACTACAGGCCTTCAGGCATATAGGTCTACTTGTGGCAGATGTCTTGCCACAGTTTGTTGCGATATCTGCAGACCTGTGCTTGAATGGAGCTGACTTGCAAGATGACTTACCATGGTAAGTCAATTAAGTTTTGCTGTTATAACCAAAAATTCGTCTTCATGCTCGATGGTAGGGTGAGGGCAACCACTTCTGCAGCCTTCTTCAAGCTTTCCAATAATTCTTCCCAGCATGAAATCATCTAGATGATGTCTTTGAGACATTGCAAGACATTCAAGTTTTCAACTTTATTCCTTCAAGAAAAGCACGTTCTTCAAACCCAATTTGCTTAGTGTAGCCTTTTTATCCTGTTGAGTGCTACCACATGACCCCTTTTGCATGTGATTTGAAAATTTGAATGTGTACCCTGTTTCTAATCCAAATAGTCAGTTATACAAATTGCCACAAGCTAATTTGTCTGAATTTGCAGTTGTAATATTCAGAAATAGTGTTCGTCATTAGGTTTTGGATACCAGCGAATTATGATAGTGGGAATGGTTCAAAGGTATACTGTTACTGTAGATGGGGAGCAGATGTGGTGAATTTACAGGAGAATCTGAATAGCCAAGAGGAATAACAGTTCAATACTGAAACGTGTGAGATGTTGAAATTTGGTATGCAAGGAGAGGATGAAGATACACAACTAATGGGAAAAAATTCTGAAGGAGGCAGAGAAGAAGAGAGATTTGGGAACAGTGATAAATAGTACCTCAAATTTAGGAGTCACAATGTTAAAATTGTGAGATCACATTTAATTATTGACAGTGATGATAAGGACCTTGACATGTAGAAGTAAAGAGGTTATGGTTCATTTGTATAAAGGCTTGATCAGGCAACAATATGGATTACTATGCACAGATCTGGTCACCTAGTTTTCAGAAAGATCAGGATATATTGGAGAGGGTTCAGAGAAGACTGACTAAGATGGTGTCAAGTTTCTGGAATACTGGGTATGAAGACAGATTGAGGAAATGTCATTTGAAGAGCCTTGTGGATGGGAGAAGATTCTCTGCATGGAGCATGGTTAGTGAACAGAATGCACTGCCTGAAAGTGTGGTGAATGCAGAAATCATGGATGAGTTTAAACCATGGTTTGATAAGCTCCGTATGCATGTGATGGTGAGGTGCCTACCTCAATGAATCTTTTGACATCATGTATGTCTAAAGTTAATAATAATAACTGGATAATCAGGGAAGTTGAAAAAACAACATGTAAATAGCACCCATTTCTTTATATTTTCCTACAATGTTTATAATATGCTCATGAAAAATCAACTGATTGTTGACTACAATATGTATTTTTGTCAGTTTTATTAAAAAACAGTGTTTACAAAAACAAAAAAAATGTAAAATGATCAGAACCTTTGACTTTCCCCCATGATACTGCTAATGTTTTTTAGTTCTCAACCTTTCCTAGGATAAATTAATTAAAACAAAGAGTAAATAAAGCAAGATAATTCAGAAAGAGACCCACCTTTGAAGGGATGTCTAGATACTTCTAGCTCTGGCTCTTGGTTATCTTCTGTAAAAATAAATAAAATATATATATAAATATATATTACATTTAATAACACTTTATCGAAATTTAGTTTATAAGAAACAGAAGAGTGTGACAGTTATGACATATGACTGTTTTTCATTCAACAAATACAAACAGCCATTAAAAAAAAAAAAAAAAAAGTAAAGGAAGGAAGGAAAAGAAAATGAAGGAAAGAAAGAAAAAAAAATCAAAGGAAACTTACCAGCTAAAGATGTGCTTGATGATGATTTTGAAGATTTGGCCTCCATTTCATCTAGAGAGAAATTATGATAGAGTTCTGTTTAAGACTTTTAACTCATGTTCACGCAGATGTGTGTTGATATATAATGTGCATTTGTCACAAGCTTACAAGAACAGATAGGCTTACTTGAAATTGCATGGGAATTTGCAGTTAATATAGTACTATTATTATTAGGAGCATTTTTACTCAACCCTCATGGATTCAAAAAGAAGGTACAACCTTCATGGTACTAACTATCAATGCTCCTATCATACCGTGCTGAAACTCACTCAGTATTTCTACTTACTTTCTTGCTTACTAAATCCATCATGTATGCAGAATAACTAGCTGTTTCTCACTTTCTTTCAACTACCCTATGAAAATATCCCCCCCCTCCCTTTTTTTCCAATAAATGTCTCTGATTTCTGAAAGCCAATAAATTACATTTAACAGACTGACTAGTTTTATCAACACTCTACTGACATCATCAGGACATATATATATATATACACACAAACACCATATGCTAAAATGCTTAAACTGAACAAACTAAAATCATGAATAAACAAATGCCAGAGTACATAAACATAACAGTAACCAATGTCGACAAGATTGAGCCATTTTGTAAAGAATCACTGCAATTTGAGTTGGAAATGCTCTTAGCCTTGGCTGACTGAAGTATATAATTTAAACTAAAATATAAAGTTGGTTGTAAGGCCACAACATCTCCTTGATTCATCATCACTCTCCCCAGTTTTGCATCATATGCAAACAGTTGTATATCACCAGTTAAATCCATCTCAATAGCATTAATTAATATACAAATTAAATAACAATGGTCACAAAATAGATCTCCATGGCACATGACTAGTGCATTTCCTCTTTCGAGAAAGTGATCCCCCATACACCTCTGATTATGTTCACTTGTTGATACTTATCTGATAGCCATTTGCCTATCTAACTCACTAGTCTATCACCAATCCCATTTCTTCAATTTAGCTACCAGCTTGTAGTGTGGCAATCTATCAAACACCCTTGTAAAATCTGAGATATATTACTGTATATGCATCTCCCTTGTCCAATACATTTATCATGTTGTTATAATACATAAGCATGTCAGTAAAACACGTCAGTATATATATATACAGATCAGTCTATAATTTGTTGACAGCCTTATCACTAATTGTGTGAAGTGGAATGATTTTGGCTTCCTTCTACTCATCTGCGACTTGCTGTTGCAGGATTATTGTGAAACAGGTAGGCCAAGGCTGATGCTAACTCCTTGGAACATCCCCTTAAGATTTGCTGATATGTCATCAAGCTTACTAAATTCCTCATATACCTATTGCTCACTTACCATTAAGTCTTCTCTCATTTCATTCATTCACTTGAGCCTCTGATTTCACACTGAGAATGAAACATCCTGATGAAATACTCACTGAATACTTCGATTATATCCTCTGCAGCAATTACCAATCTCCCACTTTCATCCGTTAACATCATCAAACCATAATCCTTTTTCTTTTTATTTGCCACATATTGAAAAAACTCAAGAGGATTTTTCTTGGCCTGATTTGCTAATTTTTACCCATGCTGCACTTCCATCTAGCAACAATCTCATCAAAAATTAAAAATGATCTTTCGTAGTACACAGAACATCTTAAATTTTTTAGAGATACAAAAACAGTCCAGTCTTTCATTATGCTTGGTTTAAACATTCTGTGTTTTTAAGAGGGTGTCTTTTGATGTTAAATAAAAGTGAGTGAGCCACTGATGACTCTTAATGCAACTATTTGCAGATAAGTTGTTATTGTATGGAGTTGTTAGATGCTTGGCAAGTCTAATGCTAAAAGTATGAAAGCCTGAGCACATGAACTAAATTGATGATATAACCAGGAAAGCAATCAAATTGTAACAATAATAAAAAGTGACCAGGAAAGATTACATAACCAGGAAAGTAATCAAAATTTCAACAGAAAACATCAACGTAATGACAAAAAGGAGCAAAAGTGGCTGTGTGATAGGAATAACTCCAAAAATGGACAGATTACACAGATCTTGCATGAAAGTAAGAACTGCAACAGTCAGCAAGGAAACTCATTGAGAAATGAATGCAGGCTATTTATTTCAGCTGGATATAAGGATTATATAAGTTACCCATCAAGTAATTCATTTTACTTCTTTTCACTCATTTCTTCAAGCTGTACAACCGTGATGTTTTCAGAGTTATAGACATTATGAAGAGATCCAACAAATCTTCTGCAAACTAGCCAAAATTTCTTTGCATTAGCAAGCCCTAGTTAACAGAACATGTGATGAGTATATTGGACTTAGGAAGACCGAGAGAATAGAAAGGAATGGAAGAGATATTATTAATGATAGTAGAGAAGTTTAACTCATCTCGAGTGAAGATCTGGTATTTGGCAAGTTAGGATACCACTCTATTAATTAGTCTTTGATAACACTGTATAACAATAATATCCATTATTAGCAAAGTTGTTTACCCTATTAATGCAGTTATTTGGGGGGGAGGGGTACTTTTTGAGGGACAAGGATGTGATATGTTAGTTAAGAGCCTGGCAGTATCAATCCAATATAATGCTGATATTTATAAAAATCAACCTTTTGTGGCTGATTTTGGCAGGTACTGAAATGCAGACATCTGTTAGTGGGTTGTTTTTTCATAGATGAAAAAGGATAGCTGCTCCTAGAGATTTTCTTTCACTGAAGACACAATCACAACATCTAATGGTAGTCCATTCCACACACTGTGAAAAGAATGTGGACTACTTCACATGCTTCCTAACTATACCTTTCAAAATCTTGCTGGTATCTATAGTGTAATATCCCCCTTACCAATTTGTATGTTTCTATATCTCCTCTCCTCCATCTATTCCCCAAACTGAAAAACATTCCCTCAATCTGTCCTCCTATGTGCAATCCTATAGGTCAGTTATCAAACTGGTTACTGACCAACAAATTTTTCACTGTCTCCCTATCTCCTCAATCTGCAAACAGTAGTTCAGATGCAGTCTTATCAAAGCCTTATATAGTTAGAAAAGAATAATGTCCTTTTTATTAAAAGTTGGTGTTCTCTTCAACAACAATGCAGTTTACCAATGTTGTTGAAGAGAATATGGTCCCAAAACTTGAACACTTTGTGTACTATAACCAAATCTGTATACAAGTACATATAACATATCCATATACAAGCAAGAAAAATCTTGGTAAATATAATTTACTTTGTAACCAAGTGAAAAAGCTTTCTCCAACTATCTCTAATCTAGAATATTTTCATAATAACATGATACATCTTTTTGCTACTTATGTATGGAAAATGCCAGCCTGGTTGGCCAAGTGGTTAGCGTATCCACTCTCCAGACAAAGGCTGTGGGTTCAAATCCCGGCGTCGGCATGGATGTTTGTGACTGTCTATGAAAGTGGTGGTGGGAAGTAGATGGCGTTGGTATAGTTATAGTTAGTAGAGACAGAGTTGTAGAGGGTGCCCCTCCCTCGATGAATCTTTAGACTCCATGGAGGAATCACGTAATGATAATAATAAAAATCTAGAACTTCAGCATTAACTCAACCTTGGCATCTTTCTGGGTCTGGCTCTTGCTGATGCAACCTCAATAAAAGTCTACAGCAGTCTGGATAATGACTTTTTCCATAATGCATGGCAATATACACACATTCACAAGTGTGCTCTGCATTATGGGATACTGAGAAAATTGGAGTGTCTTCATGACTCGGCAACAGCTAGCCAAGTCATGAAGATACTTTATGTGTGATCTTTGTTTGCTTATACTTGAGTAAAGGATTAAACAATATAATTTCTTGACAAGTATAATTTACTTTGTAACCAAGAAAAAACATTCTACAGTTTCAATACACCCAGTTCTAAGCTGGTTGTGGATTGGTTTCCTCTGAATGATCTGGTTTTCTTCCTCAGATAAATAAAAACCAACCAACCAATACATCTGGTGATAGTTTATAATTTACAGGAATTAGGCACTCTTTGAATAAATTTGGGCAATATCATAAAAAAAAATGGTATTTTGACAAATCTCCCTTTACCAGCAGTGCTATTTTATGTTCTGTGTCTGAACAAAAATTCAAAAAACTGCTGTAGCAACTTATAGCAGAAGATATAAAAATCCCCCCCCCCCAAAAAAAAACCTCTTCTTACACATTTATCCTCATTTAACTTAATGAAATCAACAAACAGCCACACATCAAAGATGGACAATGCCGTGGCTAAAAAACATGTTAAGAGGAACACTGCTCTTTGCATAGCATGTGGAAAGCTCAGCCGGCATAGGAGGAGGAGGATAGTTCTGACTGTCTGCTAAAGACAGTTTGATTGTGATAAGATGATTGTTCATTTACCTTTACCCAAAATATATTAAACAGTTGTAATCATCCCAGTGAATGATGCACAATTCTGCTCAAGGGAAAGTTATCCAATATTGATATGTATGAAGGCTTTCATTTTTTGTCAAGTCTGATAAGAAATGATGCAAGTAATAAATATACAGTGAGTTACATATCATGATACTCTTCACTGAACCTATAATCAGATGGATAGGATGGTGTGGGGAAAGTCATATGTCAAGTAATACAATAAAAACAAATTTAAATGTAGAGGGTCAGGGAAACTAGATCATCAAGAGAGGAATGGGAAAAATGTGTGTGAAAGTTCAGCTATGTTATGCAAACATGACAAAGATATGAATGCCTTCGAACATGGTTATGTATGTGGCAAAGGAGTGGAAAAATATGCTTTGAGATCGAACATTTTAAGTATGTCTGGAGAGGGAAAAGATAAAATTCTAGAACAAGACCAAATAGATTGTATATCTAATTATAAGAATAGGCTAGGTTGTAATTTATTATGTCTATACACAAATGCCAGGAGCATTAGAAACAAAGGGATTGAGTTTGTTGCTTTATTGAATATGACGTGGGCTAAGACTGTTGGCATTAGTGAAACCTGGTTATCAGAATCAGATATGGTAAGTGGGATTTATAGTGTAACAGATACACTATTTTTAGGAATGACAGAGGAGATAGGAGAGGAGGAGTGCTACTAAAGATATCAGATGATTTATGTCCAGTTAGGGTAGAATACAAGAAAACAATGATGGTAACAATGTCCCATGTAGCAATGAGTTTGAGTCTATTTGATATTATTATTATTATTAACATTTGACCTCCATGGAGTCAGAGATTCATCGTGGGAGGTACTCACTATTGCATACAATGCTCATCCAACCGCGTCTTAAACTGATTCAATGTATCCACATCCACAACACACTCAGGCAATGCATTCCACTCACCAACCACCCTCCATGCAAAGAACCTGCTTCTCACTCCTTTGCTCACACCCTCCTTAAACAGTTTCTAGCAATGGCCTCTTGTTCTACCCCCCCCCTCCCATTCTATGAAAAATCTCTTCTATGCCTACCTGATAACAACCCCCGACCAGCTTATACGTCTCAATCATATCCCCCCCCCATCCTCCTCCTATTCACGAGGCTCTGCAAGTTACATTCTCTCAATCTGTCCTCTTACTCCAAAGACCACTGACTACTTTTGTGAATCTTCTCTGTACCCTTTCCAACATATCCACATCACCGTGAAAACCCAGTGAACAAATCTGTGCACAATAATCCATATGAGACCTGATTAAGGCCTATCATACAATGGAATCATAACCTCTCTATTTCTGCATGTCAGGGTTCTCCGCATCATTGCCATTATTTAAGTGATGTCTTCACAACTTGTGCAATGTGGCCCGTGAATTTCAGGTCCTTGTCCACCATCACTCCTAGATCTCTCATCTCCTCTACTTCTGTTAAAGTTTCCCCACCAAGTGTATAATTTGCATCCCATCCTTGCTTATCAAATCTAAAAACTTTACACTTCTCAACATTGAACTGATAGTTCCACTTACCTGCCCATTCATGCAATCTATTCCAAGTCCTCTTGTAAGGCATTAACTGTGCATTGCTCTCTCCAGTTTTGTCAATTGCAAACAGCTGGATATCACTAGTTAAACCCAACCCAATATCATTAACATACAAATTGAATAACAATGGCCCCAAAACTGTCCTGTAGCACACCAATGGTGACCTTTCTCTTTCGAGACAGTTCACCCCATATACAACTTTCTGATACCTATCCAACAGCCAGTCACTGATCCAACACAAAAGTCTGTTATCCAATTCCATCTGTTTCAATTTATTTAAGAGCTTGTCATGTGGCAGTCTATCAAAAGCCTTTGCAAAATCCAAGTACACCACTGTATATGCATCTCCCTTGTCCAAGGTATTTGTCACTTTGTTATAGTACATAAGTAAGTTAGTTAAGCATGATCCCCTCTTAACAAACCCATGCTGATAACTACAGAGAATGCTGCTGTTATCAACCCATTTCTGTATCCTACTTCTCATCAATCTCTCTAGGACCTTCACCACACCTCCAGGTATACAGACCAGCTAGTAATTTGAAGCTACATCCTTATCACTGCCTTTATGCAGTGGAACAATTTTACCCTCCTTCCACTCCCTTGGAACCGCTGCTGTTGCAAAACTCTTATTAAACAGGCATGCCAATGCTACTGCCAGTTCCCTGGAATATTCCCTTAAGATGCATGGTAATATGTCATCAAATCCTATCACCTTATTAACATCAAGGTTATTTATTTCCTCAAATACCTCTTGCTCACTCACAATTAAGCTATCCTCTCCTATGTCTTCTACACTTAAGTTCCTCATGATTCCACCCTGATCAGGATGAAACACCCTTATAAATTGATTCCTGAATACCTCAACAACGTCTTCTGTAGCAGTTACCATTCTACCCTTTCATCCCTTAACTTCATCTTTCCATGATCATTCTTCCTTCTACATGCCACATATCTAAAAAACTCTCCAGAGTTTTTCTCAGCCTGATTTGTCAATTTCCATTCATACTCTACTTTTGTTTTCCTTATTGAGTCTCTCCTGGCTTGTTCTTTATATTCTTCATGTGACTGATTACCATTATTCATCTTCTACTTCCTCCAAGGTACTTTCTTTTTCCAGATTTCATGCTTAAGCTCCACATTCATCCATTTTACACCTATCTTATTCAGCCTTTTGGCATTTGTAATACATTTGTACATTGATGCTGTTATGTATTTCTTTGTAAGTTCCCATGCAGCATTTATTTCCTTACTGCTCAACTCCTCGTTCCATGTTATAGCTCGAAGTTGTCTCCTAAGCTTGTCATAATCACCAGCCTTTATAATTCCACATATCCTTTCCTCGCAAAAGTCTGCATATGACTAGCCACAACAGTGATTACTTCATGATCACTTTTACCAACTACAGGAAAATGTGAAACCCCCCCCCTCTAACAATTACATCCTCTGATGAAATGATGAGATCTAGAACTCTTAATCCTCGCGTGCCTTTCTTTACGTACTGCCTGAGATAGTTATCTCTCAAGAACTCGAGAAATTCGTTCTCCTCATTCCCAAATGCTCTCTCTTCATTCCAATCTATACCACCATAATTAAAATCACCCATAATAATTACCCTTCCTTTGTTCATTAATCCAAGTTGTTCATATATTTCTTCATCACCACCTTCCACATTCCCAGGCCTATAGCAACATCCAACTCCCACGTTACACCACACTGCTTCATAACTATTGCCACTATTTCCCCCTTTCATGTCTACCTTATGTGGACTTAATTCCTCTGCTATCATCAGCAGCACTCCCCCCCTCCCTCCCCTTTCTATCCTCACAAAAAATACTGTACCCTTCCATTTCTATTCCCGTTACAATATTCTTCATTCAACCATGTTTCACTTATTCCAATGATTTGGGGGCGAATAAACTCAATAACTGAAACCATTTCATCCCCTTTATTTCTGATACTTCTGGCATTTGTAAACAAACACAATAGTTTATTTTTAGGTCTATAGCCAGTCCTATCCAAGCCATATGTTGGTTGTGATTTCCCCCACTACACCTGCCAAATCACCTTTATCACCATTTACCACATATACCTGCTCAGTCTCCACCCACATTGCAATCTTCATACACACATTCACAGCCACTTTCAACATTCTCTCTCGATATGCCATGTTTCCCTGTCCACCCGAGCTCCCCCTGTTCCTCTTGTATTCCCATTCTCTCTTCCTCTCTCACACTACTACTGTTTCCACCGTCAAGCACTTCTGTCTCTTCAGTACCACTCTCCTGATTTTTCTCTTCATCTCTTCCTTCTGATCTCTGGCACGCATTACACACTGTACTTCCACACACTATACTTTCATATAGCAACACTTTCTCCAGCACACTCACTCCAAATCCATTTAAATGCAACCCATGATGCCTGTATAATTTCATTCTTCCCTGTCCACCCAGAAACTCCACTCCCTTCTCCTCACATAGCTCTGCCAGCATACCATTCATGATTTTGGCTCTCTGTTGCGACTCGTCATCATACTCATACCTAGGTAACACACTGACAACCTTTCCTACTACACTGTTATCTTTCACTCTTCTCAATACTCTCCTGATATTCATCCTCGCATCCTTATGTCCAGCAAGATCATTCGTCCCTACAATCACAACTAACTCTCTTGCTTGTTTCTTCCTCGTCAATGCCTTAATTATCATACCCATTCTCCCACCTGGATAGCAGAGGGTTAGTTACTGACTCTTGTCAGTAACTAACCCTCTAATTATGGAGTCTCCATATACTGCTATCCTGGCTATCACTCAACATATTCTTCATTTCATTTTTCATTTCCAATACCTGTTTCATTAAATCTTGCATTCCAATAATTTCACTCTCTATCTCGCTACCTCTTGTTCAGCCACACTTTACTTCCTTTTCCTCATTCATACTTTCTTTCACCCACTTATCACTAACTTTTGCTTGTACATCTTTGCATTCTTTCACTTTTCAGTTTTTCCAATTTTCATTTCACTTCCGTTTTTGCAATTTTTTCCATAACTTTTGCTTCTACATCCTTGCATTCTTTCACTCCCTCAGTTTCTCCTGTTTTCGTTCATTTTGGTTTTTTGTAACTTTCACTTCTACATTCCTGCATTCTTTCACTCAGTCAGTCTCTCTATCTTTTGTTTCATTTCCGTTTCTTTCGTGTACACTATCTTTTCAGTCAGTTTCGCATTCTGTGTATCGTGGTCCAACAGTATATCGCACTTATGACAAATCCATACTTTCTCTCATCTTTCACTGATTCTCTTCCTCTGCACAAAGATATCTCTTACATTCTGCCATGCATACATATCGCACTCAGGACATCGAATCAGTTTTGAAAAGTCTATGTCGGTAATGCTACTTGACATTAGCGGCATTCACTTAGTAGCACCAGTCGACGCCCACATGGTTGACCTCCTGACCAGCATTGTGTGATATTTAAAGCGAGAATTAAGACTAATAATTCTGATAGAATTCACACCAAAAATCATTCAGACACTTCGTTCTCAAAAATAAATAATAAAACCCTAAAATTTATGAGAAACTGCCAATTATTATTCAAAATAGCACTTATCTTTCCGGAGCTCTTTCTGACATGGAGGTTAACAGAATGAAATATATGGTGGGGGTGTTGCTACAGACATGGCAGCTCAGTTTTAGGGGAAGAAGAAATGCATCACCAATTTAGCCTTATGGGTATACCAAGTGAATGATCATTATGGGTGATTTTAATTTTCCAAATATTGATTGGGAAGAAGAGAAATCTCATGATAAAAAAAAGAACAGGAATTTATTGAATTGTTGCGAGACAACTTTCTCAAGCAGCATGTAAAAGAAGTAACTTGAGGTCAAGAGTGTTGGATTGGCTCATAGCATCAGAAGGGATGGTCTGTCAAGAATATAGCTATTTTACCACCAATTGGTGACAGTGATCATGCTGTTCTTTCTTGGGAAGTATCTACTTGTATTGAAACTCCGATTAAATCAGGTTACATGCTGAATTACAAAGCTGGAAATTATGACCAACTTAGAAGAATATTATCTTTGATCCTATGGTATCAGTTACTGAATGGAAAAAATGTCAGCAATGCATGTGAATCTTTGAAAAAGTACTTGAATGAGGCGGTATCTGAATGTATCCCTAGTGTTCGAAGAATAAATAGGTTGGGAGTGAAATGGATGTGCAAAGAATATCATGAGAATAAGATTGAGAGGGGGTTTATGAAATATATAAAGCTCAGGCCAGAAAAGTAACGAGTATTGTGAAGAAAGCTAAAATGGAGTATGAAAAAAAATTGGACATGCAAGCTAAAGGTAATCCAAAAGAATTTTATCGTTATGCTGCAAGCAAAAGAAAGAATGAATGTGGAAGAATAACTTTATTGAATGCAGATGGTACATGAGTGTCAGAAGCTAAAGAGATTGTTCAGTTAATGAGTGCTCACTTTGCTAAGATATATCAACCAGGTGTATGTAGCATGCTGCACAGTGCTACGTTGGATGAAGAGTTAGAGGCTCATGAAAATGAGGCTGGAGAGCTGTTGCATAACCTGGATAAGAATTTGACAATAGGGACAGATGGAATATCAGCCCATTTGCTAAAGGAATGTTCAGCTGAATTGGCTAGGCCTTCACACATTTGTATAACTTGAGTATCAGCTCATGAATGATACCACAGGAATGGAAGGAATGCATGATAGTTCCATTGCACAAGGGTGATGCAGAAACTGATGTGTCTAACTACTGACCTATTTAGTATCTCTGGTGTGTTAGTGAAGATTTTAGAGAAGTTGGTAAGAACTCGCATAGAGAAATGGATAGACAAACATGCTATACTCTGCAAGGAACAGCATGGGTTTACTACAGGAAGGTCATGTTTTAGCAATTTGTTCATATTTTATAACAATGTTACAGCTGAGTTGGATAAAGGGTTTGGATACGCTATGATAATATTGGATTTTTCTAAGGCATTTGATAGGATACCACACGAAAGGCTGTTGCGTAAACTGGAGAATATGGGATTGGAACATAATTTGTTCGCAGTCAAGAAAGGGATAAGAGCTAGGTTTTTCTCACAGAGAGCAGCGAGTGAGTGGAATAATTTGCCCTTAGGGGTAGTGAGTGCATCTAGTGTGAATGAATTTAAGGGAAGGCATGACAGCTGGTTTGGGTGATTTATAGCCTCCCTCGATGAGTCCTTGACTCCCTGGAGGTCTCAGATAATAATAATAAAATTGAACAATATTTAAGGTTCAAAACGAAGAAATGAAGTGTAAACTGTAAACAATAAAAATAAAATATAAAATCGTTTACAAAACAATGGCATTCTGTAGAGACTAATAAAGTTTTTTTTATTTTTTTAAAAAAAATGGACCTGAAGATGAATATTCTCCAAATGCATGATATTTAATGACATTTAAACTATTCATACACTAAATGAATTTTCTATAACGTATTTTTTTTTTATGATAATCCCATACACGAGAGGTTTGAGAAACCTATAGTACATTAGTAACTGAATGAGCGAAAAGGAACTTGTTCACATTTAGTTTGAAGAGCTGTGGGAAACACATGGATAGATATGGGAGACAAAGCTACTTTTCATTATCCTAGAAACTGAACTACTTCTGCTTCAGTTAGTACTTCTCCCTTGAATAACTGGTTATGCTTTACAAGCCTCAGATTCACCATCAATGGACCATTGCTCCCCACACTTTGGATGCCCAAAAACTTCTTTAAAAATCCTAGATGCTATTCAGGGAGTGAAGTGAGTTAAGTCAACACCCCCATCGCACTCCTGGGACCTTCCATAGTGTACACTCCCTACATGGATGCTAATGGACCTCTGCGAAGAACAATGAACAAATCAGAGGAAGAGGATTCATATCCCAAAAATCTCTATAAACAATCTAGGCTTAGCTGTCTCTGGCGAGGCTCTACCTAGGATTACAAGGAAAATTAAAAGATTCAATCCTCTGTCAAAGGGAAACAGCTTTTATAGTACTGACACAAGGTTGACGTCATGATGACGGTCAAGCTTGCGATTAGAAAATTGCAGGTGGCAATACAGTTATTATGTAATCTGTAATACTGCAGAGCAGAAAGCAAATGAAGAAACCACTGCTCTATTCTCTCCAGACTAACCACCATGGCGAACAAATCTACACAAATGGTCCCAAGTTCCAGGCATCCCATAAATGGGACAGAGGTTGTGAAGAATCTCTGGGATCAAAATAGTGTGTCTGCTAAAACTAGGAACCTGAAATGTCAGAATCCTGTATGAAGCAGGTAAGCTAAGAAATGCCATCCAAGAAATGAAAAGACTTGGAATTGGGATTTTAGGAATGAGCAAAGTTAGCTAGCTAGGATCAGGCAAAACTCAAGTTGATTACATGCCAATGTACCACTCTGAAGTAGCAAAAACAGTCATCTAAACAAAGTTGGAATAATATTAAAGATTCCAATAAGTCACTGTTGACCTTTATCCCCTACTCAGACAGTATGATGTTATTAAACCTGAAAGATCAACCATTAGATATCAATATTATACAGGTCTATGACCCTACTGCTGACTAGAATGATATCGAGATCGAAAATTTTCAAGAACAATTAAAAGTACTAATGAAAAATACAAAAGAAACATGATATTAACATTGTCATGGGTGATTTCACTACTAAAGTTGAGAAGTGGGAACAAGAAATGAGAGAGGAGATAGTCTTATTCAATTCTGCCAAGAAGAGGAACTAATAATCACAAATATATGGGTTAAGTTACAACCCCGAAGGCTATAACTTGATGATCACCACAGGATAATAATTCAAATATAGTCAGAAACCAAATTAATTACTTGCTAATTAATCAACAATTTTGAAGTTCCATAAATAGCACAAAAACTTATCCTACTGCTTCTGATCATAATCTACTGGTGACAGAGTTAAAACTTAGCCTGAAGGCTATACTTAAGAAACATCAACAAAAAAGATTTGATCGAAAAAGTTAAAAATCCAGAGATAAGAAAAAACTGAGTGAAAATCTGAATCAAGAGATAGCACTTATGAAGAATCATGATGTCATGAGGATTAATAACTCATTGGACAAATTAAAATCTGTCTTCACAGAGAAATGTGTCAATACTTTGTATCCTGCTAAAGCAGAAAAAAGGAAATATTGGATAACTGATGAAATTCTCTCTCTCATGGATCAATGCAGATCATAGTCCAACAAAATATAAAGAGATTCAGAAAATTATTCAAGACAAGTTCAAAGAAGCAAAAGAAATCTGGGCGAATGAAAAATGTAAGGAAATAGAATTTCTACAGGAAAAGCATGAGTTTAATCTACACAAAAAACTGAAAGAGACCGCAGGTATATTTAAGAAAAAAACAACTATGTAACCTTCGAAAAACAAAAAGGGAGAAATAATATTCGAAAAGGATGATAAAATGCAAGAATGGATGAAATATGTAGAACTCTTTCTATAACAACTGTTGCATTACCCTTATCAGCTGTGGTAATAATACTTTTATCCTTAAATAACATTTTTAAGGTTGCTATTTCATTCTGTTGAGGTATATACATTTGCTACCATTATTATGGCAAGTCAGGACTGGCAGACCATGCTTTGGGCACCCCTTACATGGAATTAGATAGAAGAAAACCAATGTGCTATTTAGAAGTCGCTGCGGATCAGAAAGATTATTTTTTGAGTCACCGATGGCTATGAAGAATTCTCCTAACCTGAACAAGTATGGTTGCATTAATTTGACAAAAATTTGGGAGACTGTTATCTTAAGATCAACTCCTCCATAGCTGGATTTTTTTTTTTACAACATTAGAGAGTGACAAATTAGGACTTGAGATCTTTTGCCCATTATAATTTGAATTGTTTCACTTACTCATTGGCACATATAAACTATAGTATGCTGCTTTGTGCTTTGAAGATGCAAATTTGAAATTCAGTTAAATATAAGCCAGTTAATAAAATTTTTTTTTATAAAACAGTTTGTATAGCGTGTTGTTAATACCATTAAAAATAAGTTACCATACAGTAAGTTATCTGTATCTATCTTTTAATGGATTTTGTTATTCTGCTCCTTACTGTTACAAAAACCTAAGTGTTAAAACTGCCACTTATTATTATTATGGTCTGGTGTCGAATAAATTCCCAATGGACAAAATCCTGACATGCAGATTGCATGTAAAAAAACAAAGTTAGAGTCCATATCTCAGAAACTGTTTTGAGTTTATTTTTCAAATTCATCTGAATACATAGAAAATATACATTGCAATTATGCCAACAGTATATGATACTGTTGATATTTTATGTAATATAAATGAATGAAACACTTTATACCAAATGAAAAAAAAAAAAATCTAGAAAAGTTGCAAGTTAAAACTGTAATGGTGATATTAAAATCTCAGTCTCCATAGCTCACTTCTTACTGACAATGCCCTTTGGTTGCAAACAGCTGTCTAGAATATACTGAACACCAAGAAACTGAGTCAGCAGAGGTTCAAGATTGCTTCTGCTGGGTTTTTCATCCCACAAAACAGGCAAACCAGCCAGAAGAACACATGCAATTTACAGACAGAATACATTTAATAGGCATAAGACTAACCACTTTAACCCTAATAAAATTAAAGTTATTAAAACCAAGTTAGGGATGTAGGCACTGCATAGCCATGTTAAGTATCACTATTAGTCTTGGGAGGAAAAAAAAACAATGAAATTATATACGCAAAGAAATGATAAGATTCCTGCTTGATATTAAAAACAAAAAAATATATATATATACAGGGTGTTCGGGATAAATTTGACATATTTATAATTAATTATATTTTTCCGTAAGTTACATGTATTAACACACACTTCTCTTCATTTAAAAGTTTGGACCCTTCTTCATTCATATACAAGATGTCAGAAAGGATGGATAGCTGGAACCCACCTGAATCATGGAAGAGAATAACTTGTATCATGATGATTCGTGCCCGCCATCAAAATAAGGATATTACGACTGCTGCCCAATGCTCCCTGAATACAGTAAAAACAATCAGGCATGAACCAGAGACTTGCAATGGTGACTACGAGGATGTAGCAAGAAGAAAGATCCCTAGCAGATGATCTGATTGCGTTCGTACAGCAGAATTCCTCGCAAATCTGCAGGAACAGGTGTTGAAGAACCCTGGCATTGGAATTCGGGCTTTGTTCGTGGAGTTGCTAACTGTAGTCAAGCCCTGGATAACAAGGGTAGCCAATGGTAGGCCGTATGTATGGCAGCAGGATTCGGCCCCTTGCCACACCTCTGGGAAAAGTCAAAAATGGTTGTCTGAAAATTTCTACGACTTCACCAGTCCAAATGTTTGGCCTCCAAACTCCCCAGACCTTAACCCCATGGATTATTTTGTATGGGGCGCAGTTGAAAAAGACACCAATCGCACTTCCAGTAATACAAAAGCCCAGTTAATGGATAAAATTAAAACAGTTTTTGCGGCCCTTCCCAGGGAGACTGTAGCATCAGCTTGTTCGAGGTTCCGAAGCAGAATTGAAGCTGTGATCGATGCTAATGGTGGTTATTTTGAGTAAATCTTGTTGATAGTATTGTAATTAACTCTGCCTGTAATGTTTTTTTGTCAATTCATTAAATTTAATAGATACAAAGAAGATTTTCTTTTTCCTTACGAAACTGTCAAATTTATCCCGAACACCCTGTATATATATATAATATAATAAATAGAAGAAAGGGCATAACTTAATTATTACATGGATATTTCCATAGAGTACAAAGACTCATCCAGAGAGGCACACAACCGTTATTCACACATGCATATCATACCTCTCTTTAAATTTATTCACTGTCAAAGCATTCACAACCACTTCTTGCAAATGTTCCACTCATTTACCACTCTCTACTGCTCACACCCTTACCGACCACACTCTACCACAACCTCCAGTCACTACTGGACAAATTTTCTCTTACTATTTGCCATGTACTGAAAAATTTCTTCTGCATTAGTAAAACCTCTTTAGTAACTTAAACATTTAAGTTTTAATTTTTTTTTAAATAATTTAATTTAAACATTTAAATTAAATTATGTGTTTATCATGTCACCTGTTTTCGGCCTGTCATCAAAACAATGCAACTTCAACAAATTCAATCTATCCTCATAGGAAGCATTCTACATGCCTCTCACTATCTTGGTCACTCGGATCTGGATGCTTTTTACCACCATCCCCAAGAAATCCAAGCAACCAAACATGACACAGCAGTCAAAATGACCGTATCAAGGGCTTATAAGGAGAGATAATAATCCCCTTATCTCTACTTGTCTGCAACATGTCCTCTGAGCTTCTACACTTAATCACATTAAAATGATAACCTTTAATGTGATACTGTCCACACTATCAATTGAATTAAATCATCCTACAGAATCTCTGCATTGCTTTCATTAATACTGCTCTCCCAGCTTTGCATCAGTGAACAATTGGATAGCCTCCCTCAAATCATTTTCCATATCATTAAATATAATATTTTAGTGATATTTTCTATTATTAAATAGAAATAATTTCGATCATTACGGAAAAAATAAAGAGCTCAGTGGCACTCCACTGGCCACCCACATATTGATGATTATACTTTATTATATTATATTATATGGATACAAATATGTTTTGAGAGAACACCAAATGAAAAACTTGTATTGAAACAAAAGTGGGAATGCATGGTTGATTACTCAGAAATATAGGGATAGAAGACGATTTGATTTATGAGGAAGCAGCATCTCAAAGAAGAAGGTAACAAATGCAATGACAGATAGTAGTCTGGTAAATCGCTGCTTTTTAATTTATATGACAATATAGTTCGAGTTTAAGGTTTGAAGAGTTATATTTGTTTGTTTCTAGATAATGCAAATTAGAAGAGTAACAAAGAATACTGACGGTCACTTCAGGAGGATTTGAATTGGTGCTGTGGATAGATGTCGGGAATATCAATTTGGTTCAATGTGATCAAGTGTCAAGTTTTTGCAATTTGGCCAGAGGAAATAGAATGCAATTATTATGCTGGAAGAACTGCACTCCAGGATATGAAAGAAGGTAGAATTTGAAGATAAAGGAGCCCAGTAGAAAGGAAAAGGAGGACAAATATAATTACACTTTTAAGTTGGTTATAAGAACTTATCATATATGTAGGGTTTTACATTGATATTACAAAGATTCCTGTCCTGTCAGGTGTCTTCTTCCTCCAGGAGATTGACTACCATGTGTTTCCACCATGTCCTATTCTGCGCCTCTCTGCTGCATTCCTCATAAGAGAGATAGGTCCAGTCTTCTATATTTTTCATCCACTCCAGTCTTTGTCTTCCTCTTTTTCTCTCAACAGTTCCTTTGAGAAGTGTCCTTTGTAGGCAGTTATGTCTCAGAATATGTCCAAAATATCTGACATTTCTCTTTAATTTCTTTCATCAGGCTCCTGTTTACGCCTGCCGTCTCTAGTACCTCTTCATTTGTCGTTTTGTCTTTCCATAATATTCTCATAATTCTTCGCAGCATCCACGTTTCAAAGGCCTCCAGTTTTTTCACACTCAGATTGGAGAGTGTCCATGTCTCTATTCCATATAATAATGTAGACCATATATAGCATTTGGAGATTCTTAGTCTTGTTTTCAGATTTAATTCTCTAGATGTTAGTAGATTTTTCATCCTGTTGAAAGTTGACCTTGCAATTTCAATCCTTTTTCTAATTTCATCTTCTGTCCTGCCATTCTCTGTGATCAAGTGTCTGAGGTATATGTATTTTTGCTAATTTATTTCCTTTTATAATGATGCATATTTTTGGTATTTTCTTTTCTCTTGAAATTATCGTGATTTTTGTCTTTTTAAAGTTAAAACTGAGGCCATACTGATCGCTATACTTGAGGGTTTCATCTATAAGAGTTTTGAGGTCATGTTTGTTTTCAGCTAGAAGAACCGTGTCATCTGCATATCTTAGGTTATTATTATTTCTGCCCCCTATAGTGATTCCTTTGAGGGTAACAATTTTATTAAATATTTCTTCTGTGTATGTACAGGTTAAAGAGAATCGGAGAAAAGACACAGCCTTATCTCACACCTTTCTGAACTGGGAATTCTTCTGAGGTCTCTCTATTTATTCTCAAAGATACAGTCTGTTCCAGTAAAGATTAGTTAATAGCCTAATGTCTTTTCCATCCATGCCTATTTTTGAAAGGATTTCAATTAATTGTTCATGTTGGACATTGTCGAATGCCTTTTTGTAATCTATGAAGCAGAGGTACACATCTTTTTATTTTTCTAGATATCTTTCTATGATGATTCTGACATTGAAAATATCTTCTCTTGTACCTACATTTTCCTTGAAGCCACTTTGTGTATCATTTATTTCTATGTTTATTTTTCTTTTATTTCTTTCAAGAATAACATATAGGAGGACTTTTGATACTTGACTGATGAGGCTGATTGTCCTGAACTCTTCACATTTTGTAGCTTTTGTTTTTTTGGGAATTGGAACAAAAATTGAGTGATTAATATCTTTGGGTAGAAATCCAGTCTCGTATATTTTATTGCATAATTTTGTTAGAATTCTCAGTCCTCCTTCATCGAGACCCCTCAACCATTCTGCCAAGATGTTATCTATTCCTGCAGCTTTATGTGGTTTTAGTTTTCTGATGGCATTTTCAACTTCACAGAGTATAATGGATGGTCCTTCTAAATCAGTCTGTTCAGGAATATCATTTCTTTGTTGTTCATATAATTTCCTTGTGTATTCAATCCATCTTTCCGTGATTTCTTTTTTATCCATTAGAATATGGTCTCTTGAGTCTCTAATGACACTTGCATGGTTTGCTGCATTTGTCCTGCTTGTCATTTCTCTGATCTTTTCATGTATTTCTCTGCGTCTGTTTTTTTATCAAGGTTTTCTATATCTATACATTTATATTTAATCCATTCCTCTTTGGCTTTTCTGCATTCTTTTTTTTTATTTATTTCTTTATTCATGCTTTTATATTCAGGTTTGTTCTTTAACATTTTTCTTTGTTCCATCAATGTCAGTATTTTTTCATTCATCCAAGATTTATTCCTTTTCAATTGTGGGAGTGTATTTTTGGCGGCTTCATTGATGCTATTCTTGAATGTTTGCCAGTTCATGTTAATTTCATCAAAATTTCATGTTAATTTAATTAAAATTAGGTAATGGGAAATCAATGCATATGAATGGAATTTAATTTTTACTATGGAGAAAAGCAAAATGATGACGAGGTGCATTTCTATCATTTGATAAGTCAGTCAGTATGTGTCTAAATTAAGCAGACTGACCAGTTTGACCACATAAGCAAGGAGTTCTGTATGTATGTGTGTGTGTATATATATATATATATATATATATATATACACACACACATACACAAGGGGAAGGGGTATCGGTAGTGGTTTTGAGGTAGTATGGTGTGAAAAAGAGGTAAATGGAATGAAATACTTCATTGGATGTTGATATAGACCTGATAATGTGCAGGGTAGTGACCAGGAAATGTATAAACAAATCAGCCAAGCAGATAGAGAAAAAGGGTGAACGTTATGGGTGATTTTAATTAATGTAATATAGACTGGGATGACAAGATAGCAACCAGAAGTAAAGAAAATAAGTTTCTTGAGTTCTTCAGGGACAACTACCTCAGGCAGCATGTAACAGAGGGCACAAGAGGATTGAGGATCTTTGATTTGATCATGTCATCATAGGATGTTATTATAAATGAATTGTCAAATCTCCCTCCAGTTGGTGAGGGTGACAATGAAGTGATTACTTGGGTGGTTAACAACCATGTGAGAAAAGAGTATATGTGGAACTACAAAGCTGGTGATTATAAGAAGCTCAGGAGACAGTTTGCAGCTGTAGCATGGAATGAGGAGTTGGGTGGAAAGGAGATCACTGCTGCTTAGGTGATATTCAAGAACTATCTAGTAGAAGCAATGTCTAAATGTTTTCCAAAAGGTGAGAAGGTTAAATAAGATACGTGTGAAATGGATGAATGAGGAGATTAAGCATGCGATACAGAGAAAAAAGGCATTACAGAGGTAACATAAGAGGAGTGGTAATAATCAATTCCATAAGGAATACAAAGAACAGCCAAGGAGGGTGACTCGGTTGGTAAGGGGAGCAAAAGTTCAGTATGAGAAGCAGTAGGCTAATAAAGCAAAAGTCCTAGGGAGTTCTTTTAATATGTAGCTAGCAAAAATAATAATAATTATTATTATTGTAGAATATTTTTAAAGGTACCTGTAGCATAATTAAAATTAATAACTTAACACATATATAACGTACTTTCAGTACGAAATATTTGTACCTTTAATTCATTAAAATTTATTACTGTTGGTTATATTATAGGATGGCATTGACTGGAGAAAATGGTATTGTAGATGAAATAGTTGAGATATTTAATGGGCAATTCATAAAGGTCTTTCATCCTTGTGAATGTGACATAATGGAGAGATTGAGAGCAGCTGATGATGGGGAGGAGAGACTGACTGTAAGTGAGCAAGATGTGTATGGGGAATTGAGCAAAGTTGATGTTAATAAGGCTGTGGGACTTGATAATATATCACCATGTATTCTGAAGGAATGTGCCAGGGAGTTAACATCTGCCTGGACATATTTTTTTAATACGAGTCTTGCACTTGGTCAAATTCCTAAAGAGTGGAAGGAGGGCAAGATTGTGCCACTTCATAAAGGAGGTGATCAAACTCAAGCATCAAACTATAGGCCTATCTGTGTGTCAGGTGTGTGGTTAAGCTGTTGGAGAAGCTGGTGAGAACTAGGATCCAGAAGTGAGTTAACAACAATGGAATTACCTTTGATGGACAGCATGGATTTGCTATCATTTTTTTATTAATATACTTATTACAATAAGGTGAAAGCAGTATTATATATGGGAAATGGATACACAGTAGTATAATTTGACTTTGCAAAAACGTTTGATAGATTACTGCATGATAAGTTGATAGTCAAACTAGAGTGGATGGGATTGGATATTAAACTACTGCACTGGATTGTAGACTGGCTGTCTGATAGGTATCAACATGTTGTGTATGGGGAAGCAATATACAGCAAGAGGAAAGTCACTAGTGGTATGCCTCTAGGGTCTGTTTTATGACCATTGTGATCAATTTTCACTTGGTGTGAATGATATTGGGGAAGATTTGAATGGGGATATAAATTGTTTGCATATGATGCAAAACTGGGACAAACTATGAGAAGTAGAGCAAATGTTGTGGCCTTACAAAGACCTGAATAGACTAAGTGAATGAGCACAAGAGCAGGGATACCAGTTCAATGTCATGAAATGTAAGGCTTTAAAATTTAGAAAACAAAGATGGGATGCAGAATTTTCTCTTGGTTGAGATATATTGTTGGAGGTGGAGGAAATAAATGCTATTAGGGTGATTGTGGATAAGGAGATAAAAGTTAGAGGACAACACAATGAATTCTGGCAATGATGTGGAGGGCACTGACTTGTAGAAGTAAGGAGATTCTGGTTCCACTGTACAATATAAGGCTCTGATTAGGCCATATATGAACTACTGTGCACAGATTTGGTCACCCAGTTTTCAAAAGAATGAAGAGATGTTGGCGAAGGTAATTGACCAAAACAGTTTCTGATTTCTGGAATGTTGAATATGAAGAAAGGTTGAGACAATGCAATTTGCAGAGTCTAGTGCAGGCATGGGCAACTTTTCCTAGTTCGGGGGCCAAATTATCATTCTGTCTCTGAGTCAAGGGCTGGACCAAATTATTAAATAAAATAAAATTATTAAATGAATTAAAACAATTTGCTACTTCATATTTCATTTATTCATAATATAATGCTTTGGTATAAAGCTCTACATAAATTTTATAATATAATGAATGACATAACAATTTAATGTGAAGATTGGCCTTGTACTTCAACTACGAGACTATCAATATTGACGTTAATATTACTTAAGGATAATCGCATAGAATTTTCGAGATTTTCGTCCGTTATTCTTGTCCAAATTTTTGATTTATTGTATTTCATCCTCGAAAAAACTGTTCACACATATATGTGCTGCCGAAAAGACAAATGATTTTTCTTGAAAAGGTGCGTAAATTTGTATATTTTTCTTCCACCAAATCAAATTTATAAAAATCTGTCAAAGCAATGTTGTTAAATTATGATTTTAGCACTAAATCCACCTGAATCTCAATAAGTTCCATCTGTAAGTTTTCTGGCGCATTATTTACATCAGCATCCATCGGACGAGCAAATATAGCGAATGTGGAGTCTTTGTTTTTGAAGTCGGCAAACCTTGTATCAAATTCCTCTATTAGTGCCTTCAGTTCATCTCCATAACAATTATAAGGGATATTTTTATGAGTTGCTAGAGTAGGAAAATTATAACAATTTTTAGCTCTTATCTGACTTTTCAACAATCTTAGTTTATTACAAAAAGCTTTGACATGTCCATGCAGTAGTTCATGAACCAATTGTCCTTGTTTCTGCAATTTAAGATTCAGTTTGTTTAGGTATCAGGTGACATCTACAAGGAATGCTAAATCACACACCCACTCATCATCTTTTATTTGGTTAATTGTGTTTCATTTCCTTTTATGTCCATAAAATCTGCAATATCTTGTCTCAGATCATAAAATCGTTTTAACATTTTACCTTTACTCAACCACCTCACTTCACAGTAATAAGACACATCTTCGTAATCCGAAAATGGGTCTGCCAAATACTCCTTAAATTGGCGATGATTAAGTGCACGTGACTTAATAAAGTTAATACTGGCTACTACAACTTCCATAAAATTTGTGAATTTAATCAAAAGTAGTAGAGGGCCAGGGGTTGCCCATATGTGGTCTAGTGGATAGAAAGAAGAGGGATGATATGATAGAGATGTACAAATTGGTAAGGGATTGTTATAGGATTACCATTGAAGAGGTTTTTCATAAAATGGTGGGAAATTAGGGGAGAACAAGAAGTCATCCCTGGAAGCTGTATAAGAAGGGTGTGGGAAAGGGAGCAAGAACCAGATTTTTTTGCATGGAGAGTTGTTAACGATTGGAATGTAATGCCTGAGAGCATGGTGTCTGCAGAGAATTTGAATGTGTTTAAGGCATGGTACGATGAGCTGTGTGTATGACAAAAAGGGACCTCTAGATGAGTGTGTGACTCCACAGGGTCTTAGGATAATAATAATAATAATATAGAATTTTTTTTTTGTGCGAAGAGAGAGAAACCAGGAATGCACTCTGGTTTTTTTTTTTTTTTTTGTACGTCTGGAGATAATAAGTGTTTATCTTTTGGATAACTATCTACAGATGTAAAAAATACAAAGTGCATCTCTGATTTCTCTCTCTGTCTCACTCCCCATGAGCAAAAAATTCTATATTATTATTATTCTAAGAACCCATGGAGTTTAAGTGTTTATCTTTTGAATAACTAATGTTTTTTATGTAGTTAAATCAAAAACTTTTTTTTTTTCATTTTAGAAATGAGAGGTCACTTTGTGTTTTCAAAAGTATTATCTAACTGCCCTGAGTTTAATGTTTAACATTAAAATCAGGGCAGTTAGATAATACTTTTGAAAACACAAAGTGACCTCTCATTTCTAAAATGAAAAAAAAAAGTTTTTGATTTAACTACATAAAAAACATTAGTTATTCAAAAGATAAACACTTATTATCTCCAGACTTATTATCTCCAGACAGTTTAATGTTTAACATTAAAATCAGGGCAGTTAGATAATACTTTTGAAAACACAAAGTGACCTCTCATTTCTAAAATGAAAAAAAAAGTTTTTGATTTAACTACATAAAAAACATTAGTTATTCAAAAGATAAACACTTAAATGCTTGCTTGTGATAGTGTTCATTCTGATGATGCTACAGAAACATTTTGATGTTAAATGTTTAATAAGCTTTTACAGTTTTCTAATAAACTGCATTTCTTTTATTTCATTAAAATAAATATTACAGCAACATGTAAGTTTAAAGTATGTCCACTAATTGCAGGTATTCTCCAGCTGGCTTGTAGGATGAAAAAACCCTGCCAATACATGAGAGCAGTCAACTCATCTTCAGTTGAAAAGCTCTCATTAAAGTTCATCAGATCCAAAATGAGATTAAAACCAAGGGCTTTCTGGCTGAAGAGAAGATGATGCAAATGAACTATAAAGTACTAAGAACTTTCTTCAGAGTCAAGTGACTCTGTAGATATCTAAAAATAATACTAATATTTGTGTGGGGGAAATATATCAGCTAGTCAACAAGCAGCATATACCTTTAAATTTCCATAAGTAAATTTAATTTGCATCAAATAATGTAGATTTAATGCAAATTAAATAATTTTTAATTAAAAAAAAAAAACATTTTTAAATTTCCCTAAGTAATGGAAATGAAATGAAATTTGATTTCCATTACTTATGGAAACTTAATTTGGCATCAAAATCTATTAAAAGAAAGGATAATATACAAGTCGATCAAAATGAAAGTATCCCTGTTTAAGGCCTTATGGAGTGTCAAACAACTGTAATGCTGTTGCTACACTACATGAATTTCGTCACCTGAAACAAATGTCAGTGAAATCCATGCTCTGCAACAAATGATGGGTCATTCTGAAGAAATGGGATCACTGGGAGTTAGAACTGATAGAAGTCGCAAACCAATCAGTTCATAACAAGTGAATAAAGTTGCTACTGCCGTTGTGGAGAAGGTCATGAATAACACCATCAGTTCCTGCAGTGCACGTGCTGGATCAAGACACATGAATGTACCTTCCCAGTATGCCACAAACTGCATCCTATGCAGTTTGTGGCATGCTTGGAAGGGCAGCACATGGAACAATACAGCCTGTGAATGCATAATGGAAGTGAATAAAAATGTGTTTTTATGCTGGTATCACATTTCTCCTTCTTACACACACACACACACAGAAACATTACTACATCTACACTTGGTACATCATACAGAGCCCCTGATGATGAATTTTGAAACTATTTTTTTTTAAACTCAAATATTGCTTCCACATGAAGCACAATGTATTCCTGCAAAGTTTTGCAGCATTTGGATCACTGGGTGGCATGCTCCATAATGCCTTAAACAGAGATACTTTAATTTTGATCACCCTGTATACCTATTATGGTTTTATAGCAAAACAATGTTTGCTTTTGAAACTCAAGTTTCAAAAGTGACTGACAACTTATGAGAATACAACCTTTGCCTTTATGCACAACTTAAAAGACAGACACTACCAGGACCACATATTTACATTTTATTATCTTTTATTATTATTGGTGAAGGCTTTACTGGCCTGACAGGTCTTTCACACTATTAATTCTTATCAGACAGGCAGAAAACTTCATAGACACAAGTCCTCTTTCCAGTACTGTGAAATCTCACATCTGGTAGCTATATTTTTCATAAGTGAATTCTCAGTCAATATCAAAAACATAAGCAGAAAAAAGGAAGCCTAAGTGCCCATCTGGCATCAAAAACTATTAAAATCCAGCAACAAGAAATACAACTTTCATACATGAGATTCCATGTACTGAGAGGAGGGTTTTGTGATATGGGGTTTCTGCTTGTATTTGTAGAGAACCAACAGTCTGAAAGAGCTAAGCCAGTAAAACTCTAATCAAAAGCATCACCAAGAAATAACAAGTTCAAGGATAGTGTTGGTTGGCTTTTAAGTAGTGCAATATCAACATTAAGAACTGTATTCCTGTATGCCCGCTGTCATTTTCAAAATTATTAAGTTTCAAGTTTTATTACTAGGCTACAAAACAATAATGGATATTTATTATCCTTTAAGATAAATTCATTTTTTGAATGATAATTAGCTGGAAAATCATAAGAAATAGTAATTCACCTTTGAAATGATTGTACTTAAAAATTCAAAGAGAAATGGGAAGAGAAAGAGTGAGAGACAATATTTGAAGGAGGCATTGCTTATATGTGAATGCTTTGTGCAATATTATTACTACTGATATCCGACCTCCATGGAGTCAAAGGGCTCATCGGAAGATATCTACTCTCTCATGCCAAAAGATTGTTGAGCCATGCCTTGAACCCATTCACAGTTTCTGCACTTGCCGCAATGCATTCCACTCACCAATCACCCTCCATGCAAAGAACCTACTTCTCACTCCCCTGCTCACATCCTCCTTATACAGCTTCCATGGATGTCCTCTGGTTTTACCCTTGCCTCCCTCTACTCTATGAAATATCTTCTCCACATTAATTAATCTGGTAACAACACCTCACCAACATACGTATCTCAATCACATCCCCTCTTCTTCTATTCTGTAAGTTGCATTCCTTCAATCTCTCTTCGTATCTATATCACTACGTCTAAACTACTTTGTTCACATGGTCTACTTTGGGTTATTTAAATCTAGTAATATATTAAAGTAAAAAAAGGGAAACTACAAGATACTTTAGATAGCTCCCTGCACACTTGTTTATTTATTCAACAAACAAAACTGATGGTATTTTTATAACTGTTGAGCAGGTAGCTAAGCCATGAAGAATAAGTATATTATGTTTGTCATTGTGTTCATGGACTAGGCTTCTGCTCTTGTTACTGCTTTGGACAACAAGAAGAAGAAATCCTACCATCTCCAACAGGAATCAAAGTTGCCTCATCTGATAATGTCTTAGACAACTTCTCCCATTATATTTCAACTCAATGTCTACTTCAAAGGTATGTGATTCATGCCAAATCTACTTACTCATGGATGCATCCAAGAAAGAGAATAAGCTGACATGAAAATTACATTAAAATATGGCTTGCAGAAGATCTATTTTCACCAAATTACCATCCTTAAGGTCAGCTGAAATCTCGTTTCTTTCTTTATAAAAGTACAGAAAAATAAAAATAGAAAATTCTATTCTTTAACTGAGTTGAGTGAACTAGTTTAAGAGAAGCGACAGAGATTTTTGCTCCAAGAAACTTGCAAAACACACAAAGCAACTGGCAAATCTTTTCACTTTATGTCTTGTCAATTATCCTAAACAAACCAATTCATACAGTTCTATTCTTATAGTGGTAAGATGAACATATCAATAATCTGGTACTTATTCTTAATAGCATTCCCAGTCAGAAATGTCATGTGAACATGGGTCCAATTCTCAGTGTTAATGGAGCTATGGAACTATGAAATATAATATGTATGAGAAAGTGTGGATAAGTTTGCAAACAAATCACAGCATTAGCAAATATATTAGCAGCATACATTTGGAAAACAGTGCCATCAGATCTGTATTGCATTAGATTTGTTACACTGTTATGAATATGAATATGCTATGTGCATTTCATTCATACAGGTATTTTAATAGTAGCGAAGGCTGCAATTAAAGACTGCCAGCAATGATAGTTCCCTGAAGAAAAATCCCAGATATAAGCAGGTGTTCAGTAATGTTCACTGTCAGTGAACATTACTGAGATTGTTCTGGAGGATATAAGCAACCAAATGCTAGGTCTTGAAACTTATATTTTTACTTTATGATTTGCATTTAAAGTAGGAACTGGATACATACATAGGAAAGAATAATAAATTTCAGATCCAGACCTATGTTTTTCCAAAACACAAGAACTCTCCCTCCCACACACACATTCTACAGTGACCAGGAATTATATACAATCAGTAAATTCTGCTTTTATTGATTCATTTTGTAGATATCTTGTATATCTTATTTGAATTTAATTTTATACTCTGTGTAATTCTCTTTCTCTATTGAAATAACTCTATTTTGATCAAGTTTTTTTGTTTGCAGATAGCTCTCAAAAGTAAACTTTTCTAATACATGTCAAGTTAGTTTAGAAGACTCCAGATGATCAAAATGCCAAAGACAAAACATGTTTTTGGAGTATTGAATTTACTGATTACAATGAAAATCATTGTAACATTATATATTACAATAACTCTATGATTGTTTACTCCAAGTCTTGCACAAAGCATCCACATAAGGGAGCATTTAAAAATATCAGCTTTCAAAAGAATGAAACTGGAATCAGCTACCTGTCCTGTCCTTAGTAAGATTAAGCTCCAAATCTCTAGTAGGAATGTGCTGTGGTGCCTGATGGCGGGCTGGAGGAGGTGGACGTTCTGAAGTGGTGGATGTAGATGTAGATGCTAGTGCTTTTTGTACCAGCCCTGTAAGACTGGCCAGCTGGCGTTCCATGTATTGAACTCTCATCCTAATAAATGGGAAAAGAAAATGCTGCAACCAAAATAATAATTCAATGTGTATATATCATTAAAACATGCATAAAAATTATTTCCAAATAACTATGTATGTACAAAAACTTCATTTCTTTTTATTTCACATAAATGCCATCCAGTGATATAAATTAAAAGCATTCTTCCAATGAGAGATCTTATATATATATAGCTGGAAATAAAAGTGCAACAATAATGCAATATTGGCAGAATTCCACACCTATGCTAATAACTGCATTCATTGGGAATTTAAGCATGTATTCAGAAATAAGGAGTGGTAAACACAGATGTGAGGCAGTGAAGTGGACAAGCATTGAATAAACCACTGCCATATTTAAGAAAGTGAATAAATATTTCTGGATATACAAATCCTGGCTATAAGGGGAAGAAATGGAATTGTCTGTTGATAAGGTCTACAAGAAGCAAATATACTATATTATAGGTTGATTGATATTAGCATTTTGCCAAGATCAGAATAGTATAATCAATGTCCTAGGTTGTTCAGGATGTCCTATTGGATGGTAAAGACCCAACGTGTTGAGCTCCTGCAGCCAGTGAACAGTTGTTATATTGGCTCAAGAGCTAATTTCCTATGTTTTCCCAAAGACAAAGAGCCATTCTGTGGATGTGAATTCTGTTAGCAAGCTATTACCTGTGTGCTGTGGAATCCTCCACTATAGACATAAACTAGCACAGAATGTCTGTTAACAGCACACTGCTAGTAAAAGTGAAAGCATGCAGTGATAACTGGGCCAAATTTATAAATCTATTTACATATACAATGTATACAATATATAGCACATTCACATGCACCATATATGGTAGAATGCATGTTGTTACCAGTAAAGATCAAATGGATTCTTATTATAGAATATACTTCTGTTATGAAACCACAATATCTGCTGTGTGATGCTTAAGAGAGACCATCAGTTGTGCATAACTAAAGTGAATTATATTTTGGAGCTCAAGTAAGAAAAATAGAATGCAAAAGAAAGACGGCAAGTAAAAGAAAGAACGTATATGGCAGAATGATTTTAATGAATGCCGATGGCAGGGAGATAACTGAATCAGTCTAGTGACATTCCACAGGGTTCTGTTCTTGGACCTCTACTGATTTAATTTGTGCATTAACAATGTAGGAAAGGACCTGAGAGGAAATGTTCAGTTATTTGCCTATGATGCAAAGTTGGAGCAATAATTAATACAAATTATATCAAAATTTTGCAGAATGATTTGGATAGATTGGCAGACTGGGCAAAGGAGAATGGAAGTCAGCTGAATGTAGCAAAGTATAAGGTTATGCATTTTGGGGTGAAAAGATTACCAGCTGTATACCACATTGGTGGAACTGTACTCCAGGAAATTGATGGAGCCAGAGACTTGGGAGTATTAGTGAATAGGGAATTAAAGTTGAGTGTGTGTGGGAGGGGGGGGGGGACATAGCAAAAGTGGCCAAAGCAGCTCATCAGATCACTTGGTTACCGAATAATACTTTTTGATGAGTAGAGACAAGCAGGTTATTGTTCCTCTTCATCGAATCTTGATAAGACCCCATCATCTTGACTACTGCATGCAGATCTGGGCACCAGGGTATCTTGGTGATGAGGAGGTGGAGGAGAGGATCCAGAGACAAGCGACCGAGATGGTAGCAGGTCCATGGAATGAACCGTACAAGAACAGGTTGAAGATTTGTGGGTTATAGAAACTGGTTGATAGGTGATATGATTGAGACATACAAATTACTGAGAGGTTTTTACATGATTAATTCAGAGAAAATTTTTCAAAACAGGTCTGGTGGCAGGAGAACTAGTAGCCATCCATGAAACTGAGTAACAGTATAGCTAGCAAGGGTGTGTTAGAACTCGGTTTTTTTTGCTTGGAGAGCAGTGAATGAATGGTATAGAGTGCCAAAATCTGTTATGTTTGCTTTGAACTCATTCACAGTTATGGCACCCACAACAGATTTTGGCATATGATAGATACTGCACAAATGTTGGATAGTTCTTGACATGAGTTTAGGACCTCCATCGATAAGTCTTAAAGACTCCTTGGAGCTGTCCATAATAATAATTTTAAGATGCCAATTGATAATACATCCATGCTCTAATTTTAAATAAATTTTGCTCATGATATGACAGCGGCAGCTAGAGCTTTTGCTACCCGGGGCAGACCGTTTTCCACCTCTCTCAATACACACCAAAAATATTACAAAAAGTCAAAACGACGTAGAGAAAGAAATTAAAACACTATTTATGTTAGTTGTAAGTATAGTTGTTGAAAACTAATTATTAATTAAGTAATAAAATTACTAAGTTAATATAAATAGAAGAATCATCGAAAAACAAATTGTGTCTCACGTGAAAAGTGCCGCCTGGGATGGACCGCCCCCTCCTAGCTACGCCACTGTGATATGAAAGTTATGCTGCTATTACATCCCTTAAGAAACATTTAAAAAAGGCTTTTAAACCTGAGCAGATGAGGTAGACTGCCATTTTAATAGTGTTAAATGGCAGCCTACCTGATCTGCTTATGGAGGGCATGGTGCATACTGTACATCTCTTAGAAGTAGATAAGATTTGAGATCTGGATAATGGATGGTAAAGATCCAAAGTTCGGGAACCCAGAATACAGATGATATGATAAAGGGGACATTGACAGAAAGAACTGAGGGTGTAGTTATACTACTGTATAATCAGTCCTCAATTTACGATATATGCAACTTACAATGACTCATACTTATGACAGTCATCCCATTAACACATTAACCAAATACCATCTCACTCCTACCACCCACAGACCAGGATATTATTGTTGCCTTCAAAACATATTTAAGAAGTACTTTTTGCTTAGGCTAATGTGCTACTAGAGGGTGAGAAACCCCTCAAAGACTCTTGTAAAAATATAATAATTAGCATCATACAAAGAATGCAGATGCAGTAGGGAGTGAGGTGACAGCAATGTATAAATGGTGTTTGAAAGAAGCTAATATTATTATTAATATTATACCTCATCATACCTCAACTTAAATGCATTCACTGTCCCTGCACTCACCACATGCAATGCATCCCAATCACCCACCACTCGCCATGCAAAAAATCTACTCCTTACTCCCACCCACCTTATACAGTTTCCAGGGATGGCCTCTCATTCTTCCCATCTCCAGATATTCTATGAAAAATCTCATTCACACTAATCTAGTGATTATCCCTTACCAACTTATACATCTCAATCATGTCTCCCCTCTTCGTTGTATCCACTAAGCTCTGTAATTTGCATTCTTACAATCTGTGTTTTGCATGCTCTCATATTCCACATTCCAGAGACTCAGTCCATTTCATATTCCACATTCCAACTTAGTTAATCATCTCTGGATCCTCTCCAACATTTCATCATCCTTTTGCAAACCTGGCAATCAAATATCTGTGCATAGTAATCCATATGTGGCCTGATCAAAGTCTTGTACAATGGAATCAAAACATCCTTACTTCTATACATAAGTGTTCTCTGAATCATTCCCATAATCTGCTGTGTCACCCTCACAACTTTAGCAAAATGACCACAAAATTTCAAGTCCCTATCCACCCCCCCCCCCAAATCCTTCATCTTCTCCACCTCCTCCAAAATATCACCACCAATCGTATACTCTGCATCCCATCTTTGCTTCCTAAATTTCAAACCTCACACTTTGCAACATCACACTGATATCTCCACACACTCATCCATTCAGTCTATTTAGGTCTTCTTGCAAAGCTACACCATCTGCTCTACTTCTCTAACTAACTCTCCCTCATGGCATCTTACCATTGAAGCAGTATGGTGTGAAGCGTACAGGATGAAATGTTTAGTAGAGTGTTGTGTTGCTATACACCTGGTAATGTGGAAGGTAGTGAAAAGGAAATGTTCAGACAAATTAGTCTGGCTAATAAGAAAATTTTATTATTATGTTACACCTCCAGGGAGTCCAAAGACTCATTGAGGGAGAGTGTGCTAACAGCATCGAACGATTTTCCCCTTCCAACTACTAACCGCACTCAAATTTGCTTAACTTTTTGCGTGAGCCATTAGTAGCAGAGGCTCTACCAATCAACCAACCTTTGATAGCAAGGATGATCATTATGGGCAATTTCAATTATGGTTAGAATGGAATAAAGAGATGGCATCAGGAACCAAAGAGAATGAATTTCTTGAGTTTTTAAGGGATAACTACTGTAAACGTGATGTTAACAAGGCCATGAGATTTCATGGTCAGCTTTAACATACATTTTTAACATGAGTCTTAGATTAGCTCAGGTCACCAGGAATCAAAAGATGACAACATTGTCCTGCTTCATAAAGGAGGTGATAAGACTAAAGCTTAGGATTATAGGCCAATCTGCTTGTCTGAAGTTGTAGTCAAGGTGTTAGAAAAGCTAGTGAGGACAGGGATTCAGAACTGGGTGGACAGCAGTAAAATTCTCTTTAGTGAACAGCATAGGTTTGGTAAAGGAAGATCATGTTTTAGCAATCTGCTAATTTATTATAACAAGGTGATGAATACATTGAGTCATGAGTCATTGATACATTGAGCTATAGAGTCATGATTGAGATGGCTAAATATCGCAATAAGTGGAGAACCTTTCTTCTTAGTGGATTCAACCCGTTACCAATCGGATGAGATGAGATGATGAATACATTGGACAAGGGGATGCATATACAATAGCATATTTAGATTTTGCAAAGGCTTTCAATAGATTGCTACATGAGAAACTAGTAGCTAAATTGGAACAGATGGCTGTCTGATAGTTATCAACTGGTTGTATATGGGGTAGTGATATCCCAGAAGAGGCAAGTCACTAGTGGTGTGCCACAGGGATCTGTTTTGGGGTCATTGTTGTTTAATTTGTATGGAAATGACATTGGAAAGGGATTAAATGGTGATATACAGTTGTTTGCATATTTCGTACATTTGCGATATTCAACATTAATGATATTCAACATGTCATTAACTTCTTGAAAGAAGTTAATGACAAGACAGTGCTGATAATCAAAGAGTTGAAGATTGACATTGAAGTTGTTGAACAGTTTGTGAAAGCTATGGAAGAAGAGTTCACAAATGACAACCGTACAATACTAGAAGCACAGAAAGTTGCAGAAGAAAAAGAGGAATAAAATAAAAAGCAGAACATAAGGAAGAAGAAGCCAATCCCCTCAAAAAGAAGTTTACAGTTAAAAGATTAACATAAACACTTGTTTTGTTAATAAGGCAATTCGGCTGTTTGAGAAAAAAGGAGAGATTTAGAAGAGCAGACAGAATAATGCAAGGCAATTGCTTCTTATACAGAAATTTATGCAGAAAAGAAAAGGCATACTGTGCAGACTGAGTTAGACATAACGTACATATTTTTAAAGCCTGCCCCTGCTATCACTTCATCCCTTGAAGACGAGCCTAGACCTTCCCCAAGTTATGCATCTGGTGAACTATTCCCAGATTACTTTGTTGCAATTCCCGATTTGATGTCATTGTTGATGAACTGGTCTCCCCTGCCTCTTGTGATGAATTGTCCAATTAATAAAGCAGTTGTTTTGAAGAATTACTTGTTTCATGTGTTTCCAGCTGATTATTTTACTGTAAGCGTGCAGATGTACTATACACTCATGTTTCATTATTTATTACAATACAGTAATTTTATGTTATAATTTGTATATGTATTATTTCACTATAAAAGAATAAAATCAATTAAAATATAATAACAAAACAAATGTACACATTTTAGCACTCATGCGTGTCAATTTTTCATATAGTGATTTCTGACTTACTATGTAATAATTAGAACAGTTACCTGTTTCGACACCAATGAGGAAACTCTGAAGAGGATCCAAATATAAGAAAGAAAGAAAAAATAGAAAGGTAATACTAGATCTCTGAAATGTAATTGTTGAAATTATGAAGAGGGATTGAGAAAAAAGCAGGAAAGCAGAAGCAGAAATGAGGTAATAGAATGGAAGCATTTAAGTTGATGAAGAGGTTTCACAAGATTAAGACAGAAGTGGTTATTTGTAGAGCAAGGGAAGAGAGAGTGAGAGACCACCACCAAAAGTTATATAAGTGTGTGGTGAGCAAGAGCATGAGTAGTAGAACTTTTTTTTTTTTTTTTACATAGAGTGATGGGTAAGTGCTATGCTTCTTTGTCAACATACACAGCATGAATAAACTGAAGACAACATGAAAGAAATGTTGATAGTTGAGCAAGACCTCCCATGATGAGCCTACTGACTTCATGGAGGTGTATTAATAATAATAATGAATCAAAGATGAAATAAAAATAGTGACCTAGTTCTCAATCATTCTTCCACTTTCAGAGATTTTGCACTGCTAAGTATTACTTTTCCAGGATCTTGGAATGTAGAAGATAATAGAGAGGGGAGATTTTTTTAATCAGCAGTAGTGTTTTTTGGAAATTAAAATGCTTCCACCTTTTATGAAAACAAAAGGAGGAAATAATTTAAGTTCCCATATTTTTGTGATCTTTCCATGTTTATGATTTTATTTTCAGAAGCCATAAAAAATTAATAAAATTCTTGCTAAAAGACTAAGAAGAAAATCAAGACCAAGCTGGATAAATACCATTAGTTAAGACAGCAACATCATCATATGGTAATATCCAAACTGGAGAAGTAAAGTCATGGGCAGAGAAGTTTGGTGGCAACAAATCTAGGAGACCAAGGCTCAATATGGGCAGTACAGCCATAAGAAGAAGAATTGCTGGATTTCTGTTCAGGACACAGACTTATCATCACTAACACCACATTTCTACATAAAGATATGCATAAATTTACAAAGATATGAATGAGAAAAGTCTCACTGACCACATTACTATGGACAGTGATATCTTCACGCTGGTTCAAGACAAGAGTATACATGGAATCTGAAACAGGCAATGATTACCATTTCCTCATATTCCACATACCAAAAACCAGTCAGCCTTGGTCTTCTCTGGACCTTTTCCAATATATCCTCATCACCGTGAAAACCAGGGGACCAAAAAAGTTTGAGGGTAGAAAAAAATTGAATATCATATTGAAAAGAAAGATATAAAAGAAAATTTTAAAGAGCATCAATGTTGAGCAGCTTTCAAAGGTGAACTATAAGTTTAAAAAAAAAAAAAAAAAAATACTACTGAAGGAAAAATGAAGGAATTTGAAAACAATAATCAAACCTTGGAGATTCAGTAGCAGAATCTGAAAAAGACATTGACTGAAATTATAACATAAATTGAAAGCCAAACGGCTATTTTTCTGGCATCCTTAATAATAAATAAGGGGATACAAATCCCTTGTTGTTCAACTGCCAGTAAGTAAAACTCTAAGATCGAGAACTACGAATCTACGAGTTTCATATATACCGAAAAACTATCGACAAATCCAAGTGTAAATGACCACTTGGTAGTACAACACCAATACTATACGAATGCCATAAGGTGTGTTTGTATATTATAACATAAATTGAAAGCCAAACGGCTTTTCACTTAAACCTTGTTATCTTTCAGGTCCACCTACTCACTGATGAGACCTCAAAAAAGGTTGAAACCGGGTAGTGACCTCTCCTCATAATGTAATTACAGTATTACATCCCCTAGCGGCTGTGTTTTTACATTATGAGAAAATATCAAGGTTAGTGAGGGAGCTTGCTCCACCTTTGCTTCGAGTTGCCTTGATGTTGTACTACCAAGTGGTCATTTACACTTGGATTCGCCAATAGTTTTTCGGTATTTGGTATATATGAAACTCATAGATTTGTAGTTCTAGATCTCAGAGTTTTACTTACTGGCAGTTGAACAACAAGGAATTTGTATCCCCTTAATTAAGGATGCCAAAAAAATAGCCGTTTGGCTTTCAATTTATGTTATAATATACAAACACACCTTTATGGCCTTTGTATAGTAAAGGTATGTAAGTTTTTTCACTTAAACCTTGTTATCTTTCAGGTCTACCTACTCACTGATGAGACCTCAAAAAATGTTGAAACTGGTCTGAAACCCTCTCCTCATAATGTAATTACAGTATTACATCCCCTAGGGGCTATGTTTTAACATTATGAGAAAATATCAAGGATAGTGAGTGAGCTTGCTCCACCTTTGCTGTGAGTTGTCTTGGTGTTGTACTACCAAGTGGTCATTTACACTTGGATTCGCCAATAGTTTTTCGGTATTTGGTATATATGAAACTCATAGATTCGTAGTTCTCGATCCTAGAGTTTTACTTACTGGCAGTTGAACAACAAGGGATTTGTATTCTCTTAATTATTAGACATTGACTGATTTAACCAGGGAGGCATGTGGTGAAGTTGTCTTCCAAGAGATTAAAAAAAAAATCAGAACTCTATAGCACAGTTCTAGAGCTCTATAGTAGACTAGAAGCTAAAAGATACACTCATGGAAATGAAGAAAGCATATATCAAAAGTTTTTTTGCAAGTAAGTCAACATGCTTTGAGAGAATAAGGAGAAAAATGCTAGAAAATAAAGCAGTGTATTTTTTATTTTATTTTTTTTTATTAGCTCTTTATACTTAAGTAACTTAATGGTTGCACCTGTTTGGAAAACTCGTTCGCAAAGTACATAAGTTCTTTTCGCTATACACTTTGGTATTAAGTCTAGCTACTCACTGATGAAGCCTCAAAAAAGGCTGAAACCGGTCTGGGTAGTGACCTCCCTCCATAATGTAATAACAGCATACATTTCCTAGGAAATGTGTTTTTACATTATGGAAAATACCTAAGAATAGCGATCTGAACTTCTTCCTCCTCCTTTGCAACGAGCTGCCCAGTACTGTACTACGTACTAGGATCACTTGCATTGGCTAACGCTAGTGTTCGCCGATACTTTATAGTTTACTATATTCGGCAAGAAACTCTGATTCCAATCTTTGAGTGTCTTATTCGGTTTTAAAACTATGTGGGATTTAATATCCCCTTAATTTAAGTAAAGCAGTGTATAATAAATTAAAATGAAACTAGACTAGCAGTCATGGGAAAACTTTGCTAAGAATATAAAAGATAAATATCAGAAAGATGGCAAAATATTCTGGAGGCTATTGAAAAAATCTTAGAAATGAAAGAAGAAAGTAGTGTAAAAGGAATCAGATGACAGAGGTGACAGGAAAACTGAAAATAAAAAAATCCTACATGTTTGGAATAACTATTTTGAAAGACTGCTAACAGTGGTAGAAAACGTTCAAGAAGAATGCAATTAAGAATATATATTAGTACTTGAGGTAGAAAAAAACACTCAAAAACTTGAAATGTGGGAAGGCAGCTGGAATAGGACATTTGACCAGAAATGCTCAAATATGAAGGTATAAAACTTTAAAACAAGTGGCTAAACTGCATAATTCAGAAAGCCTGGTCTATAAAAAAGCACATTAAAACTGAATATGAGAATTATACAGTAATTTCACTGAGTGATCTATGTAAGATTTATGTAAGCATACTTCATATGAAGTATGCTTACATAAACTGAAGAGAAATGTTGAGAAGAACATGCCAAGTTCAGGCAAAGTAGGAACTGTCAGGCTAAGATTGAAATGTCAAGACAAAAACTGTTCAAAACACTTTGATTATATGGCAGAAATGGGACATTGTACTTTGTGATACACAGTCCATATTTAACTTGGACAGCAGTAGACAGAACTGAAAGAGGTACAGGAAGATGACATAAAATGAATCCTCTCCACCATTTTCACATCTCATAGAAAGCCAAGTGACCAAATCTCTGTATGAAAAATGCCGTAGAAATAAAAAAACTTCCTTATCCCTGCTTGTCAGTATGTTTCTTAACATCCTTTGAGATATTCTTCCCACTTCTGTACTATGTCCTCAGAACTTCAACTCTCTGTCCACCATTATTGGCAAGAATTATCAATTTGTTGAAGTTTAAATCCACACATGCAAGCAGTTTTTTCATCATAAAGTGCATAACTTTACACTATGACACACTCTCTGCCCAAATGAAATGGGAACCATTATCCTTTGCTCATCTACTTAGATCATCCTGCAGAATCTCTAAATCATTTTTATTTATTGCTCTCCTCCAGTTTATCATCATCAGCAAAAAACTCTATATTGCCATACAACATCAACATTACTGATGTACAAAATTAACAGCAGCAAGCAACCCTAATAAAGTCCTGTTGACACACCACTGGATCATCTGACTTCTCTTTGAGTTAACTCCACCATATGCTGGCCTGGTTTGCCGAGTGATCAGCGTATCCGCTCTCCAGTCAGAAGGCTGTGGGTTCGAATCCCGCTGTGGGCAAGGATAGTCTGTGAAAGTGGTGGGTTGGCGGCAGATGGTGTTGGTGTAGTTACGGTTCGTTGCAGTTGGTGAATTGAGTGGTGGAGACAGAGAGCTGTAGAGTAAGTGCCCTCCTTCAATGAGTCTATTGACTCCCTGGAGGTGTCATATAATAATAATATACCACTCTGTGATGTCTTATCCATCAGCTATCCCTTTATCCATGTCACCAGCTTCATGTCCAGCCTCATTTACTCCATATTACATAATAAGATTCCATATAGTATTACATCAGCTGCTTTTGCAAAGTCCATCAATATAATGGTATAGCCTATCTAATTCTAATTCAGCTGTTACTTTACTGTAGAAGGAAAGTAAAATAAGACATCTCTCTCTCTCCTTTAAAAATTCTGCTGTCCCTCCCATAGAGTATAATATTCCTATCTATCCAATTTGAAACCAGTCTTCGAGCCTCCTCTTCATAACAAAACTATTTAACCTCTTTCCACTATCAGTGCTGAGACTTTACTTGAACAGTATGATCAAGGACACTGCCATTTCTTTCCTGTAGATATTATTATTATGGGCGACTCCAGGGAGTCCTTAGACTCATCGAGGGAGGCCCCAAATCATGTTCATCACAACTATACAACATTCTCACAGTATCTATCATACCTTGCCTTGAACTCACTCACTGTCATAGCACTCACAACAGCAGCTTATTCCACTCATTTACCAATCTAAAAGTAAAGAACCCAGCTCTAACACCCCTGCTAACACACACTCTTTCCCAGCTTCCATAGGTGTCCCCTAGTTCTCCCACCACCAGTCCTGTTCTCAAAAATATCCTCTGAATTAATCCTATAGAAACCCTTTAGCAATTTGAATGTCTCAATCATATCTCCTCTTTTCCGGCTATCAACCAATTTCTGCAACCCACAAATCTTCAACCTGTTCTCATAAGGTTCATTCCATAGACCTGCTATCATCTTGGTCACTTGCCTCTGGATCCTCTCCCCATTAAGAAGAAACCTAGGTGACCAAATCTGGGCACAGTAGTCGAGATGAGGTCTTATCAAGGCTCGGTAGACAAGCAAGTTATTGTACCTCGGTACAGAGGTACAATAACTTGCTTGTCTCTACTCATCAAAGTATTTTTCAACAACCAAGTGAGTTGATGAGCTGATTTAGCCACTTTTGCAATGTGTCCCCTAAACTTTATCTCCCTATCCACCAACACTCCCAAGTCCCTGGCCTCATCAATCTCCTGGAGTACAGTTCCACCAATGTGGTATACTGCTGCTAATCTTTTCACCCCAAAATGCATAACCTTACATTTTGTCACATTAAATTGACATCCATTCTCCTTAGCCCAGGACTCCATCTATCCAAGTCGTCCTACAAGATTTTGACATCTTCTGCATTCACTGTTGCCCTACCCAACTTTGTATCATCAGCAAACAAATGAACTGTTCCTCTTAGATCCTTCCCTATATCGTCAATGAACAAATTAAATAGCAGTGGTCCAAGAACAGAACCCTGCGGCACACCACTAGTCACAGGCCATCTTTTGGACTCTACTCCTGAATAAACTACTCTCTGATATCTCTCCATTAACCACCCACCTATCCATCTCACCAACCCTATATTCATTCCCATATGTTGCAGTTTATGGATTAGAATTCCATGTGGGTTTACAGTGATACTGCCAGGTCCAGCAGCATCACTGTAAACCCATTACCCTTATCCCGTTCAGCCGTCACTGTGTTATAAAATTTGAGCAAAAATATGTGCTCATATCTCATTGAGCTCCATAGTTGTATTCACATTGAAATTTCTTAATATCTGAAACACTTAACTCGAATCTTTTTTAATTCATGTCATACTGGTCACTGCATTATCTCCATCTGGATGATATACAAAGTGATCACTCAGTAATTTAACTATTTCTGCTGCTCTGTCACTTCTTTGCTATCCATGTTCAGTAAAACTATCCTTCAATAATCAATCTTCCACAATAGTGAAAGAGCTTTTTAGAATTTCACTTGGCTTAGTTAGCTAATTTTCTCTCATAATTTTATTTTGTTATCCTCATCATGTAAGTTATCCTTCTCTTTATATAATCTCCATAACAGTTTCTTTTTATGCTCCCTTGCAATGGGAATATTCTTCCCCTTTAAGCTGCCTCCTGAGATTATCATAATCACCAGCTTTGTAGTTCCACATATACTCTTTTTAAACAATTCCACATGATTGGTAACCTCCCGGGTCAAGACTACACCGCTTTTCCCAATTGAAGGCATTACCTTGGTTAGGGACCAATTCCCTTGACATTGTCATCAATCCAATACTCTCAAATCCCTGGTAGTTTCTATTGCATGTTGTTTCAGATAATTATCTCTCAATAGCAGCTGAATAAATTCCATTTTCTTTTCTCTTCCCAGTATATTATGGAGACACAATGATCACTCACTATATGGTCACTGAGTTAATTCAGCAATGCATATCATCCATATCGTCTGTTCTCTTCCTAGCCTATAGTGGCAACCAACTATATATATTTAATGCTGGCTTTACATACCAAATAGCTTCAAATGTGCTGCTTCCTTTAACTTTATTCCTACTGAACTTTTATACTTTTGCCAGTTGTAATTCTTCTGCTTTCCATTTGCAAAAGCTTTCTCCGAGTACTGTTGTTCTCTCTCTGTCCTCTGTGAAAATACAGCACCCTTGAATGTCATAATTTTTGGCTAATTCAAACTAATCAATGTCCAAAACTCCTAATCTCTGTTCCTGATACTTCTGACACTTGATATTAATAGAATGCATTTATACTAAGGATGTTATCATGAAAATGGCATCATTTTATTCCAGTGGGTTAAACCGACAATGGCATAATCACCTGAATGGTAATAATATGGAAAGGAGCCACTGTGAGGAAAGAACATATATGAACTATAAGGGATTTGGAAAGCAAGGATTGGATGTTGTGAATATAATTGATAAGGTTATACTGAAGGAGGTGAGAGTGATAAGTGACCTGGGAGCATTAGTGAACAAGCACCTGAAATTTAAATTATACTTGACAAAAAATTTAAGTCTTGTTTTCAATCTTCATTTTCTCAAGCTTGAGCAAAGATTTGTATGTAAAAAAAGAATATATCTTATCAAATATAAATCACTTTCTTTCCCAATGAAAACTATAATTATAGATTTTTTTGGTTTGTTGATTATTTGTGAATAATACTTTCTTTAATTTATGGACTATTTGATAAATTTACTCCTTTATCTCATTCATCTAAGACTGAGTTAAGTCCCCTTGTTAATGCAGTTGTCTTGCCATTCCTCTGCTGCATCCCATAAGAACAGGTTTTTATTATTATCATCATCCATAACGTCCAAAGACTCTTCATGAGTGATTTCATGTCACATCACACACCCAGTTCATTATAAATGAACTGTGTGTGTGTGTGTCTGAATATATTCACTGCCTCCACACTTACCACTCTCAGGCAATGCCCACCGCTCACCATGCAATAACGCTACTCATGTTACTATATCAATCTGGTTGCAGCCTCTTACCATGTCTCAATCATATCCCTCTCCTATGCACCACACCCTACAAATCCATCTTCATGCTCAACATTCCAGAGATTAAAACCCACTTTATTCAATCATCTCTGGATTCTTTCCAATATATCTTCATCCTTTTGAAAACCATTTTTTTTAAATAGTAAAACATGTGAAGTATCCATAACTATGCAATAGTTATGGATACTCCGTGTTGTGCAAGGCCAGATTTGTGAGGTTTGATAAGGCAGATGTGGTCTTGATGTTCAGAGATGAGTTTATTTATAGATCTTCCTGTTTCTCCAAATTAAGACAAGTTACACGAACATGGTACTTAGCATAGGCCAGGTGGGTGGCATCACTGGTAAGAGTGTCTTTTTGGAGAAAGTAGCAAGTTGTAAATTTGGTTGATGAACTTGTAAATAGCAATGAGTTGATATTTTTTCATAATTTTTGCCAAACATTCAGAGATGCCTTTAATATATGGTATAGGAGTCCTGTGGGCTTCGTCTTGTCTGGGTTGATTTATAGGAGAATGGTTTATTTTTTGGAATGTTATTGGATTATATCCATTTAGTAAGGCTGTTTCTTTCATAATTTCCAATTCTTGTTTTAGAGATTCTTCAGAAGAACAAATCTTGTGTACTCTGGGTACTAAAGATGAATGAGTGCAGAAATGATCATGAAATACCAAGGATAGTTTTCTAGGTTATAAATCTGTGGGTTGGTAATTACATTATGCAAGGGTAATTGTGGAGCCTCATAGGGATGTTGAAATGCATGTACACCAATGCCAAAAGTATCAAAAATAAAGGGTAGGAGTTTGTGGTACTGATCAGATCAACTTGGCCCCAACTGATATCAGTGAGACCATTGACAGAAGATGATATAGGGATAGTGAATTTTCAGGTAAGACAGAAGGGATTTTACAGATGATAGCTGACAAGAACTTCAACCTACAAAAATAGAAGTTAAGGAGGATTTTAGGTCTGAAGTAGATAGTTCAATTGAGGCAATCTGGTGCAAGACCCAATCCAACAAGACAACACATATTACATATTGTTGGTTGCTGCTACAGAACAGGGATGCACAGAAAGATGTAGATCAGTGGTTCTTGACCATTTTGTGCCTGGCACCCTCCCTTTCAACTATTTGTGTGGCCTGGCACCCCCTAATCAATTTTATACTAGGTTAATGACCCAATAAGATAATTATAATATATTATTAGGCAAACCTAAATTACCCACAATATATTTGAACTGATAGCTAATTAAAAATTAATGATTTTGATACAAATTAATTTTTACTCAAAAAAAGATGTAAACTTACTGTATTTATTATTATTATTATTATTCAGGCCTCCAAGGAGTCAAAAGACTCATCGAGGGAGGTCCTTCCTAAGACATAAAGTCTGTCAAGACTCACTGAGGGGAGGTCCCCCCCTGAGAAACACAAAGTCTATCATACCACTCTTTAAACTCACTGACCGTTCTCGCTCCCACCACTCCATCAGGCAATGCATTCCACAGCTCAACCACCCTCCACACAAAGAAACCACTCCTTACCCTCTTGCTCACAGTTTCTTTTCATAACTTCCAGGGATGGCCTCTTGTCATCACTCCTTCCCGCTGATCAACCAAGCGAAAGAACTCCCCAGTGTCAACCCTGTAACCACCTCTCAACAGTTTAAAAGTCTCAATCATATCACCTCTCCTTCTTCTATCCACCAAACTCTGCAGTCCACATTCTCTCAGCCGATCCTCATAACTATCCTTGTACAGTCCTGAAACCATCTTTGTCATCCGTCTTTGTATCCTTTCCACAGTTAATTTATCCCCTTCAAATCCTGGGGACCAAATCTGAGAACAATAGTCCAAGTGTGGTCTGATCAGAGACTTATACAATGGAATGATAACCCTCTTATCTCTGCAGGTCAGTGTCCTTCTCATAATAGCAGCAATCCTCTGTGTTACCTTCACCACCTTTGCAATATGTCCCCTAAACTTCAGGTTTCTATCAATCATCAACCCCAGATCTCTTGTCTCCCCTACTTCCTCCAGTATAACTCCTCCCATAGAGTATGCAGCATCCCATCGATGTTTCCCAAACCTCAAGACCTTACATTTTGCTGCATTAAACTGACACCCCCATTCATTTGCCCATCTATCTAGCTTATTCAAATCCTCTTGCAGGGCTACCACATCTGCACTATTACTAATAATCCTTCCCAGCTTCGCATCATCTGCAAACAACTGAATATCCCCCTGCAATCCACTGGCTATGTCATTGATATAAAGGTTAAACAATATAGGTCCTAGTACTGAGCCCTGTGGGACCCCACTTGTAACCCTCTGCCTCCTGTAAACTGCTCCACCATACACAACTCTCTGATACCTATCAGACAGCCAATCCTGAATCCAGTTGACCAATCTGACATCCAGACCCATGTGCTGCAACTTAAATATCAGCTTATCATGTGGCACCCTGTCAAGTGCCTTCGCCAAGTCTAAGAAAATTGCAGTATATGCCTTTCCCTCATCTAATGTTCTTGTAACTTTATTATAAAAGGCTAGCATATTGCTAAAACAAGAGCGTCCTTTCACAAATCCATGTTGATTCTCACAGATAACATTACCCTCATCTGCCCAATGCTGTACACGGTCCCTCACTACTTTCTCCAAGATCTTAACAACTATTGATGACACACAGACTGGCCTATAATTAGACACTTCCAGTCTGTTACCACCCTTATGCAATGGCACTATCTTACCTTCCTTCTATTCCCTGGGCACCTTTGCCAAAGCCAGACTTTCATTGAAAAGCCACGTTAAAGGTACTGTCAATTCCCTAGCACATTCTCTCAAAACTCGTGGCGAAATACCATCCAGTCCCACAGCTTTACTGACATCCAGAGTACTCAGTATCTGAAACACATTCTCCTCCTGTACCTCCAGACCTCGTACCAGTCCTATCCCTCTAGCATTAAAACTGACTCCTCTAGGATGAAATACTCCAATAAAGTGTTCATTGAATAATTCCACTATGTCTTCTGCATCAGTCACTCTATTCCCATTTTTATCCCACAATATCATTCTTCCACAGTCATTTCTCCTCCTACTGGCCACATAGCTAAAAAATTCCCTAGGATTTTCTTTGGATCTTAGGGCCAATCTCCTCTCATATTCCAGTTTCGCTTTCCTTACCACACTAGTCACTCTTCTGGCCTGTGTCTTATATTCCTCATGCATCTCTTCACCTATCTCCTTATATCTCTTCCATAGCCTCTTTTTTGCATGCAATTCCTGTTTAATATTGTTTGTCATCCACTTTACTCCAAATTGCATCCTCTTCTTCACTCGTGGTATACAACTTACCATTGCTGATAACAAATATTCTTTCACAATTTCCCACGCACTGGTGATATCCCGGCCTTCCAATTCCTCCCTCCATGAAACTTCCCGAGCTTATTCCCGGCTTATTTAATAAGCCGATCATTAATGGCTACCCTGAGCCTGATGAGATCCTGCTCATTTTTCAATATCAGGTGCAGTGTTCGACAAATGAAGTCTCAAGTCTCCTCTTTCACTTATTTGCAATATATTTCACTGCTTAGCTAACAATGCTGAATCCTTTCTCGACCAAGTATGAAGAAGGAAAAGCAATGAGCAGTAATTTTATTTCTTGCCAAAGCTAAGGATACTTGCATTGCATATTTAGTCAGAATCTTTCATACCCATGCTTTGAAATTATACTTGAGCTTCAAAATCATTTTTAAGTCAATCAGTTCTTCACACAAATTTGTTATTTCACACCAATAATAGATGATGATTTAATATTAGATACAGAATCTTGGATTATTATTGTTCCTATCTTCTGACAATGAAAGATGACTGAATGATTGGGTCATAAATCCATTTCTTTCTGATGCCACTTGCATTGCATGTTTGGTCAGAATCTTTCATACCCATGCTTTGAAATTATACTTGAGCTTCAAAATCCTTTTTAAGTCAATCAGTTCTTCACACAAATTTAGATGAAAAGAAGTGCCATCAGAAAGAAATGGATTTATGACCCGATCATTCAGTCATCTTTCAGTGTCAGAAAATGGGAACAATAATAATCCAAATCTGTATCTAATATTAAATCATCATCTATTATTGGTAGACTTAGGAACTGCAGAAAATCTTGTCTTGCAATGCTCTGCTTGTAGAATGTTAATTTGCTGATAAAAGCATTTATAATTCCATTTGCTTTAATAAGATTCACGTTGACGTTAACCTCATTTAATTTGGTAAATATCAGAAAGATATGCAATGTCAACCTTTTTGTTGTTTAGAACATTACACGTTCTCATCACATGAATTAAGAAATTTCAAAATAGTATCGTAGAGATCATTAAAGCGTCACAAACAGTTTCCATCTGAGAGCCATCTAACTTCGGTGTGAAGCAAAAAGATGCTCGAATTCTTCATTTTCATGGCAAAGTTCCCAAAAAATACAGGTATTCTATTCACTGCTTTAATAACATCATCCAAAGTCTTATGTAGCCTACCACTAAGATGTTTTGCAGTTAAGTGCTGTTCTATGAAGAATGCAGTGAATTGTAAAGATACTTGGAACTGCTTTTTTTTAGCACATTTAAAAGATGTGCTATAAATCCATGATGCTGACCGATTATAGCTGGTGCTCCATCAGATGCGCACGCAATAATATTTGTAAGAGGAATGTTTTTAGCATTAAAAAAAGTCTTTAACAACTGTAAAAATTGTAGAACCTTTTCTTCAATTTTCAGTTGTTCACAACTGAAAGAATCATTCATAACTCTGCATGCAAAAAACCTGCTTCTCACTCCTCTGCTCACACCCTCCTTATACAGATTCCAGGGATGTCCACTGGTTCTCCCCTGATTTCCCACAGTTTTCTGTAAAGCCTCTCCGACATTGATCCTATTACAACCCCCTTACTGACTTGTAGGTCTCTGGCATATCATCCCTCATCCTCCTATCCACCAGACTCTGTAAATTGCATCTTCTCAATCTTTCCTCATATTCAACATTACAGAGATCAGAAAACTATCTTAGTAAGTCATCTCTGGACCCTTTCCAACATCGCTTCATCCTTTTGAAAATCAGGTGACCAAATCCGTGCACAGAAGTCCATATGTGGTCTAATCAAAGCCTTATGCAGCGGAACAAGAATCTCTTTACTTCTACAAGTCAGTGTCCTCCACATCATTCCCAGAATTCTTTGTGTTGTCCTCACAATTTTGGCAATGTGTCCCCTAAATTTCAGATCCTCATCCATTATCACCCCAAGATCTATCATTTCCTCTGCCTCCAACAATATATCCCAACCAAGCATAAATTGTCCCCATGGGGCTTGCAATTTGCAGGCACGGGCATGGCTAACCCAGGATCCCAGAGCTAAGTATGATCTATTTTGTCATACTTTTCTCTAACTCTTCCACTTCCTGCTTCTACCCTCAATACTAACATTCTTCCTAATGAGGATTCTTTACTTAAAATTTTCTGTCTGTCTCTTTTCTTGCTTACTAAAAAAGTAAGCTTCAGGGAGAATGGAGGACCTCCTCCTCCCCAGGAGGAGGTCCTCCATTCTCTCTGAAGCTATTAGAGTACTCGAGGGCTAGGGGTGTTTCCTCCTCTTTCAACTAACCACTAATAGTTATAGTAGTGGGCAGCAGTGCTACTTGTATTAACTTCCTGTAGCATGCATGTTACAATACTGCGATGTGGAAGGCAAGGGGAAACCACCACATTACATTCCCAAGTAAAAGCAGCAATGGAAGTTAAAAATGAAATCAAGCCTTCACTGAAGGAGAAGTAACCAGGCTTCTCAGGTCAACAGCGAACGAAATCCTGATACTTATTCAAAAATGAAGACAAGAAATAAGCTGAATATTGGAATATGGAATGCAACAACACTGCTAGAACCAGGTAAAATAGAAAATGTGAAAAAAGAAATGGAAAGATTTGAAATAGACATTCTGGGAATTAGTGAGACGAGATGGGAGGGACAGGGTGATTTCTGGAGTGGAGAATTTCGGATAATATATTCAGGACAAAAGAAAGGGCGAGTCAGGTGTTGCATAATGCTTCATAAAAAAGTTGGAAAGTTAATCACTACAATAATTAACCATAGTGACAGAATCATGGCGATAAGCATTCAAAATGAACCAGTAAACCTCAATATTATAATGGTCTACATGCCAACATCACAACATAGCGATGAAGAAATAGAAGAAATTTATGAACAAATAGAAGAAATCTAGAGCAGCTTTAAAGATAGACAATACAATACTAATGGGAGATTGGAAATGCTATAGTGGAAGAAGAGAGCAATGTTAATGATAATGTTAACATTGCTCTCTAAGACCAAATCTTCCTGATAATGTTTCAGGAAGATTTGGTCTTGGACGTAGGAATGAAAGAGGAAAGCAATTAATAGAATTTTGTACACAAAAACAGTTAGTTATGGCAAATACACTATTTCAAGTTCCAAAAAGAAGAAGATGGAAAGCACCTGGAGATTCAAATAGATATCAAATAGATTATATATTGGTCAAGAAAAGATACAGAAACCAAATAAAAAATTGCAAAAGCTATCCAGGTGCCGACATTAGTAGTGACCATAACCTTGTCTTAATGAAAACAGAACTGAAACATAGGAAACAAATCCAAAGATACAAACCAATAAGATGGAACCTTGAAAAATTAAAGAGTAAAGAAGTAAAGAAAGGATACCAAGAGGCAACTGATCATAACATTCCAGAAAACATAAATAGTCAGAATAATATTGAAAACCAATGGAATGTGATTAAAGAGTTAATTACAAATTCATCAAATCAATTATTGAAAAATGCAGAAAAAGAAAACGTCGGATAATAGATGAAATACTTGGCCTTATGTATGAAAGAAGAAAATATGAAAATGCTGTTAAAGAAGATGTGGCCAAATACAAATATCTTAAAAATCAAATTACAAGAAAATGTAGACAAGCCAAAAAAGAATACTTGGAAGAACAGTGTAATAATGGATGAATGAATTATTTATGGATGAATTATTTAAAAAAGAAAACATAAAGAAAGCCTATAAAGAAATTAACAAACTGACGTTCAAATTTAATAAGAACAGCAAAAACCATGCCATCAAAGATGAAAATGTAAAATTACTAATAGAATCTGAGGATATATTAATGGAATGGAAGAATTATCTTGAAAACCTCTATAATGGCAATGAACTTGATGTTGATATCAGCATAGAAAATCAAAATGAAGATAATCTAGGATCCCCAATAATGCGAAAGAATTTGATAAAGCACTGTCCGAAATGAGTAAGGGAAAACATCTAGGTGTAGACAATATTCCTATAAAATTGCTACAAAATCTAGGTGATGAGAAAAAAACCTTACCCTATCAATTAATAGCCCAAATCTATGATAGAGGAGAAATACCAAAGGAGTTTATGAAATCAACCATAATACCAATACCAAAAAAGAATAATGCAAACAAATGCAGCCAATTTAGAACAATAGCTTTAATCCCACATGTTAGCAAAATTCTGCTAAAAATTATTCAAAATAGAATTTATTCAAAAATAGATTGTCTATTGGATGAAGACCAATTTGGATTCAGAAAGAATAAAGGAACAAGAGAGGCAATACTCTGTTTAAGAACAATAATAGAGAGAAGATTAGACCTTGGTCAAAATACTTACATTTGCTTCCTTGATTTAGAGAAAGCGTTTGATAAAGTAAACAGCAAATACTCCTAAATTGTCTAACTAATATTGGCATAGATTTGAGGGATAGGAAAATAATTTATCAAATTTACAAAAATCAAAATGGATGGATTAAAATCAATGATAAGGAGAAAATAATAAATATAAGGAGTGGAGTAAGACAAGGATGTATACTTTCATCACTTTTATTTAATTTATATATTGAAAAGGCCATTCAGGAAACTAAACATAAAATAAATAGTGGCATAAAGATAAATGGTGAGCAAGTCATATGTATAAGATTTGCTGATGACATAGCCCTTGTAGCAGAAAACAGAAGAACGTTAAAATCAATGCTAGAATTACTAAATAATAACCTTGAAAAATACAAAATGAAAATCACCACAGATAAGACTAAAATCATTGTTACAGGCAAAATCCCTATCAATACAGAGCATATAGACATCAGCAGGGAACAAATAAAACAAGTGAAAAGCTTTAAATATTTAGGAAACCTAATAACAAAAGATGGCAGAACAAGAGAAGACATAACATCAAGAATAAACAATGCAAAAGCCCAACTCTCTAAGATGAAAAGCATTCTAACAGGAAACCTCAACCTACAATTGAAAAAAAAATTAGTAAAGACATTGATATGGAGCACTGCACTGTATGGATGTGAAACCTGGATTCTAGGCAGAGAAGATGTAAGAAGATTGGAGGTTTTTGAAATGTGATGCTGGCGCCGCATGAACAAAATAAAATGGACAGAAAAAAAATCAAACTAACAAGTCCTGAGAGAGATAAACGAAACAAGAACTCTAATTAAATCGATCAAAATTAGATTGGACATATAGTTCGACATGATGGACTTGTGAAAAGAATAACTGAAGGCAAAATAGAGGGGAAAAGAAGAAGAGGCAGACCAAGGAAAAGCTTTCTTGACCAAGTCAAAGATAGCACGAGTTTCAGGAGTTACCAGGAGGTTAAGAAGAAAGCCAATGACAGAGCGGAATGGAGGAAATTGCTGCTGAGCTACCAGTCCCAAGACTGATGATGATGAAGTATAAATTCTACATCCCATCTTTATTTCCCAAATTTTAAAACCTTACATGTTGCAACATTGAACTTGCATCCCCATGCCTGAGAGTGTGATGTCTGCAGGGAATTTTAATGTGTTTAAAATGTGGCATGATGAGCTGTGTGTATGATAAAAAGGACTTCCTAGATGAGTCTGACTCCATAGGGTCTTGGGATAATAATAATAATAAAAGGGAATCTGGATAATGGTAGCTTCAACGTTGTGAGATCCATTGTAAAATGTAATGAAAATCTCTTGGAGAGCTGCCACCATAATAGGAAGGATACTGAAAGATAAAAAACTTACTATAGTAGTGTAAAGTATAAATAAGAAAATACAACTTTGCATGTTAATGTAAAGCTGTATTTTCTTATTTATGCTATTTAGATATTATTCTTCTTCAGCTTTATTCCCACTCAAGTGGGATCGCTGCAGTGGATCATCCTCCTCTATTCACTTCTGAATAGAGGAGGATGATCCACATGTATGACTATGTTCTCCCCTAGTCCAAGGATTTGGAGTCTTCCTCTCAAGCTATCCAGTCAGCAATGTTTAGGTCTCCCCTTACTTCATCTCCAGCACTCTCCTTCTCACATAGTTTTTTTTTTCTCACCAAATAACATGTCCAAACCACCTCAAGCCTTGATTCCCTAATCTTTCCAGAAAATTGGGTTACCCCTTCATTGCCTTGGGATCAGCAAGTCTTTAATCTTACCTAATCTTGTTATACATACCACTTGCAAGCCTCAGCATCCTCATTTCAGCTATGTCCATTCTCTTCTCCCATCTCTTAGTCATCTTCCAAGTCTCACTGCCATTTTGTAGATCTTGCCTTTCAACTTGCTAGGTGCTTCTGTATCACATGAGATACCTGAAACCTTTTTCCAGATATCCACCTTGACTGGAGCCTCCTATTGAGTCCAGGTATGCATCATTTTGGATACATGATCATAGGTATGTAAAATAGACACTTGTGACGTACCTGTGCCCTTGTAATGTTATAATGCTCCTTCCCCCTGATTCACTACAACACATGTAATTCTATCATATTTCCGCTGATCCTCAAGCTACTGTCTTCCAAAGCTTTCCCTTCACTATTCAATTCTTTCTTATGCTTCTTCTTCAGTCTTTGTGCAAATCACACTATCAGCAAACATCATCATCCAAGGTGATTCAGTTCTTGCCATTTCTGTTAACACATCAACAAACATGACAAATAAGAAAGAGCTCAAAGCTTACCTCTGATGAACTCACTTTTACTAGAAATGCTTCAGAGAGAAGGTCACTGATATGAGTGTGGATAAGAGTACAGAACCCTGAGATCTCCAGCATTGATTTTAAAATAATCTAATGAGAGGAAGCCATCAACCATGACATGCACAGATTGCAATTGGATTTCCAGAGGAAGATGAAAATCCAATCAAATGTCGTTAAAGTATCAAGAGCGACCAGGTGGGATTTCTCCAAATCTTTCCATGACCTGTGTGGGTAAGGTTAATGAGAAGGTCTGCTGTAGAACAAGAATATAACAGAACAGAATCCACTATTGGTATCACTAATTAATTTATTATCTCCTGGAAGAGAAGAAGCTAGTTGTTAATGACCTTCTCCATCACTTTCGAGACAGTTTGGAGGCTGACTTTTATTTCCCTTTTTAGGTACAGGCATGATATTGGGCTTGCTTCCATGCTGTTGGTTTTCCAACAGCATGGAAGCAAGGTGAATATGATGCCTGTGTATGTATCATATTCCAGGTGAATATGATACATACACAGGCGACACAAGATGGGTGTTAATTCTAGAGTACAAGTTTTGATCATAACTGGAGGAATACTAACTGGATGAGGAGACCAGTATCAAAACTTTATTGATGCCATTCTACTAAAAGATCAGAGGAGGCAGGCAGTAAGCAGTTTGCAGTATTGCAGGAGGTGATGTGCCTTGGTCATCTAAACAAGAGCTGGGGGAAAAGGCAGATAAGGAGAGGTCTGCCTTATCTTTGGGTGATATTACATGGCTGTGAGAAAGAGTGTGAGAAAAAGTGGAAACAAATATGGGCAGAAGTTACACCCACCAGCCTTAGCAAGAGATCAAAAAGTTCAACTGCCAATTGGGGGGAAAAGGCTGATGCTGAGCGGTCTGCCTTATCAAGCAAGTTTATTGCCTCCTACTCGAATGGCAGTTTTGTCCTTATGAAATCTGCTTTGTATTTGTCGATAATTTTTTTTATATGTATTTTAGGGCTATAGCACAAGCAGAGAAAAAAAGTTTAAGGCTGAGTTTGACTTAAAAATATAGCTTATCATGAACTCCAACCTCAAACTTTTCACACAATTTTTAGAGAACTAGGGTACAGATAGAGGTCAGAGGTTTGCAGTGGAGTGTGGAAAGTGAGTGAAAACAAGGAGAGTGAAGAATGCCCAAATTTCTTGCATATAAGAAGCTATCTGACAATAATGAGATTCTAAAAAATGATAACATATGTCAGCAGGGATTGAAAAATACACTTATCTGGTCATCTAAGATGAGTGAGAATTTTTAGTTGAGGGAAAAAAATCAGAAGAGAAGTCTAAGTTTATTTGTAAGTTTTATTTAGTTATTGCCAATTGTGTGACATGTTTTATATTATAATTTATTTTTTTTTTTTTTCATTTTTATCTCACTTACTGATAGCACTAGGTCTGGACTATATATTGGATAAGCAAAATGTCTATTTGTCATCAATCGGTTTTCTGATATTTATCCTCAAGGGATGTTCAGGCTATGAGTATTATAACAATACTACATGATTAAGTTTACATTATTAATCTTCAATTAACAATTTTCTTCCAAATTACTCTATTACTTGTGAGCACTCAATTATCATTGTATCTAACATTTCTGAGTGAATCAATCTGCCAAGAGCATGGTCTTAGCAGATTCCTACCATTTTGTCATCAAATACCTGTTTAGCTAATGTTTCCTTACCAATTCTATTTAAGTGGCCAAGTGGCCATTCCACTTTAGATTAGCTCTGCTCACACATTCTTGAATGCTAACAATGTAAAGTTATTTTCTAATATATCTTACATTTTTCACTGTATTCTTTTAGGGCATCTGCCAAACTTATTTGTTGGAACTTTCTTCTTGTTCAGGACTGCTTCTTTAAGATCTTGAGCCTACCATGGTATTCATATTGCTTTATCCTTGCAGACAACTTCACTCCATTGCATATCTCTCTAGCTGAATCAATCAATGTTTTCTTCAGAGTTTGTCAATGAGACTCCAGAGTTTGGTTTTTGTTTTCAAACTTTCAGCTTTTCTTCAATAATATTTATATAGTTGAGTCTACAGTTTACCTGTAAAAGCTGCTCAACTTTAATTCTTTTTAAAACTTTTATACATACTGTGCTTTTCAATATGATATCAATTTTTATCCCACTTAGCACTAAGCAATGGTCACTTCGAATTTCAAATCCTCTGTACACTCTTGTATCCTGAACCAGCATGAAGATATCACTATCAACAATAGTCAATAAGGCTCTTCTTTTTCTTAAATCATCTCTCTACATGAATTTGTGCACATCTCTATGTTGGAACATGGTATTAATAATGACTAATCTATATCCTGAGCAGAAATCCAGCAGATACTTACCATTATTATTAGCTTTGCCTTTTCTCCAAAATGTCCTAAAATGTTCCTATATGCCTAGTAGGATTATTTCCTACTCAGCTATTAGATCTCCAACAAGGACCACTTTTTCTATTTTCTTTCAGTCAGCTGCCTGCTATAATCACACAAAAAATTACTCCATTCTTCCTTAGAAGAACCTTCTGTGAAACCATAAGTTTCATTGTCCATTTCTCCATTTTGAAGTTTACCTACATAACTATACTTGAAACTTACTTCCAATCAAGAAGTTTAGCTTCATGCTTGGTGTTGAGTGCTATCGCTATTCCTTCCTTTCCGTGATCATTATTGCCTGAATATAACTTCATATAATTAATATTTTGTAAGATCACACCTGTTTTTAGGTGTGATCTTACAAAATTTACATACAAACATTCTTGAATGCTAACAATGTAAAGTCATTTTCTAATATCTCTTACATTTTTCACTGTATTCTTTTAGGGCATCTGCCAAACTTATTTGTTGGAACTTCCTTCTTGTTCACGACCATGTAGACATGATTGGCCTTCTTTGGCCAATTATGTCTACATGGTACTTTTCCAGTTCTTCTGCAATGATTTCCTTTCCATTAATGCTAGCAGACGAGAGGATGGAAACAGTAGGAGAGATAGCATGAGAGAGAGAGATATGGAGGTGCTAGAAGAGGAGAGAATGGAAACAGTAGGAGAGATGGAATGAGAGAGAGGTATGAGAATGCTAGAAGACGAGAGGATGGAAACAGTAGGAGAGCAGAATGAGAGAGGGAGATATGGAAGTGCTAGAAGTGGAGAAAATGGAAACAGTAGGAGAGAAGGAATGAGAGAGATGTACGGGAGTGCTAGAAGAGAGGAGAATGGAAACAGTAGGGAGTTAGAGGTATGACAATGCTAGAAGAGAGAATAGCAGTAGAGGAGAGGGAATGAGAGAGATCTATGGGAATGAAAGAAGAGGAGAGAATGGAAACAATAGGAGAGAGAGAATGGTAAGAGGTATAATGTATGGTGACTCAATGATCTGTGGTGTTCAAGATAGGATACGTGAGGAGTGTTTGCCAGGAGGAACAATAGAAAGGGTGGCTATGGCAATTAAGAGAGGTGAAAGGGTAGATGAGATGATTGTGATGGTAGGAACTGACTTGAGTGGTAATGTAAGCCAGGCAGCGAGAGATATGAGATTTTTGCTTGAGGCTGTATAGAAGAAGACAGAGAGAGGAAAAATAGTGTGCGTGTCGCCTAGGTGTGATAATGATGAGCTGAGCAGAAGAGCGGTGATATTGAATGGCATAATAGCGAGAATGTGTGACAAGAGAGAACTGGTATATGTGGATGCTTGGAGTGCATTTGAGGAAAGAGAGGAATTGTATGCGAGAGACTGCTTACATTTAAATGAGGAAGGACATAGGCATCTGGAGGGATTGCTGTTCTGAATGAGTCAGTGTGTCCCAGGGAGGATGATAGCAGGGGTGGCCTCTTGTGGGAATGGATACTTGGGAGAAGAGAGACGATGTCAGGTAACACTGAGCCCAGTGGAGTCTAGAAGGGATAATGCTGGGAATAGAAACAATGTCATTTATATGCTTTATACTAATGCCAGGAGTATCCGGAATAAGGGAATTGGTGGTGCAGATAGCATCAGCCTGGCCAAAAATTATTGGGATCACTGAGACGTGGTTGACAGAAGGGGATATAATAACAGGAATAGAAGTCGCTGGGTATAGCATTTTTCATTGGGATAGGAGGGGAAAGCGTGGTGGTGGTGGGGTACTGCTTATGATAAGTGATGACCTATGTACTCTAAGAGTGGAGGCTTTGGAAGGAAGTGAGACAAATGATTTTGAGAGCATATGGTGTGAGGTAGAGGTAGGCAAGACAGGATATTTAGTGGGGTGTTGCTACAGACCCAGGAGCACAGAGGATGGGGACCAGGAGATGTTTAGACAGCTAAGTTTGGCAAGTGCAAGAAGAATGATTGTTATGGGAGATTTTAAATACAGTTGTATAAATTGGAGAGAGGAAGATTCATGTAGCAATAGGGGAATGGAAATTCTAGAATTCTTGAGGGACAAATGTCTTAGGCAACATGTAACACAGGGAACAAGAGGTTCAAGAGTTTTGGATTTGGTTATAGCATCAGAAGAGTTGATAATAACTGAGATGACATCTCTCACACCAGTTGGAGAGAGTGACCATATGGTTTTGACTTGGAAAATGAATAGACATGCAGGAGTATCAAAGAGACAGGAACTTATGTAGAATTATAATGTAGGTGATTATAATAGTCTTAGATGTCAACTTCAGGAAGTTTCGTGGAGGGAGGAATTGGAAGGCCAGGATATCATTAGTGTGTGGGAAATTGTGAAAGAATATTTGTTAGCAGCAATAGTAAGTTGCATACCACGAGTGAAGAAGAGGACACAATTTGGAGTAAAGTGGATGACAAACAATATTAGACAGGAATTGCATGTGAAAAAGAGGCTATGGAAGAGATATAAGGAGACAGGTGAAGAGAGGATGCATGAAAAATATAAGACACAGGCCAGAAGAGTGACTAAGTGTGGTAAGGAAAGCAAAACTGGAATATGAGAGGAGATTGGCCCTAAGATCCAAAAAACCCTAGGGAATTTTTTAGCTATGTGGCCAGTAGGACGAGAAATGACTGTGGAAGAATGATATTGTGGGATAAAAATGGGAATAGAGTGACTGATGCAGAGGACATAGTGGAATTGTTCAATGAACACTTTATTGGAGTATTTCATCCTAGAGGAGTCAGTTTTAATGCTAGAGGGATAGGGCTGGTTCAAGGTTTAGAGGTACAGGAGGAGAGTGTGTTTCAGATACTGAGTACTCTGGATGTTGATAAAGCTGTGGGACTGGATGGTATTTCACCACGAGTTTTGAGAGAATGTGCTAAGGAATTGACAGTGCCCTTGACCTGACTTTTCAATGTAAGTCTGGCTGCGGGAAAGGTGCCCATGGAATGAAAGGAAGGTAAGATAGTGCCGCATAAGGACGGTAGTAGACTGGAAATGTCTAATTATAGGCCAGTTTGCGTGTCATCAGTAGTTAGTATGATCTTGGAGAAAGTAGTGAGGGACCGTATACAGCACTGGGCAGATGAGGGTAATGTTATCTGTGAGAGTCAACATGGATTTGTGAAAGGGTGCTCTTGTTTTAGCAATATGCTAGCCTTTTATAATAAAGTTACAAGAACATTAGATGAGGGAAAGTGATATATTGCAATTTTCTTAGACTTAGCAAAGGCATTTGACAGGGTGCCACATGATAAGCTAATATTTAAGTTGCAGCACATGGGTCTGGATGTCAGATTGGTCAACTGGAATCAGGATTGGCTGTCTGATAAGTATCAGAGAGTTGTGTATGGTGGAGCAGTTTCAAGGAGACAGAGGGTTACAAGTGGGGTCCCACAGGGCTCAGTACTAGGACCTATATTGTTTAACCTTTATATCAATGACATTGCCAGTGGATTGCAAGGGGATATTCAGTTGTTTGCGGATGATGCGAAGCTGGGAAGGATTATTAGTAATAGTGCAGATGTGGTAGCCCTGCAAGAGGATTTGAATAAGCTAGATAGATGGGCAAATGAATGGGGGTGTCGGTTTAATGCAGCAAAGTGCAAGGTCTTCAGGTTTGGGAAACATCGATGGGATGATGCATACTCTATGGGAGGAGTTATACTGGAGAAAGTAGGGGAGACAAAAGATCTGGGGTTGATGATTGATAGAAACCTGAAGTTTAGGGGACATATTGCAAAGGTGGTGAAGGTAACACAGAGGATTGCTGCAATTATGAGAAGGACACTGACCTGCAGAGATAAGAGGGTTATCATTCTGTTGTATAAGTCTCTGATCAGACCACACTTGGACTATTGTTCTCAGATTTGGTCCCCAGGATTTGAAGGGGATAAATTAACTGTGGAAAGGATACAAAGATGGTTTCAGGACTGTACAAGGATAGTTATGAGGATCGGCTGAGGGAATGTGGACTGCAGAGTTTGGTGGATAGAAGAAGGAGAGGTGATATGATTGAGATTTTTAAACTGTTGAGAGGTGGTTACAGGGTTGACACTGGGGAGTTCTTTTGCTTGGTTGAACAGCAGGCAGGAGTGATGACAAGAGGCCATCCCTGGAAGTTACGAAAGGAAACTGTGAGCAAGCGGGTGAGGAGTGGTTTCGTTGCGTGGAGGGTGGATGAGCCGTGAAATGCATTGCCTGATGAAGTGGTGTGGGCAAGAACGGTCAATGAGTTTAAGGAGTGGTATGATAGACTTTGTGTTTCTTAGGGGGGACCTCCCCTCGATGAGTCTTGACAGACTTTACGTTCTTAGGAAGGATCTCCCACAATGAGTCTTTTGACTCCATGGAGGCCTGAATAATAATAATACTCATTATATTGATGGTTCCAGTCTTCATATCTTTTGACATGGGGTTTATTTTTCTTCTAGCTGCTGAGCTGGAGTTTGTTCCAGCATCTAACTTTTCACCATTCATCTTGATGAAAACAGTGGGGACCTTGTTTAGCTGGGGCAATAATTATCAATAATGTAACAATAATAATATTAATTGATATATCAGATCTCTATAGAGTACAAGGACTCTATCGAGGAGGGCACTTTACACTACACAACAACCCTCTAAACTGCATTATTTCTCAAACTACATTATACGATCTACCATCTACACCACTTACCACTCACTAATAGTATATTTGCCTATTAAGCGTGCATGTTCTCTGGCCATTTTGCTTAAACCTGGGATGAAAAACTTGAATTTCCAGGCAAAAACACCCAGCTACCTTTCTATAAAATCAGTTTACTCATCATTCATACTGATGATTCTCAAGTAATCAATTCCTACAGACATATGCAAAGGTGAGCAAAAAAATAAAAAACTTTTGATTTCAATTCCTAACCCATATTTTGACAGCTTTTGTTGATCCCAATTGGCAGAGAAGATGTAGCAGAGATTCATTGTACTAAATTAGCTAACAATCTATAGTACTTTGAGGTGTTATCAGCTTCAATGGCTTTGTTAAAGTGTCTGCCTTAAAATTGATTGAGAATGGCATAGGAAACATCTCTATTATTATTATTATTATTATTTTAAAATGGTCAAATGCAGTGCTCATCCTCTTTGCTACATTCTGGTCTTTCATTCTGCTGATGTTTTGAAATGCTTGGGCTGCAAGACCAAGTTGTTTGAACATGCAAAAAATTGAATTAGGCAATTTTGGCCACTTATTTCATGCAGTAAAAAAAACATCAAGCAATATACATAAATGTTTCAAATAACATTCTACCACAATAAAATTTTATTTAATTTGGTATTTTGAGCAGATCTAATTATTTATCATCATATACAAAATTAAGAAGAATAAAGACAAATTAATAAATGAGGGACCAAAACCTTTCTTAAAGTTAACATTTAAGCTAGGAATTACTTAGGGGTCAAAAGCAGATTAATGGGAGAAGACATCTACATAGCCTTTGAGGAATGCCGAGAGCTAACTGAGGCTTCTGACCTAATGCCCAATCAGATACCTACTAATAGTGCACCATTAGTAGTTACCTACTTGGAAACTGAACAACCAAGGATGAGATGACAATTTGGAGTTTAGCCAACCAAACTGTATTCTATACTAACCAAAAGATAATGATGGTATGGCAAGATGAAATGTCAGGCTATCTGGAGAATAGCTTAGTTAAATAAACTTTTCATTACTTTTGTAAAAGAACCAGGGCAACCAGTGAAAAGTCGGTCACTGGAAAAAAAAACTCAATGTTAACAGAGCTGAAAATAGGTACCATCAGCATAACAAGTATTAAGTGGAAAAGAAGTTGAATTCGCAAATAAACCAAATAAGTACCATGTAAACATGATTGGTGCGAGATAAAAATGACTAAAATAGACAAGATCCTGTTAATTAATCAATATAGAATATTATGCCCTGGCAGAACATTCCACAAAATGTTCTACTAAGGAAGAAGTGAAGGAATTTTTTTGAGTCATTTGAGAAAGCAGCTGATATAAAGAAATTTTTTTAAAAAAAGCTAGTCCTTGTTGGAGATCTAAATTAGCATAGTAAATGAATCCCAAGTATACAAAAATGTTCTGAGAAAAGGGAAAAGCTGATAATAATGTGAGTGTGTGCTGGATTTGTCTTCAGGACAGGGATTAGTCATCACTAACACCATGTTTTGAACATAAAGACGTGCACAAATTCACATGGAGAAAAGAGAAATTAGGAAAAAAAAGTCTTACTGACTATGTTTATCTATGTTTTCAGAAATACATATCAACCCTTGAGGTAGAAGATGCTATCAGAAACTTGAAATGTGGAAAGACAGTTGGAGTAGATGATTTTCAACCGACATGCTCAACTATGGAGGTATAAAAGTTTGACAATGGCTATGCTGCTTACTTCAGAAGACTTAGGTCAAATTCTGGATGACTGGAGTAGAGCTCCCATAGTTCACATGTGTAAAAAACGAAAATAAAAACTGAATGCAAGATTTACAGAGGAATTTCTCTACTAAGTTTTCCAGGAAAGATTTATGAAAGCTTATATGAGAAGGGACTGAGAAAATTGTAGGTAGCAATTGTAAACCTACAATTTTTACAACTGTAGGTAGCAAAAAAAACTTGTCAAGAACAAACTGAGTTCAGGACAAATAAAGTAAAAATCTGGGTCCTGCCAAGCAGAAAGACAAATAGCCTGAGATATCATGGAGATATAGCAAGGATCTGTATTTAAGTTTCGTAGATCTGGAAAAGGTAAATGACAAGATGCAATGAGAAAAACTGCTTAAAAAACAGTAGATTTTAAGACAGTAGTTATAATTCAAGGAGATAAGAGAATATAGATTCAAGTAAAATCAGGTGTAAGACAAGGCTACACACTATCTCCACTCTTATTCATTATCCATATATAATATACACTGCTTGGAAAGAAGTCAACAGACACTACAGTGTAAGAAACAACAGCTAGTGTCTATTTAATATGATGTAGCCTCTTTTCACTGCTGACTACAGCAATATACTTTCCACAAGTACAATAACAATCAATGGGAATTTTGAACCATTCTTCCTATGGTAGCATATAATGAAGTCTGCACTATTGTAGGGCAGACATCCCTTGACCTCACCCAACACTCCAGTTGATCCCACAGATGCTCAATCGGGTTGAGATCAGGGCTCTGTAGAGACCAGTCATGTTGTAACGTTCAAACCATTGCTGAAAGAGACAATGATCATTTCTGTAGAAATGACACAAAGTAGGAAGCACATTATCCAGAATGTTCATATACCTCTTGGAGTTCAATGTTCATGGTACCATAAACAGAGATCCTAGGTGGCGGATCACTCCATAACACAGCTTTCCAAGCTTCCACACTTCACATGCTCTTTGCATAACTGAAGATGAAATGGTATGTTGGTTTGGGTAGGGCTTGCATATTGCAATCCCACCATGGAAACCCATGTTGTAAGCCTTGGTTCTGAACGTTTCTGTACAAATTTGTGTTCCAGTCTATGCCCGGAACTGAGCAGTCAACGTGTTGGATAATGGATGGTAGTTTTTATATATTATCCTTTGAACCATCCTAATGTCACATTTGGTGAGTGTTGGGTCATCCAAGGGGTAGCAGTTGACTTCTGGTGCTTCTATCTCAGTATAACATCACTGATTACTGACCTGGGATGGCCTTTGTTCAACAATTTGCCAAACAAATAGGCCTGCAACATGGCATCCTATCACAATTCCTCTTTCAAATTCTGTCATTTCTCTTCTTGCAGCCATTTCACTTGAACAGACATGGGAGCATCATATTCCTTTAATTTATAACGGCTATAAACATGACTCGTTACATGGCACAATGTACCTTGTCCATGGGGAAGGGGGGGAGGAATTGTTGATTTCTTTCCAAGCAGTGTGTGTGTGTGTTTACACACATACCACGTTTATTCAAATATAACTCTCACTTTTTTCCCCAAAATTAAAGTTTAAAAATCGTGGTGCAAGATATATGTGGGGATTTTCGGAAACTAAAGTTTTTCAGGAAAAAAAAAAAATCTAATCGACGTTTATAATTAAATCCTCAGTATTCATTATAATTTATAATCACTCACATTTTATGAAATGAATGCATTTAAATTTTAATAATCAACATTATTTACATGATCGGCTGCTCACCTTCATCAAGCGATATAGTTGAATCTTTAGCAAGAATGCTTCTGTAATTAAATTAAAACAACGACAAAGGCAAGCCGACAATTGTTGAGTTGAAATGCTGATTCTCTTCAACTGAATTCTAAAATATCTGAAACTGCTATAACAACATTCATTATCTATTTCTTAGTTTTACACTTTTTTCATGTGCAAGGTATATGCGAAACTTTTTAAATTAAATTAAAGAAGTAATTAAATAAAAGGGGAGCAAGATATATGTGAGGGCAAGTTATATTTGAGTAAATATGGTACATATATTTTGGTGTGTGTGTGTATTTCATTAATAAAATGTGAAAATTGTAGCTATTAGATTTGTTATCTAATAGCTACAATTAGATATTCTGTTATTCTGGAACACTGACTACACAGAATGTAATGATACTGGTACTGGGTATCCACACAAAAAAAAAGGTTGATCTACTCGAATTTTTGTTTATTTCACTCATTTGCAGATGGTACAAAGGTGATATGTCAACATTATATTGTGCAATGGCCTCACTCTAAAATAAAATTTACTAAAATTTTTGAGTTAAGATATAGATGACAGCCATGCACTTCAATTTTAGATCCAAGAGAATCATTTTTATTTGCAATATTTGATAATACAATGATATTTTATTCAGCACTGACTTAAATTTAATGAAATCTGGTATTTAGCATTTCCATTACCATCTATCAAATCATGTCGATTTTAGTTTCAATCATTTATTTGTAGTAGAAATGATGATAGAAAAAAAGTATATATCTCATATACAGGGTGGTCTGGAAAGTTCTCAGTCTAACAATGAAAAAATGAATTTATAATTTCAAAATTATTTTTATTTTTTAACATAATCTCCCTTAAGACTAATACATTTATTCCAGCGATGCTTGCTCTGCTCCAGCACCATTATCCTGTCCCTGTAGTGGTTCTCAGTAAGATCTTCAAAATACCCCTCTGCAGCTGCAATCACCTCTTGATTCGAAGAAAAATGCTGGCTAGTGAGGAAGAGTTTTAGTTTTGGGAAGAGATTGAAGTCAGAGGGAGCCAAATCTGGGGAATAGGATGGATGTTCCAACAATTCATAGTGCAGATCCCTTACTTTTCTCATTGCAAGAACACCTTTGTGGGCAGTTGCATTGTACTGATGAATCTCGCGAATTTTTTCATCTAGTCTGGTTAAAAGATCGGAATAATATTCCCTGGTCATTGTTTTACCCTTCTCAAGATAATTAATAAACAAAATGCCTTTAGCATCTGATGATAAACACTGATGATATGACCTTTCCTGCTGACAGAACTGATTTTATTTTGGCGCTAAACAACCAGCTTCTGTCCACTGTTTTGACTGCTGTTTGGATTCTGGTGTGTAATGGTGAATCCAAGTCTCATCCATAATAATAAATCGATGCACAAAATCAGTTTTATTCTTGTTAAAATACTCCAAGCACTGTTCAGAGATTTTCATGCAAGTGCGTTTTTGATCTGCTGTGAGCAAGTGCAGCGCCCATCTTTTTCATTTGCAATTCTTCATGCAAAATATATTCTACATGTTCTTTTGAAACGGCTATAGTCTCAGCAATTTCATGCACTTTGACTTGCTGATCATCCAATACCATATTGTGCACTTGATCGATGATTTCTGATGTTGTTACACTTTTTGGACATCTTTCGCATGGATCATCTTCAAGGCTGGTACAGCCACATTTAAACTCGGCAGCCCATTTTTTAATTGTCAAAAATGAAGAAGAAGAGTGCCCATAAACTTTTATGAACTTCTAATGAATTTCTTTTGCTGTTAAACCTTCTTTTACAAAGAATTTTATAACCACACGATACTCAATTTTATCCATTTCAAGGGAATATAGACAACGCTTTTGCTTCAGACAGCTGTATAAAACAAACTACTTGATAGAATGACTTGCAATTTCACATAGATACTTATGATAGATGTACCAACTTAGAAAAAAAAAAAATCTTGTCGATAGTGTTGCCATCTATGGTCCAGGCTGAGAATGTTTCATACCACCTTCGTATGTATTGCCAAAAATGGGTTTGAAGTTAAAAATATATGAGTGTGTCAGATAATGTTTTAAATTTTATGTACTGAATATGTTTAATAACATAAACCAGAAAACAAAGGAAATACCAAAAACTGAAATTCAACAAGAACATTACTGAAATGCAGGGAAAGTTGTTAGGATATATGCTGTCCCTAGGCAAGCACTTTTTTATTGCATCTAAATTCAAGAAAATGTGTAAAATTAAAAACCAAACATGGTGTTTTTTTTTATGACTGAGATACAATTTTGCCTTTTTTTTTTTTACTGTCATCCAAACTTCTACTCCTAGGCACTGCCTTAGTTGCTTAGCAGATTACATCAGCCCTGGTGAACTGTGCTTTTAGTAAATAATCATAGAAGTGTACTCAGGCTATTGTACAGCCACCATGTGACTGCTCTAAGGCAACAACTTTCAATGTTTAAACCAGCTCTGGGTTTAACAATCAAACCTGTGGGACCAACAGGCAGTTTAGAAACGATACATATGTCTGAATATAACAACGGCATGAAAAAAAGAAAACATGAATCAGGACTAGCTTGACATACAACAGAGGTAAATTATTATTATTATTATTACATAATACCTCCAGAGAGTCTTTGGACTCTCTACAACTCTGTCTCCACCACTCAATCCACCAACTACAACGAACCACATCATCTACACTAACGCCATCTACTGCCCACTGCAACCACTAGTATTTTCACAGACAATCACAACCATCCATGCCCAAGGAGGGATTCGAACCTGCAGTCTTTTGGCTGGAGAGCGGATACACTAACCACTCGGCCAACCAGGCTGGCATTATCAGGTACTTATGACAGTGGAAAGAAATGGCCTATATTGATTGCAATTTCTGTGTCAGAAGGTTCAAGGAATCATGAGAAATGTTTAAAAAGTCCCAGTCAATACAACAAAAAATAAGGAATTATTCTACATCACATTTGGTCCTGTTTCATCAAATGCCTGGCATGTGTGCATACACACGCGCACGCGAATTTTGGATATTATAGGCATTAGACATCATAAATCTAGCACACTAGCATGCATGTCGTGAACTTCAAATTTTAAATTAAAATAAGCAAACCAATAAATATATCCATCTGCAATCAACTTTGTTTACTTAAAAATTATTTTTTGGTTTGCTTATTTTAATTTAAAATTTAAATGTTTATCCATGCATCATATTAAAGAAGTGCTGAGAATCCTTTAAATAAACTTTTTTTTTCCCCACAATATTCAGATGGCTAAGGTAGGTTAAACTTCTTTAATAACCTAGGTGACAACAATGCTTTCATGATAATATTGTTAATAACAAAAAATAATAAAAAGAAACACAGAAACGGTATTATTTTGAACTTTCTGGAACTCTCAAAATTTACATTCAACACTGCAGTGAGTTCGCAAATTTTTTTGTAACTTGGCAAACATTTCCATAAAATTATCTTCTTATGTCCTTGCTTTGTGTTCCTGTAATGATTCTGTTCATTACATAATTTCATTTTTGTTCATTACATCATTTTGTAAAGTTATTTCTGACTCAAGTTCAAGAATATTCATATGAAATATTTAATGAAGGATTAATTATTTCAAATCACATAATCAACATACACTGTGTTTTGATAATAGGCAAACAGAAAAACAGAAGTGACAGCATGTTGAGGTTACTGTCATGACCATACTTATGCACAGGCGCACGAGGCTCAAGCTGGGGGCACACGAGGCTCAGGATGGGGGTCCACGAAAAATTAGGGCCATTTTAATGGCCCCAAACGAGGGGCACCCAGAACTGTTTAACACCCCGGACCCCACCTGTCTCAGGATAAGTGTACGTACGGCCCTGATTACCGTCATGACGACTACTACTACTAACTGGCACATGTGCACCTTATCTTTTCATAAACGTAGGATTATGGGAGTGGAATAGGGTTGTATATAATAAGTATTATCGTATTATATGGTTACGGTAGTTGTGAATCTATCAAGTGGAGTCGTTCAAGCAAAATGATTTCTAAGAATCGATATACCTTTCGTAATGCTATTCGCATGCAAGCGGATTTTGCTTTGAATTTTACCACATAATTTTTAACGTAACGAAGTGCGTTTTCTTCATAATTGCTGCCTTAAGAGGAATACATGACTATATTTTTGGTGATGACTAAAAATTTTTACGCAGTCGACGTTACCGACACCACTACTCTAAAATATTACTCTCAAACATAATATTATTATTATTTGACATCTCCACGGAGTCACACACGGACTAATCGCGAGAAGGCACTTGATCCCACAATCCACCGCCTATACTACTTAATCCTATTCAGATCATTCCCTAACAATTGCGGAATTCGCGTCAAGTGGAGGCTCACATACCATATGTCTAAATATTTAAAAGTTATAAATCAAGCTAACAAACTTAAATAAAATAAGTTCTATTCTACCATGAGAAATATAGTTTCATAACTACAAAAATCAAAAAAATACCTATAAAAGCTATGGTTTCTTTAAATCAGCAAAATATCAATGACAGCCAGATTTAATCATTATTGCGCATATTGATTGACTGTCGGCGATGTTTGATGATTAATAAAATAAAGACATGTATAATTCATAAATTATTATATATTTATTCTATGGAATTTATTTTTCCTTGATTCTGAATATTTAATTTTTTACCTCACTTATTATTATACGAACATCTACATGGTGTCAGTAGACTCATCGCGGGAGACCAAAACCATCCATACGATATCTATCATACTCCTTGAATTCATTGACAGATGAAGAACTCACAACTGAGTCAGGCAACTTAACTATTTAATAATTTTTTGAGTATGATATTCGAGGATCTTTAAAGCGCGGGGTAAAGGGCAGGTGCCCTTGATCGGGTGTAAGGTCGGAACTGCACCTCTTACAATACGATACGCCATCTGCAATGTGTCACCTACCGTCTTTTAGTACTTTGTTACTTTTGTGTCTCTAGCCAATCTGACTGTACGTGGGATGAAAAACTAGAGTTTCTGAGAGGGAAAATCCTGCAACATATCAAATAATTTATGAAGTAATTTCATTTCAATATCCTGAAGAAGTGTACTTTAAAGCACTGGAAACTAACAGACATCTTAAGTAATAAACTGTGATTTTGTTCATCTAACAGTCTACATATGGTAATTTTACCAGACATTTATCTAGTATGAAGGACTTTCTCTCACACTACCAACATATATAAGAGTTTTTATAGCATGAGCAAATCAGCTAGTAATACAAACACGCAGTTATAATAGCGGTTTAACTTGTTCTTGAAAATCCTTCCCATTTGATAGACGCATTTTAACATTTTTGTACTACATTCCAATATTTCAAAATCCAATAACTAAATTTACTGAAAATAAGGGTCTATTGTTATCATCATACCTAGCCTTTTCGTCGATGACAGGCGTCACACTTCCAGAACGTGATTGATATATCCTTTCACCATAATAAGGTTCTTCATATGAGGACGACAATGGATATCCAGGAAATGACCGCTGATGTTCAAATCGTCTCTCGGGTGATGATAGATACCTCTGGTCGTAGATTTTCCTGTTCGCGATAGGTAGGATGCTTTTTCACATTTCTAAGTACACTTACCGTAACACACAGGCATGCAGACAAATAGACACGAGCACACAATAACACATTTACTGACGAAGATTACAAAAATTAACCGTATGTATTTATGAAGAAATACACGAACCTTATATTTAGAATTCAAGACATTTAAAAAAATTTATCAGGAAGTTTTAAACAATATTTTAAAGATTTGCAAATATTTCAAAACAAAAGTTCTATAAATAAAAGTTTAATATTTTAATAAAAATTATTTTAAAGATTATGTATAAGAAGTAAAGAAACGTTATACGTTTATGAAAAATAGTAATGTATGCGTAATAAACTATATCTGAGTAAAATTTTGTCTCGCACACTAACTAAATAAAAATTCTTAAGTCATGGGAAATGTTTTATGGCATTTTTTTTTTTTTTTTTTTTAACTATAAGAAACTAAACGTGTTGGAACATATATAAAGGTGACTGAATATCCCGGAGTTGAAAGGTCACCAAAATGTTCGGCTTTTGAGCTCACTCACCTATAATCACATGATCAGCAGTGCGCATGGCTATATTGATATACACATTATTCGCATATGGATATTAACACTTGTTGAGGACGAACGATAATAGTTTTATTTAATATATTTTTCAAACTTTCATGAGTTAATACATTGCATTATGTGTTTATTATACCAGTGCTTAAAAATGAATAGACAAAAAAACAGAAGTGTACCTTTTAATACTAAATTAGATAAAAAAAAATTCTACTTCTTGGCAAGTCGAAACAAAATGCCATTCGCTGTTCTCCACTGGTCACAGTGAATCATCTGATATTGAAAAACACATTAAAACTCAAAAACATAAGTTGGCTAACATAAGTGCTTCTTCAATCAAATCCATGGATACTTATTTTAAAACTTTACACCCCATTAATTAAAAAAAAAAAAAAAAATTCTAGAATGCAGCCGTTCCCCAAGGATTTGGAGCTTAGCATACTATATTAAAGAGAATCAAAGTTTCCGGTCAAAAGATACTGTTCTAAAATATTGATATGCGCGCGTAAAATTGGAAGCAAATTTGCCATTTATAAACAGCCCGAAGAACTGAATAACTTGCAATTGTTGCACACTATTAGATGCATCGAGCCACTGAAATTGTAAATTATTCCCAATTATAGTTCGAATATTTCTACATTACGAAGAATCCCGATAAATGTTTTGGAATTCAAATCGCAACTGGCAAAATTCCTGATATAATTGTTGACTAGTTAAATGCCATTGAAAAATATAAACTCCATAAAAAGGCGAGTGCATTTTTGTGAAAATAATACAAATTCTAAATTTGGTGCCACAAGTAGATGAAGTATCAATAATATATTTCAAAAATTGTAGAATTACTCAGGAAGAGAATTAATTGGTGTCAGCTACTTAACTCACATTCTTCACGATGCTATTCAGAAGGCTTCCGATTGTCTGCCCATGGATATAGAGCCAATATTCTTGCTTCTGTATATGCACTGCTAAGGTGAACGAGCGCAATGAATTTTGTAATGCTGTAATGTAGTAGAAGCAGAGTGTAGACAGTTATCATGATACAGCAAAACAAGATACATTGGGCTGATGCCATCAAAAGAATTCTGAAAATGCTTCAAGGAAGGAAAAATTACTTCCTCAATCAAGAAATGTTCAAAAATGTTGATGACGATGATGGAAGTGGCGTTCTGTTTAGTTGATGGAGAAGAGTGCACTTCCTCAATGAGTCCTTGAACTCCTTGGAGACGCCACATAATAATAATAATAATAATGTCATAAAGATCAAGAAATCAAAAGATTTCATTGGACAAGAGGATTTTCTGGATTCAAATTTGGACACACAACATTCTTATGAATTTATTTGTGCCCATAATTTGCCAGTAAACAGAAAGTATTAGAACATAATAAAGATAAATAAAATAAACCAGCTAACGCCTTTTATTCCCTTATAGGGAGTAGGTGAGGCCTTTATACCCTATCTAGCTTTTGGAGACTGAGTGGGCAGTTCAATCTCCACCGGTAACCAATTAGAGATAAGCTGGCCCATGTCTATCACTAATTATAGCAGCCACCGATGAAGAGGCTGGCAAACAAGTGCTGCCATCTCTTGGTACCTAATCCTAAAGAGATATGTTACTGTCTGAAATAATGTGGGTACTATGGTCGATTTTCTTAAGTTTACGGGATAAAAAACCCGCTTGCCCATGCCAGAGATCAACTAACTTGGGAATCGGTTGAAAAAAGGCTTAGAAAAAGTTCCTCCAGTTGGCAACTAGACTTGAACTTAAGTCTGACTTCAAGCAACCAGGCGCCACTTCCACTGAGCTACACAGGCCTAATAAAGATACCATTCCAAAAGTAATCAACGATGTATTCAGACATTTTGTCATTTTAAAAATATATATATATACCAGCCTCCCCCCCCCCACACACACACAAGAGGTCCTAAGACCTATGATATGACAGTGTCGTGTGTGGGTAAGTAGTTAGATGGAATACATGAATTTGTTGATGTATTTCCTGAAAAACCTGAAGGTTGTAGTCATTGGGGAAGACTATTCCAAAGAGCAGAGGTTTAGGAAATGAAGGCAGAGAACGAAAAGTTGGTTAGATGAGTTTAGAGCTAGACTGTAAACGGATGTCAACTGGCACCAGCTCGTGTTCGTATATGAATGCAAGAAAGCGGAGGGATCAAAATAGCTAGATCAGAGGAGCAGTGCCAATGAAAATATCTGTAGTAGACAATGCAACAACAGAACGTCTAAGGGAAAGTGATTGGAGGGAGACGATAGGTTTATCAATTAAACGAATTGCTCGCTTCTGTATACAGGCAAGCATTCCGAGGGAAGTTTTAGGTGCACATCCCAAATGTGGAAATGGTATTCTAAGGTTGCATGGAACTGATCTTTATAAAGTGTCAGGAGTTGTGCAGGAGAGAAGTACTGTTTGGAACAGAAAGAATAACAAGGATTTTGTAGGCTGAAAAAGCTATGAACTTGAAGTACACATGCCAGGATATAAGATGTGAGAGTTAACCCAAGGGGGGAAAACTGGCCCTGGTTGGCAACGAGAATATTGTCAAAAGTGAGGGGGCGAGAGTGAAAATGATCTTTCTCAAAATGAGACAGGACTGCGTTTTGGTGGCATTAAAATTTACCAGGTTTTCCTAGCACCACTTTTGAATGATAAGGAGATTGAAGAAGATATTGAAATACGGGTTACCCGAGCACTACAAGGTTTAGAAAATGAAAGGATCAGAGAGTACTGTTGTGAGCAAAACTCTGAATAGAACTGGATGTCAGGAAGAGAAGATCATTAATGTACAGGAGGAAGAGCATATGCAACAGTACCGAGCTTTGAGGGATATACCAGCATTAAGTGAGAAATCTGATGAAAGGAGACAATCTGCCATAATCCACAGTGAACGGCCAGAGAGGAGGCTAGCAATTCATTCGCAAAGGGAGGGAGAAATACCATAAGATGGTGTAGTTTGGTAGGGAGGCCACGCTACCAGACTCGATGAAATACCTCGGAAATATGAAGACGGACCACTTGAGTTTCTCCAAACGTTTCCATGGTTGGGGAGAGAAGTTTGGTTTCAGAGGTCAGTGAAGTCAGAGTTTGAGAAACAGTAGAGACAGCAAATGAAGGCAATAAAGTAAGATAGAGAACTCTTGAACCAGAGCAGATCACATAAAGGGGATTCCTGGTAAATTAATAGTAATTTTCATTTTGAATTAAAACGTCTTTAAGTTGAACTTTTACGAATTATTGATTATTAAATACATATTATTGAACAACTACAAAATATAGTAGTATTTTTATTATAAATCATGAAAATTAACTTGGAGAGAATGTTAATGTCTACAGAGTCCTTTTATGTAAAACAAAATGATCACATTATGCATATAGCATTAAATACTGGCCGGTTTGAATTGTGCCTAACAGCTGAAAAAATGCTGTTTTAGATGAATTGCAAGAGTAATTAATTTACAGAATTATAAAAGGGACAGATAAAGGATAAATTATTTAGGAAAGAGAAGGGAAAGTGCTTCCAAAAAGCGACAAAACAGTAAAACAGAATATAAATGTAATGACGTTTATGTTGCTTCAAACATATAGTGAACATAATAAAAACATTATTATTATTATAAAAAAACCTCCATGGAGTCAAAGACTCATCGTGGGAGGTCCACTGTAACATTAGATATAATACTATAAAAATATTAACATAATGAGTGACAGTGTTTAGACAACATAGTGAACTTGCTGGGAGTAATAATACGACTAAAATAATCATGCAACACAACCGTCAGAAACCAAAATGATATGATACCTTAAACGCTGTTGATTCAATTCAGTAGAAAGAAATGAAACACTGAATGTCTGAAACAGAAGCCAATCATAATTCAAAATGAAATCCACACTTAAATTAAGGTACAATAAAACAGCCAATGATAATTTAGCCTACACTCAGAGGCATAGAAACGCTTTGGCATTGGGGAAGTTACCAAGGGCACAAGTGGCAGTATATTTTACCAATTATCGAAATTGGCAAGTTAAAAAAGGCTCTTAGTTAAGAATTTGCAGAGGGCTCTAGAAGCCCAGCTGCGTCTCTGCCTATACTGGTCTAGAAGCGAAGCTAATAATAATTTCTTTCTCAGGACTATCTGTTCAAGTTTTAAATACTATTTTACAAGAGAACAAAAATATTAATAACGTAAAAACGTCCAGTTTCTTTTCCAGTTCAATCGACACAGTGAAACATTTCGTTTTTATTCTGGAGTCTACTTAGAGCTGTCTTATTCTTGTTGTGGAAACAAACTATTTATCCCAGATATGTAAATAATGATAAAGCGCTAAACATTCAGAGTGTGCGATCTGGCAATTTAGTTACATACAAACACTTTTTTGGATAACTGTAACCAGGCTACCAACCATGCATTGTTTAACCAATTCTTTTTAAGGGTAAACCCAAATATGAACGACTGTGTAGTAAGAAATACAGCACTAGATCTCATTTAATTTCAAGGACACACAATATTTAAAAGCCATTAAAAAGATGACATATGAGGCAAGTTTTCGGTTAGGAAGATCCATGGTAAATTTTGAATTTACCATGGATTTTATATTTGAATCTAGTATGGTTGTGATACAATTTTACCGTCCTTCAAACTTGCTGCTCCTAAGTATTGCTTTGTTTGTTTAATGGGTTACAACGGACCTGTATATGGGGAGTAAAGTTTAGATGAAGATTACCAATTAGAAGTTAATAGTGGTGAACTTATCAGATAGTATTATCGTAATATACTATAAGTCACTCTCCTCCATGAACGTTACATATTAGGAATTTGATGATGTTGAAATGGTCAACGTTTGATTCCAAAAAGCTAATTTCAGCATCCAAAAAAAACTATAGAAGCCTTTTCTCACTATAGTACAGCTAAACTGAGAGGGTTGAAAATGCCCAAAACCTCGGTCTACAGTCGTAATGCTCTTTAAGAGGTACTGAAACATTTTTACAGCAAATTGGGGGAACAGCTTCGAATAAGAAGATAAAAGCGGAGGCTTAAGAGGTTAATAGTAATGTAGACCGACTTAACACCATCTGATCTATTTGACGACATCAGTAAAAATGTAGGTAAACAACACTTTCTTCTGATGTTCTATAAACATCCATCTCCCGTTTCTATCCAATTCCCGTTTGTCCTTAAACGGGTTGGGTCCTCTAATTAGGGGTTTTAGGCGATTTAATGTAGCTGATTTGTTATCCCTCTGTTGCATCCCTCTAAGGCAGTGTTTCTCAACGTTTTTTGGATCATGCCCACCTCAACGTCTCAAAGATTTTGATGCCCTCCCCCTCTAGCATAATAGTCAGCCAAGTTCTGAAAAAGTATAATATAAATATGTGCATGTACATTTTCTAATTTCCCCCAAAAATATTCAAATTGCCCTACCCCCTGTGGGGCGTACTACCCACATTGAGAAACACTGCTCTAAGGTAAGTATTTTACTGTAGATATGAGTTCAAGCTCAGTTTGCCTTTTGAGGGATGAGAAACTTAAGTTTTCGGGAGAAAAAAACCTCTACCACGTAACGACCGACTCAAAACCAAAAGAGGTACGAAGGCTCGATGAGCTACCAAGAACACTAAATCTTGTTGGAATAGAAGTTGGAAGAAGAAGGATTAAACTCTTTGGAATGGAACCAACTGCTCTTCAAAACCTATGGCTGACATTGTTAACTTTTCAAGAAAGAACTTTTTTTTCCCCCCCAAGATAATATTTTGTTATATGTGTGAGTGAGCCTGCATGGTAGTGGGTTTGCAAGGTTAATTTTGGATTTGAACTAATACGATAGATATATTAATAAATATGGTTGTGTGAGATACATTTGAGGGCTAATATAATACGTTGAGACCCTTTGAATGAAAAAGATTGCACCACAACACAAGAATCTTCTCCAGGGAGTCCAAAGACTCATCGAGGGAGGGTACCTACTCCACAACTCTCCATCTCCACCACAACTATGTTCATCATCTACACCAACGCCATATACTGCCGACCACCATTAGTATTTTTACAGACAATCATAAACATCCATGCCCATGGCGGGACTCGAACCCGCAGCCTTTTGGCTGGAGAGTGGATACACTAACCACTCGGCCAACCAGGCTGGCAGATGTACCAAACTTTGGAAAAAAAAAAAAAAAAAATCCTGCCAATAGTGTTGCCATGTATGGCCGAGGCTGAGAACTTTTCAAACCACCTTCGTATATACAGGTTTTAAGATCAGCGGCGAAATGTTAATCATTACAGTGTTGTACATTTACGTTACAAGAAATCACTAATTTCACTAAAAAATGTAATAAAAAAACATCAATAATAAGTTACTTAATATTAAATAGAAAGTATGACTTATTAAAGGAGAAGTTTGGATGAAAATGACGCTGCACATATATTACAAAATAGCTTTTAGAGCATGCACTCAATATGTCTTAAAATAATAGTTATCACAATAAATATCACTGACTGATATTACATAATTTCAAACTATGCATTCCTAAGCTCTTCCAAATGGTCTAGAAAAATTTTTGACAAACAGAATGGATGTCCATTTTCATTACGATCACCATAAGGAAGAAGAATGCAAGACTGTACACATTCAGGATCATTTTTTAGTTTTTTCAAATGAAAATAAAATAATTCACGTTCATGTTTCATTTGTTCCCACGAAAGACCAGTCTTTGATGTTCCATCTTCAGCCATCTCATATAATGTCAATAGTGGTGTTGCAATTTCAGCCACAAAACGATAAGGTTGCTTTTCACTACTGTATACAACCTCATATACTGTACTATTATAGGGCCGGCCTTTTATGCCTCCTGCATTCTGGTAAAGGGTAGGAAGTTCTCTGGAACGCTGCAGTCATGGAAGCTATGCTTCATCACCTTCCATGTCCTCTAGGTTTCCTTTTAGTTGGCATGAAACTGGTAATAGGATTATAAGTTTCTTCACTGTGACTTCTACCTCATGTTTGGCTTCAAACTGTTTAATTCTGTCTATGATAGAAAGGCTGTTGAATGTTCCAGGAATAATTTTTTTCAAATAATTTATGTAATACCATTGTGCCAATCCACTTCCAATATTTAGACCCTTACTTTCCAGAATTCTATTCAGCTCAATTTTATTAGGGGTCTTTAGAGTTAGAAAAAACTTGTTGTAAGAATTATGAGCAGCAATAGTAAACTCCAAAACTCTTTTAAAACTAGAAAACAGTTTTCACAGAAGAGAAACATCCAGATTACACCAATGAGAAGTGATGCACCAAATATTTGGATGTTATTATACAAATCTCAAGAGAATAAATACATCATTGTTATGTAGCTCCTGCTTTAAGGGCCACTCATCAATTAAGAAAAAGCTTCTCTGTAAGAGACCACCAATTTCAAAAGATATCAGCATCACTATACAGCAAAGTCCATAGAAATCTACTGTGTCACAAGTTAGACTCTTAAATGATGGATTAGAAAAATAAAATATTAGTAGTGCAGGTATCCAACAAAAAATAGTTTTTTTTTTATGCCCAGTATCTCCTCAAAACTGATCGAAAAGCAGTAATCCAATGTGAATCTACTGCTGTTATTGTCATTTGAACATTACATTCTCGCACATAGACAGATACCATTATTATATTATACCATTATATCAATCATCTTCGAGAAAAACGTTTACTTTGCATAATAAACTATGTCTTACAATTACAAGCATTTTTCGCATTCCAACCCATTGTCATTACTATACTCTGTTCATAACGGCGTATAGTAATCAATAATTTTAATCAATTCTACTATTACATACATTTCATGTTTTCGGCTATGAACAACCCTTGAATTTGTGTTTGTTACATTTTTTAATATATATATATATATATATATATATATATATTTTTTTTTTTTTTTTTTTTTTTTTTTAATTTCTCTCTGCTGGTAGTCAAGGCATTCCGCCCTCTTTCGGTAGACTGGGTCAGATTAACTTCCAGAATATTCTAGAGCGAAATATCGCGCATCTAAAATCTATGCCATTTTTTTAACAAGGTAAGCAAGGAGTATATTTCTTTCTCACATATTGCTACTTCAAAAAATATATTAGAAGATTTTTCCGTAAGAATGATATATATAAGGTTATATAATTAAACGGTAATTCGAGCGCGTGGTTGCTTTTTCTTTCATAGCATTAAATTATGTCCATATTATGATATTTCAACTTTCGCAAACTGGGTTGAATATAACTACAGTACTTTTTTTCAAAGAGAAAACATTCTTCGTTCACGTGCTTGACTAAAACTACAGGAAACTAGTAAATATCGTAGTATAAATTAAACTTAGTTACTGTTCCAGTCATTTAGTTTAATTTCTTTAATTAGACAAAAAAAATCGGAAACTTGACAGAACAAATTAAGCGATCAAAAGATTAAATTGTAGAATAAATAACTATATTTACAGTAGTTGAAAAAGGTATTCAATCTACATAAAATAATTACTCTGGGAGGTACTTTACCTAGCATCTTCGTCGACAATTGGTGTGACGCTTCCCGACCGCGTTCCGTATATCCGCTCTCCATAATACGGTTCCTCGTAAGATGATATAGGATATCCCGGAAAAGATCGTTGATGTTCGAATCGTCTCTCCGGAGACGATAAATATCCCGACTCGTAGGTTTTCCGGTTCGGAGAATGATACGTCGGTTCGTAGTGGCGTTCTGGCGACGTGTGGTAGATTGGTTGAGCTCCTGCTGAATAGGGGCGTTCCGGTGGGGGTCGATATGCTCCTTGGGGCTCGTGGCGCCGTTCTATTGTAAAAAAAGAAAAATAAATAAACTGTTTCTTTAGATATGACATGAAAATATTCAAAAATTCGATTTGCTATTTCTTTCCGAAGCTTGATGTAGGAATTTAAATTCATAAAAAAAATAAAATAAGGTATTGAGTTAGTAGGTGCAGCTATCCAAGTGTTGTAGAAATTGGTCGTTTGCAAATGTAAACACACACCAGGAGACAGGAAAAATGCATCGATATATGGCTTTCCAACAGAAGTAAATAGTCGCCAAGAACAGTTGCCAACAAGAACTAAATGCTCGCCAAGATTTTTTTTTTTTTTTTGATCTCAAAATTTCAAATCGCTCGCACTTATATATTCAAGCAGCTACAGTCCATTTTTCTAAGAAAATATTGTGAAAAATAAAAATTAATTTTGCGTATTTGAAAAGCGGTGTTTGTAATATTGTTCAAAATAAAGGGGGGGGGCGCTGCTTTTATGAAAGGATTATATGTTTCAGCCAATTAGCTCATTCACTAAGGGCGTTCTCGATATTTTCTAACAGTATTTGTGGGTGGATAATATAATATAGATAATGAATGTACTGCATGAAAATCCATGCAGTATACAATAAACGCTAGCGAGCCGAAAGTTAAACAGTGTAATTGACAATTATTTTACCGATTAAATGTTAATCGGTAATTAACATTTGAAAACAAATTAACAATTAAATCGTTTAAAAAAATTGCCACTTAAATGGTTTAACGTTTTTGCTCTGTAGTGTTTACTGTGCATCATATGGATTTGTTACAGCAGCAGTTGGCATAATCATATCACAACACAACAGGTCCGGAAATTAAAAGACTGCCAACAACGTAGTAAGAATTGTCCGTCATCTTTGCCAACAATCACGTAACATTCACGTTGGTGCCACATGACAGTTACCCATCACAGAAGCCAAATTGACGGCTTGGTATAGTATGACACAGGCTGCTTTCTACCCTTTTACTCTTCCGTTCTATTAATGTGTTCCAAACTGTTATGCATATCCAAGAGAAGCTGAGGAGGAGAGTAATTAAGGTGTGTCTAAATTCTTAAAAGCTCCAAAAATAAAATTATCACGAAATGCATACATTTAGCTTGTTAAAAAAAAAAAAAAAATCCTTGACGCTCAACTAGAGTCCGAGTCCAGTTAACTCTAGAGTTATGCAGGATATTTGAAATAAATTAAACCTTCGCATTACGGTTGCTTCGTCCTATAGCGCCTCTGTAACTCAGTCGGTAGTGAAAATGCTAATTTATTAGTCAACTCCTGGCTTCGATTCCGCTCGGTACGAGAGACACTTGATAAGGTCATTCAAGGTGGTGGAAGTGTGTTTCTCCCACAAACATGATTAGTAAATCCACATATCTACAGGCATAATACATAGTATCTGCCACTATTATCCTGGCCAGCCAGTGAATAAGATTACCATATGTACAGAAACTTAACTAAACAAGCCGACTCCCCTCCACCACCAAAAAATAAAATAAAAATAAAAAATCGGACAAAAGCGAAAGTTTTTTTGTTTGGTAAGGTTTGTAAAGGCTTCTTTACATCACTTTCTGCACTTAAAAAATTCGTGTGAGGGACGTAGAAGCTACTTATAATTGGAGCAGGTACCTATGGTTTTTTTTAAGAAAAAAAAAAAAAAAAAAAAAGCTTATAGGTAGCTACTCCAACGAATTCCTCAGTAGCACTAGGAAGATCAATATACTTATTCCCTCTTCGGAAAATAGATCACTTTTTTCCTCTTATAAACGTTTCTATCACCATTCGTCTTTGGACGTTTCTAATGTCACACAATACAACATGACGTGCAGAGTAGGCTGTGGATCGCGTACTTTGGTCAAATTGAGCAATACGTGTGCACAACAGCATTTTAGTGATAATATGATGCCTACGAATGACCTCTCAATAATGAACTAAACAGTTTTAATGGTAATGAGCACCCAGAAGCCTACCACAGAATTTTGGTTCTCGAGCCATGACCACAAAATGCTCCCTTTAAATTTTAACACTCTTAAAAATTATAATTTTGCTGTGTTATTTTGAATATCAAATCTGTATACAAAAAGTTTCAAAATCTGTAGTACATTGCTGTCGTGTATAGCTTTTTTAAGCTATACACGACAAACATTACAGTTCTAATTCCTAGTTTATTTAATTAATTTTATTTCGATATTTTCAGGAAAATTCACATTTGCACTGAGATTCACTCCATCTAAGAATACGCAAGTTTCTACTATCTAACTGTTTTATTGAAAATAATTCATTTAAGAAATGTTATTCACTTTTATACTTCTCGGAAAACCATAATTTTAATAATATTAACGGCATAAGAAAGTAATTTCGACTGGTTTTCAAAAAAAAAAAAAAAAAAAAACTGTCAAGTATGACCTGGCATCATCAGGTCGCAACACGAGGGAATGTCGACTGAATATTTTTATCGAATTTCTGAAGATCACCTTCCAAAAAATACCTCACTACGAAGGATAAAAATGTCTACTGTTCAATAAATAATTTAAAGAAGAAGAGGGCAAATAAAAAGCTGTTTTTCAGCCTTGTTTCTCTTGCAAAGCGGAAGAATAACACCATCCAGTATTAGTTGTAGGGTGTCGCTATTGGAGGATAAGTTAAGTGAAGGGATATATTTTAGTTACGTTAAATGAACTATCATAGCTATGACTAAAATAGTTTAGTATTACTCTGTTCGACCAGACGACCACTTTCTCTTGTGGTACGGCATGACATCTGTGCTGTACAGAGATCAGCTAGCAGTGAACTTGCACGTCTGTTTGCCTTTCTTCTTATTGGAGAATGACACACACGCACACTGTCGGCGCACGGAAAAATCTTCGTAGACTACTGCCCACCGATAGAATCAGATATCTGCATTAGGTTATAGATGATCTTCATCACCCAGTATCAGACTACCACTGCTTATTGGTGACTTGAAAAAGTTTCATGTTAGGTCTAGCACAGTTTCCAGATAATCTAATCCATGGCCCATCCAGTGGCACTAAAGTACCACTAGTCGTAGATTGGATTCCTATATTTAAAAAAAAAAATGCTATTTACGTTAGATGAGACCTTACATTATAACTTCCTCATATATTTATGTATTCATTCTCGGTTTGTAACTAACTAATAGACATATCAAACAAATCGCTTGATTTGTTTGATATGTCTAAAAAGGTGCATTCTCACCATTTATTTGCGACACTTCGATTGGAGTGTACTCATAAGGTCAGATCAGCATTAGAAAATGGGAGGGAAGAGGTTTTCGAATTACTTTTATGCAAATCTTTTATTTTCGGATTATGCTTAAATAGGTAAGGTATGAGGCTCGTATGTACACACATCTTTGGTATGTAGATATGTAGAGAAACAAAAAAGATTAATGTTTCAACTTGAAATATCCTCATGTCCTCCTGATGACGGAAGCGTAAATAGTCGAAACTCTCAAACACATATTTATATGCAAGCAAAAGTCAAATTGCGATGGTTAGTTTTCTGTAAAAATCAATAACTTATTCTGCTAACAGCGGAGTATCTAGGTTACGTTTGAACTTTATTCGGTGCACAGATCTAGACCAAAATCCACATCATTTTATTACACTGCTGTTTATAGCATTTCCTAAATATGTGGATATTCTTGGTTTATCTAGTCATCGGCGGACAATACTTTATTTAGAAATTGCGAATCGTACCCTTGAAAGGCTGAAAACCTATAACGAAATCTGGAAATCCTGCTATATAGAGAGACCAAACATGGTACCTTTTCCAGCCACTCAATGGCTTCAATAAGCAAGGTAGCCTGTAAGTACATGAAATCCATTTACTTATTGCGGTATGATACTGAAGCTATGCAGATCATTCGACTTAAACCAATCAGCTGTTATAAACTTGTGTGAATTGGTAAATACGTCTTCCAGCTAATATATATATATATAGCGTTGTTTACAATTCCATAGTGAAATAGTTTATTAGAGGAAATCTCATTAAATAAATGGTCTTCATTCTGAAGACCATTTATTTAATTCAATTTATTGAATCCCATCTCGTTGAAAATAGCTGGGATACAATCCCCCCCCCTTTCTTTTTGTTTACCATGTTGGATTCCAAGTTGATGTCAATCGAATTGAACGTTTTCATGAACAGCTATATTCAAACATCAAAGAATTTTAGAACAGAACAGTAAAACTAATAATATATAGCCAAAATACTGAGAAAACATGCAACACTGACTTTCCTGTTCAGATCAAGCTATGCATGCACGTAGAAGTAAATCATTTAGCTGAATATACTTATTTGACATATCAAGCCTTTGATTTGATATGTCAAGCACGACAAAACTACAAGACAAAAGAAAACATGCAGTGTTTTATTACCATATTAATTGAGTTGATTTAACTTCAGGTGATATTCAAATATGAATATTTTTTCCAAGTTAGAAAATTTTACGCGATTTTACGATTCTAGAGGCTTGCAATCGAAACTGATCACTTCGGATCAAAGTGATCAGTTCCAGCAATCATTTCCCATTGATTTTGCTATTTCAATGGAAAATTAATCATTCGTCTTATTATTATTATGTACTGTCGTGATGAGATACCAGTAACTCACCCATTATACGATTAATTACCTCTTTCATTATGACTATAAGCAGTGCTCATTAAATTCTCATAAGGAAGACCATTAGGAGTCCAATTAGAATAGCAGCGACAGGCCTCTAGGCAAAGAGATGGATAACCAACATTAATGGCCAATATTACGTTTGAAAGATAAACGTAACATTATACATTTCTTAACGTAATAGTGCACAAAAACATTTAGGAAAGTAATAATAATAATACCAAAAACTACTTTAGACATATTTTAGCATCGATTTTATTTATCTATTTTAATCATCACGCAACGAAAACATTCATGTTGACAAGCTATTATTTTGTATAACAAGCATTCTGTAAACTTCTAACTTCATTAGGCGTTTATAAAGGTTGAAAGACATTATTTATCTACTAGAAGGTGGAGAGAAATCACCAGAGAAGGGCATTAAGAGGAAACAAAATTTAAATTCATGACATATACTCAAAACATGAAAGATGAACCCGTTATCAAGAAAATTTATGTTTATGCTTCGAAAGATTCTAAGACTAACAATGTAAACATGGCCATTTCCGAATATAGACATCTTTTATTTAAATCCAGCTGTACTTCGTAGCTACACGTCATCTGTCACATTTAACTGCAGAGAAACACGAAATTTTCCAGCTCTTATTGTAAACGAAGGAACAGTTTGATGCAGGGCATTTGGACAGTTAGATTACCCAATTGTTGTGTGTGCGAGAGCGAAAAAAAAGAGTGCACTGAATACTGATGCGATTCGGAACACAATAAGAATAATAATAAAAATGCTTCCCCTACATCTAGAAAACAACACCCCTTTCACAGACAGCATCCTATACACATTCAGAAGTGAAATTATGATCATGTTTTCCTTAAATATATTTCTGAGATCTCTAAATGGTAATTTAACAGTGGTAGATTCGAGGTGTGTTCCGAATTTCAACATACTCAATTGTGGGCTTTATATCGAGGAAGTGTTTGCAAGTTTCGCAAGAATAATTCCTGTCTTTAAAAAGTTCATATAACATTAAAAAATGGTATGTTATCACACTTTCCATGTTACACACACATCGAATGTACTTACCTATCGCTTCTGGTAGTTGAGTTTCTACTGATCGTAGATATTTCTACAAATGTGTATCCAACTCCCAATATTCATTTCATGATTTTTATTCAATATTGGACTGCAAGAATCAAAACCAGAATTGAATAACCAAAGGTCTACTAAAGCAGATGATGAAAAGATTCACCGTACTGCAGGTGGCTTACAACAAGAACTTCGGCTTTACACTATGCCTACACTATAGCACGCAATAAATGCAAAACAACCATCAGCAAAACCGAGTTAGGATAAACAATTGAAACTCTCCACCTTTTCCTACTCCTGTACAAATGGAAGTTGTGCTTGTAAAGGCCATGGGACACAGGTCGCCTGCACTTCCACATATTTCTCAACCAGAAAGCACCAAACTTGCGCACCTAATGATAAAGCTAGCCTCCTGGCATCACTTTTCCCGTCCAACTCCTACAGAGATGGCCAAAGAAAATTATCTCCTATCATACCAGAAACAGAGCACTAAATGCTTCCTGTGGCTTTCTAAAAAACATCACAAGAATACTAAATAATTAACTACCGGAACCACTAAAACTCTTTTAGTCCCGATGGCATTTTTCCAATTTTACTTAAATGTTGTGCTCCAGAACCAACACCTCCTACGTAATCTCTCTAGTCTTTCGCACTTAACTGGAACTTATCCCAATGCGCAGGATAAGTTCCAGATAAGATGACCTATTCCAAAAAAAGCAGATAAGAGTCTGCCCTTATACTACCAGCTGATCACCAGTCTTAATTCTCCAAAATAACGAAGCAAGTCATAAATAATCAACTTCACCGCTCCATAAAGGATTGCCGGCTAATCAACGACTACCAGTACAGATTCCACCACTTTTGATCCGCAGCTTATCTTTTAGTCTACATCACCTGCCACCTAATACGTACCACAGAAAGATTTTGGAGAAATGTGTGCTGTTGACATTTGCAGAGCACTTCATCTTGTCTATCATGGAGACCTGCTCAATAAATTGTCATCCTTTGGTCTTCCTACTATCCTCTGTAAGTGGGTAGCAAGGTTTCTCTCTGTTCATTCAATGCATATCATGGCGGGTGGCTCTTCGAGCTTCTCCACCAATGAGGAGAGCCAGTAGTGGCTTTTCTTTTGGTGGTCTGGCACTATGGGAGCAAATGGCATTTTCGCAGGAGCTATTGTATTGCCCATCAACAATTATTTACATATTATATTATAAACAATACACATGAACTTGGTTGCATTCAATTTTGTGTGGTTATTTATACACGTTACTTCATGCTCGACTATTATTATTATTACGTAACACCTCCAGGGAGTCCAAAGACTCATCGAGGGAGGGCCTACTCTACAACTCTCCATCTGCAACTACCTTCATCATCTACCGCTGACCACCACCACTAGTATTTTCACAAACATCCATGCCCACGGCGGGATTAGAACCCGCAGCCTTTTGGCTGGAGACGGATACGCTAACCACTCGGCCAACCAGGCCGGCATCTAGGTGATTAACCGAGTTCATCTGAGGTGAAGTGAAATTTCACCGCTGTCTTTTCCAAAAAATACAGTTCCACACTGAATGTAGTAGGTGCTGATGAAAGTTTGTTAGGTTATCTGGACCTTTACTTTTCAATCCCAGGGCTTCACAGCGCTCTAAATCTGTTTCGCTTTGCTGCAGAATATGGACATGTAGTTAAGTGTTTTAAGTTCTTCGCAGAAGTGACAAATGACATGACTCACATTTCGGTTAACAGACAAGCATACACTTCATGGAAAAGCGTTCTGTATGCTGGACTTACTGGAAGCGGAATAAATAAATAACCAAACTAAGGATGTCATTAATTAAAAACTGATCTTGCCTCTTCTTAATCTCGGTGCTGATGGGGAAGGTGGATCTGGTAGTCTTTTTATACTGTTCGTGATTTGCTGTGTAATAAATTTTCTATGCTATAATTTTCTGTAGCATTCTATCCCTCAGCGATTTCTCGATGACTTTGTCTGGGGAAAAAGTCTGGAAGGCATTTTTGTAGAAAGGCAGTTGCATATTCATGATATAACTGACTGTGTGCGTTTTCTTCAGTTGCTCTGTTTATCAGGTGTATATTTAATATGCCTATGCTTCCAGCTTTTATTTCATGGAATAGGTTCATACCGTAAACCCCATATATGTTTTCAAAGAATTATTTTATCGCCCTTGTCCATTCGATGGTATGGAATGTTGTAAATAGAATTGGGCAAACAGTATGTCAATTTAACTCTATAAATTAGATTGACAGTATGTCAATCTAATTTATAGAGTGCGTTCTTTCCAACAAGCAAATACACGTTGAGTGAAAATTATCGCAAATGAGTGCGATAGAGTAGACGCTGGTTGAGTGAGATGGGGTTATGCTTCGTATCAAAAATTCGAAAATGGAACAATGAGGGACGATAAAATTTTATTTTACACTGGAAAAAAGCCAAAACCATTTCATGATCTTAAAACAGTGTACTGGGATACCTATGAAAATGTGGAAAAAGTTCGTGGCCTCGTTAATCGTCGAATCGGCACTCGAATGACTGCACACAAAATAATATTGGAAAAGATTTGTTCGCGATTCGTACATTCATTGATTCCTGAGCAAAGAGAGAGCATGGTGTTGCTTGCTGCGAAAAATTCGTTGAAATGGTTGATCAAAATTGTATACTATTTTAGAGAAAATCGTGATGCTTCCAATACGACCCGGAAACAATGCATGGAATAGCAATCGCCTACGTCTCCAAAACAGCAAAGGCTCGACTGTAGAAGTCTTGAGTAAAACAACGCTGATTGTTTTCTTCGGCATTCATGGAACTGTTCATAAGGAATTGGTTCCAGAGAGCAAAACGGTTGATAGTCTACTATCTTGGTGTCATGCAACATTTGAATCAATGCATGAGACGAGTTAAAGCGGGGGTGTGGGGAGTATCAAACGAACATTTGGCTGTAGCTGCATTACAATGCACCTTCACATTTTGCGTTAAATGTGAAGCAGTTTCTCTCTTCCAAATCTATCCCCCTAACCGTCTTTGGCACTTGCGAGCCCCCTCTTTTTTTCCTGAATTGACACAAAATTCAGAGAACGCCGGTTTGATTGAGTGGAACTTAACCAGAACAGTGTGACCGCTGAGGTCAACGTAATACCTTTAGAGGCCTCATTGAGGCATCTAAATGTTCATTGAGTTAATGAAGGGTATTATTGAAAATAAATAAGTTATTCACCTTCCTCTAGTTGCTCTATTTTTATAAGAATTTTGTCTCGTTATTTAATGAAAACACTGTATTTTGTATAACAGCCGGGAAGCTATCTATATGTTAGAAAAAGGGGTTTGCATTTAACAGAAAGTTTTCTTTACCGATGTCATTTACTCTTCTGAAAAGTGCGCTATACATTTCTTTCCACTGTTCTTCCTGTCATGTCCGAATCTCTAATTTTAATTCTTAACACTGGCTAAGATCTTTTTTTTTCTCCTTAATCCTGCTGTTGCCACTCGATATACAGTAGGTCTTATCTGGTTTAACTGAAAAACCGGGGCCTTTCCCAAAGAATCTAATACATAGGACTTTACACTATCTAGGTATGAGTGACATCATCGGCATATGAAGGCAGTTTTAATACTCATTCTCCATGAATACTTTCTTAATTTTGTTTTATTGGTATTTATTATCGTAATTATTGGCTCAAGGGCTAATACGAAAACGGCCATAGAGATAGAATCTCCTGTTGGATGGAACACTTGAGTGGAGAGTTTTGTTCACAATTGCTCGGCATTGAGCATTTTCACAAAAAAGGCCTTCAATAGCACTTGAAGTTTGGTCCGAAACCCTTTTCGTTTACCACTTCAAGGATAAACGTATTACTGTATTAATTTTTTTCAATATCTAAACTCAGTGATAGGTGTGAGTTGTTAGTCCGCTCGTATATATCTTCGGTTTGTTATGGTATCCGCTCCTGTATATCTTCCTTTTCATGTGTGTGTGTGTGTGTGTGTGTGTCGAGCAGATGATACAAGTTTCTATAACGATTTCTGTATACTCTTTTGGTGAGAATTTTGGATATATATCGTTTACTTTTTCCTGATACACTCATGTCGCAGAATCTTGAAGAATACACGAAATTTGATACAGAATAGTAAATTTTCTTGCAAGTTATTGTAACTTTTTGGTCGTCGTTTCTTTGGTCAATGCAATTTGTGCACTATTAAGGCCAATGCATTAAGCCTTAAAAATGCAGGGAATTGAATCAATACTATTCAATCAGACGTCCTAAAGAATTTGCTATGAATCGGGGAGGAGGGAGTGTATAAATATGGATAACGACCTCTGTTTATGTGCTTTTAGAAAATTGTTGAATAATATGTTGGAGGAAGAGGAATCCCTGCCTTTTTTAAAGGCAGGGATTGTTCCTGTCTTTAATGTTCTAATGCCTATTAATTTATAATATTAAAAAAAGCAGTTAAACTGAATTTGTCAATAAAGGTAAAAAAATAACTTTCCTTATAAACTTTGCCTTAAATTTGAATATCGCATCTATTAAGTAATCGTTTATTTTTTATTAATATTTTTACTATCCATCCAAATATGAAAATCAAAATTATTAGTAAATCAGCCATTTTTAAAAACTATTCTCTCCGACCGAAAAAAAAAATTGTGCATCCGTACTACCTATACTTTCAAGTAGTACTGAAGTTTGACGTCGAACCAAATAGTAAACCTTGTCGTCTTTAATATGGCGTTTATTTATTATTTTATTTTATGAGGATAAGTGTAAACCCTCATGAAAATTTATTACCCTCTCTCTCTTACAGTTTATCGTCATGGTTTAAATTTAACGAATTATAGTTTCCGTTTAGCCCATCCATTTATACAAGATAACGCCAGTGTTTAGTTTAAATAATTATTCGCAAAATTAGTCTAAAAATAATTTTTTATCTATTTTCTCCTCAAATTTACGTTAATTTCAATAAGTGTTTGCCAAGCTAGATACGATAATTATCTCAGTTAAGGTTTTTTAGATAATATTCAATACTTATTGGGGGGGGGGAGGGGACGAGGAATGGAATTCGTGGGTACAGATGTGAAGAATTGGTATCAACAAGCATTGAAAGAAAAGAAGAAAAAAACCACTTAGCGATGCCTTCCATTTGTTGAATTAATATTTATCGATACATTTAATCTCTATTAAATCTGCGTCTTGGATTTATTTAATTTACAACTACCCTATGTTTATAATGCTGGGTTTCATCGACTAAACTAAGTTCCAAAGAATGCGCCGCTTCCTGTAGCATAAAGGCCAATTTTGTCTGACAGAGGGCGTGCAAAATTTGAATGCTTGGAAGCAGTTGCTTTTAATTAAAATACCTCGTTAACTTATAAGCATCTGTGGGCTATGATGTTAACCTATTTAGGAACGAACAAGAAGGATATGTAAGTTCAGCATAACGTACTGCTTTATGCTACTCTGTTACATTTAATGCTCTAATTAAAATAATGAATATATATACTCAGTAGCGACTAAATAAATAGAAACAACATTCTTTAATACGGTATAGTTCTGTTTTTTTTTTTGCCAAAGTAACGAATAACATGAAATTATGAAATATCGACCTGCACAGCTGAACGATTCTATATAATCGATAAAAGCACATATACGTAAACTGGATGCAATAAAAAAAAAGACAGCTGTAGTTGTTTAGCATTAAGAAAGGCAACTAAAGTCATGTGTCTATCCTACCCACTGCGTGTGTCCTGTGATTAGCTTGTCTGTTTTGCAGGATACGAACCCTTTCCTATTTGTCTGAGACCGGTTAACTCATTTTCACTTGAAGAGCCTTTAAAAATATTTCTCTCATTCTAGACAGATTCGAACCCGGATTCTTCCAACCAAAGGGTATGTGTCGTTTCTAACTCGTTCTGAAAACCAGAATTAATAAGAAAAACGGCTTATAAAATAATGCAAGTCAAATCAATGCCCATAAGTTGGTTCTAATTACTGTAACAGGTTTTTACTACTACATCACTCCACTTACCAAAAGAAATCGCACAAAAGCGTCCATTTTCTTTTTTAATGTTTCTTAAGAACCATCCTCTCCTCCCTTTCCCAGAATCATTCTACCATAGATATAATCAAATACAAATCCTTGCTAAACGAATAAATAGACTTTAGATTATTCTCATTGACACCTCGATAAATCTTTCCACTTTCCTATAGGTCATCCATTGAGTGGATAACCTATAGGAATCACATTGAAAAAATTGCTCTTTCAATACTTGAATTGAAAAAATTTAACTCATATATATTGCCAGACGCTTCTTCAGATATAAATATCACACACACGGAGAGAAAGAGAACCAAAATGTAAAATCGAATTAAAGGAAAATGCTTACCTATTGGCCGCGGTTGTGTTGTACGAGGTGAGGGTATTGAAGGTGGTGGTACCACCGGTGGGGGTGTTGAGCGCATCTTTGCCATTGGTACTGCAGCTTGTTGAAATGATCGTTGTGGCTTCGGAGGAGGCGGACCCATTCCTGGATATAAAACAAATTCCATTAGTTAAAGCAATAAGCATCACGTTATTATTCTGCAAACGAATTATGTTTCTTTGGTGGCATATAGTACATCACAGATCAATATACAAAAGGAAAAAAAGTAAAACTAGCATGCGCATGCGTGAATACAAACACTCATGAGCAGACAGAAAAAATTCATGCTGCATAATAAAACTGAAAGGGTAATATGAAAAATACTAATAATAGTTTTGCTTCCAATTTCAAGAATGTATGCATATATACTGTATATCGAAACCGCCACTATGGTAGCATGTTTTTTTTTTTTAAATCTGCAATTAACTGACTGCCGGAAGAGCCATCTTTAATTTACTAACTATTCATTATGTATTTACTGTGACTAACCGGCTTTATTAACATTCAAAGGATGGTATCAGAACAACTTTTCATTTTAACTACTGTGTTTCAATTACATGTATTCAAATAGGGGAGAAAAAAAAAAAACTCATCTGCTGACGCATGAGGTTTTTTTAAAAAAATATGCAAACAGTGATTGCTAAATAAAAACACTTACTTTCTACTAAGTACAAAGTAAGTGTCTTTATTTAACAATCACTGTTTGCATATTTAAAAAAAAAAAACCTCATGCGTCAGCAGATGAGTTTTTTTTTTTTTTTTTATCTAATTAGATTCTTACTAAGTAACAATCTAATTGGGTTATTGAAATATTCTCGTAAACCAGCCCGTTTATGGTTCCGATACAATACAAAGCAGTCGAAGCTGTAGCTGTGAAATGGGTAAAATAAGCTAAAGGTATTTGTTTTCCTTTCGTTTGGCAGCTATTATGTAGAAACAAAATTGTAAAAACGTGCGTCTTTTCTTTCGATTCGATTGGTAAGTTTGTAAAACACTTTGCCCATTTGTTTAGGGATTCAGATGCCTAAATTTATATCTCAAAGGAACCCATTCGTTTTTCTTCACTTGATTTGAACTTGAAGGCATAGGTAACTTTTCAAACAGTAAAGAAGAAGAAAAAGAAAATAAAAATAAAAAAAGACTGTGACAACTTTTAAACTTTGTCATAGCCTAAGAAGAAATAATTTGAATAATCTATTTTAAGAACGATGCGAAGAGAAACGCCAATTTCACTGAATATCTTATTCGCGATGGTTCTTTCAGCAAGAGACACTAAAAGCTTAACTAATGCAAATGCCAGTCGAATTCCTATTCAGCTGCTTGTGAATTAACCGTAAAAGCCTGGGTGGTATTGTTTGACATTATTAAAATTTCATAAATAAAATTTCAAAACAAATGGAAATAAATTGTTTCATACTGAAAGCATATCACTTATTCAAATATCTAAAATTATTTATTTTAGTCTTTTTTTTTTTTTTTTTTAATCGCGTCCCAGTTTTAAGAACTAGCATTTTCCAGTACACGCTGTTAGGTTTAAAATACACTCAGATAGATAAATTCCACCAGTAATAGATGACTAACGAAATACGCTATCGTTTACAGATTGTTTATTGTCACTGGTTTATAATCTATCACTTAGTTAATCGGCTTTAACTGTGGTAATTTCTTAGGCTCAGGTATGTGATAATGAGCAAAGGCCGTGGCATAAGTGACTTTGAATGGAGATGATAATCCCCATTCAAAATCACTATAAGCACCATGTGGATTGTTTTGGAATTACGGCCGAAGCGTGACCATGAAGTCAATAAACTGGTGTATTCTGGGCCGGTTTGTCTGTCCTGAGGGATGAAAAATCTTTCCACCTCCATGTGAGACCAGCTAAACTCGCCTTCAGTTGAAAAAAAATCCTTATAAAACGTTCTTCGCGTTTTGGATAGGATTCGAACATCGCATGGACGGATGACTCCAGGTGGAAGGACAAGAATATGGTAAAAAACACAAGAAACCATGATTGGTCACATCAGTGCACGATGCCACAGGTGAAGTGATAGTCGGCCATGATTTCTTGGTAGCATCAGGTCTCTTGACGCCAATAGAACAATGATATAATGATGCATCCTACCTGATCAAGTGCCCTGATTCGTATTAATCCTTTACCCTGTCTAATGAGTACTTTCAACAAGATAAAGTGCCACATCACAGGCATGTGTCGTTCGTCCAGAGATGATTACAGCAACTTATAGTGAATTACACCTCTTCACTTTATCATCAGATGTCAATCTCATCCAAGAACCATTAGCATCAGATCTGATGGTTATGCAAGAATTTAGCATGTAGGATACTTGAGGAAGGCTAAGTGGGTGCTCTATCATCACCAACTGCAATCACGCGATAACCTATAAAAGTGTAATCAGCACGGTAAATATACATTTCATTCTCAAAACAGCTAAGTCGCAATTTTATGTTTTCATACGAAATTTTAATTTTCCAAATATTTTATGGGTTACTTTAAATTACGGCAGAAGTGACTAAAACTGAGGCCAGTGTAATATTACTGTAAATTACATGTGTCGTGGTTGGTTTGTGTGCGTGCCGGATGAAAATCCCTGAGTTTCCAGAGGATGGGGGTAGGTGGACCCTACCACCTTCATATGGTTTTCATGTCAGTAAAGAAATATACGAGTTCGGAAATGTATTCCAAATGCAGTATCGTGAGCTTTCTTTTTTCATCTCTTTTTCTAAACGCCCTGTAAAAAAATATGGTTAAACTTCAGTAATCAATGGGAAAAAATAAATAAACATACTGGAAATTTACCGTATTCGTACTAAAGGTTTAAGACGATTGTAAATCAATTTAACCACGAAATAGCTCTAGAATTTGTTGTCCGCTATGAAAAGAATAAACCTGCTTCGCCTTGTTCCAAAAAATGTATTGACGTAATGTTCAAGAAGGGTGAAATAGAATTCCCTTAAGAAGACCACATATCTGATCTTACAAGGAAAAACGCTTATGCTAACAAGCAAAACAAGTGGATTGTTACAATCGTTAGGATTGAATTACAGCAGTTTTTATTAGAAGCCGGATAGAATTTATTGATTGATTTTAATTGCGAAGCTCTTTAATTGTAATTATGTCAGTGTTCAAGTTCATTTCCTGCGAGGATAATAAAAAAAAAAAAAGAAAAAAAAAAAAAAAGCAGACCCGAGAGTAGAATGGAGTCGTCTGCGTTCGTAAGATAACGGCAGACAGAATCGAAAGGTGGATTTAGCGTCTTCAAGATAATGGAAACTTAACCAAAATCCTTTCTTCTGGCATATTTATGCCAAAAAAAAGAAAAAAAAAATCGAAGTACCGTTCTTGAATATTTGAAATGGTTTAGCTATGGAGAGAAAATATTCTTTCGATATTAAAAATAAAAACTCTAAGAAAAAGAAGAGCTCCAAACTCTTTATCTCCCAGAAACATTGTTTGTACAGAGAAGAAAACGCCTAGCTTCCTGAAATAGGAGAATGTTTTCACACACAAAGAAAGCACGACCCAGTGGAAGTTACCATAGCAACAGACATATTGAAAAAAAAAAAAAAAAAAAAAAACGTTTACCGGTTTTAGGAGTGCGATGTTTTTGACCAGAATACGACAATGAAATTCCAGGTTGTTTATTTACTTTTAACGAACATGAACTCCATTTGCAAAATATTATTGTGAATTACAATTTACTAATAATAAAAAGTAAACTCTTAAGAAACATGCCAAAAAAAGTTACATGCTGATTTGAGAGTAACATAACCTCTTACCCGGAGGCAGTAATAAATCCTTCTGCCTTTTTTCAGGGCTAGGAGGCGCTGGAGTATAAGAGAGTAAATGTGTCCCCCAGGGCAATGTCTGGGAGTATCCTGAAGTTACAGAGGATGGTATTTGTTGTATATCGTTAAGATTACAACATATTGATAGGCATATGCACACTGACACATACTCTCTTTCATGCTTAAAACATATTCGCAGTTCTGGCAACAACACATAAAAGTAAAGCCCCAAAATAAACAATCTAAGAATTTAATACTTGCTCTAAAATGGCTACAACAACAACATTTTAATAGCACTTATAAAATTATCCCACATCTTGCAAATAATTTATCTATTATACAGTAATTCATACATATATACTACTACTATATGATATTTTTATTTTTATTTCCAAAAGCAAGAAATATTTAAAAATCTTAACAGTAGTGACAATACGTTCCGAAAATGAATTGCTAGTCTATTTTAGATTACTGAGAAAAAAAAAATAATAATAATGCATACTTTTTATCTATTTTTAAAATGATATTCATTGTGTAACTAAAATCATATAATCATCTCAATAGGAAATAAATATTTATTTTAAAAAAAGTCAAATTCATTTTAAACTAGAGTTGCCAACCGTAATCCATTTTAAAGGTCAAACTTTTTTTTTTTGTACGACTTAAAATAATAAATCATTTCTGATAAACTGTATCTACATTATCATATTCTTACCTTGAAGAAAAACACTGAAAAAATAACCTTTTAGAAGAAAGTTCTAAAACCAAAATTCTTACTTGCACGGTAAAGATTTCTTTCTAGAAATTTTAAACATTTTCTTTAAGACTATGAAACGTTAATTGATACTGATTTTAATTTTCCTGAATTACGAGTAAATATGGCTAAAATAACTAACGAAGGATTTGTTGTGCTAGGTGACACGCTGTATGTGTGCAGCATTTCTTAAATTATCCGATAACAGGAAAATTCAACGTTCTCCCTTTTCTTCAGCAAAGGTTGGCAACCCTATTGGTTACAGATATTGCTAATAAATATAAAGTTGTATTGGAAAAACATTTGCAAGTCTAGAGAACTCCAAATTCCTCAATGAGCATTTATATACTATTAGATCTACAATATCTACACGAAGCTCAATACTATGGACGCTGAAAGCGACATCTAACAGTCAATATAGTCGGTTAAACAAATTAATTGCTTTTAAGTAAATATTCCGAACTGACTAGTGACAGACGTATAAGACGTGCAGACAGTAATAGTAAGATGCTGTAGCATATAGTTTTAAATTCTCTAATTTAATGGACTTGAATAAATAAATAAAAAAAAATCGTCGTATTAATTTATCTCAAGCTGTCTATGACGCTGAACTCTTTAGCTATCGAGCATTTTTTTTTTTTCTTTTTAAGTTTGTCGGTTTCCGAATTGATTGGAGAAATGAGTTAGGCCTAAACGGTCTCGTCTGCTCTCTTTGGGGAATAAAAAGCATTAGCAGATTTATTTATTTAATGTTATCAGAATTTAATATTACCGAAAAACATTTACAGAATTATAATAAGAAACACGTAATATTTTTATTCTTCTATTTCCTTTTTTTTTTTAATTACAATAACGTAATTAGAGAAACAGAAGTACGTATGTAAATGTTATGGGTATCCATCCAATGAGATATGAAATTATTTTTGGATAAACTTCAAAACCAAACAGAGAATTTTTGTCGTCGCCATGATGTACAGTTTCTACCGCACTAGATATAAGAATAATATCATTTCTCAAATTTTATATTATTCCTCTGAATGTTATATTTAAATAATCAATTTATTTTATTAAATTTATTTAAAATTAAATTTATAATTTAATTTTTTTTTAAATATTTAATTTATTAAATTTAAATATGAAGTTTCTTTTCTGGAACTTCATATAAATTAACTGTTTTTTTTTTCATTTATGGAGAAAATTCTTAATTTCAACTACTGAGTTTAATGTCAAGTATCGATAACTGGTTTATTATTAGCTGTGTTGATAAAGATTTTTCCATTACTGATAATGTACATCTTACAGCCGTTTCTAGAAAAACAGATTCTTAGGAATGCATTCATGCTAGAATACGTTAACAGCAATAAATGGAATATAGCAGCTGTGATAATATATTTTCCTTACGTAACGAATACCAACAAATTAACATTTGAAAAAACAATCTAAAACTAGCATATATAATGCATATCTACCGAGATTAGTCAAATTTCCTAAAAAATATAAGATGCATTACAATGGCTATTGTTGAATAAAACATTTTAGAACAATTAAGGTAAAGTCAATGCTTACCAGCAGGAGGCATAGGTTGTGGCTTTGACCTCTCTGGAGGAAGGGGCGAATAGGCCCTCATTGATGCTCCAACAGGGAGTGTCTGAGTTCGGCTGCCTGGTGAGTAAGGGCTGGTTGGTACTCCATAATAGGCTGAAGGAATGCCTGCAGACTTGGAGGACTACGAAAACGCATAAAAATTTATTAAAATACCATTGGGGTATTTTAATTGTATTATACTAAAACTCTCTCTCTCTCTCTCTCCCCTCCCTTCATATTATATCTGCAAAAACGTTCACATGACTATGACTAGAAATAATATAAACATAAAAGAACTTCTAGTTATTCATTAAGCCACTAGTTTCGTCCTAATGTGTTTTTTTAATATCTGATCCACACACAAAAGTTCACCAGACCTATAGCACACTAATGTTGTGTATGGGCGAGAAGAATAGAAGAAAGGATGAATCTGTTCACATTTTGCTTGAACAGCTGAGGGTTGTAATCTATTGGGAAGGCAGAGTGTCGGAGACTGTTCCAAAGGACAAAAGTGTCCTTTGACATGGGATTCCTCGAAAAAGTGTGAAAAAATAAATGAGGCAAAATCACAGACAGTAAAAGGTTAACATGGCGACAACAAAGATGGTATTATGTTGGATTACGATAACTGAAATTATCAAAAGTATGCTAATTTTTTAGTGTTGGTAAGTTAACCTCATTATATAACTAGAAGTTATTTTGTGTTTATATTATTTCGGTTATAGTCATATGAACAGTTCAATACTCGTATATATACACACACACAACCCAATGAAGGAACTGTATATAACGAAAGATACTTCGCTAATAAAAGTATGAAATATACCTTTTATTTAATCAAGAAAACTTTTTATCTTTTTATACATAAATTAATCGTGTAAACTAAACAGCTGGCCACATCTATAAAATGTACATATAAAACATATTAGTTTTCTACAACAAAGACATTATCTGTAATCAATCACTGCAGCGCTCAATGATTGATTGGAGGTATGTAATGTACACCTAATCAATTATTCTTCACATATATGCAGTGATATGCAGCAATTCTCTGTTGATATATTTATCTTATATATACAAAGAATAACATGAACTGCAGTAAACTGTGCTAATAATAATGAAATACCATTCTACAAATAATGTTAGTAAACAAAAACAATAATTTTAGGTTTAAACCTGAAACTGCAGAAATAGTGTTTCCTATCATGTCTTAATAGTACCTTAAACTAAATCTATTGGACGCATATCACAGAACACCCAATCAATCATTCTTCAAATATATTCACCGATGTGCACATCGTGTTCTATATAAGCACACATCGTGTCCACAGCAGTGATGACTATTCTGGATCTTTTGAAGTCGCATCCATCAGCCTTGACATACAAAACTTATTTTCGCGAAAATTCATTTATTTACAATTAAGATAAGCCCTATAAACTCAAAGAGCTATCATGTTCGTCTAGAGCAGGCTATTACAAACATCTAATGCTCGAGATGGGATTCGAACCCACTGTTGGTTGAAGAGCGGATGTGCTATCCACTAGACCAACCAGTAACAAAACAGAAACCTAAATTAATGAAATTGTAATTATCTTTTTAACTAACGTGTTCATATTTCTTCTGAATTAACATTCGTTTACGATAATAACTGGTGTCAGCAGACGTTGGTATAGTATAGAGTTTTCTTACAAGTTATTTAGTTGCATACTCCATTAGAATCCAAATTTTATAGCATGAATTCTAATAAATATCTAATAATAGTATCTGTTTAACTAAACTCTCATCCCTCTTTTCACACCCCAGGATTGTTTTTAGTGATCTCACTTCAGTTTACATCTTTTTTTTTTTTTTTAAATAAAACTTCAAATTTTTGTTTATATATTTTTCTCTTCATTTAGTAGATTCTTTTTAGACTGGTTAATTAAATTATCAACTTTCACATAGAGAGAGACAGAGGAGAAATATTCTTATTAAAAGAGAATGGTAATATGCATCTGCTCCGAAAGAAACCAACTGACTATTGCACTTTGGGAAAAAACCACCAGGATTTCCATATTACAAAATGCATAGGTTAGCCGAAATACGTGACCTATCCCGCACTCAAATTCGAACACATGCGACTCTTGGCTTATGCATGAAAATAAAAATAACCGATTTTCAGATATTTCCCTTGTTTCCAGAAGCAACGAGCTCTGCGATTTGAATTTGAAATTCTAAACGAAGCAGTCGAAGCTTTGAAGAAAAACATATTTCACACATCGTCTCCCTCCAGTAGGCGAATTTACTCGCTGAAGTTTGGCAATTCGTTGCCAATATCTAATGCCCCCAAAGTTTTCTAAAGAAAACGATTGCTTTGAAAGGCCACAATGCACATTCTACATAACTCAAAACTTTGGTGACTACGAGAAGGAGTACATGCTTGCCGTTACTATGACGATATATACAATTATGGATTCCAGAGCGTAAACGCGAATGTAGTCAGCATTGCCTATATATAAATAATTTCAGAGGGAGAAAAAAAGGGATGCCTTTCTGATGCTCTGTGAAAGTGAAGATGAATGGCAGGCTTGCATGCGTGTAAGACACCACTTTGAACAGCAATTCCAAGGGTATATGGAAATACACGTAGGTATTGGCAAGATGCCAATAACGACATTATAAGGCAAAAAACTCAAATATACACCAGACAGGGCTGAAAAAATTCAGCGCCTTGGGATAGCCACTCCTCCAACAGCAAACGCCCAATACACGTCATAATGAGAAAGATGATAATAATGTGACTTCCGTTAGCCGTTTTATTTCTTATCACTTGCCATTACATAATTTTATTTCCCTTTTTCAGCTGTCTAATGATAATATATCAACTGCTTTTCTTTCTGAGAATTAGTCATTGCTTCATTATGCGTTTAAATATTTATAAGATTTATATTTGGAACTAAAGTAGCTAAAATTTCTAGGTCTTGATTGACATCAATCAAGACCTAGAAATTGCATTTCAGGTGATGCAATAAGAAAGCAATGGAAAAGGTGGCTGATGTCCAATCCTAACTTGCCTATTATATAAAAAAGCTGAGTTATTCAGATTAAGTTACAGAAAATATGACATGGGTAGATTCGAGTGTATTATGTCTGTAAATTGCTTATGTTCAAGCAGGCAAAAGTTTTCATTTAAAAAAAAAAAAAAGTAATTACACATTATAATTAATTACGGCTATTTTGCCTGCTTCAGTTTAGGAGTGTCCCTGTTTAAATGTCATTAAATGGCATCAAAAAAAAAAACGGGTTTTTCTAATTTAATTCTCCCAGATTGCCTACTCCCCCCCCCCCCCTCCACACACTCAGTAGTTTTTCAACATCGCAGAAAGAAGAAAAGCCGCAACACCCAGAAAAAGGTATGTGTAAATTTCGCTTCCTTATGCTACATATACTTTTTGGTACATTTACATCTACAATGCCCTAAGAATCCGTGAGTAAATAGCCAATGACATTTAAACAGGGGCACTCCTAAACTGAAGCAGGTAAAATAGCCGTAATTAATTATAATAGTTTATTAAGAGGAGTAACATGGGAGTTTTCCCAGAAATAATATACGTAATTACACGTTTCTCTCAAAGAGCTCGGTCGATTCATCTTATTAAATCAAATCAAATTAAAAGCATTCAACAGCCTTTGTTTCTATTTAGAAACAAATATTTATAAAATATTTATTTAAAAAAAAAGCACGTACAACCTGTTTTATTTTCATTTTTGTTGCTTCCGGTCGAACGCTGAATATGACTTTTCAGTCCAACATTTAATCAGGCTTGCTCTGACATTGAAGGTGATAATTCTACTGCATGTCCAATTAATATGCATGCCGCTAAAATCTGTTAGTAGATTGCAATGTCTTGATTATCAGGATCATGCAGAACGAAAACTTGGCTGAAAAACTCATATACGCCTTCAAAATTGGAAGCAAAATGATACGAGGTTGAGAAGTTTAAGAAAGAAACCTGAATTTTGCTTTTTTAAATACAGCTTTCACTGTTAGTTATAATATTTATGCATCAGATTGTTTATTAAACCTAATTTTAAAACAATCCGGTAGTTTATTCGGATGATTTTATCCTACTGAATAAAAATGCTACAAGAATTTTGGACACAAATTTGGAAATGAAAATTAATAATAAAAAGAACGCAACTATGAAAAGACAACAAGGAAAATTATACTGCAATAATAATAAATAATAAAGCAAACAGAACAAGGAAAACATCGAGTCACTTTAATACAAGGAAAATTAAATATGCAAATAGATAATATAATTAGCAAGGATTATTAGGATGCGCAAGCAGTTAAATACAGTTAGATGCAATAAGAGAGAAATTAGCCAGAACAGCGTACGTTAACAACTCAACTCATAATGAGTCTAACGGATTAATTAAAATATAGTGCCAGCGTGCTATATTCCAATTAATAAAGAGGATAACGCAACTAATCTTGACTAATTAATTTAGACTAGAAATGTCAAACTCGTAAGGATTTAATGATCGAAAATTTGTGAACATTTCTTTGAATTAGATTTATACAAAGGAGGTTTTGTTAGGATGCTGCGAAAGATATAAATGAAAAGGTGTCTCAATTATGACCTTTAAAGGTGACAGCCAGGTTTTTAAAGTATAAAAATTAGCGATGACACCCAACATTCATTCTATCGATGACTAATTAGGTAAAGGCTAAATAAATGTTATGCTAGCAATGCAGTAATTATTGCAAATATTTATAACAGTGAACTGTATAAGAGCGCTAGCGAATACATCTGTACAAAGATGAGGTCGCTGTCATCTACTCTTACTACAGAGAGTTTATCGGGAGCTGTCAGTAGCGAAATACTGCATTGACATCACCTGCTAGCACTCTACAATATATGAACCTAAGAGCATTACATTTCTTGAGTATTAACATATATATTTAAACAATCATGCAGACAAGTTTGTTCACATTATCACTCTCAAGTTTACTTTATAAGCAAGATAACATTACATAACAAAGCCTTAAGATATACGAAAGAAAAACTTTCTTACAAAATAATGGTGCCACAGGTCGGCCATATTTAATCCCAATGACAGTAGTCACTGTGTTCCCTTTTTACAAGACGTTTAATAATAGGCGGCAACCTTTATCTATCGGGATTTCACAAGCGTACGATATGTACTGGGTTCATCATCCAGGAAGAGACAGCCGATTCAAGCTACGACACACTCGCCTTGCAAGTGATTCTTCTCTAAGTTGTGCACTGCACAGTTACCCAGAATAGACTGTCCAGAGGGAGGTAACTATAAGCCTAATTTATCCCTCCGTCATGTTTATTTTTGTTCCTTCCTGGAATGAGAAAATTTGGCAACTATCCCAAGTGCACTCCGAGTATGGTATGCACTAGGAATGCAACCTAAGTGTTTTAAACCTGTTAGCTTCTGCAAAAATCAGACTGCTTTTTGAAACTGAGAAGAGGCACCCCCCCCCCCTTACTAATCTCTTTATCTCACCTTATTCCACTGTCTTTCCTTGCCAAGTAACCCTGGTGACGTTCACTTTGTTGATAAAACAAAAAAGATTCCAGTTCTAACAAGTCTTTGTATCGTATCCAACGCTGTCTCATTTCATACAAGATCACACCGACTAAACTGTTGGATTTCGTCCATTGGCAAATTGCAGTCAAATTTAGTGATTATGTTTCTGTCAGGAAGTGGATGAGTGCGCAAATAATTATATAATTTAGGGAGTGGAAGAAGAAAAACGATTTTATGATTTTACTGCTCTCATTAAAGTAAAAATTATATTTCGTTCATCATAAGTTTATATTTTGGCATAGATCTAACGATTGAATACAAATTTAGTTTAAGAATTAGCTTGAGTTCCCCCCCTCCCCATACTAGACTTATGCGTTTAACTAAACAGCCAAGAATGGAAGATACAATTCACTGCATTTCCTTTAGTATGATAAGCATGAATTCTTAGCTGTAGAATTTGTTCTGAAGAAGATATGTCCTAATTTCCACTGTAGATAGAAATAATGTTAAGCAGTCGAATAAGGTTATCGTGACCTTCTTCGCTCGAAAATCCAGAGCCAAACTTCGGAGTATTTTAAATAATGTTAGGAAATTGCACCTCCCCCACTTAAAGCATAAAATATAACTTGTACCGGAAATTTATTTACTCTGAAAAAAAAAAAAAAAACGAAGAGTTCAAACTGTATATGTGCATTTACATTCTTACAATGCTATTTTTCCCCTCTTTAAAAGATACAAAAATCATCTGTTAAATCAAAATTAAGGCTTTCTTTGCAATATCAAACTCGGTTAATCAAGGCTTGATGTTTCCTGTTATATTAGTATTTTTTTTTTCTTTCGCTAAAATGGTTCTATTTTAGTCTGTTCATTTGGTGAAATAACAATTAAACCAAAATCGACAAATTTTAATAGAGATCCAATCTCATTCAATTCCATCAAGTCACTATTCCAATTGAAATTAAATTCAATGCAAATCTCGGATATATTCAAAATCTCAAGTTTTATTAAATCTATCAAGCAACGACGGAGTTATGTTTAGATTTAATTTCGAAGCACTTTACTCTTGCAGATGTCCAAATCTAAAAAATAGCGAAGACGAAACATTTTCGTAAAGATTTTTTACTGAAATCAGTCTAGACAGCGTTTCGGAATAACGGTTTTATTGGGCATCAACCCCCAATCGTGGAGTAATTATAGTTTCGAAATTTTTACCGGCATAATAGTTTTAACAATCCTCGAACAGCAAACAAACCTTTTCCCTTCAATAATCTCTTCTCCAAAAGTTGTGGCATATTTAGTACCGTGTTGGACTTAGGGTTAGAAACTACTTTCCCTACTACCACCAAAATCGGATGTTTAAAAATGGTTTCTCTCTTTTTTTTTTTTTTTCATTTATTTAATTACAACTCGATTTAGTATTCATTTATGATACCCTATATTAACTTTGGAGATTTCCTTTAGATATTTCGCTAACCATTTGCAGACCTGGTTGGCCGAGTGGTTAAAGTACTGCATGCAACCAACAAGCCGGGGGTTTGAATCTTGCTGCAGACAGTGTTATCAACTTAGGTGGAAGATAATATTTCACCGCCCATACCTCGTTTATCAGTGGCCTGAAGTGAACTGAAAATGTTTGGTCTCTAGAGCAGGGTTTTCGAACTTTGTAAAGATAAATAAAAATATTAAAAAATAGCTCGCCGGTGGTTTACAGCCTTTAATACCTCTCTATGAGCTTCCGTAGCTCAGTCAGTATAGACGAAGCCCTTTGGTCAGAAAGACCTGGGTTCGATTCCCCGTGCATAACGTGAGGAACTTTTTCTGGTCTCTTTCGACTAAAAGTGAGTTAGTCAAAAGAAAGCCTATCTCATACGGAGGTAGAGGGTTTTTCCATCTGGAAACTCGGATTTTTCGTCCCTCAGAACAGGCAAACCGGCCCGTGAACACACACACACACACACACACACGGTTCTACAGTCATATAATACATACTTAATCCCTCACTAGGAGGACTGAACCAGTCCTAAGGGGCGGTCGAGGAACGGGGGGAACCCCACACGAATAAATAAATACCTCTCTGATCTCTTCCGAAGAAAATCGCCTTCATCTAAGACCGGTTTACTTGGCCTTCCATTAAAGAGACCTAGAAAATCCTCGCTTTGCAAAACGGGATCTGAACCGGAGATTGTTACATTCAAGCGATGTTATACATTTTTAATGCTGCGATAAATGTGTTTAAACCATTCTAGAAAACGCAGCACGGCGGAAGAATGAACTTCTACCGAACTCAGTGCACAACTTAAAATCTCCGAATCTGTTCACTGAAGGAAGTCTGCTTTTCTAATTAAAAGTTATTAAGCTTTCGCCAATATCATAATGCACTTAAGAAGTATATGAAGGGTGAAAGAAAGGTCTCGCAGTTACTGTGCGAAAAAGGAAGCAGAAAAATTTTCGCACTCTTTCAGTGACAACGAATTATCGAACTAGCGAGCAGCTGGTGCAGACTTTACACACAAGTAAACAAAAATATTCCGCAGAAAGTACGGTTTCTTTCAATAACATTTTTCTTGATAGCTGCCAGCCAAAACGGAAATATGGGAGCAGGAAAAACTTCCGTGATATTAAAGAAAATTTATCTTCCTATTCCCTCCTTTTCTAACTACCATGACATGTTAATGTGGCTAATGACATTATCCATTAATCATAATCTCGCACGAGCCGGGCTTTACTCAGCTGCTTTCTGCCCAACCGGCTTGTTTTCAACTCGGCACCCATAATACTACTCAAAGAAATGTATTACGGTTTTTACGGAAAGGTAATAATACATCAACAAAAAAAAAGTGTGAAGTCTTCCTGGAAATATATTTTTTCCCCATTAAATTAGTTGGTCCCTTTTGAATGAAACTTTTTTTTTTCTAAGAAGAAAATTAATATTTCTAATAAAATGAACAATTATGGAAATGATCCGAGACAATTATTTTAAAAAAATGCGCATCTCAGATAGCATCATGGTGTGACGTCATTCAAACACAACAATGGAACGTAGCCATTTTTTTTGCCTTCTGTGGCATAATTTTGTTTTGCCACTAAAATGTTTGCCCTTATAATAAAACTGAAATACAACATTCCGAAGGATGTTGTATTTCAGTTTTATTATAAGGGCTTTATTTCATTCTATTTTTCATTTCATTTAATAACCGTAAGTATAACACTCACAGTTATTAGACATGCCTCATGGCCTTAGCCGTTTCGGCATAATGCTAAACAACTTCGGTGGTGGAAAATTTGATTATTACATGCGTCTTTAATAGTTATAGCATAGAGTTGAAGACTGTGAGATCTTAAAATTCTCTCAAGCCTTCAAAGAGACCCCTTAAATCCCCCATATTTAACGGGATCTCTTTGAAGGCATTGTTGTTCTGTGGGAATAAAACTTCAGGCATCAGGAAAAAAATATCCCACTGCCTCCACCTATGACTGATTAACTTAGCCTCGCGTGAAAAAAGCCTAATATTACTATCATTATAGATAGGACTTGAAACCGGGCCTCTTTTCCTACGAAGTAGAGCATTGCAACCCTTACAGTAACAGTCTCAGATGTGAACAAAGTGGACAAAAATGTCTGCAACACGAACATGATCATTTATGGCTGTATTTGTAGTAGTTTATCCGTTTATTGAGTGTGTTAAGTGCACATTAAAATTTTCCTTCTCAAAATAAACGTTATATTTTTGAGTTGTATTTCAATTTATATAATTCGCCCTACAAGTTAAAAGAAAAATATGACATTCGTCCATCCTTGTCATATCCTGAATCAGACATCCACCAGTCTTGTTATCAAAGTAAAATTGGCATCCCCTCAACCAGAATTACAATTTAATTCTGTTATTTTTAATCTGTCGAGGCATGTGACGAATTCACCAGCTTAAATTTATTCGGGGAGAACCCAGTACGTTATTAACTTCGCGAACTTCCAATGACTAACACACTACGTTCTACGAACCCCCCCCCCCCCAGCTCTCCCCTCCCCTCCCCTCATTTTCACTTTCTCCACACAGACTTAAAGGAATATTATATGATTCACGGCGCGAGTACACTCCCACATGTCATTAAGAGGATATAAGAATTTTCATTAACAGGAAGACGAAAGATAATTAGGAAAAATATCTGTAACTACAGAACCGAAATAAATCCCACAAAGGCGAGTTTTCCCCGCAGTTATTTCCGCTGCATTTACCTCGCACGAGGGATACTTGTAAATGGAGTCCGTCCAGCAATTGTTTTCTTGTCACAAGTATCTTAACGAACTACCACTAAGCAATCTAACTCTATTAGCTCACTACTCCCTCGGTAGCAGGTCGCTGTCTACGCTATATTATTAATATTACGGCGCGTTTTATTGTACGACACACTAAACAATTACGAGTAGGCCATGGCGTAAAAGGTGGATTTAGTTTGTAGAGGTTTATTACTATAGTCGCTGTGAACGAGGTTAGTACAGTATGTGAAGTGTTTGTCTACTATAATGTGTTTCGTAGGAAAAGATCACAGATATTTGTGTTTATGAATACGAAATAATTCTTGATGTCTTTCGGTTTTCATTGTAATCTGCTATGTGATATATTAATACACACGTGACTCGTGCCACTGCGTAGTTACTAGCAAATGAACTGTTTTTAATTGGTGCCATAACACACTATCGTGTTATGGGACCAATGATTCATTTGTACACCTAATTATAATTTTCTTTTTTTTTTTAATTTACTTTGGACTAAAAGACTAAAACGCTTCTCAATTTGTAGATTGTTAAAACAATAATGAATTCAACATCACTGTGTTATAAGTAAAAACACAAAATAAAGTGAAGAACAGGCAGCAGTAAAACTAGCACAAACTGTTTCTAAATATAACTAAAAGTTATATTTTAGTTATATTATGCCGTTTCTTGTTGAAAACGATTCAAGTATTAATTACGTTATTTTATTATTAAATGGCGCAAAGTTCGATAAATACCATAATAATATTGACAAGCTTAATGAGATCACTATACACATCGTATTATTACGGTATTAATATCTGCCTGTACAGTAACTAGAATTATAATTAAATACTGCGTAGAGTAGAGCGAAGACCAAAACAACGTTCCTTATCGTTATATAAAAAAAAAAAAAAAAAAAAAAACATGCTTGTTATATTTAGTCATAAGATGACGGGTTCTATCAACGAAGGAATAAACCTACGTGTAATTTGTTTCTTGCTGCAGGCCTGTCGTTGGTTCCACGAGAAATTTACCAGTCATGCCTTTAGGCAGTCTTTCCTGCCATTTAAACGTTCATTTATTTTTCCAATACTAACTGACTATCTTGGAGCATGTTGTCGAGCAGGATTCTGTGCAGTCTCCAAAACTTTCTCATCCTCCTTAGAGAACAATTTTGGACAGACAGTGATGCGATAAAATTGACAGTAACTAAAAGGTTAAAAATTAATGGAAAAGTGAAAAAGATTTTATTCATTTGAGTGAAAATCAAGACACGGCAGTTCCTAAGTGACCCGCAATATCTTCTGTCTCCCTCAGACATTATGCGACTTCTATTATTAGAGTACACAAAATGATCCCTTCCTACACCAAGCAAACAACTGGGAAATATTTTAGTAGCAGAAACGAAAACTGCACGCTTATTAACAAAGTTTGGAGAAGAAAATACAATGACCAACTCCCGTTGGACAAAAGAGAGAGAAAATTGATCCAGGGGACTTACACATTCTACTGAACTTCGTGTCGCCTTTCTACTTCAATTTTCATTAAGTAGCCTTGACGTCATACCATGAACCAGTGAACATCTCGCAATTACTCCACATCTTGCTCGGGGAACCTTAACTAGAGTGATGAGTCAGTGGAAACCCTTGTCGTTTAAACTTTGGGCAACTCTGGTAGGAAACCGGAGGTGTAGAGTTTGCCTGTAAGATATTCTTTGATAACTAGTTTAATTTGATTAACTCAGTCGGTGATCTGCTTATCAAGCTTTTAAATTAACCTGTTGACCAAACAGAAATTAGATTATGCTATCTCGAATTGCAGTATTCTAAACGGCAAATTCTTTTGAATTTTGCCTCCCCCCTTACTCCCACAGTTGAATATTTTATCTCGATCCTTTGATGATACCATTCTACTAGCTGAATGGACAAAAAAAGTAATATTTGCAAGAATGTCACTCTCCATGATAATTTACCTCAAAATAGATCGCTAATATTGTCATTAATTATTTCCATCTAGTCCTGTATCTTTAACACTATCTTTCAGTATATGAAGATTAATTATGTTTTCGCAATTCATAATTTACCATTTAGAAAGATGTTACTATGATGAGAAAGAAGAGAGATGGGAAAATAATGATAGGTTTACTAATTTAATAAATGATGTCTAAAACTTAATGTTAAAAGACGACAGAATAAACAAAGAAAAATATAGTTTTTTTTCGTTTGTTTTTTACCTTTGCTCTATGAATATGTTGATTTTGGTATTCTGAATCGAATTCTGGTTCCGAGAAATAGCTGAGGTCTTGATCCCATGTGCTATAAACTCCTTCGCCGTTCATATCCTGCTCGTAAATCCTCAATACTGACCTGTCCCTGATGTCCCTGGAAGAAATAAAAAATTGTTTAAATTAACATGAAACCCAATAAGAATAAACCATCTCTTTATATAAAAAAATATTGTGGTAATGTAATGTCATGGATAATTATTAAATGGTTGACTAATTTAATTTAAAAAATAATAATGTAACTTAAATTTTCTATTAAATTTACTGCACACACCTTTAAGCATTTCAAATACTAATGATATATATTTAAAATTCAAAAGTAGTCTTAAAAAAAAATGAGGTGGAATCTTTTTTTTTTTTTTGATGTTTTTAGAGTGATTCTGATGTCGTTTAGTCCACTCACGTCTTTTCCCAAACAGAATGGTGCTGGTTCAACCAATTAATTTTCCCAAATTTTATTTACTTTCTTCAGAGTGCAGAAACGTGTAAAGAATATCTGGAAAGGAAAGTATGAAGAACTAAGCGCATTTAGCTCTAAATGGATATTCTTCATCCGTTGGTCAAGTTTGCGTTAGCAACGAATCTGTTTTAGCTTACGAATGCGCTAGAAATTTAATGCGGTTGTTATAGTAACGGAGAAATGCGTTTTGGACTTCTGAATTCCAGCAGAAATTGGGATGGTGCTTGCTTTCTTTCCTGTCTTGGTTTGGGTACTAGGTGCACAATAGACATTGTACAAACCAAGATGTCTTTCTTAAAAGAAATTCTAAATAAAATAATAAAAAAAAAACGTCTTGAAACGTCGACATTACATATTACCTTCCTGACCATAGCTTTGGACAATCATCATAATACGATTAATCTTTTAGTCGTTTGGTCTACATTTTTATGATCTAAGATTCGTCATATGTTTAAACATGTTCATAGGAATATAGGCCCTTGTTTCTAAATCCTCGTGCTATTATTGGAATCGGGAGGTCAAACGTTTTGCATGAACAGCATAACCATATCTTTATTCCTCACAGGAAGCTACAATACAAAATATCTCGAAAATGCATTCGTCTATGCAGTAGTATATTGTCGCCCTAAATGAATTTATTGTGCATAATGTAGAAAACTCATTGCAATTCGGAAAAATCAAAATATTATGGTCATCTGATTGTACATAATTTATTTTGATATAACATAATATATAATACATGAAATGGATCTTTAAATTTAAGTAGGCAGTCCTGCAATATTTCAAATCTATAAATTTTTGTTCTTTAATATAAATTGAAAAGTAGTTAGTGATCTATTACAAAACAAATATTAGAAAATAAACATCCCAAATAAACTAAAAGGTTCGTACAAACCTTATAGTCCTTATAAGGACTACCTTATTCCTTATCAGAACTGGCTTAAAGGGGCGAAGCAAGAATGCTTTTCATCTTCCCCGTTATCTGTAGAGGACAGTGTAAAGATAAGGTGTTATTGAGCTATTAAAGCTCTGATCATGTCATGGCAGGAGGGTAACAGCAATAGCCGAGCCTCAGAACTTCATTGGCTACAACATTGCCATCCATTACCCTTCAAGGGTATTGATCACCGCATCTCACCTCCATAAGGACTGGCTTAAAGGGGCGAAGCAAGAATGCTTTTCATCTTCCCCGTTATCTGTAGAGGACAGTGTAGGGATAGGTGTTATTGAGCTATTAAAGCTCTGATCATGGCAGGAGGGCAACAGCAATAACCGAGTCTCAGTTAAAACTTCATTGGCTACAGCACTGCCATCCATTACCCTCCAGGGGTCCGTCTTCCAACCTCAAATTCATAAGGACTACCGCAGGACATATATGGCGCAGAGGGTGAAGCTTGACGCTTTTCATATTCCCTGTTGTCTGTTTCGGGAGCAGTGATGGGAGAGATTTGTGAGCTATTTTAGCTCGCCCTGAGTGGGCAGAAGTGGTTATTCGTCGTTGGGTGTTAGGATGGCTTTCGGTCTTTTATGTTTCCAGTGGTCATTACCGTCATAGTTTTCGGCTTGTTGTATTAGTTGGTTTGGATGCGTAGATGTCTTCATAAAGACTTTTTCTGCTAGGGAGCGTAGTAGTGGAGAGATGTAGGGGATATTTATGTCCCGATGGATCTGGGCGTTCCTGATGAACCACAGGGCGTCTAGAATCATTCGCAGGCATTTGTTCTGTAGTCTTTGTAGCTTGAGGATGTTTGTCTTGGAGGTATGGCTCCAGGCTGGGGAGGCGTATATGACTGTGGGACGGATCACTGTCTTGTACAGTAGTATTTTATTTGTTGAGCTTAGTTTGCTGTGTCTGTTGATCAAGGGGTATAGCTGGGCGATAACTTTTGAAGCTTTGGTGCATGTGCTCTTGATGTGGCTGTTGAAGCATAATCGCTTATCGAGAAGTATTCCTAGGTATTTTGCTTCAGTTTTCCAGGGAATTTTAGAGTTGAACAGGGTGATGTCTCCTTTAGGGGATGCTCGTCTTCTTGTGAAGAGTATCGCTGTACTTTTCTGGGGGTTTAATTGTAGTCGCCAGTCTTTAAACCATTTTTCTAGATTCAGGATGGTGTCTTGTAGTTTTTTGGTGACGAGAAGTGGTTGACGAGATCTGGCTAGAATAGCCGTGTCATCAGCATAAAGGGCGATGGTGGATGTGAGAGGATTTTGAGGGATGTCTGCCATATAGATGTTGAACAGGATCGGGGCTAGCAGTGATCCTTGAGGAACTCCAGCGAGGATTTTCCGTTGGGTTGAGACTGTTTCATTGATTTTGACTTGCATCCTCCTGTTGGAGAGGTATGATTTGATCAGGTGTATCATGTTTAGTGGAAGGTTAGCGATGATAAATTTGTAGAGGAAGCCTTGGTGCCAGATCTTATCGAAGGCCTTTGAGATGTCTAGGAAGACAGCTCCAGTGTGTTGATTCCAATTGAATCCTGTGGTGATGTATTCTACCAGTCTATGGATTTGATGGGTGGTGCTGTGATTTTGACGGAAGCCGAATTGCTCTTCTGGAATGATATTTAATTGGTTGACATGATCTTGGAGTCTGATGAGGATGATTTTCTCAGCTATTTTCCCTAAATTGGATAGCAGGCTGATGGGACGGTAATTTTCAGGAAGGTGTGGGTCTTTACCTGGTTTTTGAATTGGGATGATGTCAGCTATTTTCCATGACTGGGGGAAGTGCTGCCATTTGAGGATGGAGTTTATGATGTTTGCCAGATGTGCTATGGCTTTGCATGGTAATGACTTGGTTAGTGATGCCATCCGGCCCTGGGGCTTTTTTGATCTTGAGATGGTTGATGATGCCAATTATTTCGGTAGGTGAGGTAGGCATTATAGGACTTGGATTGACATCGGGACGATTTACTGTGAACCTGACTTTACGATGGATCTTGTATACGTGGCTGATGTTTAGGTTATCATATGCAGGACTGCATTGTTTCTCTAGGTTTCTTGCTATGGCTTCGGCTTTGTCAGCATCTGTGTATGCAAGGTGCTGTTCTGCTTGCAGAGGGGGGAGGGATTTGCGCTTGATCCTGAGGTTGTTTAGGAATTTCCATATAGAATGATCTGCTGTGGAGATGGAGGTGAGCTTGTTGTCCCATTGTTGGATAAGGACTACCAATACAACAATTAACACTTTCAATATTGAGAATGCGATATAGCATTTGGTGTCTATAATAAATTAGATCATTTTTAAGCAAATTGTAATGATTTGTTTAAAACTGTGATTCTTTTTCTTTCACATTTTATTTTTCGTCTTATTTTAGGAGAACTTAATTTTTATTTTCCCTTTAAAAATTAATTACACTTTATTTAAATAAGATAATACTCTACCTTTCTGAATTTATGCATGGTGTAGAACTACAGTGTGGATTCTGAGACCCGGATGAATGCAATGAATTTGCATTCATCCGGGTCATAAGAAGGGAGGGGGATCGGTCATGATACATACTCTAATACTAAAAAACAACCTTAATCGCAATCACTAGCACAAAATTAGCAAGACAAATTATTAAGATATCATAAGGGTCATTGAGTAAAATATTTAGTGATAATTTAGCAGACGCGGTCTTGATTTTATTGTCTAAAATTTTAAATATTACTCACCTGTATGTTTAATTTATATAAAAAATTATTTGTGCTAATTTTTTTGTATAAAAATAATTCCGAAGGGGTTTGCTTACAACTTATCACTCTTTGCACTTAATATATGCTTAATACACTCAATGGACAAACCATTAGAGATAGAGGTGATGAGAAGTTGACACTGGTATTCCCTGCTTAGAGTGGAACATACCCAAACCGAATGCAGACGGTAAATAAGCAGACATCGGGGCTTCCCAACAGTGTATCCCAATCGACGAACATGAGTAAATGTGGAGATCTATACGACTTTGATGGTGGAGTCATTCTATCGCCCAAGTGATAAAAACGAGGGCAACCATCAACGGACGTACCAGAGCCCACCAAGCACACGTCATTGATGACTGAGGTTGACGTACGTTGTCCAGGCTCGTACAGACCAACTGCGGGCAACGGTGGGACAAATCACATCCAGTTTCCATGTCGGAGGTCCAAGCAGCATCAGTAAGCGAACAGTACGGCGTACACTGCATAAACCATAAACTATTAGGGAGCCAACGCCCCAATTGTGCACCGCTGTTAATAGCTCGTCATCAGGCATTGTGCCTCGCCTGGTGTCGGGACCATCAAAACTGTATTTCTGCAGAGTGGACCAGAGTCGTGTGGTCTGATGAATCACGTCATCAGTTGTACCGAGCTGACAGGAGGGTGCAGGTATGGTGTCGACAGTGACCTCTGGTGGAGTCAATGCTCGGAGAATGCAGGATGTTATTCGAGCTAGAGGAGGCCTAACGCTATTAGGTGGGTATCCAGTGGCGCACCCAAGGGACCCTTTCCCCAAAAGAAAAAGGAAAAAAACACACTAGAAAATGTTGTGTTGTAATAAATTTAGTTTAATCCTAAATTTAGTTGCACTACCTTACTGGGGTAAGGTAGTGCAACTCGTAGCAAAGATGGACCAAGTTAACATCACTCCTATCCCAGTATCTCCCATAATGCAAAACACATCTCCTTGCAGATATGTATAATGTTATGCATTAAGGGATTGGCCACTACTCAGACTAGTTTCGACCTTTATTGAGGTCTCTTCACTGGGAGCCAGACCCAGAGGTGGAGATACCAGGCAGAAGCAATAGCGAGGTCATCTTTACCTATAGGAGTTGCCAAAAGGTGTGCCATCTTTTTTATTAAATTAGTCTGGATTTAGAAAAAGATGTTGAAAGTTTATTTTTCACTTGGTTATTGCCACTGTGGATATCTTTAATGTTTTGTCCATTGAGTGTAGGTTGTAGAAATTCTTCACACTGTATGCATGTTGTTAAACTAAACAGCTATTTAACACCAACAAAAAAAATCCTGTCCATAGTAACGTTTCGAAGTCTGGAGAGATCATATCTGTCACACTTTTCTACAAGATCAGATATTTTGACTGAAACGTGCAGCCTGTATAACGAAAGATAACTGAACTGTGCTATATTCGTTCTATATTTTGAAGTTTCAAAAGAAAAAGCAAACGAGAAGCATATAATTGTCACTCGGTGTTTGGCTTTCAACTGAGATGGTGGGCACTATTACGTCATTCCACTGGCTACGCATGCGCGGTGTACAAAACTGGTCACGAAAATACTGCACGGTAAACGTTTATTGACTGCTTAAACTACGGGGAAATCTGAAGGAAAAACAAGAACATAATTTTATATTAAGTGTGTAATTTGCTATTAAACTCAGCGGGGGGGTGAATGTGTTATCATTAATGTATTGTTTGTATGTCTTATTGTTTTTTTCTTCGTTAATTAGGTGCATCTCTCTCCCTCAAATTATGTATTTAGTGTATAGGATATATTTCACAATAAACACGTGTAGGAAGAACGTTGTTGTTTGGTTGCGAGGAATGTGGCATTAGGCTTTCAACGAATCACGTCCGTTTCTGTAAACAAGTATATGCAAAAAGAAAAAAAAAAGTAAACCCTTCAGTATATATATATCATTCTCTCTTGCCTGCTAGATAACTACGAGGATCATATTTCAAAACTTCTTCTTACTGTGCATGCGTAGTCAGTGAAATTATGTTATAGTTTTCCACCTTCACTTCAGACTTTTTCCTTAGTTGAAAGAACCACTTCGTGAGAAACGTTTCGCCACCACTGAAAAACTTTTAGCTGAAGTGATCCGAAATATTGAACACACACTAACACAAAAATGTTTGATAACACAGCAATGCGAGACGTAGTGAAATGACCAGAACTAAAAATCATAGTTCTTCCAGGGTTAAAAAAAAAAAAAAAAAAAAAAAAAAAAAAAAAAAAAATCCTGTGCCAAAGCTTGAATAATTGTGAAATAGACTGGGGAAAAAAATTCTCTGGTCCGTGACTAGAATCGAACCTAGAAAGTCTTCTGCAAATATAGCGTAAGGGAAGTTAGTTATAAAAATTAACAAGCGATATATTTTATCCACCATAAGTTACATGGTTGTAAGAAAACAATACAATATCAAGCCGAGTTGTAATTCTCTCTTGTTGCAATTTATATGTAATTCTCTCTTGTTGCAATTTATATATTGCAATGGACTAGCATTTTGATTTTTAAAATCATGCCAGTCTTTCTGTGAACTACTCATACTTATTTTTGGCACACTCAATTACAATCAATGCATTCTGTATAATTCTAAATATACATCAAGAACCACTCATAAAGAAAACAGAAATGATAATAATTATAACATTATTATATAAAATATTTATAGGTATATGATATATATTGTTAATTTTAGAAAAAATTCTAAAATATTTAACAATTAAAATCAAAATTAAAAGTAAAATATAAATTACATTATTATTTCTAAAGAAAGTTAAATATATTTTTATATTTTTTTCGGTTGTTGCGTTCATAACCATAGTATAGCAGATGCGTTACGTCACAAGCATATCTTTATGTATATACACAAATAAAAAAAAGTTTGAAATATCAGTAAAAAGCATTAAAATCAATTTATTATCAAATATTTCTTAAAAATTTATTCGCATAAAAAATTCCCATTAACTCGTAGTAATTTCCTTCCAATAAATTACATTCAAAATAAGGGACTGATTTTTAATCGGTATTTGCAAGAAGCACATTTGTAAAAAAAAAAAAAAAATCGAACACTGTATTGTCTTGGTGTGATCAGCGCCTATATTTTCCTTATCGGCCGTTATTGATCAAAGCCAGCAGAGAAATTTCCTAAACGAATCAGAAAATGAAAAAGTAATAAATCATAAAATTTCTCATTTAAAGTTGCTAAATTCATTAGCACACATTGTGTTCCTTCTCTGTCGAATCCCAGTACATTCTTCCCTCATTAAACGAGAAATCTGTTGTCGATAGAACAATAAGTCTTAACGCAGATGAGTCAGATGAAAAAAAAAAAAAATGATAAATTACATTTAGATATCGATGAAGGAACTGAGAAATATCAGAAGGTTAATTCGTCTCTATTGTACACCATCTAATCGAATTTCTCCTAGTGCAAGAACGAAAAAAAAAAAATTAATAATTTAAAAATATTATCGAACTCTTTTGAATTAATCTAGTGAGTATTGGGTCGTTGCTACGTTCTACATGGAAGGGTAGTGCAAGTACCAAGTCTTCAGGATGCACAGAAATATTCGTCTTATTCCAGGTATGACTTTTCAGAATATTGTTATAGCCTCTTTCCTTACCTGATTTTCGACCTCTAGTAACTGGATAGTTTAAATTATTTGTCATTCTTTGCACATTTCATCTGAGTACAAAAAATGTATCATAGTTCGTGTCCTGACTGATAGATGGCGTTCGCATTCCAGTTTTATTTAACAAATTACCTTTGTTTTTTTTAACTATAGAAATACTCGGACTGGCGGGCTAAAATATTATTTCAATCTTAAATGCGAGACTTGAACACAGAACTTGGGAAAGTAATGGCAAGCATGTTACCACGTAGCTACGAACAGCTACATTTTCATTTCTTAACGTTATAAAAACTACTTTAGCAAACGACACTGGTAGACGCAACTGCAGCTTACTGTTGCCATGGCAACACAGAAGCAATAGAGTCGTCTTATACTATCGAATTCAACAAACAAGAAATATTACATGGAGAGATGCTCACACTAATAGACACGGCTGTCTCTGCTCACACATTCCTGAATGCTAACAATGTCAGTCCTTCCTAATATTTTCATTTTTATTATAATTCAATACGTCAAAAATCAATATTTATTTTAAAATGATGCACTTCTCTGAAGAAAATTATCTGCATTCATATAAATGCTGTTCCAGAATAAACACATCGTTTACTATTACTAATACATATCATGCATTAACAAACATCATTTGTTATATATTAATAGGTATTAGAAAGAAAAAAAAAAGTCCAACAAAAGAAGTAGAATATATCCTGGATATTTTCGTAGAATATTTGTGCACTACAAGAAACGTTTAGAACTTGGTGGGGAATACCATCGCTTCTTAGAGTGCACTGTGTAGAATGGATGTCTCGTTTCTTTGACAATGGGAGCGCCTTATTTTTTTCCCCCCACTTAACTAGACAAGTCACGCTATTTTTTAGTACTGATGCTCCCCTTATGAATCAGCGAAGGCCAAGTTGACAGTTAAAATAGTTTTTTTAACTGTCAACTTGTTTTATTTTATTTTTATTTTTTCCAGTCTACCAATGATTTGAAAGCCAAGGAGTTTTGTTGGTACACTTAAGCTAATTTTAGTGTTGTTAAGATGGGACTGTTGTTTTCAGACAACCCTAAAAATAGATTTCAGTACGCTTCCCTTTCATCACAAGTGGGAGTTGAACTTTTTTTTCTTTTCAGTCTTCAGTTCCTCTGTGTTATTTATCACCGGCACTAAATAGGTAAGGCACTAGACAGGAATGGCATGACCTCGTAACTATACCAGACAAGTCAGGAATAATTCCAAAATGGTAAAATGTGAAAGAAGTGACTTAAAACATATTGAGATGCCTGAAATCTTCACTAATTTACTGCATCCGTGTTTTATGCCTTAGTTCCGTTTCAGATTCGAAGGTGGGGGGGGGGGTTGGAAGCCTTTCTCTGAGCATCCCGAATTTCACTTAGAAATTACGCGTTCTTGGCTGTAAATCTCTCCGACGAAAGGCATGTGACATTCCGACTACGCCACTCAGATTCAGTCGACGAAATTCATTCAAATAATTTTCTGTTGTAAAATTGTCTGAATTTTAGCAGATTATATTTTGATTGAATAAGTGGATCAATCACGGTAAATTTTTCAGGTGTTACCATAAAATCCGGGGTTTTAAAGTTTCATCATCAAAGCAGAGAAAACAACGATCTTTTGCTAAAGCAGCCAACTTAAGAAGTTTTGGAAAAATCAATATGAAAATTTCATTATCACTGGATTCCTCGGTGTTTATTAGATGGGCTTTGTTTTTCCCCATTATTATTTTGTAAAGTGCTTACAAAAGAAAAAAAAGAGTTGAAAACGGAGCAGCTGTGGTGATGCTCGTATAATACAGCAAATGCTACGTTTTCGTGTAGCTTATTATTATTATTATTTTTTTTTATCTTTGCTATTATTGATTAATTCTTGATGTCTTATTTAGATTAACTTATATTTAAAACCAACTTTGAAGGGTACAATATGGCTGGTATGTTATTAAAAATTATTTAGTATTATATTAAGGAATTGTATGCCGTTTCTCGTATAGGTTGAAGTTTCTGTAACGTTAATCATATTGGATTTCAATTCTTTTTTTTTTCCTCTCGGAGTTAGCATGATGTTTAGCAGTTACCCACTGTAGCCAAAGAATAACCTACTTTTAATCTTGCGTCAATATAAAATATATTGTCTAAACAATACAGAAACATTTTCCGTGGCATTGTTTGACAAGAAACATTTTAAACAATGACTCCATACTGTTTAGAAATGCCTCGCATAAAATATTCAAAACAATGTCAAATTTGCGTTCAGAATATTTTAAAAAAATATCGCGAATAATTTTTAAAAATACCTCACGTAAAATATTTTAAAACACCAAATGATACGCTATTAATTGCAGATAACTGCCTCTTGAAACAAAATACGATGGAATGATTTAAGTCTTCATAATCCATGTTCTTTAAACGATGCAATTAATTAGACGTTCTGTTTTTCATTATAACTTGGGGATCAACCTTAAGAAACTAAAACGCGATCTTAATATTACTCTTAAGATGATTTTAATCATATGTTTAAGGACACCGGAACAAGATTAACATTGCTTAGAGATAAGCCGTTAGTACTGATTGTTTAACAAAGTGATTTGTCTTAAAGAACGTGTTGGTGGACAGGAAGTAACGATAATTGCAAAAGTGAATGCTGATCCCATTTATTTTAGACTGTTTTCTTACACATTAGCAACAAAGTAGCTCAAAGTAAGCGAGGATCTTAATGTACATCTCCATTTTTTTTAGAAGTCCTATATCCAACAGGCAAACCTCATTTGCTAGGCTTTAGATAACTTTTACCTTCTAAGCATATTTCCGATACACAGTTAATGTTCTCGAAGAAAGACTGATAAACATAATAGATTTTAATTTTCTACAATATGTTCGCCTTAGTGATGACAGTCCTTCACAATGTAACTAAATTACGCTAAAAAAAGACTTAAGTGTTTAACTATCGAAATATTAATATACAGTTATAATCCTTATCTAGAATTTTTTCCAGAAACGCCCACAGTTCGATGCCAATAATGACTGTAATAAATATCTATTGTAATTATAGTAACACAAAAAAGCTCCTGAATAGTTATTTTGTCTCAAAATAGCTTCTTTATTCCAAGAAAAACTAAACGAATTTAAAAGAAAAAAAATGGCAAAATATTTTTAAGTTCTATTTTTGCTTGATAGAGTCAACACACTGCACAAAATAGAATTTAAAACATTTTGACTTTTTTTTTTCTTTTAAATTCGTTTTAAATTTAAAGTGTTATAGCAAACTTCCTAAATAAATCGTTCGTAACAGTTTACGAATTATTGGCTTCTGATGCAATGAAAAAAACTCTATTAAAATAAATAGAAAAAATTCAAGGTCATTTGTTCATCTACAAATAAAAAGAAAAATATAGAAATGTATTAAAAACGAATACATTGTGACGTAACAATACCTACCATATTGTCCAATGTGGAGAATTGATTATTTGTCATTTATATGAGAAAGACTGCCATATTATATTAACAACGATCTCTAAATTTTACTAACAATAAAACTCCATATGAAATTAATAAATACAAAACATATCAAATATTGTAAACAGCTTACCGGAGATCTTCTAACTCGTAAAACATATCTTTTGCTGGGTCGTGAATGTATATCCTGATGTGTGGAGAATCGAGATATTCCATGGTTAGCTGTTTCGGAAAAGATCTAACAAAGAGAGCCTTCACAGTGTCCATTGTAGTGATTTCATTAGGTAGCAGCGCCCTCTTTGTTTCACTGCGGTACTGGAGAAACACCAAGCCTGTAATATGAAATATTAAAGATCTGAGGTAATAAACCTGTCAATTAGAGATCGAGTGTCTGTCTACACAGATAATGATTGCAAGAAGAAAGTATCTCAATTGCTCATTCACATTCGGGATCATAAAACTTCTGAACAATACTTGGTTACATCAGAGATGTGAAAACATGAATTAAATGTCGCTAGGGAATAGTAGCGGTATGTTATTAGCGAGTTACAGCGAAATTTCCTGTGGAGAAACACATCGGTTATTTTACTAAGCTATATAAACAGCTAAGAAAAGTAAACTTAAAAATCACCCTCACTACCTTGACGGCAGAACATGACAGCGTCCAGATTTTAACACATGCTTCGAAACAGTTGCTCTTTAGAGAGAGAGAGAGAGATGGGAGCAATGGCTGATAGCTGCAGCTTAAATAAAGACTGAGTACTTGGCAAAGTGCCAAAGACAGCAAAATGAACATTTGAGGTGAGTGGTGTACTGTCATGTTTCCAAAGATGAATTTGCATCTCCGATATTCTTTGTTTTTCTTTATGAAAAAAAAATGGTTTTCCCCATCTCTAACAGACAATGAAAAAAAAAAAAAAAATTATATATTCCACGAAACATGAAAATTAATTATGCAATATAAAATTTATACCCAGTTTATATAACAATTGTTATCTACTAACAACTGTAACACAACATTATCACTTTGATACAGTGAAATTAAAACAAAAAAAAGTATCGTTGTTTTGATTGCATTGTTTGTAATCAAAACAATTCTGAATGTTTTGATTATATTGTTGCTATTCAATTATAGCTTTGAGTACGAACGACACAGTGAAATCATAAAGCTATCACTGGGTACGAACAATAACAATGAAATCCAAACTAGGCTACCATTGAGAACCAACAATGAGATCAAAACAAAGCTATAATAACTATGTAAAACAATATACGCCATAAGAATCCTGCACAACTGCTTCATAAAATAATAATGCAAAATAATGTGAAAAATACTCCAGGATTCAGCGTGCAAAATAAAGTGCTATAAGCAAGATATAACGTCTGGGATAATTCAAAACAAATGACCCCTCCCAAAGTTGAATTATAAAAATAAATATTTTCGTATATTTTTAATGAATTGCATATCTCATATATAAAAAGTATCTAAATAACTAATGCTTCCACAGGAGTTGGTTTCGGTATAGAAGATGCTAATATGTTGTTGCCATAGCAACAACGTATTAGTTTAATTGTTGAGGATTTCCATTCTATATTATATATATACACACACTCAATATTTCAGGTATCACAGGTTTAAAAAAAATCTGTCACGAGACTTTGAATGGGATCAATCGCATAAACTTCCTCTTTTCCAGATCGATTACATCGCCAAGTCATCCTTTATATGACATAAAAATAAAGTGTGTTCAAAACGCTTCTCTCGATATTAGTTATGTGCAGCCGAAACCTCATGTTGTTGTTGGTGCCAACGCCACACTTCAAGAGCTTCTCTTTGCAGTCAAGAATATAAATTGGAATTCACTGCGGACCCAATGAACATGGAACTGAGCGTTTCTGTCCTTGATAGAGCACGCTCAAGCGACGTCAACTTTTTTTTTTTTTTTTCCCAACATCACATTCTGAATTTGCACTTTCTCTGAAGCAGAAAGAAGTGACGGATGTTTTCATCTTTGCCTGAGAGCATTTGTTGCCTTTTCTGCAAAATAGCATTTTTACTGAGCGCAGGGAAAACAAATCCTAATAGGACAACCTGAACATTAACATATGCTAAGCATATTTAATTTATCAGTATAAAAATATTTATTTAATTTATCAATATTAATTTATTAGTATAAAAATATTTATTTAATATATCAATATATCACTAAGAAATGCAAACAAAACCTGCAAAATCAAGCTTTTCACCGGCTACCAGTATAGTCCTTATAAGGACTGGCTTAAAGGGGCGAGGCAAGAATGCTTTTCATCTTCGATAATGGATTTCGATCCAATACCCTTGGAGGGTAATGCTGTAGCCAATGAAGTTCTAACTGAGGCTCGGCTATTGCCGTTACCCTCCTGCCATGATCAGAGCTTTAATAGCTCAATAACACCTTATCCCTACACTGTCCTCTACAGATAACGGGGAAGATGAAAAGCATTCTTGCTTCGCTTCCTTTAAGCCAGTCCTTATAAGGACAGTGTAGGGATAAGGTGTTATTGAGCTATTAAAGCTCTGATCATGGCAGGAGGGTAACAGCAATAGCCGAGCCTCAGTTAGAACTTCATTGGCCACAGCATTGCCATCCATTACCCTCCAAGGATATTAATCACCACATCTCACGGTAGCTTCCCAATTCTGAACCTCGACCCGGCTACCAGTATAATTTTAAAGCTCTAATTATGGCAGGAGGGTAACAGCAATAGCCGAGCCTCAGTTAGGACTTCATTGGCTACAGCATTGCCATCCAATTGAAACTTATTTTCCTTTTAATAAAATTCATTTGCACTGAAAAAAGGTGTGGGAAGAGAATCCATTTAATATTTTTAATTGAAAAATACATAGGGTTTAATCATAAGAACTACAGCACATTCTTCAGTGCAATCGATTAAGGTTTATGAAGTCATTTCTAAGATCCATGTTCATTTTGAAATTCTCAAAGATATCTTCAAAGAAATGTCAAGAACCTCGTTTAAAGTGGTGGCCAACATCAAAGCTAGCCCGCAAGCTAGTACTACTTCTATTCAATGTTTTTCATCAGTCTTTGATCCTACTCAGTATCACCTCTCCTTAATTTATTCAGATGTGTGGCATCATTTTATTTTACATAAAATGATGCCACATAATATTTACATGATCTTTTCATGCATAGCGAAATTTTCTTGTTCTACTGACTCTCATCCTGAGATTTTTATTTAATGAAGTCAAAACACCTTATGGCAACTTGTTTAGGTAAAATTTATAAACTCTGTTTTACTTGACCCTTGGCATTTTTTTTTAGGTCTGGCTCCCACTGACGAGACCTCAATAAAGGTCGAAACCGGTCTGGATAGTGACCATTATCTTAATGCATAGCATCATACATCTCCGCAAGGAAATGTGCTTTGCATTAGGGGAAAATCGAAGGAAAGTGATCAGAGCTTACTCCACCTTTACAACGAGTTGCCTAGTGTTGCACTACGTGCAGCCGCAAACTTAACTTAGTTGTCTGTTTGCTTATTTGGGAAAAAGGATTAAAAACCTAGCTTATAAAATTGCTTGGTATCTTTAACATAACATATACCCAAGGTAAAAAACTTTCCACACACACACATCTTTTTCATTCATATTTTATAAGTTGACAAACAAAAAAAGGCGACGTTAAGCTTATATTTCATAATAATTCCAACATCATTTAATTTTCTAGATATATTTCATATAATTAATTGACATTATGATAATACTCTGGGGTTCCCGTGTGGTGGCCGGGATAAGAATAGCTCCACTGCAGCGCATGCATGTCGTACGAGGCGACTAAAATGGGTACCCAGGGAGGGTAATGGATGGCAATGCTGTAGCCAATGAAGTTTTAACTGAGGATTGCTGTTATCCTCCCGCCATGATCAGAGCTTATAGCTCTTTATTACCCTATCCATATATTTTCTTTACAGATAATGGGGAATATGAAAGCATTTTTACTTTACCCATCTAGCCAAAAAAAAAAAAAAAACTGTGGATGGTGTGGTGGCCGGGATAAGAATAGCGCTACTGTAGCCCATACATGTCGTATGAGGCGACTAAAATGGGAAGCAGAGTTTCACTCTCTTAGGTTTCTTCCGGAATTTTGCTCCCGGTGAGGGAAGCTTAGATTTCGGGGGGGGGGGGAGATCCACTCATTGGTGGAGGGGACCCGTCACTGAGTGGAACCAACGCTGAGTTGGACGGTCTTTCAGCCACTCGTGAGGAGTGGTCTGGGGATCGTCTTTATTTTTAGAAAGGGCTTTACTTACATACCAACCCCACTGTAGCCCATGCATGTCGTACGAGGCGACTAAAATGGGTACCCAGGGAGGGTAATGGATGGCAATGCTGTAGCCAATAAAGTTTTAAGTGAGGTTCAGCTATTGCTGTTACCCTCTTGACATGATCAGAGCTTATAGCTCTATATTACCCTATCCATATATTTTCTTTACAGATAACGGGGAATATGAAAGCATTTTTGCTTCACCCATCTAGCCAAAAAAAAATAAATAAATAAATAAAATACTGTGGGTGAGTTATTTGGTAGATGATTCAGTGACAATAAAATAATAATGTGATGTAGAGACTAAACATGAAATGTTTTGACTTCAATGATCAAAAGCAATAATGGTCTCGCACATGAATACGAAATCATTTTAAAATAAGTGATAATCTATGGAGCAACGTATTTATTAGTAAGCCATGCTTTGCAATTGACAGAACGGCTAGTAAAACATTATTTACCGAAAATAGCACATGGAGATACTACTAAGGAGCAACACAACTTTGTAGTGTATTTTATTAAATATTTAATAAAAAATGAAATATTTCAAAATATGGACAAATAAAAAGATTAAAAATCTAGTTTACAGCAGATTAATTGCAAATTAATTAATACACCTTTTATTTATTTTGATAAGTTAAAATGGCTTCCAACACAAATATTGCAATTTGTTTTTACACAGGAAGTGATTCCGTTTTTGCAAAATTTTTCAAGATACTTGAGTACTGAATTATTTTGTTTGTGCATGTTACGATTATAACAACTCCGTTCTGGCTTGACGAATTTTAATGAAATCTGGGTTCTATACAAATTCACAATCTTGAAGATTCGAGAGTACCAAACTTTATTATGATTTTTAATACATAACTATCAACAGTACACAAAAAGGTGTGTATGTGGGGGGGTGCTGTAGGTTTAGCTGTGCTAACAAACATAATAAGTAAATCATACTGTAGATGAAGTTTCATTAAACTTATTAGGTAAGCCATTCGCAGCCATCAGTTCATACGATCCATACATCGTTTTACATTATTCATAATTTTTTTGGGCGGTCATTAGATTCCTGTTATGAGTGCTCCATAGCACTGTCGGTAGGGATACCTTTTTGTTGCAAAGACGCGAGAAGGCGAAAACCATAAGAACAAGCTTTTTAAAATAATTTGGAGTAGTCGATGGCGTGGATTAGAGATTCCCAACCCCATCGACAACCGGAACAAACAAATTAATAAGAGTATACAAGCATTAAATTATCAGACTTTGAAGAGTAGTATTGATCACCTTATCAATACATTAATTAAGCTTACATCAAGTAAAATTCTCTGGCCACAACAAACTATTGGATTCACAGATTTTTGTCACAGAAATTTCACTACTCTATTAAACCCATTATTTATAGCGATGTAATACCGTTAATTTTAATCAGTATAAGGAGCATGAAGTATGAATTCTCCCCCCTCCCCTATTAAGAAGCGTATATATACCTGTTTTTGCCAGCCAACACACAACTCACAATTTATCGCTGTTTGGTCTTGGCGAATTTTGTTTTTATGCAAATTGGTCGACAACAATGCAATAAAGTTATCATATAAACTTTGAATTCTCATCATCCCACGCACAACAAGCAGAGCAATTACGCAAATATAAGTAGTTTAAGAATCGGTCGTTGGGGACTTTCTGGTGTATTATTTATTTTCAGATTAATAACTGACTTTGTTGACTGAAATCAATATCTTTTAGGTTACTGTACTTAGTTTGATTTTAATTACATTATTGTTTATAATATATAATACGACATAAACATAAATTTTTTTTTTTTTTTAAACTTTGAGGAATGCTTTTTGGGCCTTGTCAGAATCTTTGTCTAATCCCTAAAATTTTCTAACAAAAAAATATGAAGATGGAGTATTGCGAACAGATAAAAAAAAAAAAAAAAAAAAAAAAAAACTTTCCGGTAATCCATATTTTTACTGCATATAAATAAAATAATAAGTAATATAATTCAATAAATTACATTATTAATCTTAAAAAAAAAAGATAGATTAACGCACTAAATCATCGCAAGAGGTCCTCATAACAGAAATGGTAAATGTAAAACCACTGCGTCTATTTTGTGCTTAGGACACTCAAAAATTGTAGAACTGATCAGGGATTAGCTAAACGGAAAATAACTGCACTCCTAAAAATAATTAATAATAATTTATAAATTTTGTTTTCGTCTTAAATACTTTATAGTAGACAACATTTATATCAACTTGCTGCTTAGCTCAGATTTAGTAAGGATGTCAATAGGCATTCTGAATATCTTTCATCACTGACATCCCTCAGAGCAGAAGGATTTGCAACAAGGACTCGTATAGCTCAAAATTGAAAGCACTGATGCACATGTACACACACACACGTACGCATAACTAAATAAATATTTTCATTCTATGAAACTTTTTCTATTGTCAAACTGAAAGAACGCATGCTGTTTTGCACACCGACACTGTCTCTTCACTCTGTGCCATTTGACTGCTGTTATTCAGAGACCTCTGGCGGCATAACTGTGAAAAATCAGGAGACATTACTTTTCAGAAATTCAAGAATTAAAAAGAAAATGTAAATTTAATAAGATAATCCAAAATTCCTTACAAATAATTTCATTAATTTAAACAAAAAATTCAACTGGATTATATTCAACAGGAATTGACTAACACTGGATTTTTAATCCAAATGAATGTACTCTTTCTCGTGGACTCTTTTTCTTTGTGAATCTTTCTAGTCATAAGTTACGGCTATTTAGTGCCGCAAGTAGTTCATGTTCGGGTCATTGAAGCGATCATTTTAACAAGGCCTTAGCAAACTCACTACTAATAGCTAATAGACGAGCCTACAACGTATCTTCTTGCGAGTTTAACGACTGAGAAGCAGACCGACCAATTCATCTAAAGCTAACAAATAGCAGACTCTCTAATTTCACATTGTCCGCAAGAGTAGATTCCGGTTATATTGTATGATGAAGAAAAATATCTGTGTCCTATGCTTCTACCTCGAAGATGAAACTGATATCTTTCTGTAATCTGGCTGATGTACAATGAATTTGGCGAAACTTCCTACATTGACGATGTTCCACAACATTAAACAATCCATAGCGTATCGATTTATTCTCTGCTGCCATGGTTGGACTTCTTAATTTTAAGACTTCGTCACTGATCTCAACACGAAGTTTGACTTAACACTATCGCGTATTTGATAGCCCTTAGAAAAGCGCGTATACTCATTATGTTTATCCTTTAATGTGACTAGATAACAAAGGACGTCAATTATTAGTTATCAAAGAATGGGGGCCATCTTGGGCAGCGAACTATGGATTTGAGGATTAGTGGAAAGGCTTCAAACGGTGTGCCCTTTCTAGATTCTGTATGGAACTGTATATCTTTATTGACTTTGCTATGAGTGCTTTTCTCTTTGACTGCTTTCGCTATTTTAAAACCAACTTAGTAGTGTATTTTATTAAATATTTTATGAAAAATTAAATATTTCAAAATATGGACAAATAAAAAGATTAAAAATCTGGTTTACAACAGATTAATTGCAAATTACTTAATACACCATTTATTTATTTTGATAAGTTAAAATGGCTTCTAACACAAATATTAGAATTTACTTTTACACAGAAAGTATGGACATATATGAATAACTACTTTAATTGCTGTAGACGACACATTCAGCGAGAAAGTTGGAGGGTCGTATTTCCTCTCTCACTGAAGTCATACAAGTGCAGAGTGGGGCTGACAATCGATATTAGGAAACTGCCACGCAATGTTCTCTACAGAGAATTAAAACCTCCTCTGTAATACGACTGAGGTGGTTTAGTGAGATGGACTAAAGCCACATTACCGTTTTGTTTTCTAAAAGTATTTCCATTTAATTTTCGTTATAATATACATACATAAAATCATCTACTCAAATTATAAGCTACAATTATTTAATAAAGGGTAAAAAAAAATTATAGGGACAAAAATGTGTACTTACTGGACTTACCCATTGTGCGGTCCTGAGTTTTGGAAGGGGTACGCACCACTGGTAAGCTAGACCGAGCCTTATTGGCCCGGCGAAATCCTGTAGCTGAGGTTTCCACTTCTGACATAATACCTGGATCTTCATCGTATATACTAGGGGGAGGAGTATACAGGGGGGCTCGTTGGTTTTGAAGATGACCCTAAGTAAAAGAAAATAGGGTGGAACCTTAGTACGAGAGTAGAATGTAGACGTAATCTGGATCACAATTATTTCATGTTTTTTAGTTAACTGATATTATTTTAACCAAGATAATTAAGACTACTATCGCTATAAAAATTGAACATAGTTTTTTTTTTTATCGCCAATGAGAGTTAGGAAGATTGGAGATGAATGCAGATAAATGACAAAAAAAAAAAAAGAAAAAAAAAAGTAGGACCACGAGGATAACAGGAGCTATTATCCTCTTTGTATGATTTCTTTTATGAAAGTAATCGCTAATGTTGATACCATCTGTTTCCATAGATATTGACATTTGTATTATGACTTTGCTTCTAGCATCAGATGGTTTGTATTGTGTTACATATTGGTTATTAGCTTTCTTTTTTCTTTTGGCATCTCCTTCTCCAGGAGATGGCAAAGAAAAACGAGTAAGCTTAGAGATACATTACCGAGTGAGTAAGATAAGGAAAGCATAAAGAAACAGATGACAGAGGAACAAAGGACACCAAAAAAAAAAAAAAAAAAAATTAGAACCAGAAGACCAACAAGAAGAACAAAGTAGTAGACATGAGAAAACGAAGAAAATGTCTTATAAAAAGACAAGATTGTAGAAAGAAAAACATTAAGACATCAGGCATCTCCTGATGTCTTTAATGCGCAAACAGTTGAGGTGTTATACAAATCTTAATTTGTATACGACGTCCGAATTAGTCGAGTAATCCACTACTTTATTACACATCCCCATTTTTAATTTAATAATCATATTTCATTTGTTGATGCAAACCTTCCGAAAAGGAAAATTAAAAACAGACTCAACCATGTGGAGTCTCCACAAATTTAACTCGCTCTTCAACTTCTTTCATAGCATTGTCGTGATGTATGCAAGTGTGAAAAACAATATTTCAATTGTAACCGAAGGAGTGCAAATCTTACGTAAAAAGTGCGGACGGTATTGAAACAACAGCTTTAAAAGATATTGCTACGGACAACTTAGGATGGAGATCAAATATCGCCCGGATGCAGGCACTCAAGGGTATTCGATTTCAGGTACGAATGGTACTTATACAGAATTTATTATTAAATGCATCCTTTATTGTAAGTGCAGAAGTTTTCCAAGTGCTTTTATACTTTATTTCTGTATCATGTTTTGCATGCGATTTTCTCTTCTTAAAAAATAATTTCTTCGCATTTAGATGCTGAACGAAGCACTTTTAGTTTTTTTTAAATATCGGTTAGGGAAAATGCGAAAGTGGAAAATACAAAATCAATGCATGAACTATCCAATTCCACCATTTTTCACATATCAAAATATTAATTTATACTTTAAAAATACGTATTATCCTCCGTGAGATAAAAATCTTTATTTTTTGTGTAGCTAAACAGTTATATAATAAAAACATATTAGCTAGCCGCATCTACATTTAAAATAATGAGATGTATAATGTTAGTAAAAAAATTAAAAAATTAAAACCGTTCTAAAAACAAAATATTGTTAACTTCATGAATACCGACAACTCAATGATTAAGCAGTTACGGGTAGAAATGCTACTCAAGTCCTATATTTCTCTAAAATTCTGGTAATCATCATGCATATCAAGGATTTAGGCCTAGCGTGGCCTGTTCCGGCCTTAGAAGTCATCGTTGAATCACTTCATTAAAATATTTTCTTGAAATATACTGTGAGTTCAAGTCTCACACTGACCAGTTTCCACTATTCACCCACTGGTACTTCTAAAATGGTCATTTTACTTTTTTACGAAATAATATATAAGCAAACGAAATGGTTCTTCAAAAATACGTCAATAAACTCCTACCTGCACAAGACAAGACAGTGATGTGCGTATAGGAACCTTCGAAATCTCGTGTATGAAATCAATATGCACCATGTTGATAACATCTTACGTGACATGCAAATTCCGGATATTACCACATGCAAATATTCAGGGAGTGTCTGCGTAAGTCTGGTAATAAAAGGTGGGATGTAGTGCATGTTTTGCACTGTACTTAATGTCAAGATGCTAGTTCAGCTGAAATGACACACTTCTGTCCTTAACATTGCTACCCGTCCCAGTATATCGAAATCCATGTTGCTCAATGTCATTCGTAGATGGAAAGTTGGACTGGTGTCTTTCAAACTGTTCCTGGACCGTAGATGATTTGAAAAAGGGTTTTGCGGAGCGACGAATTACGCTTCCATATGTTTTACTCTGATGGTCGTGTTTGGATCTGAAGATTACCCGAGGGACGGTTTCGGAAGGACTCCATCATTCCAACTCTCAAGTTTAGTGGAGACTCGGTAATGTTATGCGGATGTTTCAGTTTGGATGGGGCTTGTTCCATTGGCGGACGTGCCCAAAACCATGACGTCTGATGGCTACATGGACATCCTGGAGAACTTTATGCTTCCGACGTTGTGGAAGTACTTCGGCAGTGACCTTTGCATGTTCCATGCCATACTGCACTGGGTGTCCGAGACCAGTTTCCACAGAACAACGTTGAAGTGTTGGACTAGATGGCTCAGAGTCCACACTAACCGCATCGATAACATGAACTATTATCTTTAGGACGAATTCGCTCGAAACCACAGCAGCCGTCAACAGTATATATATATATACACACACACACACACACCAGTATACATACATACACACACACACTTACATTGCAACCCTTGGTTGCCGAAAACAAAACATCCTTAAAAGCCTTGCTAGATGGGCGAAGCAAGAATGCTTTTCATATTCCCCGTTATTTGAAGAGGACAGTGAAAGGATAAGGTGTTATTGAGCTATTTAAATATATAAAGCTCTGATCATGGCAGGAGGGTAACAGCAATTGCCGAGCCTCAGTTAGAACTTCATTGGCTACAGCATTGCATTATGTAAAAGGTAAAGCTGTCTCTAAAAATTCGGACGATCCCTAGGCCACTCAATCGTGGGCGAAAGACCGTCCATCTCAGCGTTGGCTCCACTCGGTAATGGCCTTCCACCCACACACCACCACCGAGCAGAATCGCTCATATTCCGAAAAAAGCATTCACCGACAAAGCCCCTCAGCGGGCCGTGCCGGAGAACACTTTACCGAGAGACTCAAATTGGTCCCTTAAGGCAAAAACCTTAAGAGAGCGTACTCATAACTCTCGAATCTCAGCGCCCAAGGGGGTGGGGGTAACAGCAACAGAAGAACCTCAGTTAAACTTCATTGGTACAGCATTGCCATCCATTACCCTTTCCTTATATCAAAACATTACAATATCCTTATAAGGACTGGCTTAAAGGGGAGAAGCAAGAATGTTTTTCATCTTCCCCTTTATCTGTAGAGGACAGTGTAGGGATAAGGTGTTAGTGAACAATTAAAGCTCTGATCATGGCAGGAGGGTAACAGCAATAGCCGAGCCTCAGTCAGAACTTCATTGGCTACAGCATTGCCATCCATTACCCTCCAAGGGTATTAATCACCGCATCTTACGGTCAATTTGATTTCTTATAAATCCAAAACAAAACATTCCTTATAGTCCTTATAAGGACTGACTTAAAGGGGCGAAGCAAGAATGCTTTTCATCTTCCCCGTTATCTGTAGAGGACAGTGTAGGGATAAGGTGTTATTGAGCTATAAAGCTCTGATCATGGCAGGAGGGTAACAGCAATAGCCGAGCCTCAGTTAGAGCTTCAGTGGCTACAGCATTGCCATCCATTACCCTCCAAGGGTATTGGATTGAATGAATCAGTCACCGCATCTCACGGTCGATTGATTTATTCCGCCCCATTATTCAAAACAAAACATTCATCTTACTTGCCGTAGAACTACAATAGTCATGTTAAAAAATAAATGGTGTATTCATCTAATTCGGTTTCATTTTCAAATTTTTAGAATACTTAAATTATTTTGAATAAATAATATTATAAATATAACTTTTCTTTATATTCTATATGTAATAATTCTCTTAAATAAGAAAAAATAAAAGGTTTAATACTTCTTATTTAACTATTACCCACTGACTCAATAGCTTAACTTAATACATTAACAGCTTGAGGTCGGTACTCAAATCATTATAATTGACATTGCTAACATGAAAATTTTAGTACTTAAATAATATACTTTTGACTATTATTTAAGTACTAAAATTAATCATAAAGTATGCTATGAATATATCATAACAGAAAATTTAGCTTATGATATATTCATGTAAAAAAACTCTTTAGGCCTCTATATAATAACTATTATATATATTTTTATATATGTATTTAGTAACTAAAATAAAAAGCATATATAAATAAATATAAATTTCAATTACTTTTATGTCAATCACAGACAGGAGAAGGTTGCTAGTAATTAAAAAAGATTATTTATATTACGAATAGGTTTGTTAATTAATATTTAAATTAATAATTTAACAATAAGTTTATTTCATGATCTTGTATTAATTATACTATATTTATATAAAAAAATAATTATAAAAAGAAGTAAAATATTTCTAGAGCAAGCAAAGAGAACGGTGTTACATCGGGGAGTAAAAATCATTTGCTACTAAGAAAATTAAAACACTCAGATTGGTTTTCAACATAAACTGAAATATCGCACAATAGAATAATTTGATAATATTACAACTAATCAATATACAGTATTAGCATTCTATGTATATCTGATTCATTCTTGTACCGGATTTTCTAGCATTACTTGTATTATTATTGTGGAAAAATAGGAAATCGGGCATAATGCACTTTTTTGTATATGATATTGTACAAGATATTTAATTAGGAGTATTATAAAAAAAAGAAAATGACAAAGAAAAATGAAATAAAAAGTTATTTCTGAAAAAAAATTGTTAAAAAAAGGTATTAGGTTTTACGTGTCTGAAGAGAAAAAGATAATGCAGACACTTATTAAAAGGGGGAAAAAAATCAATCTTAGGCGATATCACAGTGCTCATGGATTCAGAAAAAGAATCGCATCCGATGATATACTATACTGCCTTGGCTGTAATAAGTTATCCTGCACAGAGAAAAAGTAATAGCGTTCGGCGAGGAAAAAAGCAGAGAGAGACGCAGCTGAGACTAATTTCGTGATTGAATGAACATGAACTCACCCTTGGACTGCAAAAAGAAGCAACCTCTGAATGGTAGGCGTACTACTATGCCTTGTGAACATGCTATACTGTGATCTCCAAACAGTTGTTTGAATTTAACGAGTTTGCCGTACTATAAAATTGCTATTCAAGTGATTTTCATTTACGAGATAAGTATATTTCAATTATTTGTTTGTGAATTCATGTTGCATACAAGCAGACACAAAAGATAGCTTCAGGGCTTCTACTGAACTCTCTCTCTCTCTCTCTCATCTAGTATTTTTAGACTGGAAATGGTGTTTCAGAGTGAATGTCCTAACTATTATTATAGATTATTTTCTCTATTCTTTTTTTTTTTTTAGTTATATTAGGTAATGCCAATTCACTTAAAAATAACATAATCTAAGTTTGTAAAAATAGTTTATCTACTTTTTAATTTATGAATCAGATTAAAATAGATGAAACCAAAGCAGACATCAGCAATAGTAGTCGCTGATTATATTCAGAAGAAGCCAAGTTTATTAATAGGCCTTTCTAGATAGGCCTTTTAAGTCTAACACTGTTAACACATTAAAATATCTGAAACAATTAACAGTTAAGAAAAAAAACTGCCTGAACTAGCTCAATTATAACAATTAAAATGCTGGCCATATAAAAGCAGCCAACAATTAAAATATTGCCTAGCTCAGATCTAACAATATGACATAAAAGCAGCCAACAATTAAAATATTGCCTAGCTCAGACTAACAATTAAAATGCTGATCATATAAAAGAAGCCAACAATTAAAATATTGCCTAGCTCAGATCTAACAATATGACATAAAAGCAGCCAACAATTAAAATATTATCTAGCTCAGATCTAACAATTAAAATGCTGATCATATAAAAGAAGCCAACAATTAAAATATTGGCTATCTAAAAATAACACCTAATCATTCGTATTAGCTATCACTCATCTTAAAAGAAGTGCTTATCTACTTATTTACATGAATAAAATTAAGAAATAAAATCATCTAATGTAAAATTGTAGAAAACTAAAACGCAACATGGATATGTAAATTTTACCGTTGTACTTGGAAAGGCTACCCTTTATGCGGAAGGCTTTCGCAATACACAAAGGACTGCAGTGAAACAAAACGCCAAGGCAACCATTAATTTATGATTGTTTTGGGGAAGGGAGAGAAAGAAAAAAAAAAGTAAAAATTTTCCCATGCGTGGAGTCTTTTAAGTAATCTTCGACATGGTGTTCTGCGGCTGCCAAGACATCACAGCGAGGTGCAAGATAATGTCGCTACGGAAGATGCTGAAGCAGCATGCGTCTCAAATCGAGTCATTGAGTTGCGCACTCCGGCAGATACCTCAAAGTCGTCGAAGGGCTCCGAGTGTGTGTCGATCGCTAGTATGTCATGTTCGATACAGTGTCTTCGGTCAATATGGGAATACAAAACACCAAAAAATTGTCCTTGGGTAGTAAAAGTGGACAAAAATTTCATAAAATAGAAATAAAAATATATCTAAAAATACTAAAACATTAAAATTTTCTCAATAAAAAATAATAAAGAAAGAAAATGCACTAACATATTGAGTCAACGCCATTTTAATAATACTTAACAATGGAAGCCATAGAAACAGTAGCCCTGTTCCATTATTCGTCTACACTATTAGCATTAGTCGCCTGATATTAAACGTATTCAAATAGTTCCCAAAATTCTCATTCATAATATTTAAATGAATATTATATTAGTTCAAAGTTCGGCATTTAAAATCTACGAATAAAGGCGGTCGAAGTTAATATCGCGACTTAATTATTAAGGGTTGTCTAGTCTTCTTGAGAATCTGTTTATACTTCAAGACATCGCATTATCCTTAGTTCTAGTACTCTCTTCTTCCTCAAGAGTCAACAGAGAGCAGCTGACAAGAGTCAAGAAGGTTGTTGACCCACGTGCAAATTGGTTTTTCTCAATAGTGGCTGTCTCTTACAGTATCCAAGTAAAGCACCGGCTATTTAATTTCAGCTGTTTGCTAAAAAAAAATAATAATAATAATAATAAAAAATAAAGTAATCATTTTAAAATTTGTTGTTTTTATAGACTGGTGGAATAAAATTATCTATTTATTTGGAAGCGAAAGTTTTTATAAGTTATTTTATTATTTTATTCCTTTTCTGTATAAATACAATTAATTTTAAAGCAGTTTATTGATATTAATAACTCTTTATTCATACAAATAAATTTCATCCATATCTTTTGTTGACTAAGACATGCATTGGTCGAAAAACAAATACTAACCAATTACAAAAATAAATATACCCGGATGATGTCAACAGCATTTAATATGAGAAAAACCAAACTTAATACAATTATATAAAGTCGATGTTTTTGTGAGTCGTGCATATAAAAATAGTCCAAAATGTCTTCGTTCTTATAAGTTAGAATAACACATATTGGGTGAAAAATTACGTTTGGTATATCCCTAAAAGGAATTTCAGTAGCTCAGTTGGTTACCCATCCTTTGACAGAAAATATCTGGGTTCGAATCCAGTTCATGAAAGAATTAAGAATCAATTATGTACACATAAGGGCTTTTCTTCAAGGAATTAAAACCATGGTAACATCTTAATCGATTCCAATTATCTCATATGATGAGATACATATGATGAATTATTATTTAAGATGCTAACCACAAGTTAATGATTAAAAAAAATAATATACGATAGATTTTTTATTTCGAGTTATTACTATGCTTCCTTTAATATACATCGGAGAAGCCACAAAGAAAATTTTGAATAAGCCAAAGAAAGCTATAGAAATCCAGCTTATCCCTCTGACGAACATAAAAGTGTCTTGCTATCATGACATACGCGAACGTAAACATTCGCCTCACTAAGAAATAGAAAGAAATCTGGAAATGTTTCTTTCTACTAAGCACATAATCTCCTTAAGGATGCATTTGAATATTGAGAAAAGTCCTGAAACCACCACCTTTAGGCTATTCTACAAAGTGAATGACCTACTGTCAACTATGGATCTTCCCGGCCAGTGAATTCTTCTAATTACCTAATCGGCTTCATCACAGATGAACAAAGATTTAGTCATGTGTAACAGCGATGGATGGGCATCCGTGCCACTGTCTGTTTCGCACAGAATGTTAATCATTTATTTTTTTAAGTTATTCGTAATGGAAATCAGTTTGACTTTTACAAACTAATTAATTCTATTATGCTAGTGTGCATAAGGTATGTGTATACCGACCAACAAGACGAATATAATTTAGTGTACTTTAGCGCTTGTTTTATTACCCAGATGGAGTAGATGATGGTACTCTTTTATCCATAGCATTCAGGAGGCGAGAATTTATTTTAAACCAAATAATAATGCATGCAACAAATACTATCAATTCACTGGAGCAACATAAAGAACAAAAATTGTTTCCAGAACATAAGACACTTAGTGTCATAAAAATTTGGAATCTTGGGTCAAATGAGATGCTGGAGAAATTGCTGTCTCAAAAAAAAATAAGAAAAAAAAATTCCAATTTTAGGAAACGTCTTCAATGGCAACAATATCTGTGTCCACTTCATCGTGTGAACAAGCCTTCAGCACAATGGATCTCGTAAAAAAAAAAACGTATAAATTACGCTGTTGGTGAAGTTACAACCTTATAATATTCTTAGAATGCACCTGCAATCAAAAAAAGATCCATTCTTTGGTCCTTTAGTGCAAAACCAAATAGATATTGAATCTTTAATTGTTTATTGAATGTAACTACCATATCAGAAAACAAAGCTGAACTGCAAGCCGGTTTCGTACACATTTTGAATTTTCTATTGAATTATTTTACGATATCTGAGAAATAATAAATTTTTGCTATTCGAAGGGCACATTTGTGCATGTGTAGTCTTTTCTTTTTTTCCTTCTTGGAAAAATGTACTCGGTCCTGGGAAAAAAAAAAAAAAGGAGGGTGATGTCCCTTATGAAAATTATGGGATATTTATCTGCCCATGGTCATCCCTATTGCGAAACTCAAGTATTCATCTTCATGTTTCTTTGTGGAGTTTTCTCATTCGTCAAGATCCTTAATGACGTCACATGTTAATCTGAAGATGCAATACTTTCTCTAATTAATCCAATGATACTAACGTGTGACGAGAAGATTGCTTACGCAAGTGTACTTTGTCAAAAAAGCGAAGGTTTTTATTTAAGTGTACATAGGGTAAAAAAAAAAAAAATGCAAAAATTGAGGCCTTTTAATATACAGAAGCCATATTTGGGTTGAACTCAACCGGTTAATTATATTAACAGTTGTTCATTGGCTTTTTTGTCTCTCAGTTCATAGAATATTAAATGCATATTTTATTTGCTTTTTTATGTCGTGTTTCTTGCTCAAGACGTAATTTCCCATTTGGAATGAATGAAAGAATACATCGAAGTAGAATTTGGAAGAAAAATAGCAGAAAGAACATCAAACGAGTGTTACAAACTACTTTATTAAATTATTTTTTGACACACACACACACACGCATGAAGAGCTTATTGTAATTTAGTAAAGCAAGACTTGACTTCCTCGTCTTAACAACGTCATTATCATTTTACCTTCGAGGAATTCTACACAGAAATGGATGACATCATTTCTTGTCGTACTTCTGGAACGGCGCTTTCCTTTTCTGAAATACTTTAAGAAGTCTCTTTTTTTTTTTTCATTATACTTTAAGATATCTTAAGACAATAGCCATTCAGTTGAAGAAAGTAATGTGCGGGAGTATTAAGACAGATAAAGTCCTTTAGGGGACTCTGAGAAGGTTACGTAGTCTCTGTATTATGTAGATTTTTCCCCTCTAATCTTGGAGATAATAGGTAAGCATCGTGGCTTGCCGAATAGATAACATCTCTGCTACCCAGTCAACAGGCTGTGAATCGAGTCCCATAATGAACATGGATGCTTTTTAAGTGCTAGATGATTTTTACCGGCCGGTGTGTGGCCGCTACCATTAGGTCTTTAAAGCAGGATTTCTAAATTATCGAAACCTTTTAACTAACCGCGATACTGAATGTTTTTTTAGGTTTATAACAAAAATAGGTAACTATATAGACTAGCTACAGTACCGTCGACAGGGTGTAGCATAGAGGCAGCCTGTCGACGGGCTGCCTCTAAGGGCGCTCGTTCAGCCATATTGCCGTAGGAGCCGTCGCTACGCTAACAATTCCTGTTGGCGTAGCAAGTGCATAAAGAGTTTTTCCAGCTTAAACTGATTAAAAATTATTTGCCAACAGCAATGACCCAAGAAAGATTGGATTGGTTGGTCTAGCAGTTATCGATAAAGCCGGACATAGCTTATAATTTAAATTTAGAAGAGCTTATAAACAGTTTCATTGTGCGATATCCCCGTAGAGCAAACATTTAATTAATATTATTATGTCGTCATCTTGCATTAATGTTTCTCTTGTAATAAAAACAAAATAGCAATTGGAAATTTTCTTATATTTTGTCTTATAATCAGGGATTATAACGCAAAATTTAATATTTAAAATTTAATATAGGGGATATTTAATTATTTGCCTCAGGGCACGATCTAATCAGGAGACGGCTCTGACTAGCTACATATACACTGATCAATAAATTCCAATTTTTCTTTGCTGGAATATATATTCGTATCTGAACAAAGATATTTCTTTTTTTTTTTTTTTTTTTGCATTTTTATACGACACCAAAACATTATATATCCATCATATGCAGCATCTCACGATAATAACTTCCGAGAACCCTCGTATATATCTTCGAAATAAAGTGATTCGTTGTGGTGATGGGAATTTCTTGATTCGCAAAAGCGAATCTTACGTTCTCTTTGTTGTTCGAGTTTTCATGCACCTAGATTAAGGCGAGCTAGAAGATGACCGACTGACTAATACAATGGCTCCATTTCTCTTTCTATTTCTTAGTGAGGCGAATGTTTACGTTCGCGTATGTCATGAGAGTAAGTCACTTTTATGTTCGGCGGAGGGATACGCTGGATTTCTATAGCTTTCTTTGGCTTATCTGTTCAAAATTTCCTTTGTGGCTTCTCCGATGTATATTAAAGGAAGTAGAGTAATAAAATCGGAATAAAAAATAATATACGATAGATTTTTTTAATTATTAACTTCTGGTTAGCATCTTAAATAATAATGCAGCATATGTAGCCTATGAAAAAACAACGACTCATATTTTTGATATTATTATTGCTTTCCAGAATACTATCGGATGCTGCATTCACTCTTAGTATCTTGGGAAATGCCATTAATATGTTGAACATGCAATTTAAATTAATCTGAATTTTCTTTAAATAGCATTTAATTGTAAATGACATTTAAAAATAAATGGTGGTTATTAAGATCAGGTAGAAGCATCAAAAATGCCAATAAATAAAGCATTGTTTAATTTTTTATAAATACTTTTAAATTACACACTAAAATAATTTTTAAACTAACACATAAAATAATTACAAACAATAAATAATTAGGTACCCCGTGTGGTGGCTGGGATAACAATAGCCCCAATGTAGGCCCATGCATAAAATGGGTATTCAGGGAGGGTAATGGATGGCAATTCTGTAGCCATCAATAAAGTTTTACTGAGGCTCAGCTGTTGCTGTTACCCTCCTGCCATGATCAGAGCTTATAGCCCTATATTACCTTATCCATACATTTTCTTTACAGATAACGGGGAAAATGAAAGCATTTTTGCTTCACCCATCTAGCAAAAATAAAATAAATAAATAAATAAAATAAAATAAAAATAATTAGGTGTAATTATTAGATGGCTCTCTTTTTTTATTTTTGTTTCATAGAACACTGGATTAAATTTATTTTTTTGTACCAAGTATTCTTGGAGTTATTAAGAAATTAGAAGGATTTTTTAAAGGGATTATATTATATTAATAAATTTAAATACGAGTTTTGTGTCCTTCAGTACCAGCAATTAACCTCTTCCAGTTTTTGTACCGTATCGACAAGTCCCTAGTTAATTAGCTCAAAGTAAATATTTAAAAGCAGCTCAATAGCAGGCAGATTTCCTTGTTAAACAATTAATTTCACTCGAACTAAATCAATATAGTTCAATGTAGAGGTTTTTTTTTGTGTGTGTTTCTCCGACTTAATCTCGCTTCCAGCTGCGAAATATCCTCGGACAATAAAAGAAGTTTTTAAGGACGTCTAAAACTGAAGTACCATCAGAGAAAATGAGCAACTAGAAAGCGGTTGAACATATAAAATGCAGTTAATTAGAAAGAATACGGAAAAGACGATGAAAGAAATTGCAATCCACTTGGCTTTTTTTTTAAGAGTAAATATTGTAATTATAGTAGCAGTCTAGACTATTTGCTTCTCATTGTAAATAACGCATAAAAATGAGTTAAAATTGCGATTTTATTTCTGATAGAATTCTGTAATAATGGTTAACAATATATTAAACTGTAATTTAGAAAACAATTGAGGATAAACTTATGAAATCTGCATGTCGGTAACAATTGTTGAAATGTTAATTGTTGTTCTCTAATAGGCTTAGCAATGGCTTATAATAGGCTTAGTTAATAAAATACTATTTTTATACAAAATAAAAAAAAAAAACTATACAAAAATCTTCAATAATTCATCGCTTGCACTTTATTTTTCTTGTCAACTACAGGCTCCTATTTCTTAGTGGATCAAACGTCTTAATTTTTTTTTTTTTTTTTAGAGGGTACTAACGGATCAAGTTTGCTATTTTACTGTTCCCCTTTGACACTACAGAACAGCCTTTAATTATCTGATTTCAACTGTTCTTATTAAGGAGTCGTCTAGGGGGTGTAGACAGTTTCTTGGAAACTTTGGACATGATTATTTTCTTTGGCAATCTGTTTCAGATTGTCAAAGTCAATTTCTCCTTTCCTGTGTGACAACATACATCATTAGTTCACCGTATCGTCTTACCTTTCTTTTATCAAAGAAGATTTATTTGAGTGTTTTTTTTTTTTTTTAATGGTCGACTGCTGTACGACTTTCCTGTTGGCATACAATTGTAATGACGATTTAAAAAAATGAATTTAGGCCTACAAGAAGACCAGTGTTATGTTTCTCTGACCATTAACTTGGTTCGAAAGGTGAAAAAACGTATGATTTTCGAGTAGTTGAAGGGGGGAGGAGAAGACAGACTATTACGGGCTTAAAGATAAAGAAATAATTCGACCACTATTATTATTTCGTATGATGATACAAGGGCCGTGAGGCCCACTGGCTCGGGACCGGCATAGCTGACGAATCAGGCCTATGGCTGGGTCCGTTGTGTTCACGGGGTTGGTTTGCCTGGTCTAGGGGACGAAAAACCCGAGTTTCCAGGTGAAAAAAACCTCCTCTCTCCGTATGAGACCGGCTCACTCACTTTTAGGCGAAAGAGACCAAATCCAGTTCCTCACACTGACGGGAATCGAACCCAGGTCTTTCCGACCAAAGGGCTTAGTCTATAACGACTGAGCTATGGAGGGTCATTCGACCACTTAAATTTTGTAACTCTTAAAATGTCATTTACTTGCATACAATTTAATTACTATCGAAAAATTATATATATATATATATAATTAATAGCATGTGTGCAAATAAATAAATCTTCTAACACGTTTTTATTTCTCAAAGGGGGGAATAGCCTGAAGTGGCGTATCGCTCACATTTTTTGAAATCGATAAGGAGCCGGCCATCCTCCATAGTACAGTTGCGATGATTTCGCGATCCTAAATTCTAACTGGTATCATTATTATTAAAATGGTACGAGTAAAATATTATTATTATTATTATTATTATTGAGTTGCAGCGTTAAGAACCCCAATCTCTACAAAAAGATTTTCGGCAACTGCAAAATTAAAATTATAACCACTTTTCTTCTGGTGATCTAGAGAATACAAGACTCCGGTATGTACTGTACGCCCATAGATGCGAGACCCTTCGACACTTCTGCGAATGTCAGAAGAAGGAGAATCCATTCCGATAATAGGGTAATCAATCTGTATTGTGGGATGAGTGTTTATTATTACAGGTCGGAAAATTAACTTCTCTTTTATGATCATTGTAGTTTTTAAAGTGGTAACTATTTTGCTTGTATAACAGTTGGAAAATTTTACGTATAAAGCAAGTGATTGCGCGTGTTGGTGACCAATTCGTACATCCTTTATATCTTTTTTCCCTTCAGCATGAATGGACTATTGTTGGCACATTGCCATACCCGGTTCTATGAACTGTGGGTATACAATACGATGTAACATTGAATTTGTCTGTTTCAGCGATATTTTACTTATTTTTATTTTAAATAAGTAACATATCGCTGAAACACAAATGATTATAAGGCCTGTTGTATAATTTATGTGACTGCCACTTCTCTACGCGTGTCTTCTCCACTATTAATTATTATAAAAAGTCTCTTGTGCCGATGATTGTGGGGTCAGCTAATTCTTCATCATCTCTTGCCTTTTTTTTATATACATCAAAAATGAGTACCATTTAATTAACTCATAAATCAACGATCTAAATCAAAATAACGTACTTTTTTTTTTTTTGGCAACAGATTAGACCCTGCATTAAAAAAGTTTACTTTTTTTGGATGTTCTATATTTAGAACTAACAGGAAAAAGGCGTCAAGCCATTGAGATCATGGATAATGTCTATAAATTCAAGATTTACAGCCAAAACCGTAATTCGGCTGTCACACTGCGGCAACATCTACGGATTATTATACTGACACCTGGTTGTAGGTCGTACATTGATGACCTCTTTTCGGCGTGTGTGTAAGCCGATCTAACGAGAATGCCTCCCGATATCTGTCCAAATTGCCCACGGGATAAGAAAGACGAACGGCAATGTGAGGTAGAGGAGCATTTGGAGTAAGGAATGTCGCGGAGAGGTCAAAAACTAACTCGAGCGGCGAAAAAAAAAAAAAAAAAAAAGTTTCCAGGGCTACGTATGTACGGTTGCAAACCGGAGGTAATATGATCTACGGACTCTATTAATGTCGTTGCTATAGTGACGGAAGGCATTAAATATGACATGGCTGTTACGTGGTTGAGAAATAAGAAAACAAAGAAAGAAAGAAAAAAATGATGATAGACGAAAAGGTCGAACTGCGAAAGCAATTTGATCTTATTTCTTTGTCGGATGCAGTGACAGCTTGTTTAAGAAGATTTAACATCCAATTATAAACCATCAGACTTTTCGCAGAAGATAAAGTGTTTATTTATTTTTTTTTTTAACAGTACGATCGTAGCATAAGATGAGAACTGATCGAATTTATTTGGATTCTTACAGTCTTTAGGTCTTACACCTGAAATATAAACGCAACAGTCTTGCCAAACATTAAACACGAAGGTCAACAGATGACTGACAACCCAAAACATTGTGAAATATAATCACTGCATTATGAAATGAATTACTCACGAAAAAGGTAAAATTAATACTTTTATCTCACGATTATACTATTATTTCATAATAAATTATACTATGTCGGTTTCATAATTGTACAAGAATGCGAATATCTTTTAATTTGATTGAAACAAACTATAGGAAACTGATTTCAATTAGCGACTCAACTGAAAAATCTTAAATGCAAAAAAAGTCTCCAAAAATATTTAATTATTGTAATTTTTTAAATAACTGAATCTAAAGTATAAATTTGCGTGTTATAAATGGAAAAATCTACGATAAATGAAGTAAAAAAATTAAATAGTCTTGAATTCAACTTCCACACCAAAAAGTTTCGAATCCTTCATGGAATAAGTCTTGAAAATATAATTATTTATATGGAAGGAGTTTTACCCCTTGGAGGGTAATGAATGGCAATGCTATAGCCAATGAAGTTCTGACTGAGGCTCGGCTATTGCTGTTACCCTCCTGCCATGATCAGAGCTTTAATTGCACAATAACACCTTATCCACACACTGTCCTCTACAGATAACGGGGAAGATGAAAAGCATTCTTGCTTCGTCCCTTTAAGCCAGTCCTTATAAGGATTTATATATGGAATACGTCACTGTTTTCAAATAAACCATCTACGATTTTAGATCCTTCATGTTGAGTAAATTTCCTATTTCATGGAATAAATCTTGAAAAATTTCTTTATCCGAAAGATTTTTTTTTTTTTTTTTGCTACTTCATTGGATCGCGTGATATTTCTACTTCGGATCCATTGTCCTGAGTTCACGTGCAATATTACTGTAAGGAATTGCATGCTACCAATGTTTTTTTTTTTTTTTTTAATATACTTAAGTCTTTCTCATATTTTTACACGTAAAGAATTGTGAAATAGACAAAATTCTGAAATCGACATGATTCTTAAAAATAAACTAAATGGTTACTGTAACATTGTTGAGGGCACGTTATTGATTTTTATCATTATTATTGTTGCGAAAGACAAAAAAAAAATAATAATAAATCATTTAATTGTTGAAGCTTAAATGTGCATTATTGAAATAACATTATTCGTTTATTGTTGAAGTGAAATACCTTCATTAGCCGCGTGTAAAAACAATTGAAAACCTACAATAGATAATTAAATGCCAATTGATGTCAATAATGCATACTTAGCCAAGAAAAGAAAAAACCGATTTGGCTGTGGGTTTGGAGGAGGGGAGGGGAGAAGGATTTAGATTATAATCTTGTGTGACTTTTTTTTTTTTTCTTCTAAGAGTTGCACAGAATAGGATTAAGTTTCGGATATTAAAAGGACTTGTTCCAAACACAGGATAGACAACTCAGTCAGCCCCTAAGGGACCACAGTTGGGTTCAGTGAACGCTTTATTAGGCAAATATATTTTGTTCGCCACTAAAGGGGGGATTATTTATTAAACAGCGAGGTCAAAGATGAACTGTCTTGTTTGACTATTTCTATGGCAGATTACTTTCCTGATTTTTTAAAGAGATCGAATAGCAATAAAAACGTACCTTTACGGAACTAAAACGACATTTGTAATTTATTAACATGTTTATGTAAAATTTATTTCACTGACACCGCTAGCGCTACAAGTGGCATTTAGTTGTTAGCGTAACAATGGCACACCAGCGCTGATAATTAGTACTACGTATGTCAAATATTTAAAAAAAAAAGAGGAAAGACACACTGCATATTAAATTTATGGCTTGGCGCAACGTCATGGATAATTATTGTCATCGAAGTCAATTTATCTGATAGTTAACAGTGGATAGGAAATAATGTTTTTAATTAGCTGTGAATGCTGACAATTGCAAAACAGATTCATTCTACATTGTTCAAGATTTACTGCGAACTGAGATTTTTGAAGACGCAAAGTGTAATTTAAACAAAGAAAAAAAAATTTTTTTTTTTCTTTGCAAACTCTGCATATCGGTTTCTACTAAAGTGGTTTATTTTATTTTATTTTATTTTATTTTTAACCCTTTCATGTATAGGGAAGAAATCTTACAACCTCTCTAACAAGAACCTTTTTTTTGTTGTTATTGTGATGTTTCGTATTTAAATATGGCGACTGCCTCACCTGGTGTCGTGCTGTTAATGTTTCCTTAAAAATCTGAGTTCAACAGGTGATGCACGCGACTGGATACATCCTCTGTGTAATTACGAAGCGGATGCAGAAAATTGGGGTTCGTAACAAGATAAGGAAGATATCATTAAGAATCTGTGGGGATTTTTTTTAAATTGCTTGTAAGGTATTTATGTTTATCGGACTAGTACCGTAGGAAACTTATACTGGATTAAGTAACAACAGTTTATTAGAGATAGTGAGAAACTAACGCCAATGTTGATACCCTTTTAAAGAGCTGATACTCGGAGTCATATTCAAAATTATACTGCGTTTGCCCTGAAGAGGAAGAATATTCTAGCACATTAAGAATGCATTATTATAAACCATATGCGTAAATATTTTCTACTGCTAAGTGCAAGGACAATGAATTATTAAAAACAGTCACCGTTGAGTGTTTCTTCCCCCCCCCCCCCGAGAAGGAAGAAGAAGAAGCACTTATGTTGATAGGATGAAAGAATTAATAAATAAACACGAAAAAAGCTTTTTATTTTGTCATAAACATCAAAGAAAAAAAAGTGTTAAAAGGAATGTGTCGGTGATAGTATGAAAGAGAAACTGGTTGTTAGCGAAGTACTAAACGAATGTTTTACTTCTGTTTATTTGATTCTTTCTGACAAATATTAAAGCTATAAGAAAATGAACATTAAGAATTGTGAGGGGGTAGCGGAACAAATATTACGGTCTGTCTGGGAAAATTCCAGATTCGAACAATTTATGATATGAAGCATGGGCGTCTGCAGAGGGGAGGGCAAACGGAGGCGCGCACTTATCCCCCCGGGACCTACATGTGAAAAAAAAAATTAAATAAAAATTTACTGATGTAATTATGTCTCCAAGTTTCCTCCCCCCCCACCCCACTAGAAAATTTTCTGCGGAGGCCCATGATACGAAGGATGCACAATAGTGACATAATTCAAAAATGCTCCAACACCAAACGATATAAAACACAATGATCAACGGAAACATCTGTTTAACGCTTCCCAACTACAATTCCCACTATTTTTTTTTTTTTTTCCTGTCATTCTTTTGTTAATCACTGAAAAGAGTTTTCTATACAAATCGGGTTGCTAAAGATAAATTACAAAGTTAACTAAATCTTATCAATATCTTCAAACCCATTAACCGATTCTGACGTCAAATAAGGCATTTTAATGGAAAATCAATAAAGTTCAGTATTACGTATGTAATGGCTGAGTAAATTAAAATCTTCGGTTATGTTAATCCCTTAAGTCTACTTCGGAATTTTAAATGCATAACCGATGATGAGATGAAACGCTGAGGGACTTCCGTAATGTGAAGAATGGGTTGTGATGTCCCTTAAAATATTAACGAACTTGGAATGTTAGGTGGGGAAAACTACGTGGATCGATCTGCAATAGCCGAAAATTCAAGAAGAAGCGACTTCAGGAATTAAGTCTTGAATGAACCTAGAAAATTTCTGAATGGCTTGCACCTATCAATATGACAACTGCTTAATGAAAATACGGTGTACTAATAAGTGAAATTAATTATTGGAATAATTAGTTTAATTATTGGAATATTCGTCTCTGCGACAAAGACATCATCAGGAGTACAAATAAGATTTAAGGCCTTTTACTCATCATGGATGATAAGACAGTCTTTTACCCTCTATGATGATAATTGTTCCTTCTTAGGATTTTATCTTCTAACTGTTCCTGTTTCTGTTGTTACCTGGATGCATTTTACATTATATTTTTTGATGATATCTCTTTCATAGATACGAAATATTGGTATCACAGAATTGCTTACTTCCATTCCCCAGTCTATTATATTTTCATTGAATGGTAGAACTGGCTCTTCCAACAATTAAATCCGCATCCATCATTATTAAACAATTGATAACATAGCAGAAGGAAACATTATCTTCTGCTGCCATCATTATTCAATCATTAAACAATTGCTCTATTCTGCCATATGCAATAGACGAAAAATAACCATTCTTAATAATACATGACAATTGCAACAATAAGTTTTCATTTTTACAAATATTTTTGTAAATCTGCTGAGACCCATTCTAACAGTCAAAACATATTCGAGAATATCTGTTCACGGGAGATTGAAATGAGTTTCTCGGCGAGTAATAATAACCAACGCTTCTGCATCGATTTCAATTAATTAATGATTAAAATTTTATTCGTTAAGATGTTCAATTAGAACAGTTATTCCTGAATTCCAATTTAAAATGTAAAAGTGGATCATTTTCTTTCGGAAAGATATATTTGTTGACATCCAATCCAGCGCAGAAGTCTACTCAAGTATTCTATCTATTTATCTTGCTAAAATTCTCTCCGGCAATGGTTCTATTGTGTTCGTTAACATATCCTTTCGGACCATCCCGGAGAGTGCGATGTGCCTGCCAACTCGGCAATAATGAATCTTTCCAGTTATAGCTTTCCAGAAGGTCATCAATTCGCCAGGATAAAATTGGGCCGTTGACAGCAATGCCCCTTGTGGCAGCCCTTAGAACCTTCTTTCTCTCTTTCTCCACCAGCAATCGATCTTTATTCAAATCTCTAAGTCATCTTTAGAGAGTTCAATCCATTTGATATTATTCATACTCATTTCCTAAACCGTGTGTATGGAAATAAAGTTAACAGTTTACTAAGATGCAATCCATCTTATAATTCTTCCATCGCAACTTTCTTAAAAATCAATTTTCTTCAATGGTAATAAAGAATTATTGATGGGGGGATTGTAGCAATGAATTTCATTTCCAGTTCGCTTGGTTTTGGAAAGCAGACGCCAATTTTACAATACGTAATTCAGTTAAGAAAAATCACAATCATTGTTGGAAGCAGACGAATTTGGTTAACTACATTTCATTGTTGAATTTATCTTTGTTTGCACGGTTTCACTGGTAACAATTAAAGCAAATGTGACTTGCTTCTTGTCTACGTTCGAATGTTTGTTAACGTATTTAAGGAAACAAATCACATTAAGAACATCAATTTACTGGATAATGAAGAAGTATCTTAGAAACATGTCCGGGTTCTATTCAGACCAAAATGGATGCTTCATTATTTAAACTCAAAAAGGAAATCCGGATAATGCTCGAGTTAAAAATTTAACTAATGTTGTAATGGAAATTATTATAAGGACATGATAAACATGGTCCAAGCTTTCTTTATAAGCACAACGATCGGAAATTTAACTTGAAATTCAATTGATGCTATAGTTAGCAGTTGTCAGAACTTGAGTATTATTACATGGATTCATAATTAATATATCGTCTGTAATTAAAGGATTAACTACCATAGTTATTAGGATAATGATCCCTCCTGATATCTAATTTGAAGAATTATCAGTTTAACCTCTGTGTGTATATATATGTTAAAAGATACCAAAGCTATTTTAAACCTGGTTTTACTCCATTTCCCAAGTAAGCAAACAGACAAACAAGTCAAATTTGCGTCTGCACGTATTGGGAGTCTAGCTGACCCTCAAAGTAGTGCAAGTCAAGGCAAATCATGGTGAGCTATATATATATATATATATATATATATATAGGAAAAAATAAAAATAAATAAAAACAGACGTCTTAGAGGTTAACAATTATGATTCACAAGCGATGCTTCTTTACACTTGGAAAAATGATAAAACTAGGATATAATTTTTTGTTAAGCATAATTATTTTTGTAATCTAAAGAAAAATTTTTCTAAACCTCGATTATTCAAAAAGATATTAATAATAAGATATTACACCTTTTTATTATTTACATATAAGTTGTGTATAAATTTTGAATCAAGTTAAATGAATACCCCGTGTGGTGGCCGGGATAAGAATAGCCCCAATTATTGGTTTGGTATACTTCGGTAAGGAATACGACATAACGGAATTAAATCACGTAAAATAATAATAATATTTATGAGTAGAATTTTCCCCTGAGTATCACAGGCATCTTCAGTACATGTATGAAGCTAATTGAACAATAACTGACAATTCCAAAAAGGTACCAACTAAGTAGCTAATGTAAGATAACTAAAAAGGTCAAATTTATTTTTGTTGCCTTTCGACCATTCAGAAAAATCTCCACCTTTCTCACTTCTCCTAAGGACAAGCGTCCACATCTTAATTATCCAGGTGTTTACCAGATTCCTTGTTCTTGTGGATTATCTTATTTCAGACAAACAGGAAGATCTGCATTTATTCGACTAGAAGAACGCCAGTCTTACATTCAATACCTTGAATCTGAACAGTCTGGACTTGCATAACATGCCATCAACACTAGACAGAATTAATTGGAACAAGACAAGAGTCCTTCACAAAAGTCGGTTCCTCATGGAACAGCTTTATAAAGAAACATGTGAAACTTTACTTCACTCTCCTTTCTTTGTAAAGCCGTTCCACGAGGAACCAACTTTTGTGAAGGACTCTTGTCTTGTTCCAATTAATTCTATCTAGTGTTGATGGCATGTTATGCAAGTCCAGACTCTTCAGGTTCAAGGTATTGAATATAAGACTGTTGTTCTTCTAGTCGAATAAATGCAGATCTTCCTGTTTGTCCGAAATAAGATAATCCACAAGAACAAGGAATCTGGTAGACACCTGGATAACTGAGAGGTGGAAGCTAGTCCTTTGGAGAAGTGAGAAAGGTGGAGATTTTTCTGAATGGTCGAAAGGCAAAAAAATAAATTTATTGACCTTTTTAGTTATCTTACATTAGCTACTTAGTTAGCGCCTTTTGGAATTTCAGTTATTGTTCAATTAGCTTCATACATGTACTGAAGATGCCTGTGATACTCAGGGGAAAATTCTACTAATAAATATTATTTTACGTGAGTTAATTCCGTTATTATAATTTTAATTAATAGTCCCAATGTAGCCCATGCATGTCGTACGAGGCGCCTAAAATGAGTACCCAGGGAGGGTAATGGATGGCAATGTTGTAGTCAATGAAGTTTTAACTGGGGTGCGGCTGTTGCTGTTACCCTCCTACCGTGATCAGAGCTTATAGCCCTATATTGCCTTCCATACATTTTCTTTACAGATAACGGGGAATATAAAAAGCATTTTTGCTTCACCCATCTAGCCAAAAAACGACCATACTACCTTGAATTAGATTGTTAACCCGTGATAGCTTTTCTAATTTTAATGTGATCATGTGCTTGAATATCATTTTCTCGAAGAGAAAAATACGATCAAATAAAATATATTTTTTTGGTCATGTCTGACCAAAAGAATATAATTGCTTTTATAGACATGACTGAATGTTTTATCAGATTTATAAATTTATCCAAAAATGACGATGGATCACTGAGGTTTACTGACCACGAAGAGTACTAATGGTTACCATAGCAACCATGAGCTAAAATTACTTAAATGGTAAAAATAAAAAGAGCTGCACCTTATTCTCTGCTTAATTCATAATTTATCTCCATCCCAAATCTTTTTCATAAAGATCACAGAACTCTGTGACATGCACGAAACATATTTAGCGTCGATTTTTTACACTTCGTAATCAAAACTTAATATCTGTGTTTTGTTTTTCCAAGCAGAATAAGTTATAACAATCAGACGCAACCTTGTCAGATTTTTTCGTTAGCTGCTTTAGTTTTCCTACTTAGTTCAAATTATATTCTCGGTACGCCAACCCATTTTGATTTAATCTCTGCACGGGAAAGATTACCTTGCAAACAGAAGAGGACACACTGCAGCCTTTCTCGACCCTTCCATTACAGCAAATTGCAAACAAGCAAAAAGAATTTTAAGTTTAGAGTCACTTCATTCATTACATTGAATTCCTCATTTGTTATCTCAGACGGTAGTAATTACCAAGATTTCTTTTTCTTCATTTTTTTTTTTTTTTATATTTCCGTTGTTTTCTTCAGCAATGAACTGGAATTCCAACAGAAATTACAGACCTCGTTTCAAAATGCTTAAAGAATTTTAGTTAAGTTATTAAGTTAGTATCATGACAGAGATTAAAAAGATCATCTGAGATACTATTAACATTATTTTATTTATAAATCAGTAACGAATTATTATATATAGTTAAAAAATAGTTAAAAAATTACTTAAAACCGCAGAATAATTACGGTTTAAAATTGTATCAAAAGCCGGAGATATAAATTTGACACGGTCGTTAACACCCAGGTTGATTTCTCGATTTATTTATTATTTTGTTGTTGTTGAGAAATCGTGATAATATAAATATCCCTATTCGGACTAAACCCACCTTGTTCTAAGTTTCTATTCTACAATTTTTCTTAGTCTCTTCTCAAGTATGCCTACACAAACCTTACCTGGATCACTCAGTAGAAAGATTCCTCTGTAATTCTCACATTCAGTTTTATTTCCCTTTTTATAGGAGAATTCTACTCCAATCATCTGGAATTCAACCCCGACTAGACCTTCTGAATTATGCAATGCAGCCACAATAAAACTTTCATATCTCCATATTTGAGCATTTCTGGTCGAATTTCATCCACTAAAGCTGTCCTCACATCTCACGTTTCTGATGTTTTTTTTTTTTTTTTTTTTTTTTTTTTTTTTTTTTACTTCAAGTATGGATACGTATTCCGTTGAGTGTTTGTTTTCTACCACCACGCTGTCACTGCTTGTTTCATTTAGCAATCTTTCAAAGCAATTACTCCATGTATTAAGAATATCTTCAGTTTCATGTCACCTTTATCGTCTGTAGTTCCTTTTACGGGCATCCTTTCCATTTCACATTTTATTTTCTATAACTTCCATAACATTTTGCCACCTTCCTGATACTTATCTTCCATAATCTTAACCAAATTTTCCCCATTACTTTCATTTTTCTCTGTATTCTTGCAAAATACGTGCTAATTTACTTAATAGGAACTTGCGATATGTTTTCTTCTTTTCTATGAACCCCTTTAACTTCCTGTGTCCACAATGTTGCTTTGATATATTTCTATCCTTGGTGGCAACTTCACCCAGTATCGTTCGACAGGGTGTAGCACAGAGGCAGCCTACCTCACGGCGCGGCTTAATAAGGACGCTCGTTCAGCCATATTGCGGTAGAGGCCATCGCTACGTAGAAAGCGAGAAAAGTGTTTTCAAGCTTAAACTGATTAAAAATTATTTCCGAACAGTAATGATCGAAGAAAGATTGGGTGGTCTAACAACTATATCGATAGAGGCAGACGTAGCTTATAATTTAAATTTAGAACTTATAAACAGTTTCACTGTGCGATATCCCCGTAGAGCAAACATTTAATTCGTATTATTATGTAATCGTTTTGCATTAATGTTTCTCTTGTAATAAAAACAAAATAGCAATTGGAGATTTTCTTATAATCCATCAGGGACGATATTTAATTGTTTGCCTCGGGGCGCGATCTAATCTGGCGATGCCCCTGACTTCACCACAAGTCTGTCTGGCTGATTGAATATCAATGCTTGTTTGTTTTTCTACTTCGGAATCTGCCAATTGGACTGCAACGTTCGATTCTTGTTTTCAAACTCATTTTTTTTTATTTCTCCAATTTTCAAATATTTGAGTTAACATTTTTCCTATGAAAGCTGCTCGATTTTTTTTTTTTTTTTTTTTTTTTAATCCTTACAGTTTTCTTTTGGATATTGCTTTTCTGCTAAAATCAGCATGAAGATGCCTTCAATAATAACAAAGTCAAAGAGAATTCTTTATTCTGATATCTTCTCTCCATGGCGAATGACTAGTCCGTGTCCCGATCAGAAATTCAGGAGGAAATTACCATCATTATTAGCATTGCAGTTGGAAATCAAAACATTTCTGTTTAGATTTCCAAGAAAGACGAACTTCTTTTTCTTTTGCGCTAGCTTCCTTCTCAAATTCCTCCACTTCTTCCTTAATAGACCCTTCTGTACACCAGAGGTCCAAATAATTCTCATTGTACAATTCCTGATCTTTATGTTTGTCCACGTTGCTACTTGAAATTGCCATCTATTCAAGATTATCTTCGTATTTTGTGTTGCATACTATAGCTACCCCTTTTTTTATCGTGATCATTATTGACTTAATATAACGCCTTGTTATTTAGAATAATCTCATCTGTTTTTTGATTCTTTGTTCTGGTAAATAACATCTATTATATTGACTTGGTACTTCTCCAATTCTTCTGCTTGTGCCTATCTGGAATTTGAGTAGCTGACTTTCACTTTTGTAATGGTTATCAGTCATGTTTTTTTGGTACGCAAATGAAGATAAAATAGAATTTATTATTCTGAATTTCTTTGTGGGTATAGTAGAACAAAATCAACAACACTTGAACATCTTTTATGGAAGGATATCTTAATTTCAAGGGCTTTATTTAACAGTTAATTGAAGTGAAAAAAATGTAACATATATTAATTTGAAAAAAAAAAAAATCAAATGCCTCTTCGTCTCTATTGAAATACCTCATCGGAAATCCAACCAATGAAGGGGGGGGGGGAATAGTCAGGTTTTATTAACGTTTCAATAATACTGAAACAACCAGCAAATGGAAGGTGTACTGGAAGCAACAGAATAAAAGTGCTTTTGTCGAAAGATTGATAAAATACCTTTGCATGAACACGCGACTAAGACCTCTGGGGCGACGGACTTCAGGTACCATGTTGATGGTAATACAAAAGCACTCAATGGAATTAATTTATAGGAAATCTTGTGGCAAAATGCCAAATAGTCCATTCATATCTTTAGACTACCGTGCCGCCCAAGTAAATGATTTTTTTTTTTTAGGTACTTGCAAACAGCCATATAAATAATTACTTAATGTAGAAAAAGAAACAGTAAATATTAATTTCAAAATAAACCGAAGCTTACCAAGAATACAAAAATAAACCCACATATTCTTACTTCGTAAATAATTAATTTCAAAATGGAAAACTAATGTAGATTAAAAATATATTAGCAGGTGGCAGCACTAGTCCGACATTTTTTACTTCAGTTCTTAGCCAATTACTTGCAGGAAACTGTGAACGAATCATCTTATAAAGGCCTATCGTATCTACAATACGTATTAATTAAGATTTTAAAGTTAGTTACAAGATCATTTATCACACTGCGTCTTTTACCTAAGAAAGAGAGAGTTAAACAGAATAAAATTAGCCACTGAAATGGAAAGAAATTAGGCGTTCTTTTATCACGTTATCCAGTACAGCTTGCGCGTCCAGATCCCCAAGGTAACAGCAAACAGCGTAAGCTGCAAAAGGGGGGGGGGAGGAGGAGGGAAGAGTCCTCTTCGATGTGATTGCCATTCCGATTACAGATACCAAAGAGAAGATAAATGGCTACGGTACAGGAAGTAGTTACAGACAACGCCACAAATAAAAACTAACCACGCATGAAATACAGTCGGAATCGACTTTTATCTTAGGATAGGAATCGATAGCAAGGCGAGTGGTAAACTGCTGTTGATGGATTTAGTTTGTTTTATCGTTTTGGTGTACAGAACATTGTATGACAGTATCCCGAACTCAGCGCTTTTTTTTTTTTTGTTTAAACAAGTTGACCTTTTAAGAGGGTGAACATATTGGCGTTTTGTTTTTAAGGTTTCTATTAGCATTTTTAAAAGCTTTCATACTAAAAATCTTAGAAGAATGAAAAGGATGCAGTACTATTACAATTGCTAAAGGAGATAGATCGCCAAAATGATCTGCCAAGATATAAAAAGGGGAGGGGGGGGACGTACAGAAAAGAACACGCGATAAAATCATTCAAGTAGTTAACAGAAATTCAAATGTCTTAGGTCACTGAATTTCGTGACTTTGTTAGAAAGAGATATTTAGGCTGTGCGTGCCACACGAAATCTAACCATAATGACTCTATTGCGTCAAGTCAAGGAAGAGAGCCTTGTATTTTAGAATATTTCCCGCACACATTAGCAAGAATGTCATCATTTTGTATCACGTGATACACATACAGTGATAAGGATGTTCACTGTGAATTTTATTATAAGACTTTACAGCCAACACGCATCGCTGGTGAAGTAGAATCTGCAAGTTATCGATATAATAATAGTGAAGACCTGGACAACAACAAAACCGTGCCAAACATTGGCAGAGACCCAAGAAAAATCGAAAATTACAGTAAAAGAAAGCCTAGAAAATTATCGATTTTTTTTAAAGCTCAGAAAGAGGTGTGACGTCTTGTAAGAGATATTAATAATATATCTACCTGAGTTATTTTTTTTTAGAGTTCAAAAACCTTTAGAGGTTACATCTTCCTGAAGAGACGTGACACACTACTATTAAAAAAGGTAAACGCTAGTTTGGACCAGGATGATTTTTTTTTTTTTTAGTGAAATATTGAGACTGTGCTCCAATGATCTCAAGTGTCGGATAGTTAAAAGACCTTTATCTTGTTTGTGTGAGAGTTACACATTAGCACCGTGCGATACTTATCTTCATCAAGCCTCGCCTAATTCGAATCTAACGGTAACTATTACCCCTCCCCACACCTCGTACAGAACAATCGATCCACGGCTCCCATCTTAGGCGTCTCTGCCATTCAGGGCAATGCTCTTTGATCAGATAACACTTTTCCCTCGAGCTTATTTCGTTAAATTGGAAGGAATACGTACGTAATTGATTTTAAAATATTCTGGATAGAAAAGCAGATTTGAAAATTTTCAAGACGAATTCCTGGGTTGGGAAAAAATATATCTTATAGTTACAATAATAAATGGGATGTGTATCTGAAAACATAACTGTGCCTAGATCAGTCTTTATCGTTATCTACTGGCATGTTATTGAAATATCGAACTGTATATTCCCAATGCAACTGCTGATCCATCACAAACTTCTTTAAAAGAATAGAAAGAGAAATTACATGCATATCAAACGTTTTTGAAGTAAATAAAAATATACGTGTGTATAGATATTGACTAAGCCATTGATCTGGGCAGAAGACCGATTTTAACCATTGTTGCAAATATTGGAGTGGAGATGATGGAAGTTGGTAAATGGAAGCTTTTTTTTTATTTTTTCCCTTTCTGTTTTAAGTTGGCTCTAATCCAAGAAATAATCGGTATTCTCTTGAAAAAGAAAATATGCTATTGAAAATATACCGAAATGGTAAAACATACAAAGCTATTTAAATCGCTTCAATTTTATAATTGAGTTATATTATAACTAAGATGGCATGGGATTTGAAATTACGAAAATCATAATGAATACCAAAATTAAAATCATTTAAAGTATTCCTTTTAGAGACGTATATTATTTCCAAGTAAATTATCAATTAAATTTTACTTTAGATTTCATTTTATATGAATTTTACCGAACAACTGTATTCACTTGCGGTATTGAAAAATCTGGAAATGAGTCTGAAGCATACGGGAATTTCTGTTAGACTAATGAATAAATAACAAATAAGTTTTTATACATATTTATATAATAAAATAATACCTTTATATCTCCTTTATATCTCCTACCATCTCCTTAAAGCTAATGCCAATACAGTTGAATATGTTTTTTTTAATTATTAAATTAATCTTAACTTTATTAATCATTATAATAATTTCAATACAAAAACAAACTAGAATTGCATAGTTAAAAACCTGATCATTCCACAGATGTTTCACAGAACCTGTGAAAATTAAGTCATTCGCCACATAAATTTTAAATGGCACAGACTAACTTGTCATTTAAAAGACACAAAATGTTTTTTATGCCCCTTTCTGGTGAAAACACCATTCTGTACTATTTTATTTTAATATTAACTACAAGAAATAGAGAATTGAAACAATCAGCAGGCTGAATAGATCAAAGACGGAGAACGCATCACGGATTTCGAATTACCATACAATTCACATGCAAACAATCCCACTGAGCGAATGGAAGAGAATTTCAACATAGAGTTAAACATTCAGTTGTTCATTCAAGTGAGAGTTGTCTGTATTAACTAGAATATATTGCAAAGTGCCCAGATAAACTTGTTTCTCGTATTAAGCATGCACAAGTCTCTAATGGATAGCAGAGGTTGCTGCATCTGCTAGAGATGGCACGTAGGCCTTGCTAGATCTGCAGGCTGCGATAAAAGTTCTTCGCCATCAAAGCACTGCACGTTAATTTATTCAGCGGAGGAATGTTAGGCTGTGCTATGAAGTATTACTGCTGTCTAGACAGTAAATTCCTCTTTTTATTTCTTGTTCTTTCTCTCTTTTTAAATCTGCTAAAAGATGGAAAGTAGTAAAATGCATTAATCCCAAAAGAATAAAATAAACTTTTCCATTAGGTAATTTTTAAACGGACATTGTGAAATAAACAGTCGTCCATCAAAAGATGACTGGAGATTGTTGTAATATCTTGAACCATGCAGATAAGGAAAACGGAAAAGATTGAGTCATCGCAGGCCGATACCATCTTCTATTCTTCAACAAGGCTTGAAGAAGCACCTCACTATTATATCCAGTCGCAAAAGACATCGTGCTAACGGCATGTAACAGCTGTGAAAAGGAAGCTAGTAAGATGTAACCCAGATTAGCTGTAAGCAATATGCTTCATAGCTACTAAGGAACCACGTTGTGTAGATGGAGCTAAAATGTTCAGCTATTAACTGGATAACAGCTACATTAAGTTGACGTACTTGCTCCTATAAGTGCACCAGAACATCATGCGGTCTGCAAAGATGGCAGAATTTAACTGCTTCAGGGATAACTTACTCCCAGAAGGTAGTGGCTTGGAAGAGAACTTGGTTAGATATTAGTTTATTGACATCGCTATAGGATTAGGACAGAATAGAATTTCGTAGTGGTTAAAAATTGTCACAGATAACCTTAAAATACTGTATTACTATAGTGTGATATATGTAAATAATGTTATGTCCAATGTATGTATTATCTCTTGATCTTTATTCTATTACTAATTCTTTATAGATTTACTCTAATGCGCTTTTTCTCTCTTATCCTTTCTCATTTACTCTACTGCATACTATGATTATCCGCCTTCTGTATTTACTAGTCGAATACCAATGAATACTGGAAATTTATTTGTCAGACTGCGCCACCAATATATCATTTAATTGGCATAAGATCGAATAAAACTTCCAGTAGATGTCCCTCCCTCTCACGAGCGAAGTTTACTTTAACAGTCGTGGTTCGTAAGTAACTAAACTGCGTTTTTATTGCCTTTAATTATTTCCCGCTCACAAGTCTGATTTATTTAAGAGCAGCGCAGTTGTAAAATAAAAGATCAGGCAGCACACTTTTAACAAATAATTAAAACACATTTATTTACAAATTATACATGGATTAAACAATAGGGAGATTGCTTTCTCTATCCATTTATAAAATCTTTAGCATAAATTAGAACATTTTTACTTTAACTAATTAACTTCTTTAACTCACAGTCTTATTTACTCTCCACTTACAAATTAAACTTCTAATTGCAAAGAGGTTAGCTAACTCTCTGTTAAGTTATCTTTACAATTTTTATATCAACTTCCAATATGCCAATCGAATTTCTTAATGACACTTCTTACTGCTATTAACCAAATTCTTAAAAGTCTTTCTATAACACACTATAAGAGGAATTGTACAAAAGTATGGAATTTACAAAGGCTCTGTATCGCACATTCAGTCAAAAGTCTTGCACAAAAAGCTCTAAGGCAGTGTTTCTCAAAGTGTGGTACGCGTACCCCCGGGGGATACGCGAAAGGCCGTTAGGATGTACGTGGCAATTTTCGACTATGCATAATTAAAGGAGTCATTATATTTTTCAACAAACAGTGCAATTAGAGACAACTGGGATAAAACGGCACTAACTAATGAATCACATCCCCTCTCCAACAGAAACTGCTGTATAGACCAAGCAAAACCATATGTTGCATGGTTTTGCTTGACATCCCCCCACCCCCCGTCGTTAACGTGTTAAAACTAAGAAATATATAGTGAATGTGTTTCAGATATTATGGAATTCGGTTGAAGGGAATTAGCATTTCAAATGTTGAAATGTTAATTTGTTTTTGGTTCGCGCGATCTTTTGCTAATACCGCACCAATCATATGCAGTTCTTCGCTGCTCTACGTATCTCAAGTCTTGTAAATTACTGGTAATTTTTGCTTGAAATAATGGGAAAGAAGATGAAGCTATCTGGGTAGATGACTTTGACGATGCACACAAAGAAACTGTTCTCGATGCCAAAAGTAGTGATGGCGAGTAGGAGCTTCTTGGTAAGTCGCACCATTTTCAGTTTTTTTCTGAAAATTCCTGCACGTATCTCGCAACACGATTTTTTAGCTTTAATTTTGGGAAAAAAGTTAGAATTATATTCGAGTAAATACAGTATTTTTTTTAGCTTTCAAATTCTTATGTATGGATCATTGGTTAAAGATTGGATTTATAAAACCCCCAAAAGAGAGCAATATAGCAAATACAAGTAACTGTAAGCAACAAGAAAACGTTGATTTTGCATCTGGATCAAATGAAATTGATAAGTGTGTCGTCTGACATCACTAGAGAACCAAAATTTAAAAATAAATCATATTTTTTGTTTACTTGAACATATAAATTCAAATAAAATAGACATTTAATTTTAATTAACATTTTAAATTAATTTATTAATTTTAATTAATTAATGTTTGAATAATTTATTAATTTTCATTAATTTTTGATTAATTAAAGAATTTATTTTTTAATTAATTAGGGGTGCTTGGTAATAATGAAAATTTAAGAAGGGGTATGTGAATATCTGAAGTTTGAGAAACAAACACTGCTGTAAGACAATTCTTTCATCTCAGATCTTGAGCTTCCCCAGGAATATCTGGCTTCAGTAATTTCTCACGGGAAAATAGCGAGCTGTGGACTGCGGTACTCATTCAGCTCCGGCAAAAGGTTGTTCTCCCACAGCGTAAAGAAAAACTCCCGAGCGAAGCTGCCTTGGTTAATTTACATCGCCCTTTCTCCTCTGCTTTGGATTGCCAAAAATGCCTGGACGATTGCCGTCTCTAATAGCTCGAACTGCCACCTCCAAGAAACTGATCTTGCTGCCAACTCTGAACCGGGATCCCTCTCTCTGGCATCTGGAAGCCCTCTCTCTGGCGGCGACTGGAACCGGGAAGCCTCTTATGCTCCGCTCAGTCTCCTTTTATTTTACGATCTCGCGACCTTACATTAAGGGTAGTAAACCCCCGAAGAATTCGGCAAGACTCTTTCATCTTCTTTTTACTTTAACCCGCTCTTTGTTCTCCTCCATGCAATCTTTGATCGTATTTTGCTGGGCGCAGAAACTTGTCTATAAAACTAGCGGGCCACTTTGATACTTTGCTTCTCCTTTCGGACTGCGGAAACTTCTCTAAACCTAGCCGCACTCTTAGATACTATCTTTAAAGATGTTAGCGAAGTAAGCAACTCTTATATACAAAACTAGTAAACAACTTTTCCTGTGCTCTTACACATAACTATATACAAAGTTCCCCTGGAAAAGCATTACGTTTTGACGTTAAAACTTTTGTTTTTGACGTTAAAACTTTTGTTTTTGACGTTAAAACAGTAAATAAATACATTCACTTCCCACAGGGTTAACTACATTAATATTTTGCAAAATATACATAGAAACAAACAAGGTTATTTACAGTTCTCATGGGACTTGACCTATGTAAAAAATCGATGTAAAGCGTTTTGATGTTTTTAAGTTACATCGAGTTTTTACAACCCCTTCATGAAAAATTTTTAAGCCATGAAAATGGATAAAAAATTTTAAATACTGTGTTTCTGTGTCATATATTCTCTGGGTTGGACTATACTCAGGTTTGTCATCTAACTTTGAACAGGGAACGCCATCAGCCTGACCTGTGGGCTCTGTTGGATGCGACTGATGCTGTGATTCGTGATCTTCACTATCCCTCGGGCAATTTACCTCTTTAAGATACCCTGCTCTCTTTTTAATTCTCCCGTTGTCAGGGCGGTGACGTTCGCTATCATTTTTTTCTAATGTATTCACTTCTATCACATTCTTTATATTTTTATTTGTGGCCTCTAAAACTTCCGTCTCATTTGCTGCCATCGAGATGTGAAAGGTCGACTTTCACTCGAGATGTGAAAGGTCTACCCCCTTTTTACTTGTTCAATACCCCTAATAATTGGGGGATCAGGCAAAGAAATTTCCCTGATCAAAATTTCTATTTTCCTTTTCTCCCCCTTTTCTAACTACACACGAGCAGTCGCGCCTTGTGTTATTCTCACTAAATCTTTTGTCTGGGCAGTGAATTTTATTACTACTTCTCTCTATAATGTTTACTTCTCCTACCTTTTGATTACCCTACCTTAATTCCTTTTTCTTTACGCTCTGATCATTAACTAATTTTACACTTGAGATGAGGTAAGTCTTATATTGACTGTTACTTTCGGATGTTGAAGCTATTGAAGGATCGGTATGATTATTTCGAGACATTTCATTACCTCTTTCAGTCGGCCCGTATTTTCTTTTATTCTGCTTTCTCATTTCACGACTCTATTTCTAAATTTACGGTTCCTTTTTCTAGACCGTTTATTATCCATTAGGAATATTTAATTTCTAGAGAAGTCGCATGAGAACCTGTTTCTCTAGAAAGTTAGTTCCTAGGATAATCTGTGCTCTTGTGCGAGGTGTCCTTCCCAGGACACCTCGCACAAGAGCACAGATTATAGCACAGATTATCGCACACGAGCACAGATTATACTCTTGCCAAACACACAAATTAAATTCTGGCAAGTATATTTTTACCCTAACATTCTTGGTTACATAAAACACGCATTCCTTATATACTTGTTCAATATAACTATATTGAACAAGTAAAAAGGGTGGTGGCAAATGAGACGGAAATTTTAGAGGCCACAAATAAAAATATAAGGAATGTGATAGAAGTGAATACATTAGAAAAAAATGATAGTGAATGTCACCGCCCTGACAACGAGAGAATTAAAAAGAGAGCATGGCCCGATAATCCGATTGGTCTTTTTAGCTTAGTAATGCCTCTCCATATCTTGGATTTTATTCCCTGAAAAAAATCTTCAGTTATGATAGAGACGTGGGAACCAGTATCTACTAATATGTCACAATACGATCCTTGTACCTTCCCCTCTATGATCATTTTAGACTTCCATGGGTGTTCTCGATTCCTGTTCTCTCCTCTCCATGGTTTGTTTGCATAATTATGATGAAGGTGTCCAAAATTTGACTCATATCTCATTTCTGTTGGAGGGTCTTTTATTTTTAAAGCAGTTGCGAGCTAAGTGCCCAATCTTATTGCAACTCAATCCTATTTTATCTAAATGGAATAAAAGACAGGAGGTTCCCTCCTGTCTTTTATTCCATTTGTCCTCTCTGATCGAGGGTATAGTTGCTTCAGTACAGCTTCAAGATGGTCCATAATGGGCTGTTGTAGCCGTTCAACCTCTTGTCTAATTAAATTGCGTACTTCCTCCATATAATAGACTGTAACACTCAATCTGTTGTGGTCTATGTTATTTATTTCTGTGGCCTTATTTTTCTCTTTTCTTCCCTTCTGTTGGTCTTTACTTTTTTTTTTTTTTTAGGATTGCCTGGATTTTTCTCTTTTTTAACCTCTTTCTTTTGATCTGACACTTCAGTAATGTTGTGTATCTGGCTGGCACTGGATTCGGGATGAAGATCGCCTAGCCTTTTTTCTTTTATGGCCTGATAGCAGTTTTCTAAATTATTTATCTTCCTTTTATACGCAATTCTTTCCTCACTCCTAACCTGAATTGGTCGAAGACAGCCCAATCAAAGTGACTCTTTTCCTCACTAGACACGCTCAAGCTATTTGCTAAAGTGAGCAGTCTATTGTAATAATCATTTATGGATTCATTTTTCCCTTGTTTACATTTTTGCAGCCTCCACAGCTTCAGACCCACGCTTTTAACTTTGGAAAACTTAGATATTAGGGTATCCTTGAATTTATTGTATTCCAAAGTGTCTCTTAAGATGGGAGAGGAATACAAAAAATTCTTGGCCCTTCCAATCACTCTATTCCTAAGTATTATTAGAAGCTGAAAGTCCGACCAGTTTCCTTAGCTCTTCTACAGACTTGAAGAAAGACAACACATCATCGTGATCTTCTCCAGAGAATTGAGAGATTATGAGGTGAGGATTTACAGTTCTAAAAATTTCAACATCCCCCATCTTGTTAGTACTACTGGCTTCCGAGTTACCGCTGTTTCCATTCATGGTACTTAAAAAAAATGTCTTACACTGTATATATACACTATTTATTTGCCTATTCTTATTTTACAAAACTGTTCCAATCCACTATATGTCAATATTTTAATTACTGTGGATTTTATCCTGTCACTGCTGCGCCATTGTAATAACTTCAGTTGTCTGCGCTATACTATATGTGCACACTTAGAGGTGATAATAGCCATCATTACATTACATAATTCCTTTCCTTATAAGGACTGGCTTAAAGGGGCGAAGCAATAATGCTTTTCATCTTCCCCGTTATCTGTAGAGGACAGTGTAGGGATAAGGTGTTATTGAGCAATTAAAGCTCTGATCATGGCAGGAGGGTAACAGCAATAGCCGAGCCTCAGTTAGAGCTTCACTGGCTACAGCATTGCCATCCATTACCCTCCAAGGGTATTGGATTGAATGAATCAGTCACCGCATCTGACGGTCGATTGATTCATTCTACATTACATAATTATCATTACAGTGAAACTACATATAAAATTTATTATTCTTTTAAAAAGGTTTATTTATAAAGTTCTAAATTTTAAAATAAGTTCAAAAACATTCAAGTTTTTTTTAAGAATTTTAGATAAATAAATAAAATACAGTCAAGTTGTTAATAAATAATTTAATATGACTCATATCAAATCAATTATTAACTATTAATGGCACATTCCCATGTACCATGTTACATATAGTTTGGTGGAAAGAACTAAAAATAGTTCTGCAGTTTTGCTCTCGTGTGTTCTCGCGATAATACAACGTGGTGATCGTAATGCGTAAAACGCGATAAGTCTTTTCGCTGACATGGCTGATTTTTGTAAAATGCATGGCGGTACAATGTTCTGGTTGTGCTACAATGATTGTGATAAACGTCTCTTGGCCTTTGCTTAGAGACGGTATGGCGAATGCAACGAGAGACAGTTAACAGTGAGTGACAACTAAAATATCTGTTGTACGCTTTTGTTATATGATTAAATCAAATAGCAACGTAAATAAATAAAGTATGCCGTAGTTAAAATAATTTTTAATATCATCTTCGCTTCATTCCAGTATATTTGGATTGCGCATGTGCAATAATAAGACGAAAAATGAAGTGAAACCCACTAAAATGGCCTTTTTCGTTGCACGTGCAGGCATGTTCAATGAAATGAAGAATCGAATCTACAATTGCCGTCATTTTATTTATTTTAGTTCTTCATAAATACTTAGTAAATGAAACACTCAGATGCACGAGCAATCAATCTTGCTTAAATTACGATAATTTCCAGACACTTCTGCTGCCTCTTTAAAAAGTCTATCTTGCATAAATTTTAAGCATCGGTCTTAAAATTCGCCCAAAATAAAGTACTGAACTGCATAAAACCAAATTGCAATTTCAGCTGTTGATACTATGGAATTTACTCCAAAATTAATTTCCTATAAATACCATTACTTTTCAACCATTAGTGCTATTTTGTAGTGTTTAATAGTCAAGTTATATATTTTAATTTCTTCCTAAATAATGTAAATACACTCCACTGAAGCTAAAGATATTTTATTGCAGTAATATAAGTTTAATACTTCAATGATATATTTTTGCGAATTACCAAGTATATAAACTGTATGAATTCGATTTCATAGCCCGAAAAAAAAGAAAAAAAATCTATAAAAATTATTTTTAAAAAAATCAGTTTGAATGGGAGCCACATACGTCACAGGAATATGACACTTCACTTCATTGTTAGAAAAAGAATTACACAGCCAGCTAAACAGATAATGTTAAATCGACACAATTCTTAGTTTTGTCACTGAAAAGTCAACAATGAAAGAACAGGTGCACGTGACAGGTTTAACTGAGTTATGCGAGATGCATTTTATTCTTTATTTTCTGAATCCTTCACAGTAGCTCATACTCATTAAGTAATGAAAGATGTTTTTTTTTTTTTATTATTCTTTTAAACAAACGCGAGCTTAAGTACCTGAAAACAATTAGACGAAAGAGATAAGACTATTTAATTCCTACTTATCCATCGAATTCTGCTGTTGAGCTGCTTTGATAAAATATTTGAAGATAGTTGAATTGGAGGATTACAAAAGGTAGAACGAACTTGCGTAATCATGAAAGGAAACTAACACCATCTACCTAATGTTTGTGCACGCGGTAATTATTGCACAATAGCACACGAATTGAAGGATTAGTAATAAATGAATAGAAAGGTAGCTATAGCAACTTGTTTTAAAAAGATTCGCTTTTACTTCACCACAACAATAAACAAATCGAACAGGAATTTTATTTTTTTTATATGAAGGCCGTTTCCCTATAGTTTTAATTTTACTCGACGCATTTAATCTTTTACATTTATTTAACGGTTCAGTTTTACTCTTTGCATTTGTTCATCCTGCACTATCGAATTAGAATTACTCGGTCATTCTCCGCAAATGAATTGATTTCCATTCTATCCAAATGTGACTTGCTTTGCAAAAAAAGATTTGTTTCATGTAGCAGAGTAATGTTTGAATGTGACATGGCAAGTTTTGCCTTATATACAACAAATCAAGTCTTTCTCTTCTTCACTTCCTAACTGTCTTAAAAAAAAAAACTTAATCCTTTCAGAGAGAGACTGCAAACTCGAAAAAAAAAAATCATTAACATTTAAAACAAGTAAACACGTGACTGTAACACCGAGAAACAAATTTTCTAAATTCTGAGCGAATGCTATTTTTTTCCCCTTTCTTTTTCATTGAAGTCTTTTCGTTCCTATTTATTACTCCGACCATAAGATAATGTAATACGGTATCTTGGCCACCTGAAGTAATTGCTTTTTTCTCTTTAACTTTGGACTTAAAAATCTCTTGAAGGGAAAAAAAAATAAAAAAACATTGTCAATAATCCTTATGAAAGACTTTGAGTCATTGTTAATTACAACCAACGAACATTTATGAAACCTCCATGACAGCAGTGATGATTCCGGACATGAGAAGCAAGTATCATTAAGAATATTAAAAGAAAAAAACAAACAAAAAAGAAAAACTGCAGAGATATGTGGCTTAAAATGATGGCGCAATAATTGTATTCAGTCATTATTAATCATAGCTGGAAGTAATCTATGAAAACTCGGAGATAAAACATCAACTATATAAAAAAAAAGCGTTGCCATGGTAATGAGTAACCACAAAAGTACTTTACATTTATCGAACGAAAAACATACGATTAAACAATATCTAAAACAGTCCATTGTATCAGGACATCGAACTACTATAAAAGCAATGCATTATGGGTAAGGAACAACCTGTCAACGTAAAAATAAATGGTTAGGATGTTTGTAAAGTAATACGAATTGCACTTCAAACTAAGATTAAAAAAAATCCTTCATATTCCGGCATTCCTCACAAGATCACATTAAGACAAATCCGTTTAATTCGGATTAATACAATTAATTTGTAATGGTTTAATCCCTTTTTTTTTTTAAGGTCTGCCATAACTCAATCCCACAATCAGTACGTTCATTGTGTGAGGGTGGGGAATACTCTATTATGATCCTTTTACCTTATTTCCCAAAAGGTTGAAAGAAAAAAAAAAAAAACGTTCCATCTTCAGTCTCTCCTCCATTTCCACCTGTCTAGTCTAGTTGGTCGCAGTTGTGAGCCAAAGACATACATCTTGTAAAAGAGTTGTAAAAAGAAAAAGTTCCAGTAACAACTTGTGTGGCTTTGACAGATCATTTAAATAGAGTCACTTGAAGGAGACGGGAAAAAGTCCATTTTCACATCAGTCTTCCTTTTCCAGGAGCTAAATATATAGCAGGAAGGCCAGTCATTTGAATTCCCTGCGCTTCATGGAATCAAAGAATGGGATGAAGAAACAAAAAGATAGGTGAAGCGGGGAAATAGATTGCTGGGGAAAAAAAAATCGAAATGAACTCGATAAGGAGCGATGTCTCTTCTTGCACTTTGTGCAAATTTAGTGGAAGAATGTCTCTTCTCTGTATACATTTCTGGATCTTCTTTATGAGTAATCTAGAATGAAACAATTCCTATGAATAATAAAAAAAAAAAGTTTACATGCAAATTGCACACCGATATAATCTAAAATTCTTTCGAAGATCAAAATAAAACGCACGAGGAACTTCAAAAGTGCCAGACAAATCTATTTTTATAGAAAGCGTATGAAGAACGTACTCAGAACAGAACCAGTTTTCGATTGCATCGAAAGTTTTTAGATGTAGAACCAACCTACGATATGATTCTGTACCGCGTGCCCTTTCCATATGAATGACAGATGTTAAGATGCTGACAACCGCTGGAAGACTGAGGGCCAATGACCGCTTGCAGCAAATTCATGCATAAGTCATAGCAGTTGTTGGAGATTCCCTAAGGATTAGTTGGACACGAGTTGTGCTTGATCTAGCTGGATCATCGTATCTTACGTTAGGTGACCCATATTACGAAACATATCTATACGAAGTCAGTATTATTTATTAATCTAAAGATCCCAACTTCTCTATCAATAAAGCGGACACTGATATAGATATATTTCCTGTCTTTGTAATGCAGTAAGTGCATGAGGTGACAAGATTCAAATAGCATCAAAAAGGCTGAGTTGGGCGATCTCAGGAGTAGGCGTTTTAGTTTCACTGACAAAACTATAATTTTTATTCCTTCAAAACAGATTGAATGAAATGCATCGAAACAGAGCACTATCAGTCATTGAATTTATTTATATAGAAAGCCTCTATTTGATTCGACATAATCGTATTTTTTTTTTTTTTTTTATGTTGGGGAAAGCACCGTCACTCTCATCTGAGAGGGACTAAAGAAGAAAAGCAAATACAAGTTTTTGTGGATTTACGTTTTTAACAGTCGTGCAATATATCTAAAGAAAGAAATGCGTCCAAAAAGATGCTCAACTTAAACTCTCTGTCTCTCCATTTCCTCTTGTGTAACATGAACCGTTCAATGGATCCTTTCTTTTTCCAAGTGCCTATCGATCTCAATCCTAAAAGAAAGTATACACCCGTCATCCATTATCCCACGCACGACATCTTTTAGTGTACTAAAATATTCAACAATGTCTAAAGGACCAACCTAAAGATAACCTAGTTTGTTTTCCCTACCACCGTTGAACCACCAAAGGCCACACGATTAACAAAATTGTTCAAGGCATAAATCTGGGCTTGTGGATGCGTTCGGTAATGTTTTAATACGTTACGATAAATAAAAACCGCATCTAACGACCACGGATGTTATTGATCTCCTTACTTCCATATTTTGGTTATCCCCAAAGGAGTCGTTCTTCCGATAGGAACTGTAAGAGTTTTAGCTGCAATATATACATTACAAGAAAATGTTTCCTGAGGGACCTTACGGAGCAAAAATGTACGTTAGACACTTGAAGAGTAAAATAGTGTTTATATTTCTCACTCTTGTGCAAGCCGAGAACCAAGCAAGTTTAAAATTGACTGTTCTTATGGTAGTAAACCTAAAGTGGTAAAGGAAAAAACATTTTAAAATATGCATCTTGTTTATCGGACGACTAGGAGTCATTTATTTGTACCAAATTGAGGCGTGAAATCCCAAAAGGGACACCAAAACTTGATATTCTATGACGTAGTAAATTTAAGTATAACTGATTTAGTCTAAAGACTAGTTAAATAAACTTGTGTAAAAGGTCTTGCAATTCTTGTTAAAAATATATTTAACTATAAAAGCAAACTAAGATAATATAATGAAGGATATTATAGGTCCATCCATATTTTATAGAAAATATACAAAGAAACTTACAGGTTCGACATTTATGAGCGTTTATGAGAATATAACATTCGACATTGGAGTTGACATAGTTTGCCAATGGAATAATGTTTTCTCTATAAAATGTTTTGTAGAACCGAAAGGTTCATTTTTTGGCATAATTAAACAGTAAAATATTATGGATCCATCCATATTTTATATAAAAAAATTAAAAATTTCGAAAGTTATGAGAATATAACCATCGGTAAACTATGACAACGCGGTTGGTTACATTTTAATAAGCTCTCTCATAACGTTCGAAATTTTTATTATATATATAATATGAAAATCCATAATATTTTCCATTTTACTGTTTAATTATGCCAAAATGAAGCTTTTTCGATTCTAGGAAACAATTTTTTTAAAAATTTCGTTAATTTTCAAAAATGGATGAAACAGAACCATCCTATTGAATTCAATTTACTGTAATCGATTTTTGGTTTACTAAAACGCGTTTCAACTATTATTTGAACTGAAAATTCCATCATTTTTCTATGCACCTTCCCACATACAGACGCAAAATTAGTAATGACATCTTTCGCATTGCAACAGAACAGACCTAAGCGAAATCTTTAACTAAATACCGTGAAGAAATTATATCACTTAAATAACATTCCGCTTACAACAGCAGTAGTTAAATGATGAAGGTGCGTATTACATCACTAGGAAATATTTACTTGAGATTCGGTGGTTGATTCAGATATGCAATGAAAAGGGCATGCAATAGAATGACCTATTGATTCATACTGCCTGGATAAAACATGTTATTATGTTTTGTTTGGTTGTTTAATAAAACAGACAGCTGTATTTAAATATTAAATAAAAAATGATTGTTGGATTAGGATGTTTACTTCCGGGTACTCCAATTTTTTTTCACATTTAATGTTTCCGAGGAAATAGACTTATCTTTTTCAGTTTCAACTCGCAAATGAACTGAATGATATTAAAATATAAATTATCGGAAAATGTTATAGTAATTTATCAAAGCACAAACCAATGAGCACCGATGTATTCTATGCATGGCAAAAATCATAGAAAAGTGAAAAAAAAAAAATCAGTAATATGTAAATATTTCTAAATTCGTAATTGAAATATTTTCATTTTAACGAATATTACATTGAAATCGACTTTTTTTTTTCCTAATAAAAAATTTCTTCTATCGGACTCACCGGGTTCCCCCTGGCTGGAGGAAGTGGAGGTGATGAGGACGGTGGATTCGCCGATTTCTTACGGAGCGGCGACATCAGAACTTGGTAAAGAAGCGAACGCCTTCTCCTTGCTCGACGCGCTGGCGTGGTTGATTCGGTGGACGACGACGAAGAGCTAGTACTGGCGGCAGAAGATGATCGCGGATTTTTCGGTTTAGGCGGCACAGGGGGAGGTCGCTGATCACGAAAGTGAACAATGGCTTGAAACATGGCCGTTTGAGAAAGAGTGAAAGTCGGGGTGTGATTTAGTCTTAATTACTTTCTATGCGTCTCACACGACACCGAGCGCTCTGGGAGTTTTTATATCTTCCATCAAGACGTGGGTTGACGCAGAGGTGTTGGATACATTGGCCATGGTAATCCCTTAACAATAAAGCACCACCAGAAAACCATTCGCCGAAATCTGCAAGCTATTTAGGAAATAAGTGAGATTGAGCTAATGTTGTTTCGGCTGGACCGTCGATCGCCATTTCCCCCACTCATGTATCCACACGGGGATCAAAACCAAGAATTAATTACCAACAAGGAACCACACGAAATCAAGGTTTATAAAACACCACAGACTATACCTCATCTTAATCGGAGCACTGACATACCGATAAAGGCTTATCAACATCCACAACTTCCCCGTTATGTCTGCCTTCCTGCCAACCAGGCTACAAGCGTGATGTTTTAAGCGAACAGAAACACCTGCAAGACCAGAAATGGTGATTGATAGATGGCCACATTCATGCTTTTGGATGGGATAAACTTCGACAAGTAATCTTCGCCCTGATAAAGCCTCTACATGCTATTCTTCTGAGCGGGCACGGGTGGACGACATTTCCGTCCAGCTATAGCCTCACTGTGCAGCGGTGGCAACCAGTGACGGGGTAACGTTGTCGAGGTGAGTCTAGTGGTGCAGCCGAGAATCTATCTGAGCAGGACCGGTAGCTGTTGTCATGGCAACGACGAGAGCTCTTCGGCTGTCAATGTTTGTAAGCATGTGGAGAGAGAGAGAGAGAGAGAGAGATGCAACTGTGTAATAAAGGTACATAGCGAAGCTTCATCATATCTTCCTTTTGGGGCTGATAAAGAGCGCTTTGTAATCCTCCTTTATTCAGCGAATTTGCTGAAAACCGTATTAGTCTAAATATATTTGTCCTTACTACATTCAAGGTTATTAATGAATTTGTGAAACGAAATATAAAATACTGAATGCCGATCAAAAGATTAGTGCATGATGGTTACTTTTAAACTAATACGTCATTCGATTGTATAAACCACATTACCAAATACGAAATGTCCTATACAAAACCAAATTTAATATATAAACGATATTTTTATAACCCTTTTAAGAATACATATTACTAGATGTATATTACCTTATTTGTGCATCGTAGACCTAAAGCAGTTAAGGTAATTAAGTCATGTGTATTACATCTGTTTTTCTGCTATAAAGTAATCATAATAAATAAACGTCATCTCCACATCTTCCAATGGAAGAACCATCTTAATTGGGATTTGAACCCAGGTGTTTCAAGATACTCTCATAGTAATCCTTTAACATTAAGCTGATTATATTGCTCGATTTATCAAGAGAATTCTATTGTATTGTACAGCTTTATTTCCCTGATCAGCAATAACATCTATCATTTCAAGTAAACGTATGTGGATTTTAAGCAATCCAGGTAAGAGATATACATCCGGTATACTTTTCAGCTTTAATGAAATGTAAAATGGATAAATAATTCTCTTTTCGAAACCAAATGTTGAACATTTTCAAGCTATTTAACGCCTCCAATAAACAGGCCAAATTCCAATACTCTGAAAACATTCACAGATACCCATAACCTGCTGGGTAGCTTTCCTAAAATCGTTTCATAGGATTTTATATTAAGAATACAAATCTTCCTATTGGTGTCTTTAAATATCTACAAAAATCTTAAGTTTTTTTAAAAATTTTAAGAAATTAAATAAAATATATTCAACTAAATTATATTATCACGATTTTTTTTATTTAAGAATGTCTTTTATTTCCGTTACGTTGAAGCTACCATCAATATATTATTGGCGTTATTTCCGCATAGGTTCTTCAAAACAACAATTTGTATATTCCTTTATTTAACATAGACAATAACCCTTTATTGAATAATCCTATTTTAGGAGAAAAACAATAGAGATGCCGCTGGGCAGATCACACTGCATTTTCGAACGAAAAAGACACTTGAACGAACAATGATGTGAAGGAACTATTTTATCCCAATTTAGCACGAACTGCTGAGCAGCGAGATGTAATACAATTTGACATTACCCATTAGGTCAGCATTTCTTTACAGCGAATGCCATTATGGTACCATCCGACATTGCGAATTAAATGCTGATATTGGAATGAAATATACTTTCGGGAAAAAGGTTTAAATTTGGAATCAATTTTCAAACATTGCTCAGGAAAATGGTTTGTTAAGCTCAGTATGATAACATATGCCGAAAAAATGCGGTAAAAAGAGATCTTATGTATCATCATTATTATGAAAAATTACGAGCGATCTTTGCAAATAATAAAACACTACGCATTTATAACGGCAGAAGCATAAATTAAATATTTATGAGGTAAATGATTTTTACCCTTCGGTGTGACCTTGCCTTATTGGATGCTGGTTCTCCAGAGCAGGATTCCTGTTTTCTCGATTACTCACTACATTTATGTACTATAAGTTCTCAATCTTCCATTGTTCCATCTTCCATTGGCATAGTTCTCACGAAAAACATATACAATATTGCGTATGGACTAGAGTTTCGGCGGGCACTCTATAGGCGTCCAATTTTTGTCACGTCCAGTCGCTCTCATTAACACGTTAAAACGGACCTGCATGTTTATTAGAGTAATTAGGACTTGAAAAGCAAAACATCTGAAATGGTGTAAATCACCTTATCTGTAAGCTACCCACGACTCGCCTATTTCGTTCTTGACAATGTAGCTTACGGTAGCATTACATCTTTTTATAAACCAAACTGTTTTATTACGTAAAAGGATATGATTTTAATATAATTTCATCAGATGACGAGTATTATGATCATGGAAAGCAACGATTAGGCATTCTATGCAACTGTAAAGACAACAATATCTCATACAATATTCAATTTGCACGAGAACCTGCGATCCGAGTCCTGAAGCATTGTTATCTTTGCGAAGAAACTAAACAGGACGAGAATATTATTTAGTTTTATTCCGAAAATAAGTTGAAATAATATGAGATTATTATTTTCTCCTTTATGATATAAAAAAAAAGCATTCAGATCGGAATTTAGTTTATGTAAAAAAATAATAATAAAACAATGAATTTATTCAGCTACTGAATGATGATTTCAATAATGCAGAATTTATAGCCTAAACTGATGTGATGGAATGGACGCAGTCTCTCTAGGACACTGCGACTCATATTGTGTAATCAATAGTGTGGTATAGAAACAAAGCTTTAAATCGATTGTTGGAGTTGAGGGATTAAGTATTTTATGACTGTAGATCCGTGTGTGTTCACGGGCCGGTTTGCCTGTTCTGAGGGACGAAAAACCCCTCTACTTCCGTATGAGACCGGCTAACTCACCTTTAGTCGAAAGAGACCAGACCAGTTGCTCACTTTATGGACAGGAATCGAACCCAGGTCTTTCCTACTAAAGGGCTTCGTCAATACTAACTTATGGAGGCTCCTATTAAATCATTGAAATCGGTCTAATGATTCGTTTACGTAATCGAATAAAAAAAATTACACTTGGAGGGGGGGGTGATAAACTTATAAAATGTGGTTTCATTAATTAGATTTAACACTTCAAATTTGTCAGATTGTGTCTTATATTGTGTGGTAGGTTAACAATGTTCAAATCAGTCTTAAACCCTCATATTTCTTAAAACTCACTTGGTTGGCTTAAAAAGTTACTGCTATATAAATTTTAATATCTCAAAAAAGCATTAAAGCTATATAGTTACGATAAGTGCAATTATACACCATATTTTTTCTCATTTCTTTAATATATATATTCAATTTCCTCAACTTAAATACCCAATGGAGATACCGATGCGTCAAAATGACGTCACTGAACGTCACCTAATACGTAAACTAATGGCAGTTTAAACATATGACAATAGCTTTGTGACGTCATGACTGTAGACGTACATCAGTGTCATTTTGCACAAAACTGCAGTTCCTTGAATTTACAGTCGGTGCAAATCAACAATCGATAATTATTGACAAGAGAATTATTACGTTGCTTCTTCAACTGACTAAATATAATCACTTAAATTTAATTTTTTGAATTCAAGAACTTCTGTGAATTCTTCAACCCAAATAATGTTCGAAAATTTCCCTTTCAATAATAAAAATTCTTGATACGAATATGTTCTAACGGTAATTAATTTGTTGTTAATTAGATAGAATTTTCTATTCATCGGTGCAGTTAATTGGAGGAAACATTTTTCGTTTTTACTTCAGGAAAAAAAAGAATTCGGAAATGTCAGTGAAATAACACGATTGAGTACTTTCTAACTAGATTTCCTTGAAGTTGAATTTCGAATAAATAACTCGGCCTTTAATCGGAGTCTCGGTGGATAACTTTTCGAATTAAAATACAGGTGGATGATTGAAGAGCAGGAAGCGTGAATGATCTTCAAATTATCAGAATGAAATCAGGCGAGAGAACAAGGAAATAATATTTTGTTTGGTTACTGCTATCGGATTTTCCCTTTCTAAATATATAAAATGTTCCTTTTGACATCCGAAGATCGTGTAACTATCTAGTTTTTTTTTTTTTTTTTTTTTTTTTAACGTGAAATGCCAAGCAGAAAGTTAAAAAACATTAGCTAAAAAGTAAAAAAAATATTACAATTAATGTAATTATACATTATTTAATTACATATTAAAAAATTTTTAAAAATCAAAATTTCATAATTTTTATTATTACAATAATAAATACTGCAACACCTATTTTAACAATATATAAATGATTTTAAAAGAGATAAATAGTCTGATAATATAAATATTCCCCGTGTGGTGGCCGAGATAAAAACAGATCCACCGTAGCCCATGCATGTCGTACGAGGTGACTAAAATGGATATACCCAAGGAGGGTAATGGATGGCAATCCTGTAGCCAATGAAGTTTTAACTGAAGCTCGGCTACTGCTGTTACCCTCCTGCCATGATCAAAGCTTATAGCTTTATATTACCCTGCCCATTTTCTTTACAGATAACGGGGAATATGAAAAGCATTCTTGCTTCACCCATCTAGCAACAAAAAAAGCATATACTTGTAGTACTTGGTTTATAACTGGTGTACAATCAATGAAAGCTCATTTATTTAACTAATAAATTTCAATTTAATAAGAAAATGTTTAATTTTATATATTTAACGTCTTTCTCAACAGAAAGCTTCGTTTAAGTAAAAAAAAAAATCGTTACAAATTTTTAGATTTAATTACAAGAAATCTAAAAAAATAGTCTGATAATTTAATTAGCATATACAGTATTTGTAGTTCGTTTATAAGTGGCGTACAAACAATAAAAAGTTGTTGATCTATTTAACTCCTGAATTTCAATTTAATAATAATTTTAAATATTTAATTATAAATAACTTATTTTAGCTGTTTATATCTTATAATTTTGTAATTTTTAATGATAATTGTTCCCACACCTGTTACAACAATATACAAGTTATTTATATCTGAATGATATACGTACATAATTTCATTCGAGTGGCTTGTTAGTGTTGTGATTACGATAATACGATTTCAGCTTTGATTCCAGGTAGCTGTCGCGGATTAAGAGTTAAGATTAGGATTAGCTGAGTCGTATAAAGCCTAGTGAATGTAATATCGTTTAGTTTGACGAATAACGTCTTTTGAGTTTTGGTTTAGATTCGGTAAGTAATTTTGTTCAGAAAACTTTTAAGTGCAAAATTTTGCTACCTATGCTGGTAGATCAATTTGATCGACGGGATATTTATATTGGGCTCTAGGACCCATTTCTCAAACTTTATTCTAACAGAGTTATTACCTCCTATCAGGCATGTCAAAACCTCTCAATGAAAGCATATTCGAAGAAGTATGCAGAGAATTTCTAAGATTAGGAAAACTATTGAGCGACAACTGGCCAGGGAAAATAAAGCTGTTAGATACAATCCCCCTTACAGCAGTCACAGATGATAGGATGGATGATTTAAATGATGGAAGTATGTTGACTGAACCAGAATTAAGACACTCCAAATATAGAGGATGCTGCATCCCTAGATAATACTCCGCAGTTTTGGGAAACCGACACATAATTCCAAACGGTCAAAAAGAAAAGGAAAATCTCCTCTACTGCAGATACACCTAAAACAGCGGAGATAGAACCAGATAATGAACTTAAAGAAAGGGTATCCTCAGTCGTCCTAAGGGCCAAGGAGCACTGGACGTCCATTGTATCCGCACTGAAATCTTCAGTATCACCTTCATGAAAGCCACAAACATAGAAGGGATACGCATACAACCTAAAACGTCATCAGACTACAGAAAAATAACCAAACTTCTAGACAACAACAACCTGACATACCACACTTTTGCACTCAACGGTGAGAAAAATTTAAAAGTAGTGTTAAGGGGAGTAACTGAAACATTACAAATAGAAGACCTCACTGCAGACCTCCAATTTAAAGGATTTAGCCCAATTAAAGTCAGTCGAATGCGGAGAGCTGATAAAACACCCTATCCTCTAATTCTGGTGGAAATAAGTAAAGACCAAAAACATATATACAATATCCAAACCATCTGTGATCTAGTCATAAAAGTTGAGTCATCGAAACATAAATCAACTACAACCCAGTGTCATAGATGCCAGAAGATTGGGCACGCACAACGATGCTACAAGGCTGAATTTCGTTGCGTGAAATCTGGTGGCAAACATGCATCAAATGAATGCCATAAACCACGCACACTTTGCAAAGTGTGCAAACTGCAGCGGACCACACCCTGCAAACTATAGGAGCTGTATAGCATTTCCCCCAAACCAAAAGATAAAACTCAAAACCAATAAACCTCTTCAAGAACGCAAGTCCTCCCATCGAACCATAGTCTCCACAACGAATGGAAGATCGTATGCTGAAGTTACAAGATCAACCTTTCAAAAAGATCCAAATCAGTCACAACAAACCTATCCTACTGAACATAACAACCCACTTAGGTGAAATGCTTGCTGAACTCCGACAAACCAACCCAACTCAAGAAGCCAAGGATATCATCTTAAGGCACACACAATCACTCCTTATGGAAATTCTTAATGGATAACTCTAAAAAAAAAACCGAAATCGTTACAAATTGTTTCGTGGAACGCAAACGGTTTATCTATCAAATTACAGGAGCTGCAGCAGAAACCCAACCAGACATCACCCTCATAAATGAATCACATCTTTTTCCAAGTGACAAAATCAGAATCAACGGTTATAGCACTTACCGTACAGACAGATGCTTTGCTAGAGGTGGAGGCACTGCGATCTTTGTGAAAAGAAACATAAAACATAATTCAATAGCAGAACCCCAAACAGAACACATGGAAACTACAGGAATAGAAATACATATGGAAAACATAAGCAGCATTACGATATATGCAGCCTACAACCCCCCCCCCCCAAATAAAAAAACTCCTTGAATCTGACTTAGATGTGATACTAAATACAGGCAGAGCAATGATTATAGCCGGAGATTTTAATGCCAAACGTTCAGTCTGGAAAAGCAAAAACTCAAATATTAACGAAAGAATACTCAACTCTTACACCACTTAAAGAAATATAACAGTAATAGGACCCACTGAACCAACACATTACGGAGTAACCGGACGGAATAAAAACATAGCGCACAGCTATCAGATACAAGCAATCAACGACTTAAGTTCTGATCATAACCCATCATATTACAACTAGGCACCATACTAGATTTAACGGAAAACACCACCACATTTATAAATTGGAAACAACTTTCCTCAGCCTTCCAGGAAAACCTTGGTCTAATAACGTATGTAACATCTGCCGAGGATGTAGAAAAAGCAGTGAAAACTCTTGAAAAACAACTACTGACAGGTAACAAATATAACCAAATGTGCACCATCAAATAAACTCACAGAGGATATAAAACTTCTTAATCTGTTTTTTCTCCCAAGAGAAAAAACAGATTAAGAATAGAATATCAGAGAACAATGGACCCAGCGGATAAACAAGCAGTCAATAGAGCAACAAACCAGGTTCGATATGCCCTAAAGGACCACCGTAACCAACTCTGGAATAACAAAATTCACCAACTAAACACAGAGGATCAATCAATATGGAACATGATGAAATCACTCCGTTCAAAGCGTTTTACATTTCCTCCAATCCAAGGTGAATCTAATGTTGTCTACAACGACGAGGAAAAAACTGAAGCATTTGCTGACAGTTTAGAAAAACAATATGCAGTCCCAATTATATCAATACATATAAATTTCATAAGTAAAATTCACACCCAAGTGCGGAAAATAACTCAAAATGCCTCACTCCAATCCAATAACAAATCTGTGTCACCAACAGAAATATATGAGATTTTAAGAAAACTAAATAACAAAAAGGCTCCGGGTCCAGATGGAATAACAAACAAGGTGCTCAAGTTACTTCCCCGCAAAGGGGTTATGCATCTGGTAGCCATCATTAATGCCATCCTTCGGCTAAATTATTTCCCAGAGCGATGTTTGCCGATGTTTTCCTAATTCCCAAACCTGGAAAAAATACACAGTTTCCTGAAAATTACAGACCAATCAGCCTTCTTTCATGCATAGGTAAGATAGCCGAACGTGCTATTCTCACACGGGTTCAAGAGGCAACAGATATCAACCATATAATTCAAGATGAACAATTCGGCTTTATGAAATATCACTCCACAACGCTACAAATTTACAGAGTTATCGAACATATAACCCAAGGGTATGAATGGCACTAACACTGGCGCAGTTTTCTTGGACATCACTCAGGCATTGTAGAGTGTGGCATCACGGACTAATTTTTAATCTACACGAAGTTGGTATTCCATTACCACTAGTTCCACTTATCAAATCATATCTAAATAATAGAAAATTTAAAATAAAACTCAACGGTATCAGATCCACAGAGAGGAGAATCACGGCCGGAGTCCCACAAGGCTCTCTGCTATCTCCCCTACTCTTCTCCATATATATGGCGGATCTCCTCAAGTTGTCCCCATCCATCACCGCTCTTTATGCCGACGACACAATTATCATAGCCAGATCCCTTTGTCCACACCTGGCCACAACCAAGCTGCAGAGAGCAGTCAATGAATTGGAGGATTGGTACACCAAGTGGCGTATCGCAATTAATCCAAACAAAAGCTCTGCAGTACTTTTCACCAGACATAAAGCAGAACCGAATACAAGCATACAAATGTTTGGTAAAATCATCCCTTGGCGCAATTCTACCAAATATCTGGGAATTCATCTTGATAGACGTGTAAACTTCAAGTCATATATGGATAGTGTCGCCACTAAGGCAAGTCAGACCATAGCACAGTTATATCCACTTTTGAATAGGAACAGTTTCCTAAGCATAAGCAACAAAATCCTCCATTTCAAATGGGTAATCAGACCGCAACTAACTTACGCCTCTCCAACCTGGGGTCACACGACTAAAAGCAACATCAACAGACTTCAGATAATACAGAATAAATGCTTAATGTCATTTAATGTCCCATGGTTCATCAGAAACATCCAGTTACATCAAGAAGCCAATCTTCCAGATATTAAGACCTACATGACAGGCATTGCGGAGAAATTCTTCACAATCACGGATAATCACCCAAATCAGCTAGTTCGACAGGCAGCGGACTACAAGCGCTCAGATCGTTTCAAACATAAAACACCGAAATCCTCCATCGCAAGAGAAAGCTGATACAGCCTCAATGCTCACAATGAGCGGGTAAATTACCCACAATAATCTCATCACCCACAATCTAAAATCCAGATGAAGGGATAAAGAGTTAAGGACTCAGTCCATCAACCAATTAAGTTCAAATAATTTCATTCAATATTACTCTGGGATGGTAATGGATGGCAATGCTGTAGGCAATGAAGTTCTGAGGCTCGGCTATTGCTGTTACCCTCCTGCCATGATCAGAGCTTTAATAGCTCAATAACACCTTCTCCCTACACTGTCCTCTACAGACAACGGGGAATATGAAAAGCATTCTTGCTTCGCCCTTTTAAGCCAGTCCTTATAAGGACTATAGTTTCGTTCCATGAACTTTCTACTGAAGTAGAAGGAATGAAACCTATGCAAACTGCGAAAAATCAATTTTCATATAGATATCAGCAGACAAATTTGGTACCGTGGAATTGGAGTGCTATTCAACAATAGAATGTCAGAGTTACATCTCATCTGTCTCCGATCAAATAATGTCCATAACTTTAAACTCAAAAGCAACTATAATTTATACCTAAGCAAAACTTCAGACGAAAATTCCTAGATGCAGCTCTCAAACTACCTCCGCACCTTTCCTACATATTATCTTCGCATCATAGGCAGGGACTTGTAATGCACAAATAAGATCAGATGTTTCAGGAATCACAAAGAAAATGTTTCACGTACTGCAAATGAGCATTTTGATTGAATAAACTATCTTCATCAGTTGTTGATATATGCATATCTCTGTATATATTCCCTATTCATCTTGAATAAAGTGATGATGGTGTGTGTGTGTGTGAGATTAAGACAGCCAGCTGTTCCTGAAAATAAATCTCGATGAAAAAATAAATAAAATAAAGATCATATGACTTCACACATTTCTTTCATTTTCTTTTCAATCTATATTTTCCTTCGCTTTCTGCGACCATCTTTCTCTCCCACAAGCGTGTTCCTACATTCGAACTTATTCGTTTCTAAAATCGCTTCGACTTTATCAACTAAAATTTCGGGATAAGACATTTTTGACTACCTCGACACTTTCTACTTCTTTGTCATAGAGGTGGTGTTGTAGACTTGTGAATAGGTACCTAATCTGATGATACAAGTTCTAGCAGAAACGCAAGTAGAATTTGATCCCAACGGAGCTGCTTGAATTTGCACACGTAATCCGAATTGTAGGGAATGCATCGCGGACGTTTTTTATTGTAAACCAACTTGGAAAACAGAACTGCGAGAAAAACAGATTAGGTTGTAGTTTTATTGGATCGCTATCTTTCAAAATGGACGTGAATATTTTAGCAAACGAATAGTAAAATATGGGACAAAGATGCAAATTGGCTCTCCAATGTTATGTACCGAATATAGTCCCACCTTTCACATGATTTATTTATTTTTTTTTTTTACTGCATCCTCAAACATACAGAAAAATGTACTTCTGAGGGTGCAGAAGTACATGGATGAAGTTCACAATATATATATATATATTTTTTTTTATTTAATTTAGCTTATTCATAGCTAGCGTTCATTCATCTTATGAATGATTGTTATCAAAATGGTTTTAGCTCACTAGCATTTACAGATTTGAATAGAAATATTTAGTGAATAATAATAATAAATACGCAAGTACTTCCGAATCCCCAAAATTTCGATGTTAACAGTTTTGTGGGTTTGGCAGAAACCCACAAAAAAAAAAATATTCCATAATTAAAAACAAGATACAGGAAATACTTCTTAAGAATGCCACCAGAGGGCAAACCTACTCTCACACACAACCAAGGTCAAAACTAGAATAACTTAATCGTCTATTTCCTTCTTATTTTCCCTTAAATTGCCCGTGCACAAGTATTCATACTTTATTAATTGCTACAAATTCATATGAAAACTGAACTCTAATCAATTACTAATTATGATCGATCAAACATCAATAGAAATTACTCTAAAACTTCGCAAACTATTCAAATAAACATTTAGACTCATTTCGAAACCACGTCAAGCACGCCAACTCGTAACAGTTTGACCGAAACGCACCAAACGGATATTATGAATGGAGCTTAAATTCAAATATCGCTTAGTGCACCACTGAAGGCACTACTACTCGAGCCAAATGCGTCTAAATACCCAAGCACTGGTATATGCAATATCTAACATACCTTCAGTACTTCGTGAAGAATCTTCATCACGTGGTTCAACTAATTCGCATAATTTTCAAAATAAGACAGTCTAAATTTAACGCCAACAATTAGCATTACTTACCTTCCTAACTCGAACTAGCCGATATTATTCAGAAAATAGTACCAAAATACCGGTGTTTCCAGATGTAATTCTGTAATGTGACAATAGTGACCTACTGAGAAAAGCGGAAATCAGTAATAATGTAACAAGAAGTGAGGTAATGACGTAAGTATACTTTAATTTATTATTATTATTCCGGGAAACTCCAAGGAGTCGACAGATTCATCGAGGGAGGCCCTAACATCATGTCAAGAACAAGTATTCGACATTCACACAGTATCTATCATACCTTGCCTTAAACTCATTCACGGTCGTAGCACCCACAACAGACTATTCAAATACTCAGACTTATTCCACTCATTCACAACTCTCCAAGTAAAAAACCTGACTAACAACCTCGTTAACACGTTCATTGCCAATCACGCGATATCGCGCGATGCGAGCTCTCACCAAACAGCCGATCACGCGTTATCGCGTGGACGTCGCTAGCTAAATAAAAATAATAAAATTTGGCCACCACACGAAATTCCAATTTTCAGCTTGGCAATAAAAGTGTTAACCACATTCTTGTCCAGCTTCCATGCATGGCCGCTAGTCCTCCCACCGCCAGTCCTATTTTCAAAAATATCTTCTGAATTAATCTTATAGAAACCCTCAATCATATACCCCTTTTCCGCCTATTGACCAATTTTTGCAACCCACAAATCTTCAACCTATTCTCGTAAGGTTCATTCTTCAGACCTGCTATCATCTTGGTCACTCGTCTCTGGACCTCTCCACTTCCTCCTCATCACGAAGAAACCCTGGTGCCCATAACTGGGCACAGTAGGCCAGATGGGGTCTTATCAAGGCTCGATACAGAGGAACAATAACTTGTTTGTCTCTGCATGTTAAAGTATTTTTCAGAAGCCAAGTGATTTGATGAGCTGATTTAGCCACTTTTGCAATGTGCCCCCTAAACTTCAATTCCCTATCCACCAACACTCCCAAATCCCTGGCCTCATCAATCTCCTGGAGTACAGTTCCACCAATGTGATATACTGCTGCTATTCTTTTCACCACAAAATGCATAACCTTACACTTTGCCACATTAAATTGACATCCATTTTTTCTAGCCCAGTCCTCCAAACCATCCTGTAAAATTTTGACATTCTGTTCACTCACAATTGCTCTACCCAACTTTGCATCATCAGCAAAAAAGTGAACACTTCCTCTCAGATCCTTTCCTATATCATTGATGAACAAATTGAAAAGCAGTGATCCAAGAACACAGCCCTGCAGCACACCACTAGTCACAAGCCGTCTTTTGGACTCAACTCCTAAATAAACCACTCTCTGGTATCTTACCATCAACCACCGTCCTATCCATCTCACCAACCCTATATCCATCCCCATCTGCTAAAGTTTACTGATTAGGGTTCCATGTGGTATCCTCTCAAAGGTATTGGCAAGGTCCAGTAGAATCGCTAAACCCATTACCCTTATACACTTCAGCAGTCACTGTGTTATAAAACGTGAGCAAGTTACTGAAGCATGATTTAACCTTCACAAAACCATGTTGTCCCACATACAACATTCCATTTTCATCTATCCAATCCAGTATTCTTTTCTTGACTAATTTCTCTAAGACCTTGACAACGATTCCTGATATGCTAATCGGTCGGAATTTACAACAGCAGTCTTGGAACCACCTTTATGCAGTGGAACTATTTTCCCCTCTTTCCACCCCCTCGGGACTAACCCAGACCCGAAACTCAAATTAAACAAAAAATGGTCAAGGGTACTGACAATTCTTTAGCCGCTTCTCGTACGACACGGGCTGGTATACCATCCAATCCCACAGATGTATTGACATTGAGGTTATGCAATAGACTACTCACCTCCACTTCACTCACCACAATTCCCGTATAATCTACTGGTTCATTCATTGCATGAAGTAATGGCTGACTGTATACCTAGAGTCAGAATAATAAATCAAGTAGGGGTTAAATGGATAACACCATTACGCTTGAGTTGCAAAAAAAGAAAACTATGGAGGGAATTTAAGGAGAAAGGTGACCGGCAGGCACATGAACGGTATAAAGCGCAGGCCAGAAGGGTAACGAGTATGGTAAGAAAAGCAAAAAAGGATTACGAAAGAACATTGGCCATGCAGACTAAAGAGAATCCTAAACAGTTTTTTTCGATATGTTGCAAGTAAAAGGAAAAATGTATATGGTAGAATGATTTTAAAGAATGCCGATGGTAGGGAGGTAACTGAATCATTTGATATATTCTTGCAAAGTGCTCACTCAGTAACTCAACTATATCAACTGATATAGTTACTTCCCTAGCATTGGCATTATTTAAAATCATTCTGCCATATATATATTTCTTTTACTTGCAACATATCGAAAAAAACTGTTTAGGATTCTCTTTAGCCTGCATGGTCAATGTTCTTTCGTAATCCTTTTTTGCTTTTCTAACAACACTCGTTACCCTTCTGGCCTGCGCTTTATACCGTTCATGTGCCTGCCGGTCACCTTTCTCCTTAAATTCCCTCCATAGTTGTTTCTTTTTTTCCACCTCAAGCTTAATGGTGTTATTCATCCATTTAACCCCTACTTGATTTATTATTCGGACTCTAGGTATACAGTCAGCCATTGCTTCATGCAAATACTTCTTAACTGCCTCCCATGCACTATCAACTTCTAGTCCTTGCAGTTGTACATGCCATGGCACTGAATTAATTAAACTCCTAAGCTTGTCATACTTTCCAGTCTGATAATTCCACATGTACCCTGTCTTAATTGAAAATTCTACACCTTTAGCCACCTCCCAAGTCCAGACCCTATGATCAGTCTCACCAATTGGTGGCAATGTGGTCATATTTGTTACAGCCAAATCCTCAGATGTAATTACTAGGTCAAGCACTCTCTGACCCCTAGTATTTTCCATTACATGCTGTCGCGGATAGTTATCCCTTAATAACCGCATAAAATCCAATTCCTTCCTCCCGTGTGTCCTCTCCTCACTACAATCAATGCGACCATAGCTGAAATCTCCCATAATAATCACCCTCCTTCCACTCATTTCTTCTATTTGCTTGTGCATACTGTCATCACCTGGTCTATAGCAGCACCCAACTGTATATTTAGTTCTGCGAGCCACAATCTCACCAAATGGCCTCAAATGTGCTCTTTTCTCTATCCTGCAATTTAACTTCTATTCTCCTTCGCTGCAGCTCATCAGCTGCAGCGAAGGAGAATAGAAGTTAAATTTTGCACATCTACCCTGATTTTGCACATCTACTACATTCAACAACATTTTTTCAAGTCTCCTTACACCGTATCCATTCAAATGCAAGCTATCCATCTTATACAGATCCTTTCGCCCATCAAACTCACTCCACACGTCCACAAATTCCACACCACTCGTCATACATAACCCATGCATAAAGTCATTCGCAATTATGGCCCTCCTTTTAAACATTTCACTGTCATACCGTGGCAAAAGACTAATCATTCTAACTCTCTCACTCTTTTCTTTTGCTACCTCAAAAATTCATTCAGGTCTTCTATCATTTCCATTTTATCTCCTTTCAAATCATTCGTACCTGCCACAACAATCATTTCTTTCACCCTTTCCTTTTGCTCTCTAATAGACTCAGTTACATCCTTTATGGTCGCACCAGGTTGGTACGATTTTGTCAAATCCTCTACTAACACATCTCGTACTAACGAGTCTCCATACAGCACTCTCTCCTTCATTTTGTTTACGTTCACACTCATACGCTTATTTTTTCCTATCATACTTTTTATTATTGGCTGGAACGCTCAGTCGACTTTTGTTCATACGCTCTAGCTGCCGCTTTGCTCTTCGTATCGCTCTGCTCAACAACGCGATCTCACTCATTGCATCTATCTCATCTTTTTTTATTCTCTGTAATACCATTAATTTGCTCTGAATTAATACCATCATTCACACTTTCTACATTCACGCCCTCACAGTTCTCTGCTACAACCTCACCATTTCTTGTCATGTCACTATTTTCTTCATTCTGAAGTTTGACAAAAATATCACACTCACGACCTGAAATACACTTTAATTCCTCATTCTCCTTACATTTTCTACACACACACATTCACTCCTTTATTATCATCTAATCATACTCCAACCGCACTCCGCAATGCGTACATTTCGTAGATAGTACATTGAGTCATCTCCTTTATATTACCGTTATTGAATAAAGATGGCGAACCATCATTACTGGCCGCCATTTCCCTTCGTACGGGAGCCATACTCATTTGTAACGTATTTAATCAAATTATAAAATGAAACACCAAAAACACACACTAAGATACGCAAGGCAAACAAAATTACGTAATACTCAAGTAAATTTATCAATGATAACTTAAAATAACACTTATCTTATCAGGAGCTCTCAACAAACACAAACGATTACGAATCCCTCTAGCGGCGCCACTCAAATTTTAATACTCTTTAGACGACTGAGAATTGTTTTTATAATTATCCTTCCTTAACACACAGAAAAGAACATTATAAAAAATATTAGGACTAACGATACATCTCACCACCTTCGAATGAAAAGTCTATCATTTATTTCAATGTCATATCCAATAATAATTGAAAGGTGCAGGCCAAAACAATGATCTGTAAGATACGACCTGCAGCGCCCCCTGGGTAATTTAAAAAAAAAAATTTCTTCAGAAAGCAACCGTTCGAAGTGAAGTACAACAGAAGTGGGAAGCAGTTAAGGTTTGTTGTAAAAATTCAACACTAATTTGATCGAAAGAGAATGTAATAATTTTATGAATTCTGGCTTCATAAGGGGTGGGTGGGTGAGGAAACAAACTTTTCAACTATCTTTGAATATAACTGCGGATAAGAGAAGATTATATATGAACTGATAATATGCAATGCAATGATCACGGTGATTGGCTAAAATCAACCATGCGACGTATGATCACGTGCACTTGTGTTGAAATTTCAACAATCGACAGCTTTAATTGTTAGAAACAGAAGTCGATTGAATTTTTGAAACAAAGAATTTTCTTTTTTTCTTCATTTCGTGTCTGGTAAAACCATTCACTTAAAAAAATAAATAAAATAAAAATGATTGGAAAACTACAAACGGAGGAAGGAATTGAAAACAGTGGTTTTCCATTATTTATCGGATGCCATGACATTACAGAAACGTAGTTTAAAATTCTACAAGAAATTATTAGTTTTTTTTAAAATATTATTATTTCTTTGAACGGTTTTGCAATTCCGGAGTGATGATGGTGATTATCTGAATTTCTTCAGGTTTGGAAGGGGGGGGGGGAAATAGCACTCAGCGAAAAAGCAATCAAAGAGATGCACATGGAAAGAACGAAAAATAAAATTTTTGTATTTAGATTGCGAATTCTAAATGGAACAGCAACAAAATATTGGTAGGCGGATTCAGATCGTTAAAAGAATTTTGAGATTTTAAAAACAGCACATCAGATTAAATGACAAACAGTAAAAATTGTCAGTTATCTAACTAAAGTATTCCTATCTTTGAAGATATTTCTAAAGGACATGACATAAGCGTACAGAGAAAATAGACCAGCAAACGGTCAAAAGGTCAAGAACATAACGGACTTTTTTTTTTATATACAAGGTTTTTTTTTTTTTTTTTTTTTTTTTTAGTGTTGCAGTCCTAAGATGGCTCTTCTAACTCCTTAATGGTTTCTCCCAAAGGCAACTCCTGAGTGTGAATGCATGCGCTATACAGAAATCGCCTTTATTTGAAGCCCTTCGCATGATATGTAGTAGAGAAAGTGGTCGAAGTTTAGGGTATACACGCAAGTTAGAATTTATTGCTTTATCGCACTCGGATCCATTCAGTGTTTGAATTTTTTTAACTTGTGCACACACATATTACCCGTACTGACTTAAATATTCTACGTGTGAGGCTTTAAGAAAGGGGGAAAAAAAAAACTTAATTTTTGAACAGTATATTTATAGAATAAATTGCTTTTCGTCAGCTATCTACAGTATTAAGATATAACTTTTATAAACAATGTTCGAAAATTAAAAAAAAAAAAAAAGAATAAAATAAAAATAAAACCCACGCGAACGAAATGTACAATAAATTGAAACTCAAGTGCACGCAAGAATGCACACGCGACCTACGTAAACCGATTGTTACAGTAATAACAATCAGCTATTCCAACAATGACTGCCATTTGATGCGTTTGTAGATTGCATTTGTTGACTTTCAAACAGTAGTACATTTCAACAATTAAAATAACTGTGTACATTATTACGTAAGCGGTCACTTCTGTTTTAAAGTTGAATGCCAAACGAATATTTCATTTACATTAGATAATATTGATGCAGAACCTTTTTCTTCAGAAATTTAATCGCTCTGGCATGAAACATTAGAAAATGATAAATTATTTAAATACAAGAAGAGTCTTTTACATAACTTGATACGAACATTCTATTAAATTTCCTGACACTATTAATGATGCATTATAATTAAAACATGAAAAACAATTAATGAGCTTTGCAAAGTAACAGACATTACTATTTTTAATGAAATTATGATTGATAGGTGCAACTTATTTGCATACAAGCAACGTCTCCAAATTATAAAAGTTTCCAAATATTGTATAACATAATTTTGTAATTTAAGCTTTATAGTCGTCCACCAGGTGAAGGTATATTTCTAGCGTCTGCAACACAATATCGTCAATAATGGTTCCCTTTTCTCCTTTGTTTGTTAATGGATAGTTACTTCGTCAAGACTGAAATATGCGATTATTGGCGCTTCAAGCGCACAGAAGATCTAATTTCACGTATAATTAAAAACAAGCATTAGGAACATGATTCGAATACATCAGTAAATTTCTATGGCGACGAAAGAATTTTTTTGTTATATTGGTTGATTTTATATTTCTACATGTCAAGACACGCGATGCAGAACAACAGGATTCAATTTTTCATTGTATATCTTCCAAGTACGGTTTTCCAATGCCATAATAATGTGAATGTGCAAATAGCCGTCGGCGTGGGGTTGAGATAACACCCTGGATACTAAAACACCGTTACTTCAGTCGAATGCGGCTTGCTTCGTGTAACAAGCAAGCAGTAAATTGAAATGCAGCCTAGCAAGAAATTAAATGCTATTTATGCTTCAAGGGGTGTGCGTCGGAGCGCTACTATAAACCACACACAGGTATCAAGGTTTCGGTTCTACAGCTTTAGTGTTTCGTTTAAAAAATTTATAGATGGAACAGAAATGGGATTGGAGGATAAATGGATCAAATGCATTAGTAATATTTTAACAATTAGAAAACGTCTTGAATCCATTGATTTGAAAAACTTATTTTGGGATCGTGTTATCTCTTTGTTAAAGGGTCTATATCGGATACGTGTGTAACTGAAACATTTTACTAATTGCATATAGAAACAGACTATTTTCTCCTGAATACAGAAATAAAAACAACAAAAAAAAAAATAATAAATACTAATTGTTAGTAATGCATTTGAAATCTGCTTTCCATGTTCTATTGTTGGCGGCCTTTTAATTCTTATTCATGCGCATTTCACCTTCATGACTAACAATGGTCAACCATTTCATATATCATTGTTGTAAACGTTTCTATTAGTATTTTTCATTTCTATTTTTGTCGATGACAACTGACCATTTTGTGATTAAATGGAAGATATTTTAGTTAGTGCCAAAAATGTGTATTAAATTTCTGTCACGTTCTAAATAAAAATACCGCAGTTAACCTACAGAAAAGACCTGCTCAATTTATCTTTTACACTACAGACGAATTGGCGAGTTTGTCTTATTTTTTATTATTTTTTGTATAGAGTCGGATTCAGTTATACAATGCTCCTGTTTTGTTTCTTATTCTACATATATTCCATTAAATAACCTGCAAACTTTAGTCTTCTTTCTCTCGTGTCACATATATTAAAAATTATAGGTACCAATTTGAGTAAGTATTATACAGTGACGTCACAAGGAAGAGATGGAACTGCTTGGTTTGAAAACTGTTGTGAAATAAGAATTATGGCAGTTTTTTTTTTCTTTTTTTGTTGTTGAAATACTAATACATCAAAGAAATTGATAAATGCTATTCTTTGTATGATTAAGATTAAGCAAGTCAATGTTTGAGGCAAAACTCAAACCTTTACATCCCCCGAAAATCTCCTATTTAACCCAGTTAATATTGAACTTCATTTTAACACTGCTGCGTTTTAAGTTATTAATAAACTGCCGAAAAATAAAAATATTCAAAGCAATTAGTCATTCAAAAGATTAGTATTAAATATATTAGAGAAATACATCCTATGCTTCAACCATTTTCTCAAGGTCTCTAACTCCCACAGCAGTTCTGTAAGATTCTGCCTTTATGTACGCACCGGGGGGGGGGGGGGTATTCCGGGTCTGCGTGCTCATCCACGAAATATCAGTATCGCCGATATTATATTTTTGCATTTATTCCCGTTAAAGACTCCAATTGTTTGCAGACTTCGGGCGATTCCTAAAATTGAACACAATCTACTAATGCTTCATTGTCCTCTTCAGGAGGATAATAAAGCATTAGTGCTTCATGAAGAAGGCGCTTTTGGCCGCGTAAACATTGCGTCACATTCGCATTAATAGCCCGGGTGTGCTTTCAAAATGCATACACCGTTGAGCCATTCGAAAAGATGTAAAGAGGGCGCAGCGTGTCAAATTCTTAGCAAGCATCTGTTGAGGTTGCAAAGTTTTTAGAAACAACAGACAGTAAAAAATATCTATTCCTGAATAAAAAAATGAATATTCTGTGTATTATAAGATGTTGTTTTCTAATCAAATCCTAAAACAGATTGTTTCCCCCCCCCCCCCCACTCTACGCAGAAGTATTCCAAGTTATCTTGCAATTAATTGTATTGGACCAATTAAGATGAGTGCTGATGCGCTATGCCCTCTCAAAACTTTCATACATCGATAAAATGCAATCACACGGTCATGGGCGTCCGCAGGGGGGGGAATGGGTCACTCCCCCCCCTGGGATCGATTTTAAAATTCCACAAATTATAATCGTAAGATTGATTGAGATATGTAATCTCATCCCCTCGACCCTGTCTTAAAATTTTATTATGGGTTGGCTTGTTGCGGGTTAGCCATAGAACACGTGTTTTATTGCAGCAATAAAACACGTCTTCCTGTTTTTGGTTCATCTTTTTCTGATTTGTGAACAGTGACCGGTTAGTTTGCCCTCTGCGTCTTTTGAGTAACAGAGTGAAGTGTAAATTTATAGTGAAACAAATTTAAAAAAAAAAAAAAAAAAAAAAACATTTTTAAAAGGTAAGTGTATGTAATTTAATATTATTTTACTTGTTAGTTTTGATTTTTTTGCTTTTAAACTGAAATAATTTAATTTAGGATTTATTAATTTGTTGATTTTTAATAAAATATGTCAGTCAAATTTTTAATACATGAAATTGTGCTAAAAACTATTAATTCTGAATACTTTTTTTTCCAACAAATAATCACATAAAAAAAGCTAAAAGACTTTTTTTGATGTAATTATTTAATTAAATCAATAATTATAAAAATTTATTGATGTAAATATTTGTCTCCAAGCTTCCCCCCCGGAAAATTTTCTGCGGACGCACTAGGAGTCTTTATAAAAATAAAAATAAAAAAAAAACGGTTTTTTTTTTTGTGCAGTGTATATGGCAAAAGAGCAATATCGGGTGATCCGGTGCAAGAAAACGCAGAATGTTATTAAGGAATCAAAGTTTGAGGTTCAAAACATTAGATTTTTTTTTTTTTTCGGGTTACGTATTTCTATAAGATTTTATGTGCGTTGCACAATGCCACTATAAATCACACATAAGAGAAATTAAATTCTCATGCAAAAAAAAAAAAAAGGTGGCCTGTTGATGTATGGTTAGTTCCACGTGCACTAGAAGATCATTTTCCCTTCTTATATTCAAATAAAAATGTCAAGTTTACAAGAAAAAATAATCCAGTTGAATCTAATGTTGGCCTACCATAAAATAAGTACCACTTGCGAAACAGCAATATTTTCCCCCCTTTTTAAATGTCTGTTTGCAGCTACTAAATCAACACCCTGCAACCAACAATTTAAATTTAACATACGGCCGCAAAAAAAAAAAAAAAAAAAGTACATCGTCAAATGAAGGAACGCTTCAAAGAAAGGGCAAATACGATTACTTGAGCTGTTCTTCTTATTCCCATTGGTCCCAATGCAGTCTGTTTTCGCTTTTAGACAACTCGCTCTGTGCTTGTATAGTAAGACAACCGAAGGTGCTTTTTTCAAAAAAAAAAAGGCTTAAAACAACTGAAATAACGGGTGAATGGGTACGCCAGTGATCTTTCTAAAATAATCTTCTCCTAGACAAATCAATTGTGAAGATGGGATTACGTCGGTTGGACGAACCTCGGATGGCGTAGTTGCGAGGTCAAAAATTTTCGGTCGTACAAATACAGTTGAATTTTTTTTTTTTTTTTTTTTTATCAATGTTACAAGGAGACTGCAAATCGGCCAGGGAACACAAACACACCTCTTAATTGCTTTTAGGTATATCTGAACAAAGTAATAACTATTTATTTATTAAGTGGATTCGACTCGGAAAAAAAAGGAAGTAATTTATTATGTTGGGGTAAACACGAAGAATAAACTTAAATACTAGAATAAAAAACCTCTTATCCTTTAGGATTGATCGCGAACACAACTACCCCCTTCCCCTGAAACATAGCCATTCCCCTCTTTGCCTTCTTTTTAACCCTAGGCTAATGTTAAGGAAGATTTTCTTATTTGTATTCATATATAAATAAAATTTGGTTCTAGTTTACCATATAGACAATAGATGGCGCTTCTGATGGAGAGTAGACATTCACAAGGGATATGCTTCGTAATATTTTTAGGTTTGTCAGTGTCATAAATTAAGACCAATTTTTAGTGTATAATTTAAGATAAAAAGAAAACAGCGCAATACACAAAAGGGAAGTAATTTAAATGCAATTATCATATTAACAAAACTAATAGTTGTACGGCTAGATAATTAAAAATATATAAATATTACTGGTCAGACAATGTTGCAGTTTTTTTTTTTTTTTCCTTCTATTGTTTTCTCTTCAATTCTATACAACTACGATATTTTCCCAGAGATTACGGCGCCAACATTCTATCAAAATGACTTATTTCCTATTGCAAAGAACTTCTCTTTCATGCGTAGCATTATGAAAATTGTCATAGAGTTACTGCTCAGATAGTACACATCATATTTATCTGCGTGACAGATAAAGGACGTAATCTATTAGACTTACAGGAAGCAGGGATTATTTCATAATCTAAAAACTAACCGGATCCACCGAACGCACAAAAAAAAAATAATAAATAAAAAAAAAAAAAAAAGCTTTTTCCTCAGATGTCGTTTTTTTTTTTTTTTTTTTTTTTTTTTAACTCAAGCAATCAATTTTAATCATTTACTAGTGTTTTAATACTTATATTAAGCACAACTTCCGGTGTATTTTGTACATCGTAATATCCACTGCATTCTTCCGTTTCCCACAAAGGCTAACGCTTTTAAAAACAGGATTTGAGAGCTTTTTTTTTTTCTTTCCTTTAAGCACGCAGATACACACACACACACACACACACGTCAGTCTTTTTAAGAGGGTTCAGTTTACCTTTGGAGTGGGATGGTCGGAATAGCAGAAGTCGGATTCCTTTATAATGTGTGCAAAGCATGCCATTGGTCGAAGCTAGTTTGCGTTAACCGGGCCTGTTCTCACCACTTGGGATGAATAAAGGTCTTTAATGCCATTGTACACGATGTATAATACATCGAAAAAGCACCTCGGTTGACGCTGCTTATAACGAGATAAAAAACCACTCCCATCTTTAAAAAAAAAAAAAAAAAAACTGGACTTGCAACCATAGAGAAAGATCGGAGTTGCTCTCTTTGAAGAAATCTTAAAGATGACAGCAGATTTTTTCCCTTTAAACGCTATTAAATAGTTAGTTATTATATAGCTTGCAGACATCTAAACTATTCTTTATTTCTTTAAATAAAGAAGGAAAAAAATTTTTTTTCAAGGCCATGTTTACTTTAATGCTGTTTTCTATGTTAACGTCAGTTTAATTAATAAAATATCTAAAACTAATAATAAATATCACCCCTCCCCCCGATTCATTTCGCAACTAAACCCTAATACACATAATTATAATGATATCCAATTAAATAGGTATAAAAAATAATCGCAACCTTCGGAAGAGTATCCTTGACCTTGAGTGCCCTCTGGAGAACGGTTTAAAACTACTTATGTCATGTGACACCACACACCTGCATTGAATGCTTCGGTGTCTTTTGTTCTAAGTCGCGTGCCTTTGTACTTCCGGGAATTTAAAAACTCAACAAACACCGGACTAAACCTTGTTGTCTCTGAAGGCTTAACTATTAGCAAATATGGAAATCTAATGGCTTTTTTTCGTTCTAGCGTTACATTTTAAAATCTTGCATAAATAAGCATCTGGTTCTTTGATATACATCTGAATAATTTGGTGCATATTATTAGAAAAAGACTCGCACAAAAAAAAATAAAGAGTCCTGTGAATATTGTATTTGTTATGCTGAGTTGCAAAAATTTGAAATCCCCTTTTCGGATTCTGCGCAGGACACAAACTCATTTGAAAGAGAGAAGTTTACCATGAAAACAGTTGGGTGGGAATGTAATTGTCTGAAACTGGCAAAGTGCCAAAACACAACAATTAACATTTCATTCTTTTTTTTTTTTTTTAAATAAAAAAAGGGAAACAGAAGACATCCTTTCTTGCAATTGTCAATGAATTCAAAAAACATTCTTTTTAACATATTTGACGTTTATTTTGTAGCAAATAGCGTGATAACTAGTGTTCATCATTATAATAATCGATTGTACTATTTTACAATAAATAGACAAAATCCAAATGATGATAAACGCAATACGATTTACTAAGTACGATTATTATTAAAGGAACTAATTAAAAATATGATCCATTAAATTATTAAAAAAGACTAAAACCTGATAATTGATGAGATCGATAATAGAATAAGTTAATTTCTACACATTTAAGTGCATTTTTAACAGCTAAAAGGAAATATGTATCGTATCGCCTACAGAGGGCGTGATTAGTGCAACGAAAATTCGTGGAGTTGAACTGTGCAAGTTCTAAAGATCACTTAGAAATATTCATGAGGAATCCCATTTTTTGGTGGTGGTGGTGTGTGTGTGTGGGGGGGGATTTTAACTACTCCGCTACAAAGATGATAAATATTCAGATAATATATTTGGGGCCGACATCCGCTAACTTAGCGACGAATTCATTCAGAGAATATAAAAACGGATTCCGTTTTTATAGAGGCAATTGTACTCAACTAACCCCCCCCACACACACCCCACCCTACAAATGCTTTTAAAAATATTAGCGTAGTTAAAACCGTATATATTTTATCCACACACACAGTACTTTGTTTGATCATCACCTGCGCAATTATTTTTGCATGATTGGAATTGCAGGACAAATTCAAATTGCAACTGCGAGGAAACAGAAAAAGTCCGGATAATAATTTACTTGGGATTAAAAATGGCTAGAAATTTAAGTTGGAAGCCCCACATCAGTTGTAAAGAAAGTAAAGATCATGCGAAACAGACTTTGCTACCTAAATAGATTCTTGAATTTAAATATGCTAAAAATATTATATTCTGCCTGGATTCAAAGCGCACTACAGTATGGTATATTAAGTTGGGGAGGAATCTATCGCACTACGCTGAAACCTTTAGTCTCGACTCAGCATTAAGTAATTAAAATCTTAACTAGAAACAAATATAAGGGTACTGCAATGTGTAATAAATACACCATACTAAACATACTATCCCTTAGATATTTATACGTCTATAGGGTACTATTATTCATAAAAAAAACGACAACGAATACGTAAATAACAAAGAAGATGCTTTCCTTCATAGACATAAGAGCCTAAAATATATAGTTCCCAAATCAAATAAAGAAGCAATACACAAATATATTTATTTCGTGCCGAAAATATTCAACACACTACCTTTAACAATAAGAAATGAAACTAACCCAAACACTACTGAAAGAATATTTATTTTCTAACAGAAACGAGGAAGCTCTTTTCAAAATAATTGTATAAATAATTGGTATTAGAATATTTGTATTCGCATATCCAGTTTCATGCGTAAAATGTTAAATTTAAAATGCTATTTAGCTAAGTTTTATTTTCTTCGAAAACCTAATTAAGTTATGCAACTTTTTCTACACATATGTAGATCTATATAATGTACATATTATGTTATTATAATAACATAATATAGATGTACATATTACACATGCACTGGACGATCTGCTACTCCTGAGTTAAACAAGACCGTTTAGACTTTAATTATTCGCTAATATAAACGTCGCATTAATGTAACTTGAGTAACCTTTCATAATAACAATCATATCCCAAGGTACACTTATGAACAATATCACATATTGCTCCTTAATTTGAATTCCTTTGGTACGTTTTTTTCCCATATATATATATACACACACACACAAAATCCTACTACTCATTTTTGATATATTTAGTTCACTGAAAACTTGAAGAACAAGCGAGATACAGTTCATATACGTATCAAGGCAACACCAGCGCCGATAAGCCGTGCCTGCCTCTGTTTTAAAATCAATGAGATGGGCACAACCACATAAGTAACATTTCCCGGCTTATTCCTACGAAGTTTATAATAGACCAGACCATCTATTCAACGCTTACCTGTTGAGGGGTCGACGTGGGCCTAGAAAGGAACGACGTGACGGTATACCTCATGTCTACGGCACCCTTGACAACTGGGTTCCTTTTTTTCACGTGCGACTTGCTTACCCCTTATTCACAGCTAGCGTGTACGTCACTCCTGGCAACCAAAGTATCACACGCACACACATACACAAGAGCGTACGTTACAACTGCTAGACGTACGGGCGACCAATGTTACAATGGGGGGTTTTCGTCAACCGTGCTACGATCGCTCCAACGTCGACTGCGTCATGATAGCCACTGTCTTGCATGAGAGCAAAGGCCACCCATTTCCTGGAAGCCAGACTTGTGTTTCATAAGCGGCAAACAATTGTATGTATATATGTTGGAAACCGAGTCGGACGACGGTCAGCTTAGCCAGAGAATAACGATTAGGGCGTTCAACATATTACATTCACATAAATGCCGACAACTTGAGTCCGTACCAGTTTTTATCGCCTGCAGGCTATGTTTATACTTTTTTTTTTTATTCGCCGACGCATCCAGTTTAACATTGGCAGGTAGATATTACAGACGTGGTCATTGTTTGTCCAACGTCATTACCTTGTCATTTATATATACGAAGTGTGGCCCTTATTTGAATATTATCTGCTCCGATGATTTTGCGATCATCCAGGCATTAATTATGGTTACATGTTAGATTACAAGAAATCAAATATGTCCATTAAAATAAAAAATAAATAAAGAAAGAAATAGACATGTTTTTCAGATTTGAAAGTTACATGAAACATTTTAATTGTTGCATATTAACAATGGAATTTGTTTTCATTGTTGGTGCGAGAAAAAAACAACAACCTCAATTGTAGATTAACAATTACTTTTTTCTGTAGGTAATGAACAATGAAGTCAAATATTAATAACGATATTGGCCTTGTAGTTGTAATCAGTTATGTAGGAAAAGATAAGTATATCGAAATAAAAAAAATAATAATAAGCCTCGTTAAGAATGGGTTATCGTCCATTTTTTTAAGCGAACTCATATGCATGCAAAACACTGGCGACCTCCTTATCTGTACACCTTCACAATTCTTTCGTAAGAAGTCGCGTTTTAATTAAAAGAAAATCAATACCTTACTGAATACTCATCCCCATTGCGCGCGCGTACGCACGCACGCACACACACACACACACACACAAGCATTATCGAAGATATAAAGCAAAGAGAAGGACATCCCTTGTGTGTTGTAAAAACTCAGACTTCCAACGTGCAAGAACAAGGGGTTTGGGGAGGGGGGGGGGAGAATTTTAAGAGCTTTTTACACCTTACAAAATGCACTTCGCCACCTTTTCTAGCGGGCTAGGGCGATCTTGTAACGAACCCAGTGACTTTCGTAAAGGCCGTTGGAACGCCATTGATAATAAGCACGGACAGCCTTTTGCCATAGGGGCTGTTAGGAGGTCAGTGACCTTCGGCAGACGGACTAGCGCATCAGTCTTAACATTAAGTTTTTGCATCTTAGGAGCCATCTTCCTGGCTTAGAAGTAAGGCACAAGTGAGGAAAAGGCATTCTAACTGCTTGAAACGATCAGTATGGACGCCTGTCGCGAGCGCTATTTATATTGGCACTCCCCAACTTGTCGAGTGTTTGTTGAGTTCATTTGTGGGAAACGAAAAGCAAGAAAAAAAAAAAAAAACCCTAAATTGACTTAATCTATAATTTATTGTTTAGATTTTATGTATTTTTCAAAATGACTTTTGCCGTTACTCTGCTAAATTGTTAATCAATAAAGTCCCTAATAACACAAGGAAAGACATGTGTCCCCAGATAAATTATTTTTCTTTTTTTTTAAATTCTAAGTCGCTAATAAGTTTGACTTTGCTCTGTTGTGATAGTTCATGACTTGCTTGCTGGAGTTGTTTTGTACATCCACCGCTAGGGGGTTCATTAATTATGAATGTTTAGGAAATTTATCATCTAAATGTCTGATGGTAACGAAGTCCACAGTGGGTCGTTACTTCGACCTTAATTTCCGTTTTTTTTTTCCCTCTCAGGATATTTCCTTTCTAGGATTATTTATTATAAATTTGCCCTTAAGAGGTTTATAGAAAGCTTTAAAACAAACCACAGCCTTCAAAAGGAATAGAAAAATTTTACTGCCAAAACTGGTTATTCCTACAATGCACTTATTATTGATATAATTCGAATTGTTACGTAACAATTAATAAAGGAGCCATTGTTACTACACTAACGCCACTGTTAAGTGTTCAAGCTGGTTCTTGTGATGTATACACTTACTGTTCCAGTACAGACATCCATTTGATGCTGTACATAAAGTGACGTCATTAATAAGAGAAATTTGTTTGAAATGAACACCATTTTGGAAGAATTTCACGACCAAATTAAGCAATGAACACTAGCGAAAGTTATGATTCTTTAAATGTCGATTGCTAACACGTGCTTTATTCACGCGCAGACATGTGATTTGTGCATTGTTACAAATATTCAGCACGTGTAAATGTTTATGTTATTTTCGTTTTTAGAGCGAACATTGTAAGCATTGTTAGCGAATAATACAAAATATGAAGCTGAGAATTAACTTTTCTACATTACGGTCATTTAATGAGATTCCATTTCATAATAAATAAACACAATAATAAATGGTAAGTTTAAACAAGCAGAATACAGCGCCGAGCTAGCATATTTCGTTCTTGACAAGCAGCACTTACTGTTGCCATGGAAACGACATCAAGTTCGTCTGAATCAACAACAAACGGATCTTTTATCATATAGAGACTGATAAAAAATCAATTAATCAAATAATTAATTGAATTTTACAAAATGTAATTAATTATATACGATCGCACTGTTTAGATCGTTGCTTAGCTCACTGTAAGCTTAAATTTTATACTCTACATTAGATTTCACATTTAATTAATTTCTGAGAAATGAGGTAATATTAGATCGACTGAATTCGATAACAATCGGCGAAGTTAGTACAGAGTTCATTTTCGTTACGTAAAGGCGCTGATGCTATAATAATAGCGACGCGAAACTGCTTTTGACAAATGCAAGAAATCAGTATTTCTGAAATTTTAATTAACTTTATGAGTGCGCGCGCGCGCGTGTGTGTGGTGGAGTTTGCCGACTATAAAGTTTCCCTCTTCTGGGACAAAGCGTGGACTTTTCTGATTAATGAAAAGGACTTTGCGCTTGAAGAATTGGGCAACCATCAAAGGAAGTAAAATAACGCAGAAATGAATGAAACTTTCAAGTTGCTTTGATCCTAACAAGTTGATTCTTTCTTGTATATACAGACGAAATTTCAATGGATTCACTGCTTCTTTGAAAATAAAATAATCATAAAAAAAAGATGACAAATATATCAGTGATTATTGATACGTGCTTGAGTTAGCATTCTATTTTGAGGGAATTTCCCCCCTTATCTTGGGGTATGGAAATTTTAATGCCTGGAACGTAATAAAATGCAAATAAATAAGCGATATTTAAAACCCAGATCAGGAGTTAACTCATCAATGGGAGCAGGAGTTCTATTTTCAGAGAAATGACGTCATCATTAAAAATAGTACTGATTAATAAGCATGCATTAGTGGTTCTTATATATAATCCCCCCCCCATGAATTCCCATATCAAACATTAAATATAAACCGCATTCTTCATTTGTGTGAAATGATACAATGATACTTGCATAAGAATAAATTTTGTACCACGTCTGTTTTGTGGAGTAACTGCTTGTTCCTTCAAACGTAATAATTGCTTTGAAATTACTAAATAAAACAAAACCAAATTAATAAAAAAAAAGATGATTTTAATTGGTCAAGTTTATCAAGTAAAAAATAATAATTTTAAATTTTATAAATATTTTCAAATTTGATATTTGATGAAACACCAAAATTTAAATAATATAAAATATATTGATATTTAAACATCGCTTCAAGGTGAAGCGTATGCATTTCCCCGTGTGGTTGCCGGGATAAGAATAGTACCAATGCAAATCCAAGCATGTCGTAAGAGGCGACTAATTGGACGCTGAGATTCGAGAGTTTGAGTTCGCTCTCTTAAGGTTTTTGCCTTAAGGGAGCAATTTGAGTCTCCGGGGGAAGTGTTCTCCTGCACGGCCCGCTGAGGGGCTTTGTGGGTGAATGCTTTTCCTCGGAAAAAATATGAGCGGTTCTGCTCGGTGGTGGTGTGTGGGTGGAAGGCCATCACGGAGTGGAGCCAATGCTGAGATGGACGGTCTTTCGGCCACTATTGAGTGGTCTAGGGATCGTCTTAATTTTTAGAGATTGGCTTTACTTATGTATCACCAATGTAGCTAATGCATGTCGTACGAGGCGACTAAAATTGGTACCCTTGGAGAGTAATGGATGGCAATGCTGTAGCCAATGAAGTTCTAACTGAGGCTCGGCTATTGCTGTTACCCTCCTGCCATGATCAGAGCTTTAATTTAATAGTTCAATAACACCTTATCCTTTCACTGTCCTCTACAGACAACGGGGAATATGAAAAGCAATATTGCTTCGCCCCTTTAAGCCAGTCCTTATAAGGATAAGGTGAAGGGTATCTGATATAAGGATAAGGTGAAGGGTATCTGATTTAGAGATACGATGATTAACACTCTTGGAGGGTAATGGATGGCAATGCTGTAGCCAATGAAGTTCTAACTGATGCTCGGCTATTGCTGTTACCCCTGCCATGATCAGAGCTTTAATAGCTCAATAACACCTTATCCCTACATTGTCCTCTACAGATAACGGGGAGGATGAAAAGCATTTTTGCTTCGCCCTTTAAGCCAGTCTCCTTATAAGTTGATTGAAGCAATTGCCAGTTATCAATATTACTAAAAGTTAATTTAGAGCCTATTAATTAATCTGAGAATAGTAATTCTAACCAAGACACAATCGGCTCTTTGTCTGAATTTGTAGCCAACACATCTGCTAACCTAACGGACGTGTGTGGCTCACGATCCAGAACACCTTTGTTAGCATCTGTGTTTTAAATGCATTAACCTCAACACATTTCCGTTTTATGAGGCGATTAGCTTTATTATGTTTAGAGGATGTTCGATAGGACATTCTATACGATATCGCCAGTAAGTAGGTCGCACCTTGGATTGTTTAGTCTATATTTGAGAGAGAGGAAATAACATATACATACATCTATCGGAGTTAAATGAGTAATATTGTTGGTACTTTTATCGATCACAATTCCCCGCCCCCCTTTTTATCCAATAATGAATTTATTTCAACCGTTGATTTTCCGAGATGATTTGTCCCAATTAAAATCCGTAACCTGACATTGCCTAAGAGGCATTTGTGAAACTCAGAGATTAACAGTGTATGTTGCAATCACGTAATTCTTGTAGCTGCTTTTCTGCCGTCCGTATACATCTGTTATTCCTCGGCTCTGCCCAGACAGATTTTCATGAAATTTAGTATACGAGATTATGATTAAAATCCTCATCCTATTGGTTCCAAGCAAATCATGGTGGGAAAATTGGGCAAATCTAATAATGTGCAATATCCAAACACTGCTCTGGATTCAGTTGTTGCGGTAATAAATAACATCACGTCTTATAACCATCTATAATCATTTATTTACTTGTTAGGATTGTCCACCACCGTTTGTTTTGTTATTTTTTTATTGAATTTATTTTCACGACATTTTCTACAATAACACAAACGTATTCTTTTATTATTATGTTACATATTTCGTATCGAAAATAGATAGAAATAAAAACTGGGATTATAAACATCGATGTTAATTTCATTTATTCATAGAGAGAATTAATTAATTTTTTATTTTTTATTTTTTTTATTTTTTAGTCGGCTGTAACTAACGCTGAGATAGCATCACGATAAGGACACTAAATCCCCCAGAGTCGAGGATTCTAAGCAAACGTTGCGAAGAGAAAGATAAAATTAATCTTAGAAGGCGAAGTTATCACTAAATTGTGGTCTGAATTGGCCAGAATATACACAACATCAACAGTAAGACATCTAGAATGTTTGGACAGTGATTTGGATTATTCTGATAGGACATGCTAACAATCTGTCGACATACGCTAGTGACAGAAGATCGGCATCTCTAGATCATCTACTTCTCCTTGCTTGATTTTTTTTTAAGGTTAGTTAAGTTGAAATTAGGGAGGACATGGAATATAGAGTAATGAATTCCTAGTAAGCCATAGAAACGGAGAATTTCTTCGAACTGCAATGCAAATCGTGGCCTTCCCCATACCAGTACTTGGACTACCTTCAGGCGCACCTCGCAGAATAATGGCAGCAACATCAATTCAGTAGCTAAATCGGTACAGTAGCATTATATTGGACCGGTCTACAGAATACCCATTTTGAAAGTAGTGCCCTCGAAAAAAAGCAACGTGGGGTCTCTCCATGATGTCTGAAGTAATGCTAAAAACAATGCTAAAATCATCATCATCATCATCATCATCGGGATCTTTGATTATTGTTTTGGGTTAGAGTTTACCGATCATCGAACAGCTGTTAGTTTAAACTTCCTTTCATTCAGATCGAATGTCGGTTGGCTGTGGCAACTGACGACATCATCACAAACCCACGAAACGACAGAATTAGTCTTTTATAACAGAAAAATGTGGCTTATCAATTTATCTCACGTACGAATTGGTTATTATTGTTTTTAAAATGTATTTAATTCAACGTTAGAATCGAATTAAATGCAATAACAATACGTGCAATAATATTATCGTAAACAATTCAATGAATTAGTCTTAAATTGCTCAATCTATGAACACCGGAAGTCTAATTTTGCTACCACATTTACTTTTTTTTTTTTTTTTACGTTTTTAAATCGTGAGTTTCTAACTAAATAACTTCATTAGTAATGAGAGAAACTCTATGCCGATTCCACCCTAACTTCACGGCCATCAGGAGGAAAAAACCTACGTCGCATATCATCCTACCCTTCCTCATTAGCCAAACAAATGCTAATCCACAATGCAAATCTTTTGGTAGGTCGGTCGCTGTCCACCAGTAGTGGCGTCTTTCTGATGCGATCGATAAATGGCTTTGTAGCGTGTCGAGGCAGCGCTAATGCATCTGGTTGGCCAACGTTCGCATATAATTATTGGAATTTGGCAACACGCCTTCGTCTATTGATGAAATATGCATATTTTACTGATGAGATTTCTCTCCCAAGATTCTTTTCGATATACACAGTACCACGCCTTGATCATATGTCCTTTTTAGTTGTTGTTTTGTTTATCTTTTGTATATTTATATTTATCTGCATCCATTACTTTTAGAAAATAATCGAACTATATTATATTTGTCCTCAAGAAAGTAATAAGTTTCTATACAGATATGATACTAACCAAGATTATTAAAATATCCCCTGCAGTAGTTCTACTAGCGCTACATAGATCGATATAAGAATATCAGTTGTCACTTTTAATTTCGATAAACTAAATACTTCTACAATAAAAATAAGAAATAATATATCACATTACCAATAAGAAAATTGACACAAGTCAAAAATAAATTTTTTTTAAGGAAAGACAAATATTCGTATCATTTCAATAATATTTAGTGTTAGAGACTAAGAGATGGCGGCAGTTGTCTGCCGTACTCTCTTCTCTGGATAGCGTTTAAAATTACTGATAATCTTGGTCTAACTATTTGTGATTGACAAAGGGTAGAGATTGACTTTCTTTAATCGATGGTCAAGGAGGCTGTCTGTAAGACAATGCTATTAGATTTATTTCTCATTTGAACACGAATTCCTCTATATTATGTAAGACTATGCTCTCTCATCAGAAGACAAATGTTATAACATTAAATGAAAACCCAAAGTAGTACAATAATACAACAAGAGTGATGTAACCACTAAATAATTGCAATAACCCAAGAATACCGTCACATCGAGAAATATGTCAACTTTGTACAGGAAAAAGAGATCAAATGGATTTAAAAAATCCTTTAAAAAAACACAACACAGAATGTCACACTTTTCTAGAGCGAAAGCATTATTGCCTCTTAAAGAGTTTGGATGTAAGTGAATAATACATCAAGAAAAAGCCAATATTCACGTGATCTTTTTATTGAATCGGAAAATTGTGATATCTTTTGATGTGGGGATGAAATATACGATATGTGTATTTCAGGATTAAGATTAAAATAGCATTTTCCTACCATTTAAGAAGCGCTAGTTTTTTTTTTTTTTTTTTTTATCACGAGCATCTTCACTTATCTGTATATAAGTGTGTTAAAATGTTGAATTGATAGTATAATAGATTATATAATAAACCACAACAATATATGCCAAAGCGGTATAAGAAATAATCTCATCATACTACTAATGCTTCTAGTTTGGTCTCAAAATATCATACAAGGGGTTCACAATTGGTCCCACTAGTATGTTGCGTGTGTGTGTGTGTGGTCACAGATTACCTAATGAATTATATATATATATATATATATATATATATATATATAAAAGAATGCTTCATCTAAAACACTGGAGCGAAGTGATTAATTCGAATTATTTTAATGGACAGTAGTCGTAGTAAACAGCTACAGACCAGAAGCGGAAGAATACAAGCTGAGTCATTTTTTCTGCTATGTTAATAGACCAATCTAATAGCAGTTAGACACGCTATTCAGTTACAGAATTTCACCCGGATGAAGTTTCCAAGCCTCTATCCGGGTATCAAGAGGGTGAAGTACACTTAAGTATTAAGCCCATTATTGTTCTGTCACATAGCATTCAGTACTATTAAAAACTCCTCCTATAACTTGCATGTAAGGCAATATTACCGTCTCCTAATACTGCTTAAAATTACACACAAAAAAATAATCCACCTTACTCATAATTACCAATTGACAACAAAAAAATAAAAAGGTGGGAGAGAGAAAATGATTTTTATTTTTGAAATATTTTTCTTTTTGTAAATTTTATAATTTTGAACCAAAATGTTTATAAATTACAAAGTTTTTTTAAACTAGGTTTCTTTTAAAATGGATATTTTAAATTTAAATGACATTTTACGTTGCATTTTTCTAAATGGTCGCTTAGAGCTAGCATTGCCCGTTTAGTTCTGCAATCTTCCTTATTATCTTAGTCTCATTTCAGTGTATCTGAAACGCCAATGTTTACTTTAGCAATTCTGGTAATATAATTAACATACACAGTTTAGTACCTCACGAAATTAAACAAATATTATTAACTAGTAAAACTTTGGAGACATTGGGATATCACATTGCAATTACAAAGATGAGCATAAAACTAGGAGAAGCTTCCATCCTTGACAATCTATGATTTAAATAACGCCTGAAGCGATCATTATAAATGTTAGAATGATACACGAAACAACCAACCAATTAAAGGAATAAAATCAGGTCAATTAAATGTTCTGATCTCCTTTGTTAACTGGCAAGTTTTACATTTCCTTTTAGCTTGCATAATGCAACTGACAACAATGGATCAATTGCATCTTGTCATAGAAGCGCTGACATTTTCCAACAATGGGACACGAGCTGTCTATTGTTTGGTGACGTAACAAATAAGACACGCTACAATGACAATGGTAACAATTAAGCGATAGATTTAAAGTAATCTTGCTTTGATTCGTCTGTATTTGTGTGACTTATTTTTCACTTTAAAGGTCAATATTAGAATAAATAGAGATTGTAACAACGATATCATATTAATAGATTTAATTATATGTTTCGTTACATTATTTCTTCTTTATTTTTGTCTTCAAATATAGAAAAGTAAAGCTGATTATGATATATATTTTTTACTAAGGTTTAAAAAAAAATCTAGTTTATTTTTATTTTTATTTTATTTTATTATTTTTTTTATACAAAGTTTCACAGAGCGAATAGTTGCCACAGCAGCGAATCTAAACCACAAGTTACCAAAATATTTTTACTATCTAAACGATAAATGGCCGAAGTCGCATACATGCTTCTCTAAAAGGCATCAGATGACGAGTTCGCATAATTTAAGGATACAATGACAATGGAAATTGCAGTTGAAACCTGACTGGAGCCGAGAATATATTTTTGAAAAGTACAAGGGTCAATTTGTGTCATATTTTCTTGAAATAGTGACTGTCAGTGTTAACAACATGGATGACTTTCAATTTGTCGGTGCTCTTGGTAGTAAACGTTTGGCTGAAGGAGTCGATTGCTAGTACAGGAGTGAAATAGTGTAGTCAGCGGGTGTTACTTTTCCAAATAAATAAATAATATTTCGATCTATGCATTTGTAAGTATTTTTAATATGTAATATTAATCAGCAACTGCAATAGGGGTATTGGAATTGATGGATACTCATAAGTAGTTAGTATAAAGAACCACAGGATCAACAACAATTTATCACTGCCATGAGGTCATGGGAGTGTAGCTATTATGCCATACTCCCTTGAGACATAACTTAAATCTGTAGCTCAAATATTTTTGGACTATCTTTTCAACGAAACCAGAAAGATATCTTATAAAATGAATTATTTTCGGCCTGATTGGCAGAGCGGTGAGCGAGTCCGCTCTCCAGCCAAAATGGCTGCGGGTTCGAATCCCACAGTGGGCATGGATGTTTGTGATTGTCTGTGGAAATACCAGTGGTGGTGGTAGATGGCGTTGGTGTAGTTGCAGTTAGTTGTAGTTGGTGGAGACAGACAGCTGTAGAGTAGGTGTCCTCCCTCAATGAGTCTTTGGACTCCCTGGCGGTCCAATAATAATAATAATAATAATAATAATAATAATTTCATTTCCAGAGTATGTAGGTTCACTCTACATCGATGAATTCTTTGTCTGATCAATGTAATGTTATGCTTCCGTGTTGCCATGGCAATCACAGGTTCTGCTTCAGTCTGTCACAGAATAAGCATTAGGTTACGTTGTCAATAACGAAATAGGCGAACTTTTCGCAATTCATTGATTAGCTGTGCTATGCTCCTTCCTCACTGAAATTGCCCTACATTTCAATCTTATGTATATACATCACATATCACAAGTATGCCAGTGTGTGTGTGTGTGATTTTTGTTTCTTCGTTGTAATTTTTATAATTAATTTTTATTTATCATATATAATTTCCTTTTTATTTATTTATTTTTTTCTGACGAGAGCGTTGAACCCATTATTCGTATCGATCTGCTGCTTTTATTATACTTCTTCCGCGAACATAAAACGAAAAAAAAAAAAAAACAGCGAAATGTATTCCATTCGCTAGCACTTTTTAAACATCTATGCAGCACAGCGGGGGTGTGGTCACAGCTGCACGAAAACGCTGCTGATCCTAAGATTGATCGGAAGGCAATTTTACGTTTTGTGTGTCATAGAAAACCCAAACTCTTCTCACTGCGCGTTAGTTCAGTGAAGGGGGATTACCAGCGTCTAATTGGTGAGGACGCTGCGCGTGCTATCAGATAATTAGGAACGCAGCGAGATACGAAGACACTAAAAGAAGAAAAACGCCAAAGTAGAAATTGGCTGGATCATTTTGTCGACCTAATAGAAGTTGGGCTCACAGCGCCATCTAGTATCTGATCTTTTTCTCTATATGCTTCTAATGTTTTGGTTTATTATTATTATTATTATTTTAAAATTAAGAGTAGGCACCACGGATCAATCTTAGGACATTCTACTACCTTTTTTTCTGTTTATGAGAGGATAAAACAAATTTTGACACAACAGTCGCCTTTTCTGGAATTTCGTGTCGTGCATTCTTGAGATTTGGACAACATCTATTCCATCATCAACATCCTAATATCGTTTAAATACATTTACGACCTAGAAAAGCCATAAAACTCCGGTGATTTCGTACTAGATCATTCCTAACATACCAAGTTGGTATTAGAAAACAAATGAGGTAAATGCCTGGAAGTGGCACTAAGGGTTGACGTCCTCACCTTTTCTTACACTACCTGTTTCTTATTATCAAGAAAGAAATAGTAATTTCTTCTCAGAACTACGAGATATGCATGCTGTCAGAACTGTTGAGATTAGATCGTAAAGGTTCATATGTTTCAATGAATAACCTATCAAATTTAATTTAACTATATATTGTCTTTTTTTTTTTTTTTTTTTTGCTGGCTTTGTGCCAACAATGAAATAAACAAAGCATTGGAGCATGCGCAACTATGACTATAATATTAGTTAAAATTTCTGGCCTGCTTAAAAACTGCATACGTGAAATAAACAGAACGTGGCGCATGCTCGACTACGCAACAATGAGGATGAGTTATCGTCTGCTTAACACTGCATATTTTCGTTGGATTTAGAGTAAGTCCACTACAATGGTTTTTTTAAGTCTGATTTGTAATGTGATTGCCACGGAATATATTTTAATCTCAACATTATAGGTTAATAAAAGTTGAGTTAGTAGAATGGGAATGCTGTATTGCACTCAGACAAATACTGAATGCACATAGGTTTCCTTTGTGATTTTACAAGGGAAATTTGGGGAACAGGATCGTCTCTGAGATGAGAATGCACTAAAAAGGATGCTTGGCACAACAAAATAAATAAATAAATAAAATAAAATAAAAATAAAATAACAACCAACACGCAGAAGTTAAACTATTTTCACACCGGTGTTGAATTTTTGAATACATCGAGTCCACAATTCAACTGACAGCCGAGGCCATTCGAGTGTTTAGCAGTCTAAGCACGCGACCGTATGAGTTTTGTGGCTGTCCACTGCGTCAATCACCGAGCTAGTGGTGTTTGACACATGGCAGCTATAATAAAATTCACTCGTGGTATCAAGTCACGTTCCACTCCACCTCGAGCAGTTCCTGCACCGTCTAGTTTTATAGCGAAAGGTTCAAAAGCCACCTGCAAGCCCTAACTCATAAATAGTAGCTCCAAACGGTTTATATAAGTCATAAGCGGGGGTGGTATGTTATCAGGTATGGCATATTCTTTACTTCGAAAGATGGTCTTGAGTGTGTGGAGGAGTAGATAAAAAGATAAGAGGGCGTGAGAGGCGTTCTGCAAATCATTTGCATAATGATTCGTTCTTTCTGGATTTTAAGCCTCTGCATATATTTAAGATTTAATATTCTGATTCTACTGACGTTAAGCCTAACCACATAAAAATATATATTTATGAAAAGTACAATAAAATAAAGAAGGATTTCATTAATTGTTCAAATTAATTCTTTTCTCTACAATGTAGATTTCCTAATTGTCTATCCAGACGATAAAGTGATGATGTAACATTGTGACTATTTCATTGTTAAGCATTGTCAGTGTACATCATTGTTTCAAACAAAGTAACAAAGATTAACAATAAAATCACGTAAGCAATGATCAACAATTAATAATACTTGCTAAGTATTGTTTTCCCAAGCGTTTTTCATAATAATTGTTTTATTATTAGGATAATGCTAAAAAAAAAAAAACCACAGTTTATAATGACTAAATTACAGCAGTTAATCATATCCCTTTATCTTTAATTGCATCGAAGTTTACTAAACACAATTTCTCACATTAATACGAATTTGTTTTTACACCTTGGAATGTAAGGATGCTGTATATACGCTGCAGTAAATTCTACACATGCAGGTATGACAAATGACAACTTTACTCCTTGAAGTGGCACCATCTATCGGCACGAAGATGAAGTAGATTTATCATCAATGTATATAAAATATATTTTACTGTCTATTATATATATAAAGGTTATCAAGAAAAAAGATAAATTAAGGAATTTTTCAATATTATACCTTTTTCAAAAATTTAGTTATAATTATTTATAAGAGTTATGAAAGAAATAATTGCATTTATTAAAAAAAATACATTCGTTTTACAATTAACTTTTGTTCCTATAGATACTATAGAAACAAAAGGGCATCATTTATGATGCAAAAACAAAGAGAAAAATCCTCCTAAGCAAAAGGTTATCGTGGACGTTTTGGATCGGGCTGATCATGCTTGCATTAGCAGGTTTTTCAGAGTAAAGGTTATCACCACTGGCTCCATTTCGTGTTAGTAGTATACAGTCCGATCATTCATTTGTCACTTGTGGCAGGTTCAAAACGTGGGTCTGCAAGGCAGCCTCGTGATCACAATATTAGAAGTGAGCACTTAAGAGCGTGATGGGAATAAGAAATTACAGCGGGAATGTGTAAGTTGAAAAAAAAAAAATCCCTTGTCAGGTTCCTATCATGAACTATGCCTATTGCATTACACTTTTAACTTTTCGTGTTGGGAAAAACGGGCGTGTCAGATGGAAGGCATATCTAACACCATCTGACAAACGTTGGAATGAAAGTTTTTTTTTTTTTTTTAATCAGTATTTCAGAGTTTAAATTTCACAAGGTGCCTGCTGCTTGTAACATACACACACACACACTGGGTAGTTTGTTGTGTTTGATAGTCTCAACAACGTGGTTCAAATAAAGGATATTTTAGTGGGCCAAATATAGGCTTTGCTGATAATGTAGTGATAATGAGAATAGTGTATCATTATGTTTATCATTCGCTAACACATGAGCAATTTTTAAAGACAGATTTATGGGAATACACCATGGCTCCTAAATCTCGCGACTCTTCAAAAATAGGCTGACTAATGCGTATTAGTGAACTTATTAGCGATAAAGATGGTTATTGTACTGAAGAAGTTAGAAGAAGATTAATACTCGGAAAGAAAGCAATGACCAATTTAAGCAAGATCTTTAAAGATCAAGATATTAGCCTCGCAACAAAAATCAGAATCGTGAAAGCAATGGTGTTCCCTGTGGTGCTGTATGGATGTGAAAGTTGGACCCTGAAAGAAGGAAGATAGATGCATTTGAATTATGAGTTGGGAGACGAAGAATGGACTGCAAAGCAAACCAATAAATCAGTGATAGACAGAATAAAGCCAGATTGCTCCCTTGAAGCTATGATCATCAAGTAAAAATTGTCATACTTCGGACATATTATGCGAGCAAATGACAGTCTGGAGAAGATGATGATGCTTCCATCAACTTTAGACTTCTATCAAGTCTAAAGTTGATGGAAGCAGGAGAAGAGGAAGACCAAGAATTAGATGGGTGGATGGAGTTAAAGAAGCAACTGGAGTGCGCTTGGAGGTTCTGAAAGACATGGTCGGGGACAGATCGGATTGGAGAGTGTATGTTCGGGGAGTCGCCAGGAGTCGGAAACGACTCGATGGATCATAACACACACACACACATACACACACACACACACACACACACACACACACACACACACACACACACACACACACACACACACACACACAATGCGTATAATGTATCCTTTTCAGGATTTAAACTAGTAATCAGTAAGTAATACAACAGAATCTGCATATTGTCCTAATTTAACCAATATTTTGTATATTTAAATACACAAAACAAAGAAAATATTTTAAGGAAATATTTTCTTATTAGTACTAAAGCAAACGTGGTTAATCAATGCAGTTAATTTAATTATTATTATTATTAAAATTATCTTTTTAATGTTATTTGTCAAACATTTTTATGTATTTATGTATATGTTATTTGTGAAGCTTATTGCAACATTCCTATGTTTCTTGAATACCGACTATCACGCCACACAGCAAAGTATAAAGGCAAGAGAATGTACGTAAAATGACTGTAATTAGGTTCAATAGTCGACTTTTAGCAAGCTGTTATTATAGGCGACCCCCATCAAGCTGTAAATTATTGTTAGGGAATTATCGCCAAGAGAGGCATCAATCCAACAATACTCGGGAATTCGATTTGAATGGTGCTGGGCTCTTCGTAACTGGACAGTAGATCGTTTAAGAGCGTGTCAGAGTAAAGATTATCATCATTGGCTCCATTTCGTATCGCTAGTATGCAGTCAGATCATGCGTCACTTGTGGCAGGTTCAAAACGTGGGTCTGCAAGACAACCACGTGATCGCAATATTAGGACTGAGCACGAGCGTGATGAGAAAATGTTTCTCCTAATCTGAACTGGAACTCTCCTTGTAGGCAACACACAACTGGATATTTTTGTGCTGAAGGAAGGATTAGGCCAAAATTCTGGTCTGCTTATCAACATTTACAGGAAGCTGTGGATTGAAAAGTGTCACCTGGAATGTCGGTGAACAATGTATTGGGGATCACGAAAATAAAGGATTGCAAAATAGAGATGAATACATTTTACTTTTTACAAGGCAGTGTACATCTATTACATTAACCTGCGTTGTACAACTTATTCTGTTCACGATTTCTAACTAATCAATTGAAAGGAATGTATATATATTAAAATGGGGATTTGGATGCTGTTGGACTAAACCTATCCATAGGATAAATCAGCCATTTTATTATCTCATAAGACACAATAATATCTATCTTATGCTTTTTGCCAACATTCCTATATGAAAACATAAAATAATTAAACATATATTTATATAATTTTTTATCTTCACGAGTGCGATCCTGTGTTTTCTCTAATTAATTAGCATTTTAATTTTTTAAAGTATTGTTTAATTAAAATGTTTTAACTTATTCTTCCTTTACCTCTAAATCCATAGTGGGTCGCGATGGTTCTTGGGGCACATGTTCCCCAGCCACCGAGTGGTGACGTCTTGGTTGCGAACGCTTCATAGAATGGCTTCCACGGGACCCATTTGGAACTGGAGGACCTTCTTCTATCCAGTCGTTCTGTCTAACGCCGCTAGGAGGAGCTGAAAAATAATGATTGTGTCGATGATTATTTGTGACAGAAAAAAACTCCCAATAACAGTAAATGACATAAAAATGAATGTTTAATTAATAGAAAAATAATTAATATTAAAATTTAATATAATGTCAAAAATATAATAATAAAATTAAAATAAAATAAAAAATAATAAAAATAAATAATGATAAATAAAATAAAAGAATAAATAAATAGATAAATAAATATAATCTAAAAATTAATAGAAAATAAAATAAAAACAGTAGATTTCGAGTTCTATCTCGGCTACTGTTATTTTCACTGAAGAGCTTATAAGAGTAACGAAACACTCCACTCAATTGAGAAGATCGTACAATTCAGAACACTTTAGTAGTTGCTAAGGTCCTTTATTTATTGAAAGCAATTGTAACGACCAAACACAGACCATTAAGCCATAAACAAACACATAAAACACAATAATTACTAGCAAGGGATTACATTATCCCACAAGTCATTATGGAATATGGCACTCTTGAGATGGCCCTTTGATTCGTTTAGAGCAACGAGGTGCTTGATATAAACACGACTTCTCTAGCCCTGATTGGAATTAAAAAAAAAAAAAAAAAAAGAAAGATATAACATTGTGCAATAAATTTATATATATATATATATTTTTTTTGGTCATCTACAAAATTTAATGACACAAATTCAAGGCAATAAAAGGAATTAGAATTCACAATAATTAAAAATCCTTCTCTAGTGACCAAATGAGGAATTTTCAAGCAGCTTCAAATAGCGCAGTAGTGTCACACCTGGCGATAAAAATCATCTCTCACCTAATGAGTTTTTTTCACACTCACTAGTCTGATTGAGTTCTAAAACGTATCGTTATCTTAATATTATTTGAATCACCACCTTCCAGTGAAAAGTCTATCATTTGTTGGATATTTTAAAAATGTTCCCTCCCCCCTAGTCTATAATAAAGATCTTATAGAAATGCTTCAAACTTAAAAAAAAAATATTATAACACAAATCGGGGAAAATGTAATTTATGACCAGTGTTAATTAAAGGCATCTTTAAAAATTAGGCGATCCCCCGGACCACTCTCTACGAGTGACAGAAAGATCGTTCATCTCAGTGCTGATTCCACTCAGTGACAGGCTCACCCCACCACTCAGCAGAACCGCTCATATTTTGCAAAGAAAAGTACCCATCGACAGGACCCCAACGGTAAACACTTTCCCCGGAGACTCAAAATGCTCTCTCAAGGCAAACAACCCCGAAATCTCCCCCCCCCTTCAGCTGAGGCCAGACTCCGAAGAAATCTTAAGAGTGCAATCAGTAAATTAGGATCATTTGTCATTTCAATTTATAAATGTTACACTTTCACAATCCATTATGTTAAAATTAGAGACATTATATACGATTCTTATCATTTACATTTCTTTCTATAGAATGAATCTAGCTGATTACAAGAGATTATTTTATTGGAACTCAAAAAATATATCTTACTTATTTTTTTTATTTTATTTACTTCTCTTTTTAATAAGAAATATACAAAAAGTCCTGATGTTCTTAACGTATTTCTCTAAAGAGACATTAAGAACGATTTTTAATAATATAACACAGTTCTCTGTTTAGAACCTAAAAAAAAAATACTCTACAGTTAACGATTTAATTTGTGCAAACAGAATTGGCTATTTCAGATTTCTCAAATAGCGGAGTAGTTATTTGAGAAATGAAATGCTTAAAATTATCACACCTGGCGGCAAAAATCATCTCTTACATAATTTGGTTGTATCTTCTTTGACAAAGCCAAAAAAGTTTTACGATCCACAGTGCAAAGGAATACGAAATACGATGTATTTTATTTTTGTGTGATAATACTAGTCTTTGTCTATCAGGGATTAATTCATCATATTTAGTAATAAATTAAAACTTGTTAATTTAAGAATATAATTTCTTGAAAAACATAACGTAAATTATAAAAAAATAAAAAAGACTTTGCATATCTATTTCTTTTCAGTAGTATTTTAATAATAAGTTAAACACCTTTTCTCTACTTACATGTAGAAAATATATGAATTATGAATTAAAGATTTTAAGCATTTCATTTTTCTATTAAATATATATATATACTTACATTAGTGTGTTAGTTGAAGAGGTCCTTAGTTTAGGGTAAATAGGGTAAATATCAGAAAATAATTCGCGAACTGAACTTAGAATTCGTATTATTAAATTTATTTCAGAGCGTCATATTGACTTACTGCAGTAAACACCATAAACTAATGAAGAAAGTAAGTTTAGAATTATTCATTCCTTTCCGCAAGAGAGTTGATTGTATTTTCAATTTGCATTAATTAAAAAACAAACGCGTGCTTATTTTACTCTATCGAATAACGAATAGTTGGTAATTATTTAAATTCAGCTCCTCTGAGGTTAGACCAAAAGCTAATTGCGCAATAATCGATATCACGAATGTTCACTAGATGGCGCCACTATTCACAATCGAGATTACTGACGTGATGGTAGGACCTTGAGATTATATCTTGGAGTTATAACTTAATTAAGCAAATTAGAAATGCTGTAAATTTAATTTAAATAAATAAGTATATTTAAACGTGTTGAAATCAAGTAAACAACTATAAGGGCTTTGAAACAATCATAAAAAGTTATGGATGTATCGCAATTTCTTAATATTGTGACGTCGTTTACGTAAACAATTATATTTGCACAACTTGACACGATATTATCAGAATTTGGCAATAAAATGATCGGACTTAAACTCAAAATTGAGAAATTGTCTATTTAAGCCTAAAATAAAATATGCTCAGCCAGATCAGGATTACCATATGAGTACAGATGGATCAAAGCAAATGTCTTGGTGATATCTGCTTGTAAAGCTCATCTAAAAGCAACTTTACTGCCATCTTGTGGTTAAAACGAAAAGCAATCCAACCAATGATTGATTTGTTATATATTTCTATTTTTACACAATCGAAACAAAGTCCCTTTAAAAATCAAACGTGTTGAAAATGTCTGTTTTCCAAAGGATTTTTGCTGTTTCGTTTTCCAATACTGTCTTGATTTTATGCTGCCACCAGTTACTAGAGTTAGGCAAACGGTATTTTTGGAATAGATATCAATGAATTGGATCGATCACTTACCATGGTGGTATTTATACTAACTTTGAAGTATCTTGCTGTCAGCACTGATGAAATCTTCTACAATTTCATCTTTCTGATCGCAAAATCTTCAATTTTTTCTTCAAGAGTTTGTCCCAGTTTCCGTCTGTCTACCTATTCATCTTGGCAGACACAGTCGGTCAGCATCACTACGTGGATATAATGCATGATGCACAGTCATTAACTTTCGAGTTTTATGGTCCAGTTTGTTCAATTTCCTATGTCTGCTGTGTATCGGATTACTTGTACATCCTACGAGTTCAATGCTCAGATTGCGCGTTCAATCCATTAAGTTTTGACGATGCTATTCGATGTAAACTGGTTAGATGCTTACGTGGCCAAGTCCACGTAATGCGCAGGGGCGAATTCTCCATGCTTGCTGCGCAAGCTCATTTATTGAGAAAGAAGTAATATTTATTTGTTTATAAATGCACGCATTTATAAGCATTCCATTTAGGCTTTTATTTTTGTAGACAGAAGACGTCTTAAGCTTGCGCGGCAATAATTGAGCTTTGCGTTGTGTGCCGATGCTTGCTCGTCTAGTGAAAGCTACCTTGGCTTGCTCAATTGCAGGCGCTTCCAGGTCCTCGCAGCAGCACTGTGATTTCATGCACGCGCATAAGCCATTTCACGTCGTCTCACTCTGTTGCCTAAACACAGCAGTCAACGTAGCTCTAGCCAGTGAGCTTCAGCCAGCCTTTACAGGTGTGCGTGTTGCTTGGGAAAATTAAGTCAGAACCAACTTTTTATGACGATGTTATTGACCAGTTTATAAAGAAGAAGAACCGTAGGGTAGAATTTGTATTCAAGTAGCTAAATTGAAAAAGATAGAATATCATTTGTAAAATAAATGTTGTATTTGTATGATTAAATGTACATAAATTTCTAAATATATAATTTTAAATGGTCAGCAATTCATTATTTCGCCAATCAGACTTCAATCACACCTCTCACTCCCTGAATGATAACAAGAGCAAGCGTGAATTTCGAGACTAGCATTCGCCCTTGATAATGGGTCTTTGCCAGGTGGGTTCCAGTTTAATTTTATAGCTGTGCATTTACTTATTTACTAATAACGACATTTTTCATTTATTTAACTTTCATTTCTGATTCATCATCATTAAATTCCAGACATGTTTTCTCAGGGGGGATGTAGATGTACAGGAACGTTAATTTCGAACGAAAGTTTTCCTCCAAATTAACCTACACATCAATCTTCCTCTGGGTCTTTTTCCTGCCAACCTGGTAGAGAACCCTTGCTTTGCTAATCTTTCCTCTCCCATTTTGTTTAAGTGACCATACCATCTGAGATTAGCTCTGCTAGCACATTCCTGGATGCTGACAATGTCAAGTTCTTTCCTAATATCCTCGTTTTTAATATGATATCGCCATTGATGCCATCTGTTCACGCCCCTAATCTTACTTCTGATGCAGCTATCAGATTCATAAGTTAAAATTGGTTTGAACAATGTCTTCTATACAGCTAATTTAGACTTTGGGTAATTTTTCTCTTATTCCGTTGACTTCAGATTTATTCAACTGGCTTCCTACCATACCAGTTTTGTTGATTCTGTTGTCTATTTCCATATTTAATTTACCATCTTCACTAAAAATCGTGCCTAAGTAGCTGAAATGTTTTAATTTTCTGATAATTTTTTTTCTCTTTATTTAAACGATGACATTTGCATTTATTATATATTTCTTTCTTTTTAAAACTGATTTCCTAGTTAGTGATTCCTCGTCAGTAACAATTTTGCCTTCCATCTGAAATTGTCCAAAAATGAGTAATATTATAAACACGAGATGGCAGCAGCTGACAGAACTCTCCCATGGCATCTTAAGAGCCCCTGTGTTCGCATTTTAATTAGTACTTAAATTAAGTTTCATTGGCCTGATATTTTCCGATGCCGAAGATTATGCTGTCATAAATTATCTGATAAGTTTCTAAAATTTTAAGATATTTTCTATATTTAGCTATAAAACATAGAAGGATCCATAAGATTTTTCACTTTATTTTCTTATTTATGCCAAATTGAAGCCTTCTAGCTCTATATTTTAGTACACTCAGTTATATCGAACCAAGGCCATTTGTATGTTAAGTTGGATATTGTGTTTTTTCTTTAAAATTTCCATATAACCATTTTTAACTTAAAAAAAAAAGAACATGACAATATCACATAATCCTATTTTTAAATATAGTTGCCTTTCTCGGTAACTCAGTTAACAGAATCAATTGCTTGTATACTGTGAGATTGTGGGTTCGGATCCCGAATAAAGCATGAATATTTGCAAATGTTCTAGAAAAGCTCTTTGAGTTTATTAGGTTTGTCTTCAAAATTATATTTATAATGATTATACTTCAACATTAAGGCAATTTCTCGACTGACTTTTACATTTAGTGTACTAGAGAATAAATTATTTTGCAGATAGATTGAGATATACTTAGTTATAGAAACAAACAGACATTTCTGTAACGCTTAGGGAATTGGGTATTAGAAAGGTGAATATGAATTCTTAATTCAGTGAATTACTGTCCTTATTATGATTAAAAAAAAAAGAAGAAAAGACTAATACATTCATTGTTAAATTATTAAAACTGTAGAAGCGTAAATAAGAGTGTTAAAATTACATTTTATCATTTTCGAAATTATAAAAATATCACAGGTCAATAGCGGGCCTTTTTATTTTTTTTGGACTATCGCTTAATCATTAAAAAAAAAATTAAAGAAAAACAAAGAAAAGGAGCAAAAAGAGGGTCAGAGAAAGGTCAACATCAAGAAAAGGATGAAAAAAAAAAATCTCTAATATAAACGGTTCTAATGTCACAAGCTCAAAGGGGAGTCACAAACTACTCGAATCCGTCAAAAATTTTGGTCCAAGAATAGAGTTCGGTCTACCCATAGTTATATATAATGACCGCCGTAAAATTTGGTAATACCAAAAACCGGAGAGAAAGACTGACATTTTTATGCGAATATAAATCATAAGCTATGGCTGAATTTTGTTCCATTTGCGTTTTTAGCCAGCATGTAGAAAGATATAAAAATCCTAGACCTCCTTTATTTTTGCACTCTGAGATCAAGCTAACTCATTGGCTATCACAAATAACTGACAGTTGGATGATGCTGCCATCTGCCGGTCAAACGTGTGACTACACATTTCGGTAATTATTATCATCAGTTGACGACAAAGTGTTCTGTAATATTTTCTTTTATATTGTTTGGCACAAAATTAAATTTAACCAAGATTAATTGTGTAAGCCATTAAAATGAAAGAGAATAACAAATCGAAAATTTCCAAAAAAAAAAAAACTTTACTTCCGTTTAAAAAGTAATATTTTAGGTTTTTGAAGAGGGAAACCATTAATCTTCCGCAATGCCATCGTTTAATTGTATCAGATAACATCTCGCAAAAATAAGATTAAACTGCAGTAACAGAAGAAATCAATAAATTGTAAAAAAAATATCGCCAATGCTGGGTATCTATAAGAAAAAAAAAAAAAATCTCAAAAATAAAAATGTTAGCATTAGGGTCCATGAGATGGCAGCACTTGTCATTCGGTTCTCTTTATTGGTTCATAATTCTGTCATAATAAATAGCCATAAATCTCAACTCCTTCACATTAACACACATTACAAGTAATTATAATAATAATACACATGAAAAAACAACAACCAGTCTATCCTATGTACAAGACCCGTTACATAAACTTCCATACAGTATTTGTGGTCCCCATACTCATCATGCGGCATTAACAATGCCTAACATTAAAGTATACAAATAGCAAAATAAATAAATAGCAATTATACACGTAATCATCTTCACATAAGCTATATATTAGCTCCGATGCAATACCTGGACTATTAATATATAATGACGTCAATTAAAAATAAATTCCGTCAGCATTATGTAATAAATATATCAGAAGGTAATAATTACAATACAGTTTGTTTATTTGTGTGTGTCAGCGCGGTTAGCCTAGGGTACATGCTTCGCCTGGGGAAGGAGTGTGGACAGCAGGTTCCCCCCCCCCCCCAGTTTATCCGAGGGTTTTTCCTCCCGCAAAACAGGCAAACCGTCCCCGTGAACACGCGATTTGACAGACATGGGATACTACCGGAATAAATAGTAACCAATCCATTCCGTGGGATTATTGGTTGCGGAAGCTTACGCGGTAAAATGTGCAGGCCTGCGCGAAAGCGTAACATACGATGATGTTGTAAACATCAGGTATAAATAATAAAGTTTGATTGATTATTACTAAAATTGTTGTTGTTACTATTATTAGACTAATTAATATTAGAGCCTTTGTAGCTCACTGGATGTGGCACGTGCACAGCACTAGGCCACCGAAGAATGGCGACCGAAATTCAATTCTAATCGCCAACTAGAATTATCTCTATGCCTTTTTTTTTTTTTTTTTTTTTTCGATCGGTAAGAGCAAGAAAATCGACCGTAGAACCCACAGTATATCAAACAATATAGTATTAGCATTAGGGTCCACGAGATGGCAGCACTTGTTATTCGGCTGTCTTTATCGGAAGCCGTAAAAGGTTGGGTTAGCTATTTGTGATTGGCTACTGGTGGAGATTGAACTGCCCCTCCCCCATCTACAAAAGTTTGATAGGGCTACAAACGGGGTCGCATACTCCCTACAAGGGAATAAAAGGCATTAGTGGATTTATCATTTATTTATTTTTAATAATAATTATTTTAAACTTCTTAAGTACTCTCTCAAAGCCCCTTAACCTCACAGATTAAGACCCACCATGTTTTCTTTCCACCCAACACGTACATTACTATTCGATTTAAACTTTCTATTTTTTCTTCTCAACCTTCCCTCCAGAGCCCCAAAGCAAACGAGGGCATTAGGAATATTAAAAATGGCCTGCGGGGCCACCTTGAGCGATGGCTTATACACTTTTAAACGAAAACTTCTATTTAATAAACCGTACGAGATCGTCCATCATGCGTTCCCCATTTGCAGGGGCAACTCTAACATCCCTCGAATTAAAAATCGCTTTGCGTGCTACGCTAAAAATTCAATTAATAGTATTCGTATCGGAAATCGATGCATTCCACGGAATGGGAAATCTTTTAGTAATGAGACGCCCAAGTTTGAAAGCGATATGTCAGAATGAGTTTTTTTTTTTTTTTTTTTCTCGGTTAAACTTCTGAAAAATATTTTTCATGCACAGTTTTTCAATGCCACACGTATTGCAACTCAACTGCCATTGAATAAAACACCAGAGAAAATTTTCGTCCAATGTTTGATTATTTAATACAAAAGTAAACATAATTACGTTATACAGTAATTACATGCTGCAAAGTCACTTAGCTTTATTGTCCACGTGACAATTTCCTTCCCCAATTAAAAAATAAATAAATTAAGAACAAACACTGTTATATTAAGAAATGGCCCAAAGAAAATCTGAATTTCAATCATCTTTGTCCGCATTGTTGATAAAATACACTATTGTTGTCTTTCAATTATTGTCTGCATATTGTTTGCTTTAGCAATCGACATTTGTAAGGCAACAATAATAGGTAAATACCATGCACTTTCAAACAATGAAATGTAAGTTGCAGAAGTCATTAGTTTGTTCTACGGCTTATATTTCATTGTTTGGCTTATACTAGTCGAATTATAGTTTATACTGTCCTGTTTTTCGTACCCACGTAGATTCAGATAGTACAATTCAGGATTTCGAACGAAATAGGGTGGTTAATTATTCTGGTGTCTGTTCTCATGACCGGTTTGCCTGTTTGTGAGATAAAAAACCGAGAAAAAGATACCACCGTATAAGACAGGCCAACTCACCCTTACTAGAAGAGCTCTAATGAAGATTGTTTGCATCATAGACGGGGTTCGCACCCATGTTCTTTCCAACTAAAGTGCATCGTCAAAACAGACTGAGCCATCGAGGTTCTAGTTTATACTAGTATAAGCAAAGTTTGTCCAGAAATGTATGATATAAAGGGATGTTTTTGGTAAACATTAAAAGAATATAATCGAGGTGTTTTGTAAGCGCATAAAAATTAATAAATAATTATAATAATAAATTCTGTGTGTTTCAAATTGCAGCTAGTCAATTCCTGATTTTCTTTCAGATAGAATGGTGGATTGTAAGCAGTAAAGAATCTGCATGATTTTTTTTTTTTTTTTTAATGATCGAAGAGCCAAAGTCTTTCGATAAAGAGTTTATTGAATCGCCATTTGAAGGAAGAAATTAACAGCTCCAAAGCAAACAAGCATAATTATGAAATGTTTGTTTCGTAGTACTTGCATTGTGACGTCATTCTTTAACATAACAATTGAGCTTGAGCTGTTTTATTCAGCAGACAGACCCCAGTAAAAATTCATTGTGTAACCAAATTTGAACAAAATGAATAAAACCATCGTTTTAAAGCACTAAAAAAAAAAAAAGGAGAAATTGGGCTTCTCTTTCCCTTAACCCACACAATTGAACACCTACTTTACTCGATTCGTCTAAAAATATTGATATCTTGTGAAACATCTCACAAAAAAAAAAAAATCCAGGTACTCAGGTGATAAGTTTAAGACATTTCAATTTTAACATTGTTTTAATATTAAAATTACTAATCTGAAAATTAAAATTTAATTCTAGAATTTGACAAATACTTTCCTAAATTGTTGTTATATATACCTAGTAGGATTTAACAGCACGAGATGGCATCACTTGTCTGCCTTATTCTCTCCCCGATGCTCAAAAATCAACCTTAGAACTCACTGTTTCAGACTAACATACAGCTGTTAAGATTTAGTTCCATAAGATGGCGGTACCTGTCTGCCGTCTCTCCTCGTAAACCTTCGATTCACTGATAGCTGAAGACCAGCTGCCTATCGATCTTACAAACATGTTACTTAGGGATAACAGAAGTTTCTATTTCTTTTGGGGTAAAAAAGACGTTAGAGGGGGTTATTTCATTTTTAAGGGACTCATAAGATATATATGAGTATATGAGACTCATAAGATGCAACATGAGTTGTATATAGATGCAACATGAGTTGCATCTATATACAACACAGATACGACCAGCTAATTCACTTCTCACTGAAAAATATAGAAATTTATTGCGTTCTAGACGGACTTGGCTTAAGCGAAGGGCATCAAGTGAGCAATAGGGGCTCCTGTATAACATTGGTTAACTTAGCGCTGTTTGAAACATTTCCTATTCCCATTCACAGGCAATATTTTAGCCTTTTTTTTTCAGCCTCCATTAAAGGCTAACTAGTTTATTAAAAATATTAGAATTTGTCTGCTGATATTGTCTACATTGGTTGGATTTGTTTTCGGTTGATTTTGTTTGCACAGAATAGAGGGAGGGAGAAAATAAAAAAAAAGCAAGCTAGGAACGTTAAGTTCGTTTTCCGAAGTAGAATATGGTTAAACGAGGCTTCATTTATCAGTTGATAGTGCAAAAACATGGACGATATACAAGGCATATTAAGATAAATGACTTCCTATAAGGAAATGGATTACTAGCCATGCTCGGAAGAAGCCAAGGGAAAAGATAAGAAATGAGATAATGGACATAAGGAAATGTAGTGTGGATAATCGAAAAAAAAAAAATGATAGTATGGCCATGTCGAGAGAACGGAATCGGAAGACTCCAAAAAGCAATTTTAGAATGGGAGTCCTCCTCGCCCCTCGAGAGACTGAGGAAGGGAAAACTTGAATCGAATTGGGAGGAAATATGACTACATAATTAAAAAAATTAGGATTAAGCTCGAAATTCCTATTATCAAAAACAAATTTTTATTTTGATCAATATCAAAAACGCTTCAACAAACGATTGCATTCTTTGCCTTTGTTGCAGAACGAGAATGTCACGCGGAGGAATCGATTGTTAACAAGTCATGACACCTGGTGTCAATAACTGAAACTACGTACCCTTTGAACATTTCACTATTACACAATCCGAAGCTAATATTGGCAAAGCCAGAACACGCACGAAAATGAAAAACAAAAATAATTAAAATAAAAATAAATAATAGTTATGAAACAGAGTTAAAATAATAATAATTATATTCGAATATGGCCAGGTATTTAATGATTTTGAACAAATTAAATGTAAAATATATATATATATATATATGTAAAATATGATATATATATAAAACTTCTTGTTAAACATGTCTCAAAAATACGCAAAAAGAATGATAACAGCAAGTATGTCAAAGAAATTTATTCATTCTTTATCTCGCTCGCTTGTTCCATACTATCGTCAAGTAATACCAAACCAGACATTGAAGTTTAATGGGATGGGAAGCAACAGAAAATTAAACTTGGCTACGAAACTCAAAAAAGCATCGTTATTAGAAAGAAAAACAGTAGCGAAAACACTGTGGATGATAGTTTTCTCATAAAAGAACCGATTCTGCGAAAGCGAAGGTTCTTTATTATCTGTCACACACCGTAATCCTGGACTCCTATTGTTAGCTACAAGCTCGAGTCTACCTATATCTCCGAAAATGTCAAAGTAATGAACCAAAAAAAAAAAAAAAAGTGGGAGGGACGTGTAGGGGAAAGATGTGTCACCGAAAGGCGACAGCAAAATGTCTGAGGTAACAGAATGCCGCCTGCAGGCTGCTTCTTTTGTTGCTGTCATCTGTGTTATTCGGACTAGTACTGCGCCCCCTACTGTCATTTTTCTTCTTTTTTTTTTTATTGTTCTTAAGATGTGTTGTTTTCTTTTTTATTCTCCGGTATTGTGAAAGGCCTTGATAATCGTCTTCATAATACGAAAACAATACAAAGTTAGTTTCATAAGCGAAGTTACTCTCAACAAGTAAGAAGTAATGAGTATCTTATTTAAAAAAAAAAAAAAAGTTGAGGAGGGAGTTAAAGTAATTAAAGACAGCGGAATGGATAAAATGAACATTTATGGCTAATTAAAATAAAAATAATTAGGCGTCCGCCTTTCCGATACTCAAATAATTAGGCACATGCCTATTAGATACTGAAATTATCGATATAACTTTATATACTAAAAATGACTTATTTTTTTATTGCTAATAATTTAAGATATCAATTGACATCTGAGCAGAGCATGTGTTGAAGCAGTTATTATTATTATTATTATTATTTTTTATCTTTCTACTAAGGCAATGTTTCCCAACGTTTTTTGGATCATGACCCGCCTCAAAGATTTTGATGCCCCCCCCCCTCTAGCATAATAGTCAGCCAAGTTCTGAAAAAGTATAATATAAATAGGTACTTTAAATAAATAAAGGTAAAACTGTTTTTAATTTGACTTTCTTCAATGAATATAAATTTTATATTACACTTTGTATAGTATAAAACATAAATCGAACTGAACTCGGGAAAATAAAATCCAAGTTAATGCGATCCTTGAGCTTGACGTCTCCTGCAAAGAGTTTTTATTTGAGGTACTGATTTAGTCATTTTCAATCTCAAATCTCCATGGTTTGCGATATCCAGATGATTTTTTTTTTTTTTTTTTTGTAGCAAGTCATTTACAGCACTCAAGCCACATTCAACTAAATATGATGACGGGAAGGGCAACAGTATTTTTTTTTTTTTTTTTTTTTTTTTTTTGCGCAAAACTAGTTGAATTTCGGTATTTCGTTTCTGTAAAAAGCCATGCCATTGTTCCTTTTATGTTAAATATATTTTTAATAGACTCATCATTTTGCTTTGCTGAGAGTTCTTGATACTGTATTTATGTTGACTGTTTTATTAGTGATGTCATCTTTTTTTCTCGGAAAGTCAGGGTTGCAACATCGACAATTTATCGCCGACAATGGTGAGTCTTTTGAGTATATCGGTGACGAATGCAACGTCATTTTCTAATTGCGCCCCTGTGGTGCGTACGCCCCACGTTGAGAAACATTGTACTAAAGTATTACAATGGGATTATTTCTTCACAAATGCAAGTTACTAAATTACATAAATCGAAGTATTGATCTCTTAGACTTCGTTTATGTTTTCATCACCTTACGTGATGGCACCGTTTACAACATTAAGTCACCTTTTACATAAAAAATATTGCAAAATTATAATAATTCATAGAAACGAAAATTTGACAAACAGATTGAATTATGCTATAGTCTGAGAATAATTCGAACTGGATTAGGCAATATTCTTCGAAACGCCCTTATAAAGTCTTCAGTACACAATGGAAAGGGTGCGAAGATTCAGTTTAATCTCTTTATTCAAATATGTAAGCAGTCAACTTCTCGTCTGCATTTCCCAGATGGGAGAAGCTCCGATTATCTCAAATTAGTTAAGCTTGAAAGAACGGAACAAACACCGTTGAATAATCTTGTTAAGGAGTCAGAATAGCGGCCATTACAAGACAGAAACGTGTACGTTTAATTAGGATAATTGAGACTCAGTAGCCGCGTCATCAGCTGTCTACAAAGAAAAAAAAATGTATTAAACGAAAGAGAGAAAATAAAAATATTCGCTACTAGTAAGTTGTTTTCGGTTTTTCCTACTATTAATATCGACAGTACACTATTATAATCATTTCTCGTTTATATTTGATTAGTGTCTCATGTTGATGTGTTAGCCACCCTCATCTGCACAGTTAACTCATAAATACATTATAGGAGTGACTGTTCAATCTATTATTTATTAATATGAACTATCGTATGGCTTCAATCTTCCCCTGCCTGAAACAAAAAAGAATGCTGATCGCATGCTACACTAAACAATTGCAGCGCGCTATGAACGAAATGAACATTCAATTGTTGGTCACGCTTTTGACGTTTGGCAACAATACTTCAATAAATCTGTCTGTTGAACATCTAAAGATATACTGATTACAAAAAAAGATAATCCGCGCAATTCTGAGTGCAAGATCATCTACAAAAACGCAGATGGGTTTGTACTCAGAATCATCTACAAAACGTAACCAAATACGTATCAGTCAAGTGCTCTGTGGAATACAATTTGAGTACGTATTTTATCATACTAAACTGCATCGCTTATCCTATTTGCGCTAATTTTTGAAGGTTCGATTTTTTTTCATTGCTAGAATACTATTTATAATCCCATAAGTAATTACACATTTCCAAAATCAATCTTTAAACTATACAGAAAAAAAACCCCAAAAAACCTATCACTGTATACGGAACTCAAAGATGCATACACATGACTGTAAATCCTTACTGGATTTTTTTTTTTTATTATTATCTTCTTTCCAACCCTGATTTTCTGAAAGTAGAATTCGCAGTGATTACTCATCAGAAGAGAGAAGACTCTAGAAAGTGGTTGCAGCCAAGTTGCCTCTAATCCCATCTCGTTACCAAGGCAACGAACTCAGCAATATCCTATGGACAAAGTTGCAATGAAGGCAGATAAAGATGGCGCGAATGGAGGAATTTATTTCGCTGGCGTAAGCAATAAAATATATAGAAAGAGGCTGTCTCTAAGATGTTCCACTGCAGCAAAAAGGCAATCAGATAATAGCAAAAAGAAAGAAAAAAATATTATAATTTTCTAGGGTGTGATTCGAATGGGCCGAATGATCGTAATTTATATTCGAAATCAATCATTTAATTTAATTTAGCTTGCAAAATATTTAAATGATGATTAAATTTTTAACTAAATAAAATTCGCAACTAAATCACTAGAAAAAAAATTCTAATTCACATCCGGGACTTCAATTTCGTGCGTTCCCAAACAATGAGTTATGAATACGACTTTTCAACAATAGACACACGCATGCGTACAACCGTCCAGTGAGCCTACAGGCGTTAGCAGTTTTGTGGAGTTTGAAATTTGTATTTTTCAAATGTTTTGAAATCTCCCGATCGATTTAGTTGTATTAGGTGTTGGGATAGGGCCAATATAAAGGATACTGTTAAGTGGAAATGGGCTACTTTAACATGCATCACCGTGTATTGGCGCTACAATACAAGTTTAAATGATGATGGTTGTAATAAAAAAATTATTGATTGTTACGTCATGATCGAATGATTGAATGGAGAAACGATGTTGTTATTGTTAACGAATGGGAAATAAAATCCAACAATAAAATGACATTTCAAATGAAGTAACCAATAAGGGAAGGGGCGGGGGCGTCTTCTTGCATGGGCTATGACTAGTTGAAGCAACAGAAAACATCATTAACTACAAACCATCACAGTTATTTAAATATTTGAACATACTCCCTAGAAATGCATTGCTCAACTCTGTTGTCATGGTAACCACCTATGTGTAATCACCAAGGTAACCGATAAAGCTTTTTTTGAAAGCTTTTTTTTTTATATTAAATGATATCTTTGGTTGCACAATGACGTTTTTCACAAAACAAATAAAAAAAATAGATGTATTGAAAAGTAGACGCTTGTGTTCGGTAATAGATCGGGGTGTGGGGGGAGGGGGAGGACTAAAATGGGAACACCAACAGTAAATTCCCTATGGACTATAAAATCATTCGGTTTCTCAATGTCATGAGTCAGTAATTACAAGAAACGTTCGCACGTAAAAATGCATTCAGAAATCTGTCTTTATCAAGCCAGTGGAATTCTCCCACCGCATGTCTTTGGCAAATTTCCAAGGGGCGAGAAATCAATAAAAGACAGAGAGTTATCATCTTCAGTTACTAGCTAGGAGAGCAAAGTTTGAGTCACATCGATTGGCATTGCCTGCATCTTCATGTTTGGGAACAAATCATCTTTAATAGCAGTGCGAAGGGTTTGAAATGAGCACGCATTATCAGGCTCGTCTCACAGCTTCTCTGCTGGTTCTAAAACATATACATGAATGTATTTTGTCGAAAAGAAATGCATCTGCAGACATGCGTGCAAAGATAAAGTGATTTTATTACTCTTGGAGGAATTTTTGCCGAGGTTCAAACGACTTTAACAGGTTGTCGATAGCAGTGCCATCTATCGAAGCACGTAAAATAATTCGACAGGATGTCACGCAAACCGGAGATTGTTTTGTTTTAATGTATCCCTTATGTTAACGGTAGGGACAATGCAACCACCATTATGTCAACTGCAAGGTCATCTGGCGGAGAACTCATGAAACTAGTTTGCCGAGGTTCAAACGACTTTACCAGGTTGTCGATAGCAGTGCCGTCTATCGAAGCATGCAAAATAATTCGGCAGGATAAATATATATATATATACAGGGCGGCAATAAAATAACTTTCCCTCTTTGGAGGCATCTGTAGCTAAACCCAATAAACGGAATGAGACCGAATTTTATATGGAGACTTTCGAAGGCATGGGGAGATGATTTCCGCGAAAAAAAGATTTAGTACCAAAAGTCACCGATAGGGGAAATTTTAGCGCTGGCGAAGCCGAAAACAAGCGGATAATTACATTAAAGGCATATAAAATGGAATAATAACATTTCGACGGTGTAAGCGACAGCCGCGTCATTCATTCCAGATATGTGGCTCGTTACAACGATAATAATAATAATTAAACTAAAACAATAACTTGCGAGAGGAAGAAATTAATGTAGTGATTGAACTCACAGGAAATAATGTTTTATTCATCAGAATCAGGGTCCTCTGGACCACATACACGATTTTCAATGTGCTGACCTTTTTTGTGTACAACAAATTGCATCCGGTGTGCGACATGCGCTACAGCTGAGCGTAAAGACTCGGATTGGATGTTCATAACAGCCCGTTTTTATGTTCGCTTTCAAGATATGCAAGTTGGGAAGGCCACCAACATACACAACGGATTTCAAATACCCCCCACAGCCAAAACGTCACATGGAGTGATGTCCGAGGATTGAGGCGGCCATGCCGTCGGAAAGAACTGACTGATAACCCCCTCTCATTACTGAAATGCTGGTGTAAAAGGCGCCGTACTGAACGTTCAATGTGCGGCGGTGTTCCATCCTTCATAAAAGTTATGGAGTCCAAACATTTTCTTTGCTGCAATGCAGGAATGAAAAAAATTTGCAGCATTTGTCGATAAAACTCTCCAGTAATGGAGCAGAATACACTCTGTAGCGGTAATACACTCAAAAAAGTATGGTCCTATTATGAAATCGGCTGTGAAGTCACACCACACGGTTACTTTTGGAGAATGTATTGGTACTTGCTGGATCGCTTGGGGATGTTCAGATGAACAAATTCTGTAGTTATGAGTGTTGACCGACCCAGTGAGATAAAAATGAACCTCATCACCACAAAATATTCTCGAAGGCCAGTCATTGTCGACCTCCATTCGGGCAAGAAACGTTAGCGCGAAGGTCATGCGCTTATCATAATCTGCGGTAGTCAGTGCTTGCACACGAAAAGAACTTATACGGATAGAAGTGAAGAATTTTCCGTAACATTTTCCTGACTGTACCATAAGCCATATCAAGTTTGCGAGCTATGGCACGAGTGCTTGGACCAGTACTGGTTCCTGTGTCGTCGAACACCGCAGTAGCAACATCTGTTACCGTTTCTTCTTGCACTGCTTTCTATCCTCCGCCAGGTCTAACTCCTAGCAATCCAGTTTCTTCAAACTTCTTAATCATAGCTCTCAGTGCTACAGCTAACATAGGACTTGTACGCAGGTTATGAAGCCTTCTAAATTCCCGAAGGGCCGCTACGGCATTTCACTGTTTAAGGTAAAACAACTTAACGAGTAAAGCACGCTGACGCAAGGTAGGACGCATATTGAGCACAATTCATCAGTCATTCGAATAACTGCCTGAACGGTCCCAATCCCTTTTTAAGTGGAATTGGTGGCGCTGCTGTCACGTACGCACAGTAAAATTTGCATAATCCTTTTTATCTGCATTTATTGCAAATATTTGATTGCTTTCGACTCAGCCAGCACCACAGCGCCAAAATATCCCCTATCGGCGACTTTTAGTACTAAAACTTTTTTTTTCGCGGAATTCATCTCCCCATGCCTCCGAAAATCTGAATATAAAATGTGGTCTCATTCCGTGTATTAGTTTTAGCTACAGATACCTCCAAAGAGGGAAAGTTAATTTATAGCCACCCTGTATATAAATATATATACCTCGTGTATATATACATGTATATACACGAAGGTGGTCTGAAAAGTTCTCCGCCTAACAATGAAAAAACGAATTTATAATTTCAAAATTATTTTTATTTTTCAACATACTCTCCCTTAAGACTAATACATTTATTCCAGCGATGCTCCAGCCCCATTATCCCGTCCCTGTAGTGGTTCTCAGTAAGATCTGCAAAATACCCTTCTACAGCTGCAATCCCCTCTTGCTTCGAAGAAAACCGCTGACCAGCGAGGAAGAGTTTTAGTTTTGGGAAGAGAGAGAAGTCAGATGGAGCCAAATCTGGGGAATAGGGTGGATATTGCAACAATTCATAGTGCAGGTGCATTGTCCTGATGAAAGATGATTTTTTTTTTCTGAAAACCGGGGGAGGGGGGGGGGGTTTGCTCACGAATTTTTTTATCTAGTCTAGTTAAAAGATCGGAATAATATTCCCCGGTTATTGTTTTACCCTTTTTGCCTTTAGCGCCCCAAAACACCGATGCCACGACCTTTCCTTCAAAGGTCGAAGACAGAGTCGGATGGAACCGACTCTGTCTTCTTTGGCGCTGAACAGCCGGCTTCTGTCCACTGTTTTGACTGCTGTTTGGATTCTGATGTGTAATGGTGAATCCAAGTCTCATCCATAATAATAAATCGACGCACAAAAGCAGTTCTATTCTTGTTAAAACGCTCCAAGATCTGGTCAGAGATTTTCATGCGAGTGCATTTTCGATATCCTGTGAGCAAGCGCGGCACCCATCTTGCGCAAAGATTATTCATATGCAATTCTTCATGTAAAATATATCCTACACGTTCTTTTGAAATGCCTATGGTCTCAGCAATTTCACGCACTTTGACTCGCCGGTCAACCAATACCATATCGTGCACTTCATCAATGATTGCTGGTGTTGTTACACTTTTTGGACGTCTTTCACGTGGATCATCTTCAACGCTGGTACGGCCACGTTTAAACTCGGCAGCCCATTTCTTAATTGTCAAAAACAAAGGAGAAGGGTGCCCATAAACTTTTATGAACTTTGAAGGAATTTCTTTTGCCGTTAAACCTTCTTTTACAAAGAATTTTATAACTGAACGATACTCAATTTTATCCATTTCAAGGGATACAGACAACACTTTTTCTTCAGACAGCTGTATAAAACAAATTACTTGATAGAATGACTTGCAATTTCACATGGATGCCTACGACAGATGTACCAACTTTCTTGCCGATAGTGTTGCCATCTATGGTCGAGGCCGAGAACTTTTCATTCCACTCTCGCATATATTACACAGACACATAGATATTTCATATTTATTCGTTCCCATGGTCTTGATTATGCACAATTAATGTGAATGTTGAGCCAGATAGGCCCCATATTTTTGTCCTCAACGATATAAATGCAGTTCATTTCATTAAAATAAACACTGGCTATACGAAACTCGCCTACTTTGAGTTATGCATTCAGCGTGTCCTATGCAGAGGTATTAAATGAGGTTTGTATAATGCCTAACGCGTCCGCCGTAGTAAATCAAACACAGTTGCTTAATTTAAAGGATTTAATCGGTTTAAGATAGCCAGACGATGTGGTTGTCATGACAACAGTCAAAGTGAAACCACTGGTCACACTGTCATTTGGTGTGTATCGCAGTTGATCTCGCGGATGCGGTCCAAGACACCGTCTGGCTTTACTGTCTGAAGCATTGGCATGCTTTCAATATAAAGGACTGGCTTACTCCAGTAAATTACTGCCGCGGAGTTGATCAGAATGTTAATTTACATGATTTGGGGAAGGGAGGATTTCGACCCAATGGCTCTAGTCTAAATTACGATAAGCAACCCCTGCTTCATACTTCAATGCTAGACAAGTTTCTCAATAGTAGAACTAATTCTAGAGCAGGGAGAAAATTTTCAATCAAATAGTTAATAATTTATAAAATTGGATTAAAAATAATAATTGAAGTAGCTACTGTAAAATTGAACGAATATTCGGATGACATCACAGTGCTGGAAGCATTTTTACAACTTCCAAAGGAGTCTAAGAATCCAACCCCCCCCCCTCTCCCCCGAAATGAAACATAACTATTAGAGTATTTTCAGTGTGTCCATCGATTACAGTATTCCATCTTACGACACTTCGCTTTACGACGATCCACTCATACGATACTTCGCTTTACGACCGGTTCCCATTTATACGATGCTGCATTAGCTAATATGACGGTTTTAGCAACAAGACACTCCAGTGAATCACCTCGTGCGCAGTTTTTGTGAACTGATTGTTTACGACGACGCTGCTCATGCATCTGTTTCTGGTGTTTCGCTGTGAATTTCTGTTTCTAAATGTTATTTTCTTTTATTGTTGTTAACTGTAGATAAAATTCAGGATAAGGGTATTGTTGCTCAGGTGAAAAGACACATAATACTACATTACATGCTAAGATTGAAATTATTCAAGTTAGTGACGTTAGTGGAATCGCACACAGAGAGCCGTAGGCTAAACTTACCTCTTACTACAGTTGTTAAAAAACGAAGACAAAGTTCTTAGTAAACTGAAAAGTGCTACACTAGTCCATACTACAGTTATCCTTGAACATGACAATCTTATTGCGAAATGGAAAAAAAAAACTTTTAATGGGGTAGATTGATGACCAAAGTAGTTGCCGTGTTCCCTTAATCCAACCTATTCAGAATAACTTTTTTTTTTAAATGAAAATTATTCCAAATTTTTTGTTAAAGTAATTGCTTTATTTATTAAAGCAATTACTTATGTCAGATTACGTATATGACTTAAAAATTTACACGTATATGACTGCTTAAAAATGTAATTAAACCTTACATGCATCTCTCTATACGACGGTGGCTGGAACGTCAAGTGTCGTATGACCGGGGGTATGCTTGTACCTTTAAATATAAAGTTATTTGGTATGCAGTATCATAATACGCATTCTCAAGTTTGACTGTGTATAAAATTACTTGTAATAGTTCGATTACTATCCAATTTACTATACTAATGCTTATTTCTAGTGTAGATTAATCTCCCCCACTTATTATTATTATTATTTCACTAATGCATTACTGCATACGTAAATATTAAAATTAATTTATAAATCAATTTTAAATACCTTATTATTTCAAAAAAGCCTTTAAATGCCTTTTAAAAATTTAATGAATTTAAAATATATAACAACTTAGTTTATGAGTAATATTTTTGGAGAAAAACGAAATGATACAATTATGACACTGAAACGCTTTATGACTAATAATGCATACACCCAATTTACGAAGATACCATACGTCGAATTTCATCAAAATTCGTCCAACCCGCTCGACTCCATTCACGGACTAAGGGACAAATGTACATAGCGATCCGAATAAGTGCTTCTGCATTGTTAAATAATGTGTACGTTATTAACAAGCAAATTCCGATAGCACATTTTTAATATTAATATTCGGCAAATAACTCATATGCTTTAAGAAACGAGAATTAGTTTTGTTTTTCATTTAGGCATTAATTCTTTGTTGAGAAGTTCATATGAATTTATTTTTGGCATAATAATAGCCAGTTTATATTTAATTCATTGTTGGTAAAAGTTTATATTAATGGACTGTTAGCATAAGTTGATATTAATCATTGTTGGCAAGATAATAGCAAGTTCATATCAAAGTTATTGTTGTGAAGAACAATGCGAAGCCCATTGTTAAAGTTAAACAGCCATTTAATTCACTACTTACCTTAATTTTTCATTCATAATTTACGAAGGGACATTCTAAACTTCACCGACAATAGTGATGAATATCGTGATAATTCAGTCCATAGCAATTAAACCGGAGAGAGAGAGAGAGAGAGAGAGAGAGAGAGAATATATGTCATTAAATCAAACACTCAAAAATATGAATGCCGCTTCCAGGCACTTCGCGTTACATATGCACACCATAATCAAGAAATTGCACAGAAATGTTCTGCACCAATTAAACATCTCGCAGGAGATTAATCACGTGTTAAAGCAACCCACTAATCATAATGATTCCCTGGCCTTCAGAACTGAGCAACAGGATAATAGGAGAGTCTTCCTGGGCCTTCCTCAGACAGAGGCGCGTTGCTTGCCTTTAACTTCATCCCAGAGGAAGTGCTGGGACGCGAACTACATTTCAAATATTCAAGCCGTAGCTCGCGCTCAACATAAATCTCAATTATTGCCACAGGTTCTACCACATTCTTGTAATATTAATACGGATGATATCCAAGGTGGAAATATAAGCAAAGTGACAGAACTCTTATCATTAATACTCATTTATTATTAAACATGTTATGATTTTCGTATGTGGTGAAGTTTCTTTATTGAACAGGACAATAATATAAATCATATATATATATATATATATATATATATATATATTATTAAGACATATATACAGACAAATGATGTATTTCCCACCCATAACAAAACAGGAACTGAAAGAAGCAATCCTACAACTAAAACCAAAGACCACTCCAGGAATAGACAAAATAAGACTCGCAGACCTTATAACACACTTTGAACAAATAAATCCAATACTTTTGAAACTCGTGAACATAATATTCGACACAGGCATTATTCCACAACAACTAAAAACTGCAGTAATTACGCCAATATACAAACACGGCAAAAGAAACGATACTCAGAACTACAGACCAATAGCTACACTACCAGTCATCTCAAAAATTCTAGAAAAAATAACACACACCAGACTACAAAACTATTTACAGAAGTACAACATCATCTCACAAAACCAATACGGCTTTCAGAAAACAAAAAGCACCATTACTTTAATAGAAGACATCGCCGACACAATAAACAAAGCTCTCAACAAAAACAAGTACGCCATCCTTATACTGCTGGACCTAACCAAAGCATTTGACACACTTGAACATGACATACTACTCACCAAACTATACTCAATAGGTATAAGAGGAACACTGCATACATGGTTCAAGAACTACCTCTCAAACAGAACACAAGTAACAAAAATAGGTACATGTCACAGTCTGGGTATACAAATAAAATACGGTGTACCTCAAGGCGCCATATTATCACCCACTCTATTCAACATATACATTAACGATGTTCATAACATATCCATAAGAAGTCAAATATTTCAATACGAAGATGACACTGCACTACTAGCTATCCACACAGACATTAACACAGCTCTCTGCAAAGCACAACAAGACCTAAACGAAATCACAACATACTTCCACAAAACGCAATTCTAATCAACGGCACCAAAACACAGATGTTGATAATACACAACCCAAGAATCATACGCCCCGCATCACTATCGATACACTGTCACACAAACCGCTGCATTAACAACAAAAATACCTGCCAATGTTCCGAAATCAAACCTGTAACACACGCAAAATACCTCGGTCTCTATATAGATTCCCACCTTAAATGGACAAAACATATAGAATACCTACACACCGAACTCCGGATAATCACAGCAAAACTCTTCCAAGTTAAAGACATTATTCCACCCAACATAAAAAAACTTCTATATTACGGTATCTGCGAATCCCTACTCAGATACGGAATAACAGTCTATACAAATATATCAAACAGCCACCTAACAAAATTAGAAACACTACACAGGAAAATCGTGTCAACAGTGATCTGGACATCTTACACGCAACAACCAATATCCGACAACCACATGGCGATACAGAATTCTGGGCATTAAAAACCTGAAACACTACATGACATTAACAAGGAATTACTTCAACATCATCTATCGAAACAACAGAGACACAAATAGTATAACACGACCTACAACAACTCTCTACATTCCCACACCCTTCAACAACTCATACGGATCTATTGTGAGATCACATCAGATACCCACGCAACTCAACCACCTACCAAGAAAGTTAAAACACGTAGATAACTACAGAACATTAAAGAACGAACTCTGGAAAATATACCAACAAAGTTAAGAAACCATTAACACTAATATACACATCACAAATCACTAGCATCCAATGACTACATCCCATACATAAACAGTAGCAACAACACAAATAGTGAAGGCTAAATCCCACTCCCTTCATAAAAGCTAACCCAAGCTTCGAAGTAGGTGGGATTAACTTGCCTCACTCATCTACAAGTAATCTTTATAAGCAAATGCAGAAATTTGTATGTATAATCATTCTTTCTCAAACTTAAAAAAATAAAAAATAAATAAAATAAAATAAAAAATTATACAAAAAATTCTGGATAATCTTCATTGTTAATATTAGAAGAACATGTGTTGTAAATACATAATATAAAGGCAAAAAAAGTATTATTAAAAATTTTAATTGAAATCCAATGTAGTAATTGCAGCACTTAGTGCTGAACTCTGTAAAATTATAAGATGCAATATCACACAAGATGTTTATTGTATGTATAAATATTTTAGCAATCAATAAAATATATATATATATTATTATTATTAGTAGTAGTATTAAAAAAAGACACACACACACACACACACACACACACACACACACACATATATATATATATATATATATATATATATATATATATATATATATATATATATATATATATATATATATATAATATATATAAGCAATCTTTATAAGCAAATGCAGAAATTTGTATGTATAATCATTCACTTAAAAAATAAAAAATAAATAAAATAAAATAAAAAATTATACAAAACATTCTGTAATATATATACGTTAAAGATACCAAGCTATTTTAAAACCTGGTTTTACTCCATTTCCCAAGTAAGCAAATAGACAAATAAGTCAAGTTTGCGCCTGCAAGTCTAGCTGACCCTGCACGTAGTGCAAGACCAAGGCAACTCATAGTAAAAGTAGAATAAGCTCTGATCACTAATCTTAATATTTACCCTTATACCCTTAATGCAAAGCACATCTCCTACAGGAGATGTATGATGCTTTGTATTAAAGGCGAGGGGCCATTACCCAGACCGGTTTCGACCTTTATTGAGGTCTCATCAGTGGGAACCAGGCTAGAAATATCCAAGATTTAAGTAATACAGAACTTATATAAGTATGTCACCAGAACAAGTTACCATACGGTGTTTTAACCTTATTAAATAAAAATCTCAGGAGGAGATATAAATACTTTCTACATTTATATCTCCTCCTGAGATTTTTATATATATATATATATATATATATAAATACTTTCTACATTTATATCTCCTCCTGAGATTTTTATATATATATATATATAAATACTTTCTACATTTATATCTCCTCCTGAGATTTATATATATATATATATATATATAAATACTTTCTACATTTATATCTCCTCCTGAGATTTTTATATATATATATATTATATATAAATATATAGATTTTTATATATATATATAGATTTTTATATATATATATATAATATAAAAAAATATATATATATATATATATATATATATATATAAATACTTTCTACATTTATATCTCCTCCTGAGATTTTTATATATATATATATATATATATATATATAAATACTTTCTACATTTATATCTCCTCCTGAGATTTTTATATATATATATATATATATATATATATATAAATACTTTCTACATTTATATCTCCTCCTGAGATTTTTATATATATATATATATATATATATATAAAGTTGTACTACTTTAATTTTATTCCAGATTTATTGAAACCTCAGAAAGGTGTATTAATATTTTTAAAGTTTGTGATCCAAAGAAAGATGACCAAAAGTAACATATTTTACTTATTTTAATAAATTAGAAAAATTATAAATTTTAGAAATAATTTTCATAATACAATTTCAAAACAAATTAAATATTTTCAAAAAATTTTTAAAAATATTAATACACCTTTCTGAAGTTTCAATAAATCTGGTATAAAATTAAAGTAGTACAACTTTCTCACACAGGATGAAAAACCTATTTTTTTCCTTTTTTTGGGGAAATTATTAGAGCCTCCTCATGCAAAAGCAGCGGAGACTCTAAAGCATCTAGTTAAAGGTATCTCTGGGATGGCAGAAAAATTTTAAAATGCAATAGTGAGAATAGGGGAACCTGAGCTCCTCCTCACTGGGAAATGGGAAATATGGTCCCAATGTAGTTAGTGCAAAATGGGGTGAACTATTTGTTGAAGACATCAGCGAAATCACCCCTGAACAAGTACAGGTAGCCCTGAACATAGACGAGGAGGCGGCATCGGCATTCTTCATAGCTCTCTCCAAATTAGACATGGCCAAGGGAAGCGAGGTGGCTAAAAGAATAATAACTGCCCACAACAAAAGAAAGACACAGTAACCATCCCTTGGTTTTCCTGTCCAGAGCTATAATGTTCTCTAGTTCCCACAGGTGGGGGAGGGCCTGAGAACCTGAGCAGCGAAAGCTTACAACGAGGCGGTGCAGTTCCTTGAGAGCTGCATCACTCAGGCCAGACCCTTCCCCCCACCTTTCTTTTTCGGTTTCTAGTCCTATCTATAGTTTTTGTTTTCTCTGTACTTCATGTTTTTGTTTTTGTTACATATTTCCTTTTTAGGATTTTTCCTTTTCTTCTAAAGTGAAAAATCAACGACCGTTTTAGAATCGCCCCTGGGGGGCAAACAGCTAAAACAGGTGAACTGAGGCCTCTTTCACCTACTCTACCACTACGCACTCTATCTTTATTTCCTCTCCTACTATTTGCTGACTCTCAGCCTGTCTTACTCTACAGGCCAATGATGAATTTTGTTGAACTCACAAAATATATATATATATTTAATTTAATACGCGATTTTAGGATAAATGGCATGAAGCATCCTATATCCTATATATAGTTAATAATAAATATATATATATATATATATTTAATAATAAATACATATATAAATATATATACTTAATAATAAATAAATATATATGTCTTAATAATGAATAAACACATGCGACGAATGCATAAGAATCAAACTGTATTATTTAGAATTTGATTTCTGATCATCAATGCACACACAGAACCGAGAAGTGTATTTAGTCAAGTTAGGAAGCTCTTTGGCTTGGTTTGTTGAATGCGTAATATATTCGCTCCCAAACCAGCAGGTCGAAGATCGAAAATGCACTGTAGAAAATATAATGTATGAATGTACAACTCGTTAGGTAGTAGACGAGATTTCATCGCGAGGAAAAGTTAACAAAATATTCACTGGCTTCACAACCAAAGTTCCGCCGATCATAATACGAAACTACTCATCCGAACTATTTGTTATGCCACCGCCCCTCTAATTATTAGAAGCCCGATGTAAACTGAAAGTATAGAACGCATGATCTGTATAGTACATTTCTGATAATCTCTTCATTCGTTCATGTAAAAAAATAGCCATTAAATTCGGAACTCTTAGCTAATAAGGGGCAATCCACGTTTGCTATACAGTATATCAATTCAGTAAGGGATGATAAAGTTTTCTTTTTTAAAAAGAAAAGTAATGTATGCATGAATTATAATAAATCCAGTGTGCGAAAACACCGAATAACAAGAAAAACTTCACGATATGGTAGCATTAATAATCCTTATGCATTCTGCGGGTTTTAAAAGATAGTTCGAAAATTTAGCATTAAAAATTCTATTTAAATGGATCGCGTTTGTTAAAAGCTCTCTCCATGGTTTCCCCTTATTAGCTGAGAGTTCCGAATTTGCTGGCTATTTTTTTACTTGAACGAATGAAGAGATTATCAGAAATGTACTATACAGATCATGCGTTCTATACTTTCAGTTTACATCGGGCTTCTAATAATTAGAGGGGCGGTGGCATAACAAATAGTTCGGATGAGTAGTTTCGTATTATGATCGGCGGAACTTTGGTTATGAAGCCAGTGAATATTTTGTTAACTTTTCCTCGCGATGAAATCTCGTCTACTACCTAACGAGTTGTACATCCATACATTATATTTTCTACAGTGCATTTTCAATCTTCGACCTACTGAATATTTTTTTCTTATTTTAATAAATTAGAAAAAAGATAAATTTTAGAAATAAATCGATGTTTTGTATTGGACATAACTCTGTTATGTTTGACTGCTATTCGCGAGCTATAAGTAGATTTTGTTGATAAGTTTACGTAATTTAGACTGTTTGTTTTAGCCGAAGTTGTAATTTTACATAACAAATATTTATGATAAGCATATAGATTGTGAATGAATTATAATAGATAATTCATCAAAGTTCGCTATACAGTGCACTTGCATGCATGTCGTACGAGGCGACTAAAATGGGACGCCGATTTTCGCTCTCTCAGGTTTCTTCCAGAATTTTGATCCAGGCGAGGGGGGGGTTGATTTCAGGGGGTTTGCCCTGGAAGAGCATTTGGAGTCTCTGGGGAGGGTGTTGTCCGGCGTGGCCAGTGAGGGGCCTCGTCGGTGGACGCTTTTCCCTGGAATATGAGCAGTTCTGCTCGGTGGTGGGGGGAGGAGAGGCTTAGATTTCCGGGGGTTTGCCCTGAGAGAGAGAGAGAGAGAGAGAGAGAGAGAGCATTTTGAGTCTCTGGGGAGGGTGTTCTCCGGCATGGCCCGGTGAGGGACTGTGTCGGTGGATGCTTTTCCCTGGAATATGAGCGGTTCTGCTCGGTGGTGGGGGAGCCCGTCACTGAGTGGAGCCAACGCTTAGTTGGACGATCTTTAGGCCACTTGTAGGGAGTGGTCCGGGGGATCGTCTTAATTTTTAGAGAGGGCTTTACATAACAAGTAACACACGCATTTCGTAAGAGGCGACTAAAAGGGTACCTATGGAGGGTAATGGATGGCAATGCTGTAGCCAATGAAATTTTAACCGAGGCTCGGCTATTGCTGTTACCCTCCTGCCACGATCAGAGCTTATAGCTCTATATTACCCCATCCATACATTTTCTTTTACAAATAACATAATACGAAAAGCATTCTTGCTTCACCCATCTAGCCAAAAAAAAAAAAAAAAATGATAGAATTACAGTTACTGTTATGGTACAGGAGTTTCTCTCCGAAAACTCGGAGCGATCTACATTATCACTAAATCTCACATAGGGATCCTTATAAAATACTTATTGATTTTGCAGTTGTGCGTTTGCGCATGCAATGCCACACTTTCTTATGTTTTTTTTTTTTTTTTCACGAAAGAAAGCATTAAATCAAGACGTTTTATTGATGCCACGTATAACTAAACACCAAGGATCGTTAATTAAAGTGACAATCAACAGAGATATGACATCCGGGTCCATTGACTGTGGCCGATTGTTTTGTTCAGATGGAACGGAAGTAACTCAATATGAAATTCGCTTCCGTGTTCAGACTTGGACTATTGATTAAGTTGGGTGGTATTACTGGATTTCGACAAGAACTGTTACTTGATTTTTGTTAGCTCTTTCTTAAGATGTTGTAGCAAGCAGTGAGTTATTGGATCTCAGTAAATACCGAGGTTGTTATATCAAAAATGTCTTCAGAAATATGCAATATCTTTCATGAACACCATGATGTATGTTTCGATAGTGTATCTTCGGAATTTAAGGGAAAAAATTCCAAAAAAAAAAAAAAAAGATAATTGGATTTTTTTTTTATTCATAAGGAATGACTTCCGTAAGAATCAAAAGAAAAAGCAGGAAAAAACTACAATTTTTGAACGGTAAAACAATTTAGGAAATTGTTATGAAAAACTGGGCAACATTGTTTTGATTAAAGATAGAATCACAATGAAAAAATAAAAATATATAAGCATCTCAGTTAGTATGGATGTTTCAGATTATGGCTATGAGGTGACTCGATTACAAACCAAATTTTTAAGAGGAAGGAACGCCGTCAGTGTTCGCTAAAGTGAGGTTAACTTCCTTTAGGTAACATGTGGTTATATTTTCAATTGGTATTCCGAACTAAGACTTTTAGAACCAAAGCGTATCGACGCCACCGACTACGCTAAAAGGTGAATGTAATGAAAACCTCACAAAGTATAAGAAATTTGAAGAGGAATCTAGGGTTCTGATTAAAATTCAACTACACATACTGGATGAGGAAATAAGTAGTTGACGTCTAAGATGTGTAACTAATTGGATTATGAAATAAAAATAACATTTGCTGAGGATTATATAAATGCACGTTCTTAAGGGATATGCAGATGAACTAGACAGAAACGGAGCATCGTTAATTTGAAATAAAATATCCGGAAGGAAAACTGATTTTGAAGAGTTACAATGCCGTAGGAATCAACGAAACTTATTTCAATCATAAGCGATGGTAGTTGACAAAAAAAAAAAAAAAAAAAAAAAAACATTTTTTTAGACTGCTGAGATGTTGCACTATGATAAGGAAGTAGCTTCTTTATCATGAATCGTCAAAGAAAAGTAAAAAAAAAAAAAAAAGAATAAGGAACAGAAGAAAACATGAAACATACCTTAGAAGGTAGTCAGTGTGCACATGATCTATAGATGGGATGTATGTATGCTTTAACAGGCTCTGGGGGGGGGGGAAGAAAGAATGGCCACTACCATTTTACAAAAAAAAAAAAAATAAAGAAAATTTATGTCTCTAGCAAGTTTAATGGCAAACAGAGGGAAATTTCTCTTTAATACGTAAAGAACATAAAGAGCGTGTTGTAAAAGTGTGTACGTCAGTTCCCGTCCCCCTCCCCCACCCATAATAAAGCGGTGGATTAAGGTATCACAACAGCATACAGAGGTAAACAGTTTTTTTTAGCCTATTTATGCCACGCAACTATGAAGGAACACATGACGGATTACGTTTGGAAATTTGCCAAGTACATCAAACGAAAAAAAAAAAAAAACGAACCCCCCCCCCCTTTATTTTTCGAAAACGTATGCAAAAGTTTAAAATGCGTTGAGCCTTCCTCTTCTTTTTTTTTTGTTCCTATTCACTTTATGAGTAAGAATATGTATTTCGCTTCTTAAAAATACGGAGAGAGAGCCATTATCTTCAAAAAATGGAACAAAGCGTCACCAGAATGTCTAAGGAATGAATGCCGTCCAGCCAATGAATAAATTTTCAAGGATACTTTTTCTGATAAAACGATAGTATAATAACGTCTGACAACACACTGAACACGGAGAGCCTAACTAAGCACTTTAATAACTTCGCATAAGTTTAATGGTGACGCTAAACGAAATCGCACAAAACGAAACGGCCTTAAAAAAAATCTATTTCGTTAGAAAACGCGTTCTCAGTTTTTGAGTTGCAAGTAATACCAAGAAATGCACAATGAAAATTTAACTGAATATATAAATAACCTAAACGAAAAATGTGGTCTAAACAAATACTCCCCTCATACCTCAAAGTCTCGAATTTTTGGCTTCCTATTCTCACTTTGCACACGCATCCTTCCTTTTTTACTCATGATATTGCAGCACCCTATCATAATTTATGCGAAAAAGTTAGTCGACTATATATATCTAACCTATTATGAGTTCCAACACGCCTGCTAAGATATCAAAATATCTTTTCTTAACCTTTTCATAGTAATTACGAAAAACTAACGTATCTAAACATCGAAAGAATTAATTAGTTTATTTTAATTAATAAAATTAATAAATCCACGCAAATTCCACATGACCGCATGCTGGTTTTCAGTGGAAGGCTGTATCTCCAGGCATTGGTAATTACAGTTCCCCGGATGTGAGGCCGTTACATCATTATGACATTGGCCCGAAAGTTTAAATAGGAATATTTGTGGTGTACACACTTACAAGCTAACTTTTTTTAAAGTTCATCGCCTGATATTTTGTAATTTGTGCAGTTAATTGGTTTTTTATCGATCGATGCATCATTTGTTACAGAGTGGAGATTAAAATATTTCACATTTGCTGTAGGTTTGAATTATTTTTGTCGCTGACTGCAATTTATCTTTACCCAGCAATAAAACTGTTTTTTCTTTCTTTATTTTTTAACTGCAATTTTCCGTTTTATTGAAGGAACTTAATGCTAACCACTATCAGATATAGAAACATGTACTGCTTTATAATGAAATCGAAGGATACAAAAAAATATTGGAAAAACATTAATTATATTTGCATTCATTGAATAGTCGAGTTTTTGCCGAAAAAAAAAAACAACAAACTTTTATATCCTAATTGAATGTGGTTGCTGTCCAAACAAAAAACGTAAATGAATAAATCTAATTATCATAGCACTAGACTTTGATTAAAACGCTCATATTTAAATAGGAAGCATCTGATTTTTCAAGTCGGTTTGCTATCTTACAACTAAATTTGATAATAAACATAGAAAGTTAAAAGATGATAGATAATGACATAAAAAGACTTAGTTACTCACCTGGTCTATAGATGGCACTGCATTACAACTTTCATATAAAAATAGATTGTTAATATAATATAAAAATAGAATAGAATTTCTTAATGAAATATATTTTAATATTAATAATCGGTTTTTGCTGAGCGGTACACATAATCTTCGCTAAACACAAAATAAATATACACCAATGTATTCTGAATTTATAGCGCAAACGTGAGGTTCTGGGACAGATCAGGATAGGAACTTCCTTGCCCTATGATATGAATATATGTTTTTTTTTTTTTTTTTTTTTTTTGAGATTGGGAAGTTTACAAAGAATCATTAGCATCTCTTTAGTATGTCAGATTACATAAAGCTATCCTAAAAAACCTGCTAATTGCCTAATCAATAGAAAATTCATTATTTCATGACATTTGCTGTGCTTTTACGATTAAACCTAAACCTAATTTATACGTTTAAGCTCACTTTTTAATCTCCTTGTTACAGTAGACAAAATAAGTATTTTTTAAAATAAATTACTTTCTTTCTTTATCTTTAAATAAAGAAATTACAAAAATACCTTAATTTAAACACAAAAACTGCTTGGAACTTCTTTGGGAGATGGACCGAGTCCTTGACTCTTCATCTGATTTTAGCTTGTGTGTGTGTGAGGGGATTATTGTGGGTAATTCACCAGCTCATTGTGAGCATTGTAAGCTGTATTAGCTTTCTCTTGCTATGACAGATTACACCAAGAAGCCAATCTTCCAGATTGGCTTCTTGGTGTAACTGGAGGTTTCTGATGAACCACTGGGTATTAAATGCCATTCTTAGGCATTTGTTTTGGATCGTCTGTAATCTGTGCATGTTCTGTTTAGACGTGTGTCTCCCAAGTTGGTGAGGCGTAAGTTATCTGAGGTCTTATCACTGATTTGTAGAGGAGAATTGTGTTGTTTATGTTTAGGAAGCTGTTCCTATTCAAAAGTGGATATAGCTGTGCAATAGTCTGATTTGCTTTGGTGGAGATACTATTTATGTGTGTCTTGAAATTTAGGCGCTTATCCAGATGAACTCCTAGATACTTGGTAGAGTTCTGCCACGAAGTGACTTTTCCAAACATTTGTATGCTTGTGTTCGGTTCTGCTTTACGTCTGGTGAAAAGTACTGCAGAGCTTTTTCCTGGGTTGATTGCGATACGCCATTTTTGTACCAATTCTCTAATTCGTGGACTGCTCTCTGCAGCTTGTTTGACGCTAGATGTGGACGGACGGATCTGGCTATGATAATTGTGTCATCAGAGAGCCTTGAGGGACTCCAGCCGTGATTATCCTCTCTGTGGATCTGATTCCATTGAAATTTATTTTCTATTATTAAGATATGATTTGATAAGTAAAACTAGTGGTAATGGGATTCCTACTTTGTGTAGTTCAAAAATTACACCATAATGCCATATTCTATCAAATGCTTGTGTTATGTCCAGGAAGACTGCGCCAGAATGTTGGTGCCATTCGAACCCTTGTGAATGGCACCAACATTGACCAATGACAAAGTCGTTGAATACATTGTGTAATGTATTCAACGACTCTGTATAAATTTGAAGCATTGTGGAGTGATATTTCCTAAAGACGAATTGCTCGTCTTGTATGACGTGGTTGATATCTGTTGCCTCTTGAATCTGTGTGAGTATAGCGCGTTTGGATATCTTGCCTACACATGACAGAAGGCTGATCGGTCTATAATTCTGAGGAAATTGTGTATTTTTTCCAGATTTTGGAATTAGGAAGACATCCGTAAGCTTCCATCGCTCTGGAAAATAATTTAGCCGAAGGATGGCTACCAGATTCATAACCCCCTTCACGGGGGAGTAGTTTGAACGTATTGTTCGTTATTCCATCCGTATCCTTTTTGTTATTTAGTTTTCTTATAATCTCACATATTTCTGTTGGTGACACGGATTTGTTGTTGGATTGGAATGAGGCATTTTGAGTAAGCTTAAGCACTTGTGTGTGGATTTTTCTTATGAAGTTTATATGTATCTATATTGGTATTATTGGGGCTGATTTTGCCTTATATCTAAGTAAAGCCGTCTCTAAAAATTCGGACGATCCCTAGACCAGTGGCCGAAAGACCGTCCAACTCAGCGTTGGCTCCACTCAGTGACGGGCTTCCCCACCACCGAGCAGAACCGCTCATATTCGAGAGAAACGCATCCCCCGACAAAGCCCCTCACCGGAGAAGAACACCTTCCTCAGAGACTCAAAATGCTCTCTCAGAGCAACCCCCCCCCCAAACTTAAGCCCCCCCCACCCCACCCCCTCAGCGGGAGCAAAACTTCGGAAGAAACCTAAGAGAGCGAAACTCATAACAGCAATAGCTGAGCCTCAGTTAGAACTTAATTTATTATTCACCGTTTGTTATTAGAACCACTGGCTAGAGCAGCTACTGTTCGGTCTTGCTCTTCCCTGAGATTATTCAAACAGAATGATCTGATCCGATCACTAAAACTGCTTCCTTATCCTTATAAGGACTGGCTTAAAGGGGCGAAGCAAGAATGCTTTTCTTCTTCCCCGTTATCTGTAGAGGACAGTGTAAGGATAAGCTGTTATTGAGCTATAAAGCTCTAATCATGGCAGGAGGGTAACAGCAATAACCGAGCCTCAGTTAGAACTTCATTGGTTACAGCATTACCCTCCGGAGTATCGTAACCTATTCATCCTACCTACCTACCAAGGATGACACAAGAGTTATAGTCCTTATAAGGACTGGCTTAAAGGGGCGAAGCAAGAATGCTTTTCATCTTCCCCGTTATCCGTAGAGGACAGTGTAGTTGTAGGTGTTATTGAACTATTAAAGTGTAGGTGTTATTGAGCTTTAAAGCTCTGATCATGGCAGGAGGGTAACAGCAATAGCCGAGCTTCAGTTAGAACTTCATTGGCTACAGCATTGCCATATTTAAATTTAAAGGTAAAGCCGTCTCTAAAAATTCGGACGATCCCTAGGCCACTCATTCGTGGGTGAAGGACCGTCCATCTCAGCGTTGGCTCCACTCAGTGATGGCCTTCCACCCACACGCCACCACCGAGCCGAACCGCTCAAATTCCGAGGAAAATAATATATATATATATATATATAAAGCTCTAATCATGGCAGGAGGGTAACAGCAATAACCGAGCCTCAGTTAGAACTTCATTGGTTACAGCATTACCCTCCGGAGTATCGTAACCTATTCATCCTACCTACCTACCAAGGATGACACAAGAGTTATAGTCCTTATAAGGACTGGCTTAAAGGGGCGAAGCAAGAATGCTTTTCATCTTCCCCGTTATCCGTAGAGGACAGTGTAGTTGTAGGTGTTATTGAACTATTAAAGTGTAGGTGTTATTGAGCTTTAAAGCTCTGATCATGGCAGGAGGGTAACAGCAATAGCCGAGCTTCAGTTAGAACTTCATTGGCTACAGCATTGCCATATTTAAATTTAAAGGTAAAGCCGTCTCTAAAAATTCGGACGATCCCTAGGCCACTCATTCGTGGGTGAAGGACCGTCTATCTCAGCGTTGGCTCCACTCAGTGATGGCCTTCCACCCACACGCCACCACCGAGCCGAACCGCTCAAATTCCGAGGAAAATAATATATATATATATATATACCGACAAAGCCCCTCAGCGGGCCGTGCCGGAGAACACTCTCCCCGGAGACTCAAATTGCTCCCTTAAGGCAAAAACCTTAAAAGAGCGAACTCAAAAACTCTCGAATCTCATCACCCAAGGGGGTAACAGCAACAGCCGAACCTCAGTTAAACTTCATTGGTACAGCATTGCCATCCATTACCCTCCAAGGGTATTGGATTCTTGATCCACGAAAAGTGAAACAAAAAGTGCTAAGAAAAGCCTGCAGAAATATATAAAATATATCCGCGATTGAAAATGGCTTAAGAAGATTATTGAATATTTTTTAGTTTTGATGCCGAATAAAGATTCAGAAATTTTATTTATTGAATGATTATTAAAATTGCGTTTATATTAATATTTTTTTTTCATCGATTATATGGAAAGAATAATCTTTTGAAAAGCTAAATAGCGATTTCCACTGTAGGTGGAAAAATGACGTCACTGTGTGTAACAAATTCACAATTTGTTACGCAGTTGCTACAAACTGCAGTTATTTGAAAACGAAAAAAATCAGACCACGAGATAAACAATTGAACATTACAACAATGAAAGATAAAAATACACGAAAAAAAAAAATCCAAGCAGGCAAGTTCATTCATTGTAAGACAGCAATTAATTATCAGTGGCATGAAAGGGAAAAAAAAACCGTAATTAACCCACATATCAAAGTGAAGTAAAGTTTTGATATAAATGGACATTATTATCATTAGGCCGAAACTATCGTATTATGCCGTCGGTAAAGAAAATGTGGATTCCTCTAGAAAATAAAAAAAAGTAAAGAAATCTTTAACGGCGAATTGTGCTAACAAGCTTGAAATTTTCGGAGATAGTGCTGAAGACATGAACGTGTCATCAAAGTATTCTTATCGTTACAGTTATGAACTCCAACTGTGATTATCTATATACGATGCTATTAAGGCTGTTCTATAAAAGGTCACGTGATCGCGATTCTTTTTTCTATTCAACTTTTACTTATGAAAAGAATACTACGAATGCTGCATGGAACGCAACGAACAAATTTGCCAAATTTTGTGTTTTAAAATTTCGCATATCCATAGCGAAAGATCTAATTACACAGATCGGAATGAATGTAAAATTGCTATTATGTGGCAATAAACCGAAATACATTAATCGTGTGTTTTACTTTCAGAGCACACGGTTTATGCAAACTAAACGAATTACCACATAAATAACCGGTAGGTTATTACATTTAGTTAAAGCTCGTTTTAAAAAGCGCGCTACCTAATATGAAATGCAGTTGCCTCCATAATGTCTTTTACTCCATGCATAATTCACGATATATTACCACATTCAATCATTTTCTGCACGAAATTAATTTCAACAGCTGGATAATCTGCATGTTTATGCTTGCCTGTAAGAAGGATTAATTAATTAAATGTTGAATAAACTCCTAGGAGTAGATGCAAAATCTTTTTTGCTACAGCACCGCAAATCTTCTGCAGATATTTTTAGAAATATAATAAAAATGTATGGCACGGTCACACTTAAAGAAGACAATAATAGTTCATTGTTGTAATTGGAAAATATAACAATGAACTGTTTCCAGCAAATCAGTGACGTAGATGGAAATGAACTGTTGACTGATTTAATTATTACGTAGCTGCCTATTTTATAGAAAAAGGCAGGCTGCCGTTTTGTGTAAAATAGGCAGTTATCTTTTTTTACGAAAATTTATTTTTTTTATCATAATTTTCCAAACGTTGGGATGGATTTTTTATAGTTTAGTAGCTTGGAAGATAGGGTATTTGCTACAAAATTATCCACAAACTCTTTCTAATTCTTTACACTCGGTTTCACAGAGCGAAAGAGAGTTGTATGCCTATAATGATAGATTCCATAGTCTAACTTTAGTTTAATATTTTTTTTTTTTTTTTTAGATATTTGGAACTCATCATGCATCTGCAGAGATCTATCTATAAATGAACTGAAACCAACTTTCATTCCAATTGCTACATCATCATTTGAAATTCAACGAAACGTAACGTATTTCCAACTAGGGAAAAAAAGGTTAATTTAGCGAGGCGAAAACGAATCGACTACAACAAGAAATATTCTTCGACTAAACTACGGAGACAAGCACACTGGACCAAGAAGAGAAAGAAGACTCCAAACGACAACAAAAGCTTCCCCCGGAAGAAGAACCAGCCACGTTTCAAGCTTATCGACTCAGCCATGGAGTTTCGGATGTATGGTTTTTCCGGGTATCGGTAACAAGAAATACCGCCTCGAGCAATCGATGTGACAGCCCCATCTATCCAGAAAGAGCAAGAGGACACCAGGAAAATGAGACATGTAAATATTGCCAGTAGCTTTGGCATTTGAAGCACGTTCGTTAAGAAGTTCCCTCTTATAAGAACAGTATTCCACAATGAGCTAACGAAAAATGTGGCCGCGTCTCTTGAGCACGTGACCGCAATGAAAATTACAACAGTCATTTTCACGTTTTTTTTTTTTTTTTTTGGTAGGTTTGCCTTCACTTTCCTATTGGCCTAAGAATGCACGAACGTCAGTTAAACACAATTAATTATCTATCCTATCAATTTATGGTTACATATTAAGATTCATGTGCGTGCAAAATTCGTTTTCATAGTAGTTTATGTTTAAGAAACTGCACAGATCAGTGTCTTTGGTAGATTAAAACATAATTAGAGCCAGTTGTTACATTTTTCAAATATAAAAATTAGGCTGAGATGCTTTTTTTTCCTTTAGGAGTTTTAATTGTTGCGCAGTCGTTTGGTTTTTTTAATCCATAAACGTCAATTGTTGCACAATCATTTTTTTTTTTTTTGGTTACTTATGGTTACTTCAATTGTTGTGCATCTTTTGGTGTTTCTCATTTTTTTTTTTTGGTTACTTATGGTTACTTCAATTGTTGTGCATCTTTTGGTTTTTTTTGAAATCCAGAAACATCAATTTAATTTTGATTTTTTAATCAAAAACATCTACTGCTGTGCCGTCTATTTTTTTTTTTTTCAACAGCTTTTGGTAATTAGTTTTATACTTTCTTTACTTCAAAATGAACTGGCTATTGATTTACATGTTTATGAGATACAAAAAAAATTGATTGCCTTCATCAAAGTAATGCAAGCATATAATGCAGTTAAATATAATTACGCAGTCTATGCCGGGTGATTTCTGCAATAAAATTTAAGGAATATTCAAGTACACTATTCTAGATCATGATGACTAGTATCAGACATGTCTACACAAATAACTGATAAGTTACTAAAGCCAAAATTCAATGACTGTCGCTTGCGAACGTCTACTGTTTACTTTGTTAGCAAAGATTCTTACTGACTTATACAGAATGGTTCTTTCACTTTCTCGCAAGCGTCAGGAGGATTTTTTCAGATAAGGGTAAGAAAAAAAACACTAACAAACTCCTAGAAAACATACTCAGAAAGTATTTGCAATAAGATTTTGTACTTCTCTGTCGTATTCCAATGACGGGACATCTTGTATACTTAAGGCAAGCTGTATATCAATCTTTCACGGCATTACGAAACCTCCTGCCTGAACTGCTTAGTGATAAAGGAATCCGTTCCGAACTTCTTTCTCCTTACATTATGGATGAGGTGGATTTTATTACAGAAAAGTTATTCAAGTTTTTCCTGCGATATCTTCATTACAAAATACAGCGTCAGTTACATAAGGGAGGCGAGAGAATTTTTCACATGGCGGACTTTGATGTGGGACTAAAAGCGATAACTAGGCAGCATGCTAACACATCGAAGTATTTGCATTGGGTAGCTAGCCGTCGAGAGAGAGAGAGAAGAAAATGCGGCATAGAAAGTGAGAATATATAGAGCGGGAATAAAAGACACTGTCCAGGTAAATATTACACAGCGCGCACATAGCAAAGGTGGTTGAGAAAGATTTACGTTTCTACCCTCTCGATTTTTTATGGGGGGGACGGGGGATATAAAGGACAATACGCATTTCTTAAGAGCACGAAGCAATACCGAGATTGCATCTTTTCCCTATTCAAAATGCTTTTTGAATAGGGGGAAAAGGACCCGCTTTGTTATTGGACAGAATATAGAGGACGCTTTATTACTAAACCCAAGAGCCATCTGTACGCCAAGTGATGAACTATTATACATTTTTTATACCTATATAATATGAATAAAAACAAATCTCTCTGGACAAAAGCAAAGATGTCAATGAAGAGTCACAGAGTTTGCTATCGTACTACTGAAGATTGGAGAACTGAACAAATGATTTAGACAAACGCTATTTAAAGGTAAAACAAACCAGATGGTATTATGACCTAAACCATCCCACGATCTGTATGTGGGAAACAGCATGTTGGCGGTGTTCGCCTTGCAGATGACCTCGGTACGTTTGCACTGGCTTAATACATCGGCAACAAATGGCTATTATGAACTAATGATTGTTTGCAAACTTTACTCATTCGTGCTTTATTTTCAGATTTCTGCGGGATATCTTAAGGAGCGTGCTTACGGTGATAAATAACGTTACAGTTCGTACAGTCACGCTTCCTCTCCCAGTTGTCATTTGAAATCTTTCTGTACGGTGTAGAGAATTGTTCGTTTCCAAGATTTCCCTGGTAGAAATTTTAGAATTATAAGCATCTCCTCGTGTATGATTTTTTGCGCATGCGTTTCGAATTAAGCCGAGGCAGTTAATTGAAGGGAATGTACTCTTTTCAGTTGTGTGTTCACTAGCTGGTTTATCCATTTCTGTTTAAGAAAACTTCCTGATTTTCAAGGCAGAATTAAAAAAAAAAAACCTTCTCCAGAAAAACATAATTACAGCCCAGTTGTTATATTTTTCAAATATAACAATTAGCCTGATATGCTTTTTTTTTCCTTTAAGAGTTTTAATTGTTGCTTGGGCAGTCGTTTGGTTTTTTAATCCATAAACGTCAATTGTTGCACAATCTTTTTGTTGTTTTTTTTTAAATCCAGAAACATCAATTGTTTTGCATCTTTTGGTGGTTTTATAAGAACATTTCTTAGACTTTTTTTAAAAAATTGTAAATTAGGATCTTTAAAGGAATCCGAATTTACAAAAAAAAAAAAAAGAAGAAGAAAATTTTTAAATTAACGTAGATCAATATTCTAGTATTTGATGATGATGATAATAATAAAAACGAAGGTATCAAGCCAAACTCTTGCCACTATATGAAAATAAGTTGTGAACGACTAATTCTTATTTATTCCCTACTTAATAGCTTTTATAATATTGCTTGACTTCTTCCAATAGGCAAACTATAATCCAAAAATGCCATTTTTCATATCAAGTAATTTTTTTCATTTTTTATGTGTGCGATGCACTGCTTAAACTATCTTCTTTTCTACCGCTTACAAAATCCTTTTCAGTTAAACCAAAGCCATTAAATACATAAATCAATTTATGTTTGAATGGTGTTTTCCGTAAGAATTTTGTAATTTTAAATGACTTGAGTCCCAGTAATAATTAAGTTTAGTGTAGTGCTTTTTTTTAAGAAATTGTGAGAAGCTAAAGATAAATTGGAAAAATCGGTACAAACACCAAACTACAATAATTACTCATTTCAAAATATATGCATTTTAATATAAAAATGTTTATTTTTACAGGATGCATTTAATATGGAATTCTTTGTTTTTTTCCTCTTGCATTGAAAGATATTAGGTGTCATCTGTCGTTTATCGCATCAAATCGAGAGAATTTTTCCAACAATGATGCGGTTAGCATCATTGTTATTAAATTCATTTAATTTAATTTATTTAATATAAAAACACGTATAATTATTATGTAAGCATTTCCTTTTAGTTTGTGTAAATGGCCGATAAAACTTTCAAAATGGTCGAATCGGTATTGATAAATGGTACAGTTACTGTCTGTGATTTCAGCTCCTCTACGCAGTAGGGTGGAAATGACGTCAACGGGTTGATAACTTTGAGAAAAAAACTATAAACAAGTAAATTATCACTCAATTGGGAGAAAACGGGACGCCATCTGAGTAGTAACTTTGAGCATTTAGATTTTCTGCACTAGATCTGAATTACGTGTTGTGTTTCATGTGACAGAAAATGACGACACTATCATGTGAATTTGAATTACGTGTTGTTTTTTATGACAGGAAATGACGTCACTATCCTGTGAATTTGAATTACGCGTGGTTTCATATGACAGGAAATGACGTCACCATCTGTGTCTCTAGGGTGCTTTTTTGTGTTGATAAATTCTCATTTTGAAAAACAGGAAATGACGTCACTATAATGTGAATTTGAATTAGGTGTTGTGTTTCATATGACAGGAAATGACGTCACTATCCTGTGAATTTGAATTAGGTGTGTTTCATATGACAGGAAATGACGTCACTGTCTTCTGTGGTGCTTTTTGTGTGTTGATAAATTCTCACTTCGAAAAATCTTTTAGTCATTTCTTTATTTGTCACTGCAATTAACAAGAATACATTAATTTTACCAGATTAAGACGAACCGATAGTTACCTTTGACCTTTTCTTTCTAGTTAGCTAACTTCAGGGCACTGGATGATGCTACTTACGAAACAAGCTATTTTTTTTTATTTTTTTTTGTTAATAAACTAGTGCAGTTCTTCCAAATGAGCGTGCAAGATCCACCATTTTACTTATAGAAAAACTATTATTTACTACCAAAATAAAACAAACACGTCTGAATTGTAGCGGTCACCTCTGGAATAGTCGTGTGGTGATGAGATAAATTGATTTTTGTGCAATAGCCTACAGATGGTGAGCAAATGGCCGAGAAACCATTTGGAGAACTCCACAACAAGAATCACAATTTAAAATGATTCTTCCGATGAGCTTGAAACGGAGTTGGAACATCGCGAACCAGCAATGAAGAAAGCCATCAAAACAACAGTACAAGAAGGTACTAAAATTTTGTGAAGGCGCACACAGCAAACAAGTACTGAAGTAAATAAAAAAAAAACAACTGCGATACTGTCGTGTAGTGGAATAAAGTAGTGGCAATGAAGCAGCATTATCACCATTCAAAGTTTAAAAAGTAGGTTTACCAGTGGAAAAAAGTCATGAGATGTATTTAATATTTATGAAATTAATGTTCACAAACATCCTGACATGATTCTTTTCAAATTCTAATATGTGTAATTCAACTTCTGCAAGCAATAGCTACATAAATGATAAGGTCCTCCAGAACTTCCAAGAGAAGGCATTTCTGCGATAAGCAATTACATGAAGGGTAAACTTGACAAAATATGAACCTTTAAAACTGCAAGTTATGAAAAGACACAATGAAATTCATATTATGATTATAAAATGACAGAAAATATCATTTGCTTGATGATTAGTAGAATATTTATTCGATTTATTTATTCGTACAGTTTCCCCCCCTTTTCTGCCCGTCGCCCGGGAGGGTTGAGCCCTCCTAATGAGGGGTTAAGTATATTTATAGCTGTAGATTTATGTGTTCACGAGGCCTGTTTGCCTGTTCTAAGTTTCCTGGTGAAAAAAAACCCCACCTCCTTATGAGACCGGCTAACTCACCTTTAGTCGAAAGAGACCAGATAAAGGTTCTCCCCGTTATGGACGGGAATCGAATCCAGGTCTTTCCGATCAAAGGGCTTTGTCTATACCGACTGAGCTACGGAGCTCTTCTCATTTGATGATTAGGGGAATATTATTTATTTGATGATCAGAATGGATGATTTAATTCATGACTACAGGAATATTTTAAACATTTTTAATATCTAAAATAACTGATTTAGAAGCTAACATTTGTGTCCGTTACGAAAATAAATAAATGCCCAAGTTGATTAAGATGTATCCCTTTGGAGCTCCCCTTGTGTTGTCATTTCGGGATATTGCATTATTGATCGCCAAGAAACGAGGGTTACACTTGAAACGAATCTTTCTCCCATTTACAGACAACCAAACACTTGGCAATCTTCTTCGCAGTGACTGATGACAAATTAAAAGGTGGCAGCCACGGAAAGAAAATAGATTACGATCGAAAGAGACAAGAGAGAAGTCTAAGAAAGTAAGAGATACACTGTATTTAGAAAATGTTGGCAAAAAAAAGGCAAACAGAAGTGGAATTCTATATGTATTTAGAATGTTTAAAACGGGATGACTCAAAATAGTTATAATAATAGGGCATTCTCGGTAAAGTCATAAAATAAGAGTATTTATCATTACATATTAACGAAACAGAGGCAGTGTGTTGTTTCACTAAAACAACAAACCAAAGAAGAGTAACAATATTAAGCTAAAGCTGTTACTTAGCAACGTGTATCTATAGCAACTTAAAATGCTAACAATGGAAGGAAATTTCTCCAAGTCTTATTTTGTATTCATTGCAGAAATAGATTAACCATTGCAAGGATTAAAACCGCAGTGAAATCTTTTCTAAAATCAATGTTTAATTATTTTTAAAGTACTACTATTTACCCAAGACTAAGCAAACAAGTTTCAATAAAGGCAAACAGACATTATGGAAGCAGTGAAAGTAACTTCAAATGATAGAGGTACTTCCTAAATGAATGCAAATAGGCAACCACGTGCACATTTAAATCATGAAACGTGTGCACGAAGTTATCCAATACAGGTCCAACTTAATGGCGAAGTCAGAATATTTTCACTCGTACCACAGGACAGCAACAACCCATAAAATATATCCGTAGACTCTTAGAGCTTACAAGACCTTCGAATGCTGAAGTAGATTACAAGGAAGAACACACATAAGGAGAAGTATGTTATTGATCCAAATATGAGGGATAAAGCCAAGTACGGTAAAGGATGTACAAACACGGAATGACTACCAAGAGCAAATACAATAATCCCATAAGAGTCGTTGAAATGCAAATGATTAAACTTTGTATGCTGCTACCGCGCACGTTCTCTTCATCTTAAGAGGCAGCAGAAATGACATAATAAGAATTTAGTAGGGAGAAGTATTGCTTTCCGTGCAATAAGGATGATTAATGGTTTCAAAAATGAAGATGTCGTCTTGTAACGAGAATGTTTCCAAAGTGCAATCGAAACCTGTGTGCGTTTTACTTTTACGACATGTTTTCGAAATGGGTTACATACACAAACCCGCATCGAAATATTACATTTAATAAAACATTTATGAAAGGAAAAAGCGCAAAGGCGAACATTATAAAATAGAGAAAAAAAAAGAATATTAAAAAGAATTTATTTTGAGTAGCGATTATTAAAATTGAACTTTGTAGAGTAGACATTCAATGTTATTGTCAGAAGTATTTACATGTATTTCTAAGTTTTAGTAGAGAAATATATATTAACATAGTCGTATGATAGTTTTAACATTAATAATTTATTTACGATGTTTTGTATTTCATGACTATATTTTTGTTTAGTTTGCGGAGGACTGTGTTTGTAATGACAAATCTATGGATCAATTGTTGCAATAGTGTATAAAGACTATTGTCGCATTCTAAAGTCTATCATGTCTGCAATTTCAACAATGGACCATTGTTGAAATTGCAGACATATTTCACAATCTACGAATCATTGTTTCACGATTCATAAGGATCATTATCCCACAATCCAAGAAGCTATTTTTACATTACATATTCTTTGAAGATCGTGGTAACACAATCTATAAGTTGATGATTGCGTAGGCTATGAAAGTCTATCGAAGTGTGATTTTATGGTTCCATACTCTTTATTTGCAAATTTCTACTCATTAGATCAACATTTACGTACTGCTATTGTTACATTAGAGCCAAGGGTAGCTAACTTGGTAGAACCAAACATTGGTTATAACATTTATCATGGATTTTCAAATAGAAACAAAGTTAGCCGGATATAATATAATAATATAATATAATATTGAAGGTAGAGTAAGTCAAAAGGACCAAAGAATAGAAAAATGATCCTGAAACTTCCCAGATTTCTTATAGTTCTTATAAGAACTGGGTGATGGACTGAGTCCTTGACTCTTTATCCCGTCATCTGAATGAAGATAATCTGTGTGGATGGAGTGTTATTGAGCTAAAAAGCTCTAATCATGGCTGGGTAACGGCAATAGCCGAGCCTCAGTTAAAACTTCATTGGCTACAGCATTGCCATTTGTTACCCTGGAAATCCTCACATCCCTCTCCATCTTCCCAGATTTTACAGTTGTCTTGTTTTATTATATTCTTTATAAGTAAACTATGAATAGGTGCACCAGTATAATACAGAAATATACAAATTTAAATGAATTTAATTGAACAACAGTACAAATATATAATGAAATAATAAATATGCATTATTATTTTTAAAATAAGTAAATGAAAACTTTAAAAAAGACCACCCTCGTGATATATATATATATATCACGAGGGTGGTATATATATATCCTAATACTAACACGGCTGTTTCTATTTATTGATTCGCCACTTTTCACAATTCTTTCATTGTGCTTACCTATTAACCAACTGAAAATTATTAAAAAAAATATTTAGCCCAGAATTTTAAATTCAAGCCAATCCTTTTCTTTCAAGTTTATAGCTTCTGTTGGTAAGCGATTTAAACTTTATGTTTGATTACAATTTCTCTCTCTTTTTTTTAGTACACAATGCAATTTTCTTGATTGCAGTCGTATCTGTTAACGTTCATCTCGAGATTGCTTTAAGTGTACAACTAGATTTCCTGAATCATGTGCCTCCATAGATCCCGATGCTGAAAGACAAAAGAAACTCACTCTCCAAAAAGTAGCTAAGATAAGCAATTTTTACGCTTAGAAGATGGTTGGATTTTCCTGAATATCGACTGTGTGTGTGTGCGCGTAGCGTCAAAGATACTTGGAAGTGGAGTTATCTTTAGTGGTTCCTCTAACACGTTCGTCTTTCCAAAACAGCAATCTTCATCCCACTCTATCCTTCCATTCATTACCTCTTTCCTCATCATTACACATCCGATATAATTCTTATCTCTTTTTTTTTTTCTTCTTACCTTCTTAATATCCTACTTTAACGCCTGTCTCCATCCTCATGCTATTAATGTGACTCTGTTATTGGATAGTTTGGGGAAGAACCACACCGTCGCTAATCAATACCCACCCGACAGTTTTAAGATTAACAAAGAGAGAAAAATGGAAAGAAAACCAAACTGCGTTTTGTTTTGACATTGTTTCAGAAAAACGATACATTATAATATCCATTGTGGGTTTTGACGTTCTTTTTTTTAAAAATAACTTTATTACAGTATTTGATGCGCCTTTCTAAGAGAGAGCTAATGATAAAACTAATGACAACAGAACTAATAAAAACAAATATCTGGACATCTGCGTGCATGCATTTCATTTAGTTGTGTTGTCCTCCGCGAAACAATTGAAAAATTATAACCCGACTTGAAAAGCAGACTGATAATGAAGTGGAACATTATATATTATGACGGGTAGGATATTAATCATACCAGATCTTTTGAAATGATAATTTACTTGCAGTATTCCATCCCAAGTTTTTTTTTTTGTTTTACTACATAAAGAATTTGTTTTTCAAACGCAATTTTTTTATATTTAAGTACTCCTTCAGGAATGTGCCTTTACTTCTTCTCACTATCTATTTTGTAAGACAGATTATCGTAAGAAATTATTTCAACACAGCTCAAAATTAATCTATCTTTGTTGACAGCTCAGAACACCGTACAAAATAGAGGTATAGCCCCGTTATTATCCGCCGGCGGAAATTCGTAAGAACAAAATGACATTCATCATTAAATTCCGTAGATTGTTATCAAAACGACAGAAGAAATGATAGCGAGAAAGTATTCTATTAATTGTGCGTGTCTCTATAGAATAGATTTAATGTTCCGGTGGAAATTCTTTTTGCTTGTCAGCACTAAATCATTCATTGAGTTTCCACTACGTCATTTCCGGTATCCGATATACCCGATTGCAACTGAGCAATGCATGCCTATGGAAACATTAAAGTAGAATTCAGTTCGCGACTAACTTAATTATTCACGTGCTTGTAGTTCGTGATATTTCCTTACTTATCAGAGAAGTGTCAAAAGTGTCCACGTCGGTTACGACACGAGCCTCACACCTCACCAACTGTGAGTTGATGCGGATGGTCGCCATACCTTTCATTCTGATGACGAACTTTATTATCTTCCCATTCGAAGCGTGTTTCGCCGACGCTGTTGTCTATAAATTCCAAGTATTCCCAACAACCACACTGCAAATGGCGGATAGACGGAAGGAATAACCCATTCTTGTTTTCACAGCTGTTAGTGATAGGTGAAGGGGAAAAGTACCGAACATTCTTGAAAGCTAGAAATAAGCTTGTTCTTGAGGGGGGGGGTTGCAATAACTTACCAAGCGGAAGGTGAGAACGATTGTAAACAGCCATTTGGAAGAAAACAGACCTCGAGGTGAAATTTTATGTGCACTCGAGATAAAAGCTTCTGGTCCAATAAATTTAACGGGGCTATTAACCGCTTGGCGTTGTTATACGAGGGTTCAACTTGCATGCTTCATAATACGGAAGTTGAACAGCATTTTGCAAGTCTTTTTCAAGTATGTTGATTCATTTTAGAACGACTCATGCTGAAAACATCTTCTACTGCTAGACTTTTAGAACAAGTAAAACATTTCAGGTATTTAGGCGCTGATGTGCAGCTAATAATGCTGAAAAACTGTTAACAATAGTACCCAGTACACCTCTTGAAGACACATATCAGATTGGTTAGTTGAAATTATAGTCGACGTTACTACGATTAAGCCAATGTAGGATTATAAATTGCTTGTGCTATTCCGAATGCTTTAGCTATTTTGCAGGCTCGGAAAAACTGAATGTTCGAAGGAAACGGATACCTCAGTCTGAGACCGGTTACCCTACCTTCAAAGGGAAAGACCTTTATAAAGTTTTTTTCCATTTTAGATGAGATTTGAATCCATTATTCTCCAACTGAAGGGCGGCTTCGTCAGTAGCGACTAAGCTATGGGGATATACAGGTTAAATAAGGCTTACTTATTAAGTTGTTTACGTTTGTTTTATATCACTATATATTACAAGTTTTCGGTAGTTTGTTGTCGCGTAAGACGGATGTGAAGATTTTTTTAGGTTACATTCTACCATGAAAGATTGCAAATTCATAGCAAGTTTCAACGTTTAGAATAAGGGTTACATAATTACAAAAACTGCTCTAGAGACCAAATGCAGAGTGTTTCAAGTCGCTTCAGTGGTCCAATAAGGGAGAGGACAGCAGTCATACAGTGGGCAGTTTACCATCTAATTGCAACAGACGACTGCATTTTTAAAAAAATTGTTTAAATGATACACTGCCATATCTGAAATCAAAATTATAAAATCAAAATACCTACCGACAAATAAAAATAACGGATACTTTTCAACAATAAGAGCTGCTTATGGGTACTTTCAATAATGAATATCAGAGCAACGTTTAACAATGAACATCAAAATATACTTTCCAACAATGAAAATTAGAGCAACGTTTAACAATGAACATCAAAATACACTTGCCAACAATGAAAATTAGAGCAACGTTTAACAATGAACATCAAAATACACTTGCCAACAATGAACATCAAAATACACTTGCCAACAATGAATGTAAGAGCAATTTTTAACAATGAATATCAAAAACAACTATCGACACTTTTCTAAACTTAACTCTTATTTGAGAAAATGAATAACTATTAAATATTGGATCGACAATATCTGTTCGTTGGCACGGAGTGTATCTAAATTTTATCTATTTAATCACGCTGCATTTTACATATGAAAGAAACATCACGTTTCATAATCACAATATGTTTCTCAGATATCACAATTTAGAAGATTTCTTGGCTCTACGTTTCTCATTTTATCACTTCGAGGCATTTGAAAGCCTCCAGGATTACCATGACTGATGCCAAACTCTTTCTCTGGATTCTGATAATGATCTTAAATAGCCCAGAGATTTCAGAGCGCCATAACAAGACGCCAACTTGGAATCTTTTAATCTTTTCTAACTGCAAAAGTAATTCATTCTCTAAAGTGAGAAAAGAACATTAACGTTGCATTCATTTTGTTTTCTTTTGCGTTTATTTTTAAATTAGAAAACGCATCGGAGTACAGAACTTAACTCGAACTATTCATGTCACATGCACAAGTCTACATGACGTATGTGGTTTCATTCATTTGGATCTTTTCCTATAAACAACTCTATAGAAATACGTATGAATGGTGGATAGAATTTTATTCTTCATTACAGTTGACTTTTTTTTTTCTAAAGCTTAAACTTCCAGTTCATTATTAATGAAATCCGATGCAGATGGTTGGGCTTTCAAATAAGAAGGCATGCAATGGTATAATTTGACTTATAAATCATACTGAGTGAGAATTTACAGAAACATAACTGCCCAAGAGCTTCATTGGCTTAGGATGTTAGTAGTAAATTAGTCGATTCAAATGAAATTGATCATTACTGTCATGATTTTTTTAGCCAAAACAAAAACAGAGAAATAATCAAACCAGTCGAAAGATGTCTGAATAATTTGATTTTAAAATAAACAATGATCCTCTTATCAACAATGCAGTGACGTTCAACACATCTTTTGCCTTTATTTAATGACAATAATTAAGTTATAAGCAGCTACCAACACCAGAGTTGGTTATTATGAAACGAAACTCTAATGGGAAAAATTTTAAAATAAAAAAGATGTAATTGTAAACAAAAAAAAAAATTTGAAGGAAAACGTTTTTATTAAAAGAACAGTAAAAAAAATAGTTGATTCAATCCTCTGCAATAACTTTTTGGAACGGCAATTTTTATTGTTTTGGTTCCATCCTTAAAATATATCTTGGAAGCAACCACATCGAACTATCATTTAAATAGGTTGCTTATTATATATATATAAATATATATATATATATATATATATATATATATATATATATATATATATATATATATATATATATATATATATATATATATATATATATATATATATATATATTATTGACCTCGCTATCAGCAAGTGACCGTAAACATCCCTAAAACCAGTCTGCTTTCCACACTGGGAGACACGATCCAGCACTTAACAGTCCTTGGGCTTTTCTCATATACCGACGTCTTCATAGTACAGTGCGACTTGTCTTTATAAAGGATGCTCTTAAGATACTGTAAGAGTGATACTGACTTTTCTATAAACTTTTTTTGCGATCTTTAAGCTTTTTTTTTTAATGCAACATCGAAAAACTTTTGCATCTTAGGTACTTAATTTGGCTCATGTTAGTTACTATTCACTTCTGACTGGCTTAATTATTATTCCCCCCCCCACCACCACCCTATATTCCCTATTTCTCGGTTTGGATCATGATGAACCCACCATCCTGTTTAACGGCGAACTGAAATGCAGTGAAATAGTTCCAGGTTATCTAATCCTTAGCCCAAACGTGGTACTAATCTACGGTGGATGTACGGCCCTTGGAGATTTTCACATAAAAACTTTTAATTTTTATGTGACAATTAATAATTTTCATATAAACTGAGTAATACAACATTACGCAAGAATGTTGTACTACTCAGTTTATATGCCTAGCTCAGTTTTTTGTGCCCAAAACAGGAGAACGCACGCACAGTTTATAGACAAAAATACAGACAAAGTTTATAGAAAAAGATTTTCACATAAAAACTTTTAATTTTTATGTGACAGTTAATAATTTTAATATAAATTGAGTAATACAACATTACGCAAGAATGTTGTATTACTCAGTTTATATGCCTAGCTCAGTTTTTTGTGCCCAAAACAGGAGAAAAGCCAGGAGAACGCGCGCGCAGTTTATAGACAAAAATACATGACAATCAATAGCTTAATATTGGTTTTATGAGGTCGTGCCATAGTTTTGCGTAAGGGGGCGTCACGGACGTTGGATCATCATACGCAGCTTAATTAATTATAGGTTCAGGACACAGGATTAAATTTATTCCGGATGTATAAAATATTGTGTATTAAATAAGCTGACAGTTCCACCGAACAAGCAACAATTGATCACGTGATACGCGTTGCACGTGCCTGAGATGGCCAGCCGCATAAGAAACATACCAGAATACGTAGATTTTAACTTCATTTACGAGTGCTGTAAAACCTTTGTATTAATATATTCAAATAAATTAATGTTTTAATATATTTATAAAACCAGTTACACGACACAATATTAGTTGACAGTGGATTTATGGCATAATTCCCTCTGAATGTCCCATTCTGTGCTAAATGCATTTATTTAGATGATTTAAGAAATCCAGATGGGATTAATGACAGCTTTAGAGACCAAACGGAAATTTTCAAACAATAGGCAATTTCAGTTTTATGCTAAGCATACAAACAAAAAACACTTTTTTCAATATATAAGTATAAAAGATAATGACTATTCATTAAAATAAAGAATTATTTCAAAATCATCATCATCATCATCATCATCATGCATATCAACGATTTAGGCCTAACATGGCCTGTTCCGGCCTTAGAAATCATCGTTTAAGAGGACGTCCTGGTTTTCCTTTTCCTAATGGCTTGTACTTTAAGGCTTGTTTTGGTAATCTTTCTGTTTTCATTCTTTGAACGTGTTCCATCCATTTATGTTTATATTTTTTAATTTTTTTCTGTTTCTGGTTTTTGGTTTCATTCTTTCATAATTTCTTCGTTTCTTTTGTGATCAAATAGAGTATACCTTGCAGTTTTTCTCATAAACTTCATTTCTGCTGTTGTTAATCTTTGTTCGTCTTTTTGTTTTATTGTCCAGATTTCGCTTCCATACATTAAGACCGGTAGAGCTAATGTATTGTATACTTTTAGCCTGGTTTGTTTTTGAACTAGGTTTGGTTTAAATATAGAGTTAATTACACCTGTTATTTTTAAATATTTTGCAATTTTTACGTTTATATCATTTTCATATGTGATCATACATCCTAGGTAGTTAAATGAATTCACCTGTTCTAAGATCTTGTTATCTAATACTATTTTAGTTCTTGCTGGATCTTGTCCTTTAAAGGACATAGTTTTTGATTTTTCTGTTGATATTATCATACCATAATCTTTGGATATCTCATTTAGATTTAAAATAGCTTTCTGTAAGTAATCTTCAGAATTTGTAATTATTATTTGGTCGTCTGCAAAGAGGAGAGTGTTTAAGTTAACTGTAGGTGAAAGTTTAATTCCTTGATGTAAATTTTTACTCCATTTTATTATTATTTCATTTAAGTAGATATTAAAAAGAGTTGCTGAGAGGGGACATCCCTGTCGGACCCCTTGGTTTATCTCTCTCGTATATGATAGCTCGTGATTTAATCTTATTTGTATTGGATTATGTTCATATATACTTGTGATAGCTTTTAGGATATTATTTGGTATTTGTCTTTCTTTTAATATGTTAAATAATATGTTTCTTTTAACTTTGTCAAATGCTTTTTCAAAGTCAATAAATGCAATATGTGTTTCTAAATTGTATTCTCTTCTTTTTTCTATTATTAATTTTAGGCAAAAGGCCGGGTCTATACATGATCGTCCTTTCTAAACCCATTCTGTACTTCTAAAATAAAGTTTTCGGAATATTTCATTAGTTTGCTATTTCTGCTATATATTTTGTAACAGGAATTTAGTATACTGATAACTCTATAGTTTTTAGGGTCATCTCTATTACCTTTCTTAAAGATAGGAATCACAATTGCTTTTTTCCATTCTATTGGGGGGATACCAGTTGAATAAATTTTATTTAAAAATAATAAGAGTCTTTCTTTGAATCTAGTTCCTGCATATTTATATAGTTTTGAACCTAGTTTATCTTCTCCAGGTGATTTTCCGTTTCTTGTTTCTTTCAGGCTGATTTCTAATTCTTCTTTAGTTATTTCCTTTTCATTTTCATTAATTGTTTGCCAGTTGTCTTTTTTAAAATATTTTTCTGTCCACAATTCTGTGTAGCAATTTAGAAATTCTTCTAATTTCAATTCAGTGTTTAATTTTATGTTTTCTTTGGTATCTGCATTTAAGTGTTTCAAAATTTTATATACATTGGGTCTTGTTTTATATAAATCATGTTCTAAATTAGAAACAAATTTGTTCCATGATTCTCTATGTCTTTTTCTGACTTCTCTTTTAGCTATAGCTGTTATTCTTTTATATTCTATTTCATCTTCTAATCTTTTACTGCTTAACCATTTGTGATAGGCTTCTTTTTTCTTTTTGATTATTTCTTTCATTGTATCATCCCAGATCTTCAGTTTTTTCCTTTTATTGAATTTTTTGGTCTTTCCTAAGCTTTCATTTGCTGCTGCATTTGAAAATTATCTCAAAATTACCTCATTATTTCAAAATTATCCATTAAAATCTATAGAATAAAGTTTCTTTCTCTAAGAAATGCAAATACAAAATAATATAAAAATTAAAAAACACCTTTTCTTATTCTTCAATAGTGCAATGATTTCAATCCATTGCAAATATAACTAGAATGAGGAAAACCTATGAGAAGGATGAAACCCTGGGAGGGTAATGGATGGCAATGCTGTAGCCAATGAAGTTCTATCTGAGGTTCGGCTATTGCTGTTTCCTTCTTGCCATGATCAGAGCTTTACATAGCTCAATAACACCTTATCCCTACACTGTCCTCTACAGATAACAGGGAAGATGAAAAATATTCTCGCTTCGCCCCTTTAAGCCAGTCCTTATAAGGACTAGAATGACGGTGAAGGTTTCCCGTGTGGTGGCCGGGATAAGAATAGCCTCAACGCAAATCAATGCGTGTCGTAAAAGGCGACTAAAATGGACGCGGAGTTTCGAGAATTTTGCTCTATCAGGTTTCTTCCGGAATTTCGCTCCCACTAAGGGGGGGGGGGTGGCTTAAATTAGATTTCGGAAGGTTTTCCTGGGAGTGCATATTTTGAGTCCCTGGGTAGGGTGTCCTCCGGCACGGCCCGCTGAGGGGTTTTGTCGGTGGATGCTTTTCCCTGGAATATGAGCGGTTCCTCGATGGTGGTGGTGGTGGGGGGGCGTCATTGAGTGGAGCCAACGCTGAGTTGGACGATCTTTCGGCCACTATTGTGTGGTCTACGGATCATTCTAATTTTAATACAGGGCTTTACTTAAGAATCGTCCCAATGTAAATCCATGCGTGTCGTAAAAGGCGACTAAAATGGACGCTGAGTTTCGCGAGTTGGAGTTAGCTCTCTTGAGGTTTTTGCCTTAAGAGAGCAATTTGAGTCTCTGGGGAGGGAGTCCTCCGGCACGATCCGGTGAGGGGCTTTGTCGGTGGATGCTTTTCCCTGGAATATGAGCGGTTCTGCTCAGCGGTGGGGGGGGGGGCCTCACCGAGTGGAGCAAACGCTGAGTTGGACGATTTTTCGGCCACTATTGTGTGCTCTAGGGATCGTTCTAATTTTTACACAGGGCTTTACTTACGTATCAGCACCAATGCAAATCCAAGCATGTCGTGAGGGGCGACTAAATGCACACAGAGTTTCGAGTTTTGCTCTCTCAGGTTTCTTCCAGAATTTCACTCCCAGTGAGGGGGGGGCTTAGATTTCGGGAGGGTTGCCTGGGAGTGCATATTTTGAGTCTCAGGGGAGGGTGTCCTCCGGCACGGCCCGGTGAGAGGCTTTGTCAGTGGATGCTTTTCCCTGGAATATGAACGGTTCTAGTCGGTGGTGGTGGTGGGGGTGCCTCATCACCGAGTGGAGCCAACGCCAACGTTGGACGGTCTTTCGGCCACTATGGAGTAGTCTAGGGATCGTCCTAATTTTTAAAGTCGGCTTTGCTTAAAAAAAAAAGCGAAAATTCGAGTCTTAAGAGGCGACTAAAATGAACGCAGAGTTTCGAGAGTTTTGCTCTCTCAGGTTTCTTCCGGAATTTTGCTCCCGGTGAGGGGGGGTTTGACTGGGAGGGTGACACCGACAAAGCCCCTCATCGGCATAGCCCGGTGAGGGGCTTTGTCGATGGATGCTTTTCCCTGGAATATGAGCGGTTCTGCTCGGTGGTGGTGGGGGGGCGTCACTGAGTGGAACCAACGCTGAATTGGATGGTCTTTCGGCCACTCTTAGAATAGTCTAGGGATCGTCCTAATTTTTAGTTTGGTTTTAATTTAACAAAAGCCCCAATGTAGCTCATGCATGTCGTACGAGGCGACTAAAATGGGTATCCAGGGAGGGTAATGGATGGCAGTGCTGTAGCCAATGAAGTTCTAACTGAGGCTCGGCTATTTCTGTCACCTTCCTACCATTATCAGAGCTTTATATAGCTCAATAACACCCAATTCCTTCACTGTCCTCTTCAGGGGAATATGAAAAGCCTTCTTGCTTCGCCCATCTAGCCAGTCCTTTTAAGGATTTAAGAACTAGAATGACACCCAGTGTGGTGACCAGGCTAATAATAGCCCCACTGTAGTCCATGCATGTCGTTAAGTGGCGACTAAATGGGAGGAGTTTCGAGAGTTCGCTCTCTTAAGTTTCTTCCGAAATTTTGCTCCTGTGAGGGGAGAGGGGTTTGCCCTGAGAGAGCATTTCGAGTCTCTGGGCAAGATGTTCTCCGGCGTGGCCCGTGTGGGGCCCTGTCGGTGGATGCTTTTCCCCGGAATGAGTGGTTCTGTTCAGTGGTGGGGGCTCGTCACTAAGTGGAACCAACGCTGAGTTGGACGATCTTTCGGCCACTCGTAGGGAGTGGTCCGAGGGATCGTCTTAATTTTTAGAGAAGGCTTTACTTAAAAATCTCCCCACTGTAGCCCATGTATGTCGCACGAGGCGACTAAAATGGATACCCAGGAGGGTAATGGATGGCAATACTGCAGCCAATTAAGTTTTAACTGAGGCTCGGCTATTGGTGTTACTCTTCTGCGATGATAAGAGCTTATAGCCCTACATTACCCTGTGCATACATTTTCTTCTACAGATAACGGGGAATATGAAAAGCATTCTTGCTTCAACTATCTAGCCAAAAAAAAAAAAAAATTTAAACAATTAAAAAATATAGAATGACAAAAGCTGCTCGTTAAGATAACACAATTGACTTTTTTACCTGCAATTGATTCAGTACATTGAGATAAACTGTGGTTGATGTCTAAAAGGATTGACACGAATTCGAAAATTTCGGACAAGATTTTTGAGTCTATTCCACGAAAGTGACATCTGCAGCTTATTTGAGATTTATGAAACGCTCATGTGTCCTAATAATTTTTACAATATAGTGCATATACTAAAGATGACGCTATAAAGAGTCTGATCTATGGCTCTTTCTCATCACAGAATCAGATTATCCTGTCCGTGGAGTTCTCGACATATTTTGCTGTGTTTATTGTATTCGGACGGGGGGGGGGGAGTTCAACACCCCCCCCCCCAGAAGAGAAGTTCTTTTGCAAAAATCTTATGTGCTTACCATTCCGCAATTGCGTAATTAAACGCATCTGTATTCTTACGGTGCACTCACGGTGCTGAAAAAGATATGTTTTGAAATGACGCAGTTGTCGCCATTGTATTAACATCAGATCATAACTGACCAATCACAAACAAGAAGAGAAGTTGTATTCGATGAATGAATGTAATTTCATTTGAAAGGCATTTGAAACCAGTATTTATCAAGTTTATGTTGAAATATGTAAATTCTGTATAAATATTCAAGTTTTATTTGATTAGTTCGAGAAAATTTCATCTTCGAATGATGATTTGTAGAGCAGCTTTATTATACATGCGCAGGAAATAAGTGTTCAATTTCTCGACGGTAAGCGATCTTAAACACAATAGTCAAAACTTCTTGTCACCAAACGTTTAAATAAGATTATAAAAAATTCTTTAGTAAGAATTTTGTTTCCCCATAAAATACATAGAAGTTATATACAATATTATTATTATTATTAAAATTATTATTTTTTTATTTTTTCAAAATTTTGAATAATGTTTTGAAGTACACCTTTTATAATTTAATATACTTGAAGTATATTAAAATTAGCAAAAGTCAATAAACGTTTCATAAATGACAACAGCCGGCTTCTAATAATTAGTTTTATTTCATAATAATAATAAATAAATAGTCATATTTGTATTCAGTCGTGACAATGCATTCAACCTTAAGAAAGAAGCCTCAGCAGTTGTATGTACATAAATTTTGTTACATAAAATTTGAAATTAATTTTTCCAAAAGATACTCAAATTCTACGTTGCATTTTATTAGGATATCAAACGCGTGCAACTTTCATTTTAATGAAGTTTTTACAGTGAACGATGCTCACGAACATTCATGGAGACCCACCTGAGACACCGAGTATGCTTAGAGCTTGTTAAAAGCCAAGCGAGACTACCTTCCATATTCGGTTGTTTATCTTGCTGCATCCAAATTCCGGAGAGGACGCTAAAAGGGGCTTATATACATACAAAGTTGGATCATTAATTAACACGTAATTTTTAGCTGTCGCAGTTCAATTATGAAAAGAGGTCAGAACCGTAGGTGCGAAAAAAAAAGTGATAAAACATAGCACACACTAAAGTTCCTGGCCTTCAATGCACTTTCTAGTGGAGATATGCTGTTGTAAAACGAGAAAAAAAAATTACGACGTCATAAATTTGGAGACAGATGGCAGCTTTTAGATTATCATCAGAACTTTAAAGGTCACATCTTGATAAAGGAGTTTGAAAATTCATATTTTGGAATTTAGAACTCTTTACTTGTTTGACAAAGGCATTTTGTAACATAATTTTCGCTGATGTACGAGTTTTACGCGATGCATTCAAACCTCGTTACATGAATACAGTTGGGTGATTTCAGTTTAATAATTTGTTTCCTTATAACAGGTGTGTGTGATAGTTAACTTACATTATTATTTATTTTAATCAAGAAGTATGTACGTTACGAAAAAGTTCAAATAGTACTTAATCTCTTTTATGTTGGACGTTTAATGTAGATTATAGTTGATGAACATTTCTAAATGACTGAACTTTCATGCAGAAATTGTTACCCCTTTAATTAATTATTATTATTACCGCTGGGGCATTAATTGTAAGAAACCCAGAACATCAACAACACAATATATATCTTGAGTGATTGATTCCATCCATCCCTTTAGGGCGGGGGGAGTGGGGGGTTAGAGTCACGACGAAATTAATGCGGCCAGTTTGTCACTCCTTGCTTCATCCCCTAAGGGTAGTGTTCATGACTGTAATCCGCGTATATTCACGGGGCCGGTTTGCTTGATTGCGGGATGAAAATCCCCAGATAAACTGGCGGAAAAAACCCTGCTATCCACGCCCAAGACCGGCTAACTTGGCAATGGCTGAGAAAGATCGTCCACGGGAATCGAACCTAGGACACTCCATCATCGGGCATATGGTTGCGTAGCGCAAAGCCACTAGGCTAATCGCGCGGACAATATCTATCTTACCTCACCTTTAATTCAATAACAGACAAAGCACACACAACTGATTTAGGCAGCCCATTCACCACTCTTCAAGAGAAGAATCTAGTCCCCACGCCCTTGCTAAGCACACTCTTACCCAACTTCTAGCACTGACCTCTTTTTCAGTTCCCTCTAGCCAAATGCTGAAACCTCCCCTGTAACAATTCTACAAGATCCTTTAAGTAATTTGAATGTTTCTATCAACCAACGAAACCTCAATCTATTCTCATACCAAGCACTCCATAGGCCACTCACCACCTTGGTCACTCGCCTCTGGATTCTCTCCTACTATTTCATCGTCAAGAACCCTAGAAGACCGGAGCTGAGCACAGTAATGCAGATGTAGTATCAAGGCTTTTTTAAAGAATAATGACAACTCTATTACGATTACTGAAACTTGGTTGTGAATTTTGTGTAAGTATTGGATTTTGGTTTTTGAATTTTGTAATTACTAAACTTGGATCATTGAACAAATATCGAAATTCGAAACTTTATAGAATTATGCAAATATGTTTGTTAACCCTAATTAAGTCACTGATGCCAAAGTAAGGATTATGACAGTCAACCGAATTCATGCTATAAGCACTTATTAAACTTTGCAAGAAGGCAAAAATTTCTTTCCTTAAGTGTAAGAATTCGAAGTTCTGTTTTCTTTTTTTCCCGTTAATATCGCAATTTAAATGCGATAATGAAACACCCTTCCTTATCATCTTTTCTTGGTATTGTTCCCTTAAATAGGGTAATGTCTGCTTTAGAAATTTCCCAGCTGACTGAAAATTAATGCAAAATGTCAGGGGCACCTTGAAAAGTTTACACAATCGGCGAAGAGGGTGGCGTAGCTGAACGTAAGGCGTCACTTACCTTTTATGAACAACCTAAGACTATAATTACGTTATCTTAAATTGATAACTCGTTTCATGTGCGCTAGAAAACTTCTGTGTCAACATGTTTCAAAAGTACTTTTCTAATATAATTTTAGTGTAAGTTATACTTCAGTCTTGGGGTTATAAAAACACTAAGCACTGATGGGCATACGGATCATTATAATGCATAAAGACATCAACTAAGATTAAAGTCTCTCCTTTACTTCCTTGAAGACTGTTATTACTGAGAACGATAAAGCTGTATGTTTATACAATCATAATGAAATGAAGAGCAATGGTTCTACTTTAAAAAATCTAATATTTTAATTTGAAAAAAAAAAAAATAAAATCATTCGTTAAGAAGCGAGGATAAATATACATGAGTTCATTAGATTTTTTATTTTAATCGTTAGTCCGCTAGAGGGAGTCTCAGAATTGAATCAGTAGTTGATGAAAGGAAGCAAATTTGAATATGTGAAATGGAAATTTGCATAGTTTGTTTTATAACTTATGCACTGATGTAACGTATCATCATGATGTAACGCAAAATTGCAATCCTATTCTTTTATAATAAGTTTATATTTTTATAATTTTGGTATATTTCAAATTCTACATTTAACTATAAAATTAGTAAGAAAAAAATCAAAATTATAAATTTTTTAATATTTTAAAACTTATAAATTACTTTTTATTAAATTTAATTTTTTTAGCGTGATCTGTTATATCAGTATCAAAAACTCTAGGCAAATACAATAATTAATATTTTTACCCAACCTAAGGATGTTCGCCTATTTCATTATTGACACTCTCAACTAACATGCCATGTGATGGCACAAACAAACTTATTCTTATCATAGAATTTCTGAAACATGACGTTACATGCATGTTAGTCAAGTAAACAATTGGGCTTCGGTATAATAGGCACTGAAGGAGGATGGAGTTCTTAATTTGAGCCAGTTGTGGTATGCCTGATTTTTCATTTGTACATCCTTGGCACATCTTTGGGAGAACCAGGGTTTGGATAGGGGAGGGCAGTTCAGAGAGGTGTGGAGAATACATGTTTTCATGCCAGTGAGGATTACTTTGGTGATATGTTCGGTGCATATGTTTGGATTGGAAGACTGTAACTCGTAAAAATAACTGATATGACGGACTATGAGTACTTACGAGTTGTGTAGAAGTAATTGGCCCCTTAGTACCCTCTGTTTTCCGTTTAATGGTTATTTTTCACAAACAATACTTGAAAATACGATAAAATTCGGGAGTACAAGTTTAATGAAACTTATTCACAAGCGCAGCCTATCCTAATACCACCAACCACTCCGAGCTCTTTAATTTCCTCTCCTCAAAAGTTGATTATCTCCAGTCCCACTCTCCCAATAGTGAAATCATCCTCCTAAGTGATTTTAATATCCATAACACCTCATCCAGTTGTACAGATCCTGCAAGCAGAGACGCTGAAATATTTGTCATAACCAACGACTTTACACAAATTTTTCAAACCTTTCACAAGCCGACAGAATACCAGATAACCCAAATCACTCCCCACATACCATGGATCTCTTCTTTACCAATGACCTTTCCAAATATACAGTGAATGTAGTGAGCCCCCTGGGTAACTCTGACCACAACCTAGTGCTCATCTCCTGCCCCATGCAACAACGCTTACACAGTCACATATGCACAAGCGTACTTTGCATTATAACAGTGCCAAATGGAACAGTCCCCGTCACTACTATGCTTCATTCCCATGGTTGGACTATTGTTTGCAGTCTTCCAATCCAAACATATGCATCGAACATATCACCAAAGTTATCCTCACTGTCATGAAAACATATATTCCCCACACTTCTCTGAATTGCCGTCCCCTATCCAAACCCTGGTTCTCCAAAAGATGTGCAAAGGCTGTACAAATGAAAAATCAGGCATACCACAACTGGCTCAAATTAAGAACTCCATCCTGCTTCAGTGCCTATACCGAAGCCCGAAACAGATGCAAAAAATTATCAATGATTCCAAAACAGAATTTGAACAGGCAAAAATCATGTAACTTGCAGCCTGTCCTAGTCTCTACACTACTCCCACCCATATCATACACAGATGGCTCAATTGCAACATCACCCACAGAAAAGCTAATCTCCTGGCTTCACGCTTTGCCTACAATGCAGGCATAACTGAGAATGGCAAATGTCCCCAAGTCATTCCAACTGCCCAACATACAATGCCCCTGTATCCTTTTGCCAGAAAAAGATCATAAACCTGTTGTCAAAATTAGACACACAAGAAAAAGCTCCTAGCCCTGATGACATTCCTCCAATTGTCCCGAAGGTCTGTGCAGCAAAACTGACACATATCCTTATGTCGTCTGTATACTCTCTTACTCCACTGGTTATACATCCCAAAACCTGGAAACTGGCCTATATGCGACCTATTCCCACAAAGGATGACAAATCAAACTATCGCCCTATCTCACTCACCTCAATCCTATCTAAAGTGATGGAGAAAACCATCAATTCTCAACTCCTACTCTACCTTGAAGGCATCCAGCTATTAAGCGACCACCAGTACGGATTCCGTCGATGCCGATGAACAGGTGACCTGCTCTCATATATCACCCATCTCTGGGTATATGCCATGGAAAAATTTGGCGAATCCCAAGTAGTTGCACTTGATATCTCTAAAGCCTTTGATCGGGTCTAGCACAAAGGCTTAGTAAGCAAACTTCCATCATTTGGACTGTCTGCAGATGGATTGCCAGCTTTCTGTCTGGATGCACACTAAGTGTGGTGGTAGATAGCTTCCTATCCTCTCACCATCCAACTAATGCTGGGGGTCCCACAAGGTTCAGTTCTCTCACCGATCCTCTTCCATCTGTACATCAATGACCTACTTCAGTTGACCTCCAACCCAATACATAGTTTTGCAGATGACAGCACATTGCACTCCTCCCTTTCATTTGATAAACCTTACGTACACAACTCACATCAACCCACAGAACATCAACCACAACTTCCCTTAATTCGGACCTTCAAGACATCCTCCGATGGGGCTCAGATAACATCGTCAACTTCAACGCTAGTAAAACCCAGTTCTGTCTTATTTTACACACAAAAAAGACCCTTTTCCCCCCAGTATTATATTTGACAACACTCAAATTCCCAGACAAGATGAAATCTATCTTCTCGGAATTACCATGACATCAGGCCTCTCCTGGCATAAACATATCACAACCATTGCATCCTCAGCTTCCAAAAAAACTAGGATTTCTCTTTCGCTCAAGACGTTACTTCATCTCTGAACAGCTGTTAACCTTATACAAATCACAAATCCGTCCAGCTATCGAATACTGTTCTCACATTTGGAGTGGGGCTCCTAAAATTCCCCTCAAAATGCTTGACTCAATACAGAGGAGAGCAATTAGACTGATAAATGATCCACCTCTTACCAACTCACTCCCCCACTTTCACATAGACGTTTAGTCTCTGCAATTTGTATATTCTATAAATATTTTTGGAAAATGCGCATCTGAAATAGCATCAATAATTCTCCCACTCTGTACTAAACCCATTGGAACACGTACAGCCACCGCCCAACATTCCTTCACAGTACACCTTGAATCCCACAGAACAAGTTTCTCCTTTCCCATCCAACTACTCATAGACAATACTAAAGTACTATAGGTTGACCAGCCAACCTCTCGTATATGGGCCCAACATTTAAAAAAAAAAAATATATATATATATAGGGAGGGGAGAGAAAACAAAATCAGACTAATACAAAAATATAGTTAACTATGGTCCACTCTAAAAGGCTACAAGAAAATCATGCCACAGAATAATATACATTTCCTCCCCCCCCAAAAAAAAAGCTGCTTTTCAACAAATATTAGCTGGCAAATATGATAATCTAAAAGTTATTCTACACAAGTGAGGTCTATGACATCAATGTGTTGTTAGTATGCTGCATTAGTGAACTCTCATTTTGAAGGACAAATGCAACACACGGTAATTTGCAAATATTCCCAGCTCAATGTTATTTCCTAAAACTGCTTCCTCAGCTCAGTTTAAATTTCCTTATTCACAATGTCCGTAATTTCAATGTTGCCTATCTCACTTACAGTCGAATCAATAGTTGATGAAAGGAAGCAAATATGAATATGTGAAATGGAAATTTGCATAATTTGTTCAGTAATCATGACTATACGTTACATCTACGTGTGAGTTACATTATTTGCATCACTCGAAGTAAATACGAACAATCAAACGCTATAATCTGTGGTCATGGCGGGGTAACGGCAATAGCCAAGCCTCAGTTAAAACTTCATTGGCTACACAATGCCATCCATTACCTTCTTTCTAGTGCCAATTTCCAAACAAACGCAGTTTCAACCCTATTCTTTTATAAAAAAAAATTATATTATTTTGGTATATTTCAAATTCTACATTTAACTATAAAATTAGCAAGAAAAAAAAATCTAAATTATATATTTCTTAATATTTTAAAATTTATAAATTACTTTTTATTAATTTTAAATTCTTTAAATTATTTTATTCAATTTAAATTATTGAAATTATTTGTATTCAGTTTTAAATCGTAAGTTAATGATTTTTATTTAATTGAATTTTTTATTTCTTTTTTTATAACAAAATGAAAAGTTAACAGACAAACTACATAAGAATGATCGGTTTATTTTCTTTCATCAATACTAAAAGTAAATAGTAAGTATAACCACACACCATAATTGGTTTTATTTCTTGAGAGTATTAAAAAAGTTTTGTATAAAGTCCAGCATCAAATTGCACTATTGAGAACGCTTGACAAGCATAAATACTTATTAATTAAAAATATTAATTAAAATATAATCTTCTAACAAGTTTAGGAAAGAAGAGACTTAACGTCTACATCGCAGCGCTGTAGTATCCCCCCCCCTGCGGAGTGTGTGTACATATATAACATTAAGATACTAGCAAATAACAAACAAGTTTAATATCTAAAGAACGATAAATTTTCTTTAATAAAATTCATACGTTTCAGCAAACTTAAAACCGGAAGAGATTGAGGTCAATGCAAAGTTGACCCCCTTGGGATTTGCAAACAACGCTTGGCGATTAAAAATAATCCCAGCGAATAACGTTATTCAATACTTTATGAAGACGATAGTTGAAAAACTAAAAGAACAGAGCTTTAAATAAAGATCTTAAGAGTGACGTATTTTCTTGCCTAACTGTCAAGACATTGCTGTCAGATGAAAACAAATAGTAAAGAAGAGAAGGGGATACGCCTTGGACAGTGATGGATGTGTTGCATGGTCCTTATGAGAATATGCAGCTGTTTACAACTGTAAAATCTTAACTATTGTTTTCGGTTTTCGCTAGATGGCGCTAGTGAAAGTTGCACAAAAACAGCAATGCAGGACACTTCGGAAAGATGACCACGTACTCAATTATAATAATTTAGCTTTTATTTATTCAGAAATAAACATTAATACGATTCTAGAATGTTTTTCAGTATTTAGACTAAACTCTTACCGCTACTAAAATTTGTCTAGTGACAAAGTTCGTCAAAACACAACTATGTCTATAGGACATAAGTCAAAAGTATCTCGTAGGTGCAACTGTTAAAATAATGAATGCAGTAAGATATAAGAATTCAATTAAAAAACTCATCATTTAAGTTTTATGATTGCTCCCATCATTTATAGATTTGTTTTCATTCTAAAAATGAATTACTTTTACCATTTACTAACATGAAAGAAGGTCAGAGGTCCCTTAATTAATTACTTAATGACTGTACAATCTGTTCCAATATTAGCATAGCAAAGTTGAAAAAAAAATAAGACACCGGGCGTTATGTATACCAAAACTTAATTTGAAATATACATTTAAAATTGAAGGAGAAACAACAAATTAATTTTGCATATCGAACTAGAGAAAGCAACATTCATTATAAGCAGTAACATCGAACTTCAACTAATTAGACACCCTTACCTATCTTGGATATATATCGATGTTATGAAAACACGTATATAAAAATCAAATTTAAGTTTCATTTATAATTCATTAATCTGGGACTGCAAGCGATGACCTGGAATCAACTTGAAAGGAAGCGGAAGAGTTTTAGAAAAAACTATTTACATTTTATTAAAATCTACTTACATTAGCATAGTTAAAGTGTAAGCAGTTACCATTTTAGTACGTTTTTCACGAAATGAACAGCTACAACAAGCTCGTTTAGTTTATCAGTCCGCACATATATGAAAACTTCACTGGAGATGGACGAATTTTAATGAAATTTTGAATTTATAACTTTACTAAAATGTAATTGTTTCGAATTTTGATTTATAATAATAGCAACATTGGTAATGTGAATGTGAATAGCTTCAATCATAGTTGAATTAGCCTTCTCCGACATTAACCATTAACGCTACTGTCAGGATGGGTGAAGCAAAAGTGCTTTTCATATTCCCCTTTGTAATGAGAGCTATTTGAGAAAGGGAGTTTTGTGAACAATTAAACTCGTCCTCTGGGGGAAGTTGTATTAGGTATGATCAGTTGGGAGTACAAGAGCTTTCGATCTTTTATATTTGTAATAATCTGTTTCATTGTAATTGACAGCCTGTACGATCAGCGGGTTTGAATGTGAACTTGATTTGACGAAGAATTTTTCTGCAAGATCGCGGAGAAGGGACGAAATGTATGGAATGCCGGTTTCTGAATGAATCTGTGATTTTCTGATAAACCATGGGGGCGTTCAGGATCATCCTCAGGCATTTATGTGAGATTTTTTTTAGTTTTGAAATGTTTGATCGTGAAGTGTGACTCCATGGTGAGGCGTAGGTAATAACTGGAAGTATGACCATACGGTAAAGCAGCAATTTATTTTGTAAATTTAATAATTTACTCTTGCGGTTGATCATTGGGTAGAGCTGCGCAATGACTTTGGAAGTCTTGGAGCCAATGAGATTGATGTGTTTGCTAAAAAGGACTTTCTTGTCCAGTAATACCCCAAGGTATTTGGTTTCTGATTGCCATGGAATCTTTCCACCAGAGAGCAAGATGTCTTCTTTAATGCAGACCTTTCTTCTAGAGAACAGCACAGCCGACCTCTTGAGGGAGAGAGTTCAAATCCTCCAGTTGGTAAACCAGTTTTCTAGGGCACTGATACTTCCCTGGAGTCTAGTGATTGCAGGCGAGGGCTGAGCGACCTAGAATACCTCCTCCAATATAGTCCTTATAAGGACTGGCTTAAAGGAGGGAAGCAAGAATGCTTTTCATCTTCCCCGTTATCTGTAGAGGACAGTGTATGGATAAGATGTTATTGAGCTATTAAAGCTCTGATCATGGCAGGAAGGTAACAGCAACAACCGAGCCTCAGGTTAGAACTTCATTGGCGATGTTTAAGTAAAGACAACTCTAAAAATTCGGACGATCCCTAGACCACTCCATAGTGGCTGAAAGACCGTCCAACTGCGTTGGCTCCACTCAGTGACAGGCTCCCCCACCACCACCGAGCAGAACCGCATCCACCAACAAACTCCTCACCGGAGAACACCCTCCCCGGAGACTCAAATTTGCTCCCTCAAGGCAAAAACCTTAAGAGCGAAATTCAAACTCTGGAAACTCAGCGTCCCGGGGGTAACAGCAACAGCCGAGCCTCAGTTAGAACTTCACTGGCTACAGCATTGCCATCCATTACCCTCCAAGGGTATTAATCACCGCATCTCACGGTCGATCATCTCCTTCTCCAACATAATCTTTATAATTCATCATATATTTCGATTATTATGCAATTAGTTCAAAAACATAATTTACTTTAAATGCAAATTTTCTTTAAAATATTTCTTCTTACATACTTTTATATATAATAAGTAATACTTCTTTAAATTTTTACTTAATTATTGAATTGATTATGGTATCATTACATTCGAATTGGTACATGCAGTTATAACTTTCATACGAAGTTTATTGCCGAAGTTTGTTCTACACAGCCGTGCCATAATCAATGCGAAAAATATTATTTAACTTATTCTGATTAGTGTGGAAACCTTTAATTAATTTTACCAACAACCGTGTACTTCTCTCGAAATATTTCCATCGGGTTTGCAGTTAGTATGAAGCCTTTGTTACTGCGATGTCTTCATGAGAAATATATAATTATCCTGTGGATGAAAGTAGAATCAATAATTGCTACCAGTAACGTTTCCAGTTTAGGAAAAATAAATGGACCGCTTATTTACACAACATTGGACATGGGGTATTCATCAAGAAACAAATTATAGGATACTGTCATCTAGAATGACTAAAAATTCACCATTAGCAGCTAAGACTTCATAAGCAGATCAACAAATAAATGAGACAGACATCAATTATAGCAACCTTCTAATTGAAACGGTATATTAATGATACTTGTGTTATTTTCAATTACGATCACCTATTGAAATCAAATTAATTGAACTAATTACTGTTGTGACATTTTCTTGAAAATTACGTGGCAAAATGTGTCTTCATCTAATATCTATACATTTTTTATATAAGAGAGATTCATGTGACAATGTATATTAGTTTTCTACAACTTAGTTCATAAATTATTTTATTTTTATTAAAACAATACTGTAATTTATATTATGTTTAATTTTTTAAAAAAATATTTCAGAGAAACAGAAATATTTAAAAAATATTTTAAAGATATTTCATATACCTTAAAATGATTTCTATTATAATGCTAGAATTCTTATAAGTGCGAGAGTTTTGTTAAATGAATGTACTGAAAAACAAGTGGCATTTTTTTTTTTCAAATGTTTCGGTGTTGAAAAAACTAAGTCGATATGTAAAATAAAACTCTTAGATATTCTCCATTTCTTCGATGCTTTCCTTTTGATGACTACTGTTTTTCGTTTCTAAAACATTTTTATCTTGTTGCAAAGAATGGACGTGAAAACATTAGGGATGTTGGCATACTGAAAGAAAAAAATATATACTAAGTATAGAAAAAGAGACTCCATCTGACGTTAAAGATATTTTGAAAAATGCTCTCGTTAGATTTGCGACATCGGAAAAAAAATTGAACAGTCTTTGGTTACAAAAGTGCATTTAAGAGAATAAGTAAATAGCAAGCCATTAGGAGCATAGAATGTTACGAATTCAAATAAAAACGAGGCGACAAGTTCATAGTTCAAATTTCCTGAAGATAGTCTTCGCTCAACAAGATCGTAATAAAGAATAATCAACTCACTGTGGAACTAGAAAACATACATTAAGCAAATGACCACAACTATTGTATTTTTTGTTGTAGAAAATATACAAGGCTTTCAGGAACACTTTAGCCATTAAATATTTCGCTTTTTTATGAATAGAAATGACTCTTCATCTTAGATGCTTCTTAAAATTATCATATTCGAACATGCAAGTTGACTCTCGCAAAAAAAAAAAAAAAAAAAAAAAAAACATTACGTTAGCATACATCTATTGAGAACTGGTTATCTACAAATAATCTAATTCGACTTAATCACGTTATATATCACCAATATTCAATTTTGTATCGGCTAAGACCATCAGTTATAACAAATTTTCAAGAAAGAGTTTGCAGTATTTGTAGCTGGAGACAAATTCATAAAAGTGCAATTTCTTTTACCGTAGGAAGTGTAGATCGATCCGTATAGCGGGGAATAGAGTGAGGAAGGTAGGACCCGCGTCAAAAGAAATATGTTTCCCCCCTGTTGAGTTTCCAGACTGGCGAATTCATTATCGGAAAACACCTAGCAATCACCACCTGGAACTAATAGTTATACCACTTTTCTCTCCTAACGCTCTGTTCCGTGTCGCCTTTTCTCCGCCTCTACCGTCTACCTGCGTATTAAACTTTACACTCCCCCAAAGAAAGTAAAGTACTTTTTTTTTATCTTTCTTTTCTGGTTTCCTAACTTTATTCGATCTTGTGTGGAGGAGTTGATTTTTCACGCCCATTAAACAGAGCACTGCACCCCCTTTAGGTGATAGATCGACTGTAATTTCAACTCTCAAAGACCTGACGCCAAGAGTTGTTAGTGGTAATGGTGCAGAGTTCACTTGCTAGGACAGAGTTATTAATGAAGATGACTGTTCACTTGAAATGTGGGTTTTGAGAGAGGCATAGTTCGCTCTCTCTCACATTTGTATTAGAGCAATTTGGAAGCGTATTTCCGGCCTGATGTTCCAGGTTTGGTGTCAAATACAATGGACAGTCGAGGCACATTTAAATCCGTTTCGGAATCTTGCATAGAATTTGTGTTCCTTAGTGCACAATTATCTTGTACTAGGAGACGGACAGATCGATGGGAATCATGTCTAATAGCAGATGAAAGGAATTTGTAATAAGGATAATTAGCTGTGCCAGCTACATTAAATAAAACATTAAACAACACTGCACCATAAGCTTTTGGGAAGTGGGTGACTAATTACATAGGGTGCAATGCAGTGTACACTTCTACGGAAGTTGAATACGAATACATAGTTGCTTAACTATGTATTCGTATTCAATTTCATACACACATCATTCTTGTTTTTTTTGTTTCTTTGTTTTGTTTTTGGCTAGATGGCCAAAGAAAGAATGCTTTTCATATTCCCCGTTATCTGTAGAAGAAAATGTATGGATTGGGGTTTATTGAGCTATATAAAGCTCTGATCATGGTAGGAAGGTAACAACAATAGCCGATCCTCAGTTAGAACTTCATTGGCTACAGGATTGCCATCCATTACCCTCCCTGGGTACCCATTTTAGTCGCCTCGTACGACACATGGGCTGCAGTGGAGTTGATATGTAAGTAAATCCCTCTCGAAAAATGAAGACGATCCCCCGGACCACCCCCTACGAGGGCCGAAAGACTGTCCAACTCAGCGTTGGTTCCACTCAGTGACGGACCCCCCCCCCGCCCCACTGAGCAGAACCGCTCATATTCCAGGGAAAAGCGTCCACCGACGAGGCCCCTCACGGGCCACGCCGGAGAACACACTCTCCAGAGACTCCAAATGCTCTCCCAGGGCAACTCCCCCCCTCACAGGGAGCAAAATTCCGGAAGAAACCTGAGAGAGCGAAACTCAGCGTCTATTTTAGTCGCCTATTACGACACGCATAGGTTACGTTGGGACTTTTATTAAAGTAAAGCAAACTCTAAAAATTAGGAAGATCCCTAGACCACTCCATAGTGGCCGAAAGACCGTCCAACTCAGCGTTGGCTCCACTCAGTAACGGGCTTCCCCACCACCGAGTAGAACCACTCATATTCCAGGGAAAAGCATCCACCGACAAAGCCCCCTCACCTCAAGATGCTCTCTCAGAGAAAACCCCCCGTAATCTAAACCTCCCTTACCGGGAGCAGAATTCCGGACAGAGCGAAACTCAGCGTCTATTTTAGTCGCCTCTTACGACACGCATAGGTTGTGTCGGCGCTATTCTTAGCGCGGCCACCGCACATCGTTCTTAAGTTCTTAAAAGAACTGGGAGATGGACTGAGTCCTTGCCTATTTATTCTGTCATCTGAATGAAGAAAATATGTGTGGATGAGATGTTATTGAGCTAAAAGCTCTAGTCATGGCTGGCTAACGGCAATAGCCGAGCCTGTCACCCTGGAAGTCCTAAAAAGGACTAGGGTCTCTCCTGATCACACATCATTCTATAATTGCCCATTTTCATTAATAAAAGAGTAGCAAAAATATTTTCCACTGTGGGGAATAAAACTTTATTTCAAAAAAATTAATTAAACTAAGTGTCGAATATAAATAAAAAATAAGTGTATTTTTTCACTTACTGATTCTTTATTTGTTCTATGTACACATATAAGAGTAGATAGGGAAATATAGGAACTGAAACAGAATTTTTTTATTTCGTTTTACCAGTCACAAGATGCTTCTACTGTTATGTTCATTATATTTTATTTCCTTAAAAGGTTTATAGTTATAAAATGTTTAGGAATAGGGTTTGAGGCAAGAGTGATTTATAAAATTTAGTATAGTTTATTAAATATTTTATTATTTTAAAAGTAAAATTTTAGTTAGTTTTATTATAAAATATTTATTATTAAAAATAAATACACCTTTAAATTCTTAATATATTATTATATTAATTATCACAAGAGTCGTTATGAGTAATTTGGGTGGTGAAGGTGGGTGAATCAATCGACCGTGAGATGCGGTGATTGATTCATTCAATCCAATACCCTTGGAGGGTAACGGATGGCAATGCTGTAGCCAATGAAGTTCTAACTGAGGTTCCGCTATTGCTGTTACCCTCCTGCCATGATCAGAGCTTTAATAGCTCAATAACACCTTATCCATACACTGTCCTCTACAGATAACGGGGAAGATGAAAAGCATTCTTGCTTCGCCCCTTTAAGCCAGTCCTTATAAGGACTATAAGAATGAGTAATTTGAGAAATAAAAAGTCCTTTTTAGGACTTCCAGGGTAACAAATAGCAATGCTGAACCGAGGAAGTAAACTGAGGCTCGGCTGTTGCTGTTATCCTGGGTGATGAGTTTGCTCCCTTAGGGTTTTTGCCTTAAGGGAGCACCTTGAGTCTCCGGGGAAGGTGTTCTCCGGCAGGGCCCGCTGAGGGGTTCTTGTCGGTGAATTATTTTCCTCGGAATTTGAGCGGTTCTGCTCAGGAGTCGGGGAGCCCATCGGGGTGCTAGGATGGGGCGGCCGACACTGAGTGGAACCAACGCTGAGCGGTTCTGCTTAAACGGGGAGCCCGTCGGGGTGCTTGGACGAGGCGGCCGTCAATGAGTGGAACCAACGCTGAGACATGGACGGTCTTTCGCCCACTATGGAGTGGCCTAGAGATCGTCCGATTTTTTGAGATTTTACCCTTTACTTACTAATCAGGGTAACAAATAGCAATGCTGAACCGAGGAAGTAAACTGAGGTTCGGCTGTTGCTGTTATCCTGGGTGATGAGTTTTTGAGTTTGCTCCCTTGGGGTTTTTGCCTTAAGGGAGCACCTTGAGTCTCCGGGGAAGGTGTTCTCCGGCAGGGCCCGCTGAGGGGTTCTTGTCGGTGAATTATTTTCCTCGGAATTTGAGCGGTTCTGCTCAGGAGTCGGGGAGCCCATCGGGGTGCTAGGATGGGGCGGCCGACACTGAGTGGAACCAACGCTGAGCGGTTCTGCTTAAACGGGGAGCCCGTCGGGGTGCTTGGACGGGGCGGCCGTCAATGAGTGGAACCAACGCTGAGACATGGACGGTCTTTCGCCCACTATGGAGTGGCCTAGAGATCGTCCGATTTTTTTGAGATTTTACCCTTTACTTACTAATCAGGGTAACAAATGAAATGGCAATGCTGTAGCCAATGAAGTTTTAACTGAGGCTCTGCTATTGCTGTTACCCTCCTGCCATGATCAGAGCTTTAATAGTTCAATGACACCTTATCCCTACACTGTCCTTTACAGATAACGGGGAAGATGAAAAGCATTCGTGCTTCGCCCCTTTAAGCCAGTCCTTATAAGGACTATAAGGAAGAGTGGTTTGTTTCGATTGATTGAGTCAGATTTCATCAAATTGCGATTTTTCATGTTATGATGAAGGTTGTCTTTGTGAATGTTATGTTATGTAGGCTTTAGTATCATAACGTTCTTTATGTTGAACTTCTATTAGAGAACATCATAAGAGGTAAGAATTTTATCTAATTTTTTTCCAATCATGGAAAACGTAGACACGGATGATCTAATCTAAATAGACCGCAAACAGACATTTGATCTTTTTAGAAAGGTGCTTAAGAGGTCGAGAGGCCGCATATCTAACCATGTATTCGTTAACAAATTACTCCGAAGGTGACGAAACAGGTGAAGATAATGAAAACAAACTTAGTGGTCTCTCCACCAAAGGAGTTCCACCAGTTGGAAACACAGGAAGAACATTTTAGCGGAAGACGATCACATGGATGTGATGCTCTTATAAAGGATATTCCAAGTACCGCCAATAGTGAGAAAGTTCCTCCAGTCGTACTGCGAGACAAGTGGGCTTCGGTCACACCAATTATCAAGGACTGAAATATCGCCTACTCCTGGGCAAAAACCACAGATGAGGGCATAAAAATTCAGCCAACCACAGTCAGCGATTACCGTAAATTAACCAAGCTAATGGATAATTTAAATTTGCAATACCATACTTTTGCCTTCAGCAGCGAAAAAAACTTAGGGGACTCACTGAGGGTATCATCGCAGAAGAGATCGCAACAAATCTTAGGGTTTGACTCCAATAAAGGTGAATCGTCGGATGTACAGAGCTGACAAAAAGCCAACACCACTTGTGTTGATGGAGATCAACATTCAGAAACAAATCTCTCTCTCTCTCTCTCTCTCTCTCTCTCTCTCTCTCTCTATATATATATATATATATATATATATATATAAGTTAACTTAAATAAGTAATATTTATTCATGTATAAATACCCAATAGTTATAATAATTCGCAAAAATTTATAATTATCCGACAGAAACTAAAATACCCCCTTATTGTTTTGAGCAGTGTAGTTTCTATCCAAAAAATCGATTGACGGGGAGAAATACAGAGACTCCCTCCCAACCTTCCACTCTCGTCAAAAAAGCTGATCATCCGCCAACTAAAATAAATTCTAATAAGGAAGGAGAACTAAACAAAACTTACGCCGATGCGGTGCGTTCCAAGAAATCGTCACACGCCTTGAACAAACAAATCCCAACCTAACGGCAGTCCTACCACTTCACTAGCTACCATGTTACAAGACTTCACTAAATCCAGCCCAACTCTGATTTCTACAAAACGATTTCTCCAAGAGACCCACTCCATTCTAACTGCACTCAGCAATGAATAGAAACAAAAATCTACCAAGCCCTCTGCTGATCGCCAGTTGGAATGCTAACGGCCTCACGAACAAAATTCTTCAACTGCAAGAATTCGCAGTCAGATACAACCCAGAAGTAATTCTAATCAGCGAGATGCATTTTCGGCCCAGCAAACAACCCAAAATTAAGAGGATATACTAGTTATAAAAACGACAGACTTGATTCCAGAGGTGGTGGCACTGTCATTTATGTTACAAAATCCCTCAAACCTAATGCCACAACCAACCCCCAAATCAAAAACTTAGAGAGCACAGGAGTTGAGGTTCACACCAACAATGCTAGAAAACTTAAAATCTATGCAGCCTACAACTCACCGAGAAAACTCCAATGTCAGATCTAGACGCAGTTCTACGCAGCAAAAGATTCCACATCATTGCAGGAGATTTAAATGCGAAACATCCAGCATGGAACAGTAAAACGACCAATAGAAACGGTTGTATATAAAACAATTACATGGGGTTCAGTTACATTGCATTAGCCGGTACTAAACCATTTGTCCTTTTGGCAGTCCGGATGTTACTATCCTACGAAACATCAATATGTATCAGCTGCAAACGATTAATGAGATGTCGTTAGGCCCAGGGAAGGATTTAGACTTGCTGAGGCCCTAAGCTATACAAAACCCAGAGGCCCCGGCAGATTGCGAGGTCCTAAGCTGTAGCTTTTTTAGCTTATACGTAAATCCGGGGCACTGGTTAGGCCACAATCCTATCTTACTTAAATTCGGCACTTAGGAACAAATCCCCCCCCCACACACACACACCGCTCATTCTTTCTTAGCTTGAGAAAATTATCCAAAGTAATTCCCGAACACATTGGTTCAGTACTCAGCATACAAAACAAGGAGGAGATATATGCAGCAATAGCCAATCTCACAAATCAAATTAAAAAAGCATTAACACCAGTCGTCAAGACTACATACAACTATTTATAAGTCCAACTGTCTGCCGGATGATATTATGAATCAAATCAGGGAAAAGAACAAAGCCAGGAAAAGATATCACAACACACGTGCCCCACAGGATCGAAAAATCCTTAACAAAATGAACAATTTAGTTAATAGAGAAGCTCTCAGAAACCACAGAAATCAAGAACGGGGAAAAAAAACTAACATCTTAGTTCTTAAGACCACTCAATATGGAAATTTCCGAGAACTCTCCATAACAAACACCCCCCCCCCCCTTATTCAGGCTGAACACAGTGTGGCATATACAGATGCAGAGAAAGCCGAAGCTCTCGTTCAACAATTTGGAAAAGCAGTGCGGTCCAGCATATGAAAACCTATCTACAAGGTTCACCAACATGTCAGACGTACCTTAAGACAACCCCAAAACAACTCAGCGTTGATTAACTCTACTTCTCCAGCAGAATTAATTAACATTATCAAACATCTGAACAACAAAAACGCACCAGATCAGGACAGCGTCACAAAAAAAAATCATCAAACTGCTCCCATACAAAGCTGTAGTGCATCTTGTCAACATCCTAAACGCAATACTAAGATTGCAGTATTTTCCTGCAACAATTATGTCTAATTAAATCATACCTCAACTTCAGAACAATGCTGATGAAGATCAGCGGCATAATCTCTACCAAACGAAACATTTTGGTGGAGTTCCACAAGGCTCCTTACTGGCTCCGTTTTTATTCTCGATCCACATGGCAGATGTCCCACACAATCCTATGACGACCATCACAGCTCCATACGCAGACAATATTACATTATTAACAAGATTCTCTCCGTAAACAGAAGACTCCAAGACAGTATCTCCACGCTGGAAAAATGGTTCTTTAACTGGAAGCTTCAAATAAATCCCCAAAGTATCGCCCTTTGATTAACCGTCGTAGCAAACTAAATGGAGCCATACTTCCAAATCTAACACACTAAGACTACAACGAGTACAAAACAAATGCTTACGGATAATACTAGATGCCCCATGGTTCATCAGAAATGATCACATTCGCCATGATATCAATCTCCCATATATTTATTCATTACTTCACTCTCTAGCAGTAAAGTGTTTTTCAAAAGCGGCCACGCATCCAAATCAACTCATCAAACAAGCTGCTGACTACGAATTCGATCATTACAAGCACAAAAAACCGAAGGAAATCACGCTGTCTTCTGAGTATATTTAATCCCGCAGCCCCCAGAGGGCGAGCTTAAAGCTCATAAACTACTCATACCAGCGTGACTTTCTCCACAGATAAAGGGGAATATGAAAAGCGAATTTTCACCCATCCTTTCAGTAGCGTTGTTATGAGTGGTTTCTATAAAACAGTGATGCTGCCAAATTTTATATGAGATACAACCAGATAAATAAGAGATTATTATTATTATTTTTAGATTTATCATGTAGATCTCAGGAATGATGAAAATTATGAAAAATTGGGTTATTTTAATATTTAGTAACCAAAATGCATACCTCAAAAGCTATAAATATACATATACGAATACGCCTAGCAAGATTTCTGCATGGTTAGAAAGTAAATTATAGTTCACAAGAAATTATATTCTTGTTTTAATTCATTATATATATGAATAAACAAAAAAAATTGCTGTAAAGTATATTCATAACTAAAATTCAGTATTTAGTGATTAGTTAATGTTGAGTATCTCAACGGATCTAGCATCCACTGATGAGACCTCATGCTAGGAAAAAAGTTTAAAACAATAGAATTTCTTGTTACGAAAACGTATGTGTGTGTAGGAACATATTAAAGCAGCAGCAGGTTGGAGAGTATCATCACTGAACATCCCGTAATAACAGCAAAAAAAAAAATCTTCCTAATGCACCAAAATGAGATGAAGAAATGAAAGTCGCCTCGTTGTTCTCTCTGTAAGGAAAAACCACCTGAAAGTTACAAAACAAAAAAGAGAATGGTGGCCGGAGAAAATATTTCCGCGATATTTCTTTTCTCTTATTTCCCAAACCATCATTAGTATCCATGACAACGTGTCAGTGTTTTCTCCCTCATCTCAAATAGCGAGATGGACTCGAGTAGTCTTGGGTAATCAGCGACTGCTAGAAAGCCTATTTATACCTGTGATAGCGATGCACTCACGCTAAGGAAGCACCTGTCAGGTGAAACATTAGAGCTACTTCTATAATATTTCAGATTCCCTTGCAAAAATGCCCTTTCGTTCCTTACCTCGATGAGGGGATTAATAATGGAGTTGGATGTCACTCTCATCAAGGCAGACAGGTGAAAATTACTTGTCATTATTTTTAAAAAGGGGAAAGAAAATTATTCCACGTGGAAGTTAAGTTATTACTTATTTTATGAAGGGCATCTCAGTATTTAGTTATTTGTACTAATGTAGAACCAAGTCTTTTCATTTTGGCTTCAAAAATATCGAGCGGAATCCTTCTAAACTGATTTGTGTGACGCTTCCGTTTGATGATTAATCTTAAAATGTTTTTGATGTTCCTGTCAAAGATTACTCATTAGCAATCTGGAGTACTCATGAAGGACATGCTCGCGATGATGTGCTTGAAGCAACTTTTGCAATTAATCAAAACGCATTAGAACTAAATTATTTTTCCTGCAAACGACAGATATAAAGTAATGTACGTTCGTGTACATTTTAAAACACCCTAAGAAATCCTATTTATAATATTCCTGAATATTTAATATCAAATTTCATTTGAACCCGATCTAGCTGTTATAATTAACAACAAACAAAAACAAAAAAAAAAGCCTATTTTTCTACCCGCTGCAGGGTGAGTCTACTACTCCCATGGTGACCCAATCCATATTGGGAGAGGACAATCACAAACATTCATAGCTAACGCTGGATTCGAACCCGCAGTCTCTTGGCTGGAAAGCAATACGCTAACCACTCAGCCAACCAAACCGGCCTTGTTTGAGGGGAAGAAAGATGAAACCTAATCCGATGATATAGCCAACGGATCTACGGTTTGGGGTGTCAAATTATCTCCGCATTTTGAGTCGCATAATAGCTCCATCCGAGGCGTCTGAGTGGTGAAAATACCCTACTGTTATTTAGCTAGATTTGCGGAAATAAAAACATTAATTTATTTTAGCGATCGGCCATTTTTTGTCCCTTGTCTACCTTAAGTGGTAACTCCCCTAGCACGATGCCTACCATACAAGTGTCGAATTTTAAATACTGTTACCGGCAAGATTTAAAATAGAAGCAAAGCAATCTGGTAGGATTTAAAATAGAAGCATTAGTGATTTTAAAACGATCATTAAGGTAGATAGATGGATGTCAATGCTAACTAAAGCCATATTGTTTTATTGATCTAATAAACAGGTATTAAAATCTAAAATAATTGCCTAAAATAATGTAATTTTACTACGGTGCAGCTTTACAGTTATCAACCAGCCACGATAATAATCATATAATGGTGTACTACCCTGATGACCTTTTTTATGCCCCAGTTGAAACGTCCGCTTAAAAAAATGAATCAAACCATTCGCTACTTCATTTCAAAAAGCGTGTCCATATAAATGACGCTTTCCAGTTTAAAGGCCAATAAATGACAGTCTGATCATTTTGAATATTTTTTTTTCTCCTACCGAATTCCTTGGAGAAATGAGCCAATAAAATATAAATAAAAAATCTACATCGACATTCCATGAAATTACAAGAAAATTTAACGCATTAAGATCAGAAAGCGGATAAGATTCGAGATTTGGAATCTCGGAATGGTTTTATAGCAAGGCCATCATTGAATCTATTTAAAATAACCGTGAATTTTATGGTTGACCGGTAACAGCTATGACTTTATTGTTTCGATACTGCTTTCATCGCTATAATACCCCCCCCCCCCCAAAGCTATGATAGACGTTCATTCACTGTACAAGACATTCCGATCTATATTCCTATCGAGTCCAGACATTACACTAAGGATAAAGCAATTGAATGGGCTTTCGTAGAGACTCCATTGCAATGAAAATAAAATGGAATGTTTCTTTGATTGTATTCTACATTTTATACGTTAGACCAATACTGTGAAGCGATTTCTTTGGCCTCACAATCTATTCGTCAACTTAATCGATTTTTTTTTTCTTATTCCCATGAATACGTTACGGCCTTCAGCAACAGGATGGTTGTTCCATCTACAAGGATCGTTTCATGCATTTTCACGTCAATACATGTTGTTCATGTTAATAGAAACATTTTTATTCATAGATGTTAGCTATCGCTCTGTAGATGTATTATCTAAATCAATGCCTAGCGTGCCAATCAAAGTTGGAGGCCTGAAGTGGCTAAGGCCTAAGTGGCCTTAAGTGTTCTATAGTTGATTTATAACGTGTCCGGACAATTCATCGCAGAGAAAATTCATTGCGTAGAAAATTAATCGCGAGAAAATTTTCATGTCATTCGCATATATGAAAATAAAAACAAATATTTTATGTATTATTTATTATTTCGATTATATTTCGCGTTCTGAACTTTTTTATTCCGTATAAATTTATCAATATTCTTTCTTATTACAGGCTGCGTAGAGGGAATATTAATTGTTGCAAAACTGGGATGGGGTGGTTAGGGAGAAAGGACACCATATCTCTAAATATTCTTATAAAATATTTAGAGATAATAGTTATTTCCAAATAATATTTATAATTAACTATTCCATTAATAGTTAGAATAGTTATTGGGGAGAAGAAAATATTTAAGAGTTAGGGAGAAAGGGCACAATATTTAAAAATATTTATTCTTCTAACCGTTCACTATTTTTCTGTTCTGCGCATTTAGACATCCATCCAGGTGGGATTCATTTTTATATGAATTAATTCAGAAGGGGACGTGTTTCAGTTACTGAACACGTGTATTTTGAAATCGCTGTACTTTTCCTGCTTAGTAAAGGAAAAATTGCACGCTGCTATCGTTTGCAGAGCTAGTTTAAGATCATAGGTGCAATTTTGAGTAAAGATAGTAAGGAAATTCATAATAAAATTACGTAAATGCTATCATAATGATGTAAATCAGAATAAGCTAAATTGCCATCTGCAGCTGCAATTCTAGGAGAAGATAGACGGAGATAAATTTATTAAAATTTACTTTTCCGTCTATCTCCTCCTAGAATTGCAAACGATAGCAGCGTACAAGATATATTTACTATCAGTGCAATGTCATTTCATTTTTTTAACTAAATTTTCAGTGAATGTCCATGAATCGATTTATAGAGGGACTCTATTAACCTGTTTTCATTTATAGTAATACTATACTATACATTTATAAACTCGTGTGAGATTCATTTAAAACGGTTTGAATTGGTGATTTTAGTCAAAACATATAAAATATTAAAGTATATTAAAAATTAAACATACTTTTTAATAATCTTTGAAATTATGTAAAAACTTAAAAAAGATAAAGATATATTTAAAATACACCTTTTATTTATTAAAATAGCTTTTATTATGAATTACAGAATTTGGAGAACTATCGACCCTACGATGCGGTGATTGATTCATTCAATCCAATACTCTTGGAGGGTAATGGATGGCAATGCTGTAGCCAATTAAGTTCTACCTGAGGCTCGGCTATTGCTGTTATCCTGGGTAAATGAGTTCGCTCTCTTAGGTTTTGCCCTAAGGGAGCACTTTGAGTCTCCGGGGAGAGTGTTCTCCGGCACGGCCCGCTGAGGGGTACTTGCCGGTGAATTATTTTCCTCGGAATGTGAGCGGTTCTGCTCGGTACTCGAGTTTCACTGAGTAGAACCAACGCTGAGATTTGGACGGTCTTTCGCCCACGAATGAGTGGCCTAGAGATCGTCCGATATTTTTGAGATATCACCTTTACTTACACATACGGCTATTGCTGTTATCCTCCTGCCATGATCAGAGCTTTAATAGCTCAATAACACCTTATCCCTACACTGTCCTCTACAGATAACGGGGAAGATGAAAAGCATTCTTGCTTTGCCCCTTTAAGCCAGTCCTTATAAGGATAAGGACTATATATATAATATAAATATATATAATAGTAATTGTGTTGGAAAACTTCATTGCAAGTTACAGGATTTGGAAATTAATTGTGATATTAACTAATTATGATATATGATTTCATATATAGAGATTATCATTTCTTAAAGTTTCAGCAAAACAATTTGCTATGAATAACTGATATTACAGAAAACTAAGGATACTAGGTTACCGTATTATGTGCGGTAACACATAATACGTTCAATACCAACTATCAGTGCAATGTAATTGCACTGATAGTTTGTATTTACCGTAAGTAAATACCAACTCGCCTTCATTTAAAAAGTTTGTAAAGGTTTTTCATCTCCTACACGCAATTCTAGCTCGGATCTTTCCATCCAAAAGGCAGTTTTGAAGGAAGAGATGATTTCTACATTATAGTTTTATATTTATGGTATTTATTATTCATATGCAACGGTGTGCGTAATTCCAAGAATTACTTTGCAGAATGATCGGTAATTTCTGTATACCGATATTTTTATATTTAGTTTAATTATATATTAGTTATTAATTTATATTTCTATTTGTGACAGATGACTTTTCTTTTTTGTATTACAATTTATTTGCTTAAAATTATCCCTATTTTAGTACACCTATTTGGATAATTAATATCTTAAATAAATATCATCTTAAAAGAGGGTACTAATTTCACACAAAAATATCATAACCCCATGTTGTGTCCGGGATAAGAACAGCGCTACTGTAGCCCATGCATGTCATACAAGGCGACTAAAATGGGACGCAGGGTTTCGCTCTCTTAGGTTTCTTCCGGAATTTTGCTCCCGGTGAGGAGGGGCTTACATGTCCGGGGGGTTTGCCATGAGAGAGCATTTTGAGTCTCTGGGGAGGGTGTTCTCCAGCGTGGCCCGGTGAGGATCCTTGTCGGTGAATGCTTTTCCCTGGAATACAAGCGGTTCTGCTCAGTGGTGGGGGAGGGGTCACTGAGTGGAACCAACGCTGAGTTGGACGATTTTCGGCCACTTGTGAGGAGTAGTCCGGGGATCGCCTTAATTTTTAGAAAGGGCGTTACTTACATGCAAGCCCCCACTGTGGCCCATGCATGTCGTACGAGGTAACTAAAATGAGTACCCAGGGAGGGTAATGGATATCAATCTATAACCAATGAAGTTTTAACTGAGGCTCGGCTATTGCTGTTACTCTCCTGCCATGATCAGAGCTCATAGCTGTATATTACCATATCCATACATTTTCTTTACAGATAACGGGGAATATGAAAAGCATTTTTACTTCACTCATCTAGCCATATATATATATATATATATATATATATATATATATATATATATATATATATATATATATATATATATATATATATATATATATATATATATATATATATATATATATATATATATATATATAGAGAGAGAGAGAGAGAGAGAGAGAGAGAGAGAGAGAGAGAGTATATATAAAAATTCAAAATCGTTCAGAAGCACAACTAGGTATAAAGAAAGAAAATTCTGCACGGCTAACAATTGTATAGCATTATTTATTTATATATTTTTTATCTTTCTAAATCTACCAATAATATCAAAGTTTTACATTGATTTTAGCATCCTTTTTATGGAACTTCGGTTACACTAAGTGTAAAAAGACCAGAAAGTAATTAATTTTTTCGTTTTCCCCCCTAACCTTTTCATTCAGTAGTGACATCATTTATCACGTAAAAAAAGGACATGTGCCTAGAATACAATAGAAGCATTTATGAGAATGGAACAGCGCAGACATAAACTTCATAACTCCGACCCATCATTAGTCTTTGTCTCTTTATAATTAATGTAGAAAATCAGCAAGATTCATCCACAGATTTTTTTTCCTTTTATTTCTTGACTCTTGTCACATTTTTTTCCCAAAACATCGTGTTTGTTAAAAAGATGTATACGGAAAAGAAAAAAAAAATAGTTACCTCGTTATTTTTTTTTAAATTGAAGTTGTAAAGAAATTATAACTCGATCTATATATTCAGCAATGTAGAATTTCTCGAAGATAACATATTGTGCCTAACAAAACCTCAGAAGAAAGCAATGGAGCAGGAACGAATAGGGTTACCAACAGAGTACCAACAAAGCGAAGTATAATTACAATAGGGGCTCACTCGGTCCATAAGCTGAAACCTCAGGAGGAAAAGAATAATTCCTTAAGATGAATGGGAATGTTTTTTTTTTTTTTTAAATATCTATTATTAAAATAGAAAGATGCGAATCACAAAAGATGAGGAAACTGAAGATGAATTGTATTTCGAAATATTTTCATTGATTTCATAGTCTAGTAATTTAATTAGCGCGTTTTTTTTTAAGATTCGAGAAGCTTTTAGGCGGATATTAATTAATGTGGTAATTAACAAAAACAATTTATTCTGGAAATGACTGCATGCAATAAGAAAAATTGGGTTTTAGTAGTAGAAAGAATTATCAGTGCATCGATTGCTAATGACATACCTAAGCTATTCGAGTAGGTAATTAACTCCAAACCCGCTGGAAAATATGAAGCAAATGATACTTAACGCTAATGGGAATTTTAAAATGGTGTTGCCAGAAGGGGTTTAAGCCACCTTCTGCAATGGCATAAAACCTATCCCAAGGGGGGGGGGGTCGTAAACACCTTAAAAATGCATATCATATCATATAGAGTAGAAAACGCCATCTAAGAAAGGTTGTGAAACCCGAGAATCCATAAACCCTTCTCTAGAGATGGAAAACTTATTCACTGGACAATCACAAGCATCCATGTCCACGGAGAGATTCAAACCCAGTGTCTGTTGGTTGTAAACTAGATACGCTATCCAACTCCATTTCCAAGCCCAGGACAATAAAGTTCTCTTATAGGATGAAATCATTTTAAGTTAATGCGATAACTTCCTAATGTTATTATTTTTCATTTTTGCTAACCGTTCGTGATATGGATCCTCATTCTCGGTCCTGTTGGCCAAGTAAATAGTGTTTTCTACAATCAACAAACAGGCTGTAGATCAGAATCCCATAACGATGTCTGTGAATGTTTTCAGGTGATTTTTAGAAAAGTCTGGAGTAGACAGAATAAGTTTCGTGTTTGGTATCTGGAAAATCTCAATATTTCTTATGAATTGATTTTATCATCTGAAAAAAAAAAGAAAGAAAGAAACCTGGTCATGGATAATAAAAAAAGAAATGACAGAATGACTTGAAATACACTGACATACTGAACTAATCTAAAATTTAGCCTATAATGTCTAGGTGAATTATTTAAGCATTACATTGCCTTTATGAAAACAAAACCCCTTGGTCTTATTAGTAAATGTTATATATTAAGATCATTATTATTCTTAATATAAATTAAAAATATCTCCTTTAATTGGACTATGGATTGTAAGAACTCTGATTTAACCAACTAATTTCGTACACCTTTAATTTTATAACATAAGATAAAATATAAGGAATTGTTTCACACAAATACATGCTACCGAGTTTGCGTATATATCGGTTATGTTGCTGTTACAATAGCAACATCAACATCTTGGTGATGGGTAGTTAATGTACCTCTTCAATATAACAAGTTACTATAAAGATGACTTTGAGTGCTGAGCATCAAGCATGATGCACTTCAGAGTAGATTTTTTCATAAAGTTGCAATTAATTTTAGTAACGTAAATGTAAATATAATTCAGTGCTAGACTAGATTTTAAAGCGTAAAAACTATAATTTATAATCATTCAATTAAAATCAAATATTATTTGAATTCTTTTGCTACGACAACAAATCAACGATCCTGTCTTGTGTCACGTCACTGCACGCTATCTGATGATAACGTAAACAGAATGATTTATCTTTGAAAACGGGTCTCTCTCTCTCTCTCTTCTTTTTGTTCATCTCGCGCTTTTGTTCCATCTAGCCTTTAAGCGATGACTAATGATAGAAGCAGAAAGCAAGTGTTAAATGGTGGAAGCGATCGCAAAAACCACACTGTTGAACGTAACGATATCCAGCTTTGATTCTGTCCCAGTATTAAGCGTCATCTGCTAACGTGTCGCATGCCAACATTTCTTTATTGTTCTATAGAATGAAAGATAGAATCAAGAGTCGTTGGTACCTCATGTGGACAATCGCTTCAGATCGCCCTAATGATAAAGACACAACTTCCGAAAAACCCTCTAGCGAAAAATAAGTAAATTAAACGGGCCCTTCGTTTTTAAGGAACCGAAGCAGAAATATTTCTTTTATGTTTGGTAGAGTACACCGAATCAGAAATATCTGCTAAAGTGCACAGCAGTGATGCATGCAGTTTACCTACACTAGATCTAATAAAAGACTGAGGGTTGATCGCAAATGTAATTTATTATTAACAGTGCTTGCCATTGGCTTCTACGTCCAAGCAAATTATTTACTGAGGACCAAATAATAAGTGGTGCATTGTTTGATCTTCTGATGCGCTAAATGTAATTTGGCAGCTATTAGAAACTGTATAATAAAGTTGACGAATAATTTCGTTTCGTGTATTTTTTATTATTTTTTTAATAGACAATATATAATGTTGCCTATGCATTTACGTTATGCCGTTATAATTGGATAATTCTAACGGTATTAGAGGGGAAATGCACAAACTCAGTAGATAGCAATAAAAGTAATCTTTCTAACTTTTTTTAAAGTTCTACGAGTGTATGCGTAGATTTTGTGGTAACCTTCACGATGCCAAGTCGCAAAAAAAAAAAAAAAAAAAAAAAAGACCTTAAGTTTCATTTTAGACAACTACTAGAATTTTTGTAGGCCTTTTTTCATCTTATTTTAGAGCTAATAAATCTTTAGCGTAAAGTAAGTTTTCCAATAAAAAGAACCTTTGGATTTTAATCTCAACTTAGCCAAATCAATGGCTACACACACGAGTACTTAAAATAAGAAACAGTTAGATTTAGGAACATCTCTCTTTTGTGCCTCTAGTTTTTATTTTTATTTATTATTTTAATAAATAAAATAAAAACTTGAGGCGTAAAATAATGCATTAACTCCCTTTGGGGATTCAAAGTTGTTACAAGATTTTCTCCAATAAACTTGAGCACAATAGAGTCATTTAATTTCATCAAAAAGACAAGATGGAGACATTAGGACAGGAGATGGATGACGATAAAACTAGGGCTGCATTGCTCCTCCTATTTAGGACACATTTTTTCCATAAAAATAATACATTACCATTTATTAATGTCTTGGTTTTTTAAAGAAACAACATCTATATAAAAATTAAAGACGAAAAGGCATCCTTCGAGTTGAAAATTACCAGATGTCGTCATTAGGGAAAAATACATTTTTTAATAGAACAGAAATAGATGAACAGCAAATAAAAAGAAACATAAAATGAATAATAATAATGCTAATAAAATTAATAGAATTTGCATTTTTGATGAGAGACCTTTCTTTTTAAGTATATTTATTAAGACACCAGTAATATTTATATATCAGAAACAATGAAATTTATGTTAGATGTACTGCTAAGTTTTATTAGTGGTGAGTACATGTCGAATTGAGTAGGAAACGGTAACAAAATCCTTTTTAGGACTTCCAGGGTAACGAATTAGCAATGCTGTAGCCAATGAAGTTTTAACTGAGGCTTGGCTAATGCCGTTACTCAGCCATGATGACTAGAGCTTTTAACTCGATAACATCCTCACAGATTTTCTTCATTCAGACGAAGGGATGAAGAGTCAAGGACTCAGTCCATCTCCCAGTCTTTTTTAGGATTTTAGGCTAAATTTTATTAATATATGTTATAAGTGGACTGTGACTTCACGAAATTTAGATTTAAAGCCAGTGTTTTTTAAGTTGTCAATTAGATCAAAAGAGGGAAATAGACGTTTCATGTTTAAATAAATATTAAATGAAACTAATCTACCAATAGCTTAATATTATTACTAATAATTCTACTATATATGACGCGTATAAGGCATGATATTTTGGCTCTGTGCAACTTCTAGAACTTCGCTTTATGAAGTGAAGAATATTACCCATTCGTATTACTTTTCATAAAAAAATAAAGCGAAAAATGAGTTCAATATGGCTTCATTGCGATACAATACCTTCTAGTAGTTGCAAATCTTGCATAACCACGTGACCAGCAACCCGAAACAGAAATCTGCTTTTTACACGTTATCGTGATTCACCTGAAAGCATTTCTGTGTCTTTGCTGTCTTCTTTCGTGGCAAAGATGGGATAGGAAGGTGGGGGGGGGGGGTCTTTAACGACCATCTGTGGGCAGTGTACGTGTGAGGGAAGCGGTAGAAAGGATGTAAGTATCCGCTTAGCGGGGGATTTACACTAGTGGAAGGGATAAAGAGGATGGGGAGCCGATAAGAATTTCACTCGGTAGCTTCCGAAGAAAAGAGAAAAATGAAGATGAATTATAGGCGAAAGGAAACATGGAATTTGGGATAGGGAAGGTAGCGGTGATCCATACACGCAATTTTATCCACCGCAAAGGCGAAAGAAAAAAAAAAAGGAGGAATTGACAACCGTTAATAAGAATTAGTTCTTCTATCAGAAAAAACAAAAATAAAATAGAGTATATTTTTCTATTTTATTTTTTCTGTGTACAAATAATGTAAATAATAAAGGAAATGAATAAAAAATAAATAATGTAAATAATAAATAAATGCAATAAATAACGTCTTGAGTACACTTTACCATACTGTGTATTAAGGCTGACCTTGCTCCAAAGAAGTCACGTGATTCACTAATGATTAAATAACGTCTATTTATTATTTTCCATATAATATTTGTTATATAATCATTTCTGTGTATTTCTAGGATTAAGTTTTGTGTTATCCAAGGATTTTGTGTTGTTTTTGAACGAATTCTGACTTTCTTTGTAGTTCTCTTATATATTTCCTCCAGTGTGAGTTTAATGTTGTTGGAAAAATTCATTAATGGTGTCCTTAATTAACTAAAGAACAACAAAAACCTTTTCCTTTGAGAAGATTGGCATCTGTTGCTAGCCTCCAGATTGTTCTCTTTTTAAATTTTCCTCACGCGTGTGACTTTTACCGGAAGGAGATTGCATTACCACACTTTCACACAAAGTTCCTTTCGTTAGAGGCAGTGAAAAGCCCAATTTGTTAAAAATTGCATTACACCGACGTCAAAGTGCTAATACAATAAATATGGCTGCTTCTACTTTTAGCCGGGATAACGAAGGATCCAACTAATCACGTTATTTAATAAGTTTGGAGGCTTTTATTGCATCAGTGATTAGATCATTTTCTTTTGCTATTAACGCTTTTGATTTAATAAGCGAGAATTAAATCACGTGATTGTTTTTGTTTTAATAATCGTAGAGAAAAAAAAGGCGAATTTATGGGACTGCTAAAAATCGTAAGAAGCTTAAATATATTTCAATATTAAAGAAAAAAAAATCTATCAAGGATTGCAGGATATATATATAAATTCTGTTACGTAAGTTACAGCAGTTTCAACTGTAAAAACTCTCCCTTAATCTACAGATAATTCAAAATCAGCTGCAGAGCGGAAGATGAATCCTGGCCTGTCTGCAGAGAGTCCAAAATGATCCCAGATTATCTACAACATTGGCTGCCAATACTATATCTATCTACACACACTTAAAACTAAAGTCATCTACTCAGCTAACGCTTGGACAAAGATTTTAGTCTTAGGAAGTTGTTCGTAAAGGCATTAGAATTAGCAATTTCTTAGGGTTCATGGGTCCCATGTTTTCTAAGGAGACTTAGGAATTTTATCTACCAGAAAAGTGTTATTGGTTGATAAAAATGCGATGCAGGGACAAGTGTATCCTAAGCGCGAGAGGAATAAGCCTTACTGACATCTCACTGCATACCTAGCGATGTACTGATATTCAACTATACTGAAAATAGGAACCTCAGTAATTATCTGAAAATCTTTCGCCATTATTTAGGTTCATCGGAACGGTCAAAAATACAAATTCGAACTGTCTTTTGGAAAAGATTTATTTCATCGAAATTATTCTATATATCTGCTGACGTTTCAAGCAAATGCAAGAGCAAATACGCGTGCAATGTAAACTAGACAGAATTAATCTGAAATTGCTAAATGTGGAAGGAGTTTAAAAAAAATCAACAAAAGAATTTTTTTAGTGTTTTTGTCATGCAACGACCTAGTTGAAGAGGCTCATTAATGGATATAGCAAAGAAACAGGTGAGATCAAGCGAGGGAAACCACTTACCACATCTAGGTCCGCGACGACCGTTGGTCCACCTACCTACAGACAAAAGAAATAACATGAGTCGGGTATTTAATTGACTTTTTTTTTTGTAGTCTTTTAATAAATCTTAAATGAACTCACTCACGGTATTTATAATTAGATGTTTTGAGCAGCCCTGTTTTCAATATTCAAATTTTTGAGTTTACAGGAAGAATTGATTTTAGACAAATACTATACATTGATTTATCGGACGGATTTGAAATCACATGTAACATCGTAGATGGTTGCACGCGCACATTGTTGAAATTTGCTAGTAATTTTCTTCTTTGTTGCCCAAAGCAGAATCCTTCTTCATTGTTGTGTTGTAGCTACAAATTCATTGTTGAAAAATTCACAATATTTAACATATTGTTGTCTTTCAGTCATTATTACTTATACTATAAACAATACATTTGTTTGGGAGCAACATTCAAACAACAATCGTTAATTCAGATAGCCACGCCCCAACAACTAACTCTGATTCTTGTTAAAGCCACGAAGTGTCGCAATTTAAACAATACATTACTGTTAATGGCATTATTAAATATATAAAAGATGCAGTTTTATCTACGCCTGTTATAATTCTTTAGTTTTTACACGTCAATTAAAGATCTATAATTCATATTAGCATCATTGTTTGACATGTTAGATCGTTGCAATAACAGATTGAACAATATGGTTCGCTTTTTCCAAATTATAAGTAACATCAGTCAACATTTTTAAACTCCAAGTTACAATCAAGTAATAAGATGTCCATTTTCTTAAAGTTCTTAAAAGAACTGGGAGATGGAACATCTGAATGAAGAAAATCTGTGTAGAGGTGTTATTGAGCTAAAAGCTCTAGTCATGGTTGGGTAACGGTAATAGCCGAGCCTCAGTTAAAGTGTCATTGGCTACAGCATTGCCATTCGTTACCCTGGAAGTCCTACAAAGAACTGTTTCGGAATTCAACCCAAAGTCGCATTTCATGGTCATGTCCATTTTCTTTTGAGTGTGTGAATAAAAATTATATGGATAATAAATTAAATATGGTGTATAAAAATTAAAATTAATTCTAAAATAAAATGTTAAAATTTTGACAAATTAAGTAATATATATATAAAATGACAATATTAAATATCCATCGTTTTTCTTTATAGAAAAACTAATAGACAAACTCATAACTCTAGTTAAATTCGGAATTCGATTTTTTTTTTTTTTTTTTGGCTATATAAGATATAACGGTAACATTTTCAGTATATAATAGGATATTAACTTTTTTGCGATGGAGGGAAGGTTGGCGGAAAGGTATGCATTATTTAAAAGGTGGAACTGAGAGATACTCTCGACCACGAGAGTATCTCGAATAACGTATTTATTCAAAAGGAATGGACTGACAAACTAAATTAATTCAACATACATTAATTCAATTCAACTTACTGTAATACCAAAATCAATGTCATTTTGCGGTGTTCAGCACCCCGGAGATCCAACTTTGTTTAAACGTCAAACCGAAGTATGAATTAAGAAAGATATGTCACTTACAGGGTTCATCAATTAACATGCTTGACAGAGATCTTAAAGGAAAACTACTGCATCGAACTTGACTCAAACACAAAATGAATGTAGAGATGAAATTGAGATAAGTCTGCTAATGACAACAGAGGAAAGGTTATTTCTAATGAACTGAAAAGTAGATTCCGTCCACTTCTTTTGCTAAGAGATTAAGGTAATGGAGTTTGCGGTCCATTATTTTCAATTTGCTGATATCAAGGGGGAAAAAAGAAAATTAAGAATGTCTGAACAGGAAAATAGAAAGAAGAGATAAACGCTTCTGATATTCAAACGAAGAAAGTTAATAATAACAACTATGAAAGGAATGAATTCTAAAGTGAATTGATTTTAATTTGAATATTATTCAAATTAAGTTTTCGCCATGTAATGCCAACAATATCTAATATTTCCATTTAGAAGATCTTAATACAAATATAGTGGGAGTTACCATGCCGACACATAACAAATGATAATTTCATGGTTTAAATGAGGCAGACGACACTGTAAGTGTACAGTTGTAGTTACCATGCCAACACGTTCTCTATGCGATAAGATTTCATTGTTTAAATGACTAAACGAGACAAAGCTAATTACACAGCATTTTTATCCTAAAGCAACACACTAAATATTAGCTCAGTACACATATTGGTACATCCTTTTCACAATAAGCTCTTATAGTTAACAAGTCTATCTTATTCTGAAGCATTGTGATGCAAACTAACATTTGTTAGACAATACGTCTACTAGGAATTTTTGTTTTGCTTGTTACCCAGCTTTCGTCACTGGGAATACTATCTACTGCACGCTCTCACTCTAATACAATATCATAAAGCACTGTTAACAAACATCCGCATTAGTGTCGAAGTTTACACTTCCACGATTTTTCCACGGATATTATTATATATATTATATAATAATATCCGATCCGAAAAATCGTGGAAGTGTAAACTCAGATATTATCATATTGGAAGTCATTGTTATAAGTAATCAGGCAACAAATCTTTGAAATGGTGTTGGAGTTTATATTTCCAAACTTAAGCCAATTCTCAAATTAGATCCTAAATTTACATATTATTTAAGAAAAATTAATAAATACAATATATTATAATACGAGAAAAGGAAATAAAATAAAAAACTCAGTGCAAATGCAGAGAATCTTTTTGAATATAATAAACTATTTTTATATGAATTTTACTAGGACGTTGAGCTTTTTTGTTCCCATCTCCTAAGTCACCGTCAATTTTTGTTACAATTTTTTTTTGTTGCTTTACTTGATGTAAATAAATAATTAATAGATGTTTGATTGTAACTAAGTAGAAGAAAGAAAAACTTACCTAATTTCTTACTTGTGTTATATAATCATTAATACGAACACTGTATGGCAATATGAAGAATACCGTTTTAATTTGGCAAACTTTGATTTTTGATCACCGTCCGTTTTATTTAATTTCTGATTAATATTAGATAACATATCCTGCGAGAGCTGTCATTGGCAGACTGCCAAGAAGAATCAATTCATGTTGAAGGGGAGAAAGAAATAAGGCGATGTACGAATCGGTCACCAACATGCGAAATCACATGCTTTATAGATAAAATTTTCCGACGTATAATAATAAACACTCCTCCCACAATACGGATTGATTACCCTATTATCGGAATGGATTCTCTTGCTTTTGACATGCGCAGAAGTATCGAAGGGTCTCGTATCTGTGGGCGTACTATACCACTTACTTTTCATGACAAATCAAAGCGAAAATAAAAACAAAATATTCAAAAAAACAATGCTTTCAAAATAGAATTCACTATGAATCTTGATTCTAAACCTTATCCTTATAAGGACTGGCTTAAAGGGGCGAAGCAAGAATGCTTTTCATCTTCCCGTTACCTGTAGAGATAAGTTGTTATTGAGCTATTAAAGCTCTGATCATGGTAGGAGGGTAACAGCAATAGCCGAGCCTCAGTTAGAACTTCATTGGCTACAGCATTGCCATATTTAAATTTAAAGGTAAAGCCGTCTCTAAAAATTCGAACGATCTCTAGGCCACTCAATCGTGGGCGAAAGACCGTCCATCTCAGCGTTGGCTCCACTCAGTGATGGCCTTCCACCCACACGCCACCACCGCTCATATTCCGAAGAGAAGCATTCACCGACAAAGCCCCTCAGCGGGCCGTGCCGGAGAACACTTTCCCCGGAGACTCAAATTTTTCCATTAAGGCAAAAACCTTAAGAGAGCGAACTCAAAACTCTCGAATTCCTTCCTATCTTGATTCTAAACTTATCCTTAAAAGGACTGGCTTAAAGGAGCAAAGCAAGAATGCTTTTCATCTTCCCCGTTATCTGTAGAGGACAGTGTAGGGATAAGGTATTATTCAGCAATTAAAGCTCTGATCATGGCAGGAGGGTAACAACAATAGCCGAGCCTCAGAACTTCATTAGCTACAGCATTGCCATCCATTACCCTCCAAGGGTATTGGATTGAATGAATCAATCACCGTTGATTCTAAACGTCCTTATTATAGTCCTTATAAGGACTGGCTTAAAGGGGCGAAGCAAGAATGCTTTTCATATTCCCCGTTATCTGTAGAGGGCAGTGTAGGGATAAGGTTAATGAGCTATTAAAGCTCTGATCATGGCAGGAGAGTAATGGCAATAACCGAGCCTCAGTTAGAGCTTCACTGGCTACAGCATTGCTATCCATTACCCTCCAAGGGTATTGGATTGAAAGATTCTAAACGTTACGCTCTAAGCTTGGTTGTACTATCGTTATATGAAATATTTAAAGGTTTATATGGTTTTGTTTTATTTAAAAAAAAATAATAATTTAAAACTTTACAAGAGAAATATTTAATAATTAAAAATTATTACTTTATTTTATTTTTATAAGAATTAATCTATTTTAAAACTATTAAACTATTTAAACGTAATACACATGAGTTTCATTACTATGAAACTATAAAAACTCATAAATATAGAAGACGTCCTCTAAAATTGTCTAATCACAAAAAATGTATAGTTTAATATGAAATAATCAGGCGACTGAATTTTTATAAAAGTTTTCTAAAATACATTTGGAGACTGTACAAGCAATGAATGTTGTGAGCAATCCGTACATACTTTCCAAAACAGATGCTCCATCTTCCCAGCTGCTTTACCATTCAAAACACAAATCGTGAAAAATTTTATTTCTCCCACTTGGGACGCACTTCTTGGGCAAAAGACGAAGTGCATTTTATTAGTTTCTGTTTTTATATCTCGAAGACTCCAGCGTGTGTGTTTTCTTTATTGATTTTTTTTTGTTTTCGTTGCTAAACTCTTCAGTATCTTGGACTGTCCACATTTTATATTCAACATCTGCATAAACTGTCGCTTTGGTAACTTCCCGACCAACTTTTGTCTTTTTTTTTTTTTTTTTAGTATTTTCTAAGCACCACAGGTTTTATTTGAATTTCTACGACACAGTGCTCCCTCTGAAACTGAATTTTACGAGCCGATGTCGTATTTGAATAGCTCACAGAAGGAAAAATACAAACATTCGCTTTTTCCTGAAGGCAACCCAAGTTTTCTCTCTCTTATGTTTGCTGACATTCTCTGGACCATTTCAAGTTCAGCATGCTAATGTCTTGAGACAAAATAAATAAACCAATGAAAACAGTCTTATGTATTAGTTTTGTTTGCTGAACTTTCGGAATCCCATGACAGTACTTGACGGAGTTACTTCCAGGTTCAATAAAGCAGAGTTATTGTGTCCACACAGAACACAACAACTGTTTTTGGTTGTTGTTGTTGCATGCTTCTTAGCGCATTAGCATGCAACAGTAGGCAAAAAAGGAAGATTTTCTTTGTATTCTTCCTTTTAGGCAAATGAACCTCATCTGAAGTAGTGCACGCGCTACAAAATGTTAAAATTCTAAGGAGAACCCCCCCCCCTCCCCAAAGGTTATTTGTTGTCTCGATCAGATGATAGGTAAACAATCTACATCAAAAGAATTGAAAATTTCTGAGGATAATTGTTGAAGAAATACTCTTGAATATTAATGAGATGCTTGATGTGTTTGGAATTATGGCTAAAGCGACTAAAATTAAGATATCAGTGTAAATATGCTTTTTTTATGTGATTCCCACCCGAAAAGACTTCTATAAACCGATAGCACATTCGAACCTTGAGTAGGGTAATATAGTTCGCGATGTTTCTATTGAAGCTAATATTTCCATTGTTGGATATGCAACAAATGACATAACAAACAGTAAATCGAAAAATCAACAATGAAACAGTGATCAATATCTTTTGGTTGCAAACAGTGGTTTGATAATTTATAATTCCACAATTTAAAGTGATTTTCCTTACGCATGTGTGGCTCTAAACATACGAGACTCAACCGTACAAGAATTAGCGAATTGTCAGAGATGGTTTTGCATTATTTACAAGTGATAATTACATAACATATGGGAATGGTCTGCGACTCATTCACCAGAGATTGATGTCCATTTATAACATACTACAATTATTGCTTGACTCAGAATTAACGTCATATGACACAAGTAATTCATCCCCATAAATCTATTGCGCAACCATGCAGTATTGTTGCCAAATGACTTGATTAGCACAGCAATAGCGTGCTCTCAACTGTGGTTAATAAGTGGGTTTCGTACGATTCAGTTTCCTATCAGTCTTTATAATGGAGTTTCGGTCAATGAACTAAAAGTTGGCAAATTAAAATAGAAATTGAATTATTAATGGTCCGATGCAAGTACATATAAATGAATAAATGTGCAGCATTTATTCAGAACATTGGGACATCCCTCTGTAGTCAAATAGAGGGTATAAATATGTGGACTATTTCAATAACACCAAAAACATCCCCATCCCTATGTTTTACCGTTAGGACAATACAGTGGTGATACATAAACATTTGTAGGACTGCTACCAGATTCAGTATCTGCTGTCCAACAGGCTGTAATGAGATTCATCTAACACGTATCCGTTTCCAGCCGTCTGGAATCCCGTTATTGTGGTTTAAGCACCCCTGCAACCTCTCTAAGCGTGAACTTGTTATCTACAGTTGTAGGAACAGCTCATCCAAGTATCTGCAGTGCCTGCATATTAGTACTCAATCCAACGCTTGTTTTCAACAGTTGGATCGAGTACGAAATGTTCTTGCATTTATTAAATAATTGTACATCAATTTTTATGATAATCTTTCAGCTTCCTACTGATTTTCAAAAGTTAGGGCTAAATTTCTGCGTAATCCCTAGGAAACTTGGTAATTTATGGAAATAAAAATGCACATTATTATGTGCCTTTATCATAATACTAAAACCCGGACCGTAACTAGGTATTTCTGAGTGTATTCCGATATTAAAAAATAAATTAGCATTAACCTCTGACTTAGCTGAGTATTCATTCTACCCTTATAGTTTGGTTACAACCACAATACGAATCATACATCAGAAAGTATTACAATAATCAATGGAAGATCGACAAATTAGTCTAAAATAATCATATAAATCATGAGCGATGTGAATAAAAACGTTTTTCTTATTTATTTAGCAATTCTTCAATCAGCAAACTCGGTTTCTTGTTTGATATATTTCTGATTCAAGCAAGAGATGAAAAGAAAAAAAAAAAACACTTTTCAGCCTGCGATTGAATCAAGCGTCAACACGTGATTGGTCGATTGGTAAGCTGCACCAGAACAAGTTAAACCACTCACAAAATTTCATTAATTACTATTGGTGTGAAGATGACAGATAATCAATGGATGTCATGATAGCACACGATGTATATTCCAAAGAGATAAGGATAGTCAGAGAGATGTATCACGCTAGAGTGAGATTATATATTAGAAACAAACAGCTAAGATGTAGGAGATGAACGATGAAATCCAATATTGGCCTGCAAATTCCGGTAATTAATCAAATACATGTCCAGACACTGATACAACCTTTTAATCTTTCTCTCTATTATTTCCAAATCTTCAACACGATGTAATATTAAACGACAAGCAGTGCTTTTTAAGAACATAAATCTAGATTCATGTGTGCTTTAAGATTAATTACTTGAATATATTTAAGAAGAAAAAATCAGGATGCTTTACAAGCTTCCTCGTTTTGGGAGATTAATTTCAATAAAAATAGTCATATTTAAGTATTTCTCTATATAAAATAGTAATTTTCTTTATCGTCATCTATAAAGTAGCTTTTCAGCACTTTTTCTTGCCTTATTTACAAAAATAAGTAAAACCTACTTGCTGTTCTGCAGTTGTAAACTCAACAATATTTAAACGTTTAATTGTATCAATTTTTCGATATCGAAATACGTATTTATATCTCAAATGTTTTTAAAAAGAATCATATTCTTGTGATAGAAATATATATAAATAGAAAATAATTAAATATTTTAATTTTTCAGTTTTTAACAGAAGATTTTAGAAATACACCAAATCTCTTATTGTCTTAAGGATAAATTTTGCAAATTAGTGGTACTCAGGAACCAGGATTTAGGATCAATCGACCGTGAGATGGGGTCGATTGGTTCATTAATGTCGTTGGGGGTAACGGATGGCAACAATGCAATGCTGTACCAATGAAGTTTAACTGAGGTTCGGCTGTTGCTGTTACCCCCTTGGGCGATGAGTTTTTGAGTTCGCTCTCTTAAGGCCTTAAGGGAGCACTTTGAGTCTCCGGGGAAGGTGTTCTCCGGCACGGCCCGCTGAGGGGCTTTGTCGGTGAATTATTTTCTTCGGCATTTGAGCGGTTCTGCTCAGTGGTCGGGGAGCCCGTCACTGAGTGGAACCAACGCTGAGATTAGGACGGTCTTTCGCCCACTATGGAGTGGCCTAGAGATCGTCCGTTTTTTTGAGATTTCACCTTTACTTACATAGGCGGTGATTGATTCATTAATGCCCTTGGAGGTAATGGATGGCAATGTAATGCTGTACCAATGAAGTTTAACTGAGGTTCGGCTGTTGCTGTTACCCCCTTGGGCGACGAGTTTCGAGAGTTTTTGAGTTCGCTCTCTTAAGGTTTTTGCCTTAAGAGAGCGAAAATTTGAGTCTCCGGGGAAGGTGTTCTCCGGCACGGTCCGCTGAGGGGCTTTGTCGGTGAATTATTTTCCTCGGAATTTGAGCGGTTCCGCTCGGTGGTGGGGAGCCCTCACTGAGTGGAACCAACGCTGAGATATGGACGGTCTTTCGCCCACTATGGAGTGGCCTAGAGATCGTCCGATTTTTTGAGATTTCACCTTTACTTGCATAGTTGGTGATCGATTCATTCAATCCAATACCCTTGGAGGGTAATGGATGGCAATGCTGTAGCCAATGAAGTTCTAACTGAGGCTCGGCTATTGCTGTTACCCTCCTGCCATGATCAGAGCTTTAATAGCTCAATAACACCTTATCCTTACACTGTCCTCTACAGATAACGGGGAAGATGCAAAGCATTCTTGCTTCGTCCCTTCAAGCCAGTCCTTATAAGGAATCAGGAACCGGATGTTGAAAATAATGATATATATTTTTACGATAAACAAATGGCACCACCTTTGTAGTCTAATCTCTTCTTATTGTATTGGCGTTCTTCAGTGTTTTCAAGATAGGATTTGGATAGGTGATGATTCAAGATGGCGGAAGATGAATACCGGCATGATGGTTGTTGTTGCGAAGAATGTTTTTGATTTCAGTGGTGATTAGTGAGTTTTAGATTTTGTGAATCTACTTTGATAGCGGAATACAAGGTAAGACTGAATTTAATGCAATTATCCGGCCCTTTCCCGTTCTCTTCGGCATTGTAAATATTTCTCAGGTAAGCATATTTTAATACTTTTAAACATGAACAGTTTAAGTCCCGACGACTTCGTCCAATCTCTGGATAAGAAGCTGGCACTCAACCTTCTCACAAAACTGTTGAAGAAATTTTAGGTACAGTGGCCAGGGTTTCTAAACCTATATCTGAATATAGGTTTAGAAACCTGCGACAGATGACTCCACAGAAGGGGACAACTCAACACCAGGGGAAGAAGGGAAGAGGAACCTGATAATCTCCTCCCACACCAAATGACGATACTGAAATTCATGCTCGAAAAAAGCGAAAAACAGTGGAGACTCAGATAAACGAGGGGATGGAAGAAGATGCCCCCAACACTGACCTCCCCGCACCCAACAATGAAAACGTTCCTCCAATTCTACTACGGGAAAAAGAACGATGGACGGCCCTCAGGCCTATTATGCAAAACCACCAAATTGCCTATTCATGGGCAAAAAACGCAGACGACGGAGTTAAAATCCAGCCTGCCACAGTAGGCGACTAGAGACACCTCACAAAACCATGGATGAGTTAGATATTAAATATCATACTTACTCACTGAAGTCGGAGAAAAACCTAAACGTTGTACTCGGGAGTAACAGAAAACATCTGCACAGATGAAATAACTGAAGACCTCCGCCAACACGATCTCCCACCTGTCAAAGTCAGCAGAATGTTACAGGCAGACAAGAGTCCAATGCCTCTAGTACTCGCAGAGATACCCAACACACACAAGAACATATACAACATAACAACGATCTGTAGTCTGAAAATCACAACAGAACCACTAAAGAAAAGAGCCTCGTCGGGCCAGTGCCACAGATGTCAGAAGTACGGACACGCACAGAAACTCTGCAGAGCAGACTACAGATGCCTCAAATGTGGGCAAAACCACCCCACAGCAACCTGCTCAAAACCCAGGACCTCACCAGCCAAATGCGCGAACTGTGGGGGTCCCCACCCGGCAAACCACAGAGGCTGCAGTCACTACCCTAAGAATAAAACAGACAACAAAAGGAAACAGATCTCTCAACACTGCTCACAGGCACCAGATTCGACGGCTCCCCAGTTGCCTGATACCCAACAAAAGACAACAAAATACCAGCTCTCACAAATGGAAAATACCAACAGTCTGGAAAGCCACCGTCGAAGCAAAACATACGCCGAAGTAGCCCGCTCATCCAAAGATATCCAGCAGGACCAAATTCTTTCAAACTTGGCAACAGCCATCACAGCCTCATTGGCAAACATGCTTCAAGACTTCAGTAAGTCAAACCTTTCACCAAACTCCACAAAAAGATTTCTAAAAGAAACTCAAACCATATTATGAATGCTTGTTAATGAACAAAACTAGATTACTCCCAGACTCACTACAGATCGCCAATGCCTAAAAAACAAGACACCGGAGTTTCAAGAATTCTCTCACAGATACAACCCTGACATCATCCTAATTAATGAAACTCATCTAAGACCTGCAGACAATCCAAAACTGAGAGGCTACACACCGTATAGAAATGACCGACTGGACTACAGAGGTGGTGGTACAGCCATATATATCAGGAACTGCATCAGGCACAATGGAATACTCACCCCCCCCAACCTCCAACCTAGAACTCACCGGTGTCGAAGTCCACACAAATTCAACTGGAAGACTTAAAATCTACGCCGCCTACAACTCCCCTGCTAAGACCCTGCTATTTTCTGACTTGGATGCTGTACTAGGCATAAATGAATCCATCATCATCGCTGGGGACTTAAACTCCAAACATCCCTCATGGATCAGCAGAACAACAAATAAAAATGGCCGTATCCTCTTCAGCTACACAGGATTAAACAACGCTGTCGTAACAGGACCCACCGAACCAATCCACCACAGCCCAACTGACTCAGCCGACATCCTACACAACATCAAATGCCAGCACAGCATTTAAGCACTGAACGAATTATCATCAGACCACAACCCAATCCTACTTCACTTAGGGAACAAAGATCAGTCACCCCCCCCCAAACCTCCATTGTCTGGGAGAAACTTAGGAAAGTGCTACCAGAACACATTGGTCCAGTTCCCCATATAAAAGCCAAGGAAGCAATAGACACGGCAATAAAGAACCTCACCAATCAAATCAATAAAGCCATAACAGCAGCCACACGATTACCCACAAACAAAACCGTCTCCTGGAAGAAATCATGGACTTAATAAGGGAAAAAAAACAGACAAAGAAAAAGATATCACAACACTCGTGCTCCCCAGGACAAAACAGCCCTCAACAGATTAAACAAATCTGTCCGAGAAGCTCTCCAGAACTACAGGAACCAACAATGGGACAACAAGAAGCTCACCTCCATCTCCACAGCAGATCATTCCATATGGAAATTCCTAAACAACCTCAGGAACAAGCGGAAATTCCTCCCCCCTCTGCAAGCAGAACAGCATCTTGCATACACAGATGCTGACAAAGCCGAAGCCATAGCCAGAAACCTAGAGAAACAATGCAGTCCTGCATATGAGAACCTAAACATCAGCAATGTATACAAGATCCATCGTAAAGTCAGGGTCACAGTAAATCCCGATGACAATCCAAGCCTATAATGCCTACCTCACCTACCGAAATAATCGGCATCATCAACCATCTCAAAATCAAAAAAGCCCGAGGTCCTGACGGCATCACTAACCAGGTCATCAAGGCACTACCAGTCAAAACCATAGCACATCTGGCAAACATCATAAACTCCATCCTCAAATGGCAGTACCTCCACCAGTCATGGAAAATAGCTGACATCATCCCAATTCACAAACCAGGCAAAGACCCACACCTACCTGAAAATTACCGTCCCACCAGCCTGCTATCCAACTTAGGGAAAATAGCAGAGAAAATCATCCTCATCAGACTCCAATATCATGTCAACCAAATAAATATCATTCCACAAGAACAATTTGGCTTCCGTCAAAATCACAGCACCACCCAACAGATCCATAGACTGGTAGAATACATCATCACAGGATTTAATTGGAATCAGCACACTGGAGCCGTCTTCCTACACATCTCAAAGGCCTACGATAAGATCTGGCACCAAGGCCTCCCTACAAATTTATCATCACTAACCTTCCACTAAACATGATACACCTGATCAAATCATACCTCTCAGACAGGAGGATGCAAGTCAAAATCAATGAAGCAGTCTCAACCCAATGAAAAATCCTCGCTGGAGTTCCTCAAGGATCACTGCTAGCCCCGATCCTGTTCAACATCTATATGGCAGACATTCCTCAAAATCCTCTCACATCCACCATCGCCTTTATGCAGATGACACGGCTATACTAGCCAGATCCCGCCAACCACATCTCGTAACAAAAAAACTACAAGACACCATCCTGAACTAGAAAAATGGTTTACAGACTGGCGACTACAATTAAACCCCCAGAAAAGCACAAAGATACTCTTCACAAGATGACGAGCATCCCCCATAGGAGACATCACCCTGTTCAATTCCAAAATTCCCTGGAAAATTGAAGTCAAAATACCTCGGAATACTTCTCGATAAACGATTATGCTTCTACAGCCGCATCAAGAGCACATGCACCAAAGCTTCAAAAGTTATCGCCCAGCTATACCCGTTGATCAACAGACACAGCAAACTAAGATCAAGAAACAAAATTCTACTGTACAAGACAGTGATCCGTCTCACAATTATATACGCCTCCCCAGCCTGGAGCCATACCTCCAAGACAAACATCCTCAAGCTACAAACACTACAGAACAAGTGCCTGCGGATGATACTGGACGCCCCGTGGTTCATCAGGAACGCCCAGATCCACCGGGACATAAATATCCCCTACATCTCTCCACTACTACGCTCCCTAGCAGAGAAATTCTTTATGAAGACATCTACGCATCCAAACCATCTAATACAACAAGCCGGAAACTATGACGGTAATGACCACTGGAAACATAAAAGACCGAAAACCATCCAAACACCGAACGACGAATAACCACTTCCGCCCACTCAGGGCGAGCTAAAATAGCTCACAAATCTCTCCCATCACTGCTCCCGAAACAGACAACAGGGAATATGAAAGCGTCAAGCTTCACCCTCTGCGCCATATATGTCCTACATCCTGCGTGTTCAGGAACCGTATCCCAGTGTGGTTGCCGGGATAAGAATAGCTCCACCGCAAATCCATGCGTGTCGTAAGAGGCGACTAAATGGATGCAGAGTTTCGAGAGTTTTGCTCTCTCAGGGGTTTCTTCCGGAATTTCGTTCCCGGTGAGGGGGCTTAGATTTCGGGAGGTTTGCCTGGGAGTGCATATTTTGAGTCTCTGGGAAGGGTGTCCTCCGGCACGGTCCACTGAGGGGCTTTGTCGGTGAATGCTTTTCCCTGGAATATGAGCGGTTCTGCTTGGTGGTGGTGGTGGGGGGTGCGCCCTCACCTAGTGGAGCCGACGCTGAGTTGGACGGTCTTTCGGCCACTATGGAGTGGTCTAGGGATCGTCCTAATTTTTAGAGTCGGCTTTACTTAAAAAAAGCACCAATGTATCTCATGCATGTCGTACGAAGCGACTAAAATTTTGGTACCCAGGGAGGGTAATGGATGGCAATGCTGTAGCCAATGAAGTTTTAACTGAGGCTCGGCTATTGCTGTTATCCTCTTGCCATGATCAGAGCTTTATATAGCTCAATAACACTTTATCCCTACACTGTCTTCTACAGACAACGGGGAATATGAAAAGCATTCTTGCTTCGCTCCTTTAAGCCAGTCCTTATAAGGACTCAGGAACTTTCAGTTTTCGAAGGGATTGATGTCTCGCGTTTCCAACGAAGTTGAACATAAAACTAAAGATTATATTATTGAGGGCTGAAGAAATTCAATTAAGTTACAAATCACAAATGCGTGACATGGAAACGACAGTTATGATTCAGGAAAAAAAAATACGGTGTGTATTGCTACACTGTAAAGGCATTGTAATGGATTTAGAGTTTACGACAGTTCAGGAGATTGTGTTACAGGTGTTGCTTCTGAGATTTTGTAGATGCGCAGATTGATAACATAATTGCAAATATAACTAAATGCATAGCAGCAATGAGAACTGACTTGCAGATTGATAAATGGTCGCAGTTAACTGATTTGCAGAAGTGAGTTTATTGCCGATTTGTAACAAGACTATCTGAAATATCTTTCGCATTTCAGGTTATTAATCGCTTCGTTGAAAAAGAACTAAAGTTCCGCATTGCAGACAGTATTATCCAATTATCAATGTGAGGAAAATGTCATTAATAAGGCTGGTACATGCATTCAAACCAAAAACCTTATAAATGAGATTATAAGCATGTTTTATAAAAATTTTAGTACATATCTATGCTCTTCTTGTAATTCACAAATCTTACTCAAATGGAAATACAATATCATCATTGCAGAATAAATGACGTTGTCACTAGTTAAGGTACAAACAGAAACCAAAACAAAATTGATTTTTTTTTAAATTTCAAGATATTGTAATTTAATAAAAAAAAATGCAAACAGCTATTTCTTATTTTGACTCAGAGGAATGAATAACAGGGACTTGATTAGAAGAAAGATGTTTGAATCAAGGGAATGGGTTCGTTCGTTTTTTTTTTAGTGAATCACTTGAATTTTCCCATGGGAAATCAGCGAGACCACATAGAGGAAATGACAAAAACTACAACTTCAGCTTGTCTGAGTCTTAGCGTATAAAGCAACATACATCAAGACTTTGATTTTTAAAAAAGCAGATCATATTTTACTTGAATTTTAGCTACAAACATTTTACTACAGATCAAAAATTACATCTTATTCGACATCTAATCCTTAAAAGGACTGGCTTAAAGGGGCGAAGCAAGAATGCTTTTCATTTTCCCCGTTATCTGTAGAGGACAGTGTAGGGATAAGGTGTTATTGAGCTATTAAAGCTCTGATCATGGCAGGAGGGTAACAGAAATAGCCAAACCTCAGTTAAAACTTCATTGGCTACAGCATTGCCATCCATTACCCTCCCAGGATCTGATGTCCTTATAAGGACTGGCTTAAAGGGGCGAAGCAAGAATGCTTTTCATATTCCCCGTTATCTGTAGAGGACAGTGTAGGGATAGGGTGTTATTGAGCTATTAAAGCTCTGATCATGGCAGGAGGGTAACAGCAATAGCCGAGCCTCAGTTAGAGCTTCATTGGCTACAGCATTGCCATCCATTACCCTCCAAGGGTATTGGATTGAATGAATCAATCACCGTAATGTGTAAGTAAAGGCGATATCTCAAAAATATCGGACGATCTCTAGGCCACTCATTCGTGGGCGAAAGACCGTCCAAATCTCAGCGTTGGTTCTACTCAGTGAAACTCGAGTACCGAGCAGAACCGCTCATATTCCGAGGAAAATATAATTCACCGGCAAGTACCCCTCAGCGGGCCGTGCCGGAGAACACTTTCCCCGGAGACTCAAAGTGCTCCCTTAGATCAAAACCTAAGAGAGCGAACTCATTTACCCAGGATAACAGCAACAGCCGAACCTCAGTTAAACTTCATTGGTTCAGCATTGCCATCCGTTATCCTATATGGGCATCTCATATAAAATCAATCACCGCATCTCACGGTCGATTGATTCTCCCCAGGATCGAATGTTGTTACCGTTATATTTAATATAGTTATATTATATAAAAATAAATATGGTGTGTTATTTTAAATAAACTTATATTATCTAATTTAAATAAATCTTTATTAAAATTTATTTACAAATTTAGTTAATGAAATTCAAATAAATTCTTGATGAAATAAAATATATAGATTTATTTAGCACAAAAATCTAAATGCTGAACAAAAAAGCATGTTCTATTTAACTTCGTTAGTTTTTACAATTTATGCAAAAACTGGATTCTTTGGCCTGAAAGAGAATGGTGCATTTCTTAATTAACTTTCTTCCCAGATGTTCTACGTGACGCTTTGCTGTTAATTTTTTTTTTTTTTAACCGACACATCATAAGTCGTCTATCCTGTGTAACATAATACGAGAAACACCACGCCATCTACACAAATTAAAAAGAAATTTCAAACAGTAATTTTATTTTTCATCAACCACACACGAGAGAGCGCGACCCATCAGTGTCATATAGGAACATAATTACTTCAAGCACTTTTATTTATTTATTATTATTTATTTGCTATATTATTTTTATTTATTCAAAATATGAAAAGCTTAATATTTAAACCTTATATATTCAAAAATGATTAAAAACCAAATAATTATACACAATATTTGCTGTTATAATTGGCGATATATTAACATATATCGCCAATTATCGCCAAAGGTCTCTGCGCACGCACTCAGACGCATAAATAGATTTATAAAACATCTGTTGCTAATTTAAAAGGCAGACTTCTCATTGGCACATTAATAAATAAAATTTCAATAAAATTCTAATATTTTAATTTAATTTTTAACCCTTACGAGAACAAAGGAAAATAGCGACAGTTAATGGAACTTAATAATTAAATAATTAATAGTTACATTTAATAATTATATTTATATTTAATAACCTCATGATTATGTTCACTTCGTAAGGGAGGTGATAAGAGTAAGGCTTTGAATTATAGACCAATCTGTGTGTGTCTGGAGTGTCAGGTGCCCGAGAGTGTAGTGAGCACAGAGACAGTGAATATATTTAAGGCGCGGTATGATAAACTGTGTGTATAACAGTGGACCTCCCACGATGAGGCTTTGACTCCATGGAGGTTTTTATAATAATAATAATAATAATAATAATTTTAACTAAAACTGAACCTATAATCCACCCTCCCAAAAAAAAAGCCTAAACGCAACGTATTGCAGATTTATTATTCTTAATTTGGAACCAAAGGACTGACAGGGAAAGCGATCCGACTTCCAAGATATCGTCTCTCCAGAGATATTTCTGCCCATTTCCTATCTTGTATAGTATCGATATCAGAGAGACTACGGTTGGAGATAAACAGAACACCGCTGCCGGATGAGTTTTTAGAAAACTAATTGAAAAGACAGCATCTACGCAATCTCAAGGTGGACTCATTGTTTTAAGGTGGGTTTCCACAACTTAGTAAGACAAACAATTAAATCCCAAAAGGATTATTTGTAATTTCAGAGCTAACAATGACTTACTGTTTAAACAAAGCAAGACCAAAATAGGTTTTGTTTAAACATTTCAATTGAACAATAGAAACGTCGCCACTGTACACTATTACTATTTTATTTCATTGCATTTGACATGATAGAACCGAATCCTTAGAACGAGAATCCTATATTTTTAATTCAGGCAAGAAAAAAAAAAGGTGTATTAAGTTATTCTTAAAATTCTAAAAAAGGAACAGAAATATAGAATTATTTTTCATTAAATATTCAAACAAATTACACTTAACAATATATTGTATTTGAATTTAATCTTTTTTCGAAGTATAAATAAACAATAATTGCAGTTGAAGTATCTTCGTGACAAGACAGTTTTAAAAATATTTTAAAAATGTAGACTAATTTAATTTGAGGAAAATTGTAAGCGACTGATTACTGATAACAATTCTCTATTAATTTTGACTTTTTGAATTTTTGCTGTCTTAAGTGTTTAGCGCCTACTTAGCGATGACTTTTTCAGATCCGCATAATTTCCCTGATTACACTGAAATCGATCTGTTTAACGTCAAAGATTTTTATGTGACTTTTTCTTCAGTAAGACAATCTATAACAAAAAAAAAAAACTTAATGACCGGAGCAATTAACTGCAAAATTCCTTATTATTCTCCAGGGATATTACATTAAGAAACCGTTTGTGGCAAGATCCCCCCACCATCCCCAGAAGACGAATATTAAGATTTCTATAGTTCAATGTCTGAATTATTCTTCAAATTCGTCCCTTAAATATATTTCAAAGAATCCCCATTGTTTCTAAGAATGTTTAAAATACGCCCTAATAGGCTCGCGCTCATGACAAGCAGAACTTATCTGTGCAACTATCTATTTTTATTAACGATAGATGGCGCTAATAAATTATTTTTTAACAATGCATTCTCTGAGTAATGGATATATAAATAAACATTTTATGTTGCTTTTGTGTCATCAGAATAGTTGTAATTTTCCGTCTCATAAAACTCCAATGTGGATACAAAAGATAAACACGTCATTCCCAAACGAAAAAGAATAAAAGATGTTTCGAATTTGGGAAGATAATTTTGAAAATAAAGGTCCCCTAAAGAAGTTCAAACTATTTGTCGTTAGGATAACATCACAATTGCTTGTTGAACTTCAAAAAATATGGCACCCAAAATGAGCCATTGGAGAGATATTAGTTAGAAATATCCAGTTATGTCACGCGCTTACAAGCGTCTGGTAACCTGACGGCGCCTACACTGACAGCAAAGAGGGATAGTGGGAGAGTAACAACTGCTTACAATGGTCCATTTAAGTTTGATGGGTGAGAATAACCTAAAACACATCCGATGCTTCTTCTTATAGGTTTGAATGTTATCTTGTTTAGAGTTGATTATTTTGTTACTAAGAGAAAGGGTAAGAGTTGCTACATTTTTTAAAATCAATAATACTCTTTTTTCAGATTATATGCTATAATAATCTCAAGTAAGTTTCGGATGAAAATGATTAAGTTATAGAAAGACAATTTTACCACTTCTAAATAAGAAAATTATAGTTGAATATTCAGAAACATATACAGCAAATTTAAATTTTTCTGGCTAGAACAATCTTATAATTTATTTTGTTTATATAATTATAAAATTATAAACTTTAGAAAAAATGTGAAAAACATTGGCTGAATAGAATTTTGAAAAATATTGGCTTAATGAAATTTTGGAAAAAAAAAATGTAAAAATTGGCTGGATAAAATTTTGAAAAAACACCGGCTTAATAAAATTTCTAAAATTTGAAAAATATATTTGCTTGAAGATATTCTAAAAATTAAAAAAATAACTTAAATAATTAAAATATGAAAAAATATTAGCTTAAAATTTTAAAAATTTTGTAAAAATATTTGCTTAACGATATTCTGAAAAATTTTGAAAACATTACAGAACTAAATTTAGAAAAAAAAATCAGCTGAATATTATTCTGAAAAAATTATAAACTTTAAAAAAATGTGAAAAAATATTGGCTGAATAGAATTTTAAAAAATATTGGCTGGATACAATTTTGAATAAATACTGGCTTAATGAAATTTCGAAAATTTGCAACATATATTGGCTTAAAGATATTCTAAAAATTTAAAAAACCTTAAAGAAATAATAAAATATGAAGAAATATTAGCTTAGCAAAATTTTAAGCATTTTGTAAAAACATTTGCTTAACGATATTCTGAAAATTTTTTTTAAAAATTTAGAAAAAAAATTAGCTTAATGTTATTCTGAAAAATATTGGCTTAAATTTTCTGAAATACTTTGACTTTTGACTTAAAATTTTTAACGATCTTGGAGTTTTGAACATTAAAATTTTTTAATATTTTATCCTATGATTTTTGATGTCTTTAATGGCTCTTAACAAAAAAACTGACCTAAACAATATTTGAAAAACTTTTATTAGAACATTTATTATTTATAAAATAATTAATAAATGGCAAAATATATTAAAAAGACCATACACTTGAAGTACTGAATGATGCAATAATGTCCATTGTATGTAATGAAACAATGCAACTTATCAGGTGACGTAATCAGATTCAATTGTGACGTGTTTCCTCTTATGACACTTTTTCTATCTACTGTATTATTGTTCATGCTAGCCAAGTAAGTTTCAGAGAAACACCTCCATCTCCCTCTCTCTCTCACACACACACGCGCTATTGACCTGCTAAGTGAAATGTTTCTGGAGTAGTTTTACGATCTACCATTTTCTCTATCCCACATTACAGGAGACGTCTTCATTGCAAGCATTTTTAAACGACAGGTCATCTTAAGTGTCAAGCTCAGAAGACGACAGCACCTACTCGGCGTCTGTGAGTCGGACTGGCATATGGCAAAAATAGGCCATTTGCTACCAGTAACGAAGAAGGATCCCGTGCATTGTCTCTGAAATCTAGAACTCGACTGGCGTGGATTTTATTTCGCCGGTTCCACTAATGCTATTGTCTCGTGTTATGTGCTGAAAAGTTTTCAGTTCTCTTCCAGGGATTTTTGTTACATGGATTTCCACTTTGTTCTCGAAGAATTTTGTTGGCCATTTTTGTTGTCTGGATTTCTTTCTTAAATCTCTTTTATAAGAGGATGTTTTTAACAAGATTCTTCTACGGGTCAAGCAGTTACATCAATGGAAAGTTCTGTATGAATATAAGATAGTTGAAAATAAGTATTGCGATGTTACAAGAATCAGTTTATTGGGAAAAACGTATTGTTCGAACTTCACCATAGTGATAAGAAGCTTAAAGCCAATTTGTAGCTTAGTGTTTCATTTTTTTTTGTTTACACAGTGCTAAATAAAATAAAATATTGAGAGTAAAAAAGACAAAGTTGAGTAAATCGTGCAGAAAAGCACGATTTACTTAAGTTTATTACAATCTTAAGTACGAGGAGCGCTTGTTCCTATTTTGTGAAAATAACACGTGTAAATGAAATGAACCATACAGAATCACTTTTTTATTAAATGGCTGTTATATTAAAAAAAAAGGACTATACTATGTAGAGTGGTAGATGAGATGTGGCTCAGTTGAATGCGGAGGATACACACATTGTGTACATAGGATGTTCTGATCCTCACCTAATCAAGTACAACATATTTTTATTTCAATAAAAACAAAATATATATACGCACTATAATAAATTTAGTTTAATCCTTTATCCAAATGTAAGTAAACAAAGTTTGCGCCTGAAGTATCTTCAGGACTGAGGCAACTCGTGGTAAAGGTGGACCAAGCTCTCATCACTCCATGTCTTAATATCTCCCATAATGCAAAGCACATCTCCTTGCGGATATGTATACTGCTATGCATTAAGGGAAGGGCCACTACTCAGACCGGTTTTGACCTTTGAGGTCTCGTCAGTGGGAGCCAGACCCAGAGGTGGTGATACTAAGGCAGAAGCAATGGACAAGTCATATTTACCTATACGAGTTGCCAAAAGGTGTACCACGACTTCTCTATTGCCTTAGTATCACCACTTCTGGGTCTGGCTCCCACTGACGAGACCTCAATAAAGGTCGAAACCGGTCTGGGTAGTTGCCCTTCCCTTAATGCATAGCATTATACATGTCCGCAAGGAAATGTGCTTGCACTGCCCTCTTTTTTGGCGGAAACATGAAATCACAATCTCACACGCATCCTCCAACAAAACCATTAAATTACATGGAAAAACTAGACCATAGACTCATCGTATATTAACATTTTTTAAATATATGTGAAAGGTTGTTTGGCCTTTAGGACATTAATATCCCCTTCTAATGACGTGCTAAAGTCCGGAAAATATGCTCTAGAGACGAAACAAGGAAAATTTTCAACCGACTTTAGACCTCCCAATAAACATAATCATAAGTATGTCCCATCTATCTCAATATATATTGATCCCAACGTAGCATACGCAGTGAAGATGCTGTCACCTGTTTCCTAAACAAATAAAAGTTTTATTACATAAAGTAACAGGCATAATTCCTATTTTCTTTTTATATATATTTCCGAGTAGTTCACTACTCGGCATGGTGACCTAAGCTTAGAAGATCGGTTTTTACGATCAATACAAATTTCTCGGTTTTTTTTATTTCTTTTTTTGATCAGGTTTGTTCTTCTGTCTTATCTTAGTGTACAAAGAAGGGAAAGATAAACAGAAAAGTAAACAGAATTAAAATACAGCGGAAATAAAATCCAATAATATCAATACTTGGTTTACGATCTTCGCATTCAGTAACATTCCTCAGGGATTAGTAGAATGGTCGAGATAAAGAGAAAATAAAGTTAGAGAAGATGGAGAAAACCATTCTCGATAACGGAAGTGAAATAAGGGAAGCTTTGAATTCAGAATAGGAACTGCAGTAGTTCGACTTGATAATCTTTAAGGATTAGAAGGCAATTAACAGAGAGAAGACTTGAAACTTTCCTCTAATTCCAAATAAATCTGAAATATTTATATAAAATTATTAATTTTTTATATGCAATTCTTATAAGAAATTCTTATATGAATTTTTATACGAAATTTTTATCTGAAATTCTTATATGAAATTTTATGTCATTTTTCCCCCGGTAAAACTACAAGAAAAGAGAAGAAAATTTAATCAACAGTCGAATTTATATGAAATATTATCTTTTTTTTTTCTCTGTTAGTTGGTATGTAGCTTGTAGATAAAAACTATTTTGTTCCGTTTGGAAGTGTTTTTTTTTTTCGTTTTTTTTTTTTTTTCCCGAAGCATTGACGCGTGTCTGTGCTCAGTCAAGAGCGTTTCCTGATATCTGTAATCCGGATGGGATACCACCTTAATCCGTGTTACACAAAGAACGGATAGAATTACGACTCAGAAGAAGATTTACACAGTTCTAGGCCACAGACAGCTCTTTTGAACTAACTAAAGAACTCGATCAAAATAATAGTCCCAAATCAGGTTTCTGGCAACATCTAAATATATATTAAACTCGAGGCACTGGAAGTAAAGGACAAGTATTAGAAGTCAGATTTCTTTTTCTCAATGTGAAAGTTTAATTATGTTGTCTCAAAATTTATCATATTTTTATTTTGCCAGCAGGCAAAATAAAACACAAGACTTAGTCTTTATAAGGACTGGCTTAAAGGGGAGAAGCAAGAATGCTTTTCATCTTCCCCGTTATCTGTAAAGGACAGTGTAGGGCTAAGATGTTATTGAGCTATTAAAGCTCTGATCATGGCAGGAGGGTAACAGCAATTGCCGAGCCTCAGTTAGAACTTCACTGGCTACAGCATTGCCATCCATTACCCTCCAAGGGTATTAATCATTAATCACCGCATCTCACGGTCGATTGTTCCCACACAAGAGTTCTTATAAGAACTGGGCGATGGACTGAGTCCTTGACTCTTTATCCCGTCAACTGAATGAAGAAAATCTGTGTGGATGGGATGTTATTGAGCTAAAAAGCTCTAGTCATGGCTGGGTAACGGCAATAGCCGGGCCTCAGTTAAAACTTCATTGGCTACAGATTGCCATTTGTTACCCTGATTAGTAAGTAAAGGGTAAAATCTCAAAAAATCGGACGATCTCTAGGCCACTCCATAGTGGGCGAAAGACCGTCCATGTCTCAGCGTTGGTTCCACTCATTGACGGCCGCCCCGTCCAAGCACCCCGTTTAAGCAGAACCGCTCAGCGTTGGTTCCACTCAGTGTCGGCCGCCCCATCCTAGCACCCCGATGGGCTCCCCGACTCCTGAGCAGAACCGCTCAAATTCCGAGGAAAATAATTCACCGACAAGAACCCCTCAGCGGGCCCTGCCGGAGAACACCTTCCCCGGAGACTCAAGGTGCTCCCTTAAGGCAAAAACCCTAAGGGAGCGAACTCAAAAACTCACACCCAGGATAACAGCAACAGCCGAACCTCAGTTTACTTCCTCGGTTCAGCATTGCTAATTGTTACCCTGATTAGTAAGTAAAGGGTAAAATCTCAAAAAATCGGACGATCCCTAGGCCACTTCTTAGTGGGCGAAAGACCGTCCATATCTCAGCGTTGGTTCCACTCAGTGACGGGCTCCCCGACCACTGAGCAGAACCGCTCAAATTCCGAGGAAAATAATTCACCGGCAAGAACCCCTCAGCGGGCCGTGCCGGAGAACACCTTCCCCGGAGACTCAAAGTGCTCCCTTAAGGCAAAAACCCTAAGGGAGCAAACTCAAAAACTCACACCCAGGATAACAGCAACAGCCGAACCTCAGTTAACTTCCTTGGTTCAGCATTGCTAATTGTTACCCTGATTAGTAAGTAAAGGGTAAAATCTCAAAAAATCGGACGATCTCTAGGCCACTCCATAGTGGGCGAAAGACCGTCCATATCTCAGCGTTGGTTCCACTCATTGACGGCCGCCCCGTCCAAGCACCCCGTTTAAGCAGAACCGCTCGGCGTTGGTTCCACTCAGTGTCGGCCGCCCCATCCTAGCACCCCGATGGGCTCCCCGACTCCTGAGCAGAACCGCTCAAATTCCGAGGAAAATAATTCACCGACAAGAACCCCTCAGCGGGCCCTGCCGGAGAACACCTTCCCCGGAGACTCAAGGTGTTCCCTTAAGGCAAAAACCTTAAGGGAGCGAACTCAAAAACTCACACCCAGGATAACAGCAACAGCCGAACCTCAGTTTACTTCCTTGGTTCAGCATTGCTATTTGTTACCCTGATTAGTAAGTAAAGGGTAAAATCTCAAAAAATCGGACGATCTCTAGGCCACTTCATAGTGGGCGAAAGATCGTCCATATCTCAGCGTTGGTTCCACTCTCAGTGACGGGCTCCCCGACCACTGAGCAGAACCACTCAAATTCCGAGGAAAATAATTCACCGACAAGAACCCCTCAGCGGGCCGTGCCGGAGAACACCTTCCCCAGAGACTCAAAGTGCTCCCTTAAGGCAAAAACCCTAAGGGAGCGAACTCAAAAACTCATCACCCAGGATAACAGCAACAGCCGAACCTCAGTTTACTTCCTTGGTTCAGCATTGCTAATTGTTACCCTGATTAGTAAGTAAAGGGTAAAATCTCAAAAAATCGGACGATCTCTAGGCCACTCCATAGTGGGCGAAAGACCGTCCATGTCTCAGCGTTGGTTCCACTCAGTGACGGCCGCCCCGTCTTAGCACCCCGACGGGCTCCCCGTTTAAGCAGAACCGCTCAGCGTTGGTTCCACTCAGTGTCGGCCGCCCCATCCTAGCACCCCGATGGGCTCCCCGACTCCTGAGCAGAACCGCTCAAATTCCGAGGAAAATAATTCACCGACAAGAACCCCTCAGCGGGCCCTGCCGGAGAACACCTTCCCCGGAGACTCAAGATGCTCCCTTAAGGCAAAAACCCTAAGGGAGCGAACTCAAAAACTCACACCCAGGATAACAGCAACAGCCGAACCTCAGTTTACTTCCTCGGTTCAGCATTGCCATTTGTTACCCTGGAAGTCCTAAAAAGGACTTTCTCCTGCTCACACCCCACACACGAGTTCTTATAGTTCTTATAAGAACTGGGCGATGGACTGAGTCCTTGACTCTTTATCCCGTCATCTGAATGAAGAAAATCTGTGTGGATGGGGTGTCATTGAGCTAAAAAGCTCCAGTCATGACTGGGTAACGGCAATAGCTGAGCCTCAGTTAAAGCTTCATTGACTACAGCATTGCCATTTATTACTCTGGAAATCCTAAAAAGGACTTTTTATCTCCACACACGAGTTACTTTCTCCTGACATATTTCATATCATTATTATTCAAAAAAAATATTTCATTATAACGAAATCTTATACATATATTTTTACCCTTCAAAAGTGATTGTTGTTTTTAAACATATGCAAAATAAATATAAAATGAAAGAAAAAAATATATGAAAAGTAAACAAAAATGAATAAATAATACATTTTCGACAGATATTAATTTCAAACGTCATATCTATGACTTATTCAATTGTAAAAATTCTAGTTGGGCAGACAAATTTTTTACTTTCATCATATGTCGGTTATGCTTATATTCGGACATTTTTTAGTATTTTTCTACTGACGTCCATAAACTTAAAAATATGGAACTGTTTTATAAATCGTTGAACTAATGGCGGGCATCTTACTATTTAGCTAAGGACCACTCATTCACTCATTTCTTTCGTGATTACTCAGACTATCATCGTGATGCCTATTCTTCGTCAGCAGAATCTGTTACTATGTAACCGAAAGTCACATTTCTCTCAGTCAAGTTTCAAACAAACGCAGGTATTTTGTAACGCAGAATGATTTCTACTTTTATATTTTAACGGAATGAATATTTTAATTTAATTTCTAAACACATTCTTGATATTTTAATTACGTTTATTTCCATAATTTTATCGAATGTAATCTTAAACCTACAATCACATTAGGATTATGGACTTAGAAGATGGCTCATCATAGAGAATTAGTTCAAGTATTAAGCGTCATTAATATGCTGTCATCTCTTTGTCACCATGGCGCCACTGTGGATCAATCAACCTTTCAATTTGCTCAACGAAATAGAAGTAATACGAAGCCATCAAGATAAACTATAGCGAAAAGCCATCAGGTACAAACAATGCCATAATATAAACGACTTTTGTTTTGCATTCTGAAACGAAACTGGTCGTCTGTAATAATATGTAGGAGATTCCAAAATTAGTTATAGAAGAAGAAAAAAAAAAGCTTCAATTCGGCTATGCATCATTAATGCATGGAATCATTAATAAGAAAAAATAATTATTTTAAACGTATATGTGTTTCTCAATAAATTATATATTAGGTATGAATTCTCCTACTCAAATTGCGAGTTACTATCACCACGGCGTTCACGTCCTGGCGATAGTAACTCGCGCCCTGCGGTAAACAACACGTCCTTCCCCAAGCGTCACTATACTGAAGATGCAAGACAAAAAAGTAGTTTTATTGTATCACTGAATAAGGTACAAAGACATCTGCAGTCTGTGCAATATATTTCTCAACAAATAGTGCAATTAGAGACAATTGGGATAAAAACGGCAATCATATCTCCCCTCCAACAAAAACTGCTGTATAGACTCAAGCAAAACCATATGTTGCCCGTGCAACATATGGTTTTGCTTGACACCACCTGGTCGTGAACATGTTAAAACTAAGACATATATATAGTGAATGTGTTTCAGATATTATGGAATTATATATTTTAGCTACAAATACAAAGAAATTTCCTGAATTAACGGATAAAAAACTCTAAGGTTCATTTTTCCATTTCCAAGTTCACGTGTATGCGAGGTTGGATTTTCGGCCCTTGTAGATATTAAGACGAAGAAGAGGACCCCCGCATTATAGATGTCAAACAGCATTTGAGATTGAAACTGACAACCACAGAGTCAAAGTTTGCTAAAATTGTATCCCACCAATCAATTGATAATAAATTATTTAAATTAAGTAAAAATTTATAGTATCTTTATAAATTTTATCCTGTTAAAAATAAATCATTTTTTGGTTACATGAAAATATAAATTCAAATAAAAGAGACATTTACAATGAAATATACTTTATTTATTTATTATTTTGATAAGGCGGTACTTGGTAATAATGAAAACCTAAGAAGGGGTACGCGGATATCTGAAGTTTGAGAAACACTGCCTTATAGAGAGTAAGCGAGGCCATTTTAGCCCTATCTAACTTTTGGAGACTGAGTGGACAGTTCAATCTCCACTGGTAGTCAATCAGAGATAGTTGGCCCAAGGCCATCACTAATTAAGCGGCATGCAGTGAACAGACGGCTAACAAATACCGCCATCTCGTGTTCCCTAACACAATATTTTGAATGTCTGAAAATAGTGTGGGTTCGACGGTCGATTTTCTTGAGTTTATTGGACGAAAAACCCGCTTGTCCGTGCCAGAGATCGACTAATTCGGGAACCGGTCGAAAAATGGCTTAGAAAAAGTTCATCTAGTCGCCGACTAGATTTGAACCCAAGTCTTTCTTCGTGCGGTTAAGCGCTGTAGAGTGCAAATGCCACTTGGCTGAATAAAAAAGAAATCTTGATGACCCGCATGAGACCATCTAACTCAGACATAGTTGAAGTCTGTAATGCCTCTCATACTTGATTTATATTTTTTTTTTTTTGCAACCATCCACGACCTCCTGCTATACCTAAATGACTCAGGGGAGTTCATATGACAAAAAATGGACAATTCTATGTTAAAATATAGGTACAAGACAAAAGAAAAGCAACAATGAACTCTAACTACCAGTAAAAGGCGTGCTCTACTTATGATGCCTTATCATAGTTCCTGATAGATGAGCATCTCATCAGTCCATCTAAGAGGAAATATCAATGTATCTTCCACCCAAGAATGGGAAGAAAAAGTTGTCAATTGGGCTAATCTGCCTTAATTTAACCCTAGTCTTCTCAAGGTACGATCCTTCAATATTGTAGCCCGCATCTAGCAACCACCTTGTCTTCATTTGTCATCTCAAGCCCTGCTGGGCCTGACTACCACTGTAATTGGCTACCGTTGAGTTATCTTGATGATAGATCACCTTGTCATCTCAAACTGTGTTCTTGGCAAGTACATATCTAACGAGGCAAGAGAAGGATTAACAGAAGTTATTAAGTATACGGGGGACCGCACGTGCATGCTTTAGTGCTCACGCTTGAAGAAACTTCATTTGAATCTCGAGCAATGTTAATAACTAAAATTTGTTTCGCTACTGTATTCGGTAGGGGGGAGGGGAAAGAGAGCGAGAGTAGACGCGTCTAATCACAGAGGACTTCCGATTAGCGAACACATCCCCCTGTTCTTTATACACATCTTGACCACACACCTGTCAGATTCTGATTTATTGCACAAAGATCTGTCGGAATATCTGGAAAATTAGGAGAGTATCTGGGATATTTTTATTTAATTGGAATCTGGTAATGATTTAGGGAAGGCTGGGTATTTGCTAAACACAATTTGCATGAAGAGACGCAAACGAATTAATCGTTTGTAGCTTTTGAAGCTCAAAGTCCAATAATGGATCCAATGAAGGTTTGCTTGATAGATGCGTTTAATTTATTTCCTCTCATGTAATAGGTACTGACATGCAATTTTTAGTTGCATCAGTGATGACAGGCAATTCACTATCAAGCCAAATTCACCTTTATTTAATGATGAAGTTAACCACTAATTAAAGTCATTTTACAAAAGAAATTTTAATGAAGTCTTATCCACCCTAAACCTACTTGAATGTGTATACAAAGAGTAGACATTCCAAAAACGTCCCATATAGAAAACAGAACAGATTAAATCTATGTTCTAATTTTTGCTGTCGCATTCTAAGTAAAAATTTTTACCTTTCCAGAATGAAGTGATCCATCTTTAAAAAAAAAAAAATAAGCGAATTTACAACTTGAAATTTTATTTCATCCCAAGTGATCAGCTTTGATGGAAAAAGCAGTCATGAATTAAGGAATGCAATTAAAAAACGGAACCATGAGAGTATGACTGATGTCGGATGCTTGCCTTACTGTGCTTGGGTGGACACTACTGAGTAGTTAAGTCAGAATGAGCAGAAGCATTGTTATGGTGGTGGACCGAATTTCGCTAACATTTGCAGATGTTTTTAACTTAAGATATTACAGTATTGAGACTTTAGGTATAATATAATAGGTATTGGGACGTTAGGAAAGTTTCAATATCCATTTTAACCATTTTTACACACACACACACAATATATATATATATATATATTGGCACATATATATTTTTTGGCATATATATATATATATATATATATGCCAAAACTAGGTCGGTCATGCAAGTAGGTAACAAACGGACCTTATGTGACACACACCGCCGAAAATCCTAAATAATACAATTTTCAGATAAATTAACTTATCATATAAATTCTTAAACTAACTTGGATTTTCGTTTAAAGGCAACATGACCTTTTCGTTAATGCAATATTTCCAGGTTCATAAATAAACGCCAAATATTAATTAAAACTCGTTCTGCTCTCAAAAGCCAAATCTTCTCTATAATTAAACTTTCTTCACACAACTGGAGTGTTGGATCGTATAACGCTGTAAAGAACGTGCCCTTTGACATTGAGACACGGGGAATAAGAATACCTTTAACTTTGATGAGATTCTCTAACGCGCGGGTTACACACCTTGTGCACGGAATTATGGGAATTAACCGCTTTCTAAAGGGAGTTACTCAGAGATTAGTGGCGTTTTAACAACAGAACATGCATTATACTTAAATCGTGTGGAATTTTCATTTTAATGAACTTTTCTTGGAAGCTTGGCATAATCCTTTATTAATATTGTTACGACGTAATATTTAATCCATAAATTTGTGGATTTCTGTCTAAATTTTCAAAGATTTAAATTTTTCGCTAATTCGAGTTGTTTGCTTAGATGAATAATATACATCGTTGCGCCATTGAATGATTTATTTTTAATTTAATATATAATCGATTTTAATTTTAAATCTTAATAAATATCCGATTTTATGTTGTAATAAATAATCAAGTAAAATATGGTGGGCATTTGCTACTAAAAGAGGAGAAATGGTTTTCTATAAACAGCTAAACTTTATATTCTACACAAGAGATCAATAGATGTGCCTCCTAACGCCATCTACAGGAGAAGATGGCAACTTCTCGATTGTAGATGAGATAATCTGAAATGTTTGTTGAAGAAGCATTCAGAGAGTCGATCCAGAAGAGATTTCCTGCATCAGGAATTTCTTCCTCAGAGCCAAATTGTGTTTTCCAAAATACCAATCTCCAATATTATTGAGATTGAATTCCTCAGAAACATCATAAATAAGAATTTATTGCCACGTTTCTCCTGTACAACAACGCCCCTTTGCACGTGACAATGATTAATCCAAGATTCTTATTTCGAGACAGCTTCACGTGCTTGAATTTCTTTGTAAGCATTCTCACGTACGTTGAGAACCAAGCTGACAAACTACAGCGCCACCTACGAACCAAATGAGGAACTACGGCACATTTGTTTTGACGTTAAAATTTTTTTCAATCGTTTCATTTCACTTTGGTTTCATTTAAATACTTTTAATAGCAAAATGAACATTGAATTGCATAATTTTGAATTTATATTTAATTTCTTTGCTTTTAGATAATTGTCATTTCCGTATTGGTCCTACTCGAAGTCCTTTTCAATTTGGTCGCCAAATGCAACAGCCTTCCCCCCCACCAAAAAAAAAAAAAAATTAATTTTCATGGATAGCTATTCTTAAATCAAAATTACGTGCATGACCCTGTATACATTACTAAAGCCAGCTTTTAATTAAAAAAATATTTATAATAACCAATATTATTAAATCTAGGTCGTTTTTATTGATAAAAAATCGTTATAATTTAAACGCAGATGAAATAATTGCGTTTTTAATTTCTGTTTTAAATTGGCCACACATTTTGACGTTCGCCAAAAAATTAACTCCATAAGTCACATTGGATCAAGCTAACTATTATAAATCATTTGGTTGAGTGCGCGTGTGTGTGTGTGTGTGTGTGTGTGTGTGTGTGTGTGTGTGTGTAACTGTCACAATGAGTCACATTAATTATTTATTAATAGATGCTCAGGTAAGAAACTGCAATGTATTTGATCAAGCGCGCTAACCTCCCCAGGGAGTTATTTCATCCTCTTTGATATCCCCTAACTTCCGAGGCTAACTGGCGCAATCTCTGTTTAATTCATTATCTCATCTGGTGATGTAGAATAAAGATAAAGATGTTGATATAAGAGGTAATACTACAAAAGGAACAAGTAATCCCATTTTGTAAAGAAATATCTCTGAACGCTGCGTGCTCATAAATCTAACATTTAAATGACCTGGACATACTAGATTATTTAAATTATGGTCATTATCACCTTTTAAATACGGAGTAATAAGCGTGAATTTAGCTCACGTAATTTGGTGGTTGATGGAAGATTTAGCTAGTACACGGGCAGTTGATACTCGTTGATCATTCCACTTTGTTGCTAAGGTGTATGGGCACAACGAGTCTTCAATGAATAAACTACAACACACGACTCTAAAGTTATAGAATTAATTATGTGAAAATTACCGTTATACGTTGATTGATATTTGTAAAAAACATGTAGATAAGACAGTTGAAAATTGCAGACTTTGGATAAAATTTAATGTAGTTTGCAATTTATATTGAATATCTGATGACAGAGAAGTAAATTCAACAATGGAAAATTCTCCATTGTTGGATGTTTAAAAAAAATCATCAACTTACAACAATGGAATGCTGCATACATTTTTTTTTTGTTATTCTTCTGAAGCACATTTAAACTAAAGAAACCAAAAATACCTTTGAAAATAATTGAATAACAAAAAACGAAATAATAAAAACAGAAAAGTGTCATGAAATTCGAAAATTAAGGGTTTAATTTTTGCCATTCCACTCACACACCAAATGTCAAAATGAATATCAAAATCAAAATGAAATGAAACTCATCTACAACTGAGATTTAGAGAATGTGAATGAGTTTAAAAAGTCCTTTTTAGGACTTCCAGAGTAATAAATGGCAATGCTGTAGCCAATGAAGTTTTAATTGAGGCCCGGCAATTGCCGTTATCCAGCCATGACTAGAGCTTTTTTAGCTAAATAACATCTCATCCACACAGATTTTCTTCATTCAGATGACGGGATAAAGAGTCAAGGACTCAGTCCATCGCCCAGTTCTTTTAAGAACTGACATTTAGGACCGTGAGATGCGGTGATTGATTCATTCAATCCAATACCCTTGGAGGGCAATGGATGGCAATGCTGTAGCCAATGAAGTTCTAACTGAGGCTCGGCTATTGCTGTTACCCTCCTGCCATGATCAGAGCTTTAATAGCTCAATAACACCTTATTCCTACACTGTCCTCTACAGATAACGGGGAAGATGAAAAGCATTCTCGCTTCGCCCCTTTAAGCCAGTCCTTTTAAGGACAACTGAAATTTATCTGAGGGTAGTGCTTCTCATTTTCTTAAAAAGGTATTTTCTGCCTTTATTTGGGCAACATCAGAAAGAAGAGCTCGACCATCCCACTTAACAAATGATGTATTCCACATTCGGCCTGCAAGGTAGGATTAGAGTCGCCTAGCGACAACACAAAATTCGGTGTGTACACGTTGACTGTGATGGTGTTGAACGAGAATGCATGTTCAGGTACTGTTGTTATCTACCATCGATTTCTCCTAATTACCGAGTCTTCTAAGAAACACAGAGAAAAGGTGGGTCTTAGATTGCAACCGAGAAAATGAGGATAAGCTTCTACACAGCTACACAGAAAGAGAATGTTGAAATCTGAGTGCGGTGGAAATAATGAAGACAAAACATTAAATTAGAAAGAATCATTATTATGTCTGTAAAGAAAATACTACTTTTAATTAAGATTAGGCAAATATATATATATAAAAAAGGTACACAAAACACACGATAATCAAAGTGCTTTGGAAGTTTTAATGGCCCAATTCCAGTTCTAAACGAAGCAAATGACTTTAACAATGAAGCTTTGAACAACAATTAAATTGTCCTGTTTGATAACAATGACGTGATTGTTGCGTACTAAACAATAGTTTCTGAATCAGAAATGAACAATGACATCATTCTTATATTTGATTAAACAGAAACCGGAAATGAGTAGCTATAAAACAAAACATATATATATAGTGGTATCTCGCTAATCCGAACCTCTTTAGTCCGAACCCTCCAGTAATCCGAACTGCGGTTTGAAAGAAAAAAAGTTTTATTTATTATTTTTATTATATATTATTATTTTGTGGACTATTATTTTGCCTACAAACTAACTACTGCATTGTTGCAACCAATGGATCAGAACATAATACAATCCATTAAATTAAAAGATCGTAAAGACCTGGTTTTAAATGTAATTTCCCAAAATTATGACGTTACCACATCAATAAAAAATATAAATTTGAAGAATGTAACATTCTCAATTGATGTTGCTTGGGAATCCTCAAACCTGAATCAATTCGAGTATCATGGAGAAAACTGTGGCCTTCTAGAATTTACGAAGATAACTACAGTGATACATCATCAGTGACTTTTTTACAGAGAAATTAAAAAAAAAACTTTTTTTGTGTTATTTTGTGAAACTTTGTTTTGTGTGTTGTGTACAAGAAACTGATATTTTTTACGCAAATTAAGTTATGTACTGAACTATGCAATTTTATTAAATCAAAATCCTCAACGATAAAGATATATACAAACTAAATTTTTTACTAAAATAAACTTATATTACTTTTTAAGTTTTACATTACAGTACAGTAGCTTTTTTTTTTCTGAGTTACTTCATTTATTTCCAGAATTAAATTGATGTACCATTAGAATCTGATTATTTTTGTCTTAAACACTAGTTATTGTTATCTCTTGGGCGAAAACTCACTAATCCGAACGAGCACAGTTTTTATTAGTTCGGATAGCGAGATACTACTGTATATATATATATATATATATATATATATATACACATCTTCAGACTTTTAAAATATATAAAGCCAACTAATTAAATAAAAAGGTCTTAATTATTAAACTTCGATTCCATAATTTTTTTTTATAATTTTTACAATGTATATAGAACATAAAAGGAACGTATTAGAGCAGAGCGCCATCTGGTAGTGACTATCCGAAGTTCTTTAACCGGTTTCTTACCACACATCATTCTTAGCTATTATAAGAATCCGCATCAATGTATAGCGTCAAAGAAGATAAATTAGCATAATCAGATTAGAAAGATTATTGGGCAAAACTGCCGGATCCTTAAGGATTATTGGTTAGGAACAAATATGCCTGTTACTCTGGCAACTCATGTCTTGAAGCTTGGAAAATATTTTCCAACTTTTTTTTTTTGACAACCCACAGGAAAATTAAATTGCTTGGCTGTTCTTTGACTTACAAACTCTTAAAACACTCGCTAATCTGCCCCTATTTTCAAAACAGGCAGTAGAATTTTATGCGATTAGTTTTTCTATCGTCTGTCTAAGAGGCTTAAATTCATCCCCCCCCCCCTCCATTCACGTTAACAATGTACGTTTCGTGGAAGCAAATGTCAGCAGAAGTGTGCACGTGGTTTTTGCGTGTAGCCATTTTTTTTTTTTTTTTTTTTTTTTAGAATTTTCGCTAGTGGGCTATTTAACTTCATTAGGAAAACGTACGTGAGCTCAAACTCATGGGATGAAATTCCCTATAGATTAACCCAAACGCTTTCTTCGCTAACATGCTTGAGGAAAGAAAAACGAATGCAATTCATTTTTCGTCGTACGAAGAAATGCAAACCTCTCAAGCAACTTGTCATTTTAGTCAAGTTTTTAACTGATAGCTGACAAAGCAAAGCTTGCTAACGGTGATTAAAGACTTAAGAAGAAATATTTAATTCATAAACTCAAGAGAACGAAAAACGCCATCTGTCCGATAGTAAAAAGAGGGCGCTGTGAGAAACAAAACACTCCAAATGTAAATCACCAAGAAAATACTTAAGAAATAGAGAAATTAAAGTAGCACGGTGGTTGCAAATAGATTTCCAATTGTACGGATGTTCACGCACTCTACTTAATACCCGTTTCATGTAAATCACAGAGGCTTGAATACTGCAACAGCTGCGATTGACTCATAGGTATGTGCCAGAAGGGGTCTCTTCTAAAATCAATTGTATTGTCAGCCGATACACTGAAAAATGTTGATGAAACAGCTGCGTCTAACACCCCAAAGCGAGAAACTTGCATCACAAGGTTCCAATATTAAGATACACGTATTTAACAATTGGACACATTCGACTGTCAATTGGATTTGTTGGTAAATTTAATCTGAAGTGAAATACAGATTGAGATCTCTGTATGCATCTTAGTATCGTACGACCTTCGAGTCCCAAATAAATCTTGAGTTAAATCTGTTCTTTGTCTGGTAAGCTAATAAGCACGAGATATATTTTAGATTTACTTTTCCGATTATTAACATAACGAATATGAACTTCTAGTGATTGTACGTTTCTCCATTGTTGAATTAATTATTGTTTTCAAAAAAAAAAAAGTAACAATCAGCGCGTGCGTTTATTTCGTTTCGATTGTTAAATACAAAAAATATTTCAGGAATGTATTTTTTTTTTTTGTTTTGCATAAAAGATGTTCTGTAAAAAATTGAAGGTATTCTTATTGCTTCTAAGTAAAAGAAATAATTTGATAATGCTAATAGGAGTCTTAATAAGGTACGTCCTAAGTGAATACGTTATTTAAATCATTTTTTTTTACTAAAAAGAAAGAAAAAAAAAAGACTAAGAACTAACTACTATTGAAATGAAGGATTGGTGCCCAGTTGCCAATTATCTTAAGGAAGTAAAAAAAAATCTGGCTGTAGTGAAAGAGAAAAAAAGAATGGAATATATTTTTATTGTTGCTATAGTTACCACAACGTGAATATCTCACTGTAACAATACAAAGACGAGAGATTGAAATCAGTTCCGATAACTCTATCGAATATTTCTCAATTTATTTGTTACTGAAGCAGTATCACCGGAAGCGGAAATAGCAAAGCGCATGTAGGTTAAATTGTATCTGCAAGGAGTAATATACAGCAGCAATCTAACATCATTTATTGTATGCTGAAGGTATAAAAATAATCTCAACACACAGATTGAGAATTTTTCTCTTCTTTCTTTTTGTTATCTTTGTAATATTCTTACAACTTTAGTAAGAACAGATCTCGAATAATTCTTTCAGGCAGGATCGATCTGAAATGTTTGTTATCCAGAACAAGTCCGGATAACAAACATTTGGATCTATGGGATTTAAAACACGCAAAATAAGCCTGTTTTTAAATGCAAGGATGGCTACTTCGACATCCTGACGTCTATCTAAAAATGCTAACCAAATTTCCAGAAAATTAAAATAATAATAAAAAAAAATCCACTTCAGACTGTGCAGTCCCAATAAACCCATGCACTCTTTATACTAAACACGGAAAATGGAGAAGGTTATTAAAAGGTGCAGTTGAGTTTACTCTTGTTTATATTTTCTTGTTGAGATCGATATTATTAAAACGTTTTACCTTTCCTGAATTTCACCGAAATCCGCATTTCACACACACACAAGAACAGACGGACCACACGATCTTAATAGGATCTTATTTCGTTTTTTTTTCCCCTTCTTTCAAGCCTTCGTGTTTGCAATTCAGGAGAATTATGTTCACAAACTGCCATAATAACAGTCATTCAAAACTCGCAGAGGTCCTTATAGTCCTTATAAGGACTGGCTTAAAGAGGCGAAGCAAGAATACTTTTCATCTTCTCCATTATCTGTAGAGGACAGTGCAGGGATAAGGTGTTATTGAGCTATTAAAGCTCTGATCATGGCAGGAGGGTAAACAGCAATAGATGTAAATATCCATTGCCTTCCAGTGGTATTGGATTAAATGAATCCACTCGCAGAGGTCCTTATAGTCCTTATAAGGACTGGCTTAAAGGGGCGAAGCAATATTGCTTTTCATATTCCCCGTTGTCTGTAGAGGACAGTGTAAGGAGAAGGTGTCATTGAGCTATTAAAGCTCTGATCATGGCAAGAGGGTAACAGCAGTAGCAGAGCCTCAGTTAGAACTTCATTGGCTACAGCATTGCCATCCATTACCCTCCAAGGGTACCAATTTTAGTCGCCTCGTACGACATGCATTAGCTACATTGGTGCTATTCTTATCCCGGCAACCACACGGGGAGTCGCAGAGGTTATTTACCATTTACCATTTTGAATTATGAACATGAATATATAAATATCAAAAAAGTGTATGAATAAAAACATAGTTAATGCAAAATTTTCCATATTAAACTTAACTTAATTTATAAATTAAACTGAATTTAATTTCTACATAACACATACATATTTTTATTTCTATTTTTTTTTTTTTTTTTTGAATTTTTGAATCGCAATACGAATCGGCACTTTTGTCTAAAGAAAAAGTTGTCAGACTTATTTTTCCATTTATTCCTTCTCTTTCTTTATCGAGAAATAAACTTCTTTCTGTTATCTCTAGCAATCGTGTTACACATTCTAGTTCTTATTTTCTTTATGGGTTTTCATGTATCAGATTTGAGGATTTTCGTAAAAAAAAAAACATCAGCTAAGTGTTTGGTGCATTTCTCTTGCATCAATAAACCATTACGACAAAGTGAACCGAAAGGGGAAAAAATCTGCTTTTTTTTCCTATTATAAAACCTTATAAAACTGAAATGTTATATTTTGATTAAAAAAAATGTCTTCCATTTGAAACAAAACAGAGAAGCTTTCTAAAGAGAGAGGAACGAATCACTTTGTTGGATTGAGAAACAGAAAAATAATGAAAAACATCGCATTCTATAGTCTCATGAAAGTTTATCTAGCGAATATATGCTCAAATATTCACTAAATATTTTTATATGGTTGACGAGGACCTGTAATGGTAATAAATAAGAATCCGGGACTTTTGGGGTGATGATCAAGAAGTCTCCGTAACTCCGTCGGTTTCGACTGTGCTCTTTGGTTGGAAACGCCTGGGTTCGAATCCAGTCTAGGACGAGAATAATCTTTATCAAGGTCATCTGAAGGTGACTTAGTCGGTCTCGAAAATAATAGAGTTTCTGTTCTTGGTTTGAATCAAGCTAGCAAACGAATCCACTGTATTATCCAGTTTTTGTTAAAAATCCTTCCAACTCGGTTTTACATCCCTCATATGAACTCCCAGCAACCAAGACTAGATTCGAACTCAAACCTTTCACAACAAAGACATTTTTCGTATTATACTAACGCTACGTGGAAAGCTTTTGCAAAAATCCTGCGTAACACTTCAAGGTTGTGATTCGGTGAAGGTTCATTCGATGTTTTGTAGTTTCGATGAATTGCTTTTTTCAGTTACTGTTGTTCTATGATTTTCATTTCGGTGAATTTTCTGCATACCACAGTTGATAGTACCTTTCATTCAGCTCTTTTTCTCTTGTTGCCGAAAATATTTAAAGAAAATTATTCTCTAGCGTATCTCGAACAGTGTTTAGTATTAAAAACAACTTTAGAAACAAAACTACCTATACGAAGTAATTATATGTAATACATTATCTCATGATTATATTACAACTCTATAGAAAATAGTTAAGCAAAGAATTAAAACCTCCGCTAATAGAATAAACAGACAAACGCATAATATGAAGTACTGAACATAAATCCTCTATTTACACGAATTACTAAGTAAAATATTAATCAATAATGGAATTTGATATTTAACAAAAAAAAGATGATTTCGTCAAATAGTAGGGAATTCTCCCCCCCCCCCATCCGCTGTAGGTGAATTTAATAGTTTCGATTTTTTTATTTCCTATAAAGAACATTTTGTAGGTACAGGAAAACCTCGCTTAACGCGATTAATTAATCTATCAATTAATGCGCGCTAAGCGAATGCAGTAAACAGTAGGAATAATTATAATTCATCCATCAGTTAGAGTAAATTTGAAAAAAAAATTACAGTATAAGCTCTATTAGAAGATACAATCATCAAAGTTAATAAAAATCAATTGCTTAAATTTTTATTTAATCTTTAAACATTTGATTGAGCTACTTTTTAAAAAAAAATTAAGTAAAGAGGTTTGACTTGTGCTCCACGTTTTCATGTAGTCATGCAATTTGCGATCGCTTTATCACGATTTCGACGGACTTCGAAACTTCATTCCATATCAGGATCAGCACCAAACAAACTTTCCTTAGCATGCTCAATATGATTGAAAACTAGCTCAAGTTCTTATGCAGTTAGCTTCTTAGTCGTAACATTCTCTTCTTGTTTGCACTCCTTATCTTCTTCTTCATGTGCACGCTGTTCTTCTAGTTGAGGGAGATCATTCTCGCTTAACTGTTCTGAATGGGAATCGAGCAAGTTTCTCACATCTTCATTATCCAGTTCATTAAATCCCAGTTCTTTTCCATTTGTGCTGATTTCTTCAGTGATGTTAGATTTTGGATTCTGCACACGTTAAACTAACATAGGCTTGAGTTTAAAGTTGCCTTCTGCATTGCCTCCTAATAAAAGTGAGTGTAAGACGATCTTTAGATACTTTGTATCCTGGTTGAGATGCTTCAGTTTTAGCTAGGAAAGTTTTTGTTGGCATTCGCTTCCAAAAGAGACCAGTTTCGTCGACGTTGATTATTTAATGATCGTCATAATCACCCTCCTGAATTATCCTTAGCAATTCTTCAGGAAACTTGGCCGAAGAATCTTTATCAGCGTAAGGTAAAATTTTGGATAACGTAAAAAAATCGCGTTAACTGAAAGCGGGAAACAGTATCATTTCACTCAATCGGGCTAGCTGATTATCGCGCATATCGAATTCGCGTTAAGCGAGGTTTTCCTGCATTTTTTGAAACAAGGCTGAGTTCTCCAGTCTCAGACAAAGTGAACTTCACTACTGGACAATCCTTTCGTAATAGAAAAATGGACTTATAATTCAAAGATAATACTATCTTCCCATTGCGATAATCTCGTACCCGATATCTATCAAAAATTCTTCAAAGCAGTGTACTTCTAATGTAAGGCAACATTCTTAATTTGAGGGCCATGAAATTTAACGAAGGTGCGCCCTTGTTTTCGTCTGCCATCAACCGATTTTTATGCTCATCTAATCTGGTGCTAAGCCTAGCGAAGGAACGCAAGCATAGCATTTGATCACGTAAGGAATGCGGCAGAGGCGTTTCTAAGGTGGTGGGTGGGTGTGCCGGCGCTCGATCGTAACAAGAGGAAAGCTTCTCACGGTAGCCGAAACCATCCGGTGTGCGTTCATTGATCGGATTGTTCATTCGATCTTCCCGTAACTCCGCCAGCTCTGCGGAAGCGGTTATGGTAGCCAGAAGAGATCCGACACAAGGCAGAAAGAAGGTGAATATTAGGTGAGACGCTTACGTGAGAAAATTTTCGATAAATTTTCTGTTTTTCTTTCGTCGCCTTATATATATATAATCATAGTTCGACAAGGAATTCCAAATATCCCCAGGAATGTTTAAGTTCTTTGGAGTTTAGAGTTTCAGGAAAATAAATAAATGCTTGTGATGATTCAAACGATCAGAAACTGTGTTCAAATGTCCCGGAAGATCATTTAAAACGTGAAAAAACAAACAAACAAACAAGCAGAGATTTGTAGTTAAAAAAACATGCACGAAACTCACGTATTTAATCAATTGTTGGATATCACGAAACATTAATTGGTGATGGATAAAAATGTTTGCAGACTACGAAATACAAATGAAAATTATAAAAACAGTCGATACAAAACTAAATTAATGTAAGAAATTCTAAACTAACTTTCATGTTTTAAGATGTTTAAACTTTCTCAAACATTTACCGTTATCTAGTAAGGGTTTTAGAGCTAAATGTGAATTCTACATTTAGCTGAATTACGCTAGAGAATAAATACTGCATAAAATATATTTTAAAGTTATATTGATATTCCACCAACCTCACATTATCATAATAGCATTAGCACTGTTTAGTAAGACAAGTGTTAACAAAGTTGGACAGCGTATTCCCCAGTCATCCGACATGGATGACATAAATCTCAAAATAATGAGAAGAGGAGTGGTTCAATTTAAGAAAGTCTTTACATCCCAGAGGCTATATCTATTTCATGTAAAAATTAAATTACTCTTATCTGTACACCCAACTAACTAACTACTGAAAACTCCTAAGTTGTTCGCTAAATGAGACATGCGCACTTGAACATTTCCCCTGGAGATGAACAACAAAGACAGCGTCATGGACCAATGAGCTCAACAAACGATTGTGTGCAATCTATAGAATGCCATTAATGGCACACATCCCACGAGAAAAGAAGATAAATGGAGTGTGTTCAGGGGAGGAAAGCTTAAGTCAATTGCAATGATCGCTACCTGTACAACGTACCTGGGACAATCACCAATCGCCCAAGATTTATAATTAAGATATGTCTCGATTCCTCTGCATAATGTAGCAGGGAAGATAAAAGTATGCACTATATAATTTAATTGCACTCTGTCTCACCTTTCCATCGAAGTTTTTTTTTTTTTCTTTCGTACATTTAGCTAATGAATCACAAAAAGATTTTCGCGAATTTTTTTTAAATACTGCATTCTCGAAAAGGATTAACCTAAGTTAACAAACTCAATTCCTTATCCTTATAAGGACTGGCTTAAAGGGGAGAAGCAAGAATGCTTTTCATCTTCCCCGTTATCTGTAGAGGACAGTGTAGGGATAAGGTGTTATTGAGCTATTAAAGCTCTGATCACGGCAGGATGGTAACAGCAATAGCCGAGCCTCAGTTAGAACTTCATTGGCTATTGGCTACAGCATTGCCATTACCTCCAAGGGTATTAATCACCGCATCTTACGGTCGATTCATTCCGGTTTCTTTCAACAAACTCAATTTACATGTCAGTCGCAATATAATTTATTATTATAACAATTGAAAAGTGTCTTTGCTATGATTTCAAAATATATTGCTAAAATGCTTTAAAATTGGCATGTATATTAAAAAAGTGAAGAATATTATTGATCCATCTGTATTTTATAGCTAAATATAGAAAGAAGATCAAGTCTAGAAACTTATCAAGGTGCTTATGATAATTAACTTTTGGTATCGGAGTTGCCTTGGTATGCACTAATTACAAGGTGAGTTTAGCCGGTCTCATACGGAAGTAGGGGGTTTTTTTGGCCCGGAAACTCGGTGTTTTTTTGTCCTCCAGAACAGGCAACGGGCCTCGTGAAATATTTAAAACCCAGCCATAGGCGTGATTCGTCAGCTATGTCAGCTGATTCGGTCCCGAACACGGATGGAATTAGCGGGGATTGACTAGAAACAATTCAAACGAGATTCGATGTTTTCAATTGTGGCATAAAAAAAAAAAAAAAAAAAAAAAAAAAAAAAAAAAAAAAAAAAGACGCTATTTATGCCCATAAGGCTTATACGAGTTTTTTTATTAGACTACCAGTGTCGCTGTATAGCGTTACTTCGCATTGGTAAGACTCCCATGGAAAATAAAATTCTTCGGGATTTTTTATTTTTAATGTACAAAACTATGGAATAACGTGCCTAATTTAAATCGAAAGAACGGAAGATTGTGTGAACACAAGTCGGTAGAATAGGCTGGGATTTCTAAAGGCTGGTTTGATTCAACTTTAATCGAACATCTAAATGATTTAGGCCTCAACAAAACTCATAAATGGCTTCATTCGATCTAATTCTATTCCGAGGCTAGAAACAATTCAAAAGAGATTCTATGCTTCCAATTGTGGCATCAACGATGAGTAAAGTGTTGATGTTGCCGAAGGCATTTAATCGAAGAAGAACTCCTAATGGATATCTATCATATTGTTTTGTATTTACACGAGAAAATAAACCCTCATTCCAAAATGTTCAGTTTCCATTATCCATACCATACTAGAGTCGTAAACAATACAGTAGTATCAATCGTTTTAAAAGGAATCGTCTACATTGTTTTCCTGAGATTGCATGAGTCTCGCTGTCTGATGCTATTCGCACGTGCATCAGAATTCTGTACTGGAAATTAAATAGTAAACAAAAACGAACAAAAGCAGCCGATGGCAGTTTATAATAACAGCACAAAATAATTGAAATATCGCTGATATTTGCGAAAACCGATATTATAATTAGCGTTGAAATACAGGTAAACAAATCTATTTTGCAATTACAGTTTATATAATTCTAAAAAACTATTACCGGCTTTTTTTTTTTTTTTTTTTACAAATCTTTCCTAGAACCTGTTGAATATTAATTGTTTATGATGAAAAGAACAAACAAAAAAAAAAGGTGGAAATTATTCATTATTTAGAATAAGATTACGTCAGATAGTTCTTTGAAAGAGCATTTATTTATGTAAGAAAATTGGAATACATCTTTTAATTTCTTGAAAATTAGTACTGCGCTACTCGAACATGGGAAACACTCACTTAATAAAGGGGAAAAAAAAAACTCATCTTCAAAAGAAAAGCCGCCCTTTGAAATATATTTTTAATTTCATCAAAGATACAGAAGAAAATTATTGAACGGTTCTGAAAAAAAAAACAACTTGAATAAAAACTGAGAAACGAATTACATTAAAAAAAAAAAGAACGGTTTTAATTTGTATTTCATGTTTACGAAGATTTGTGAGAGGAAAATAAATAAATTTAGCATGGTTACGACGTGAATTTTGATTAACTCTTTTCTAAACGTGCAGTAATTTGATTAGAATTTTTATTTATTTCAAACATACGGGCATTTAATAATTCACTGACTACTGTTTGCGCATGACAACTGAAAACCCTTTTCACGCTGCTAAGGGATACTTTCCTAATTAGATAAATGAATACCAACCTGTTATTTATGGTCTTTTATCGACCGGTGACACGCATTGCTTACTGGAGGCCTGAAGTGGCAAAAAAAAAGAGTAGATCAGTGCGCTCGGCATATTAATGAATTCTTTTCTTTATTATTTATTTTCCATGATAGAACGTGACGAAACCTGTAGAAAGAGCAATTCAAAGACCACGGGAAGCCTGTGTTCTTGTTCTTGACTTTTCTAAGGTATTTAACGGAGTTCGCATTGAGGGCTGCTGAGCAAACACTCTCTAGTCTGCCTTCTACCTTTTGTGTAGTTTTCTCTGTGGTCATTCATTCGATGCTATTGACAGATTAACCCAATCCCCTTCAGTTCTACCCAAACAGTTCTATTTGTTACAACAAAAAATCATAGAACCGCCCTTTACCTTTGACCACCAGAAAACTCCAGAACTCTCTCTTCTTGGAGCGACAATTATCTGGCTTTCCGTGCACAAACACATCGTTTCGATATCTTGCTCAGCTTCCAAAAACCTTGTATTGTTTGGCACTCAAGGTGTTCAAGTTTTACTAAAGTTACTAGCTGTACAAATTTGAATTCTATGTAACTTTATAACACTGTTTTCACGTTTGGATTGCTGCCTATAATCTTGAGATCGGCGATGTTATTCTACCAGGGAGTTTGGCTAGTTAATACATGAACAGAAATCCAATCAAAAGCACAACGAGCTAGTAATAGCCAGTTACTGCTTTTCAAATAATGATGTGATATTATAATCTGGTCCGCGCGATTAGCCTAATAGCTTTGCGCTTCGCAACCATATGCCAGGGGAAAGTCCTGGGTTCGATTCCCGTCGCCGACGTGAGGAGCTTAAAGATCTTCCTCATCTATAACTAAGTTAGCCGGTCTTAGGCGTGGACAGCAGGGTTTTTTCCCACCCGTTTATCTGGGGTTTTTCATCTCGCAAGCAGACAAACCGGCCCCGTGAACACACACACACGGATACAGTCATGAATATTGCCACTAAGGGGATGCAGCAGAGGAATGGCGAACCGGCTGCATTAATACGCCAGTAAACCCCTCATTAGGAGGGAACTCAACCCATCCCATACGGATGAGAAGGATAGGATAATAATCTGAAACAAATAACTAATGCGAAACTTTTACTTAAAATTGTTATCCTAATAATTTAAATTTTCGAACAATTATTTTTTATTTCATTTTATTTTTTTACTTATTATATGTTCATTATTTTATTTGTAAAAATATATTTTATGCATAAGTGCAGGTAATTGTTCGCATTAAATGAACTGAAAGTTAAAATATTTACAAAATATTCAGCTTCTTAGATATTTTTTAAAAAACGCAGAATTCCAAAGCATAAAATTTTTAAACGCTGTAAACCAGAAGGAAGAAAACTCAAAACTTGGAAGTGAACGCAACATTAAGAAGAATCAAACATATCGATTAGAAGATACCTTTCTCCGCATTTTACTTTTTTTTTTTTTTTACCGCTTTGGAAACTGCCGTTAACCGGCAAGATAAGAAGCCTAGTGACTGCCAATAGTATCATGAATAAAAATAACGTTTGAAATTTTCTTTGCTTCCTTAGGCACTTTCACAGGGAGTGATTCACCGGAAAGAAATCTGTAGGAGTGGCTTGATCCAGATATTTGTGAAGTCAGCAGTCGACTTGAATCTTAGGCGACTTTTATTCGGTCTCCAGAGAAAACTTCTTCATTCGCCAATCTCATTGTCGGTCCATTTCTGTGACGGACTCGTATTGGAGGAGAAATTATAAGGTCGTTTCGCATGCAACGGCGACTCAAAGACGTTATTTGTAAGAGACAGAATTCTGAGCACAGGCAAGTCGGAATTTCGCCATACAATGCGAGTAGGGAACTGCAGGAATCGAGGAGAATAAAGTCGGAATGACACAGAAGATGGAAGCAGTGATGGCGTAGAGTGGTGACGGCAGAACATTAAAGGCAGTTAATTGTTCCGCAGATTACCACCCAGATTATAAGCACAACACTTTGTATGCTTCATGACGGTACTGATGCGGAGCTAGAATGGTCCTGTAGCACGGATTTGCGGAGAATTGATAGGCGACGATGTTTGTCAATGGGAGTGTTGAAACAACGTCCAGTCTCTTCACGTTCCCCTTTACGACCCTTTGTGCGAATAAACAAGGTCATTGCGAAACCAGCTACAGTGTGAATAATACAAGATGCTGGAGATGAAACGGATTCAAAACGCGTTCACCTTCATAATAAGGTGATATTGCATAGCAGTAATCAAAAGAAATAATAATAATAATTTCTTCCGATAAAATGGAAACAGTTTTTAGTATATATATCCACAATGGAACTGTTATTCAGTGTTAAATTAAGTTTTAATCCTTTGTAAACTTTAAAATTCGACAACTGGCGAAATAAGTTGACTGGAAACCATCAAGATTATATTATAATCAACATACACTAATACACTGAAGGGTTTGATCACACAAGAGATGAGAAGAGTGAGAGTGGATCAATCGACCGTGAGATGCGGTGATTGATTCATTAATGCCTTTGGGGGTGATGGATAGCAACGCAAAGCTGTACCAATGAAGTTTAACTGAGGTTCGGCTGTTGCTCTTACCCACTTGGGCGATGAGTTTTTGAGTTCGCTCTCTTAAGGTTTTTGCCTTAAGGGAGCACTTTGAGTCTCCGGGGAAGGTGTTCTCCGGCACGGCCCGCTGAGGGGCTTTGTCGGTGAATTATTTTCCTCGGAATTTGAGCGGTTCTGATCAGTGGTCGGGGAGCCCGTCACTGAGTGGAACCAACGCTGAGATTAGGACGGTCTTTCGCCCACTATGGAGTGGCCTAGAGATCGTCCGTATTTTTGAGATTTCACCTTTACTTACATAGTCGGTGATTGATTCATTCAATCCAATACCCTTGGAGGGTAATGGATGGCAATGCTGTAGCCAATGAAGTTCTAACTGAGGCTCGGCTATTGCTGTTACCCTCCTGCCATGATCAGAGCTTTAATAGCACAATAACACCTTATCCCTACACTGTCCTCTACAGATAACGTGGAAGATGAAAACCATTCTTGCTTCGCCCCTTTAAGCCAGTCCTTATAAGGATCACACAAGAAACTTTTAATTGAATTGTAGTAATTTGCTTGGTGAGGATTAAGATTACAAAAACAGTGAATAATGTGATTAAGGATTGAATTGTGCGATCCACTTCTCTAATCATAATGATTAGAGAAGCGGATCGCTCTTTCGCCGACATTCCATAAACGTCTCTCAGTCCACTCGCAAAAATCAAAATACTTACTTTTTCTTCATTTTGTGACTATGGGATCTCTATTTGCTGGTAGATCATCGATTTGATCTAAGGGATTTCACATTTAATTAACTTTAAAGTTTTGATAATTAACAGATATGGAAAAACGGATAGACGAGACAAAATTTGAGGACGTTTAGCGGAATTTATCCGCTTGAGTGAGGTGCTTAGTAGTAGGTGGCCAGTAAAAGTAAAACTCTATTACACGGTCCCCCCCCCCCCCACCACCACCCACCCACAATTGCCACAGACAACAGTCTGGAAAACGTGACGGCATTGGACATCGGACAGCGAAGCTCGGGACAGTCACTAGATCCTGAGGATCCGGCAATATCCCAAAACAACGACCACCATATATTGGATACAGCTGACACAGAGGAAGAATTCCAAACCATTAAAACTAAAAAAAAAGGAAAATTTCCGTTACTAGAGAATCACCCAAAACAGTAGAAATGGAGACTGATATTAATACAAACTCAAAAGAAAGAATACCCCAAGTCATCCTAAGGGATAAAAATCATTGGTCATCAGTTGTTACTTCACTCCGAACTCTAGAAATATCATTTAAGAAAGCCACTAATACAGAAGAAGGAATTCGCATCCAGCCAAAAACTTCTACCGATTACAGACAACAAACTTTCTGGATAATAGCAACCTACCCTACCACACATTTGCACTCAACAGTGAGAAGAACCTTAAAGTTGTGCTCAGAGGGGTAACAGAGTCCATTCCAACAGATGAAGTACAAGCAGATCTCCAAAACAAAGGCTTCAGACCTACAAAAGTCAGCCGAATGCGTAGAGCTGATAAAACCCCATAATCCTCTAATATTGGCAGAGATCAACAAAGAGCAGAAATGCATATACGATCTCAAACGTTTTGTGATTTAGTCATAAAGACTGAATCGCTAAAACATAAACAAACAACAACGCAATGTCGTCGCTGTCAAAAGTTTAGCCACTCACAACTGCTGCAAAGTAGATTACCGATGTGTGAAATGTGGTGGAAAATACGAAACAAATGAATGCCAAAAATCCTGCACACAACCAGCAAATTGTGGAGGTCCACACCCTGCAAACTATAGGGGCTACATAGCATTTCCTCAAAACCAAAAGACACAACTCCAAACCAGCAAACCTATACAAGAACGCACATCCTTCCATCAAACCATTCTCCACAACGGACGGAAGAACGTATGCTGAAGTAACAAGACCAACGTACCTAAAAGACCCAAAGCGAAAACCAAACCAGTCTCAGCAAACCTATCCTACAGAACATAACAAGCCACATAGGAGAAATGCTTGCTGAACTCCGGCAAACCAACCCAACCACAATCACTGCTTGTTGAAATCCTTAATGGATAAGCCTAATAGAAAACCTAAATCATTACAGATTGTCAGCTGGAACGCAAACGGACTATCCAATAAGATACAGGACCTACAGGAGTTTGCAGAAGAAACTCAAGCAGACATCATCCTTATAAATGAATCACACCTTCTCCCACGTGACAAGGTCAGAATTAACAATTGTAGCACTTATCGTAAAGACAGATCCTATACCAGAGGAGGAGGCACTGCCATCTTTGTCAAATGAAACATAAAGCACATAATACAATAGCCGAACCCCAAACAGAACACATGGAAACCACAGGAATAGAAACACATATGGAAAACACAAGCAGTATCAGGATATTCGCAGTCTACAACCCCCCAAATAAAAAAACTCCTAGATCATGAAATACTAAATGCAGGTAGAGCAGTAATCGTAGCTGGCGACGTTAAAGCCAAATATCAACGGCAGACTACTGAATTCACATACCACTACAAGAAACATGACAGCAATAGGACCCACACACTACGGAGCAACCGGCCGTCCAGATATACTTGATATAGTAATAATAAAAAAACATCGCGCACAGCTATCAAATACAAGCAGCTAACGACTTAAGTTCTGATCACGACCCCATCATATTGCAACTAGGCGCCATACAAGATCTAACGGAAAACGCCACCACCTTTATAAACTGGAAACAACTACCCTCAGCTTTCCAGGATGACATTGGCCCAGTTCCACATGTAACATCCACTGAAGATATAGAAAATGCAGCGAAAATCTTTGAAAAGCAAATACTAATATCACAGGTAACAAATATATCCAAGTGTGCACCACCAAATAAACTCCCAGAAGACATAAAACGTCTTATCCGTGAGAAAAATAGATTAAGAAGACAATATCACAGAACAATGGATCCCGCAGATAGGCAGGCAATTAACAGAGCAACAAACCAGGTTCGGTATGCTCTAAAGAACCGCCGAAACAAACTTTGGAATAACAAAATACATCACCTGAACACAGAGGATCAGTCACTGTGGAGAATGATCAGATCACTTCGTTCGAAGCATTCCTCCAATCCAAGGTGAATATGGAGTCACCTACAATGATGAGGAAAAAGCAGAAGCATTTGCAGACAGCTCAGAAAGACAATGCAGCCCCAATTATACCACTATAAATATAAACGTCATAAGAAAAATCCACACATAAGTGCGTAAAATTACTCAAAACGCCTCATTCCAATCCAACAACAAATTCATGTCACCAACAGAAATATATGAGATCATAAGAAAACTAACAACAAAAAGGCTCCAGGTCCGGATGGAATAACGAACAAGACACTCAAGCTACCCCCCCCCCCCCCCCTTTACGGGGGGGGGGAGATCAGGTAGCCATCACTAATGCCATTCTTCGGCTAAATTAATTTCCAGAGTGATAGAAGCTTGCGGATGTCTTCCTAATTCCAAAAGCTGGAAAAAATACACAATTTCCTCAGACCGATCAGCCTTCTGTCATATGTATTCAAGATAGCAGAACGGGCTATACTCACAGATTCAAGGGGGCAACAGATATCAACCACTTCATGCAAGACGAGCAATTCGGCTTTAGGAAATATCACTCCACAACGCTTCAAATTTACAGAGTCGTTGAATACATCACACAAGGGTTCGAATGGCACCAACATTCTGGCGCAATCTTGTTGGATATAACACAAGCATTTGATAGAATATGGCATTATAGTCTAGTTTTTAAACTACACCAAGTAGGAATCTCATTATCACTAGTTATACTTATCAAATCATATCTGAATAACAGAAAATTTAAAATAAAACTCAATGAAATCAGATCCACAGAGAGGTGAGTCACGGCTGGAGTCCCTCAAGGCTCTCTGCTGTCTCCCCTACTCTTCTCCATATACATGGCAGAGCAGATCTTTCCAAATTATCACCATCCATCACCGCTCTCTATGCCGATGACACAATTTTCATAGCCAGATCTCTCCGCCCAAATCTAGCCCAAACGAGCTGCAGAGGGCAGTCCACGAATTAGAGAATTGGTACAAAAATGGCGTATCGCAATCGGCCCAGGAAAAAGCTCTACAGTGCTTTTCACCAGACGTAAAGCAGAACCGAACACAAGCATACAAATGTTTGGAAAAGTCATCCCTTGGCACAACTCTACCAAATATCTGGGAGTTATTGGTAGAGTTGTGCAATTTGGTAGAGTAAATTTCAAGCTACACATAAATAGTGTCTCCACCAATGCAAGTCAGACTATTGCACAGCTATATCCACTGTTGAATAGGAACAGCTTCCTAAACATAAACAACAAAATTCTTCTCTACAAATCAGTGATAAGAACTCAGATAACTTACGCCTCACCAACTTGGGGACACACACATCTAAACAGATTGACGATCCAGAACAAATGCGTAAGAATGGCATTTAATGCCCCTTGGTTCATCAGAAATCTCCAGTTACACCAAGAAACCAGTCTTCCAGATATCAAGACTTACATGACAGGCGTTGCAGAAAAATTCTGCACAATCACAGATAATCACTCGAATCAACTAATTCGACAGGCAGCGACTACACACCCTCAGATCGTTTCAAATATAAAAACCCGAAATCCGCCATCGCAAGAGAAAGCTAATACAGTTTACACTGCTCACAATGAGTGGGTAAATTACCCACAATAATCCTCTCACACACACAAGCCAAAATCAGATGAAGGGGACGAAGAGTCAAGGACTCCGTCCATCTCCCCAAAAAGTTCCAAGATCACACAAGAAAGAAACGTGACTAACTTCTGAAAGTATTTGGTTTAAAGTTTGTTTCAGCATCGATTTTTGTTGAAATTTTAATACAAAAAAGAATAAATAAAAATTAGGCATAAATTATCAAAAGATGTTTCACAACAACCTCGCTAGATGTCGTTAACTACTCCTGAACGCCGATCTAACAAATAAGATATCACGTGACATTTTATTGGAATATAATTCTGAATTCAGTACACAGCGTATTCAATTTTAAGTACAACAAACTTTTAATCTATGTCTGCTTATTAAAGTTCGCTTACTGGAGGCCTGAAGTGGCTTGAAAAAAAAAAAGAGTTCTATGTTTGGTAAAAAATCAATAATTAATTATCCTATCCATCATTTGAAAGAAAGGTGCTGATCAGAAATAAATAAGGAAGAAAAACAGTTATAAACCTTATCATTACACCAGGTAACCACCCTGTGTGTTTTTAAATACACGACACTTCCTAGCCAAGATAACTTTCATATTTTATCAGTATTACCTCCTACGACCGAACCGGTATTGAAAAGCTGGATGCATTGCTTATAGCGAAGCAGGAACAAAGGATGACATAACTCGTTGCCAAGGAAACAGAAGAAAATCGAATATGAGTGAAAAAAACAAACAAACTCCAAGGAAATTAAATGGCAAACTGTGTTTAATGGTTCGCATTAGAAAAGCAGTGACAATCTTAAACACTCCCGACACTGGGTATCAAGGAGGATGCACAGTGAATGCACTATCGTAATGAAGTCGCACGTAATCCGGTAGCAAATTATTGACAATAGTGAAGACAAAGACTAACAAATGATACCATTTTCAAGGATTTAGTTGATGAATGCATAAAATATTGCTATATGGATAATGAAACATTTTATGGGAGAATGGGATTGGCTTAGTATTTCTGTACTAATATTAAAGTTCTTTTTTAAGCTTCTTAAGAGATTATTGTCATTTATTGAAGATGACGGCTGCTTCCGAACCTGCATCTAGATGAGATAAATGCGGTTTCTCTTATGACTTAATTGCATTCATTTCAGGATTAAACTGTTTCTCCTGTTTAGTGAAAGTAGTAAAAATAAGTTAGAAACAAAGCTTTTTTTTTTTTTTTTTTGGTTCGGTTGCTTCAAGTAATTGTCAAAGAAGGTAATCACACATGGATCGAGTTGTATTAAGGTTTCGTTTTTAGCAATTATTCGACCAAAGCAACGAGTGTTTTTCATAATCACGTTCTTTATCGATTCTTTTGCAATCACACGTAAATTGAACGCAGTTTAGCCTGATTAAGAAGTGTTTCTTCTTCTTCTCGTTGTAAGTCAATTATGTTTTAAAAATTAGGCTTCCAAAAGATTACATTTTCTTGTGTTGTTACAAGAGTTAAGAAAATTATTGTTCTTGTTGTTACTCTCGTATTCTTATAGACTGTTGAAGATTGAATGCGCCTGAAGTCAACCCGGAGGGGGGGTACAGAGATAATATCCTGTTTTCCCCCTCGGAATGCGTATCAGGAATTTGATGATGAAATCCCCCCCCCCCCCAGTTTCATGACGCTATCTAACTCACCTTCATCTGAAAAATTCGATAAAGGTTCAATCATCGCGATTTAAAACTGAAGGACCAAAAAATGGTTTTGACTGGCTTTAGATTTCTAAGGAGAAAACCAAGTTCTAAACAATATTGACAGCGAGACTGACTGATTCGGTCAGTGTTGAAGATAAACAAATGACGAACAGTAAATGAAGCAACGATGATCATCATATGGACGGAAACAAATCGGTGACTCTGGTTTCCTGGTATGGGGAGATTGTTCTCACAGATATCACTGGGTCCTCTCACTTCCAATACACCCATACCTCGACTGCGAAGTTTTACCTGGAGATTGTTTTTAACCAGGTATTGCCATCAACACTTATTATATATACCGAGTATATAATGACAACGAGACTCGACATTATCTGTACTCTAGCAAGAGAACGTCTGGTGTTCTCAGTCCAAGCATTGCGTGTGCTCCCCTAGTCGCTTGATTCTCCTGATTTGAATCCCATCGAACATTCGTAATACGTGAAACCCAGTACTGGTGGGTCAGCGCCATGGCCTCACTCTGTCGCTGACCTCGGGGATGTTATTCTGCCTAGTTGGTCCAAAATACCTCAGGACACCTTGCGTAGCTTAGTGGAGTCGATACCAAAGCAGATGCAAGTGGTTACATCAGCCAAAAGGACCAAATACGCTCATAGGTGGCTCATGAATGTAGGCTGGCTTGTATTTAGTCACTTACTACGAAATAATACCCTTAATTTTCAATAAAATTAACAATGACAGTACGCTTTCAAAATCTGAAATTCCAAAAGCTTGCATGTCGTTAAAAAATCGATTCGTTCTTATTAATGTACAATTACCGATACTTATCACACCCTTGCAAGAAGCAATTAGTAGAGTTTCAACTGCCTATCGAGTTAATCTATCACGGATTGGTGACGTCACAATAACCATCGAACCTTATTATGAACTACACAACTCTAAAACTATCGAGTTAGTAACCGAACTCTCTCTTTGTGTGTGCACGACAATCTTAACTCTTAACGGTTGTCCGACGCAAATTCATTATTCCACCGTACGAAACACCTCTGGAATGTTTCGGAATGTTCCGCCTGGGTAATTAATTCGACTAAATCATTCTCAGTATGAAATCAATTTCGGAAACGCAAGTTGTAATCGGTTGGTGACATCGGCTGGCGACAGAGAGGCAAACAGATGTTGGGAACATTTATTCCTGGATTTAGTGCCCGCAGTAATTTGAGTTTCAAATTATCCTTATTAAAATGCCGCTGTTCATATTGATGAATTAAGACGAACCGTTTCGTGTCAGCCATTTTTTAAATGCCATCCGAGCAAAACGATTAAAGTTGAGTTGATAGAAGCGTTTCCCTTACTTGGATAATATAGGAAAGTTTTCTATTTTAAAAGTAGTTCAAACTTGATCAAGAACTGCGTGGAATAGCCCATTAATGTGGCAATGTTCTTGTAGAAGCGAGCCTCTTAAAATAATTTAACGATTATGTGTGCATAAAATGCACCTTATGTTTATGCAGTGAACTAACTGATTAACTCAAACTACCAAAGGTTTATTAAGCTGGTTGTTTTAGATTTACCGTCGGGAAATTTGAACAACTGACCAGTAGGAAGGCAGCCGAAATAGTAATATTCGTTGGTCTCAACCAAATGAGCGTATCAAGCGATAAAATGGCAATAATTACTGGGAACATATATAAAATACAAACAAACCACTATGTATATATACAATAGTTATTATTACTTCATTACCTAATAAATGTAAAGAACGTGATGTCAGTATTTTTGTTTTAAATATTTTTCAGAAAGCATAAGAAACTAATCTATTTAAAAAAAGCAATTCCGAAAAACATACTTGAAGAAATCTTTTAGAGATTTCCCAGAACAGCAATTGTTTGCACCAGTAAATGAATCACCAACGATGTATTCTGAGTCTGCTTCAAACAGAGAAGATCGCGCGGCACATGCACAAGAAAAAGACATTCGTTATGTAGTAGGAGAACGCTTGCATTACGGTTAATCCTCATTTAATGAGATTGTTCTTTTGCTTTTTTTTTGTTTTTTAAACTTTGTCTTTCTATATGTCGTTCTTTAGGACTATTTGCATTTCCATAATGCTGTTTTCACAATTTCGTATGAAAAATCTACGTGTGGAATATGAAAGAACCGACGTATACTTTGCCCATTATAATTGATTTATATGAAGAACAAAATCTCATTATTAGATTAAGACATTGTCTTTTCTTTCTTCTTCGTTTGCTCTCTAAAAAAATATGTAGTCATACTAGACAAGAAGAGCAAACTCATGGGTCCGCAAAGTAGTTTCACCACTGCATTTGGATTGATTCGCGTAATGAATAAGTAAAAATAATAAAATAAAAAAGCACAGAGAACCCATTTGATACGATTTCACAAAAAAATTGGTTATTTTAAATCATTTAAAGCCATCGTCTTTACAAATGTTGCCAACATCCTTTAAGATAATACTATCACTTTATTTCCTTTTATATCAACATGATTATGTGAAGATATCTGGGGATCTAAGAACTACCGTAGTTGTATAAACATATATATTGAATTCATAGAGCTAATACGATAGCGAAAGGTACAGTGTTCGTTAACATTAAGCTGTAGGCTTATCTCAGGTAAAGGAGAAAATGATATTTTTACAGTTCTCTAAGAAACAGTAACTTGTTCTTAGCTGCGCTGCACATAAAGGTCTGCAAACAGGCTTCTTTCCCCCCAAGAGAGGCTTCCTTTTCCGTATTGCCTAACTAAATAAAATGTTACTGCGCTATACCCAAGCAAAACTTTCATCAAGATGGAGTAGGTTAGTCATTTTCTATGGAGTAGTGAAATACCCTAGTGACTGTTAACATGATATAGAGTGTTTTTTTTTTCCCTGTTATTATTGAAGTAATACCTGTATTATGACAGAGGTCTCAACACACTAATGACTGCACTTAATGCCCTACTTTAACACGATGAAGCATCCCCATGAGGGGTAAAATGTTATCTAGTTGGATTAGGAGTTGTACGCAAATAAATACTGGAAACAGTCGTAGAATCATGAGCAAAAAAAAGTACAAGTAATATTTTTGAAATAAAAGCTATTATTAAAGTCTTTATGGCAACGATAATGATGAAGATCTGTACGAGACGTAATGAAGACTGCAGAGGAGCAAGAATTGCAAAAATAAAAGATCCGCAGGAAAAGAATTGCAAAAAAAAAAAAAGGATCTATAGGGGTAATCAAAAATGTATATAACTTACTGCACATATACTATATTGTATATACTATATTGTAGGTGTAATGATAGTAAATATTACTTTTTTTTTCAGGAGCAGTAATAGAGACATCCAGTAACATCAATATCAACCTGAATAAAATGTACTATTAGCAAATGTCTTGTTACGTTTAACTTATAGAGACTAAATTAAAAAACCAAAAAGGTGTGCTTTATTTTTTGGTAATATTTTTCCTCAAAATCGAACACGAGAGTTAAAATTTTATATCTTTAAAGGAAATATAGATAAAAATGTAACTACTTCTTATCTCAATTTTATTCCGTGTTCTGACACATTCAAATACCTTTTATTTGATTCAACTCCTTATGATGTTTTTTTGCTATGAGTAATATTCCCGTTAACAAGATAAGACGACAATTCTTTGCCATTTCTTTATTCGAACTTCATCTAAAAAATTTGATTTTCTTAAAAAAAAAAAAGAAGTAAAAGAATATAACATTTCCATTTCCTGCCATATCTCAAAGCTGTTTCCTTAATTAACCAATCTAAGAGTTTTCAAAAGGGAAACCTAATGTAATAAAAGGGATAGAAATCGATTATATATACTCGTTATCAATGACCGAAGAAGAAAAATGGATGATATAAAAAACGGGTGCCATTTTTAACGGAAATACATGCAGGCTTGTTGCCGGAAGCCGAGATTAAACTACGAATAGCATCGCCATTACAGTCAATCAATTATCTATAGACAGTAATGAAGCTCTGAAAGTGCAGAGAAGAGAAAAAAAATGTCAAAGAGAAACTCCATGCGATCCATAAGTAGTGGTGCAATTAGTGTTTAGAGGAAGTTTGATGGGAAGGCCAAGCAGGGATAACGGGAAAAAAAAAGATGAAAAAATGAACAACGCATTTGGAAATTTATCATCCACAACGAACCTGTTTGCAATCCAGTAAAGATGGATTAAGAAACTATACGAAAGTGTTAAATTAAGTTTAACTGCCTAACATTAACTAAAGATAAAACAGCAGATTCGTTTTCTCTATGCAACATAAAAGCCTGTGGACTTAGTGCGGAGTTACACTACGAAAACAATGGAATTAGGAGATGACATTTAAAGTTGCACTCATTACAGATTTTGTCATGCGTAACAGTCTCTATGGAAACAGTCAGCTGGGTATAATGTGACAACTCATGAGTAGTTCAAGGAAGAATTAAGATAATTTATTTTAATGATAATAGCACCGAATCCCTTCTCTGTTTTGTGTGGATAATTTTCTTTACATGTTTTATCAGATTTCTCTTGCATTTTAAAGGCAATAATTAAATAGTCTTAAATTATTGCTAAATCAAAAAAAAGCTAAGACCAGTTTCTTACTTGTGAGTTCTTCGGCTAGTTTGTCTGTTTTGCAGGAGAAAAATCAGCATTTCAGGATCAGGCGATTAGCCATCTTCGTACTACATTTGTTTAAAAAATGGAAATGGATAGGGTGTGCACTTAGATGTAAACCGCGCATGTTATTATGGCTATTCAGAACATGTCTATTGCAGGTTTAGGCATATTAAGGCTCAGAGAGAATTACCAATGCTGATAAAGCACAGTCCTGTTGTAATTCTGCTAAAAGATCTTAGTTTCCACTCATATCGCCAAACATACGCTTATCTTTTATTGGCTGGTATTTACCTCTTCCAGTCTTTTTTTGAAGCGAATGTATCACATCTGTAGGTTATTCATTCTTTAAAAAAATCCGTATCTACATTAGTCCAAGCTGTTAGCCCAAATACGCTCAGATTTAGAATACTGTTCATGGTAGTTTACATTACTTTCATCAAACGATATTCCATCTCACAAAAATCTAATATTCCATTTACATGCGTTGTCTACTTCTAAATTGTACTGTTAATTCAGTCTACTGATAGGTACTTAATAATAATGTGAATAATTCAAGCCTTATGTAGCTCTAATTGTACTTAATATGCACGACTAGAAGTGCAATTTAAATCCTTTATACTGATCTTGTTTAAAAAAAAACTCGTACATAGAAATGTAAATTACTGACAGAAATACGAAGCTGCATTTCTCATTGAGAAAATCTAACCATTCAAAGAGGGGGGGGGGAAGAAATACCGGTTACAGAAAATATAGATCATAGAAAAATATTGAAAAAAATTGGTTGATTATAGGATATTATATTAATGACTGTCATAATATTTCAAGGTGTTATAACGGTTTTTCTTTAATTTTATAAAATTCACTCATAGTTTCATTTTAATAATTAAAAATATTAAATATTATATATGTTACATCGTTATTTTAAAAGCATTATTTAAATAATTGAGAAGTGTATATAACTATTCTATTGTAAAAGCGTATAGAATCCTTGTGTTACTGGCCACAGACTGGTATATAGCATTATTATCTGTCAATGCTTAAATAAAATCGCACTAATTATTTAAAATAAATCTGAGCAAGAAAGCAGACTATGTTCATAAGAAGACAAATTTCAATATTCGTTCTCTTAAAATTTCTTTTCTAACTTTAATAAAAGTTCTATTTTTAAATTTATTTTTTTTAAATATTTATTCTAAATTTAAATATAAATTATTGTATTTCTAATATAAAATTTCTCTTTATATAATTAACCCATAATAAGCACACCATTCATTTTTTTTGAGTCTCAGAATATAATTTTCCATTAACAATTATAACAGATCCAGTGATTGGGAATCAATCGACCGTGAGATGCGGTGATTAATTTATTCAATCCAATACCCTTGGAGAGTAATGGATGGCAATGCTGTAGCCAATGAAGTTCTAACTGAGGCTCGGCTATTGCTGTTACCCTCCTGCCATGATCAGAGCTTTAATAGCTCAATAACACCTTATCCCTACACTGTCCTCTACAGATAACGGGGAATATGAAAAGCATTTTTGCTTCGCTCCTTTAAGCCAGTCCTTATAAGGAATATGAATGTATATAGGATGTATACATATATAAAGAATAGAATGTAGTAGATAGCTGAAAGCAGTATATGTGCAAATGTAGAGATTGTAATCTTCGCGTAAAATATATTTTTTTACACAGAATGAGTAGATTTCAATCATTCGAAAGTAGATTCAGTTCACCTAATTTATATCATTTAATTGCATCCAATTTAATAGTTATCGAAGTATGACAGGGAAAAGCAATTAGTAAGTGAAAGTAGATTTTATAATCTGGCTGAAGCAAACTAAGACCATTACTACGCATAAGTAATGCAGCAAGTATAGTAAATAACACGTGAAAACAGAAAAAAAAACCGAGAAATACTGATTCAAAACTTTAATCCAGATTACCATATTCAATATTGCTTCCCTGTAAATTGATTTTCTCAAGTGTAAGGGTGACGGCCAAAACGGACTTGTAAAATTTTTAGAATGTTTCCACTTTTCGGTAAAAGTTCAATTAACAACTTGTCGCAGTTAGCAACTTTACTTTTGCTGTGTCAAAATATTTCTGGAGGAAAAATTGTTCGTGTTTATTTCATCGACTTGAAATATATTTTCCGAGTGTGTTTATTTTCTGTGCGGTCTTAAATAACCGCCAACACCTCGAAATATCCTAACTTCAACTTCAGAACCAGTTTTGTTTATCTATATAAAAAAAAAAAGTTTTGTTTCATAGTACTTTCAAAGCGATGTCGGGCAAGGTTTGTCAACGAAACATTTTAATTCCATTACATGTACATTCAGTAATTAATATGAATTTAGGAAATTCATAGATTTATTAATATTTCTATTTAAATATTTTAAGAAATATAGAAAACAAAAGTAATAATTATGAAATATTAAAGGAACTTATATATTTAAAACCTTTAAATATTCTTAATATTTTTCTAAAAATATTAAATAAAGCTTTAAGTATTTTGTATCATATTAAAATTAAATCATAGACCTGTTTCAAATTTATTGGAACCCCCGTGTGGTGACCGGGATAATAATATCCCCAATGTAGCCACTGCATGTCGTACGAGGCGACTAAAATGGATATCCAGAGAGGGTAATGGATGGCAATGCTGTAGCCAATGAAGTTTTAACTGAGGCTCGGCTATTGGTGTTACTCTTCTGCCATGATCAGAGCTCAAAGCTCAATAACACCGTAACCTTACATTGGTCTCTACAGATAACGGGGAATATGAAAAGCATTTTTGCTTCACCCATCTAACCAAAATATATATATATATATATTGGAAGAAACCCCGTGTTGTGGCCAGGATAAGAGAATCCCCCTGTAGCCCATGCATGTCGTACGAGGCGACTAAAATGGGTACCCAGAGAAGGTAATGGATGGCAATGCTGTGGCCAATGAAGTTTTAACTGAGGCTCGGCTACTACTACTACTGTTACTCTCCTGCCATGATTAGAGCTTATAGCTCAATAATACCTCATCCACACATTTTCTTCAATCAGGTGAAGGGATAAAGAGTCAAAGACTCAGTCCATCTCCCCAAAATAAAAAATAAATAAATGTTGGAGTTCGATTATCTTTTTGTTCATGTACTACCTGCTATATGAATATATAGAAGCTTTAGATATGATCGATGCTATTGCGACAAAGGTGTGATGGAAAAATGATCGAATAATGGAAAGAAACGTGTTCAGTGGTGTGTTTAAAAAGAGGACAACATAATTGTGTTCTTGCTGTTTGAAGAATTCCTTCCTTAAGCTCCACCACATTATGTGAATGCCTGTAATGAGAGTTACATCGGGTTATTAAAATGTCATTTACGAAGCTGGTTGTTTTCTGTTCAGTATGATGAAGTTTTAAATATGTATTTCAATGTGCGTTTACTGAATTAAGCGACAGCCAATTATCTCTAAAACTAGAGTACAGCAAGCATTATGCTTACGTGCAGATGTTACAAGATAATTCATCACTGCGAAAAATGGCAGTTTTCTTGGATTACTTCAGAGAATAACAACCAAAACTGAATACTATTTATTTGGCTTTTTACTTGCTGATATAACTACAAGATGGCTTCTTTATGTGAAACTAAGAGTTTTTCCTTAATTTATATGCCCAGTTAGTTTTTTAAACAGCACAAATCAGGATCTGCATAAATGCAATAATAGGTTTTCAATGAATGGGAAAACGTATTTTTCTAAGGAAAATTTCATATGCATCTTAAGTGATTTTTAGTAGATAGCTTTCTTAAGTAATACGCATTGGAAATTGAAACTAGCTTATTTTGAATCTAAACGGAAAAGAAAATTTATTGCAATGTTTGAAAGAAATCATTCCTTATCCTTATAAGGACTGGCTTAAAGGGGCGAAGCAAGAATGCTTTTCATCTTCCCCGTTATCTGTAGAGAGGACAGTGTAGGGATAAGGTGTGATTGAGCTATTAAAGCTCTGATCATGGCAGGAGGTTAACAGCAATAGCCGAGCCTCAGTTAGAACTTCATTGGCTACAGCATTGCCATCCATTACCTTCCAAGGGTATTAATCACCCTTGAAAGAAATCAAGTAGGGCACCAGAAATTAATAGCACTTTCATGATAAGATATTTTTGGTTTGGTAATTAAAATTCCGATAAACTAATTCCTTACGAAATTTTAAGAAATTATCTAAATAAATATGAGTTATTTTTTGCTTGCAGAATTTTTATTATGCGAACTTCGAAGCTTAAAAGTTTAACCATAAGGTAAAGGCGCGATCAGTTAGGATTATCATAATCCTACGACAACTACTGCGTTTTGTATTTATATTCCTGTGAGAATTAACATATTGGAAGTAGTGCATTAAGATATCTCAGAAGTGAAGAATAGGATTTAAAATAAAAAGTACACAAGTAAAATGCTTCGTACTAAGTTTGATATATTAAAGGTCATATGACAACATGTTCACCGATTCCTTTTATAAAAAAAAAATACGGAAAGAATCCTCCGATTTCCAAGAGGAGAAGTCTTTTCTCCCCCCCCCCATCAAACACCAGCTTCCTCACCAGATCAAAAAATACAGATAATGAAAGATCAAGGTAAACTTTCAGTTCAACTCCAGATTTTCGAATTATGAGCTTTTGTAAACTCCACTAGACATACAGACTCACATCAACGTTGAAATCTACTTCTATTTCACCAAGTATTATTTAACATTAACCAATAAGCAAACAGATTTCTTCTATTATTGTGTGCTAAAAGGTTGAGAGAAGTGATATACGAACTGTGGCAAAGAAAAGCGAAAGCTCGCTTGGTAATTCTGACACGTATCTTATCAAAGTTACTTTTTCTTTGCTGAAGAACTTGCTGTTCCTAATAGGTACTTCTGGGACATTCTTCTTTCTGTGTACTTCGTGCAATACGTGACACACCATTCTCATGATCAGTCACAGCCCACCAAAGTCCATTTAAGTTTAGAAATCGCGATTTGATGGTGATAGTTGAAGGAGGAAAGGATATTAAAAGGACCAAAAAGGAAAACTTAAACTAAGAACCAATGAAAGGAAACCACACACCCAAAACTATACGAACCGTAGAGCACCTGCGTTAAATAAATTAACGAACAGTACTTTGAATACATGGAAAAGATTAAAGATGTGTCTTAGACACTTTCTTTACCCAACAATTACAGTTGTAAATGGCACGTTTGGGAAAAATCTATTTAGAGTTAATAACCACACTGGTTAGTCTATAATTCAACAGATATCGGCAATGTCAAAGGAAATTGTCCAGAACGTAAGTCACTCTCCGATTCAATATTGTTAAAAATCAGATATTGCGTAGTAAGCGATTTGTAATACTGATTATTTCAAAATTATTCATACAAGGTTATGTCCTTCCATTTCTTTGGAAACACAAAAGGAAGTGGAATCCAATTAGTAGTAATCTCGTTGAGACAATCCATTGTTCAATTATGCAGATACCGATGTCAAGGAGGATGCATAGATAGCGCGGATTACCTCCAATATTTGAATTTATGAGTAGTATGGGGATTGACGAACTTTGAAATACAACACTCCATTTTTATATAAATGTAAGCTAACTCGCTCATCATATAAATCATAAACGCCTTTATATAGTTATTTTTTCTACAAATAATTCTTTCAATGCCCTTCTGTATTTATTAAAAGTAGTCCAAATATGTTAAAACTGGTAAAGGATTATTTTTTTTTTTATTGGCTCCTAATACAATTATTAAACTATGAAACCATTACGGAGTAAGTATGGATGATATCCAAAATAAAAAGTTATTTTTATTAAATATTTTATTTTATTTATTTTAAATATCGTTATGCTCTGTGTTTGCCAATATCGTACTCAGTTCAAACATCTTTATTCTTCAACGAATAAATTCTATTATATTCAGCAAACAGTTCTTAAAACCGCAGTCAAGGAACAACCTCTCTTAATTACTGATGTTGCCTTCCTTTAGAAGTGGCGACAGGAGATCTCCACTCGCGTATTACGTATCCCTGTCCCCTTTCTGTAATGACTCTCTTGGGTACAGTAACTTACTGGAGTGGCTCTTCTTTATAGGCATGTCTGACACAGCTGTTTTAGGATAGTGGCTTTCTCTGGAGGAACAGGTTAAGTGCCAGTGGGCTTGGAGATGGAATAAAAGCGACAAGAAAGAAAGGGATCCTAAATTCGCATGTACGGATATAAGGAACTGAACACGCTTTCTCAATCCACTGTAAAAGCAGACAAATTGTATTCCACATTGGATATAAATTAAACAGATATTGAAATTAAAACTGCCATTTGCCAGAGGATATACAAGAGGGAATCGGAAACATTAATTTTGAAACTATACTGTAAATTGTGTTCAGTATGTTACTTCGGAATGTATGCAATTTTAATACAACAAAATTAGTGCAAATTAATTTTATAAATCGTGATTATAGTCCTTATAAGGACTGGCTTAAAGGGGCGAAGCAAGAATGCTTTTCATCTTCCCCGTTATCTGTAGAGGACAATGTAGAGATAAGCTGTTATTGAGCTATTAAAGCTCTGATCATGGCAGGAGGGTAACAGCAATAGCCGAGCCTCAGTTAGAACTTCATTGGCTACAGCATTGCCATCCATTACCCTCCAAGGGTATTGGATTGAATACTCAATCCCCATTCAAATCGTTATTAAAGTGAAACATGATTAATGTTATAATTTTACATTATTTAAAATATATGGTATATGAACTTTAATCAGGAATATTCTTTACAGTTATTTTTAAATAAATTATTATATAAATTTAACATATGTAAATTAAAAAATAATAGTAATAATATAAAAATTTTCAAATTATATAAAACAATGCGATAACAATATTTCAGTGAAATTAAAATAGTGTATACAAATACAGATTACGAACTGCATTTGTGATAGCAAAGTCTAATGAGTGTATTTTTCCTCTTCCTTTATAGATTTCTTTATCAAAGTTCTTTGCCAAAATGTGCTGCTGCCCAAAACAGAAAATAAAACTGGTTTGAAGTCACACTCTTATCTGGAGAAAGAGCTAGAATCGCATTTCTAAACTTTGCCTGGATTATCTGTTCACGGTAGCTTCTAGTCATAGTTCGCAAGCAGGCATCGGTGTGTACGGTGATGAGTTTTTCCCTTGGGGAAAATAGATGACTGTTGAGTTTTTTTTTTTTTGCTTCTTCTGTTAAAAATGAAATCCATCAGACGAAGGGTTATTATGTAGGCTATTAAACCCCAGGGAACCGTACGGGGTGAGAATTGAAGAAATCTGATACTTCGAAGATATATGTACACACTTTCTAGCTGCAAGACACTAGCAAGTTAATTATGAACAACGCATAACGATTTTCTTTACGGAAATATCTTTGTGCCCTGAGAAATTGGATAGGCGGAAAATAATGCACGGACTTATACAGGAAATGAAAAAACAAAATGATCTAGAGAGGAGATTAGCTTGCTTGAGGTAAAGACATTATTCAAAATCTTAAATCGCGTTAAAGGAATTAAATAAGATTGATTGAGATAATTATTGCCAACACAACTTTAATCTGATCCAAATTGCAACTCATCAAACACTAGACATCTTTGAAGAATTAACATTTTTAAGACTTAGAATAAAATGACCCTAAGAGGATCTCGTTAACTTGGTTTGTTTATTACAAAAATGATACTTAAAAAGTGTTCTTAATGAATTTAGTTGAAAGTAAAATACTAACGATGAATTCACTTGTTTGGCTCATTTTTTTTTCGATGAATAAAAGCAGTAAAGAAGAAAATAACGATACTAAATCAAGTGTTTTGAACTCTGGGATTACAGGCGAAAGGTCATTTGACGGAATATATACAAATATGAATTCAAGCAGCAAAGATGTGTTATTGTATAAACATTTTTTAGTTTTGAAATGCAGGGAGATTTTAATATAAATTCCCGACTTCTCAACCATGAGCACACAGTTTCTCAAACACATAAGATCATGAGGTTTTAAGTTGTGATTAAACCAATTAATTAATCCATAGCACATTGTTTTCTACAATGCTGACAGTGGCTTTCAAAGTCAGAAGTATGCAAAACTAGATAAGTCGATTTATTTTATGTACAAAGACAAGAATCCGTGACATGCCAGTCTGGTTGGTCGAATGGTTCGGATGATCGCTCTTCAACCAATAGGCTGGGAGTTTTTATCTCGACTTGGGAATGGATGTTTGCGAATGTCCTTAGGTGGAAGATGAATTTCATTGTGCGATGTGAGACCATCTCCTCACTTAGATAAAAATTAATAAAAAAATAGAAATAATTCTTGCCTACTCGAGGTACTATCAACCTGTCGTGAGTGGGAGTCGAACAAAAATCTAAAATATGAATCCGCCGACCATCTCTCTCTAAAAGTCTTCATTTTTTCTCTTCACTATTACTTTTTTCAGCATCCTCATAAAAGATCAATTGTAAGTAATTGGAGTACTCTATGATATTGAAGTTCAGAAGAAACCAAAAAAATTCGCCTACGTTTTGAACGAATACCTGGAAAGAGTTCTACTAAAAAAATCAATACACGATAGTGTATTTTAATTTGTTCTCCACCTTCGAGTCTATACAACTTGGGAGTATTTTATAGTAGCCAACTATTGCACGATTGGAGTTTCTTAGATTACTGAATAACATTCAATACGTCGATCCCATCTATCCGTGAGTATCATCAAGAAATGTGCACTTTATAACAACATACCCTCTGTAATTTAATTTTAGTGTATCGGAGAAAAGGTGCTCTAAGGAAACGTAATGCAGTATCGAAGGAGGCGATACACGAGTCTTGTGACAAGACGAAATATAAGAGACGCTTATTTGGAACCCAGAAAATGGAAGTGAACGTCAAGTAAACTTACAGGAGTATATTCTTCAAACTGTACTAAATGTGTAGCGAAGCAAGACTTTGTTAGATTCGGTACTACTTCAAGTCCTTGCCAACGTATTAACTATGAAGTCTTATTTCTCTTACCATCAACAAGGTGGTCGTATATGGCACGGCTTGGCTATTTGCATCGTAACTCTAGTAGCTTTCTTTCGAAGCTATTGAAAAAAGCGCCTTCAGAAACTGCATTAAGTCTCAACGCTAGGAGAACTATTTTCCGATATATATATATATATATATATATATATATATATAAAATCGAATTCTGTATAAAATCGAACATTAACACATTATTCTTTATCAATTAAATCAAGACCTTTTTTATATTAAACTTTGTATAATACATTCTAAAATGCGAAAAAGCTTTATGATTATAACTTAGTCTGGAAATTGGTTGCTATTGGTTACTTCTTTTACCAAGCTATCTATCGAAACTATTGTTGATCAAGTGATGGCAGACGACTCTGTTACTTATTCAATTTTAAAATTGTCGATTTTTTTCCCATTGATCTTTTCAGTAACCCACCGATATACTCGAGCGCATTTGGAAATCTTTCAATTCAATGTCAAATTGCGATTCACCTTACCATAAATTCAATCTATCTTAGTACAATGCAGCGTATTTTCTACAAGTGTTCGGTTACGACAACCAGATTTTTGCTTTTAACCTGTAAGTTTCAGTTATTCAACAAGAAGAAGATGACTTCTGTTACATGTTCGGCTTTCTGATGAGTGACTTTGGAATTTTCACTATGCAAATATCATTCCTGGATTTAAACTAGTGGATACTGTGCATACTTCAATAACTAAAGCAATTCATATAGTGTTATAATGTGTTATAAGTTTCAAACACTAAAACACTCATATAACACTTTAAGTGTTTTTAGTAAATGTATGTGTGGTGAGTTCGTTATGAAAATGGAGAAGCAAAATCTTGAAAAATGTTGTGCGATTATAGTTTGTTTTAAACTGAACGACAATGCTACCGAAACATTCGATAAAATTAAGCGGACGTATAGTAATGATTCTTTATCACGTACTCAAGGATTTAAATGGCAGATGATTTTTTTGGGAGGAAAGACGACGTGGAAGATGAGCAACGTGAGGGCGGCCTGTCACAACAAGAACCTACTGGAGTAACTGTCAGACAAATTTACTACAAAGAAATCCTTCAAAAGTTGCAAAAATGCGTCTTACGGGTGCGTCTTATAATTATCTCTTACATCACGACAATGCGCCTTCTCATTCCTCTCTGTCAATTCGCTAGTATTTAGCCTAAAATGGATTCTGGTGTCGGAACAATCATCATACACTCCCGACTTTTCTCCGTGTGACGTTTTTCTTTTCTCCAAGCTCGAGAACGAGTTGAAAAGTATCCATTTGAGACTGCAGAATAGAAAACATCCAGAAAACCGTGGGGGATGGCCATAAACGCGTTAACAGAAGAGGGCTTCCAATCTTGTCATATTGCATGGAAGGAACGTTGGAACCGTGCATTTCGTGAGAGGGGGGGTTGGAGTTACTTTGAAGGTGATCACAATCTATCAGACGATTAATTGAATACATGGTTTTACACGAATTTTGTCTCATTAGTTTTCTGCTAGACCACGGTGGTGTAAAATAAATCCTAGGAAAGGAATTTTTTTTCTTCAATTATTACAGTGAGTTATATAATTAAGACTAATTGTATATGAGTGAGATTGCACATTGTGAAAATATACACAAGTAAGACAAAGTTTATCGACTAAATAAAATATTTCGGTCCGAAAACCTTCAGCATGGCTACTTCAACTGTTCTGTCATGAATTAAATGGGTTTACCTCCCAGAAAATCAGATAGTCATATCGGGTTTGTGTTTGTTGAATGTAGACCCTTGTGCTGTTGGAATCTTGAAACCGATCGCTAGAGTATTTAAGAAGTATTAACTTATATCAACATTTTTATATATCAACAAATTCTCCTGTTTCCTTCCCATCTCCAAGTATAATCTGTCATTGTTGTTTATATTGGGCATTCCATTAAGCATTAGTATGACATATACTCGATCCACAGAAAACATTTTGCAAACAAAATGCTATAGATTGTTTAAAGGAGGGGGTCCAAATCGATCCAATTTAAATTAGCATGTCCTTATGGAAAGTTCTTCCCCCAATAGCGTTATATTATTGTTTAGATTTACGATAGTTAGATGCCTTTATAGCTCGCGGCATTTACTGTGAATGGAAATCGATGTTGTTTAACTTTATTTATTTATTTTTTTAATAATTTGAAGTATTATGTTACTGTTGGGGAACAGCTTATTTCTATAAAGAAATTCTGATTCATTTTATATTCCTTGTGTGCGTATAGACGAACACATTGAAATCTAAAAGTAATTCGCAATGTTGCTATCTGAAATAGTTCTTATAAAGACTGGATTAAAGGGGCAAAGCAAGAATGCTTTTCATCTTCCCCGTTATCTGTAGAGGACAGTGCAGGGATAAGGTGTTATTGAGCTATTAAGGCTCTGATCATGGCAGGTAACAGCAATAGCCGAGCCTCAGTTATATATATAACTATATAGATATATATAGTCATATATATAACTGATGCTCGGCTATTGCTGTTATATAGTTATATGTAAATAAGTTTTTACCTTGGGAATAATGTACATTAGGGTTACCAAGTAATTTTATACACTTGGTTATTTAACTCCTAATCCCAAGTAAGCAAACAGTTAAGTTTGCGCCTGAACGTAGTTCAAGTCTAAAGGTGGTGCAACACCAGGGCAACTCATTGTAAGGGTGAGTAAAGCTCTGATCACTATTCTTAGTATTTTCCATAATGTAAAGCACATCTCACTAAGAGATGTATACTGCAATGCATTATGGGTGGCGTCACTACCCAAACCGGTTTCAACCTTTTTTGAGGTCTCGTCAGTGAGTAAAATAACGAAGTGCATAAAATTACTTGGTAACCCTAATATATATTATTCCCAAGGTAAAAAACCTACTTATATCTATATCTCCTCCAGAGATTCTTTAAAAATAAAAAACCCCTTGTAGCAACTTATATAGGTAAAGTTGATATATACTCGCTGAGGAGAATTGGTCGACAATCCAATACCCTTGGAGTGTAATGGATGGCAATGCTGTAGCCAATGAGGTTCTAACTGAGGCTCGGCTATTGCTCTTACCCTCCTGCCATGATCAGAGCTTTAATTGCTCGATAACACCTTATCCTTACACTGTCCTCTACAGATAACGGGGAAGATGAAAAGCATTCTTGCTTCGCCCCTTAAAGCCAGTCCTTATAAGGATAAGGACGGTCTGGGTAGTGACCGTCTGGAATCTGGAATTATATATATATATATATATATATATATATATATAAAATAATATAATAACGCATTGTCTGAAATGAAGTCGAATTGTCTGAAATAATAATAATGCAACAGTTGGATAGACCGCAGAACGAAATAACGTTTAGCTCCATGATATCCCAAACAACCGCTCACACGATGCTGCAACCACCTACCTACTTTAAACCGTTACATTATGGAAAATACTAAGAATAGTGATCAGAGCTTTACTCACCTTTACAATGAATTGCCCTGGTGTTGCACCACATTTAGACTTGAACTACGTTTCAGGCGCAAACTTAACTGTTTGCTTACTTGGGATTAGGAGTAAAATAACCAAGTGTATAAAATTACTCGGTAATCCTAATATAAAATAACCAAGTGTATAAAATTACTTGCTAACCCTAATATATATATAAAAATTTTAAATCGCGTTGAGTTTGAAGGTTAACAGTTGAAATAATAACAAGTAAGTCCTTTGGTATCTGCTATAAATAGGAGCAATACTGATCAATTCTTTGGGCTTGAAATAAAGGAAGTAAACAAATCTCCAGCAATCGAACTTCGGAGTTAAAAACATATATTAATCTGTATCTTGTTTATAAATTCAGAACTAGTTCACTGAAAATACAGTAAATATTTCAAATAAACGTATGGTTGGAGATAAATACTCAAAGACACTCGATGCATTTCCAATTAGAGAGACCCTTGCTGGCGAACAAAAAAATTCACAGAACTACAAGAGCCACTCGAATTGTCTTCAATAACAACGCAACAGTTCGATAGAGCGCAGAACGAAATAACGTTTAGCTCCAGGATATCCCAAACAACCGCCCACACGATGCTGCAACCACCTACCTACTTTAAACCGTTAATATCATTATCCATTCTTCGCAAGTCCGATAAGTTTCCCCAAAATCTTTACCGCCTTAATTTGGAAACTGTTAAAGGACAGAAGAGTAAAGCTATTATGATTATCTTCCGATCTGCACCGAAGTCTACTAATTAAAAGCCCGCTTTCATTAACAGCATTCACCCATCTAAGGGACATCATCGTAATTAATATGAAGTAATTCTTAACTAAACACGCTACGCAAAACACGCATGCTCGAGCATATTGATGTTCGAAGGCACACCGAGGGAATGTAATGATAATCAAGAAGCTTTAATGATTTCTAATGCAAAACTAGTTCTGGGTGGGTGCCAAAGGAAGTGCCAAAAGAGAGTGCCAAAGGAAGCTCAGAAATATCGAAATACACATTGCCTTAGTTCTGTATTTCGTTTCGTGTCTGCAGCACTAAAATAATGTTTATGGCACTACTAGGATGACATTACAAAAATTGTAACTGCTACATAATAGGTATAGTATGCGGTAGTACTACTACATAACAGAAAATACTAAATATACTGATAGTATGATTTGCATTGAACTTCTCTGACACTACATAGCACTAAGACAATCTACATTGTACTACTAATAATACATGGGACAATCTACATTGTATTGTACTACTGATGCTACTGGTACTATTGATACTACATGGTACTAAGACAATCTACATATTGTACTACTGATATTACACGGTACTACACTGTACTACTGATATTAAGAAAATCTACATTGTACTATTGATATTACATGGTACTAGGACACTACATTGTACTACTGATACTACATAGTACTAAGACAATCTACATTGCATTACTGATACTGAGCCAATCTACCTTGTACTACTGATACTAAGCCAATCTACCTTGTACTACTGATACTACATTGCACTACTTGGTACTAAGACAATCTAGATTGCACTACTTGGTACTAAGACAATCTAGATTGCACTACTTGGTACTAAGACAATCTACATTGCATTACAGTGCACTATTATGCATGGTACTAACGCAATATACACGGTACTAAGACAGTCTACATTGTATTACAGTGATACTACATGGTACTAAGACAGTCTACATTGTACTACAGTGATACTACATGGTACTAAGACAGTCTACATTGTATTACAGTGATACTACATGGTACTAAGACAGTCTACATTGTACTACAGTGATACTACATGGTACTAAGTCTACATTGTACTAACAATCTATATTGTACGACTGACACTATATGGTATTAACAATCTACATCGATTTACTACCACATGATATTAACACATATACATTGTATAATAAGGTAGTGACAATATCGACATTGAACGGCTACGACAATACATGGTATTAACAAATTCCTATTGTACTACTGCTGATACTACACAATCTGCAGTGCACTATTCTGATATTCATTACGGTAGTACTACAATAATGAACATGGTAGTAGGCAGTATAATACTACGTAGTAATGATACAAGTTATATTGTCTACAATTAAAGTGATGCTCCATGATACTGCATGGTACTGATACGATGTACCAGTGGCGGCTCGTGGCTTGAAATCGTGGGGATGCTGCAACTTTCGAAATATACATACACACTGTAAGTACAGTGTATACGTGTTTTGGATAAAATATCAAACTTATGGTAAAAATTAAAAACAAAAATAAACATGAAAAAATATTGTTTATTATCGATAAAAGTATACAGTTTGGTATAATTCAAAATTACTTAAAAATAAAATCCATTCTTGTTTTGTTTCGAGCGAAAAGGTCAATAACTTTTTCCTTCATGTTTGTGTGACTGTTGAAGAATGTTTTCTCCGTTGAAATCATCGCAAGTGCATTTAACCTATCCTGATTCATAAGTGCTCCTCAGAAATGATTTTATTCTCTTTAATGTTGAAAAACAGCGTTCAGGCTCTGATGTAGTCATGGGACTTGTCAAGAGAATTTTTATCAATACAGTAATTTCACTAAGAACACAATCTAAATTATTTTCTGTTATAAATTTTAACAAGTCAATTAATTTACAATAATCGTGCATGTCGGGTCTACTGTAGAATACTAGAAGTTCAGTTTCAAGTTTTTCTTTACGGAGTAAACACGATAAGCACTACGAACACTACTACTGGCGCAAACTGCATATAAACAACAGTGGAACTGCGCGACGGACAGTGCCGCATTACGCTAATAGCTCGCATCTCACTATGACGTGCATATGCTTGCGCGCGTAGCAATATGACACTGTGGTAAACCCAGTGCCACAAGATGGATTTTTATTATTTTTTTATACAAAATAAGAGAATTGTATAGGATTCTCGATGATAAAATTAAATATTACAAGCAAGTATAAATAAATTAATAAATATATTTATATATCGAGAAAAAGTGGGGTGCTACAGTTCCGCAGTGCCTATGCACGAGCCGCCCCTGCGATGTGCCGTAAAAATTGCAGTAGTACTAGGATGTATCGTAATCCCACACTTGTATTGTGGTTTTAAATCTTCACGGGTGAGATACATATCAAAGACTCCTTTTAAGTGAGTCTTTTGGCAAAGGATTGAAACCATTCATCATATTCATCAAGATCTGTGAGTAAAACGCATAAATAATTCTTTAGTGCAACGAAGTCAGTTTATCATAATAAATGATACCAAGTACTAACTCATTGCTCATCAACGAATAAACATGTGTTAGCATACAGTAAAATATGGACAGATGGGATGGTTTTCTGCTACGATAACAAACTCAATAAATTACCAGGAGATTAATTAGCTTATTTTTTCTTGTTTTTGTTCCTATGATTTTTTGTTTTACGATGCTTCCATTTCTCCTTACAAATTGCTGTGTTAGTTTAAAAGAGGTGATGGAGCATTAAAAGCGACTTGCACTGTAATCAAAAATGCATTTTTTTATGTCATCAAGAGATTTTTATGAGCTGAGATCAATTAAACTTTGCTTGGAGTTAACGTTACGGTTGAACGGATTTAATACCGACCATTTTTTTTTTTTAAAAACTCAACGTCTTCCTTTGTAGCTTATGATACAAATATTGATTTCCCTGAGGAGTACCAAGAGTCAGAAATGTTATCAATGGAAGAACTATTTCCAGAGACCATTCAAAAGGAAGTAAAGATTTATCTGTCTGTGATTCCAGGCTTTCGTTAAAAGGCATTTTTTTAAAGCACAATAACACTCCTTTCTGCTGTAACAGTGCCAGCAACTCTTTGACTTACTCAGTTAAGAGAAATATTTTTTGAAAATGTTCACTTTAGTACGTACAACCATTTATTCTAAAGAGAACCGCCACTTCTAAATTTTTTTAAAGACAACTAATAGCATGAGTATCTTTTTTTTTTAAAAGATACTCATGTATCTTTTAAAAAAAACTATTAGTTCGAAATGCGATAGAAATCCACCATTCAGGCTATACATTGATGCAGAGAACATAGGATATGAGCGCACAAAAGAACATTTGGTATAAAATTTTTGAGAGTATGCCAAAATACTAAGAAACTGTTAAACTAAAATGGAGGAAAAATGTATTGATGCGTATCTCAATTGATCTGGCTATTTAGGAATGAATGTATTTTACCCCTTTGTAATAGGTCGGAAAAATCTGACATCGAAGAACTATAGGATAAGTAGTAATTAAAACAAGTAATTTGGAGGTTTCTAACTAAACATGAAGTATAATATCCGATTGGACATTTGAAAGTATGCTCATGAATCAACATATTATTACTCAGCCTGTTTCAGGCCAAATAGACTGCAACAGTGGTCAGAAACAAGCCGGTGGTAGCGGTATCCTCGTATGAGGATTGTTCGCATGGACATCCTTTCATTCCCACTGAACACACCTTGTCCGCTAATTCTTACCTTAGGGTTGTTTTGGACCGGGTATTGACTTACAGTAGACTGACAACGTAGGCCAATAGATCTGGACTATTTCAGCAACACAACGTGCATTATCATAAGTGTCTTATCATACACTTCTGCTCCCTTGACAGTCTAATTCTTCCTATTTGAATTCCATCGAATAGTGCCTCGCTCAGTTGCTGACGTCCAGAACATTATTTCGTCTAGTTACTCCAGAATATCCCAGGATTAGTTAATGTACCCGTCTTAGTTAATGCTAAGACGGGTACATCTCGGCCAAGGGAGACCCAACACGCCATTAAATGAATTCTATAACAAGGTATATTGATAAAATGGTGGCTGTACTAGTTCTAGATCTGAAATAAGATTGATGCCAAGTAACTTGGCTTCTTATAAACTGGATACTGCTTGTGATAGGGCAGTAATCCTTTCATTATCTACAGGTGTCCTCCTGGCCGATTTTCCAGTTTTTCAAGACGAAAAACCCGAGTTTCTGAGAGGAATAATCCTGCCACTTACGTAAGAGCAGCTAACTCACCTTCAGTTGAAACGTCCGTATAAGGATCTTCGCGTCCTGGATGGAATTCGAATGTAGATCTTCCCAACTAAAGTAGTTCGTCTATATAGATAGCGCTTCGGAGGATCACAGGGGAAATAAACAGACAAAAATACCAAGTAGTAGCCGGTAGATGGCGTAATGAAGACAGTGCATTGCTGACTGTTTCTGTGGTTAGTGTGATGTTGGATCACCTTGTCCAGGATGAGTCCAGAATCCATGAGGATTTTTTGAAGAAATGGTCACTGATGGGTTCAAATCTGGAGATATTTCGATAACCATCAGCGGAGTTCCATATTAAGATATTGTTTTAATTAAATGATTCTACTAGTTCTACACCTGCAGGTATTCTGGCCAGGAGTTTAATGTACGTAGAAAAGCTAATAAAGTAAAGAAAAATGAGTTAAATAAGAAAATAGCAAACAGGAAGATGGTAATATAATTAAGATGGTGAAATTAAGAGTTGAAGATAAACGCAATAAAGTAGTTGGAATATATTCTTTAAGTAATGTTAATTAACACATGCCTCGTATTCGTAATAAAGCCAGACATTAACGAAGACTAATGTGTGCTGGGTTGCATATTCGCTTGGCTGAGAAATGAGACAACGTAGAAGACGCAGGAAGGAATAGATAAGGAAGTACTACGCCGAGATGGAGTTCTCCAGTAATTTCGCTACTGCATGAAGCATTAAAACGAAATAACAATGTTCATTTAGCAGGTTAACGTAATACCAGAAAGTATTTCGTTTTATTTTTATTTTACTTTATTATTATTTTTTTTTTTTTTGGCAATTCATAAGACTCTCGGGGCAATGGAGGTAAACTTAATAGGAAGTGTTTATTATCTTGTCGTAGAAACAGAGTAAACAAGAAGGAACAAAGATTTCAAGGAGTTATTAGCATCAGGAGAGTCATTAGATGGGTAAAAAGTGAGGAAGTTGACTCTGGTTACAAGAAACGTGAGACTGTACACATACAGCTACTGTTGACTTTTCAGCAAGTATGTGTAGGCCATTATCTGTTCACAACTAATTAAGTATGGCAAAGTAGCATTTTTCTACACTCTTAATTTCGATTCTGTAGCTTGTTAGGTAAAGAATTGCCATTAAATATTGTGAAGTGAATTTAAAATGTTAACAACAGCAAGAAAAATTAGACGCTAGTTTATCAGCGAAAGAAAATTTACTTTAAAATGCCCGGATATGCAATGTTTTTTTTTTTTTGTTGTTGTTGTTGTTTGTTTTTAAGTAACTCGTCAATTTATCTCAAATCAGTTTTACTTTTATCATTTATTTTGCTACAATTATTTAGACTGTCATTTGCAACAATAATTCATTATCTGTAGTTTAGGTAATTCTGAAAACCTAATTGTTACGTCATATAAGCAAACGACAAACCATTGCAATATATTTTGATTACTGGATAACAATTCAGTAAATGGTAATTTGCATTTTTTTAAAAATAATGTTTATTGTTTAGGCCTCAATTTCATTTCCTGCGTTCCTATAACCATCATCAAGTCTAACGGTTTTCTTATTTTAAAGTGTGACTCCTACAGACGGGTAGCGTTGTTATAATTCAGGTTACCCCTAGTTGCCGACAGCATTCGTGACATTTCCAAGGCTGGAAAATCGATTGTACCGGGATCTGCTCTGGCACATTTTCATGGTAGAGGCAGCACTTAGCTCATATTTTTGAGTAAATAGATGTTTGGGCAAATTAAATAACATTCATATCATGTGATGGTCGTATACAGAATTTTACTCCTATAATTAACATATCACAATTCACCACATTTTCTACATTAATGTAGACTTTCACAAACAGAAATAAATCTACAAAACTCATAGAATACATTACTGACGTTAAAATGAAGGACGTTAAAAGTTGAATATGAATTCATATTGTTCTAAGCGAGATTATAATGAGATTAGAACTTAGAAAATATAAAATAGGTCCATTTCCGATTTTAAAGGGGACTTTCCCGTTTATTTGTCCTCTTATAGGTCAAAAAAAACGTACAGAATTGGAAATATAACGCACAAATAAGTCTACATTGTTAGCATCGACTTCATGGATGTTGGTTCAATCTATTCCTTGAATTGTTATTAGCATACAAGATCTTCAATTTACTGGAGGCATTTTGTTTTATTTCATTTACTATATCATTAAATTTGGATGTCTTATTGGTCAATCAATACTAAAACTTATATTTTTGTACCCGCAAATCTTAATCGAAGTAACTCGTGAGAGCGACATATTAAAAAAAAACAAAAAAAAAATACATTATAACCTGATTCTAAGTTGCTAGAAATTTCTAAGGTTTACTTTTGGGTTTTTTTTTTTTTTTTAGTATTTTAAGAACAAACCATTTAGATTGGATAGAGAATTTATTCTTGATTTTTTTTTATTAGAACCTTCATCTGTTTCTATTCCCAAACGCTTCTAATGATTTGAATGCCTATTCACTTTATATACAATTTATAACTGACTTAGGGAATTTTTTGTTATAAAGTGACTTTTTTTCCTTAAATTCGTGATTTCAAATTTATTCTTCCCTATGCTAAAAACACACCAAAAATAATAGTTCAATCTGATCATCCTAACTGCCTTTAGTACTGATATTCCTTCTTGCTACTGTTTAGTATACCTTAATAGAGACGTTTTGGCAAATGAAGTACTAATTAGGTTAATTAATGTTAAAGTATAATGTTAGGCTAGAGTACGTTTGATCCCATAGGATCAAACGTACTACGTCTTATAATTCATTGATGCAAATTTCTCTGTTTTACAGACGGACATGGCTTTCATATTTGGATATTTTTTGGGGGAGGGGGCGGGGAATTGGCACAAACATTATGCAGTTAGGACAAGATGAGTGCACAGGAATGATGTACTGCACCCATTGTTAGTGAGTACTTCGAAGTGAATTTGAAACGTGGTTGGTTCAATTCAGTATGCCAATCCTAACATCTTTAATCTTTCAAAAATGTGAACATTTCGAACAATTGTTGTAAATAATAGTTACAAACAGATGTCTGATTCTGCAAAGTAATCACAATCATTAACAAAACTCAGGACTGTCAAATTTGTGTGTATTTTACATAGTTTAATGCCGAGGCAACCCATGAAGGTTTTATTCTCGTAAGACCACCGTCAAAACTTTAATTTCAAAAGTCAACCTATTTGGTTATAAAATAACACAGATATTTACTATCATTCCTTTTAATATTTAAAGCTGTTTTTCTATATAAAATCAGCACTAGTTTTGGAATCCTGCGATACTAAATGCAAAAACTCATATTTTATATTGATAAAGCAAATACCTACTTCTCCTTGCTATAGTTTATTCACGTATTATTTATATTTATTTATATGCCTATATAAATATAAGCAATAGAATTTAGTTTAAATATATCCCAAGAAATACAAATGAATAGGGAGTCAGTGCAGATAAGTTGAAGTACATATAAGTGGGTTAATCGTCCGTTGCATGGAACTCATAAAAAATATAGGGATAAGAAAAGGAACTGGCAAGCAAAACTATATTTCTCAGGGGAGGCATATTTCAGGTTGATAAACTATGCTGTTCCATGGTGTGAGTTTAAATGATTCATATTGTTGAGATAGTGCGCTGGGTGTAGCGGAGCAAAACATTTGAACAACACTCTCTACTGCATCTCCAGCAAATTGATCTTCTCTTTAGTAACGACGATAGCACACTCCGTGGAATGTACTAGGAGTATGCAGTACAGAAGATGTATTCTGGTGCGAGTTCTTGTCCAAATCGGACTTGGTACAATGCAATGGTTTGTGGTATTATAAAAAAAGCTTATGGACTGATCAGCGAAAAAGACAAAGAAGGAATAATAAAGCTATGATTGGATTGTTAAGAGAAAAGTCTTTATGTACTTTAAAGTCTTCTATAGTTGGTGAGACAGAGAGGCGACTATGAATATATTTTCAGTTTGTGTGTTCATTGGCTGGTTTGCTTAAGGAAAATCTCGAATGGCAAAGCAGAATCGCTGAAAATATTTAAAACCCCGGTCATTCTCATACTTTTGGTGAAGTAGTGTATACAGTATGTACACTATTTTACCCAAAGTAAAAGAACACCTGAGGTCTCAATATAGGACCTCAATAATTTATTATACGTAGTAATCTAGACTTTACGTTGAGGGTAACAACCAAAAAGCTACAAGCATATCTTGCAGCTTACTGAGTCTGAGCAATCGACTGCTAGAAGTGTTGCTAACACACAGCATTCATTTGGAAATGACACACGAAAAATGATACGTAAGCAAAACATATTGAAGACCACTATCCTCTAAAGTAGATAACCCATCTTTAGTGAATGTATGCGTGTGTGTGCGTGCGCGCGCACGCTTCAAACTGATTCATATTTTATTATTAAAGCTACAAGCATATCATGCAGCTTACTAAGTCGATTGGATTGCCGATCCAATGGACACTGTAGCGGGATTTCTGGAAAAGTGTCATTTTCCTGTAATCCAATCCAGAGTCCACTACTGGCAGTTTGAGCACCATTGCAACTGATCTGTCGGAATGAATTATTGTTATTCCGCTAACTCAATGTACTTAATTTTTTATGAGTGTCATTCTAGTAAAAAATGAGTAGGATGCTTACAAACATATCACGTATATTATTATCTTCCAAAGATATCATTTATATTTCTTTTATTTGCATCCTCTACGCTGTTGCTAAGCTGGGAGGATATTCCACTAGTTTAGATAATGAAGAAGACATATTAAGTATTAAAGATAAAATGCAGCATTTTTTGTGCTAAAATTCGTTACGATATTCTTTTAATAGCTAAGACACCTAAGTGTTTAGAAGAGTAACTGTCAGCAACACTTATTTAACACAATCTTACAGATTGCAGAAAAATTTATTTAAATAAAAAAGCATGCACATATTTAATTATTATGCATGAATGGTAATCGCCAGACTCGTCGAGTGGAAAAGATAATTAAAATGATTAAGAAAAATTTAAAAATAGACCTTACATCACTTACAGAAGGGGTTAGTTTCTTGGCTATCCACTCAATTTCTTTTCTTTTTTTTTTTTTAAATATCATTTTCTCTTGAGATGACTCGCTCAAATTTATTTTGCAAACACAAATAAAAACACCCGTCACAAATTTAGAACGAAAGAATAAAGTGCATTGTTATGTGTTTACATAAGTGCTTTTGTAGAAAAAACGTAATTTGGAAGCAATTACACATTATTTAAATTGAAAAGGAAGTAAACAGATCATTCTCCAAGAGATTAGTTTAATTTTATAGGGAAAAAATAATGCAGAATGGAAGTTATGAAAAATGGAAGGTAATAAATGAGAAGAGTTCGACAAATGCAAGAATCCATACTCCCAAAATTGAACTATCTGATTTTCATAGAACTTATTCATAACCGCTCATGTGCATATCAATTTGTCATATCCATTGTTGTAAAACCTTAACTGCTTACCTATTGTTAAAAGATTTCTATTTTTTTAGCAATTCTTGGACAACAATACTAGTTGAAAACTAACAACAAATAGTAGAAAAATATAAACGTCTAGATGGCGTATTCTAGTTGGAGATAAAGAAACACGATTAACTTAGTTTAATCCACAAAGAACGAACACGACATCACAGTATCAACTTTGTGAACACTTCAATCTAGAGAACCCATTTAGATGCTTTTAGAAAGGCATGGACGTCAAAATGGATGTCATACAAATGTCGTATTAATTCCCGCATTGACTTTGTCAAAACTGAACTAACAGAAATATTTCTTGTAAAATTACATTCCAATCTTTTTTGCAAGAAAACAAAACATGTCAAAAATGTCCGAATAAAAAAATTTAATTTTTTCTGCTATTCTTTGGTATTTGTTTCATATTCTGATTGTGGCATTTGGGGGGAGGGGGAATTCTGTAGTGGGTTTTGTCAAGTTTAAGTGCATTACAGCTGTCAAAAGTTCTGATATTTCACGACACGTAGACGCAAGAGGTGTCGAAGTGGAAAGTTGCAATTTTTTTTTTTATGCGCCCATCTGTAACCATGGCAATGAATAAAAGGCAACATTTCTTCGGCTACGCTACAGAGTACGTCAAAAAGTAAATGGTGTATGTGTTATGTGCAGAATATAATAGACACAAAGAAGTACAAACATCAAAGAACTGTTTTACCTCTGAATTGAGAAAACATACAAAAATCACTAAAAATCAATTGGGCTCAAAGGCTGAAATTCTGAAAATGGAGCATTTTATTAAAAAGAAGTTTTGAAAAGAGAAAAATCATCACGTGAGTGCAGAACCAATCAATATTCAGGCTTCGGAATAAATCCAATCGATCTAGTTTTACCGCAAGCCGATGAAAGTTCTGTTTTCAACAGATAATATTTTATATATCGGATAAATAAAAAACTTCCCCAATTTATTTTAGAATTTTGGTGTCTATAGTTTCAAAAAAACTTTGCTATATACTGTGTCAAGGAATTTCGATTACCATCAACAAGAAAGAAAAGTGTACTTCATAAATGTAACACTCTCAAAAGAGTTTTGAAGCAAGTAAACATAAGGATGGGTGAGTGATGTAGAACAACGCTAGCAGTAATTTAAATCGTGTATTAAAAATAACAGCGCTTTTTACCTTAATTTGATACAAGAAAGAGTAGAATAATTTATTTTTTGATAATTTTTTATGCAAGTATAGGTCGTTAATTATTTATTTTGTAGTGGATAAGAATTCTGTTTTAAACAATCTCATGTATTAATGATTCATGTGTTTTAACTTGCATTTTTCATGTCTTAAAGCGATTACTTTGTTCTAAGATGTCGAGTATCTTATAATACTCAGATGTTCCGTTTTTTTAAATATTTTTATAAGATTCTGCTTTTAGTCATCTCCCTTCTGGTGAAGTATCTAGATTTAAACAAAAAAGGATTTTCTGCACGTCTTCAGATTTTTTTAAATAAAATAATGTCAGTACACAAGGGATAAGAAAGATGACATCACCTGAAGTGTCTCCAAAGATATTTGCTTCAAGCTACATTTTAATTGGTTTCATTTTTTCTGAGACTGCAACGTGGAAAAAAAACAAAGGAGATGGACCAATAGAATTTTTTTTAATAATCGAAGACATTCGGTTTTATTTTTCAGAAAATGAATACTATATTTAAATTAACTTTTTCACAAGTTTGTAATTAAAAATATTCTACTATCAATGAAGTCTTTAGTATGAATTAAGACTGAAATAACGAAGGCTGTAAGGCTATTTTTACGTGTGTCGTTTGGATGTGTTAAGAATCGAAAAAAAATATAATTGTAAATTTTCTTTCTTGCATTATTCAATTCCCACTTTTTAATTAAAAAAAATTAACAATACAACATAAGAAGAAAATTCACACCCTTTATAGCTGACAATCAGGCATTCATTTCGTGCGCATGAGCAAGTGATTACAGTGGCTACGTAACCATATCAAACGTCACTGCTCAAATATCAAATGATATTGTTAAATTTGTCCATAGTTTAAAGTCAGTTATTTCTAAAAAATGCAATCGTAAACTTAATTTAATTAATACTATAAGTATAACTCGCAATAATTTAGATTTATCGAAAATACTTTTCAATTTCCATTTAATAGAATATCTGGAAAGGCGTATTCCACAAATAAATATTTATTATTAACATTTTTTTTTTTTTTTTTTGGTAGATGGGCGAAGCAAGAATGCTTTTCATATTCCCCGTTATCTGTAGAGGACAATGTAAGGATAGGGTGCTATTGAGCTATGAGCTCTGATCATGGAAGGTGGGTAACAGAAATAGCCGAGCCTCAAAACTTCATTGGCTACAGCATTACCTTGGTACCCATTTTAGTCGCCTTGTACGACATACATGGGCTACAGTGGGGATTTTTAAGTAAAACCCTCTCTAAAAATTAAGACGATCCCTCGGACCATTGCCTACGAGTGGCCAAAAAGATCGTCCAACTCAGCGTTGGTTCCACTCAGTGACGCCCCCCCCCCACCACTGAGCAGAACGGCTCATATCTGGGGAAAAGCATCCACCGACAAGGCTCCTCACGGGCCTCGCCGGAGAACACCCTCCTCGTAGACTCAAAATGCTCTCTCAGGGCAAACCCCCTAAAATCAGAGCTCTCCTCACCGGGAGCAAAATTCCGGAAGAAACTTAAGAGAGCAAAACTCTGCTTCCCATTTTAGTCGCCTCTTACGACATGCATGGGCTACAGTGGGGCGATTTTTAAGTAAAGCCCTGTTTAAAAATTAGGACGATCCCTAGACCACTCCATAGTAGCCGAAAGATCGTCCAACTCAGCGTTGGCCCACTCAGTGACAGGCTCACCCTACCACCGAGCAGAGCCGCTCATATTCCAGGGAAAGGCGTCCACCGACAAGGCCCCACACGGGCCAAGCAAGAAAACACCCTCCCCGAAGACTCAAACTGTTCTCTCAGTGCAACTCCCCCCCCCCGAAATCTAAGCCCTGCTCACCGGGAACAAAATTGAGAAAGCGAAATTCTCGAAACTCTGCGTCCATTTTAGTCGCCTCTTACGACATGCATGGGTTACAGTGGCGCTATTCTTAGCCCGGCCACCACACGGGAGATTCATTAATTATTAACTGTTCACTTCTGTGGCAGATGTCCTTGGCTCTTTATCCCTTGAGTTTCAGGTTGTTGTGTGGGTATTACACCCGCTCTTTGAGCTTTTGTGTTGCATTTTACTTTAAGATGGCTTTCGGTCTTCTGTGTTTGAAGTGGTCTATTGGGCTTAGTTTGATGCCTGTCTTAGTAATTGGTTCTGGTGGTTTTCTGTTATTGCGAAGAATTTTTCTGCGACGTTTTTCATGAGTGTCTTGATGCTTTGTAGTTTACTATCGCGATGAAGTGTTTCTGACAAACCAGGGTGCATTTAGTGCCATTCTGAGGCATTTGTTTTGAGTTGTTTGCAATTTATTAATGTTTCTTTCTGTCATGTGTCCCCAGGCTGGTGAGGCATAGATTAGTTGGGGTCTTATCACTGTTTTATATATGAGGATTTTGTTGTTTTAATTTAGGAGGCTTTTCCTATTTAGGAGTGCGTACAGCTGTGCTATGGTCTGGTTGGCCTTGGTGGTGACGTAGTCGATGTGTGTCTTTAAATTTAGTTTCCTGTCAGGTGTACTCCTAGATATTTTGCTATCTCCTTCCAGGGGATTATTTTTCCAAACATTTGAATGTTGTCTTCGGGTTCTGATTTCCTTCTGCTGAATAATATTGCAGTACTTTTTGTTGGATTAATTGCTATTCGCCATTTGCTGAACCAGCTTTCTAGGGTGTTGACTGTGATTTGAAGTTTCGTAGTTGCGAGTTTTGGATCTAGCTATGATGACTGTGTCATCGGCATAGAGTGCAGTGATGGTTGGTGATAGCTTGGGAAGGTCTGCCATGTATATGAAAAAGAGGAGAGGAGATTGTAGGGAGCCTTGGGGTCGCGGGCCGTTATTTTTCTTTCAGTGGATCTGATTCCTTCTATTTTAATTTTGAATTTTCTATGACATAAGCAAGATTTGATGAGTTGGACGAGCGGTGTTGGGATACATTGTGTAATTTGTACAGTAGCCCGTCGTGCCAGATCTTGTCAAATGCTTGGCCAATATCTAAGAAGATAGCTCCTGAGTGTTGGTGCCATTCGTATCCTTGAGTGATATATTCTATGATTCTGTAGATTTGATGGGTTGTCGAGTGTTCTTTTCTGAAGACGAATTGTTCCTCAGGTATTATGTTGTTGTTTTCTGTTGCTTCTTGGATTCTTACAACAATTACGTGTTTTGCTATTTTGCCTATGCAAGATAGTAAGCTGATGGGTCTGAAGTTTTGTGGGAATTGTTTGTCCTTTCCTGGTTAGGGGATTAGAAAAACGTCTGCCCCAGTCAACCATCACTGGGACTTTCTTGGGTTTTAGTTTTTTGATGAACTGGTATATTTTTTTCGGTGACGTGGGTTCTGGATTCTGGACTGGTTTGGTGTTCCGAGTTATCTTGCGTACTTGCTTATGGATTTTCTGGATGAAGTTTACGTCTCCATTGTCATAGTTGGGGCTTCATGGTCTTTCCAAGCTGTCTGCAAAACTTTCTGCTTTTTCTTCTTCTGTGTATGCCATTTTGTTTTCCCCTTTGATTGGAGGGTATGTGCTGTGATTGGAGCGAAGTGTCTTCATGATTTTCCATACGTGTTGCTCTTTTGTGTTTAGCTGTTCTATTTTGTTGTTGCGTTGTTGGTTGGTTCGTATCTGACTTGGTTCGTTGCTTTGTTCATTGCTTGTTTATTTGTGGGGTCCATGGTTCTTTGGTATGGTCTTCATAGTCTGTTCTTTTCTTTGATGAGTTGTTCGACTTTTTCTGGGAGTTTATTTGGGGGATGTCCTTGTGGTTCTGATTGTTACAGAGGATATTGCAGTAGCTATCTGTTTTTCAAATGTTGTCACTGCTCTTTCCATCTCTTCCGTGTTTGTTATGTGTGGTACTAGGACGAGATTTTCTTGAAGGGCTGTTGGCAGTTGGTTCCAGTTTACTGTGATAGTGCTGACTTTAGTTGGGTCCTGTATATAGTGCCCATATATACTGTATATATATTATAACTTATAGTCCTTATCCTTGTAAGGATTGGCTTAAAGGGGAGAAGCAAGAATGCTTTTCATCTTCCCCGTTATCTGTAGAGGACAGTGTAGGGATATGGTGTTATTGAGCTATTAAAGCTCTGATCATAGCAGGAGGGTAACAGCAATAGCCGAGTCTCGGTTAGAGCTTCATTGGCTGCAGCATTGCCATCTATTACCCTCCAAGGGTCATTTTTCTATATTATAACTTCTTATGGTCCTTATAAGGACTGGCTTAAAGGGGAGAAGCAAGAATGCTTTTCATCTTCCCCGTTATCTGTAGAGGACAGTGTAGGAATAAGGTGTTATTAAACTATTAAAGCTCTGATCATGGCAGGAGGGGACAGCAATAGCCGAGCCTCAGTTAGAACTTCATTGGCTACAGCATTGCCATCCATTACCCTCCAAGGGTATTAATCACCGCATCTCACGGTCGATCCTTCACACCTCCATATTTTATATATTTTATATTTTAACAGGATAAGGATAATAGTCCTTATAAGGACTGGCTTAAAGGGGCGAAGCAAGAATGCTTTGCATCTTCCCCGTTATCTGTAGAGGACACTGTAGGGATAAAGTGGTATTGAGCTATTAAAGCTCTGATCATGGCAGGAGGATAACAGCAATAGCCGAGCCTCAGTTAGAACTTCATTAGCTACAGCATTGCCATCCATTACCCTCCAAGGGTATTGGATGGAATGAATCAATCCAACCAAGCTTATATTTTATATTTTATTTTTTTTATATTTTAACAATACAAGTCTTTATATCCTTATAAGGACTGGCTTAAAGGGGCGAAGCAAGAATGCTTTTCATCTTCCCCGTTATCTGTAGAGGACAGTGTAGGGATAAGGTGTTATTGAGCAATTAAAGCTCTGATCATGGCAGGAGGGTAACAGCAATAGCCAAGCCTCAGTTAGAATTTCATTGGCTACAGCATTGCCATCCATTACCCTCCAAGGGTATTAACAGTAAACCATTTTCTTTTAAATACACAAAACAAATCTGAAAATTATTTACCTTTTATTAATAAATATTAATTCTGTACAAATATGAAAATCGTTATTTATTATTTATTAATATTTATAAAAAAAATTCCCAATGAGTTAGAAATCAAATTATACTTACCAAAAAATTATATTATCATTTAATCTTTTAATCCAAGTATAAGTAACGTTTGCGCGTGAAGTATCTACACTAGGCCATAATGGTTGTTAACTTCACATTAATTGCTTTGGTATCCCACAATGGAAACCACAATTTCTTTTGTACGTGTTATCCATTATGCGCTATGAATTATGGGATACCAAGGCAAGTTATGTTAAGTCCTTAAAAGGCAAGTTATGTTAAGTCATTAACTTCTATATACAAATAGTTTAGTCGTGAAAATACTTCATACGCAAAGTTTAATTACACTTGAGTAAATAAATAAGAATATAATTTCTGGACAAGTTTAAGTTATTTTCGTTAATATTTTTTAATATAATTTTCTTCAAATGTCTTTCTCTTTACATTTTGTATAATGTTTATAACAAGAGATACTTTATGGAATGGTTAGGTTTATCTAAAAAGCACACATTAAACTGTAATAATCTGGTATCAGATGCCTAAATCGTTCTATCAAGTTAACACTTTGCTGCATGACCACCAAGCGCTACAACTTTACACACACTCAGGAAATTCCATGTATAGCCATGCAGGAGATGTTAAGAAAAATATGAAATATTTCAAAACTTCCTTCTCCCAAGAGAATATTGAAAGATCGCCCTAGAAGTACAGGCCAGGATAAAAGCACAACTAGAAAGGTTACCGTAAACCCCTTTGGTGCAAAGGATAAAAAAACGTGCTGGAGATGAAGTAGAAACTGTAATCTACCTTTTCTTACAGAAAGTACTTTAAGAAAAGGCCGAGTTTTCACGTAAAATATTTAGGAATAAAACGTAACCTTAAAAACAAAAAAAAAATATATTCACAGTTTCTCTTTCAAAACTTCAATTTAAAGCACCTCTTTGATAATTCATTAGGCAGAAGTTTCCTCTTTATTCATTTACTAAGAAACTACCAAAAGAAAGTGGACTTCCTTAAAATTCACTACGAAAAATTACGAAACACAAGTGGAGCATTCTATTTGCAAATTACTCAAATATATTGCCTTAATTCAGTCATTTTACATTTTTAAGGATATTTCTATTCTTGTAAACTACTTTATATTCTTAGAAAATTCTGAGACTATTTGTGTTTTTTGGCTCACTTATTCAATCAAAATGAGAAGAACTGAGACTATTTATACATCTAGGCCTTAGTTTCTTATTCTAGAAAAGCGCTGATATTTTAGTATTCAGTTTTTGGTGCAGCGTGCCTCGAGTCTCTATTTCATTCCATTTAATATAACCATCAGAAACTGTAAATATTTTAATTTTAATAGGGAGCGAAATTACTCAATACTGTATGGCATTTTAGAGTTAAACCTTAATCAGTTATGAAATTAATTCCACTAATTAGAGCATATTATATTATATAACATAACACTACAATCAAAATCAGTACAAAACTCCGCTAAGTAAAAGAAAATTTGTCGAGTTTTATGCTATTTATTACAGTTATTGAAATTGAAAAGTAATTTCTGTTCTAGCAAACCAAACGACATCAAATTAAAGGAAACTTAGATGTGCCAATTATTTCTCATAATTTATTTATTGTGGTCGCATGATATAGAACATTTAAAGGTATATAAGGAATCTTTTAGAAATTTTGAAAATTTTCTAAAATTATTTGTAAAATTAAATTTAAATTTAAATGAAATAAAAGTTAAAATAATATTTCATATAAAAATGAAATTTTGTTTAGTAAATTCATAAACTTTTAATCATAAGCTGTTCACCTAAACCACCATGATGCATTCTCTCCTTAACTACTTACCCATAGATGGCACTAATGTGCTATAGGTTTTGCAAATTTCGTGTGTTGGGTTTGATATAGCATACATCTACCTTTTGTGGATTGAAACAACGTATACATTCTTGTGGATATCTTTCCTGTGCTATAAATATTTTATAGCATGCAGAAATTTCTATAACTTTGAAAATCGTTCTACCTGAATTAATTATACGGACTTATGCGAGCGAACGTATATCAAACTGCTGAAAACTGCATGAATAATCACCTAGCACTTGTTACACTATTTGCAATAATTAATCCCATCTGAAACAAAACAAAACATCAAAAAATGGCTTTATTCACCGATAATGGTGCAACTACATGAGAAAACTTCCTGGATTTTAGAGTACAAGACACGAGCCGATGATAGGAGTTTTGAGACGGAGGATGAGATAATCGTGACTGGCAGCTCTTTTAAAAGAATAATTACTGAGCGGATAATTAATTATAGATAACGCAACGAGGTAATCAGATTTCCCACGAGTAATATATTTCAGGTAGCGGTAGTTCATTTAAAATATTAGAGAACAAGGAATTACCTGAATACTGTGGGGATGTGAGCATGGATATCAGTTCAATGTTGTGTAGTTATGCACTTTGGTGTAATGATACATCCAATGGCATATTATGTTGGCGGGATTGTGCTAGAAGAAACTGACTAGGCCTATAGAGATCTTGGAGTTTTAATAGATTAGGAGTTGAATTTCAGAGACCGTATGGCAAAGATTGAGAATACAATTCAGAGAATAATTGCAATGCTGAAACGAACACTGACATGTAAGAATAAGGAAGTCATTTGGCTTATGTCATTTGATACGATCTTTATGGACTATTGTGCAGAGATCTGGTCTCCATGGTGATTCTAGTACAGTGGAGAGGATGCAATGGAGTGTATTAAAGAAGATACTGGGATTGTGGAATGTAGATTATCAGGAAAGATTGAGAATTTGTGAACTGTAGACACTATAGGAAAGAGGGGTGATAGAGTTCTACAAACGACTGAAAGGATAATAAAAGATACCAGTAGAAGTACCTTTTCATTTTATAGAATGTGGGAGATGACATCCATGGAAGACGAGAATGAACGAAGTCAAAGGTGAGAGCTAGATTTTCTTCTCATAGAACGGTGCGTGATTGGGATGGTTTGCCTTTGAAGGTGGTGAGTGCAGATAGTGTGATCGAATTGAAGAGAGAGTATAAGGGACACGCGGCCTTCTATGAGTACCTTACTTCCCTTCGAGTTCTTGTTATAAGAATATCTTTAAAGGAGTTTTCAAAACAAGCCGGCCTGTTTGGCCGAGTGGTTAATATATCCGCTCTCCAGCCAAAAGGTTGCGGGTTCGAATCCCACCGTGGGCAGGGATGTTTATAGAAAGTTTTTTTACCTTGGGTATACTATACGTTAAAGATACCAAGTAATTTTATAAACTTGGTTTAATCCTTTTTCCCAAGTAAGCAAACAGACAAGTAAGTCAAGTTTGCGCCTGCACATGGTTCAGGTCTGAAGCAACTCGTGGTAAAGGTGGAGTAAGCTCTGATCACTTTCCCTTAGTATCTCCCCTTAATGCAAAGCACATCCCCTTATGGAGATGTATGATACAATTCATTAAAGGAAAGGGCCACTACCAGACCGGTTTCGAGGGTATGGCTCCCACTGACGAGACCTCAATAAAGGTCGAAACCTGTCTGGGTAGTGACCCTTTCCTTTAATGCATAGCATCATACATCTTTGTAAGGGGATGTGGTTTGCATTAAGGGAGATACTAAGGGAAAGTGATCAGAGTTTACTCCACCTTTACCACGCGTTGCCTCAGACCTGAACTATGTTCAGGCGCAAACTTGACTTACTTGTCTGTTTGCTTACTTGAGAAAAAGGATTAAAACCAAATTTATAAAATTACTTAGTATCTTTAACGTATGGATGTTTGTGTTTGTCTGTTGAAAATACCAGTCGTGGATGTCGGCGGTAGATGGCGTTGTGTAGATGACGAAAGTAGTTTGTGGGTTGAGCAGTCGAGACGGAGAGTTGTGGAGTAGTTGTCCTCCATCGATGAGTCTTTGGACTCCCTGGAGGTGTCATGTAATAATAATATTCAGGAGAGAGAGAGAGAGAGAGAGAGATTGATAAGGTGGCTGTCAAATCGACTAACATTAGCAAAATAGCTTACGAATGATTTGAGTTTAATATCTACTTCTGATCAGCAGAGATTTCTCTGCAACTTTGGCTCGTGCATCATCGTTTAAGTTCCATACATTTTTTTTTTTGTATTTTACTGTTTTAACTAATCAAATGATTCAATAGAACACTGCTGTTGGAATATTAAAAACATAACTTGCTTTGTTTTCATTCTTCAAAAAAAATATTTTAAAAATCCTTATTTTTTTTTTTTGTAAACGGCACTTTTAATCCTTACAATCTACTATAACCTACATTTAATACGCTATCAGCGTTGTAATTTACCTATAGGATTTATTTTAGACAAAAACATAGGAAAACTACACTTACACTGCAATTCATGCTTCAGAACAGATCACATTAATCAAAGACGCAAACCCAACTTGACGTAGTGTAATGGAATATTAAGCTGTGGAAAGAAAAGGATACAAGGAGCTTTTCGTTCGAGGAAGAAATCGACGGGAGATGAGTTCGTTCTTGGAGTGTTGCTAAGGGCAAAAGTAATGACCTATCAGCTTTTTAATAAGGCAGAAGTCTTCTATGAAAAACTGATCTTTTCCAGCCAAAGGAATTGCAATTTTCTTAAGTGCAACGGGCTTTAAGAAGATAGCTGAGAAGGTTACAAAAGTTAACTTTTCGATAAGACAGTGGATATAAATTCCAGTTAATGTCATCTTAATTTCACTACATCCAGCCTTAGATTAAAATCCACTGTGTAGTGGCAGTTGAATGCAAATACCGGAGTAAAGTATGATTTAGATTTTAATATAAAACCAGGTAACAGACATGACGTCATACAATACATATTTTTATACACATAAGGATTTTGGCTTCTTGAGGATAGAACGAAGAAAAAATGGCTTGTATATCGATCTTGCAAAATCAATAGGCAGGTTGTTTTCATGAGTGTGGCATAATTTTCCCTAAGATATTTATATTTTAACACATATATCAACTTTTTCGATTAAAATCACTTTAAAATGTTACATTTCCTTAATTTTAATATGAAATAAATATTTGAATAGGTTATTGAAATTTAAATTAAATACTAATTCTATTGTAATTGTAAACAAGAAAAATATTATTATATCTGTTATATTGCCTGAAAATGCTAATATAGTATTTTAAATCGTAACTTATTAAAATATATTAAGGATATTATTTTTTAAAAGGTGTTTTTAATATTTTAATAAATTAACGTAGAAATTAATAAATACTAGAATATTACATTATATTTAAGTAAAAATAAGTATATTAAGTTATTAAATAAAAATAACTATAAAATGACTTCGTAAAATAAATTTCAATGACTGGATAATTCCAGTCATTGAAATTTATTTTACTGAACTGTATATGCAATGGATTATAATTAATATGTTTCAATCTGTTAATTTCATATTCGATGTTATTATATTGAATTAAACTGTGCGAATGATTTAATTCCATTTAGTCATCGATGGGATGGCTCTTCACTTTGTCAAAGTAATTAAATAAAATGTACTACAGTATTTTAGTTAGACGGATGTCCTCGAAATTTAATTATTTTTTCTCCTTCTTAATCATTCCATGGACAATAAAACGAAGAAATCAAATTTGTACTTTAACGTGAGAATTTAATTCTCATAATCATAATAGTTAAGTCTTAATTGAATTTTTTCGCAACAAACATAAAAGAATGTGCTTTTTTATGAGTTTTTAGAGTCGTTAGAAGCACATGTGTATTCTACAGCATGTTGCAGAAGGTATTGTGAGATTTAGCTTTGTAATAAAGACAGTATCGAAAACGGGACTTGGTGTTGCCTTTATTTATTATTTTTTTAAGATAATTCTCAAAAATCAAATGTTACGAAACTCTCCTAAATTACAACATTTAAATTGCATTTTAATTTCATATTATTTACTAATTTCAACTTTAGAAAAATACCATTATTGCTAAGAAGATGATTGTTAACGTTTATTATATATTAGTGAAATACTAGTTACAGATTGTGAAAAGAAGGTTCATATTCTTCATCTAACTCACATTGCAAATATATATATATATATATATATATATATATATATACAGGGTGTTCGGGATAAATTTGACATATTTATAATTAATTATATTTTTCCGTAAGTTACATGTATTAACACACACTTCTCTTCATTTAAAAGTTTGGACCCTTCTTCATTCATATACAAGGTGTCAGAAAGGATGGATAGCTGGAACCCACCTGAATCATGGAAGAGAATAACTTGTATCATGATGATTCGTGCCCGCCATCAAAATAAGGATATTACGACTGCTGCCCAATGCTCCCTGAATACAGTAAAAACAATCAGGCATGAACTAGAGACTTGCAATGGTGACTACGAGGATGTAGCAAGAAGAAAGATCCCTAGCAGACGATCTGATTGCGTTCGTACAGCAGAATTCCTCGCAAATCTGCAGGAACAGGTGTTGAAGAACCCTGGCATTGGAATTCGGGCTTTGTTCGTGGAGTTGCTAACTGTAGTCAAGCCCTGGATAACAAGGGTAGCCAATGGTAGGCCGTATGTATGGCAGCAGGATTCGGCCCCTTGCCACACCTCTGGGAAAAGTCAAAAATGGTTGTCTGAAAATTTCTACGACTTCACCAGTCCAAATGTTTGGCCTCCAAACTCCCCAGACCTTAACCCCATGGATTATTTTGTATGGGGCGCAGTTGAAAAAGACACCAATCGCACTTCCAGTAATACAAAAGCCCAGTTAATGGATAAAATTAAAACAGTTTTTGCGGCCCTTCCCAGGGAGACTGTAGCATCAGCTTGTTCGAGGTTCCGAAGCAGAATTGAAGCTGTGATCTGAGCTGAGATATATATATATATATATATATCGGTTAAAATAGGAATAAACATAATAGGTAGTTAGAAAAAGAGTCTAAATAAAAGAAAAGGAACTAAATAAAATTGGACACCGTTTTGGTTTTTTAATGTTGTTTTATTTATTAACTTTACATGAAATGTTTTTGTGAAGGTTCACATCTAACTTAAGTCAGAATTTACGTTTAAACAGTCGATTTATCACCTTTTTATATATTAGTAAGAAAAATTAAACAGTCGATCTATCACCTTTTTATATATTAGTAAAAAAGTTGAGAAATATTATACTTAATAAAAGTTTTCGAGTTCAACGTCCTCAATTTTCAGACAACTAAATCATTAAATTCTAAACTAGACTCGCATTATGCAGTAAAATCCGGGCCCGCACATAAGATTAATGCAATTCATCTTACAGGCTAGCTTTAAACTTAATTAGCTTGCACTTATTTGGTAGTACTGGGATGCTTTATACAGCCGCCTTCCAAAGGTAGCTAGATGGCATTAGGACTTAAAGAAATGACGCTGGATAGTATTCCCCGGGATTAAGCACCGAATGTATGTAATATGTACATTCATTCTATACATTTAGTTTTTAATTATTAAACCAGCATATTAATGAAATTATAGACGAAACTATATTGAAGGGAATTGGAAAACTCATTTATGAGTGCGGCATCACTATGGTTGTTTGGGTAACACGAGACTGGAGATTAATATTGAAATCCTGTTGTGAAATAAGGAAACGCTTATTTAAGATATCCGTTCTCCTTTAAAATTTGTCTCATAAGCATCTTTGGATATTACAACCATCATTTCGAAGAAATGATGGGTGTAATATAATTGTGGATCATTCCCTCATGTAACCGGACCTACAAAGAAATGATGGATGGCCCACCATTGCCATTTTGAGGTAGGGTGTCGGAGTTTATTTTTGAACTACGCCATAAGTAGCTGGAAGTTTTTCCACTCGGTTATATTATAAATTGAAACCAAGAATATAATTTCTTGGCATCTTTTATAGTATAACCAAGTGGAAAAACTTCCAGCAACTAACTCTAATCCAGAGAATTTTAATAATAAGGTATGAAAAACCTTTTGGATACTCGTATATGACAATATGACTTCTGCATTACTTTAACCTTGGTATCACCTCTGGGTCTGGCTCTCACTGATGAGACCTCTCAATAAAGATCGAAATTGGTTGGTAACTTCATTCGGGGGAGCAGAGTTTTTTGCTCTCCTTGAGGAGCTTTTGAGTATCCAGGAATTTGGATCTGTTCGGATGGCTTCTATTAGAGCTCCCCTAGGGGATGCTTTTTCCTGGAATATGAGCGGTTCTGCTTGGAGGTAACGGAGCTTGTTACTGAGCAGAGCCACTGCTGAGTTAAATGATCACCCAGGTCGCTCATTGTTGAGTGATCGCAAGAATTTTTGGAGAGGTAACCCCAGCACATAAACAGGGAAACCGGTCTGGGTAGTGACCCTTTCCCATAATGCAAAACATTATACATGTCTGTACATGTGCTTTGCATTATGGAATACTAAGGTAAGTGATGTGAAGTCATTTCCCTGTCCTGAAAATACTTCCGGCGCAAGCTTTGTTTGATTATACTTGGATTAAACCAAGAATATAATCTCTTGGCGTCTTTAATTTATACACCAAAAGTAGTTGAGGAACGACGGCTTCCTTTTAGGAGAAATCGTCTTTACGCCACTTATAGGAAGATATTAAATAAAGCATAAGTCATTATATTGTCTTCCCTACGTATTATGATAAAGAAATAGCAAACAAGGATGGAAGCGATTCAAGATAATCTTGCTGAGGAGTTTATATGTACAGTGATGCATTTAGACCGATGCAATCTAGATTTCGTATCTTATGTAGTGCAGAGAATTTGTTTTACATCATTTTGACCTTAAAACCGATCCAACTTAAACCAAATCTGAAACATTTTGGCTAATTTTAATATCTAACATCACACTAACTTCCATTAAATTTCATATAGGCAGACAATCGGCTATTATATGCTTAATTAGGACAAATCAAATATAACAAATACCGAAGCATTCTGCGAAACGTACTTAAACGGATTAATATTATTCTCTCCCTATCTCACCGTCCCCACCAAAAGTCGAAATATCGGTTTTGTTAATATTTGGTTAATAGCTTTGAATGTTCACCAGGTTAGTTTCTATTTGTTTGCTTAGAATTGTTAAAGGCTGATTCTTAGTTTATAATGTTCACCAGACTGCATTCTAATTGTTACCAGATTAGCTACTAATTGTTAGATTGTAACTGTTAACTTATAACGTGCACCCGATTAGGTTTTGGTATTATTTTCTAATTAGAGAATGGTCACATTAAGTGTCATTCTTATTTAGTGTCTTGAATCTAAGAAAATTCTAAAAACATCTAAAGAAAAATCCCTCTTAAAACCAAAAATAGGAAAAACAAATGTTTTAATTTTATTTTTTAAACTAGTTCACATCAAGTGTGAGGAAGTTATCAATTTCTAAAGCGAGCCATTTCATGTAACGTGTTGCACTTATGCATTCTGTAAAAGATGAGCGAGGAAGACCATAAGACGTCGAAGTTTGAGGAGTTTCCTGATAACTAATGATGCTGTCATGAGTCAAATGGAATAAAGAAAATTCGCTTAAGCAGACAGTGAAGGGAATGATGTACTTCAAATGGAGAAAGGTCATCCATTACTTCAGGTTAGAAACAGAATCTAGAACGAATCAATTTCGATGATTTCTACATTTTAACTAATCACCGTTAGCATTTTAGTGTCATTCTGACTTTATTCGTTTATCATATTTGTTGGAAAACTTCCCGCACAGCACTTAAGAAAACTGACTACTTTAAGTTCTTAAGACGTCGAGAATCTTTCACGTGATACGAAACCAGATACCCAACTATTATTCTAACATGAAAGATTAAACAACTCTCCTAGAAACTTATTGGCTTAAAGACAGAACGGAATAAGTTTCGTTCAGATTAATGGCTGCAGTTAAGGACACGGGAAGTGCCCGGATCGGAATCAACAGAAGCACTACATTGGAAGCAGCAGAAACACCAGACTGTCATTTCATGGCAAACTAGCGACAGGAACGAGAGTTCATTTTAAATACAATAATATACTACTACTTGTAAGCGAATATATCACATACTTGAGTATATGTGACAATTAACTAAAATGCATTTATAGCCGAATGATACTTGGTCTGCTAATCTACTTATAAGGATTATTTTTCACCCAACTATCATCTATACATTTTAGTATTCTCATCCAATGCCAACTTGCATAGCGATCTGAGATTATTAAGATCTCTCTATCAACCAATAATCCCTGTGGTGATAGCTTCGTCACGAATGTTCGTGGCGATAGACATTAGTAGCCTGTTTCCAATACACGTTCTACATCTGAACATCGTTACTGAGATGCAATTTGTCTCCATCACAGCGTGTACAAATCCGACGAAAGGTCACGCACGTTATGGTGGTTATCGTATATCCTATTGGTGTAATAAAGTAAACAGCAATATAATTAAAGGTAATATTCATCCATAGATTATATATATATATTTTTTTTTGGGGGGGGAATAAGACCGCATTCATTTTTCAAGTGATTCTTATTGTTGAAAAATGAACACTATAAACGATTTAGAGACGAGAAATTAAAAGAAAAACACCGCAATGCTTTGGACAGGTGAGACACTTAAAAGCCAAATGATTAACCTCACTAGAGGACGCTACGAAAACTCCTGACTGGCTGTAATCCATTGTTGGATAATCTAGTGCAAAAATGCGATACATTGTTGTAAAGATATCAACTCACAAATAATATTATTACAACCATTAAAAAATTCATTTGTGAACTATTCACTTTTCAAATGTAGACGGAATTATGTCAAAAACCATTCAATGAGACCATAACTCCTGCAATATATTTGTACCATTACTTTTCCTTCCAGACGTAGATAGATGGAAAGATTCTCCACGTAGGGTTTTTCTTGGAAATCTAATTTTATGGAAGAAGTTACCAGTGAAAACAGGTAAAATGTAATCTTTCTTGTAGTGCATAAGAAATGAACAAAATACATGAGAGAGGAGGTTAGAGTAATGTGTTTTAAGGCTACGCCAAGGAATGGTTTTATCGCAAGAAACGTTCTTCCGGTGTAAAGTTTCCGCTGTGTATCCTGGTCATTTATATCCTTCGAGGTGGAATCGATCTTCACGTGCCATATACACTTTAAATCTATCCAGCTACTTTTGCACTTAGATGTTCTACTAGTTGTGCCTGGATAGTTGATCGTTTATCAAGAAGAGTGTCGGGAGGTTTGGTCTTTAATAATTTTATTATAACTCATATTATCCTTTGAACACCCAATTTCTGTGTTTTGGTTGAGAAAAATGGTAGGACGTATGTCGCAGACAACTTGAAATATTGACTACGCCACGGAAGTATAAGTGGTTCGAAATTGAGAATATAAAAATATACTATTTTAAATAATGGAAATATGTTTTAAAATTATGCTTAAAAATAAACAAATAAATCAGCCTGCGTAGTTTCAGTGGAAGTGGCGTTTGCACTTCACGGCACTTGACCACACGAAGGAAGACTTGGGTTCAAATCCAGTCGCCGACTACAGGAACATTTTCCAAACCATTCTTCGACCGATTGTTGAGTTAGTCGATCTCTGGATTGGGCAAGCGGGTTTTTTCTCCAGGAAACTCCGGTTTTCGTCCCGTAAATTAAAGAAAATCGACCGTCGAACCCACACTATTTACAGACATTAAAAATATTGTGTTAGGGTTAGGGACTCCGAGATGGCGGCACTTGTTAGCAGTCTCTTCACTGCGTAACGATTAAATTAGTGATAGCCTTCGGCCAGTTATCTCTGATTAGCTACCAGTGGAGATTGAACTGCCCACTCAATCTCCAAAAGTTAGGGTTTACTACGGACTCGCCTACTCCCTATATGGGAATAAAAGGCGTTAGCTAATTTTTTGAATAAATAAATATAATGACAATTAATATTCTATTTAGGTCAGATCATGCCTGAATTACAGGACACATGAAGGAAGAATATTCATTCAGATTCTAATCTTATATGATTTTAGGCTAGGAGTTTAGTCCTATAAACCACAGGTATCATATATAGTCGAATACACTTATAAAGAAAAATCTAAATTTAGTCATTTGAAACGAATAGCAAAGATCTACTCAAACCCAGATGGCAAACATCGTTCCTAAAATGACATTGAAGTAACAGATTTGTATAATCAGTAAGATGATAAAACGTGGAGGAAGATAATTAGGTCACATGATATTAGCATGAGAGAGAGAGAGAGAGAGAGATAGAGATGGCACAATTAGGTGTATATGCATCATTCGAAGAAGAGTGGAATGGGTGAAGAAAGTGCTTGCATCGTTTGTTTCTTCATACGACCAGATAGAGACTTCAGAGATGTCGCTATGTGCACGTCAACGTCTGCACTATTAGCTATAGGATGGTCAGATGAAATGCAGAAAATGGTTAAATGTAAAAGCGATAGTGCGACATGATTTCTGATGTCCACTTGTGTGTCATACATTCATCTGTCAGAATAGTCATTGAAGGAGAGTATTCAAATCGCAAAGAACCGAAACACAAGTGATTACGCATATAATTAAAAAAGATAATTATATAACGAAATACAATTCTTATAAATACAACAAATAGTATGCAATTTCATATCTGTAATATATAATTATAGGTTGATAAAGGTATCTACTGATTAAAATAATATTTCGAGGTGGGTGAATTAAATTAAGAAACCAAAAGAGAATTTATACGGTACAAAATGGAAAAATATTCACAAGAAGCTGACAAAATTCAGAAATCCAGTTAAATAAATAAAAATAACAGTAATTATTATACTTAGAAACATAACAGCTGTGGATTCGATATACACGAATAATATATCTAGCAAAGCGAGAATGATTGGTTTCTGGATGCATTCTCCATTGTAAGTGATTATAAGATATTAGAACACTTGAGATATTTTCATAACATTTGATTTTGAGTGCATATCTTAGTAGCTGTGTTGCTAACTAATTTTATCCGAGTTGGCATGTTTGTTAAACACATTAGCTAATCGTAGAGATAACTGTGCTACTTTAATATTTCTCATTGCAGTCTGTAAATATGTTTACTACAGCCATAACTAAGTAAGCCGGCTGAACTTGAGACAGTTTGCTTATTTAATGCAGATCTTTCCATATAGCTATTTTCAATTAATACGTATGTATTGTCACAAACAGGAATTTAGCAATAGCACGTTCTCACCAGCTAGAATCACAGAATTGTATTAAGCTGCTATAATGTGCAAATTAAGTACGACAGTTTGTAGCATGTTTAATCTTCGTCCTGTCAATCGCACCAACATATTCTAACATTAGAACAACCCTCTTCATATGTGTGCAAAATAAGCCCATAGTTTGTAATAAAGTTCATTAAGAATTGGTCATCTCATGTCCTTATATAATAAGGACTGGCTTAAAGGGGCGAAGCAAGAATGGTTTTCATCTTCCACGTTATCTGTAGAGGACAGTGTAGGGATAAGGTGTTATTGAGCTATTAAAGCTCTGATCATGGCAGGAGGGTAACAGCAATAGTTGAGCCTCAGTTAGAATTTCATTGGATACAGCATTGCCATCCATTATCCTCCAAAGGTATTAACCGCATCTCACGGTCGATTACCTACCTCCTCCTATCTACATTCTCAAGATTATCGATTATATTAATATAGGTGTTCTATTAATAAAAATGGTGGACATGAAAATCTAAATAAAATTTAGTTTTATTTCTAACTTTTTAATGTTTTAGACATTTTATTTTATATATATATAAAACTTGCTTTAATATCTTATATGCAAAATTTACATGAAATGCATTTTTTTGTAAAATTTATTAGTAAATTAATTTATGTTTATATAGTATTCAAACATATCATTTTTCCTCACGTTGTTAGAGGGCGCTAATAACTCGAAACAAATCTACGAAGTCAAACAGTGAATTAACCTATTTTGGTTCCAACTATTCGGTGTTAAAATGAAACGAATTTCGCAGTGGTCAAATATGAATTGTTGTATCTGTTCTAAACCAATTGTGAAGCATGGTATTTGATGGGTTTATCTTTTACAGATGTTGCTATGTTTCGCAAGACGTTCAGGTAGGATCGGGTTTTAGTGTGACGTAGAAAGCCCTAATTCTGATGCCTGCGCCAAGCATGTATCATGTGATGTCATACGTAAATTGGATAAACATTGTTGTCGAAATGCCAAAAGAACATCGCAATTATTACACCAAGTTTTTATTGGTTCCTTTGCTAGATTCGTATAATACATGGATCTAATGGTTTATTGTAATACGGGCTTTGCTTGTTTTTTTTTTGTTTGTTTGTTTTGTATTATTTAATAACTGAATTTCAACAATGCCACGTAAGACAAATGATATCAATAATAAACGTTTAAAACAAATTTATCGAGGTTGCTACCAGTATTGTTTGTACAATAACAGATAAATGGAGCAAGACAGCACATGCGTATCTAAACACACATCTTAAGCGAATGAGATATATTCCTTGTAGAATGTTTGTGAATTTGGTTGCCAAAGAATTGAAAAGCCTTTTTTTCCCCCCACATCAGACGGGTTTTAAAAACAATTTGCAGTCATTGTAAATATAAAAAAGGTAAATAAGATGGAACTCTAGTTAAACGCTCCGATGAAAAGTATCTCATAGGGTTAAAACGTCAATGTCTGCAGTCTGCAAAATTAATTATATTAGGCAATAGAGACTAGGATTATTTAAGAGGAATTCATAAATTTTATTTTATTATTCAATTTTTAACCCTTAAAACAATGCCATACCCACTTTATATGTTAAGATCTTTGATCTTTACATTTCAATTTTTTTATACGTTTCGGCACTTGGATTTAAAAAAATTATAATATACTCAAAATAAATTCCGTGCTCTTCGCAGCAAAATCTGCATTTCTATTGAATAGGTAATGCTTTCGGTAAAATCAAATTTACCCTTTAATGAATAATCTATCCTTGATTTTCTCAACTGATGGTCTATTCTGTGACAAGTCAAGAACGATGTAAAATATTCAAGAGTTTCTGAAATTAAATTTATCGAATATTTTGCAAATAATATCCACAGAGAGGCTTAAAGGTTTCTTCTTTTTTTTTTTTATCTTCGTTCAATATTACCACTTCTTAAATCTGTTAAGCAAACAGACACTTTGAAAGCGAATAAGGTGCGATGCAAACGCCTCTTAATGAAATTCAAATCTCAGATTTAGAATTCTTTCTAATATTCGTAAATGAAGTCGAAAATGCATCCATTTAAATATTTGAAATTTCGATATTGTCGTTGTTATTTAAGAATTAGAATTTTAAATGCCAAAATTAGGAGAATTGAATTATGTACAAATAAGATAAAAATATTTAAATTACAATTCCATTTAGTTCTAACAATGGCAAATCTTTTAATCTTTTATACAGAGTATTTTAAATATTGCTATTTATGAAGCTTGTACCGCATAAATCCAGCGTGGTTATTTGTGTTACTTCAGAGCTCCGATAACGATTGGTAGTGTTACATCGAACGACGAAAATCATCACTTAAAGTCTCGTTCAAGTACCAAATTATTCGTGTTACAAAATGATACCAGTACATATTTTTCTTATATTGAGATCTGAGAGCTCATAAGGAAACACAGTACTGAGTTATCTGAGTGGGTGATTTAATTATACGGTAGTTTCTTCAAAGATTGAATGCAATATCATGCGACTATAGGCTTCCATTGTTCAAATTGAAAGAATTTTTTTTAAAAATTATGCAATCAAAATATTCTGCTAGATTATTACAGGATGAATCCCAAGATCAGGGCATACATTTGACCAATTCAGTTTTCGTTCATATATAATTCAATGAATGGGTAAAGTGTAGAGTATTAGATATTTATAGCGAAAGGCAACTGAATTTATATATGAGTAAAAACGGAAGTCAAAATCTTTTTGCATCTCCTTTTGTAATATTAATCACTTCAAAAATAGAATTAAGAATACCAGAATTAATATTCTTCATCATATTTAAAACATACAAAAAAGGAACCGATATCATTATTTTAAGATATCTGTGCAGTATTAAAAATTTTCAATTTAACGAACGGACACGCAAACTGTATTTTTATTACTTTATTTTGTCAATATTGTATAATTAATAACGATGAAGATAGCCAAGACAATTTAATCCATTCAACCAACTGGATGTACTCTCGTCTACAAAAGTTTTGCTTAAAATGAAAGAGAGAGTTTATGCATATTTTAATACGGATTACTTAAAAATTTATTACATTTTCTTAGAAATAATAAGGATTCTTATATTTTATTTAAAATTCAAAAATAAAACTCTTCAATATTTTGGAAATAATTTTAAAGATTTAAAAATATATAATACACCTTTATCTAATCTACAAAATAATCTTTAAAATATATTTAGGATGTGAAATGTAGGTATTAGTGCCAACTTATATTTTAATTAAACGAAAACGTGATTTTCCCAAAATGTGTATTCTCGTTTCACAAAAAAAGCAAGGAAAAACCATAAAAAGAAGATTTTCCGTTTTTTTTGCTCTAGAGGACTTCCTTGAAAGCCTCGGATGTAATGAATACCACTTTTAGATTAGGAAGTTGGATAAAAATGGGAATCTACCATAACGACATCAAAGAAAGAGAGAGAGAGCTTCATATTGGTGTCTAGTTTCGTAGAGCTGAATTTTACCAGGCCTCTCCACAAATCACTCCAAATATCATGCACGGTTCGCCATTACCATGACAACATCTGGGAACTACGTTACCTTAAGATTATAGTGGACCGACGAAGGTCTGCAGGGTTATGAGTTAGGGAGGTTTCGCGTGCTTGTGATTTAAACTAAGGAGAGGATAGGGACAAATTGAGTACTATGCATCGAAGTTTTATCCATAGACATTTGCTTGGTTTCTCGAATATTAAATGAGAAGTACAAGAGAAAGAAAACATAAATAGTTGCATACGAAAAACACGATGTAGTTCTGAATATGCTAGTCTTCGAGTTTTCTTGCAGTATTATAATAGTAAACATGAAAATGGGAAAGAGCGTGATAAGAATTGAAATATCCGTCTTTATTATTTTTTAATGATAATTTTAAGGCACGTATGTTTAAAATGTATCAAACAATAATACAAAAGAATATTAAACAGCCACACGCACACATACAATTTTTTTTTAAATTTGGTTCTACTATAAACTAAAGATGCTAAGAAATTATATTCTTGGATAAAGGATTTAAAAACCAAAAATATAATTTCTTGGAATTTTTAGTGTATATTGTTCAAAATGGAAGAAAGCTTATGCATACTTTAACACGGTTTCCTTAAAGTGTTATTATACTTTCTTAGAAACAATGTTTATTATATTTTATTTGAAGCTCAAAAAGAAATTTCTTCAATTTTTTGACAATAATTAAAAAAAATTTAAAAAGATGTGCAACACCTTTATTTTATCTCTTATATATCAATACAATCTCTTCGTTACTTAAATAAAATATAAATGGCCGGGATAAGAATAGCCCCAATGTAGCTCATGCATGTCGTACAAGGCGACTAAAATGGGTATCCTGGGAGGGTAATGGATGGCAATGCTGTAGCCAATGAATTTCTAACTGAGGCTCGGCTATTGCTGTTACCCTCCTGCCATGATCAGAGCTTTATATAGCTCAATAACATCCTATCCTTCACTGTCCTCTACAGATAGCGGGGAATATGAAAAGCATTCTTGCTTCGCCCATCTAGCCAGTCCTTTTAAGGACATAAAATATGAAATAAAATGTTTCCAACATTTATGTACAAGGCAAATCGCTATGTTTAAGAGATGCTGTGGACAAATATTTAGCAGCAGAAGTTAGCACACTTTCATTCAATTTAACGTACATATAAAGGGAAAATGAGGATGAAATACAAAAGATTGAACTATGTGGAATACAAGAGAATAATCTTTAACAGTATGATAATTAGTGACCTATTTTCAACAAAGAATGACAGTTTAGCTGTAGGTTAAATCGAGTTGCGTCCTGTTTCAGTAATGTGCAAATATTTCATGTAGCACAAAAGAAAACTTCTCAAAGCCAGCAACCTATTGATTTCGTATTTTAAATGCCTAGTTTATCGTATAATGAGTGTATTAGATTACAGAATGTCAAGCACCAAGCTAGCCTTCATTACCGTCAAATTTCCACGAAATGCCAATTAATCACACATGTCTAAAGCCTATTTCAGTAATTACCCTTACAATATTGTAAGCATATAAACAGCATTTATCCCATCAACATTCGTTGAATTGAAATTGTACAATGACGGCCGATCTTTGTGGTGTCCTTTTCATTGGAAATATTTTAAAAATTTGTTTCTATGGAGTAAAACTTTAGATCCAGGCACGCAAACTGCGCGAATCGGATGTAGGTGACAGGCTCATTATATTGACCAAGATATTGAGTGAAAATATAATTTGTTTGAATTAATTTTCATTGAGGAATTAAATATTGACTAAAATAACATAATTTTAATGTCAATATATATTTAACAGTGTATTAACTTCGTTTGATAATTTATTTAGGATGATTTTAATACTATTATGTTAATCATTATGCATAACATTAAGCCCATTAATTAATTATTTGGAACTTATCACTCTCTTATCTCCCTTGGTTTAACTTTCTGTTAATCGTTGATATGTGACTTATCGCCATTCACTGATACTACAAAAGAATAATTAGGAACAAAATTATTCATAGAAACGATATTTTGATTCCTACCTTTATTTTTGACGTTCTCATGTCCAGATTTGATATAATACATATATCTGTAGATCATTCTACGTTTCATCCGTACCCTGCACTCATGCCTAACCTCTTTCGTTTTCGTTTCAAACTCCCAACCCCCGTCCACGGCCTGTTTTTGGCTCGATGGGCCGAAGGTGAACTCGGCAGATTTGAGACGGTCAAAAAATGCTTCGTATACATCCACATTCCCGCATTGCTAATGTCGAAACAACTCGGGGTTGTACACGTTTAAGGCACATAAACGTTTTGGCAACAAGAACGCAGCTATACTCCGGCAGTGAAACGCCCACCGACACAAACATACGTGACTGACTGAAGGGAGTGAGTGCTTCACCGCATATATGGAAAACACTACAGGGAAGCAGCCTTCACAGGAGCACACACACGCTGAACAATAACGTGAACTGGCAAACGAATCTTTATCCCGTCTGAAGTGGACAAACTTCTATCTCACTGTGCGACACACTTCACCCTGAAAGAGGTTAAACTACGGAAGACCCAGACGCGGGAGCCTCTAGGGGGCTCGCGCCGTGTCCTAGTAGTTGCGACGCGCGGCAACTGACTGCGGCTGCATGCCACGAGTTCTGATCAATATGGACAACAGAGGGAACTGCCAACACTGGATTACTGGTCTCCGGCATTACGGGGATGCCAACATCGCGCTGCTCTTTGTTTTCCTCCAGCTGACTAGGCACAGGGAAAACGAAAACTTGGTGTTCCTCTTCCGTGCAATTGGTTGCCTATTTCTCTAACAAATATAACGGTGAAAGTAGCTATACACACGATTTTTTTTCTACTAGTGACTACGTTTTTATTTTTTTTATTTTGTGTGTAGGTATTGTCACTGACGCCGTGAGTGACACTGGGACAGGCAGGTAAAGCGATAATGACCACAGTGTTTTTATCATTCTTAAATACGATAATATATTGTATTTAAATCATCGCATGGATTTGAAGAATTCTATGATGCCCAAGAACACCCAATGGAATGATAAAATTGAAATAAAATATATATTATTCTCAAATTTAAAGCATGAAACATACATTTATGTTTGTGCAAAGACTTGAATAATTCATAATTTTTCAGAACTAACGACCAGTATCTATGTAAATGTCTTTGGATCTTTCACAAATCCTTTATACCGTGTTAAGAAATAACGTGCATCTTATATATATATATATATATATATATATACACACACACACAGATTTCTGTGTTTTATATAAAACTCTATTATAGATATTTCTAATCAATGTAAGCTATATATTCGAGACAAAAAACGAATTAATTAAAAACTAATAAATATTTCTTTCTGAAACCCGGATAAACTAATAATTTTTATTTGATTGTAGATATATTATATTATACGATTGTGGAAAATGACTCCTGAAAGGCAACGTTCATAATAAAGTTACGAAATCGAATATTCCCGCCATATCTGATTATATGTTTGTTTTCCCTAACAATGCAATATTTTATGTAGTGACGTGTTCATTGTTCTTATTCTTGTACAACGTTTTTGTAATAATCAATGAGCACATGCGTGATAGAGTTTATTGTTGCTGTGTTTTACGTGTGGGAAGTGGAGACAATACTCATGTCTGTAAAATAAAATGACAATATATGTGAAAATGATCTAAAATTGAGGCTAATATTAACTGAAGAAATGAACACAATAAAAATCGGAATATATATATATATATATATATCTTTTTTTTCATTAAAACTATTTTGAATATTTTTTTCATTAATAGTAACGCACATGCATACCGATTTGAAAGTGAAATAATACATGCCTTGAAGAAATTCAAGAAATTTAATGTCTGATGTTAATTTATAAAGTGGCTTCGAGAGGCAACATCTTTACTTTAAAGGTATCCTCCCACACTTAGATATTATCTGGGGGGTACATCGCTTAAATTAAAACAAAACACCGCGCTGCACGTAAAATTAATTAAAGTTCTAATTAAGGGTACGTGCTGTTCCGTGTTTTATTTTCATTTAAATAATGTTGCTGCCTGCATTTTATTCCGGTATTCTTTTCCTGCATTCCGTTTGCTAGTTGCGTAGCCGCATTCACCTCCGATTTTCTAGACTGCACCACTGATATCCGACTTGCTTATCGGCTTTCCTAACTACTTTAAGCATCATTTGCTGACTAAAAGGAAATGTACTCAAAGTTGCATTTAGTTTCCGATGTTCTTAGTAAAACAGAACCAGAGATCGCCAAGTGAATAGGATTACATTTACCATAATATATTCGTCGGCTTTTAGATTTAAATTCTAGTTTTTCTTCACCACATTAGACGCCACTGTTAACTAGATGGATTCATATCTATTTCTATTACTTCCTAATGATATACATAATGTTTTTATATTGTGCATAAAAAGTGTTTTTTTTGTGGCTAAATGGGTGAAGCAAAAATGCTTTTCATATTCCCCGTTATCTGTAAAAGAAAATCTATAGATCTACCCTATCTACCCTATATATATATACAGGGTGTTCGGGATAAATTTGACAGTTTCGTAAGGAAAAAGAAAATCTTCTTTGTATCTATTAAATTTAATGAATTGACAAAAAAACATTACAGGCAGAGTTAATTACAATACTATCAACAAGATTTACTCAAAATAACCACCATTAGCATCGATCACAGCTTCAATTCTGCTTCGGAACCTCGAACAAGCTGATGCTACAGTCTCCCTGGGAAGGGCCGCAAAAACTGTTTTAATTTTATCCATTAACTGGGCTTTTGTATTACTGGAAGTGCGATTGGTGTCTTTTTCAACTGCGCCCCATACAAAATAATCCATGGGGTTAAGGTCTGGGGAGTTTGGAGGCCAAACATTTGGACTGGTGAAGTCGTAGAAATTTTCAGACAACCATTTTTGACTTTTCCCAGAGGTGTGGCAAGGGGCCGAATCCTGCTGCCATACATACGGCCTACCATTGGCTACCCTTGTTATCCAGGGCTTGACTACAGTTAGCAACTCCACGAACAAAGCCCGAATTCCAATGCCAGGGTTCTTCAACACCTGTTCCTGCAGATTTGCGAGGAATTCTGCTGTACGAACGCAATCAGATCGTCTGCTAGGGATCTTTCTTCTTGCTACATCCTCGTAGTCACCATTGCAAGTCTCTAGTTCATGCCTGATTGTTTTTACTGTATTCAGGGAGCATTGGGCAGCAGTCGTAATATCCTTATTTTGATGGCGGGCACGAATCATCATGATACAAGTTATTCTCTTCCATGATTCAGGTGGGTTCCAGCTATCCATCCTTTCTGACATCTTGTATATGAATGAAGAAGGGTCCAAACTTTTAAATGAAGAGAAGTGTGTGTTAATACATGTAACTTACGGAAAAATATAATTATAAATATGTCAAATTTATCCCGAACACCCTGTATATATATATATATATATATATATATATAATGATAAGCCTTTTTTTGTAACTTTTTGTGTCACGTTTTTTGTCAAGTTATTTAAAACGTTTTGAAACTCAGGGGCTACCCTGAGTGTCGAGTATTCAAAATTCGAGTAATCAGAGTTCAAGGAGAACCGGCCTACCAGTCTGGAAATCGGGCGTTGGACGCCGAGGGAGGGGGGGGGGGACATCCCCTTTCGAGTCTTCAAAATTCGAGTCATCACAATTCAAGAACTGGCCTACCAGTCCGTAACTCGGGGGTGGGGGGATGATGGGCGCCAGGGGGGGAACCCCCTTGCGAGTCTTCAGAATTCGAATCATCAGAATTCAAGAAGAACCGGCCTACCAGTGCAGAACTCGGGGGGGGGAGGGGGGGGGGGTTGGGCGCCGCAGGCAATATCTGTAGAGGACAGTGTAAGGATAAGATGTTATTGAGCAATTAAAGCTCTGATCATGGCAGGAGGGTAACAGCAATAACCGAACCTCAGTTAGAACTTCATTGGCTACAGCATTGCCATCCATTACCCTCCCAGGATACCCATTTTAGTCGCCTCGTACGACATGCATGAGCTACACTGGGGCTATTCTTATCTGGGCCACCACATGGGAATACATAAAAAGTTCTTAAAAGGACGAAGCAAGAATGCTTTCATATTCCCTGTTATCTGTAGAGAACAGTAAGGATAAGGTGTTATTGAGCTATATAAAGCTCTGATCATGGCAGAAAGGTAACAGCAATTGCCGAGCCTCAGTTAGAACCTCACTGACTACAGCACTACCACCCATTAACTTCCCTGGGTACCCATTTTAGTTGCCTCGTACGACATGCATGGGCTACATTGGGGCGATTCTTCAGTAAAGCCCTGTATAAAAATTAGAACGATCCCTAGACCTCTCAATAGTGGCCGAAAGATCATCCAACTCAGTGTTGGTTCCACTCAGTGACGCCCTCCCCCCCACCACCGAGCAGAACCGCTCATATTCCAGGGAAAAGCGTCCACCGAAGAGGTCCCTCACGGACCACGCCTGAAAACACCCTCCCCAGAGACTCAAAATGCTCTCCCAGGGCAAATCCCCCGAAATATAAGTAGCCCTCAGTGGGAGCCAAATTTCGGAAGAAACCCGAGAGACCGAACTCTCGAAACTCAGCGTCCATTGTAGTCGCCTTTTACGACACGCATGGATATACGTTGGAGCCATTCTTATCCCGGCTACCACACGGGTAGACGCATAAAAATTTCTTATCCTTATAAGAACTGGCTTAAAGGGGCGAAGCAAGAATGCTTTTCATCTTCCCCGTTATCTGTAGAGGGCAGTGTAGTGATAATGTGTTAGTGAGCTATTAAAGCTCTGATCATGGCAGGAAAATAACAACAATAGCCGAGCCTCAGTTAGAACTTTATTGGCTACAGCATTGCCATCCATTACCCTTCCAGGGTTTGAATATTCACTTCGACCTCTCCCAATCCAAATTCGTTTACAAATTTAATAAATATTATATTGGAAAATTAAATTAGATGTAATGAACAAAATCAAGATTTAAGTAAAATTACAAAACAAAAATAATTTTTAAATAAATAAATAAATGTATTATCTATTTTATTTTCATCACGTTTTAATATATATGAATATTTTATATTTGAAATCGATATAAGTGCAACATGAAACGAATATTTCTAATTTGTTTGGCATATCTAATAATTAGTGTAAATCTCACAACGTTTTTGCTAATTATTACATCCAGTTAACTCCTAACCTTTATCGGTAAATAAATAATCCACTGACTTATTGTCTATAGAAGACTACATTATATAAGTATTATTCAAGTCATTCATATTTAACGTTATCTCTTATATTAAATTTATAATTGCCTTAGAGGTTTTATTTATAAAAGACTTCAAAAAGTAGTACCTGCTAACTTCACTATTTTACTCTCAAAATTTTGATTAACTTCGTGAATTCAAACGCAAAACGAATGTAACAAATTCGCCTCACTCTTATTACAAAACAATAGTCTTTCTTTTTCTTCAGCATTCATCCCATACTACTCCAATACGATGAGTTTTACCAGATGCCTCAGCCTTGCAAAAGAGTAAATGACCTCTAACCACCTGTTGACATGCGGATGAATGACACACATTTTACTCTGTGGGGAAATCCAATTATGCGCAACTAGTTTATCAAGAGTGACATAAATGAACACAAACACTGCTACGACCTTTCACGACGCTAGACTTCAGCTGGCAACGACGTTTATATCACAGATGCTATCGTTAAAGAAATAGCCGAAAAAGATATGCCGGTAGTGCATAATACCACATTTCCAACTAAACTTTCTAGTTGATATGGTTGTTATAGACTAAAAGATTTCCAGTACAACGGGACTCCACACCCATTTCTACTGAGACATCAGTCGATGTTGATGATTATAAAGAACTTGTTTATAAGCAAGTCCTTTCGTTACAGAAATTTATTAACTTTCAACACCTTCTAAAAAGGTAAACAACTCCATGTAATGCAATGCAACTGATTATTACTTTTAGTTGGTAAAATAAGCAGTTAACAGTATTCTTACGTAGAATGAACCCTTCACATCCATCTGAGCCTTGTCAAATAGTTTCAAATGGAATGCCCGATTGTGACTCAAAGTCTTTGGCTGGATCCGAATCCACATTTTTTGAATCCAAAGGTGTGTTCTTAAGATGTCTCGATTGTATATTTTTTCTTTTAAATCTCAGACCCACAGGTCACATGACCTAAAGGACACCGGTGCAGGGTATTGCTAAATTATGTAAGAAAAAAAAATAGTGAATGAGATATTACTACAAATAAGCATTCTGTTTCCTATCTGGAATGAGGTCGTAAAAATTCCACACATCCATTTACTCGTCCGTCCAAGGGCGGGTTGAGTCCCCTCCTAATGAGGGGTTTACTGGCGTATTAATGCAGCCGGTTCGCCACTCCTCTGCCGTATCCCGTAAGGCGGGGGGGGGGGGAGTATTCTTGACTGTAATCCGTGTGTGTTCACGGGGCCGGTTTGCCTGCTTGCGGGATGAATAATCCCAGATAAACTAGCGGACAAAACCCTGCTGCCTACGCCCAAGACCGGCTAACTTAGCTATGACTGAGGAAGAACCTTAAGCTCCTACATCGTTGACGAGAATCGAACCTAGGAGACACTCCTTCCCCAGGCATATGGTTGCGAAGCGCAAAGCCACTAGGCTAACCGCGCGGAAAAATAATTAGGTTGATTTAAACATGAGTTAGTAGTTCAGGATACCAACATGCGTCGAAAAATAGAAATTCCTACAAATTGAGGAACTTTTGTGTATAAAATAGTAAGAATGAGAAAGTAAAACAGATAAAGACAGTTATTCAAAATAATACAAATGGAGTTACAATTGAGCAACATCTTATTAGGTCCATACGAAAAGCCTGGAAGATCAGTGAGTGGATTAGGTTTATAGCAAATGAAGAAATACTTCATTGACGAGAAGTGCAGTTTCGAAAACCAACCAAATGTCTTTAAGAATATCGAGATGAATTCTGACCAAAGTTTTCTACAGACTTACCCAAGGAAAACGACGCGTTCTCTGAGAATAGATGGACACAGGATCAATACTGATGACGAGTAACCAAGATTTTAAAGTAATGAAAGTAACACCTACTGATCGATTTCTTTATCAACATCAGATTTGAGACAATTGAATTTCGTTTGAGGAGAACCGTATATATGGGATACTCTCATAAATACACAACTAGATCAAGTGTATATCGAACTCCATTCAAGCACAGTACCATCAATGATGATCTCTCACACTGTAGGTAGAAAGAATGCAGAGATAACTCTGAAATGCAAACACTGCTTTGCAAATTTCAAAGTTATCCCTGCAGAATTCAGTCGTATGATAATAAATATTTATTATCCGCATAACCAAACGAGGAATTAGCGGAGAAGATTGTTTCGTATATATAATATAAAGAAATGGAATATTCTATAAGGAATTTAGAATTAAACTTCAAAATAAAATCAAAGAGAGCTCTTTAAAAATCTGCACTAGAATACTTCTTACTTTCATCTCAAGTATATTTGGTAAACACATATTTTTAGATGTCAGAACTGAATGCCAATGTCACATGACTATCACATATAAAGAAACACACGCTGTTGTTTACAGTGTTTGCACTCCTGCCTTGATACAATCTTCATTTACTATGCATATGGTCACTGTTGATATCAACGGAATTCTCTTTTTTTACCAACTTCATTTCTGTTAATATATACTCCAACAGAACTGTTAAGTAGCCTACAAATCTTTAGTCTAATTAAATATTTAAAAGTGCCAACTGTGCACTAACATTTATTAAAAGAATACTAATTTAAGATGACATCTCACACATTTGGCGACAAATGATAGACAGTTTAAAATAATGATTTTAAAACTTATGCACGAGTTTACAGTTTTATATGTTAACGATATAAATCAAAATATTGTTAATACACCATTTATTAAAAATTATCTTAGGCTTAGAAAATGATTTTTAGAGCTGGCTGAAAATAACTCGATATCTGGATCAATCGACCGTGAGATGCGGTCGATTGGTTCATTAATGCCCTTGGGGGTGATGGATAGCAACGCAAAGCTGTACCAATGAAGTTTAACTGAGGTTCGGCTGTTGCTCTTACCCCCTTGGGCGATGAGTTTTTGAGTTCGCTCTCTTAAGGTTTTTGCCTTAAGGGAGCACTTTGAGTCTCCGGTGAGGGTGTTCTCCGGCACGGCCCGCTGAGGGGCTTTGTCGGTGAATTATTTTCCTCGGAATTTGAGCGGTTCTGCTCAGTGGTCGGGGAGGGAGCCCGTCACTGAGTGGAACCAACGCTGAGATTAGGACGGTCTTTCGCCCACTATGGAGTGGCCTAGAGATCGTCCGTATTTTTGAGATTTCACCTTTACTTACATAGTCGGTGATTGATTCATTAATGCCCTTGGGGGTGATGGATAGCAACGCAAAGCTGTACCAATGAAGTTTAACTGAGGTTCGGCTGTTGCTCTTACCCACTTGGGCGATGAGTTTTTGAGTTCGCTCTCTTAGGGTTTTTGCCTTAAGGGAGCACTTTGAGTCTCCGGGGAAGGTGTTCTCCGGCACGGCCCGCTGAGGGGCTTTGTCGGTGAATTATTTTCCTCGGAATTTGAGCGGTTCTGCTCAGTGGTCGGGGAGCCCGTCACTGAGTGGAACCAACGCTGAGATTAGGACGGTCTTTCGCCCACTATGGAGTGGCCTAGAGATCGTCCGTATTTTTGAGATTTCACCTTTACTTACATAGTCGGTGATTGATTTTATATGAGATGCCCATATAGGGTAACGGATGGCAATGCTGAACCAATGAAGCTTAACTGAGGTTCGGCTGTTGCTGTTATCCTGGGTAATGGGTTCGCTCTCTTAGGTTTTGACCTAAGGGAGCACTTTGAGTTACCGGGGAAAGTGTTCTCCGTCGCGGCCCGCTGAGGGGTACGTGCCGGTGAATTATTTTCTTCGGAATGAGCGGTTCTGCTCGGTACTCGAGGTTCACTGAGTAGAACCAACGCTGAGATTTGGACGATCTTTCGCCCACGAATGAGTGGCCTAGAGATCGTCCGATATTTTTGAGATATCACCTTTACTTACACATTACGGTAGATTGGTTCATTAATGCCCTTGGGGGTGATGGATAGCAACGCAAAGCTGTACCAATGAAGTTTAACTGAGGTTCGGCTGTTGCTCTTACCCCTTTGGGCGACGAGTTTTTGAGTTCGCTCTCTTAAGGTTTTTACCTTAAGGGAGCACTTTGAGTCTCCGGGGAAGGTGTTCTCCGGCATGGCCCGCTGAGGGGCTTTGTCGGTGAATTATTTTCCTCGGAATATGAGCGGTTCTGCTCGGTAATCGAGTTTCACTGAGTAGAACCAACGCTGAGATTTGGACGGTCTTTCGCCCACGAATGAGTGGCCTAGAGATCGTCCGATATTTTTGAGATATCACCTTTACTTACACATTACGGTAGATTGGTTCATTAATGCCCTTGGGGGTGATGGATAGCAACGCAAAGCTGTACCAATGAAGTTTAACTGAGGTTCGGCTGTTGCTCTTACCCACTTGGGCGATGAGTTTTTGAGTTCGCTCTCTTAAGGTTTTTGCCTTAAGGGAGCACTTTGAGTCTCCGGGGAAGGTGTTCTCCGGCACGGCCCGCTGAGGGGCTTTGTCGGTGAATTATTTTCCTCGGAATTTGAGCGGTTCTGCTCGGTAATCGAGTTTCACTGAGTAGAACCAACGCTGAGATTTGGACGGTCTTTCGCCCACGAATGAGTGGCCTAGAGATCGTCCGATATTTTTGAGATTATCACCTTTACTTACACATACGGTGACTGATTTTATATGAGATGCCCATATAGGGTAACGGATGGCAATGCTGAACCAATGAAGTTTACCTGAGGTTCGGCTGTTGCTGTTATCCTGGGTAAATGAGTTCGCTCTCTTAGGTTTTGCCCTAAGGGAGCACTTTGAGTCTCCGGGGAAAGTGTTCTCCTGCACGGCCCGCTGAGGGGTACTTGCCGGTGAATTATTTTCCTCGGAATGTGAGCGGTTCTGCTCGGTACTCGAGTTTCACTGAGTAGAACCAACGCTGAGATTTGGACGGTCTTTCGCCCACGAATGAGTGGCCTAGAGATCCTCCGATATTTTTGAGATATCACCTTTACTTACACATACGGTGATTGATTCAATATGAGATGCCCATATAGGGTAACGGATGGCAATGCTGAACCGATGAAGTTTAACTGAGGTTCGGCTGTTGCTGTTATCTTGGGTAAATGAGTTCGCTCTCTTAGGTTTTGCCCTAAGGGAGCACTTTGAGTCTCCGGGGAAAGTGTTCTCCGGCACGGCCCGCTGAGGGGTACTTGCCGGTGAATTATTTTCCTCGGAATATGAGCGGTTCTGCTCAGTGGTCGGGGAGCCCGTCACTGAGTGGAACCAACGCTGAGATTAGGACGGTCTTTCGCCCACTATGGAGTGGCCTAGAGATCGTCCGTATTTTTGAGATTTCACCTTTACTTACATAGTCGGTGATTGATTTTATATGAGATGCCCATATAGGGTAACGGATGGCAATGCTGAACTAATGAAGTTTAACTGAGGTTCGGCTGTTGCTGTTATCCTGGGTAAATGAGTTCGCTCTCTTAGGTTTTGCCCTAAGGGAGCACTTTGAGTCTCCGGGGAAAGTGTTCTCCGGCACGGTCCGCTGAGGGGTACTTGCCGGTGAATTATTTTCCTCGGAATATGAGCGGTTCTGCTCGGTACTCGAGTTTCACTGAGTAGAACCAACGCTGAGATTTGGACGGTCTTTCGCCCACGAATGAGTGGCCTAGAGATCGTCCGATATTTTTGAGATATCACCTTTACTTAAACATTCGGTGATTAATGATTTTGATTTTTATTTTGATTTGAATTAATGATTAATAATACCTTTGGAGGGTAATGGATGGCAATGCTGTAGCCAATGAAGTTCTAATCGAGGCTCGGCTATTGCTGTTACCCTCCTGCCATGATCAGAGCTTTAATAGCTCAATAACATCTTATCCCTACACTGTCCTCTACAGATAACGGGGAAGATGAAAAGCATTCTTGGTTCGCCCCTTTAAGCCAGTCCTGATAAGGATTGAAAATAACTCGATCTTCCAGGGTTCTTATGTCCATATAGATACTTTCCTAATCTCCAGGTTAAAAAACCATTATAAAGGCATACTGTAATATCAATTTATTTTATGACCTGGAATGTAACCTACTGTTTTCATAAATGCACTCCACCAGTTCTGAATTATTGACAGATATTAATTCTACATCATGTGCTCGTATATTTGAATTTTGAAACTAAATCTTTAAAGCCAACAAACTACGATCTTTGTCAAACTCTATTTAATTAGGCCAAACCTCTAGAAAACGGATTCCACGAGGGCCACTTTGATTTACTGCAAGTACACTAAGGGAGACTTCCAATTATGGAGTAATGCATTATAGGCGGGTTGAGGTGGTTTGTTGTCATTTCAAATTGTCTGCGTATTGTCTTTATACCAAGCCACAAAAGGCCTCTTTCACATGTATGTATTACTGGAATCCCTCTTCACAGTTAATGAAAGGTGTTTTCAACTAGAGTTTAATTAAGGCTAACAGATGTTTTTATGTAATAGTCCTAGAAATATGGTTATAACTTAAGCATAACGGTAAATATGATTGAAATGTACTGACGGTATTATATTTATTAACAATGGATATATAATTTTATATTAAATAGTTAATGTGTTTTGATTTGGCTTTATTGAATTATCTGCAGAATTGTTCCCACGTTCTACAGGTAACAGCTGCACTAAGAACTCTATCTCCTACACACACACACACACCTGCACGTTTCGTCTAAAACACAATTCCAATTGTTAAAACGCTTGAAATCTAAGTTTCTAACAATGGAATTAACATGTCTGGATGGCTAAGTCGATAGCCTATTCGCTCTCCAATTAAGTATCTGAGTTCTAATCCTACATCGTAGATATAGATGTTTGGGAATGTCTTTAGGTGGTACATGAGATCACCGTCTGGAGAATTTAAATGTTATCTTTTAATGATTACTTCGTCTAGAGTACGTGGATGAACTATGAGTTCATCCACGTACTCTATATTCAAATAGATTAAGCATTTTAGACATCGGGCCAAAGCCTTCCACAATGCGATTGCATATATGAAGATAGTACATCACCATAATATAATCTTCCAGGATTAGAATCGAAGTCTGCGATAAGAGAAATTAAAGTAAAAAACGTCCAAAAGAACTGTACAGAGCAGTAAAGACAAAAAAAGGAACGGAAATTGTCTAAATTGTCTAACGGTCGCCTGTACCTTCCTCTTTGTGATCTCAAGGGCTTTGCAAATACTAACTCTTACTCTGCTAATATGTTTGATGATTTTTGACCACTCGAAGAGGTTGAGGAAATGCTTCAGTGCATAAAAAAATAATGTATGCATCAGGGGTGGCCAGAGTGAGAAAAAAAATAATAAAAAGATAGGTTTTCGATAAGATTTTTGATGATTTTGCTGTTCGAGAATTTTAAAATAATATTTACTTGACAATGTATAGATACACTTCCCTTGACGTGTTAAGTTATTTGCTGTCTTCAAAGGATCTTTATTAGTTTTATTTGATCCTATTCAGCAAACAGGCATTTCAAAATTAACCTGTGTAGTTAAATATACGGACTAAGAGCCTTGAATCAACCATCAGGGGACATCATGGACGCCCCCTGATGGTTGGTTCAGTTTACCTCTGTGGTCTATGGAAAATCCGTGCACGAACACAGAGTGAGAAACAATATAAAAATGATACTTTAGTGACTCAGAATCCTATGTCAGTAAACATAAAATGTGCTTGTAAGCAACATAAATCAGAATCTCCTAACATAAAAGAGCTTCCTCTAAATAAGAATGCTTAATATATACGATTGTGAATCAGTGGATTTTATTTGAAAGCCTTAGCAAATGCCCTGAAGCAACAAATTTTGTGAACCTATAAGAAAAGAACTGGCAGCATAACTTATTCAATTCAAATGAACAAATAACCTACGTACACAGAAGAATCAAGTTGAATTCGACATTATAACGAATAAATTACGCAATTCAACCCGTAGAAGAATTTTAGTTTAGCTATAATGCTGTTATTACAGCTATTATCATTCTCTTTATACAAAACTGAAAGAGAAAAAAAAAACAGTATATTCATTCTTATATTCTTAAAATGCTCCATATATACGATACGTTAGCCAACAGTCCCCTTGGAGACGGTGCATTAATGCTTCGAATAAGAGTAGGAAAAAGTTGCATAAATAACGTATTGAATAATTAAACCAACAAAACATAGTTGCAAACGAAACGGTATTTGTTCCAACGTACAGATTTTAAGTAGAAGTCAGTTAAGTTCCTCAAGCGGTTTCATTTATGTACTTATTACTGTATATAAATGTTATATCTTCAATAATATTTATATTGCATACTATTAGTCTTCTTCAACCTTATACAGTGATGAAAATGCCATTACAACAAATTCAAATTAAGACGATGGTTGTGCAGGGGTCGGTGATATCTATTGTCTGTTGTTAGTAGAAGGAGGTTCTAATCACCCCACCCAGGTTTACGTTATAGGAAACTAACATTTATAATGTCAAGTATATTGTATTGAGATACTCATAATTGGCATATATTAAAACCCAAATCATAACATTCAAATAAAAGGAAAATAGAATGAAAACAGCAAAGGAAACAACAGTATGCTGGAATTAAAACAATTAAAATAGTACTTATATGCGAATTTTTACGAAACTATATTCAACATTAAGTATAAAAACGCAATAACTAACCATCGAATGAAACAAATCATCTTCTGTTAACTCTAGTGATCTAGTGAACGACAGATACACCAAGAATTTTTACGAGAGATTCTTTGCTTATGAAATGTAACCTAAAGACTATACTCCTCTCGTTTCTAAAATCATAACATTATAACCATTAAGATTTAGTTTCTCTTATAACCTTGATTTATACAGCTTACCTATATAATAAAAGTCTTGTTTGAATAGGAAAATATTCGATTGTGTATATTCAAATCTTAGACGTACCATTACTTTTCTTCCAATTGGTCTATCCGTCTCATTGTTAATAATATCAATTTAATATCTATTTTATACAAAACAGGCGATTAGTATACTACTTCATTTAGATTAAGTGTTCATGTAGGCAGTTTATTGTAAACAGTTACTATTGTTGTCCCGGGATAACGCGTAGAGAATGGTGGGAAAATAAACTTGGAAGTAGGCACAATTTCACTAGCTGTCTGTTATCCTTTCTAATTAACAAAATTTATATCCTTACTATCTTGCACAATTGTGCTAATAAATCTCTACAACTGCCCTTCTTTTGTTTAACACAACGCCCTCATTTGCTACTTCACGTGTGTGTTCACGAGGTTCCAATTGTAGCCCAAATAGTGAAAACGAATGTTTTGGTAAAGCTGCAATATAAGCAGCATCAGAGAATACTTTTAATACTGAAGCTTTGCAGCAATCTAATTTAAAACGAACATGCCTGATTCTATCTGCAGCCACAGAGGATCTGGAATTTAATCTGCAATCTATCGGTAAATCTGCGAAGGAATGTTAGAAAGAATTCAATCTGTGAAAAGAGACGTGAAGCTGTCCTACAATCCAATTTGTAATTTGTGTTCAACATCCCTAAGGAATGTTTCAAGATAGACGTAGGCATATGAAACGAAATTAGAAGACAGTCCATTTCAATTATATTCTACGTCGTTTTTCAAGAAAGTAAAAACAAGAAAGACATTAATTGAATATATAAAAAAAAGATAGAAAAATGTTACCGTATTAAAAACGTCATATTTTAAAACGATTCTGTTGTAGTAAGAATGCAAAGATCTTTATTGTTCATAATTAAATAAATAATACTCTTCAACTACAGCAGAAGATATATTGGCACGATGAATTCAGTGTTGCAGATGTGCTATGCGTCTGCAGTACTAGATACATCATGCAAAAGTATAAGACATGATGCATTCTAATCTCCTGCATAAATGTATCAATATTGCATATGCTCTATGTGATTTATTTTTGAAAGAACTTATACATTACACTCTTCAACACCATAATTATTTCTATACTTCATTTATTTATTTTAAAACAAAGATGATTTTTTTCTCCTTCGAATATTTACTGGTCAATATACTCGGAAAATAATTCTATTATATTCCCAATGATATCTATTTCTCCTAAATTACCCATTCATTTAAAAGTCAGTTGAGGGATTTCGGTCAAAAATGCCTTTATTGTGAGAAGAAGCGCCAGTTATTCTTGTTTTAAGTTACCGAAGATTTATAGTTACAGAGATATATGGGAGCTGACGTCTATGCCTTCAACATTAAGATGGATAGTCACTACTTTATTCCTAACTTTGCAAGACTTTCCCATGAAATAATTATTTAAGAAGATGACATATTTGACCTCGTGGAATTCAGGAGGGCAGCACTAGATGAAATCATGATTCATTTCTGCGGCTTTACTTCTCTCTAATATAAGATTGATGAGAGGCCTCAACAACATTTCTCCAGAAGACGTAGATGACTGGGACGACACAGTTTTGTTTTACCCTCCAGAGAAAACTTTATTGAAATGCACTTGAGGAAGACGATGCAGAAACGACTGAAGTCTAAACTTATTTTAGACTTCAGTCGTTTCTGCATCTAACCCCCTCCCCCTTATTTTGTCAAGAAATGTCAGATGCTGAGTTTTAGAGATGAACGAAATGGAAGCGTGGTCCAATTCTCTTGAATACTAGAAATTCCATATATATACTTTAACATCCCCCCCCCCCTTATCCCTTGAGTAGAAATTCAGTCAATGTATAGGCTTATTCAAATCTTTATACTATCACTGAAAAGCTTAATATACACGGGAGTTTTTTTGTAAGTCAAAAATAAATGAAATGTGTCAAAAGGAAAATGACGTCCAACTTACGTAAAATCGTTTTTACGTAGACTGGATGTAATTTTTTAAAATGATATTTTAATTCTTTATTAAAGATTATTTAATAGTTTCGTTTAAATGGAATTATTCATAGTAGTACAATTACGCAAAACAGAAAAAAAACATATATATATATATCTGGAAAGTAGATGTGGAAAAACTGGCTCTGTTCATTTAACATAAAAAAATTAAATCTTTTAGTAAATAGTAAATTTGATAAATCTTATTGCACTTAGTAAACAATAACAGAAAAATAAAATTTTATTTTAGAAATCCACACAAATGAATCCTTATAAGGACTGGCTTAAAGGGGTGAAGCAATATTGCTTTTCATATTCCCCGTTGTCTGTAGAGGACAGTGTAAGGAGATGGTGTTATTGAGCTATGAATAAAGCTCTGATCATGGCAAGAGGGTAACAGCAGTAGCAGAGCCTCAGTTAGAACTTCATTGGCTACAGCATTGCCATCCATTACCCTCCAAGGGTACCAATTTTAGTCGCCTCGTACGACATGCATTAGCTACATTGGTGATACATAAGTAAAGCCAATCTCTAAAAATTAAGACGATCCCTAGACCACTCAATAGTGGCCGAAAGACCGTCCATCTCAGCGTTGGCTCCACTCCGTGATGGCCTTCCACCCACACACCACCACCGAGCAGAACCGCTCAAATTCCGAAGAAAATAATTCACCGACAAAGCCCCTCAGCGGGCCGTGCAGGAGAACACTTTCCCCGGAGACTCAAATTGCTCCCTTAAGGCAAAAACCTTAAGAGAGCGAACTCAAACTCTCGAATCTCAGCGTCCAATTAGTCGCCTCTTACGACATGCTTGGATTTGCATTGGCGCTATTCTTATCCCGGCAACCACACGGGGACCATGCACACAAATGACATTCTTCAACGAGAATTAAATATATCATACTACAAATATATTTTTTGGTGTCTGAGTTTAAAATAGAATTTTTCAAAGATTATATTATTTATAAAGTAATTTTGCAGTTATTATTCTTTTTTATAAGATTTTACATCCGATTTTAAAAAGAAAATTTATTTTTTAAACAGATAAAGAATTGAAAGTTTGGGATGTGTATTACAAACTCCATCTTTACTATAGCATTTTTGTAGCCATTATGTTAGCCGACGAGTTGGGAAAGAGGAATCATGAATGAAAAGATGACTATATAAATCTATATAAATGACAGGGTAACTAGTGGCTCAACAATATTTTATATAGCTCCAGAAATCTAGGGGGGGAGGAGGAAAGGCGAATAAAAGCAGTATATTTTTCTGTTTATTATAGGGCATTAAATAAAGATGACAATCTCCATTGAAAATAAGAACCATATGTTCGTTTAAATTATTTTTTTTTCTGCTGTTAATTCATTTACCGTGTTTGTTCTCTTGTCATAAAGGAATGCAACTAGAAATCCTGCCATCTATTGTTTAAGAAGTAAACACCAAGAAACAACTGAAAACTAACATAGACTTCGAGTAAGCGATGGCTTCCTCATGAACTTCGTTTCCTGTAAGGAAGAGGTTTATGCAAAGAGCGATGTTTACCATTCAAAACTCCAGTTTCTCTCTGGCAATGATGTCACTGAAGTGTGCATAGCAAAACGAACGAGCTTTTGTTATGACGAATCTCCTGGCGCGTTCTACTGCTGACCCTGCAAACCCTCGAGGCTGGGGAGAAATATGAAAGTCACTAACCGTTACTTCCTGTCATTCCCTTTCCCCTTGGGGTATAGATCGGTAGAAAGGAAAAGAAAAATAGAAGACCTTTTAGAAATCTTTATAAAGACACGGAGATGATGAAGGTTTGTCTATTGTCATCTGACATACGTGGGGAAAAGTACTCTGTTTTCTACCGTAATCATCTCCTTTTCGAGAGAGAGAGAGAGAGAGAGAGAGAATGGTTTGGCTGCAGACATGGCAAATGTCCAAAGGGGAACAAGCCTTGCACATGTCACAAGCTCAAAGAAGAACGTGCCACTATGACACCTCTTTCAAGAAGTTAATAACACAAAGAACAAAAGATAAACTACAGGATTGTTAAAAAAAAAAGTGTTTTTTTGTTGCCACAAATTGAAATATTGACATACATAAAAAACACATCTTTTTATCTGAATATAGAGGATTTAATAAATACATAAGTGTATTATCTATTCATAAAGTTAACCACGTGTCAAAATGAATAATGATCGTTCGATGTATCCCAACTCGATACGTCATTAACTCCGTGAAGAAGATAATACATGTTGCTCAGAGCAATATTTAAGATACGATTTCTTTTGTAGACTGCACCCTATTTAAGAGAACATTTTTATAGTTTTAATTTTTAAGATACTATAACTAACTGTACATTTTGGGAAACAATGATCTGAGCTCATATGATTGTCAATTTGACATTCCCAGTGTAAAATTTATCCCTTCGTAAATACCCGACAGGATCGATCTCTCATATAAATTTATTCTTGAAGAAACGAAAGGAGCTTAAAAATAATTTCGTCCTAGTTTTATGAAGATTAAGTAATTCATTCGTTACAATGTACCTGTATTGAAATACATTTATTATTTAAAACAATAGATGGCGTACTCAAATATTTACGTTTAGCTTTGTTTTGAAAAACAAAAATTGTTCTTTTTCATATATTTAATTAAATATTCAAAAACGTTTATTCGTTTGCATTTTCATGTATCTTAAAAAGTCTAAAGAACAAACTGGGATGGTTTCTTATAAAGTAAGAGTTTATGCATCCAATAGCACAATGGATAAAAAATAACATAATTTAGATTTTATTCGTTTTTTTTCTCCATAATTTATTAGTAATTTATTTTCCTCATTAGGGTAATGTGATATATTTTTTATTTCTTGTTAATCTTTTGCAATTGTTTTTCTTGCTAATTTATTTATTTGTGTTTTTTTTTCTTTATGATATTCGTTTTTTTATCTTTTTTTTTGCTATTTTTTACCATTTCATTGTTACGTTTTTTTTTTTCGTTTTAGTTTCTATTTATTCTGTTTTATTAACGAAATGTTATACGTCCATTAGATGCAAGAATACAAGAGTGTAATTCTTTGCAAGTACACGCGCACAGTTAAATACAAAGTTATCTAATTTCGTAAAAAGAAATAAAGAAAGAAACAAGTTGGGAGATTTTCTTTACACTAGAACCTTTGAATGCATTAGACGAACTGTTTCCATTCCAGGAATGCTACTCCAAGATCGGAAGCATTTAAGTTTCCTTTGTATGTGTCTGACAAACCAACAAAGTAAATAAAGAATCCAATTAAAAGTTAAAAAAAAAACGAGTCGAGTTCAATTGGAAAAAAACAAAATTCCTCTCTCCAGACGTACATTCCCTTTCTATTGGTTGGTCATATCCAACTGTATATATATTTAAAAACAAAAGCATTATTCCACCCCCATGAACGTTTGTTAAATTGAAATGACTTTTGCCGTATAGAAATCTGAAAACGTTTTCCATTTAGCTGTAAGAAAACGAACCCATCGATGTCTGTCGTTCTCCTATGCTGAATCAGTTTCTGGTTGGTACACGCGAGAGCATCTTCACTGTCTGTTGAGCAAAACATATATTTGATTCTTGTTTACAGGAGATTCAATTCAAAAATATTTTTGTTTGGATCGGTATCATGGATACACTTGAATGACTTTTGTCGAAACTTCAAAAACCGGAGAATGATTGACATTTACGTAGAGGTGTGTCGTAAAAGATCCACTGTCAGATCACATACATTATTATTTTCTAGCATGGGCAACAAACAAACATTGTAGATATTGTTGCAAGTCGTGTATATTATGTCACGCGCGTCATTGCGTGTCGAATTGCAATTCTGTCGGCTGTTTACTCGTAGAGTGATATAAACGTTGTGTATGTATTACGAGATCGATGGCTTAAGTGGGTTTAACGTACAAAAAAAAAATGAAAACCAATTTTAAAGTTTTTAGTTTGAAAAGTATCTCGAACCATCTCAAAATTCAAAATTTTAGGTTAGGTTAACTATTTTTAACTTAAAAGCTGTGAAGAAACACGTGATAAAAAATATTCTATACGTTTATCTGAAGAAAATTCAGAATAATGGATGTCAAGAAGGCAATCTTCTTTACAAATGAAATAAATATTCTTAGGAAGGGCTTTAAGAGGCTGAATGGTGTGTGTGTGCGCGCACACACTTCCTTTGTGACAAAACATTTCCGTGGACTACAATATACTTTTGGTTAAAACATTTTGAAAAGAGCAATTCGGGTTAATGGCCAAAATTGATGTTAAGTATGTCATTTATCAGGGGAAAAACTCAAGAGTCAACTATTTACAGTCGTTCAAGAAATGTCACATATCCAAAAGTGAACATAAAAAAAAAGTTATTTGTATTTTGTTTTCCTATTTGGGATTTAACTAATTTGCTTAATAGAGTAAGATTTCATTTACAACAATGTTGCAATCTCCAGGTGTTAAAAGTGATTCTTCCTATTTTTTTTTTCTTTCATTAATAATTTCGCAAAGTTTATCTTGATTTATTTCTATTTTCTCATATAAGGCAGTTAATCTCATGTTACTAAAACATCGTAATACGTCTGCGTACAAATTCAGCCTATCATGGTTATGAAGTTTTGATGTTTGACGCATACTCAAATTCTAACACTAAAATCGACTACAGATATTCGAGTCCACATTTAGATGCATCTCCTTCAAGTCTAACTTCTACTATGCAGTGGCCATGGAACACTTATCAACGATTAAAACTGATTGCGTAAATAATTAATTAGGAAACTTATTAAAAATAAAATTAAGAAAAATTAGCAGTTCCATAGCACTAAGTACTTTAGAAAATAAGAAGAAAATCACATAAAATAAATTATATTTTAAATACACCATATAAATAAATGTATATCAATTATTCTTCATGTCAAGATATAGGAACCCAGCTGTATCTTCAATTATTCAGTGATATGTCATAACAAATAATGACAACAATAAATAAAGCGAAAAATGCGCTTTATTTATTTATTTATGTAACATAACAGTTAATATCCATTTTAAAAAAATATTCCAAAGAGAAATATTAGAACATCATCAGAGTTTATATTTTATTTTGAAAGTTATAGGTTTTCTGGATTAAAAGGTATATAAAAACGGGTATGCCACTTAGGTAGATTATGCAAAATATTCACTCCAAAATCACTCAAGGATATTGAAACTTAACATATATGTAAAGTTTGTGAAAGAGAGTTGTTTGATGCTTTTTATCAATAATGAGTGGATGGTGGGATTAAGATTATTTTCATACAAAGGAGCCCAATTTGTACCATAAGATTGTTCTTTAATAAGACGTTTTACTTATTTTTCCTTACATGAAAAGTTTACTTGTGAAGTTAAAAACTGTTTGTGGGATTATAATTGTATATTAACTAAAATATCATTTAACATACACCAAGTTCTTCAACAAAACGCAAAGAAAGAAATGATGACTTGTTAAGCAGTGACGGTACCAAAAAAATTGGAAATGAAAGAAATTAACATAAAAAATTATGTTTAAACTATTGCTTAATTTTATGATAATAAAAACATAATTTAAGAAAATAGTAAAGCTTGTAAATTAATATAAATATGACGCAAACTACCAGAAACAATTATTCGTCAATAAGAGTAACACTCAGGGTGTAAGCTTCAATGAGAGAGACGGTGTAATATAAGCCAGAAGAGTTTTTTTTTTTTGAATTTTTTAAACTCAGCATCTTAGTAATGCTTCATGAACATGACTCTTCAGGAATGTAACCTACGCATAAGTCAGGAAGTTCATTACGAATTCATGAAAACGGGATAGCAGAAAAAACAGTAGTAAGAGTCCTACAATTTCACATTATTTACACTGGAATGAACAAGTAGGAGGTAACAGAACATCTTTAAAACGATGCATCAGCTTGGAGAGAGAGAGAGCGAAAAAAAAAGTCGTTATATTTCTTATATAAGCATGCATACAAGTTTCCACCTCTTAAGTGTAGAAATATAAGTTTTTTTTTTTTTTTTGGGGGGGGGGGGTACAAGGCACGCAAAGAATGCGTAGACGCATTGCTACACCATTCCTTAAGGGATACTTGAAAAGCACCATAAATCTCTGCCCCAGTATCGTCTCCATCAATCATTCATGGAAATGGCTACTACAGTTAGCGCCAGCACAGAGCGCGAGCATTGTTCGAATAGAAAACCACTCGTAGATGCTGCTTTCACCTGACAGACGAATGGGATAGCTCGGAATAAAAATTTGGCTGTCATGTTTTCCGCTCCTTCACAACGTTGCTAGTGGAAGCAAGGGTGGGAGGAATTGTGGGGAAGGGAACTTTCCAATGCATGGACAGTTGATGAAACTGTTACGTAGAAGTTTAAGAAATGCAAAATAAATAGAGCAATAGAAGGCAGGAAGGTATTTTTTTATTATTCCGAATCTCTTCTGTAAGTCACACGTAAGTGAAAAATTGAACAGGATTTTAAGTAAACCAACATTCACATTCTTTGCACTTATGTAATGGTCTGAGCAAATACTATTTCGTTTCTAAACAGAAAAAAAAACCCGTTACTTTAACGTTTCCCTTGGTTTTCCATCTTTAAATATATGTCATCTTGAAATTACAGCTCTCAAAAGATTGTGAATAATATTTTGAAATAATATTTTTTCGTTGAGTTGAAAACTTGTTAGTAAAAATCTGTAGATTTTTGAGACTTTCTAAATATTCCTGTTGGTATCTACACTTATTAATATCAGGCAACTAAGGTGAGGTGGTTTTATGTAACGTGTGTCCGTTACATACGATTTTGCGTATGATTTGCACATACAGAAGGTTGTAAACCAATGGACATTAGTACCGTTGGTGGGCTAAGGATTTTTTTTCTCCTAATTTCATATATTTTGATATTTATTATTTTTATTTTTTAATTTTTTTTTTTACATAATCCGCAAACACTGATCTAGAGACCAAGCATTGAACTTTTTCAAGCAACTTCAAATCTTCAATGAAATTTCATCTCATCTAAAGAATATTTTTTAGTAAAGAATAAACTCGCCCACCCATTCAGAATACTCTCTTAGACTAGAAGGAAAGTCATGAAATCTTCGTCAGAGGCTGATTAAAGAAATTCTTGTAGGAAAAACTTGAAAAAAAAAATGAATTGTCTCTTTAGGAGTGTAACCAAAGGAGTGTCTTTCTTAAAGACTATCATCTTAAGTTTCGGTTAATCTTATTACCGTTATTTTTTTATGAATGTTTTATTTTTGTGTAAGAATTTATAATAATTTCGCTACAATGTAAGTCATGAGATCTATAGGGCAGAAAAAAAACCTTTATCAAGAACTCTCCTTCTAAATCCACTCTCCATAAGAAATTTCCAAAAGTATTTGCATTCTTGAAGAACCGATTTTTTATGCAATATTATTACTTTTTTGTCTCTAGTTTAGATTGAAAGTACTCTAAGTGCTTCGGCTGAAATCTCCTGCTTTTAAGGGGCAGCGTTTAACTTTTTTCTTCAGCTTATCTGAAACCTTTCATAGTCTAATCTTCTAAATCTAGCTTGAAGACGTTACCTGATCTTCCTACCTTCACAAAGAAATTATTTCCATGACACTAGCTTGTGATGGTTGTCGAAAGTTTTTTTTTTCTTCATTTCATGCATTTTTTTCTTTTAGTATTTTACCTCTGACGATCCTTGTCTTCTTTTGACATAGCAAATACACTTTACCCATTTTCACTAAGTGCAGGCCTAACTTTGATATCACGTGATATTGCATTGGAGTTTGTTTTAGAATATACGACATGCAAATGAGGTGTTTACAGTTCAAAGAGTCAAAATAATGCTATGCAAATACCAATGTTGTATAACATCGAAATATAAAGCGGTAAAACAAATTTCAGATTCTACTATTATCTGCTTTTCTTTAAGTCAATAATCTGCTACTTGCGATTATTTCAGGTTTAAAGATAGAATAAGCTACCTTTTACACACGCAGTTAACGTATTGAATCAAAAAAAAAAAAAAAGAGCAGTATGCTATCATCATTATTGCGTTATGTAACTGGCTACGAATAGTTCCTAGTATACTATAAGAGGGCGCTATAATCGAATTTTAAAACTGGAAATGGATAATATTATTTCCTGCGAATTATAAGTTACATTCGTAGTAAATTATTTTTAATATAGAACTCTTTCAAAATTATATGCGGAGTAATCTTGTAAGAGGTCTGTGAATATAAGAATTCTTTATAAAGAAAAGAGTAAAAGTCTTAAATATTAATGCAGTTTTTATAATCCAACTAATGGCAAATATTTTTGACGTCAGAGATTTCACATCGATTTGAGAAGTTGTGAAAAATATAAAATTTCCTTTATTTTTGAATTAGATTTATGTATTTTATATAGAATACTCAATAAAGTTATATATTAAGGTAATAAATTTTAAATAATCAAAAAATTTAGGAAATTTTCAATAAAGCATTACATTTTATAAATATACCTTTTTATTATTATGAATTGTTTAAGTAAATAATTAAAAATTCCCTGCACCATGTTATCACTTTCGTGGTCATGACTAATTCATCGTAGATCGTTAGGTTTTTTTTGTTTTGAAAGCTGTAGTTTTCCTCTAATATTGAAATGTTATTTTACTGTCGGATTAAAATAAAATTTGTTTAATACTGTTTCCTAAATAAACAGAATAGGAAAGGTACATTAAGGGAAAGATCTTATGTGATTACTGATAAACCGTAAAGAAGAAAACTTACTATACGAGTGACAAAAATCCCAAATGGAAGAGTAAACCTATTCCATGCATCATATATTATGATTGATAAAGAGTGTCCACCTGAAAACCCCCTGTATCCTCTATAAATCCGGACACGTTTTTTTTTTTGCTCTTTGCTATCGTATCTTTCACTGGGTAGAAGTTATCTGTGGAGATCGTATCTTCAGGGAGGGAAAAAAAAAACTGGAACAGCTGTCCAGAAATATTTATTCAATCATACTAAAAAGCTTTGGAGAGAACTTCCTATCTGAATGAATACAACACGCTCCTTCTGAAATAGAATTTGAAAATGAAATACATTCAAAACCATTGCAAACAGCTGCTGAGTCGTTTCTGAAGGGTCATATCTTAGAAGTGCATCGGAAAGCGATGAAATGGAAACTTTCCTTATTTTTTTAAATGTTTTAGATAGTGAATTTATAAAATAAATGTGTGCATAATTGCATTTTCCAACATTAGTTTCAATATATTCTAAACAATGTCAAAGGCAAAAACGAAATTAACAGTCACGAGTTAAATTCATTATTCCATAAGTATGACGTCATAATGTGTTCGTTTTGTGCTTTAAAGTCAGACGGATGAGTTTTAAAAAACATCTGAATACACATTCCGCTTTAGGAAACGGCGGGTATACTTTGTAAAACGCAAAAATAAATACTATTTTCAGAAACGTAAAGAACAAACAAAAAAGTGTAGGTTTAATCGGCGAAGTTTGTAAATTATACGGTTCATTAAAAGCGCAGATAAGATTCAATTTTAATTTTGCTTCCTAATTAACTGGTGCGATCTAAGATACGACCTGTTTGCGGAAATTAAACGTTCCGATGTAAGTCCAGAGGGCAGAAAGAGGAAATGATAAATTATAACTGTTTTAATTATGTAGCTGAATAATCTTTGGGGAAGTTTATTTATTTATTTATTTATTTTTATTTTATTTATATATTTATTTATTTTTTGATATTAGATAAATTTGAAATATATATATATATATATATATATATATATATATATATGCAGAAGGATCTCCTATTATTCACAACTATAAAGGGCAAATTATCAGTCATAGCAGATAATTTATACTGTTTGCATTTCATAGCATTGATTCTAGACGTTCCAATGCACCTGTAATTCATACAAATGCATCAGTTACGAAAGCATGAATCAGAGTGCAATTTTCTAATGGAACTGGTACCTACTGCATTTTATTCTATATTGATTTTCTTCACTTTTCAATTTCTTTGCGTCGTTACAGACCACTTCCATTATTTGATTTTTTTTTCTCTCAAGTGCCCTAAAAATAACAGCCTTCTATAACCACGAACTTGGGCAATTTACAGGAGACCAATTGTGGAATACAGCGAATGACGCAACAATACATCTGAACCGAAGAGACACCAGGTGGTAAAAGCTGAAAAGATCAGATTAAGAATATGTATGTACATATATCTACTCTATAATATAAAATGATAAGCCATTTTTGTAACGTTTTTGTGTCACGTTTTTTTTGTCAAGTTATTTGAAACGTTTTGAAACTCAGGGGCTACCCTGAGTGTCGAGTCATCAGAATTCAAGGAGAACCGGCCTACCAGTCCGGAACTCGGGGAGGGAGCCGTTGGTGTCGGGGGGGATCCCCCTGGTATATATATATAGATAAAGAAATGTATTCCAAATGAACGTGACATTCAATTGTTACACTAGCGCGATCAAAAGTAGAAAATTATATTAGTTTAGCTTAAATGGAATTTTTTAAAAAAAAGAAATAGATATTCCATTGTTTTAAGTAATATTTAAAACAGAAGAAATAAATAAAAGGAACAAAACCAGTAAGTAGTCAAAATATTATTATGAATCTGTTAGTATAGATGCTGGAGAGCAAAGAACTCCATACTCTAGTAACTTTTTCTTCACACTGAAGTAACCGCATGGCAAAGCCTGCGCTCAGACTCTAATCTTAAAGTTCTTAAAAGAACTGGGAGATGGACTGAGTCCTTCACTCTTTCCCATCATCTGAATGAAGAAAATCGGTGTGGATGGGGTGTTATTGAGCTAAAAGCTCTAGTCATGGCTGAGTAGCGCAATAGCCGAGCTTCAGTTAAAACTTCATTGGCTACAGCATTGCCATCCACTACCCTGGTTAGTAAGTAAAGGGTAAAATCTCAAAAAATCGGACGATCTCTAGGCCACTCCATAGTGGGCGAAAGACCGTCCATATCTCAGCGTTGGTTCCACTCAGTGACGGTTGCCCCGTCCTAGCACCCCGACGGGCTCCCCGTCCTAGCAGTACCGCTCAGCGTTGGTTCCACTCAGTGTCGGCCGCCCCGTCCTAGCACCCCGACTACTGAGCAGAACCGCTCAAATTCCGAGGAAAATAATTCACCGACAAGAACCCCTCAGCGGGCCGTGCCGGAGAACACCTTCCCCGGAGACTCAAAGTGCTCCCTTAAGGCAAAAACCCTAAGGGAGCGAACTCAAAAACTCATCACCCAGGATAACAGCAACAGCCGAACCTCAGTTAACTTCCTTGGTTCAGCATTGCCATCCGCTACCCTGGAAGTCCTAAAAAGGACTGATCCCAGATCTCATACTCTAATAATCCTATTATCAAAAAGTTAAAGTCATCGTAAGTAAATTCTTGGTAGGTTCTTAATGAAATTATTAAATCATATAATAAGGTACAGTAATCAGGCATTTTAATAAATAAAAATAATAGCTATATTATAGATACAATCATATTTTATAAACATAGAAAATACTTAAAAGCCTCTAAAATTTGCCATAGAAATTATATCTTCGACACAGAAACTATTATAATTAAATTTCCAAAATGTAACTGTGCAGTTTTGAGATTGGTGTGACCTTGCTTTTATTAGATATTTATAATCATATAAAACTGCACATCAACCACAATTAGATGATGAAATAGTATTAATTACGTCTACGAACGGTACCAAATAAAGCACCGGCGTTATAGCCTTTCTCACTTGTAATGCAAATGATTCAGATACACGAGAAGGCGATAAATATGAGCATGAATTAAATGGATAAAACGGATAACTACATTTAATATTCTTATTGAAGGCCAGAATGGAATTTTATACATTAATACTGACAGAAAGATGATTTATGACCAAATGAGATGCATTTTTGTTTTGGTAAACTGAAAATGGGCTTTTCTGTCAATGGATGAAACTCGAAACCTTAGGATCGCCTTTAATGGCTCTTAAGCATTGAAAAGTTTCAGATAGCACTTCACAGAACGCCGATATAACCCTTATGATGGAAGTGTATCGTTGAGATAATGCAACTAGAAAGATAAATGATGTCGGCTATGCGACCAAACTTAATTCAATCATTTATATTTCTAGCGTAATTGCCTTTGGCCTCGTTATTAAAACCGAACTAAATTGAGCAAAGTATTTGACCATGAAAGAGTGAGGGAATAACGTATTTTAATGCCAATTATAGATTAAATACTCATAGTATTCCGTGAATCTTTGATGGAGTAGAAGTATAAAAGCAATTGGCTTTTATACTGTAAAAAGCGAGTAAGTATGATGGTAATGACAATACTGAAATTATGAAATCATAATAACATCGTAACAACAATACCATAAATCGTACGGTATTATTGTTGCTATTGTTGTTTCGATGTTACGCGAAGGTAATTTACATTCTTAACAATTAACACCATGTGTTACTAAATTTCTGCCAATCTTCTGCTCTCTTGGGCCTAATTTCTTTTACATATAAGACAGTTTTTATATCATTTTTTAGAGGAAGCCAATCAACAGTATGGAGGAGTAAGTGAACGAAATCGGTTGAACGATGACATGACCTGTAGCCACGTCTACGGCGTTTTACTCGTATCCTGCCTTTACACAACTCACACCTTCAATTTTGTTCCGAGTGTGCGGCCATTCTCAGGAGATCTAAGCAACGTAAGAAACAACCACTCCTGAGGAACACCTCTGTCAAATAAAATGGCGAATCAATAACGTTCAACTTGGCTCCAAAGATTCAGATCGAATTTCAATCCTAATGATTGAAATTCGATCTGAATTATTATAAGAATCATTCTTATAATAAGAGTGATCAGTGACTTTTTTTTGGATATTTAAGTCACTGCATTGAATCGCGATTGTAAAGTACCTTGGCAAATGGTCGCTTGGAAGGTAATAAGGCCTAGAGTAAAACGTACTTGATTGCAGCAAACGATTCAGCATTGGCAACTTCAGTACTGTTTGTGTGTGTGTATGGGGGAGGGGGTGTCGGTCGTTATTCAAGAGCCAGCAGTCAACCCCTTACTTTTCAAAGTTGCTAAAGTTGAATTTATATGGTTAGAAATAACTTTATAATTTTTGTTGAATGTATAAAGATATAAGTAGCAATTAAATACCATAGTTTATTTTCCATAATACTTTATAAACTAATTACATAATTAATTAGAGTCTCCTACCAAAGGGCCAACGTTAGTGGTGACATTGGCCCTTTGACCAGAAAGATCCCTGCTTCGAATCCCACGGAAGTGGCAGCATATCGCACCAGTCACAGAAACTGTGGTTTTATTTCCTATAAGCAAGCAAAAGGGACTAAGCATACTCTATTCACAGACACTCTACTAAGCCTACACCTCTAAATCTAGAGGGCCTTACCCATCTCAGACTGAAGTCCCGCTTATAAGTTATATAATATTGATGTTTAAATTTGCTTTTGTCAACCATTACGTTTATTGATCAGCGACCGACTATTGAATGAAATAAAAAAAAAAAACCGCCACATGGATAATTATAGGGTTGATTTCCAATAACGGTGACGCTTAGATGTTTACCCCATAAATGAAATTGCATTTTGATGCGTTTTTACACTAAAAGTTAATAATTTTATAATTATTCTAGTTTCCAAGATGGAAAACCTTATGTTTTATTTGATACCTTCAAGAAAATAATACTCTCTGAGGGGGGGGGGTAAATATTTAATGTCTTATATTTAAAAAGTGACATTAGGCCAATCGATCGTTCAGCTATTTTTCATACCAATGGCCTCCATTTGTTTACCAACAATACAGTAAGTGTTTCTTAGATGGGTTTTATTGCCTATGTTATAATTTATTTTTTCAATATGTGATAATTTTTATTAATATTCAAAATAAAGTTATTTTCTTTATTAATTGCAGATAAAGAACACTTAAACAATAATTTTGCACGAACAATAATTCTAGAAATTACAAAAGGTTTAGACGAGCTGTCTTTACAAATGCGTACCTTGAATGTTGAGACGTATAAATAGATCTTAGAAGAATCTTGAGAAGGAAGATAAGTAGCTCCAGATGTGTCACTACCGAAAATGAATGCATCACAGAGATACGACAAAAATATTTAAAAAAAAACCAACTAATGGCATTATTAGTACATTAAAAACATGAAAATAAGTAATGGTAAAGACATTAGTCTAACACAGGGAGATAAGCAAAGAAATCAGCAGATGTGAAATTGATCTGGAGATGAAAAAAAAGCAAAGGGAAAAAATTAACTGCCTTCTTCTGACAGCAATCAATAGAAGCACTTAGAGAAACAGACACAGAGATGTCTGTTTTACACTTTTGTTCATTAAGCATTGCTTTTATCCCAGATCTAGAACACTAAAAGAAAAGAGAGAAACTCTCCATAGTGTCGGCCATTTTTAATGGTTTTTATAACAAATAAAAAGGGCACATTAAGGAGACGAACGTTGTTCACTTAAAGAGCGAATGATAGTAGAAGCGAGTATGTAGATCGTGTTTTTAAAATTAACGTGTATGTTTTTAGAATTTGACTGAAGACAATGGTTTATTTATCCTTCTAGCCAATGTAACGCATCGTTAGTGATGGACACCGATTTGCTTATCCCTCACACAGCAGTAGTGCTTCTTATCAAAAGTAAATTAGCATATGTAACCTCAAAGAATACCATTAAACAAAATAACTTAAAAATTAAAAATGCAAGAGCAAACTCCGTCTTTATTAGATCTATCACGGGCTAACTCAATAATGTAAACTTACAACAATGACAGAAAACAAACCAAACAAATCAGAATACGCCTCCATCTAATTTACAGTCGCAGATAACTTTAATGTTACATTATGAGCCTTTAAGGTATTAGCAAAGAGATCAATGATGGTGACATTTTGCATGTGACAGGTTAAAATCTTCCCCTGATAAACAGGCATTAATTCGGTGTGACGTTGAAGTCTGTGTTTGTCTTAATATCGAGTTATTTTCCTGTCATATCCTTCACTACCTTCTTACTGATCTCATTCTGCTCTTTGACGTGTTTCGATCTTATTAGAATTCTGTGGTTTCTGTACATCTCTGCAACGGTCCGTTTCTACTCATCAACGTTAATGCAGTAATTAACTATGATCACATTTATTATGAATAGTTCGAAGTTCGACATATTTGAATATTCAAGAGTTTCTAGCCTTCTTAAAGATCTTTGACCTTCTTAGGATTGTAACATCGGCATAAATTTGATATTCACTAAATTTATGCCGATTGTACACGTACCAAGAATTGTAACTAGCGAAATAATTATGTATTAGGCAATGGAACATATGTATTGGAGTTAAAGTGGAACATTAATACAATCAGAGAAAGATTTGATTCAACATCAATTTTTATTTTATCTATTAACTTATTGACGAAATATATGAAGAACGTGTCATCACGGAAATAAAATACTCATGCATGCTTTTTGAAGTTTTCCTTATTTATATATGGTTTTTTAAATGAAACAGGACCCATATGTAATAAATTATAAATAATTCAGCGTTTTTTAATTTATTATAACTATTTTGATTAAGTTTCGAGACTTAAACATCTGACTCAAGCCGTTTTTATCAACATAAGTGCTTAATACATAAATAAATGTATTTATCTACAGCCTATAATTTAATTCAATTTCTTATAAGGACTGGCTTAAAGGGGCGAAGCAAGAATGCTTTTCATATTCCCCGTTATCTGTAGAGGACAGTGTAAGGATAAGATGTTATTGAGCTATTAAAGCTCTGATCATTGCAGGAGGGTAACAGCAATAGCCGAGCCTCAGAACTTCATTGGCTACAGCATCGCCATCCATTACCCTTAAGATTCTTAAAAATCTTCAAGGCCGTCATCCTTTAATTCAATATTTATATCAACAGCCTATAATTTAATATGATATAAAAAATAAAAAGGTTTGTTCTGTATTTTTAAAAAATATAATTGAAAATTTAAAAAGGTTTAAAATATTAAAATTTTATTTCTAATTAAATATAAATTAAATTGTTATTTCATAAAAAATAATGATAATAATGCATAATATCTACAGAAAAATATAAAGTGAGCATGTTTTGAACTTCTCGACACCAATCGTATGGCTAATTTCCTTTTAAAATTCATCTCTCTTTTAACTTCGATTAGAAATGCAGTTAGAGAGGCTTTTGATCATTAACAATTACCCTACATCATCAAAGTCAGGAGGAAATTCGAGTTGCGGAGATTTACAATTGCACAGCGGTGAATTTAGTCTTCGGGGATCTCTTAAAGTAAATTAACCATCAATCTCGTTCGTCCATTCGATACCAACTGTCCTTTCAATCACCGGCTGTCCTCAATCTCAAGCGACGGCAAACATTCTGACCCTTCTCATTCCGTCACTAAACGCTATCTTTCCGTTTGCTATCCTCAAACTCTGACCTCTCAATGCATTTACTACTTTTATTATACTTCACTAAACAGGGACGTGTTCGTACTCCAACGACCACTGTCTCGTTATCTCCATCGATGGACTTCCTCTTCCAGAAAGGCTTTTGTGCCATTGGACCCTTAAACAGCCGTTTACATTAAGCAAACCCGCCGTAGAAGATTTCTGCTCACCTTGCCGCCCTAGAGAAGGGCGATTAAACCACAGGTAAGGAAGTATCGGAACGGAGTTGAAAACAAGTTTGAGTGTTGTATCTCTTTGCGATGATAGTGGAGGTGTTGTTACGGTTCACTTAATCACAAGAAAAAACTTGTGTGTCTACGGAGGCGGCGTCTAAAGGCCGAGCACGAAAACATCCGGCTAAAGTGCTTTATCATCCCCCCCCCCCCCACAACTTTCTTTTTTTTTTTTCTTGATAGAAAGATGTGTGATGTAGCACCTGATCCACAATTAGGTCATCAACAGCCCAAATGCTTGACAAATCGTTCCTCCTACCTTGTTTATTACCTTTGAGTCTGACGTTAGAAAAATGTGAGACTCCAGAAATATCGCCCAATCACATTTAGTTTGTAACTTTAGCCATTAAAGTTTTCTTGTTGACTTACATTTCAAATCCAACAATGAACAAGCAATGTACAAAATGGCGAGAAATACATTATCGTTTGTGTTATTATAATTTAATTTCTGTACAAGTTTTTTTTTAATAAATCATCTTATATTCGACTTCTGTTTTTTTCATAATTTATGTACTAATAAATACGTGTTATAAATTCCGAAGACAAATATTGTGAGATATACACTTTTGTTGTATAGGGAGATATCCTCCTCTGTTGCATAGGAAGAAACAGATAATTAAAAACGTAAAACTTATTAAATGTTTAGAAAAAGTAATTAAAATGTATAGATTTAAAATAAATTGCTATAAATTATAAAATTACTTCAAAATTCTCTGATTTAAAGAAAAATATCAATAGACACCAATTTGTAATAAAAATAAGAATAACTGAAAGGAAACTTTTCTTTTTCAAGTTTTAAGTAGTTCTTAAAAGAACTGGGAGATGGACTGAGTCCTTGACTCTTTATCCCGTCATCTGAATGAGAGAATCTGTGTGGATGGAGTGTTATCGTGCTAAAAGCTCCAGTCATGGCTGGGTAACGGGCAATACCCGAGCTTTAGTTGAAACATCATTGGCTACAGCATTGCCATCAGCTACCCTGGAAGTCCTAAAAAGGACTCTCTGAATTCGCCGAGTGGGGTTAGAGTGAAATGAAAACGTCCTTTTTAGGACTTCAAGGGTAACAATTAGCAATGCTGAACCAAGGAAGTTAACTGAAGTTAGGCTGTTGCTATTATCCTGGGTGATGAGTTTTTGAGTTCGCTCTCTTAAGGTTTTTGCCTTAAGGGAGCACTTTGAGTCTCCGGGGAAAGTGTTCTCCGGCACGGCCCGCTGAGGGGCTTTGTCGGTGAATTATTTTCCTCGGAATTTGAGCGGTTCTGCTCAGTAGTCGGGGTGCTAGGACGGGGCGGCCGACACTGAGTGGAACCAACGCTGAGATATGGACGGTCTTTCGCCCACTATGGAGTGGCCTAGACATCGTCCGATTTTTTGAGATTTTACCCTTTACTTACTAATCAGGGTAACGAATGAGACTCGGCTATTGTTACCTGCCGTTACCCAGCCATGATTATAGCTTTTAGCTCAATAACACCCCCTTCCACAAAGATTTTCTTCATTCAGATGACGGGATAAAGAGTCAAGGACTCAGTCCAGTTCTTTTAAGAACTAAGTATAAGTAGGAAATATCCGACTTGTTTTGTTTCTGACTATCCCGAAATCGAAAGAGAGTGTACTTATGAAAAAGTAATTATCTGAAAGAAGTTAATTAAACTGTGTTCGCAATGTGAATTTCACTACTTGCTGATCCTTAGCTTTGATATAATATAGTATGTTTTTTTTTTTACTATAAGTACTTCTTTAACATTTCCCCTGATGAGTAACCGAGAAACTGCACATAAAATTATCAATCGAATCATTGCTAAACACTTCTACTATAAATGCTGTTTTAAATTATGCATCGTTTGACTGTTGTTTCTTTTATAAGAAATATATCCGATCAAAGGAGAAATATTCGATGTATCATTTGGTTTACGATGAAAGGCGAACAAAAATATAAAGTTAACGACATACGACTTTACTGAAGTTCTTTCAAGATGACGCGACATTAATCAAGCCGAATTTAATTTTTATAGCAAATGACTGAATACTTAATTAGAACATACACAAGACCAGATGTCGCGTCCAGGTGGCTCCACTTATAGAAAGGAGAAGAGAACGTAAAATTGAGAACTTCACATTAACTTCTGCAATCTGTGACAACCTACTTACACATTTAATGGTTTAGTTTTGCTTATGTACATTTATTATGAATATTTTTAGCTTTTATTTATGAAATTATGTATTTAATGTAAAAAAAAAACGCGGCACTAAGAGAGCCAACATTGAATGTTTACGCATAGCAACTTTTCCTGGATAATTACTATCATAAAAGATACCCCATGATGCTCCTCTACACCACCTGTTGGGAGCCAAATAACTAACAAAATACTGTTTGCTAATTATAAATGTAAAACTCGTAAAATGTTTTATTTTTATACTTAAAAACTAAATTTTAATTATAAAAAGTTATCACTTATAAAACTATGTCAAAATTATTTTTAAAATTTTAAGTATTTGAAATATTTTGAAAAAAAAAAGTATTTAACTACCCTAAAAATTAATTCATAAGATAACTATGTCTCTGTCTTAATTCATACCAAGGTACGCATTCCCCGTATGGTGGCCGGGATAAGAAAGCGCTACTGTAGCCATGCATAAGAGACGACTAAAATGGACGCAGAATTTCGCTCTGTTAGGTTTCTTCCGGAATTTTGCTCCAGGTGAGAGTGGAGAGGACTTAGATTTCGTGGGATTTGTTCCTGAGAGAGCATTTTGAATCTCTGGGGAGGGTGTTCTCCAGCGTGGCCCGTGAGGGGGCTTGTCGCTAGATGCCTTTCCCTGGAATATGAGCGGCTCTGCTCGGTGGTAGGATGAGCCTGTCATTGAGTGGGCCAACGCTGAGTTGGACGATCTTTCGGCCACTATTGAGTGGTCTAGGGATCGTTCTAATTTTTAAACAGGGTTTACTTAAAAATCGCTACTATAATCCATGCATGTCGTAAGAGGCGAATAAAATGGGCCGAGTTTCGCTCTCTTAGGCTTCTTCCGAAATTTTGTTCCCGGTGAAGGCGGTTTAGATGTCGGGGGATTTTCCCTGAGAGAGCATTTTGAGTCTCTGGGGAGGGTGTTCTCCGGCGAGGCCCGTGAGGGGGCCTTGTCTGTGGTGGGGGAGCCCGTCACTGAGTGGAGCCAACGCTGAGTAGGACGATCTTTTGGCCACTATGGAGTGGTCTAGGGATCGTCCTAATTTTTAGAGAGTGCTTTACTTATATACCGCGCCAACGCAACCTATGCGTGTCGTAACAGGCGACTAAAATGGACCCAGAGTTTTGAGAGTTTGAGTTTTCCTCTCTTAAGGTTTTTGCCTTCAGAGAGCAACTTGAGTCTCGGGGAAAGTGTTATCCGGCGTGGCCCGTGTGGGGCTTTGTCGGTGAATGCTTTTCCCTGGAATATGAGCGGTTCTGCTCAGTGGTGGTGGTGGGGGACGTCACTGAGTGAAACCAACGCTGAGCTGGACGGTCTTTTGGTCACTCGTAGGGAGTGGTCTGGGGGAGCATCCTAATTTTTAGTGGCTTTACTTTACTATTCGCCACTGTAACCAATGCATGTCGTAAGAGGCGACTAAAATGGGACGAGTTTCGAGAGTTTCGCTCTCTTAGGTTTCTTCCGAAATTTTTCTCCCGGTGAAGGGGGAGCTTAGATTTCGGGGGGGGGTTGCCCTGAGAGAGAGCATTTTGAGTATCTGGGGAGGGTGTTCTCCAGCGTGGCCCTGTCGGTGGATGCCTTTCTCTGGAATATGAGCGGTCCTGCTCAGTGGTGGGGGTTCCCGTCACTGAGTGGAACTAACGATGAGTTGGACGGTCTTTCGCCCACTCGTAGGGAGTGGTCCGGGGGATCGACTTAATTTTTAGAGGTGACTTTACTTAAAAATCCCACTGAAGTCCATGCATGTCGTACGAGGCGACAAAAATGCGTACCCAGGGAGGGTAATGGATGCAGTGCTGTAGCAAATGAAGTTTTAACTGAGGCTCGGCTATTGCTGTTACCCTCCTGCCATGATCAGAGCTTATATAGCTCAATATTAATACCCCATTCATAGATTTTCTCAATCAGATGATAGGATAAAGAGTCAAGGACTCAGTCCATCTACCAAAAAAAAAAGCTAAAAAAAACAAAATATAGTAAATAATTTTTTTTTGTTACTATATATTTAGATATAAAATATGGATGGATCCGTGATATCCTATATTTTCATAGGATTCATTTGATTTATGGAAAAAAAATACCATCTTTTAAGACTGGATAACTCAGCTCTATTTAAAAGACAATGAGGCAGTCAATATTCACGTATAATACAATAAACCAAAAATGTGAACTGTCTGAATTTATGGGGGGAGCAGATTGGTACCACAGATTAGGCTAATCCTGCATGCGTATATTGCACTCATATTTGCTAATCCTATTGAATGAACCAATTCAAAACTAGATAATATTATAGTTACTTTGTATTCTTATTAAGATGACTTTTACGCGCTGAACACTTAATAAATTCACAAACAGTAAACAGACAGGGCATTCCCAATACTTAAAAGGCATGCTAAGATTAAACGAAGTAAGAGAAAGTATTCAAAAAAGTTTCACAATTTATTCGATAAATTGAAAATATTTCAGAGCGTCTTCACAGTTTATCTGGCAGTGGAAAAAATTCCATATAAATTATCTAGTAAATAACGATTCGTATTTCTGGTTTAATCCTCTACTGACTTACCACTGTACAATGAGAACGAGGACTTCAATCGATAATTTAGCTTAGTGTGTTATAATCCTCGCTTTTTTGTTAATTCTGGGAGTATTTTGGAGCTTGTGTACCTCTTCAATAGCTTGTAGAAAGGCTAATATCAGCATAAACTAGCAACTACAGTCGATATCTATTGTCATTATGGCGACGAATGAGCCATATTGTTCATCAAAGTAAAGTAGTCATAATAAAAACTCATCCGAGACAACTGGAGTTGCATTAAGTTCGTAATAAATACTAAAGACTGATAAAACGTCAACTGAGCCTTAAAAATACTTCGCACAAATGGATTACTAATTACTATGGTAACGGACGTGCATTTTGAATTACTTTTACATATTCGGTGTCAGAGATAAACGGCAACAGCTCAGAAAAATATTTATTTTTTTTTTTTTGGTGGGGGGGTATTAAAACTGCGCCTTTTTGACAGCTGATTCGTCAATGAAGAAGATTTACGAAGGCAATAAGCAGAACTTTTATTTCCATTAATGAGTCAGCAAGAGAGATAGCTGGGAAAAGTAGAGAACATAAATATATTTAAATTGATCGTGAAGATCACGTTTTATTGCACAAAGTATTAATATTATTTAAGCGCGTGTAAAGAAAAAAATGCCCAGTTATTCGACATACATTACGAAATGAGATAGAAGCAATAAAAGATATTAAAAGGAAATTATTTTGAGTTAATATTCCATTATTCAAATCAGCCAACCCGTCCTTGTTATTGAGGTGAATAGAATAGTGACATGCACTTGATCATTTGAAAGAAATTACTGCACATTTTGGCACTTTTATTTCGTCTTTTTTTATTTCTTTAACATATTTATTGAAATAATGGAATAAAATGAATAAAGCAGAGCTCTGTCTATGATGTATGACATCATTATTCTAGGAATGTGATTTTAGAAGTCTGTTTTGAATAGTTTCGGTAATTATTTTTATTTCCATTCCGAGAAATTGAAAAAAAAAACGTTTCCTTAGTTAGTATCTGATTGTGTAAATAAAACTGAGAATTGGTCTATTTGTTTCAACAATGAAACATCATTCTAAAAAAACTCTCTTCCAAACTATTCAAAAAAGAACACGTCCGCAAACTGAGTCTGGATTGTGTACAAATAGGACGGACTAGTTAAAAAAAAAACGGATTAGGACATGTATCGGATAAAGATCACTTCAACAAATGGAGGAAAGCCAAGATATTGCAGATATTTCGCTTCAAATTGCAAAGACTGTTCTTGGAAGCGCTTCAAAGTCCACAGAAGTGTAATAATTATAACAAAACTGATGGTATCATTCTGAACAATTTTTGGCGCATCGCCTTCTCTTCCTGTCAACAGTAATGCACAGATGGATTGCCATGAGAAGTGTAACTCTCGCCTCTGGCTTCAAAAAAGTAACAGACCTTGTTCTAGAGGTCTCATTTCATTTTCTGTTTTGATGAGTGTCTTTTCAAATGCCTTGTAAATGCTACGTTGAGCTAGAGAAATGTCAGCGTGTAAATATTTGATTATTAAATTGTTTTCATTCCTTTTATGTAGTCATTCTTCTAGAAAACTTTGACTGATAAGAAAATTTAATAATGAGAATACTCTGTTTCAATAATGAAGACGATTATTCTAGTTACAACAATGAACGCTGTTACGTTTTTCAACATGTGAACGACTGTGTCACAATGAAATCCAAAATGTTGGTTTCAATATTGTAAACGAATGTTTATTTCAATAGTTAATATTAAATTAAAGACTGTTTCAACAATGAAATCCAATGTTTATTTCAACAATTAATATTAAAGACTGTTCAAACAATGAAACCCGATGTCTATTTCAACAAATAATATTAAAGACTATCTCAACAATGAAATCCAATATGTTTTTTTCAACAATTTAATATTCAAGTCTATTTCAACAATGAAATCCAATATGTTTATTACAACAATTAATATTAAAGACTATTTCAACAATGAAACCAGTATGTTAGTTTCAACAATTAATATTAACGACTGGGTTTCTACAATGACGTCTATGTTTCCTTCAACAATAAAACCATTTTTTTCAGCAAATTAAATATTTGAATCCGTTATATTGTCAAATAATGTCGCTTTATTCAGCTTAGCTAAAGATATATTTACCTAAATTTCTCAAGTTCCGTTGCTTCATATAGAGCTCAGCTTTCTAGAAATGTTGAATAGCTACTTAAATATGAAATGCAATGTAGTGTTGTGTTGCATTGCAATCTAGTTTGAAATACAGTTTCAAAATACTAAACGTAGATATGTTTAGACTAGAACTCCATCTTCCTTGGTTTTAGACGAAAGCAATCAACTAATGAGTTACTGGGAATTCATGAATATCACAGGAGTCTTCTAAACCTATATACTCGCATACGGTGATGACTGTCAATAAGCATGCCTGTTTACCCGATGTCAACACGGAAAGGGAGTCGCACGATATTTAGCTGCATCAAGTTAGTAAGTGAGCAAGTATTCCGTAGATGTCAAATACAATATGTTAGAAGGAGTGACAGTGCTTCTGCATGGAAAGGTTTGATGTCACATACATCAGTGTCACACAGATGTTATGAATGTTGGGGAAGTTTCATTGTGCGTAATGAGACCATTTAAAATGGCAATGTCTGATAGGACTCGGATCTATTACGAAAGACGCAAGATGATCTACACAGAGATACGATAGTTTGGATGCAGATCTTCCTCCTTAATTCTCTGTTAAATTAAAGCTGTACAGTTCGTACTAAAAGTATTCATCCATGGGGTATGAGATACGACCTTTCTATACGGAGATAAAGGTAAAATACTAATGCATATTTGACATCCTACTGACGTCCAAAAATGCCGATTAATACGCTCAACGTACGCTGCCACAGACCTAGTTCTTAAAACAACTGGGAGATTAACTGAGTCCTTGACTCTTTATCCCGTCATCTGAATGAAGAAAATCTGTGTGGATGGAGTGTTATTGAGCTAAAAAGCTCTAGTCATGGCTGGGTAACGACAATAGCCGAGCCTCAGTTAAAAACTTCATTGGCTACAGCATTGCCATTCGTTACCCTGGAAGTCCTAAAAAGGACTATTTCACTTCAATCTCTTGCCACAGACCTAACCACATGGCGTATCAATACTATAAATATTATGTTAATAAAAACATAATATTTATAGTATTGATACGCCATGTTAAAATAAATTATACATTTCACAATAAGAAAACGGATACTATTTTTAATTTTGTATGGTAAATATTAACTTTGAATTCTATTTCTTATGAAAAAAAAATTACTTTTATACATGAAATAATTATTAATTTTTATTTTTTAAAATAATCATTCAAACATTAACATGTGTCATTAGTTGAGCCATTTAATGAAACACACATAATGTTGGAATCAGGTGTATTTAATAGAAAACGGAGATGAATCTCAGACATGTTATATATAATGAATAACGTTGGGTGCTATTTTTTTTTAATTGATTGTGCTCGATATGGATTAGTGATGTAGATCTATTAAAATTAATCATATTGTAAATAAAAAAATTATTGGTCATCTTGTGTACAATATTCATTATTTTTCTTTTTCGTTTTCCTTAAAATATTCATGTATTGAAATATTCGTCGCTACGCCCCCTCCGCCCAATCGTCTAGATTCTAGACTACCACTTCCTTATGGCGGCTATGGTGGCTCGTTAATAAACAAAAAATCGAAAACAAAAACGTTTTCCACACTCCCCATTCAATAGTATTGTGGATGTGCTAAGTTTCGTGTCCATATTATCATATATTTAAGTATAAAATGTTTTTATTAATTAAAAAAAATATGGAATTCAATTTGACAAAAAATGTAAGTTAAGTTATTGGTAAAGTAAACACATCGCAATTGTTGCCGGGGCAATCGATAAAGCTAGTGTTCCTTCTTTGTTTGTACTATTTAAGAAAAAAAACAGAGAAACTTTTATGTCGAAATCAGAGTCTTTGGATATCCCATGAACCTCTAAGTTTAATTACATCTAGAACCGAACTCTGTTAAAAGCATTCGAATATTTTTGCGTAAGAACAGTTTTTTAGAATGTTTTTCTTTGCAAGGTCCAAACTATTATGTTTACACAAGAGATTTTCATTACAGACCTTTACTTATTACTATAAAATCTACAAAGTAAATTTACTCAACACCACCCTAACAGAAAAAGGAAATGCAAACTCAGAATCCCCCTCCTCACGTTTATATTTTTAATTATTTGATTTCCCTGTTCCTATCAGTTTTTTTTTTCTTTTATTTTTCACGTTCAAGAAGTAATTCTCTCGGTGAAAAAAAAAAAAGTGTGCATCACTGGATATTGCCGGCTTTAATGAGATGATAAGCACAGTCATTCCAATGCATTCTAACACGGCCTGTCCTTTAGATGGGATCCCTGACAATAATTACAACGGCTGAAAGGGGCAAAATCCTTCCAGCCAACAATTTACACCCTCCCTCTAATTTCACGCCGACAATAAAACCGCTGGCGTGGAACACCCCTGGTAGTTATTCCACAGGAGTTCATTTAATTTAACTGTTAACCACTTCTTCCGAAATCGCTGGCTGGAGAGAGACACACGCGCAAGAAGAGAAAGGACAAACTATCTCTCTTTCATGACTCAGGAGTAGAGCACAAGAATATACTTTTAACCCTCAGGTAATCCCTTGGAGAGTTACAAGCAACGAAATAGCATAGCGCTGTGTGAAACTAAATTGTCGTGTTGGAAAAGGCACGAACTTAAGATGAGACTGTACTTTCTCTTTCTGAAGAAAGTTAAAAGTTTTATATAAATTGTTTCATTAATATGTAAGGCAATGAATTTCGTGTGGGAGGGAGATCTGTTAAAAGGGAGAAGTGTTAATCCCCTCTAGTTTAACAGCTACTTTCTGTGTCAAAATATGCACTGTTATTAAGTACTCTAGAGAGTTAAGGGATTTGAAAATTCCCCAAGAAGGACATATGAATGTAGAAGTTCAATATGGAATCAACCGGCAGTATAGCATGAAGATTAATATGAATTTCAGGATGGTAAAATATCAAAAAGGAAAATATTTGTTGACAAATGTGCAATATTCTTCGCTGACATTACAATAATGAAGGCTGAGTGAGCCGATCTCATACGGCGTGTGAAAGAGTTTTTCGTCTCTAATACAAGCAAACCGGTCAGAAGAACACACGCAATTTACATAAAAAAAGTATATTTGTGTTGCAATATTCAACAATATTGATTTTGTTTTCGAACACGCTTTCTTTGCAGTTAATTGAGACATCGGAAAATCGAAATATAAAAGAATTCAATCATCTATTCAATCTTCCCAATTCCTAAGCGCAGGTGAATACAATATCCTTTCTTTGGCCCATATTGTTAAGCAGTACACCAAATAAACTCATATTAAACGTTATATAAACCCACCAATAACTTTCAAGACTTGTTTCCTGATGCTAAAGTAACAATGGTTTGCCATTTGCTGTAAATATGGATATTTTACTCCGTTGAATAAAATTCATAATATAGCGTCAATATAGTATGAAAAATGAACTACACCAGAATAATAAAAAAAAAATGGTATATAGAAACCTGGTCGTCTGGAGTTGCTTTCGTAAGAGATTCGACTATTTTGTCGTTGTAATATATCTTCCTATATCGCCATTTTAATATAGTCCAAGCTGCATAACTAATACAGCGGCTATCGATGCTCTATAACCATTGGTGAAGCCTATGGTATCATTTTTCTATTTCACTGGCAAACCTACCCAATATTTTTCGTTCTTTATTTTTTAATAAATAGCTTTCTTATTCCAATGGTTCTTGAAGATACTTGATATGTATATATCCAGGAATGTGAATTTTGGTTATTCGCAGTGTTCGTGAAGTCCTCCGTAGATGGACATAAGTCTCCTAATGCTTGATTAATAATGCCTTTTTCTCTATTTTATTTATGCCTATTTTCTCTCTATTTTTTTTCTTAGTGAACAATTCTGATGCATTTATAGCAGGAAAACACTATATGAGACGTAAAAAAAAAGGTTTTTAACATAGTTTAAAACACAGAAATCAACTTCAATTTATTCTAAGTACACTTTTCCCAAAAGTTATAATTGACATTCTTTCAATGCATGAATGTAATCCTTATATGGTGAATTTTTCCGATTTTAACAATGCCACTCTTAAAGATTGCTTATTTTTATTCACTAGACCAGACTATACTCAACTCTTAAATAAACTTTTATAGAACTGGTAAAGCCACCTTTAAAAATCATGGCTATTTTGCAACTTCAAATGCGATCATTGATGCGAAGTGAAGTCCGTTTCCATGACAACAGCCCTCATGAATCTGTCTGTTGATTTGAATTGCCAAGATCGTTTGATTTTAAAAGTTCCATGGGAGTCATTTGAATTTCAAATGACAATGAATGGAGGGTTTCTTTTTACATTCATTTGTAAAGCCTGTGACGCTCTTCAATACTCTTGTAGGAATAGTAGATATTGAACAGTCAGCTCTTGGCTAACTTAATGTCTCGAAACGTTACTTTGGAATTGCCGAATTATAAACAAGTTATGCAAAAAAATTCTTTTTTATTTATTTAAATGTTATATATTAAAACGGAATCAAATTAATTTAGTTTCTCCTTACCAATTCTCGTCTATATATTGAATACTGTATTTAAGAATTGCAAATTTAAACAGACACCAAATACTTTAAAAGCAAACTAAAATATTTATTTGTTCGCTTTAAAAATGTTTCTTTGATTAATTCGTTCCCGATTTAATTCCACTAAGTACTATAATAAAGTTCTAAAGGTGTACTAAAGTTCATTTTTGTGAACTTTCCCCATAAGTGATTAGCAAATTGTTTAACTAAGCGCAAATTGTAGTATAGTATATAGTATAGTATATTTCCCCATAAGTGATTAGCAAATTGTTTAGCTAAGCGCAAATTGTAGTATATGTTAGCTCAGTTATTATCGACAAAGCGTCTCATAGAGGCACTTGATAATAAACTACAGCAGCAGATACAGAATAAACCCCTGACTGGGGCAAGAACAACACACTCGGTGGTGGGAATAGCTTACCCCCCCCCACACACACCAGCATGGCTTTGCCGCGTACGCGGACCATTGGAATCGAAGTTGAAGCTGATCTATGACCTCGATGTTTGGCCAAAGCCCTCATCGAAAGCGTCGGCGCTGAGCAGATTTTTGGGTTTACTCCCTTTGGTGGTGGCCGCTTCCAAGTAGTAGTAAGGAGTGAGCAAACAAGAGACAAACTACTTGCAGGATTCGAGTGTAATGGAAAAACAATAGTTCCATTTTTGGTAGGGAGCATTACCAAACTACTTCGAATCCCCAGATTCCCTTTAGAGTATATTGAAACGGATGTAAAGATCATCCACGAAATATTCGGGAAATGGGGCGTTATACACAAGGTGGAAGTCCTAAATTACGCAGAAAACCCCAAATGGAAGTCGGGTGAAGTCCACATCTCCCTCGAGATGAAAACGCCCGTTCCCAACTTCATTATTATTGGATCCGCCAGAGTAATGATAAATTACCCTGGTGTAAAAAACAATGTTTTAGATGTGGTGCTTTCACTCACCTTGGGGCGGACTGTCCTAGAGTGAAATGTAAAAACTGCCTCAAAGCAGGCCACAACCAAGAAAACTGTGAGTCAGCTTGCCTGAAATGTGGGGTCATTGACCACAAAGTGGACACATGCCCATCCAGAACCCTTGCTGAGAGGATGTGTGGTGCAATCACGCCAGCAACTCCACCAAGCAATGGAAATGACGCACCACAGGAAGCCTCTCCTCCTTTCGAGGCTGCTCCTGATATAACAGAAATCCATACCTCCACGTCTAAGAAAAACCGTAAGGGAAAAAAAGCTTCCACGAGCAGTAAAATCCAACAAGAAGAAACAGTCGCTATTGAAACCATCAATACCAATATAGATACTAATACAGACATAGAAGAGGGAAAGATGGAGGTGAACACTAACACCTCCAAACGGCCATTAAGCCCACAGGAAGAAGAGTTAGTAACGCCCAAAACAGCAAAAGTATCTGAGACCGCCCACCCAGAAGTCCCTCACGCGAAAGCAGGGGAGACTCTCAGCCATCTCATCAGAGGTATCCCAGGGATGGCGGAAAAATTCAAAGAAGCGATAAAAAAAAAATAGGAGAACCTGAACTCCTCCTCACAGGAGAACATGGATCTGACATCGTCAGTGCAAAATGGGGTGACATTTTCGTTGATGACATCAGCAAAATCACCCCTGAGCAAGTAGAGGTAGCCCAGGATTTAGAAGAGGAGGCAGCTTCGGCGTTCTTCATAGCTCTCTGCAAACTAGACATGGCCAAGGGAAGTGAGGTGGCCAAAAGAATAATAACTGCCCACAACAAAAGAAAGACACAGTAACCACCTTGTGGGGTTTCTGTACACAGCTTCACCGGTTTCAGCTATCACAGGTGGGGGAGGACCTGAGAACCCGAGCGGCGAAGGCTTACAGCGAGGCGGTGCAGTTCCTTGTGAGCTGCATCACTCGGGCCAGATCCTTCCTCCACCTCTAAGTTTAACTTTCAATTTTTGCTTTTCTGTGTACTTTTTTGTTTTTGTTTTGTTACATGTTTCATTTTTAGGATTTTTCCTTTTTTGTAAAGTGAAAAATCAACGACCGTTTTAAAAACGCCCCTGGGGAGGCAAACAGCTAAAACAGGTCAACTGAGGCCTCTTTAACCTACCCTACCACTATGCACTCTATCTTTATTTCCTCTCCTACTATCTGCTGACTCTCAGCCTATCTTACTCTACAGGCCGATGATGAAGATTTGTTGAACTCACAAATTATTATTATACTATTATTTGCAGTGAACAACTTTTTCGTGTGAATGTTGCAAAATATGAGAGATTTGGTTCGATTCCCATCCAAAATTTTACAGTCACCCAATCGTTAAATCTGTCATATTTGTCCTTTTCTGTCTTTCAACAAGTTTTCTTTGAGCGTTCCCAAGTGAATCTCTCTCTCTCTCTTCCTCAAAGAGACCAAACGTGGAGCTTGAATACAAAAACCTGTCAAGTCACACTCGGAGTATACTCCGACCAGTATAATTGTACAATCAAGGATCACTTACGTCAACAAGCAGAGATACCGTGGCTTTTTAACTTATTCACTATCCGAATAATTCTCGATAATTAATTACAAAAAATAGTCTCGAATACTGCTAGGTCCGCGCAGTTAGCTTAGTGGCTTTGCGCTTCGCAACCATATGACTGGGGAAGGAGTGTCCCAGGTTCGATTCCCGTCGAAGACGTGAGGAATTTGAGGATCTTCCTCAGCCATAGCCAAGTTAGCGCCGGTCTTGGGCGCGGGCAGCAGGTTTTTTTCCACCAGTTTATCTGGCGTTTTTCATCCCGCAAACTGGCCCCGTGAACATACGCTGCTGCAGTCAAAAATATCCCCCCCCCCAGCAGCAGACCAGGCGACGAGGTCGGTTGGGAGTGGTACTAACAAGAAGTCGCATCTAAGTAACAGGCGGACCCTGCATAGGAAGAGAGAATAACGCGTAGTGAAAGAAGAAGTCTCGAATACGGATACATAACACCAAATATGGCGTTATCAATTTCTATAAAAAAAATCAAGTGTTTAATTTCTTTAAGAAGGGAAAAAACAGAAAATAAGATAAAAAGTTGCAAAAGTAAACAACTATATACATTTATTCAATAATAAATTAATCCTTAATAATAACATAAAACAATTAATTAATCGTTGTCTACCATAAAATATTCCAAATACAATAAGTATATTAGAAATGAGAAAAAAAAAACAATTACATAAAGTGGATTCATTCAATCCAATACCCTTGGAGGGTAATGGATGGCAATGCTGTAGCCAATGAAGTTTAACTGAGGTTCGGCTGTTGCTGTTATCCTCCAGGGGCGCTGAGATTCGAGAGTTTTGAGTTCGCTCTCTTAAAGTTTTTGCTTTAAGGGAGCAATTTGAGTCTCCGGGAAAAGTGTTCTCCGGCACGGCCCGCTGAGGGGCTTTGTCGGTGAATTATTTTCCTAGGAATTTGAGCGGTTCGGCTCGGTGGTGGTGTGTGGGTGGAAAGCCATCACTGAGTGGAGCCAACGCTGAGATGGACGGTCTTTCGCCCACGATTGAGTGGCCTAGGGATCGTCCGAATTTTTAGAGACGGCTTTACCTTTAAATATGGCAATGCTGTAGCCAATGAAGTTTTAACTGAGGCTCGGCTATTGCTGTTACCCTCCTGCCATGATCAGAGCTTTAATTGCTCAATAACACCTTATCCCTACACTCCTCTACAGATAGCGGGGAAGATGAAAAGCATTCTTGCTTCGCCCCTTTAAGCCAGTCCTTATAATAATTACATAAAGTGGAGTCCTTTTTAGGATTTCCAGGGTAACAATTAGCAATGCTGAACCAAGGAAGTTAACTGAGGTTCGGCTGTTGCTGTTATCCTGGGTGATGAAATTTTGAGTTAGCTCCCTTAGGGTTTTTGCCTTAAGGGAGCACTTTGAGACTCCGGGGAGGGTGTTCTCCGGCACGGCTCGCTGAGGGGTTCTTGTCGGTGAATTATTTTCCTCGGAATTTGAGCGGTTCTGTTCAGTGGTCGGGGTGCTAGGACGGGGCGGCCGTCACTGAGTGGAACCAACGCTGAGCGGTTCTGCTAGGTCGGGGAGCCCGTTTATGAGTGGAACCAACGCTGAGATATGGACGGTCTTTCGCCCACTATGGAGTGGCCTAGAGATCGTCCGATTTTTTGAGATTTTACCCTTTACTTACTAATCAGGATAGCAATGCTGTAGCCAATGAAGCTTTAACTGAGGCTCGGCTATTGCCGTTACCCAGCCATGACTACGAGCTTTTTAGCTCAATAATACCCCATCCACACAGATAATCTTCATTCAGATGACGGGGTAAAGAGTCAAGGACTCAGTCCATCGCCCAGTTCTTATTAGAACTATTAGAATTACATACATATATATATTGTGGAGGGCTTTGAATCAATCGACCGTGAGATGCGGTGATTGATTCATTAATGCCCTTGGAGATAATGGATGGCAACAATGCAATGCTGTACCAATGAAGTTTAATTGAGGTTCGGCTGTTGCTGTTACTCCCTTGGGGGATGAGTTTTTGAGTTCGCATTTTTAGGGTTTTTGCCTTAAGGGAGCACTTTGAGTCTCAGGGGAATGTGTTCTCCGGCACGGCCCGCTGAGGGGCTTTGTCGGTGAATTATTTTCTTCGGAATTTGAGCGGTTCTGCTCGGTGGTCGGGGAGCCCGTCACTTAGTGGAACCAACGCTGAGATATGGACGGTCTTTCGCCCACTATGGAGTGGCCTAGAGATCGTCCGATTTTTTGAGATTTCACCTTTACTTACATAGTCGGTGATTGATTCATTAATGCCCTTGGGGGTAATGGATGGCAATGCTAATGCTGTACCAATGAAGTTTAACTGAGGTTCGGCTGTTGCTGTTACCCTGATGAATTTCGAGAGTTCGCTATCTTGGGGTTTTTGCCTTAAGGGAGCAATTTGAGTCTCCGGGGAAAGTGTTCTCCGGCACGGCCCGCTGAGGGGTTCTTGCCGGTGAATTATTTTCATCGGAATGAGCGGTTCTGCTCCGTGGTCGAGTTTCACTGAGTGGAACCAACGCGGAGATTTAGACGGTCTTTCGCCCACGAATGAGTGGCCTAGAGATCGTCTGATTTTTTGAGATTTTACCCCTTTACTTAAACGGAGGGTAATGGATGGCAATGCTGTACCGGTGAAGGTTAACTGAGGTTCGGCTGTTGCTGTTACCCCCTTGGGCGATGAGATTCGAGAGTTTTTGAGTCCGCTCTCTTAAGGTTTTTGCCTTAAGGGAGCAATTTGAGTCTCCGTGGAAGGTGTTCTCCGGCACGGCCCGCTGAGGGGCTTTGTCGGTGAATTATTTTCTTCGGAACTTGAGCGGTTCTGCTCGGTGGTGGGGGAGCCCGTCACTGAGTGGAACCAACGCTGAGATATTGACGGCCTTTCGCTCACTATGGAGTGGACTAGAGATCGTCCGATTTTTTGAGATTTTACCCTTTACTTAAATAGTCGGTGATTGATTCATTAATTCCAATACCCTTGGAGGGTAATGGATGGTAATGCTGTAGCCAATGAAGTTCTAACTGAGGCTCGGCTATTGCTGTTATTCTCCTGCCATGATCAGAGCTTTAATTGACATATATTGTATTGGCGTGGTAAATGTCTAGTTTATCTCTGTTTTGAATTACTCATGTGAATTAGGATTTCCTAGGAACTTACTAGACTTTGATATAGTTCGAGTTATTTTTTAAACTTACTACTTAGATTATAAAGTAATTTATATTCAATGATTTATGATTAACTTAATGACTTATCTGAATCAGCTTCAGATCACATCTCTGAGTGTATTAAAAAGATCAAATATTCGAACCTGTCCACCCATCTCGTGTTGTGTACTCTGACTCAGTCGTGCAGTCAAAGGCTCACACCTTTTAGTTAGAACATCATGAAATATGTCGCGAATTATAAGCTTTTACAGGTGAAATTGAGTTAGTCGCCTATATGGAAATATTGAGACGTCTACTATAGATTTTCTTACTAAAAATAACAACAACAAAAAAAGAAACTTGTTATTCGGTTGCTTAAATTCTATAATTTTCTTGCAAAGTCGATGTTTTTGTCTCTGAGAACAACTGAACGTTATAATAATATGCACTCAAAATAAACAAAAAATTATACTGGATTTGTTGATGCCTTTGTAACTATTATGAGCTTCAGCTTAAACTGCAAGTGGAGTTTGTTTCTCTCAAGTCATTGCCGATATGCCATTTTTTCCCCCGCTTGGATTGTGCTTGCGTGCTTGTTAAAAACCTAAGGTTGGGAATAGTGGTCAGGATCTCTGAGTGGAAATGGAAACGAAGGCCTTCTGTTACAGCAAGAACAACTCCGGTCGATTGGGTGATAACAGCTGTGTGACAATGGAATGAACAAGTCCTGGAGAACGTATTGCTCTTATGTTGAGGATTGCTCTTAAGTTACAATTGAGGGAAGGATAGATAAATGCGATTATCCGAGTAAGCAATTAAGAAAAGATCAAGGGCATTTTTAGAGTAGAGAGTTATTATTATTGTACGATCCCCCCCCCCCTATGGAGTCCGAAACTCATCGCAGGAGACCCAGTCTATCCACACAATGTATAATACTTCTCCTTGAACTCATTAACACACACACAGCAAAGCACTCACAACTGACTCTGGTAGCCGATTTTACTCATTTACTACTCTCCAAGCAAAAAATCTAGTCCTCACACCCCTACTCGCCTTTATTCAAATTCCAGGGATGATCACTTGAGCTGGTCCCTCTAGCCAAGTGCTGAAACATTCCCCCTGCATCTATCCTATAAAACCCCTTAAGCAACTAAAATGTTTCTATCATATTCCCTCTTTTTTCTCCTATCAACCAACGTCTGCAATCCACACCCTCAATCTATCTTCATAGGAAACATTCCACAGGCCACTCGCCTCTGAATCCTTTCCACCGCTTCCCCATCCTCAAGAAACCCAGCGGTCCAGACTTGAGCACAGTAATCCAGATTGTGGGCGTATCAAGGCCTTATAAAGAGGAATTACAACTTAGTCATCTCTACTTGCTAACGTATTCTTCAACAGCCAAGTAATCTTATGGGATACTTCGGTCTACCACCACCCCTAAATCTCTAGCTTTTCTTCTATTTCCTGGAGTACAGTCCCATCAATGAGGTACACGGCTTGTAATGTACAGGGTGGCCATAAATTAACTTTCCCTCTTTGGAGATATCTGTAGCTAAAACTAATACACGGAATGAGACCACATTTTATATTGAGACTTTCGAAGGCATGGGGAGATGAGTTCCACGAAAAAAAAAAAAAAAAAAGAAAAGTCGCCGATAGGGGAAATTTTGGCGCTGGCGGAGCCGAAAGCAATCAAATATTTGGAGTAAACGCAGGTAAAAAGGATTATGCAAATTTTTACTGTGCGTACGTGACAGCAGCGCCACCAATTCCACTTAAAAAGGGATTGGAAACGTTCAGGCAGTTATTCGAATGACGGACGAATTGTGCTCAATATGTCCTACCTTGCCTCAGCGTGCTTTACTTGTTAAGTTGTTTTACCTTAAACAGTGAAATGCCGTAGCGGTCCTTCGGGAATTTAGAAGGCTTCATAACCTGCGTACAGGTCCTATGTCAGCTGTAGCACTGAGAGCTATGATTAAGAAGTTTGAAGAAACTGGATCACTAGGAGTTAGACCTGGCAGAGGTCGGAAAGCAGTGCAAGAAGAGACAGTAACAGACGAATAAAACATTCTGATGAATAAAACATTATTTCCTGTGAGTTCAATCACTACATTAATTTCTGTGTCTCTCGCAAGTTGTTGTTTTAGTTTAATTATTATTATTATTATCATCATCATTGTAACGCGTCACATATTCAGCTAGAATGAGTGACGCGGCTGTCGCTTACACCGTCGAGATGTAATTATTCCATTTTACCTGCCTTTCATGTAATTATCCGCTTGTTTTCGGCTCCACCAGCGCCAAAATTTCCCCTATCGGTGACTTTTGGTAATAATCTTTTTTTTTTAGCGGAAATCATTTCCCGATGCCTTAAAAAATCTCTATATAAAATTTGGTCTCATTCCGTTTATTGGTTTTAGCTGCAGATGTCTCCAAAGAGGGAAATCCATTTTATGGCCACCCTGTATTTCTACCAAAATGCATACCTTTACATTTCTCAACATTAAACTGACACCCATGAAACTTTTGCTGACAACCTATTTAAATTATTCTGCAAGCTCTCCACATCCCTTTGATTAACTATTACTCTACTTAATTTTTTCGCATCATCAGCAAACAACTGAATATTTTCTTTCAGGTTATTTCCTACATAATTTTCGAGGGTGGTCTGAAAAGTTCTCGGCCTCGACCATAGATGGCAACACTATCGGCAAGATTTTTTTTTCTAAGTTGGTACATTCTATCAATCAGTTTATTTTATACAGCTGTCGGAAGCAAAAGTGTTGTCTGTATCCCTTGAAATGGATAAAATCGAGTATCGTGCGGTTATAAAATTATTTGTAAAATGTTTAACGGCAAAAGAAATTCAATCGAAGTTCATAAAAGTTTATGGGCACTCTTCTCCTTCGTTTTCGACAATTAAGAAATGGGCTGCCGAGTTTAAACGTGGCCGTACCAGCCTTGAAGATAATCCACGTGAAAGACGTCCAAAAAGTGTAACAACACCAGAAATCATTGATCAAGAATATGGTATTGGATGACCAGCGAGTCAAAGTGCGTGAAATTGCTGAGACTATAGGCATTTCAAAAGAACGTGTAGGATATATTTTGCATGAAGAATTACATATGAAAAAGCTTTGTGCAAGAAAGGTGCTTGCTCACAGCAGATCAAAAACGCACTCGCATGAAAATCTCTGAACAGTGCTTCAAGTGTTTTAACAAGAATAAAACCGATTTTATGCCTCGATGTATTACTATGGACGAGACTTGGATTCACCATAACACACCAGAATCCAAACAGCAGTCAAAACAGTGGACAGAATGCCACGACCTTCCATCAGCAGGAAAGGCTGATGGAAGGTCGTGGCATCGGTGTTTTGGGATGCTAAAGGCATTCTGTTTGTTAATTATCTTGAATGAAAAGAGTAAAACAATAACCGAGGAATATTATTCCGATCTTTAACCGGACTAGACGAAAGAATTCATGAGAAAAGACCCAGTTTACAGAAGAAAAAAATCATCTTTCACCAGGACAATGCACCTGACCACAAAGGTGTTTTTGGCAATGGGAAAATTAAGGGATCTGCACTATGAATTGTTAGAACATCCACCCTATTCCCCAGATTTTACTCCCTCTGACTTCCCAAAACTAAAACTCGCTGGTCAGCGTTTTTCTTCGAATCAAAAGGTGATTGCAACTGTAGAGGGGTATTTCGCAAATCTTACTGAGAACAACTACATTGACGGGATAATGGCGCTGGAGCATCGCTGGAATAAATGTATTAGTCATAAGGGGAGTATGTTGAAAAATGTTTTCATTGTTAGGCCGAGAACGTTTCAGACCACCCTCGTATGTACAAATGAAACAGTAGTGGTTTCAGCACCGAACCTTGCGACACACAACTAGTCACCTGTTTTCACCTCGATTCTGCCACTTTCTGATATCTGTCCAGCAGGCACCTTCTTATCCCCTTAACCAGTGTCATATCCATCCCATTTGTTCTAATTTGCGTAACAGAGTTCCATCTGGTATTCTATCAAATGCCTTTGAAAAATCATCGTGTGGACATTTTCTTTATCCAACTCAGCTGTTACTCTATTATAAAAAGTTAGTAAATTACTAAGTCATGACCGATCCCTTCAAGAAGTCATGTGACCTCTTAATACAGTATCATATTTTTTATCCACCCATTCTTGAATTCTCGTTTTGACCAATCTTTCCTACTGCAGTAGGAAAAATTGGTCAAATCGTCCCTTATGCGATGGAATTATTTTATCCTCTTTCCACTCCCTTGGAAATGTTCCAGAGCAGCCAGAGGCATTGCCAATTCCCTTGCACATTCTCGCAAAACTTGAACTGATATCCCATCTGACCACACAGCTGTATTTACATTGAGATTCTGCAATAACCTAAGAACCTCCAATTCATTCACCACCGTTCCCGCATTAGTGTCTGCCACATAGGTTAATGCAGTAACTCACTAGGATGATATACCCTTGCAAAGTGGTCACTCAGAACTCAAGTATTTTATCCACTTCTATCTCCTCGTGACTCTCATCACTCATTAAGGTTAATCTTCTAGTCATTCTTCCTCTTACTTACCACATAACGAAAGAATTCTTTGGGATTTCCTTTGGCCTGCTCGGCTAGATTCTTTTCCTGATGTGATTTTACCTTTCTTACCATACTGGTCACCTTTCTGACCAGAAAAGCTTTTAGGTAACTTAAAGTTCCTGGTTTACACGACGCTTAAATCAAAGTTAATATTTCTACGCATCCACAAATATGATTCCATAAAAGTCATTGTTTTGAAAATAATACTTTGAATAATGTAAACGTAAGACGAAATGTTATTCAAAAATAAATCAGAAAATTAGGAAAGAAAATTTTGATTTAAAACCAATAATTACACTTAAGTTTTAATAATTTCTTTAAATTTTTAATTAAAATGAGAAATAAAGTGGAAATAAATAATAATAGTAAAATAGAATGGAAATTCCAGACAGAAAAATGAGTACCTTCTTCGACTGCGCACGTGCAAGCTGTTTTTTTTTTTTTTTTTTTTTTAAAGTAGTTGGTAGCTTTTCTACTTCCAAGCTCTTATAAACTGGAGATTACGAAAACATTTATAAGAAAATCATATGCAAAATTCTAAGTCACTGAAATATAATCCTCCTACAATAAAATATACGACAGTTTTAGTCGACCAGCCTGAATCTTTTTATTCATATCTCAATACTTTGGAATTGGTGGGTAGGTTTTTTTTTTGGGGGGAGGGAGGGAGAATATCGGTCAACGAAATCATAATGAGGTCTTGTTGGTACGCGGGCATCATTACTAAGTCAAGGATGCAATCTCTGTCTCCAGAGAAAACTATTCCACGTATAAAATATCTTTGGAGTAAATAGCATTTGCTACAAATCTCTCCAGAGAAACTATAAACTTACTTCTTTTATGATGTGTATTTGCATTTCGTCTAACATGAAATCCAAATCATTTTTTTTATGTTGTTGCACGCAAACATCTTTTTTTTTTTTTTAAATTTCCAAATAGAATTTAAACTGGCTTTCAAAACGTATTTGAATTTAAACTGTGTTTTAAACTTTAGTTTCTTATTAAAAAATAAACTGAATATCATAACTCAGTAGTTTAAGGTGGTTTTCCAAAGATATGTTGTAGCTAAAATTAAAGAGCTTTTCTAAAAGAAACAGTAAAGGATAAGGTGAATTGATTAAAGACAGAAAATCAGTGGCGCACCCAGGGGAGGAGGGAAAAAGGTCCTGTCCCCCCAAAGAAAAAGGGAAGAAAAAACTAGAAAATTTTTCAAAAATATTTTCTTAATTAATAAAATTCATTTTTTTTATGTTGTGTCGTGTCTTCTATCCCTATACTTCTTATGAATTAGCGATTATTGCAGATGCTCAGTCATTGGTCGTATGCGTAGTGTGTATTCTCAAATCGTCTACTCAACTCGGCCCCAGCTACTCAAGATCCTGAGTGCGCTACTGCAGAAACTCATAACATACACGAAGTTGGTAATTGAAAACACAGTTAAAAAAACAATTAAATGAACTACTGCAGTTATGATTTAAATTAGTGACTAGTTTTCACAATTCATCAAGCAATTTTTTAGTTAATAACTAATTTGACCAATCAGCTGATGTATTATTCCTAGGCCTCGTAAAAGTATGTTGATATTATTGATTTGCCTTTCATCGCAATCTTCACAGCCACCTTCAGAGTTGCTTTACAAACATTTCAATCACAACTCTACACTTGCTCAATGAGCAACTGTAAAGCTATCTGAGTGATTAATTTGATTTTTTTGTTTAAATTTATAACTGCTCACCCTTTCTTAGATGTTTCCAATTATCATCCAAACAGATCCAAATGGTTTCGTTGAAATGAGTCCATTCAGTTACGTGGATATTTTTACTTCTTTATCTTTTCCATTATCTGCTTCGCTCGGCTGTCCTATTGACAAGCCACTTTTCACACTCTTATCTGGAGGCGTGATCTTAAATCTCACATCTTAGCATTACAAGCTGAACGCGAATTCTTGAAGAAAATGGAATGCGTTCTCTTATGCTGAAGATTCATTCTATTATCAGGAGTGAAACGCACTTGTTGTAAATGAAGCGTGTTTGTCTCGAATTATTCATCCATTCTGGAGTTAGATCCCAAGGGAATGATAATAATTAGATTCAGAATACTTGCTGAGCTTGAAACTAACATTTTTGTGCGTCCGGGGGCATTTTATTGATCTGGTGTGTCCAATATGATACTCTTAAGTTCGCCTTCTTATCTCATTTGTACTAGAAATTGAAAATTAACCAGAAACGGGTTCAAATCCCACCTAAGATGTGAAGAACGTGATTAGAACTCACATGGATGAGTTTTTCGATCTCATAAGAATACGACAGCGTTTTGATTCCCGAAAACTGGTAGCTCATTCACAAAAAAGATAAGGCAGAAAATGCATGTAGTTATCAGACAAAATATATTTGCCGTTTAGTCTTAGTTGCTTCGGCATGACCAATAACAACAACAGCAATCCATCAGGAGAAATAAGTTTCGTAAAAACAACTTGGTAAAAGAATCAAGTGCATCTCTGGAGACAGAGGAAAAGAACATCAAAGAAATGTACAACATCGCAGAAAATATAAATCCGGATTATCAGATTAAGCACAAAGACATAGAATCGACTTTCAAAACATTGAAAATTCTTCCCTATTCTAGCTATCTATGTATATATATATATATATATATATATATATAGATATATATATATCTATATATATATATATATATATATAGATAGATAGATAAATAGCTGCTATAGCGATATTAAGTACTTTAAAAATGTCAACTAAAACGATAGCATGGTATTAAATTCTCTCTGGACTGCAACATTTCGACTAAAAGATTAAATGCAACTTAAACCTCCACATCAAACAATTGATATCAACAAAGCTAACCAGAGTAATGGAACTCCAACAATGCGATCTGTACATTTACAAAATTCAATTTACTCCATTAATAATGCAGTATTGAATAGCTAGCAGATATGGAAAATAAATTAAAGGAAAAAAATTAACTAGTTTGTGCTTTAGTTTTTAGTATATTGTAAGGTCTGCTTTATGGATTGTAAAAACCTATTTTAGCATTTGTATAGCAACAGTTGTTTTGATTAATTATAGAGAGGGGGGTAGCCTCAGGACTGCATTCAATCTAGTGTTCAATGGTTTAGCGGAACAGCCGCAATGCTTCATGGTCTTGATTTCCAAATACTAACAACATGGATATTAGCGAATCGCTTTTCAGTATTTTTAGATGGCCAGCAGAGCTAACTGATGAATGCGATTATTATTACATTTAGCCTATCAATAAATGCGATCTCCATCTGTAAGAAAAACAAGTATCAATCTCCATACCTTAAACCAGATCGATATAGAAGGGGATCGCATTGACTGATGACATTTTGAAGCTTGCATAAAGGCTAAGGGGAAACATTCAATGGTTTGAAGAGAATTCTGAAACATCAGCAGTCAAATCCATGACTTGTTTAAAAGAGGAACTGTTTACTTTATAACAACCCCTTTTATATATTCAAATATTTTCCACGACATTATTCCAGTATATTAAGACAAACTGATTTAATTGTATGCAACAACTTAATATGAGAAGCTGTCTATTGATGGCTAGTATACTATACATTATTATTTAAGTATTATTTAACTATTATTAGAAGAGGTCAATTATTAAAATTCCTTTGAAGTATTAATTATACATATCGTATTAAATGCGATACAGTTATTTTTTCATCAAAAGTAAAAAATAATGAATCATATAAAATACACCATTAATATTTATTAATAATCATCATATAATATATGCGTTTCCGAGAATTTAAACGTATCATATATATCATATCATACATCATAGAAGAGTATTTATATTTATAACACTAATTACGGATATAGACCATATTTTGTTCTGTTCATTCCGGTTCTAATTATCCATCCAATATCCTTTTTTGATCTACCCTGCCTTCTCTTTCCAATTGGCTTATATTTTAGTATTTGTTTAGGATGTTGGCCATTCAGTTTACATGTTCAATCCATTTTTGTTTATAATTGTTTAGTTTTTCTTCTATTGATTTTGTTTTTAGTTCTTTTAAAATGTCTTCGTTCCTTTTTTGATCTAATAATGTGTATTTTGCAGTTCTCATAAATCTCATTTCACTTGTTTCACAATGCTCACAATGAGAGGTAAATAACCCACAATAATACCCTCATACAAAAGCTAAAATCAGATGAAGGGATGAAGAGTCAAGGACTCGGTCCATCTCCCAAAGAAGTTCCAAGTTCTATTTGCATTTTACATAAATTATGTAAAATATTACTTAGAGACTTTGGGAGATCACGGATCATGCTGGTCCTCGCGCAGAGGTTGTGCCCGAGTGGTATTATCCACTATGCAATTACATAAAAACCTTTACGACAGATGGTATAAATGTTCTCAATTAAATCACCAAAGTTATGCTGGGGATTTTTTCAGCTTTCTAGATATGACACTCCACATCTGGGAACAAATGCGGAGGTATTATTCAACAATATCAAAAATAGTTGGGGACAACCATTTCTCCGGGACTTGGCCGGGAGGATAGTCTATGGGCATCTTCCGGTGAAGTGGGTAAAGTCGCAATATAGATCCAGACCGTGCGATCCGTTCTGTGACGTTTACCAGAACATTGAAACGGTTGGATATTTCTTCTACTTCTGTTCCCCTCCCCCCGACTCAGCGTATCTGGCGAAGACTCAGTAGCGTACTAGGCATCCCAATGCTGACCTTTACGGAGGTCGTGTACGTGTACTTACAGTTCCCGCCACCTGTTAGAAAAACGCAGAAATTCCTAATTTTCCTAGTAAATGTGCTGAAGTACTATATCTGGAAAGTGAGGAAAAAAATCCCAGATTAGGGCGAAAACAGGATATACGCGAGAGTCCTCAGTGGGTTTTATTTTTACTTGCCTAGATTCTTGGCACAGGAGAGATGCCTGTTAGGGGATGGAGAGTTCTTCAACAAATGGTGCAAATCACCTATTATCTGTTTCATAACATAGGGGCACATCGTAACATGTTTATTTTTATAAAATAATTCTTTGATCTTGTAGTTCACAAATAGGATGGGGGTTGACCTGATAAACCCGAGCTGCGAAGACCAACATCGAGGCGGTTTATCAGCTCCATGAGAGCTGTACCACTCGGGCCAGGTTCTTCCCTCATTTTTCTGTTCATTTGTCCTTCAATCAATGGTTGTTATGTCATCGTGGTCATTTCGTCTGTTTTGTTTATTTATTTAGGATAATTTATGTTTATTTTTCATTTTTAGCATTTTTTTAGGACAGGTGTGAGAGTGATGTCTATAAAGCTTTTAGCCACTTTTTCTCATGGTTATATAGCTAAATTGGTCGACTGAGGCCTCTTTTAAACCTCCTACTATCACACTCTACCTTTGGATCTCTTCCCCTCTCACTACTTGCTGACCATCAGCACTCTTTTATACTATAAACGCCGATGATGAGAGACATGAACTCCCAAAATATCTTGGAAACTGAAGTTTGTTTTAAATATTAAAAAATATCACATTTTAGCTGAATTCTCTCCACTATTGAAGAAGCAGTCGTATCACATTTGCGATCTGGCATTCAAAACGAAAGATAGGTTATTTTATTTTTATTTATTTATTTTTTTACAAAGTCGTTTCAAATCTAAAGTTCTGTATTAAAAACACCTACACCATACTCATTTTTAATACTATTGCCAATATTTAGTGGACAAATAGATGCTTTTCACCGGCTGGTGTGATAACATTCTCCTTAAAAAATTCCATGTTTGTTGCGGGGAGAACTGCCAGATTATCTAACTCTCAGCCTACTAATATATGTTTACAGCTTTTCGTGGGATTGATTCACGTATAATAAACATAAAAAGCGTACAGTGTTACTATCTTATCCAACCTTGGTCTATATTAAATTAAATATTATTTATTTATCTTGTTTTATTCCTTATCTCTGTTTTGTGTAGTTTGATACTTCTTTTTTCCATCTTCTGTTATACAACTCTAGAATTCGCACCGTTATCTCTTTTTTCATTTTCTGTTTATGGCCCGATGTGACATGTTTCTTTTACTTCCGTGCGACAGTTTTGTTCCTTCTCATTATCGTTGTATGTAGCTTGTTTCTGTCTCTTATATTTTTCTCTCTGAGATCACACGCATTTTTACTGACTTTAATTAGCTTTTTTATGTGTGTTTTTTCTCTCTCGCTTTTCTCTGTTGTGTGTGTGTGTGTGGCTGGCTACGCCAATGTGTGCTTCGATGTTTAGTGTCTTATCTCTGTATACGGTAGTGCGTGTTTGTGTTCATTCTGTGTTTATCTCAGCAATTCTCATTTCCCTTATTTCTACTAGCGGTACAGAAGATTAAGAACTTAGATTAGTACTTACTTTTTTTCTTTGTTTTCGTGTCTATTCATTGTCAAGAAGGATTTTTTTTACATAATATGAGAAGGGTTGCGTTTATAATCAGATGCATTTAACTAGGGAAAAATTATGAAAAAAAAAATGATTGTCTATGAAATCATAGGAGCTTCTTCAGGCTAAAATGAATTTAGCCTGAAGGATTTTCGCAGGAAAAGTATATAAGATTCACATTTAAATAGTTCGAAAATTGTAAAAGTTTGGACAGTAAAAATTTACGATGTCATGGATGGCATCTATTCATGGATGCAACCATCATTCTCCATGACCGTCCCTTTCCTAAAGAGGGGGCATCACTGTCAAAAATATATATAAACAGAGACAAATACATCGAACGAAATGCAATGAAGATGAATATCAGACATTTCAGCATCGGAACTAAGGTCTCGTGACAGTTTCCATTCAGCATCCATCGACTAGCAATATAGCTCACCTTTAAAGCTAAAAAATGAAATCTCGTCAAATGCTCACGAGAACCTGCAACCACTCCCTCAGAGACCAGGTAAAAAACTGTCGTCGTCTCTCTAGAGGACGAACTACGATGGGTATGCTACATAACTGGGAGTGAAAACGAAGTGCATGAAAAAAAATTCGAAATAAATCGAAGGTCAGCATTAAGACAGGAATTTCCTCATCAGCTAAAAACCATTCTCCTTAACCAAACAAAAAGTGTGTAATGATTGCTAGGCAATGTTTTCCGTTGTTATAGAAACAATAGCATGATGTTGCTCTATACAACATGTTTTGGGTATATGTTATTATTCTAGAATAAAATGTTTCAGCTTCCCATCACATGAAGTTTACCTTAAAAAAAGCGAACTTCAATAAAAGTGATTATAATGTGAAACACCAAACTACAACTAAAGCATCTTTGTATTTTAAAATTAAAGTCTAGAGAAAAATGAATCAATATCATAGGTGTCATTCCATGAAGAATCTCCTTCCCAAAAGGAATACTTTTTTTTCTTTCTTCCAACCCACTAGATGTGTTGATTATCTCAGGATTCAATATTACGAATAATTCTAGCATATTTGCAGGAAATGTAAAGGCGCTGAAAGGGTCCGAATATCCTATTAACAAATTAAAACACTATCGGCTCAGAGAGAGAGACAGATGGAGAGTCGGACAGAAAAAGAAAGGCACATGGAGAGAAATAGACAAAGAAAGACATGGAGAGAGAGAGAGAGAGAAAGAGGAAAAAAGCACATGGAGAGAGACAGAAAGAAACACGCATGGAGAGAGAGAGAGAGACGGAGAAAGATAGAAAAAGAAACACACGGAGAGAGAGCGAGACAGCAACAGAGAAAGAAAGACAGACAGAGAGAGAAAGGCACACACACTTAAACGGAGAAAGAAATAAAGACAGATGGAGACAGACTAAGAAAGACACATGGAGAGAGAGAGACAGAAACAGAGAAAGAAAGAGACAGAAAAAAAGACACATGGAGAGAGAGAGGCAGCAACAGATAAAGAAAGAGACAGAAAAAAGACACATGGAGAGAGACAGACAGAAAGATACACGGAGAGAGAGACAGAGAAAGAAAGATAGATGGAGAGACAAAAGAGAAAGAAAGACACATGGAGAGAGAGATAGCAACGGAGAAAGAGAGACAGACAGAGAATGAAAGGCACACACACTCACATTTAAATGGAGAAAGAATAAAGACAGATGGAGACAGACTAAGAAAGACACATGGGGACAGAGACAGAAAAAGAAAGAGACAGACAGAAAAAAGACACATGGAGAGAGACAGAAGAGAAAGAAAGACACATGGAGAGAGAGACAGCAACAGAGAAAGGAAGGCACACACACTTAAACGGAGAAAGAAATAGACAGATGGAGACAGACTAAGAAAGACACATGGAGAGAAAGAGAGAGATAGCAACAGAGAAAGAAGAGACAGACAGAAAAAAGACATGGAGAGAGATAGACAGAGATACATGGAGAGAGACAGCAACAGAGAAAGAAAGGCACACACACTTAAACGGAGAAAGAAATAAAGACAGATGGAGACAGACTAAGAAAGACACACGGAGAGAGAGAAACAGCAACAGAGAAAGAGACAGACAGAAAAAAGACATGGAGAGAAACAGACAGAAAGTTATATGGAGAGAGACAGAAAGAAAGACATGGAGAGAGACAGACAGAAAGATATATGGAGAGAGACAGAAAGAAAGACATATGGAGAGAGAGAGAAGAGAAAGAGAGATAGATGAAGAGATAAGAAAGACACATGGAGAGAGAGACAGCAACAGAGAAAAAATACAGATGGAGACACAAAAAGAAAGGCACACAGGCACGCACACACAGAGAGAGAGACTGAAACGGAGAAAGAAAGTCAGATGAAGAGAGAGACAGAAAGAAATATAGGTGGAGAGACAGAAGAGAAAGAGACACATGGAGAGAGAGAAACAGCAACAGAACAAGTAAGGCACACACACACACTTAAACGGAGAAAGAAATAAAGACAGATGGAGACAGACAGAAAAAAGACATGGAGAGACAGACAGATAGAAAGATACACAGAGAGATAGAAAGAAGGATAGATGGAGAGACAGAAAGACACATGGAGAGAGAGAGAGAGCAACAGAGAAAGAAAGAGACAGACAGAAAAAAGACATGGAGACAGAACGATACATGGAGAGACAGACAGCAAGAGAGAAAAAAGACAGATGGAGACAGAGAAAGAAAGGCATACAGGTACACACACGGAGAGAGAGAGAAAGATAGATGTAGAGAGTGACAGACTGAGAAAGACTGGCAGAGAAAAAAGACAGAGAGAGAGAGAGACAGCAACAAAGAAAGACAGATGGAGACAGACAGAAAAACACATGGAGAGAGAGAGAGAAAGAAAGATAGGAGAGACAGAAGAGAAAGAAAGACACATGGAGAAAGAGAGAGACAACAACAGAGAAAGAAAGGCACACACACACTTAAACGGAGAGAGAAATAAAGACAGATGGAGACAGACTAAGAAAGACACATGGAGAGAGAGAGACAGAAACAGAGAAAGAAAGAGACAAATGGAGACAGACAGAAAAAAAGACGTGGAGAGAGAGACAGATAGATACACGGAGAGAGAGAAAGAAAGATAGATGGAGAGACAGAAAGACACATGGAGAGAGAAAGACAGCAACAGAGAAATAAAGGCACACATACACTTAAACGGAGAGAGAAATAAAGACAGACTAAGACATGGAGGCAGAGAGAGAGACAGCAACAGAGAAAGAAAGAGACAAATGGAGACAGACAGAAAAAAAGACGTGGAGAGAGAGACAGATAGATACACTGAGAGAGAGAAAGAAAGATAGATGGAGAAGAGAAAGAAAGATTGATGGAGAGACAGAAAGACACATTTAGAGAGAAAGACAGCAACTGAGAAAGAAAGAGACAAATGGAGACAGACAGAAAAAAAGACGTGGAGAGAGAGACAGATAGATACACGGAGAGAGAGAGAAAGAAAGATAGATGGAGAGAGAAAGACAGCAACAGAGAAATAAAGGCACACATACACTTAAACGGAGAGAGAAATAAAGACAGACTAAGACATGGAGACAGAGAGAGAGACAGCAACAGAGAAAGAAAGAGAAAGATGGAGACAGACAGAAAAAAGACATGGAGAGAGACAGATAGAAAGATACACGGAGAGAGAGAGAGAGAAAGAAAGATAGATAGAGACAGAAAGACACATGGAGAGAGAGAGACAGCAACAGAGAAAGAAAGAGACAAATGGAGACAGACAGAAAAAAAGACGTGGAGAGAGAGACAGATAGATACACTGAGAGAAGGAAAAAAAGATAGATGGAGAAGAGAAAGAAAGATTGATGGAGAGACAGAAAGACAGCAACAGAGAAAGAAAGAGACAAATGGAGACAGACAGAAAAAAGATGTGGAGAGAGAGACAGATAGATACACGGAGAGAGAGAAAGAAAGATAGATGGAGAAGAGAAAGAAAGATTGATGGAGAGAGAGAGACAGCAACAGAGAAAGAAAGAGACAAATGGAGACAGACAGAAAAAAAGACGTGGAGAGAGAGAGAAAGAAAGATTGATGGAGAGACAGAAAGACACATGGAGAGAGAAAGACAGCAACAGAGAAATAAAGGCACACATACACTTAAACGGAGAGAGAAATAAAGACAGATGGAGACAGACTAAGACATGGAGAGAGAGAGAGACAGCAACAGAGAAAGATGGAGACAGACAGAAAAAAGACATGGAGAGAGACAAATAGAAAGATACACGGAGAGAGGGAGAGAGAGAAAGAAAGATAGATGGAGAGACAGAAAGACACATGGAGAGAGAGTCAGCAACAGAAAAAAAAAAGACAGATGGAGACAGAAAGAAAGGCACACAGACTGACAGAGAAAAAGACAGCAACAAATAGACAGACAGAAAGACACATGGAGAGAGACACAGATAGAAAGATATACGGAGAGAGAGAAAGACACACACACACACACACACAGAAACAGAGAAAGAAAGAGTGAATATCGAGAGATCGTCTATTTAACATTTTAATATTTCGATTTCATTCGTTAAACGTACCAAACAGTCCGTTATTAATCGCATTGTACCTTCCGTTGCCTCATGAGTGAGGAGCATTGTTCAAGTATTTATGCGTCTCATTTTCCATTCTGTTTTTATCACCTTGCGTTTCTTTAACCGAAAATCCCGAGAGAAATGCACATAATAAAGTATTGTTTCCTCGCAAACAGCTTGTAACAAAATTAACTTTTTTGCTTCACATATGTGCTAAGGATATTGCCCGTACTTTGCATAAAATATTCGAAAGACCAAACTAACATTTAAAAGGAAGAAATGAAAAATCTTTATGATACCTTTCAATGCAGTTAGCATTCATTTAACTCAAAATAAACGGGAATGTTTTTTTCTGTAAACGGAAAAAGAAATAAGACAATAACAATAATTGCCTAGAGATTTAATTGGTTTCTTTAAAACAGTTGGTGAATCCGCTTCCATTAATTAAAGTGTCGCCAATGTTGAACGGGATCGTTCGTTCTTACTTTCTTTTACTGTTTTTGTTTTCAGGTAAGTAATTAGTCAATCTGATTAATTAAAACAAGTATACATGAAAGGAGTGTCATTCTTATTAACGGAGAGAAAGATAGAGAAAAAAAACAAACTTAAGTAAATAATAAAAAAAACCCGCTTGTTTTTGATTTTCAATTTAGATGTCTGAATTGCTTATGTTCACTGAAGAACTAAAATTAATACAGTTCTTTAATGAAGTTTTTAACATTATAATTTATTGTAAGAAAGTAAACAATAAACTGTAATAAAACATGGAAGTTTAAGTACTCATTAAACGAATAAAGAGTTTAATTTCATAATTTTCATTAACTAATGCAAAAAATAGAATAAATACCCTTGACACCTGTTTTTTTCTGATATACTTGACCATGTTTATGGCAATGAGAAACTCTCGAAAAATATGGAAGTATTTACTTTCAATCATCATGTAGCAAGATTTTTCGTCTATTTTCTCCACAAATTCTGCCTTGTTTTCCAATAATCACCTCTTAACACGGAATTTGTTCATCTTGAAAAAAAAAATTCTGATCACAAGTATAGACTTTCAACACCTGCAGTTCCTCTTACGGCTGTTGCATCTTATAATTATATTTTTTTCTTCAGTCAGTCGGAAGGTATTAAAAACTACAATCCATTTTTGCCTTTAAAATATTCTCGACTTTCTTCCTGTTATTTAAAGTATTCAAAACAATTAAAATAAATTTAAGTTGAAAAAAACTCAACACAGAAAAAAAAAGTCTGTTGCAAAAATGAACAATGCGTGAAGAATTAATTGCATCTTTACAGAAAAATTAAACGAATCATATATTTTCTTGCAAATTAAGTGTCGGTGTAAGACCCACTACCTTGCTTACTGGAGGCCTGAAGTGGGTTATACAAAGTAAATGAAATCCACACAGGTCTTCCTTCTGCTGAACTAACCTCACAAAAGTTAAGAGGCTACACAGGAATCTCCCCATCCTCAATAAATTCCTCTTCTCTCTCCGATTGAACAGCCTGATTCAAAGCTTTGTAACTTGCTCTACCGGAGCGCATGCGCAGATACAACTAAATCGTCCTCGTTACGTAACAATGTAACCCACTTGTATGTGTTTCAGGTTTGCATCTATTCAACTGGCTAATACAAAACCTGAGTGCTTATCTAATCAATACATGGTTCAGTTCAGAGGTCACCAATAAAATTTATCCTTAAAGTGACTTCATAATTAATAAAGTAAATAACTCATGGCTTTCTTACCTTAATTATGAATGCATTTACCATCACGAACGCTGGCAAAAAAAAAAAAAAAAAAAAAAAAAAAAAAAAAAAAAAAAACGAGGAGGGGAAAATAGCGAAAGAGATCAAGTAGAAGGTTAATATTTATCTTTAATAGCGTCAGCAATTCTTTAATATTAACAAACACACGTTTGAAGATTACTTACCTCTTAAACCCTTTGCTGTTTCTATTTCATTGATTTCTTATTGCGAAAGCCCCTCAGTATAAAACGAACTAACTGAAGCCGAAGGAAATTGCCGAGCACTGGCCAAAGGGATTGTTAGAAGAGAACAGCGAATAGAAAGCTTTCATCTTCTTCTTTGAATTCGCGAGGAAGTTGTTGACGGAACAGAATGTGGATGCAGTAGAATAAGCAACTTCCTTCAAGGAATGAAGTAGCAGTCGTCGGGATAATCAGATCGATCAACTTTTCGATAAGAAGAAGAAGATGGATGGATGCAAACCGTCAAGGCACAAAGTTTCGGAAGACGTTGGCGAAGAAGCTGTTAATGTCTGAAGGAAAGACCGCAGAAGAAAAAAAAAAAAAGAAGGGGGAAAAAAAAGGCAGCTTTTGGAGCGAAAAAGTCAACGTTATAAAAATAGCGCATGAGCCCAAGGGGGGAGGGATAGGAAATTAAAGGCGTGAGACAGGAAAAACCAGCTTACATAACAAAGTGAGGCAGACGCTATTGTTTTTACACAATAAAGGAGCAACTTAGTAAGCTATGAAACGGTATTTGTATAATTCATTATATTGAGTCGTGCTTTCTTTTGACATGTGTCAGACGGCTCAAGCCCGAGCACATCAGGCTAATAACGTTAACAGATAAGATTGACATGCCTAAAAGGTGTTCTAAGATTTCTGAGGATTATTCTCATGTGATTCGAGTAACCAAAAAAAAAAAAACTGGCTTGTGTCATTTATTATATTCTTTATAAGTAAACTATTAATAGGTGCATCAGTAAAATACAAAAATATACAAATTTAAACGAATTTAATTTAAAAATATTACAAATATATAATGTAATATTAAATATCCATTATTATTTTTAAAATAATTAAATGAAATACTTTAAAATAGTTAATTTATATTTGCATTTGTCTTCATTACATTATACAACACTAGTGTCGCTGGTATCCAGTTCTAGTAAATCAGCTTCATACTGTGTACGGCCTTTTAGACCCAATTTCTCTATTGCCTGTTTATTGAATTAAACAAAACTCTCTGCAGATAAGCTACAAACTGTACCGATACATCTAGATGTATGTCATCGTGCACATATCTAAGAGACTCCCAAGAGTCGCTCCATTAGCGAACCCGCTACCGCATTAATAAAGAAAACACCACAGTCACCGTAATATTTATGTCACGAGCAATAAATCAGTATTATCAGAACGTGCAGCAAGCAATGAATACGATATCCAACTTCCATACATCACTCTAAATGCGCTTCGAAATTATAGTTGTCTGTTAAAAGAACGAAAGAAAATAAAAACTTATACGAGTTTTGATTAATGTTTCACTCACCCATTATGTATGTTATTTGAAAAGCGTATTTATCTACGGACACCACAGAAAAACCTCAGTGAGAATTCTTTAAGTTGGGTTAACGTTCAGTGATAGTTCACGATGGAACGGGCAATTGATCTCCTAAGTTCTAAAGACAAATTACTACGAAGATATCAAGGAACAAAAATAATAATTTAAAAAAAAAAAATTACTTTCGTGGGATAGTTAACCTCCGACGCCACACAAATGGTAGAAGGATTATTTTTCCGAACTTATTTTTGAATTCTGTAATAGTGGATGATGTAGTCATTCCTTGTGCGAGAAGAATTCTCGAAAATACGAAGAGGAAAAAAAGAACCACTTACCGACAGAGAAGAGAAAAGCAAATGACAATGAGAACTCCACTCACTATCTCTTACATGCTACCTTTAATGGAAGATTGAAGTCAGTTGTAGTCGACGAAAGAAAAAAAAAAGGACATATTCCTCTTTTATTGAGTTCTCCCAGTGGAAGTACAAACGATACACTTCGAAAGAGAGGGTAGAAAAATGTGTTTAACTTCGCGGACAATTTTTCGCATTTATTTAGAAGATATTTTATCGAAGTCAACATAAGATGTGATCAAACAGTTTTTTTTTTTTTTTTTAGGACAAACTCAAATGACAGTTTGCTGCAAATATTTAATTATGTTTACTCAAAGGCGATATTTAATTTAACAAATTTCCTTAATCATTTATCTTTTTCTGTAAGTTCGTATTTTTTTTTTTTTTTCAGTAAATGAGATATACTAGAAATTCTACGAGCGGTATTCACAGTCACTAAAGTAAGGAGATATGTACTTAAGAAAAAAAAAATATATATATATATTATGATACTTCTGGCAGAAAGTGAAATGTTATGGTCATTTGAACAACTGATCTTCAAATAAATTATATTCTAAATGCTATACAATACGATAATTAAAATAAAAAAAATCGATGCACTGATTATTGTGTATGTGTTCATGTGAGTAAAATCAAATATTGTATAATATTCGATTTTCACAATAGATTTTTCTTACTTCATAGTACTCCGTATGCATTTCGTAGTCAAGAACGAAATAGGCGAGTAAAATGTTCATTACTGCTATCAAACCCAATTTAAACTCCACATACTGCTTTAAATTAGGGGGAAAGGCTATTTTAGGACTGGCGTAATCATCGATGGATTGGTTATTTAAAATACAAATGATTACTGTAAAGTTATTATACTGTAGTTCAAGCATAAGAGCATTGGCTGTTGCTAATGGGTATTTAGAAATTATTGTCATCTTATATTCCATCACATTCGAAGAAAAGGAACGTGGATATTTTCCGTAAATTAATTTTTCTGTTGTATGGTACGTGACACAATACTTACTGCCAAACTAGCGCTTTAACTAATACAACTACAATTCCACAACCCTTTCCAGTAATGACTTATAAGCGGTGATGTCGCATTTTAGGAATTGACTTTCTGGTCCATCTTTTATCTTTATGTTCGTTTCGCACTTGTTTAATAATAAAAACAGAACTAATAAATCATATATGGAGTCTTGGGAGTTGGGGGTCTTTTAAATAGTACAATACCGAGGTTGATGCCACTTGGTGGACCGATCAATCATTCTAAAACCTTTTTAAATATTTAAAGACAAACATTGTTCGCTAACTGCTTAAATAAATTAATATATTACCGTGTATTAAAAAAAAAAGGATCATTCTGAAGTTGAAACCTTTTAAGACATTCACGATACACCATTGTGTATGTGTCATGAATGAATTATGTACGACAAAAAAACCAGCATAGAAATTGTACCAAAACTGAATGCTTGTTACTACAGAAGAATAATGGCTTGTCATTATTAGTTTATACTTTCTGAAACGCAAACTTTCAATGATATAAAAGAATACCATACAACGGACATTAACCTTAATGAGATCAACTTACTAAAATCATCAGATGAACGAAATCATTTTGGAAGTTCATCAAAACATTCCGATATTTGCTGATATTAGAATCAAAGTTTGGGAAGAAGTACAAAGTATGTCAACAACACATGTAATATCGATTGGAAAGTTAATTTTTTTTACAAAAAAACCCGGGCTTGAGTGCATTTTCAACAAGAATCATCTGAAATCTTGGAGTGTTTTTCTGCACATTTCGTCGACACACTAATCCATCTCTGTCACCTAAAGTGCTTACTCAACAATTGAGGGCACAGCCAGTTCAATCTAACACTTCTATCAAAGAATAGGAAGAAAGATACTGTGCTTAGATGTTGCAGAGGAGAGGGAATGTACCCAACACGGTTAAGTGTCATTCTCAACTTCCACAGGTAGGGTAAGTGGGGGGAATAATTAACTCTTCTGTCGATTCACCTCCACTGATGCAAAGGAAAAACTTGATAATACAAACCCGATGCTATTATGTACTTACTGGGTCGTGCACAAGGTGTCCCGAGTTTGGGAATGTGACAGCAGTGATCGATTGGTTACTTACACCTCTTGTTTGGAAGTCAATTGAAGAATTATAGGAGAATGAATTACTTATAAGTAGAGGTCACAAACAACCATCTTTAGCGGATGTTGATTGATGAATTCTAACGCTTGAAATTAATCAAATACCATTTTTACACGAAATATTCGACACTATTAATACAAAGCAGTTTTTAATTGAAATTTGTGAGAGTAATACGAATGACAATACAACAGTGGTGTAACCAAAGTATTATAGCAATAGTGATAACAAAAGATAGTAAAAAAAAAAAGAATTGAACATAATATACAGTAATACCCCGCTCTACGACGCTTCGCTTTACGCCGATCTGCTTATACGACCTTTGTCGTTATAACCAATAATCATTTATAACGACGCAGTATTCGCTCATACGACGGCTTTAGATACACAGCGTTCTTGTGAATGAACCAACGAGTAACATTCGTAAACTCGTGTGTTTTGCCGTGAATTAAACTATAACTATCAGTTTATTGTTGTTAATAACGACAGATAAAAGTGCTATTGCTTCCAGCGAAAAGAAGACGTCGACCTCTTATGTTACATGCTAAGATTGTGTATTGAAGAGTGTGATAGGCTGCACACTTCGTAAAAAGTGGCGTAGGGTGATGACCAAACTGGTTTGATTGGAGTGTTCTCCTTAAGCCAAAGCGATTAAGAATAACGTTTTCATTTGCGAAAATTATTCTAATTCTTTTTGCATATATGACATAAATGCTTTATTTAGGTCATTTACGCAATGTATGATTGCTTAAACACGTTACCATTACATGCATATAACAAGCGACCAAAAAAGGGAGGGATGTGCTATACGACGGTGGTCTGGAATCTGTGTTGTACGACCAAGGTTTGCCTGTACTGTTACTCTTCAAATGCTAATATAGAGACTGATAGGCTAATGGAAAGACTTAAGAATAAAGAACAGAAACAGAAATAAAAGTAACTGCGCAAGCTAAGTTTTAGGTATATATATGGAACGTTCAGTCAATGCTTAGAAGGACAGAGGGGAAAATAACGACATTTTTATATTCGTGGTCTGTTATTTGGATCACCTTTTCGTACATTGGAAGCGAAAATTTCGATCCTTTATTAGATAAGGTCAAAGTCGAAGGGATGTGTGTCACGGGATGAAAACAGATAGTTCAACGTTTAAACCACCACATACACATTGAACAAATGAGAATTTGCATAGCAAGCCATCAAAAAAGAAACCTACGTAGAAAAAGATATGAACCCAATTAATAAAATCAAAAAAACATTTACGAAATTGTTTTCAAAAATATTACAAGAAATCAGTTTTTTTATACAGAAAGAGAAGGGTTGTCTGTTTCGGCACCATTTAGTAAAGAATTGCCAACGTTGACAATTAGTAAATTCTGCTTGCAGTGTCTTATCATCTTCAGTTGAGGTTTGCGTTAACTTACGAGAAAAATCAACCGCAACAGCCTCTAAGAATGGACCCTTTTATCTGGTATAGACTGCTAGCCCGCATTTAATCCAGAAAAATGACTCTCTTCATTCGAGTAAGTGGACATCTGGTGTAGATGCTCCTCAGAATATCCTCGGGCAATTCTCCGATTTGTTGTAAAAAAAAAAAAAAACTAATCAATGATTACACATCGTCGGTATACTGAGATTCGCTCCGGGAAATGGATCTTTGCAATTGTATTCAATCATGGCGATGTCTTTGTGAGTACTGAAAGGGCATTCAGTCGTTGAAAGTTTTTGACTCTCATTGTACACATTAAATAGCGATTCGAATACTTTACTTCCTGGGCGAAGAATCTTAAATTTTTCTTTGGTTCTTTATGCATCATTCTAAATGTAGAATTGCATTTTGCGAGACACTGAATTATTCTACGCTTCATCTTAAGTCACGTGATGCGACAGTAGATTTAATTCATCCTATAAAAAAAAAGTCTCATAAGTTGTATTTAATTTGTTCTTTTACTGTAGAAAATTCTTAATTTAAAGTTCGTAAACTTGGTGCAATTTGCTTCTTAATGAAATTTAAGAAATTAACTCCAAGATTTTCTCTTCTTAACTTACTCCAAAAGAATTTTAACACAGAATGTAGTTACTTAGGTCTAATATCTACCGTAACATACATGTACTTGGTAATTAAAGGAATTCTGCGCAGATGTACGACGTAAACGAATAACACTGACAATGTTGATTTAATGGCGCTTCAGAGAAAATATAACTGCGATTCAAAGTCTGCAAGGAATTTCATCCAATAGGAAACACTCATCATTTACTTTATATTTTTTTCTTATGAATTGACTACGCTACGTAAAAGATAGACAGAAAAACGACTAACATCTACAATTCGATCAACTTCATTTAGAGATTACAGCAATCCCTCGATTAATGCGCGCTTTAAAACAGGCGCATTAATCGAAAACTCACTAAGCGAATATAGGAATGGGCAAATGTATAATTCGTCGCTCAAATTTCTTTTTTGACCCTTACGTTTTTTAATAAAAGAATTAAGGTATGTCTCAGGCCTAGTTAAAGGAAAGCCATGAAGCTGAAAGACAAAAAAACATATCCAGAATATAAATTTATTATTCTGCTTCTTAACAAAAAATTGAGCTAACGTAGTTTGTCGGGCATTCTGTTTCTATTTTTTCATACAACTGACGGTATGGCCCTATTGCCTCTTATCTTTGCTCCAAAATTCGAATTTGGGTATAGAAAAAAATGACGCACTAATCGAGGGATTGCCGTAATATCAAAGAAGCCAAGTATGTTAAAGCCATTATTATAAGAAGCATGTATCCAGCAATGCTAGTTTATTCGTTCCGGTTTATTTTAACTAGGTAATTTCTTTAAGCGAAGAACAGAGAATAAAGACAATGGAATTTGATATCATTTGTTCTCCCAGAATTGCTATTTTAATTCTGAATCTGCATAAAATGTGTGCATATCCTGCCTATTGACACAAAATAATCAGCTGATTCACGTACCAAGAAGAAAGTCCGATCGGCTATTTAAAGAGGCAGCAGAAGTTCAACCAAGCTGCTTAATCACTATTAGAAGTATACTTCCAAAAGATATGGCTACCGTTTTAGTTATGCTATCGCTTGAATATTTCAAATGTACCATTTATATAAAACTGTAACTCAAAAATCTTCGCAGAAAGATTGGCGACCTCTGAATATTTTTAGGTATATTTAGCGATTAATTTCGTTACTACAGTTTTTTTCTGTTGTAACTTTAATTTCAAATGCAGTTAAATATTAAGCATCTAGCTAAATAAACACAGATATTAAGAATTGGTCTGAGAACGATTTCATTACTAAATATCGCAGATTGTAATGAAATATTTAAAATTTCACAAGGAAGTGAAAAAGCGCAGTAAAATTAACTTTAGTTTACATACATCACTGGAGAAAACTCATTTCAAAGGATTAATATCATAAGCACAGTACGAAAATAAAATCTATGGAGACCCACAACTTAGCTTCCAATGTACGTTTGCATCCACTTTGGTCGCCATGATGCGAAACTCCACGCTTAGAGACAAGCGAGAAAGCTTACCAAACGCAATACATCGATAATATCAAGCTTCCGTTAACTAATTTAATTATATTATTATAAAATACATTAATTTTCCCCCACCTCCTCCAAATAAGCAACTCGTCTCACTTTCAAAATCCCTCTAAAAAGATTTTTTTTAATGTCTTGTGTTCTACTATATACAGAGCTTTCGTTTTTCTTCTCATTAAACCGAAATGATCATTTTTTTATCACCAAAAAGAAGACTTTTATTATGCACTAAATCAGAATTGCATTTACTTAGGCCGTAAGAGCTGAATAGAAGTAATGAATCAGGCGAATGATAAAAACTTTTATACGCGGATGAAAATAAAATAAGTGTAAACCAATTAGCTTGAAGTTACCTTAAGGCGAAATGTTTTCCCCATTTATGTTTAAATAAATCACGTGTTTATACGTTCACCAATTAGAGATGCTCTTTAAGTTGGTTTTTCCACTTTCACGTGATCTATATTTTAGACTGGGTAAAAGACTAAAAGGGTAAAGTAGAGCATTTGTTCAAAAGCCTTCATGTATGCTTTACGGGATAAATCTATGATTTTTTTTTCTCTCTCTCTCCCGGGCACGCATTTGCAACAGAACCATCAGGAGGAACAACGATCTTGCATTAAGGTTTCTCATAAAATTGATCCTTTCACCAGTGGGCTTATGGTAGGCCATAACACAAAGCAACGCACTTCCAAAAGCACATCAGCGAACTATACGGAAATATCATCAGTGCAAGACTGAACATTAAAACAATGCTTTCCTGGATGAGTAGATGGCCTACCACTTCAGAAAGGCCAAGAGAAAAAGCATATTATTCAGTCCGTTATGGAGAAAGAAAATTTATATGTAAAATCGAGGCTTCTTATGAAGTAGTAAAGATCCACCTTAACTCAAACGGTAGCTTTAGTGACTGTTCATTGTTCCCAAATTTCCACACACTTCAAAAAAAAAAATTCCGTCTCTGATCGTCTCTAACATTCTTACTCTCTATTTCATATCAAATAGCATCTCTCTCTCTGCCCGTCAACCATCTCGAAGGAGAACGTAATCAAATCTGTCACAGACAAACAATTTTAAAGTCTTAGAGTCAAAATATAATAACTTATCAAACGATAATCGTCTTAATAAGGGCCGTTCATTAGCTTACTTATTTGATTGCCTTTTTTTATCAAACCCCTAGCCAGAAAAAGTTCCATGTTTGGTGTGTAGGGGTTTTCTGAGTTATTGGACTAAGAAAGAAAGATTCGTGTTCGAATCCGGATATATATTTTTTTTCTCCCAGAAAGTCAGGTTCTTCGTCCCTCAGAATAGTCAAACTGGTCCCCTATGAACATATCTACAGGCATAAAATACTTACCCTTACGAGATGAAGCAGAAAGTGCATGATGGCTGCCTCAGTTGACCTGTTAACAATGGAATTAACAAATTCCATTGTTAACAGGTCAACAATGAGTTCAATTGAAGTAATTCAGACATTATTGAAAATGTTAGCGGGGACCCAACTGCTCTTTAACATAGCTAACAAAATACAATACGAAACATAAGTTAACATTTAGCTAAGCGAATGTAATTAACAAGAACGTCTTAAGGAGTTTTTTTAAAAAGAAGTGCACCAACTTTTTTTGTGTGTGTTTACCGTTTACTTCTTATATCCGGTGAGAAATAAAAAAGGGGAAAAATCAATGGTTCGAAGAATGGGCTAGCGATAGAACGTTAGGATAGAAAGGGCCTGTAGTATCATATGTGATCGATGGTCTGTGATGAATTGTAAAGCACAAAGCTTTAACTTGCAACCTCCAGCAAAGGCCTAATCGATCTGGTAAACCTTCTGCATCGCTAATCAATTTGGTGGTCTAATGGTTGCCGTGTCGCAAAGGAGGAAGGAGACATGACAAAGAGAAGAACGCTAGCAACAGTACACACGATTCTTATATCTTTAGGATGCATAATTGGATCTAAAATTAAAAAAAAAAAAAACGGAGAAAATCTATATAAAAATATCTTTGAATGAAATATGCAGTAGGAAAAAAGAAAAAAACATTTCCTCACCGACTAAGAACTGGTCATGGCTCGCATATAATGAACTTATATCGAATTATAAAGAAAAATAATCAAGTCATACATGGCGCTACATGCACTTGCCATTAATCTGGTCGTAATAACCAGTTTAAAAAAATGATTTGTCAGTTTTTCAATCAATTATAGTCTTGTCAACCGATTATTAGTATGTCTGAAGTTTTAAATTTGAAGAAGTTCGAGTAAGATTTGTGAAAAGAAAAAGCACAAAACTGATTTTTCCGGTCCTTATAAGGACTGGCTTAAAGGGGCAAAGCAAGAATGCTTTTCATTTTCCCTCTTATCTGTAGAGGACATTGTAGGGAGTTATTGCGCTATTAAAGCTCTGATCATGGCAGGAGGGTATCAGCAATAGCCGCGCCTCAGTTAGGACTTCAATGGCTATAGCATTGCCATCCATTACCTTCCAAAGGTATTAATCACCGCATCTCCGCCTCCCTTTTTTCCGATATATATTGCAATTCTATATTAAGGATTAATGGGATTTTATATTTAAAAAGGTGTATGGGAATAAAATCGCGCATCTCTCAATAAATATAAAATGCTGAGAAACATTTGACTCTGCGATCAGCAACTAACTGAATTCTTAATGTTTTAATTCTTTTGTTATTTTTTAATTCAATTTTTCTTGATAACTTCAAGTTTTAAATGTCACAAAGATTAACATTGCATCTTTCTACGAATTTGTGCATTATTAAGTGAATATATGAATCAACTTTCCTGATTAAACCATTATTTAAAAAAGTGGAAAAAAAATTAAAATAGAAACACTCAACTATAAATAAAATTAAAACGAATAAAAAGATTAAAAAAAACAATACCAATATGCAAATTAGCATTCATATAGAATATATAATAATGGTTTTCCTATGAAAGAACTGTCAGCCAATAAAAACACTCGAAATAAACTACGTCATCAAACCAATAATAATGGAATCACAAGAACACAATTGAAACTGTTTGACGCGCACGCCATCTAGTGTTACATATGCCTGTTGTTCGTTTGTTTCTGTGTTTATTCCTGGTTGAGTAAAGTCGGATGCTCGTGTTTGGTTGTTGAAAGTTTTTTTTTTTTTATTTATTTATCTTGAAGTGATTCAGTCACTAATTATCAGTTAATTAGAAAGCATGTTAATTAGAAGAACAATCGTAATTAAAAGGCTTGAAAGATACTGTTTCTCTGCAATTGATTTCAGACTTGCAGGCGAAATTAAATATAACATTTTGAATAAATTAATATATATTTCAGGATTTAAGATCAACATCAGCAAATATGGAAAGAAATATGGATCTGACCAGAACCTCTTTGCAAGTTTCAATACGATACGCTACAATATAATACTCTACAATGTATTTATAGGAACAAATGTAAAATAATGAAAGCGTACCAATTTGAAACACGTGTAGCGAACTCGATAAAAATGATTCACGACTCTAAGCCAGAAAACGTTATTTTTTATTACTGCTTTGAATCCTTCACGTAATGATAAAGTACGAAGAGAAGGATGAAGATATTTATGCTGAAAAATCACACAAACACGAAATTACAGTCCAGAGCCGATTTTGCATTCTAAATGCCGAAGTACAGAAGGTTGATTCGTAAAAGTGGATTAAGTCTGGTTTTATTTATGTGTTCGATGTAAACCTTCTCGTAAAGCAATTCCTTTAAGTGCTTCTGCTGAATAGTTTATGGATAAAAAGCAATGAAAAATGGGAATGTTGAATATTGAACCCAAGATGTTAGTCTTGCATTTAAAACTTCCAACAGTTGATTTTCTCTTAAGAAAAAAAAAAAAAAAAAATCGGGAATTATTTCCAACAACAACAACCTATTCAGAAATTATTCAACACAATCTACACAAGACCTGTGCGTAGAAAACAAAATGTAAGATTATTAGGAATGGTTACAGTGGCACAGCAAATATTAAACTCACCCGTATTTAATTCGTTTGGTTTCAATGTTTGTTCAAGACCAATATACGGGAATAGGTTTATTTTCTATTATAGAAGAGCGTTGCACTAAAGTTCCCGTATTTATTCTTCGGCCTCTATTATTTATTTATCCCCATTTCTATATAAAGTAACCATCTGTCGTGTCCAACTAAACGAAATTGAGCAGTCTTGTTTTTTTTAACATGATACATGCAATTTTAAATACTACTGTCTATCAAAGTGATGTTTTAGACTGCTCCCTGTAATTCGTTCTGTGTAACTCATAAAATATGCAACACCAAATAATACAAACTAATTATAAAAAACAAAATCTACATTCTTGAGTGCTGAAAAATAAACAAATATCACAACAATGCGTGCTTCAAGAATTGTGACGCCAACGTGCTAAATGGTGGCACCATCTATTGGGCAAATATCAAACTATCGTACCCTTAACGGAAATGTGAAAAAATAAATAAATAAAATTAATGCCCCCCGTTGTACTATGATATTCATTGCGCATGGTAGTAAAACCTATAATGAGGTTATCATATTTGAATATCATGATTATCACAATGGTCTTCGTAATTTTACTGTTATCAATATACAAAATTATATATATTCCTAATAATTATTATAAACAATTAGGAAAATTTATTGTCATTTTCTCGTAGCCTGTACGTATTTTATTTGAGGAAGAATCTATTCATTCATCATTTTTATCTACTCAATGTATAGTAAATATTCCCTTTACATTATGTTTTAATTCTAATGTGACGGCTAATTTCGGTAATCCTGTTTATTTTCTTACTTGCCTGCTGCTGTTTCTTAATATATATATGTACCCTCTTGTTAATAATAAATTGGTTTATTAACAAGTAATTATTAACAATTTATTATTAATAAATTAATAATAAATTGTTAATAATAAATAATGATAATGAAAATGAAAATTATTTTGTATAAAAGATGAAAAGAGCTCTCACTTTAAATTTATTATCAGGAGAGTTAGCGTAGTGCAAAGGTAAAACAAGAGATGGCGCCACGTAACAGCACACAGTTTCATTAGTGTAATGGAACCGAAGTAGACAGACAGAGCCGGCGCTAGGGTCTTTGTCGCCCGCATGCAATGTCTATCTAAGCGCCCCTGTAACGATCCGGGCGTGTGTGGTTCTTTTACGATAATAAAAATGTAAATTATTTAAATTATTTGAAATTTCTTAAATAAATTTTGACAGAGCAGCCACACATTGATTCGCTAAATGCAATGCAGGGGGGGGGGGTGACTAGGCAGGATAATCGTTAAAAACCCGAATATTCAATAAATTCTCAAAATTTAAACCAAATTTTGATAAAGCCACTTCACTTTAATCGTTGAATATAATGATACAGAGATTATGGCCTTCTCACCGACCCGAATCGCTAACAAAATTAAAATGAATTTTAATTAAAGTTAAAATTTATTTGAACTAAAGTTTAAAAAATTCTTGCATTTTACTAAATTCTTAGTAACTCTAAAAAATTTTTTAATAATTTTTATAAGTGGAACTATCTTTTAAAACAATAAAAGAAACTCAAGATAGATGAGAAAATAAGAAAAGAATTCAGAAATAATAATTAGAACATTTTATTAATATTAATATAAGTATTCAAAAAAATAAAATCTTTACAGAATAACAGAAAATAACTTAAATTACATAAATATATTTGAAATTTTTTAATTAAAATTTGAGGGTTTTTGATTTAATATTCATAAAATTAGAAATAATGGTCTTAACGTCTAATTCCGCACATATATCATTTTCAATAGCTATTAACGCCAAACTAACAAGCTTTTTTTTGTAACATTCTTGTTCTTAAGTAGGTTTTAATCAATTTCAACTTGGAAAAGGAACGTTCACCTCTCGCTACACTAACAGGTAAGGTCAATAGCATTCTTAAAGCAATTGAAAAGTTAGGGAAAGATAAATTATTGGACACAATAAAATTAAGAATATCGAAAGGGTTTTGAATATTTAAATTATCCTTCCGAAAAATAACAGGGAAAGCACATAACTCGTCATATAGTTCTATTGCATTTACGTCTTTATTGTCGCCGTCCTTCAAGAGAATTTCTAAATCGTCACAATTTTTTCGTAAATCTTCGTTATTAATTTGTAGTAATTTACACAATAACTTGAAATTATCATAATATGTTTTTAGTTGTTCAAAACGTTCTATTAACGAACACATTGCAACGTCTAGAAGTGTATAAAACGCATTCACTCTAAATTTATCTTCTGGCGATTGTGGCGTTTCGATACTCGTAGTCAAGTCGTGTCTTCTTTCGTCGTCGGACTTCCGTACCAATTTTAAATTCTTGTTCTCCGTCCACCTCTTTACTCAGTTCTTTTGCCGTTTTAGAACTTCTTTAAAATTTGTATCTGATCGATACTCTTGTAAGAATATTGTTAAGTTTTCGATAGATTCTAAAGCAAGTGTAATGTTCATATTTTTGTCTTGAAGCATTTTACTCACAGGGTTTATTCTGTTAAGTAAATCATGCCAAGTTATAAGAGAGCAAATAAATTTGTAGTCCTTTATTTTAGCACATAATGTTTGTGCTTCCTGCTGAGTTTCTTTATTAAAATTTTCATTATTTAAAATTTCAAAAAGTGCATCGTAAATTTCTCCTAACTGATATCGTAGAATGCGGATTGCATTAATTTTACCTTCCCATCGCGTTTCTAATGGCTGTTTCAATGTGAATTTTTTTACGAACTCAGCATGAAGGACATTTCATTCTCTTACAAACGTTGGGCAATCCTTTTTTGTAAGAGAATGAAGAGAAATTGTATATTTCTTGAATAATTGCAAAGAAACTAATTGTATCTGCATTCACTTTGGCTGAATCGTTAATGATTAAATTTAGAGTATGAGCAGCACATGGCACGTAAAAAGCTCGAGGAGTTTTGTTAAAAAGCAAATTTTGGAGCCCATATTTTTTCCCTTTCATATTTACCCCATTGTCATACCCTTGACCTCGCATGTCTTCAATGGGAATGTTCTATTTTTCCAGTTGTTCCATTATTGTTGCACATAAACCACGTCCTGTGGAATCTGATATATCTGCAAAGCCTAAAAAGTTTTCTCTGATCTTGACAATTCCATTGTCACAGGAAACAAAGCGAATAATAATGGTCATTTGTTCTGTTTTACTTGCATCAGGTGTGCAATCTAAAATTATGGAATAATGTTTAGATTTTCGAATTGATAATAAAATTGTATCCCTGATTGCGTTACTTAAAGTTTCCAATATTTCATTTTGTCTGTCTTTACTCAAATAGTGTACTCTATGGTTTCGTTGTAGGGTCCTTTCAACATGATTTTCCATAACGGGATCAAACTTCGTAAACAGTTCGACTAATTTTAAAAAATTGCCGTTATTCCTTTCATATAATTTATCAGATGATCCGAGAAAAGCTAACTTTGGTCACCAAGGAATTTTATAATTTCAATCAAGCGTTCGAAAACACTCGTCCAATGTTTCTTTTCCATTTCATACATGCTTTGAGTCTGGCAATCAATAGTAGTTTTGTTTTTTTAATTTTTATCAACTTCCTTCCATTTTAAGAAAATTTTCATGTGAGCTAAACTAGTCTCATGTCTATGCAAAGTTGTATTTACATTTCTCCAATCGTTATAACCTTCTACAAGACTACTTGATTCAGTAGGTGCGACAAGTTTGCAACAAAAGCAAAAAAAAAAAAACAGAATTTAAAGTTTCGGAATAAATGAGCCATGTTCTTGGCACGAGCTCCCGGTTTTCCATTTTTCTATTATAATACGTGTCGCCAAATTTACGACCATATGTATCTCTGAGATATATTATATTTTTCTTTTGAACAGGCCCCATTTCAATTAAAACAACTCGTAATTTTTCATCAATATTTCCCCATTCACCTGGATCTTCTACATTTACAGAGACTAACAATGTGTTAGTTTCGTGGTCAACTACAACTAAATCTTCTCCTAACTGTTTTTCACTTAAATCATGCATCTTGTTATCTTGTTAAATAGTTGCAATAGTACTTTGATGCAAACTGGATGATGTGCACGGTTCTTCAACTCTGATTTCTGATGTATCGAGTTGGTTACAATCTGCATCAGAATATTTTAATATTTTAACAAATTTATTAAGAGCCTCAGTTTGTTTCTTAATATCTTCTTCTTTCGCAGCATGACGCTTACGATTTTGTGCACCGGATAACTTTTTTTTTAAATTTTTGATTCCATTTCTATTTTATATCCACAAGAAATTATTACACAAAACACAAGAGACGAAATAATAGTCGGCAGTGCGCTACTGTCAGTAGCCTACTGAGATGCGTACCATATGACTGGTTAACTAGCAACAAATGTTTTGTACGAAAATTCGTTTCTGCGCATAAAAACTGTTCACCGTTTCATTTTAGATAGACTGCAGTAGACACAACAATCTGCAGGCAAGCATTTAGCCTGCTCTCTCTGCAAAATTGTAAACAGCCGGCTGATCAAAGAGGCGGCAATATACAATTTTTTTTTTAAATTTTTATTCGGTGTATCCGGCCTTATTTATTTGAATATTGATCATTCTAAGAATTTTGTTTCTTAAAAATGAACTTATGAACGGTGCCCCGGCGGCGGCGCCCGTATATCCTCTTCCGCCGGCCCTGTATACAGAACAAGTATTTAGTGATATTAATACTGATTTATAATTTATATATTCGAATATATAAAAAAATACTGATAATGCGATGAAAAAAATAATTATGAAAGTTTTCTCCCATTTCGAATTTTAAGTTTTTATTGTATCAACTGGTCAATCAACGTTAACTGCTGAACGATGCGTTTCTAAATTTCAGATATGCGCAATTAAACTCAGCATATGCTATGTATCTGTAATCACGAATTTAAGATTATATTTTTCAATTTCGAAAGTGGTGCGAATTTTAATATTTCCTATTTTGTTCTTTCTTTTTATCTTTCTCAGTTTTTATAGTCGTTGTCTAAGTATTTAATATACTTTGCAAATAATTTTATAAAAATTATAATTCTATGATGTTAATACATTCCTATATATTTATATACACATATCTTTTACTGAAGTATTAAAAATACTTCAGTAAAAGATTTGAGGGCTTTTGATTCGTCAATGAATCGACTTTTTATTACAACTCAACAGACTATTGGTATGTATGTAGAATAGGAAATTTTAAATTAAAATCATGAATATCTTACTAAAGGAAGAATGAATTATGTAAGAATATAAAAATCTTACCTTCTCGGGCGACAGCTTTTGGATCTTCCCAATATTCACCTAAAGCGAAGTAAATAAACGTGATTTTAAAGAGGAATTGTGTGATTATCTAAAAATGTTAAAAGAGATTAATTATTATTAATAGGTAGAACATTAATTGCATTAAGAACGTTAAAGATAAGTATATAACGTATAAATACATATTAATAATGAAACTGCTAATTTATGCTAATTAATTTTAAGATAGAAAAGCAACATTATACATAATAACTACGTTCTATGCACGAGAAGTCAACTTGCTGTATTTATCTGATGTTTTTTAATTGTTGTCCCAGAAGAAATTTAATATTCTTGCTGCAAAACAATACTTGGACATTTGCCAACTGGACATTCTCCAATCATAGCGGAGGGAGAAATTATATCAGATAACGTCATATAAAACATTTCTAAATAATGTTAAAGAATACCCAGAATTTCCAAGCACGCTGATTTTAAATTTTAAAACTGAAACAAAAAAACTGGGTGTAAATTTTATTTATCTATTATTCAATGTGGCCTTTTAAAATAGCTGATAAGTGTTTCTAAACTTCGATTCGAGTGGGCGTATATTTTGGGAGAATATTCAGTAGCTGTGTAAAGCATGTGTTGCGAACTATATCTTGAGTGATGGTGAGAGGATCGCCATCCTTTCCAATGGAAATTGAAGTTCCTGTGATAAAAAATAAAATAAGACACAAAAAATACTAATTCTAGAAAAACCGATCTTTTTAAAAATAAGGAATTTTTCTACATTCCAAGAACTTCGGTCTACAGACTAATGTGTTTCTAAAATGACTCTTAAATTATTATTATAATAAAAATAATTTAAAGGTCAATGATAGGGCCAAAAGATGCCATGTATCCTTCGGAGAATAAAACCGATCATTCCCCCCCCCCCCTCGCCACCATAAAGTTTCTATGCATCCGGTTAGACATGAATGCTGTAAGCCAACACACCCAAGCGGATGGATTTTGTAGTACAACAGAAGCAATTAAGGTGATGAGGGAGGGATAAGGATGAGGGATAAGGCTATGAGGGTAATCTGTTATGCAGCGTTGTCCGACTGGTTTGCTTATAAATGATAAATCAAGCGTTACCCTCCCCCCAACAGCTTTCTTGATTTAAAAAGCTTTTTTTTTTTTTTTTGCAAACGTTAATAACACGTCTCAAAGTAGAAATTAATTCCTAAGTGCCAAATATAATACCATCTGAAGCTTATCTTTTTGTCAAATCTTCGAGTCAAATGCACTTTCCCCTTTTTCAAAATATTTTTATTTTATTTATTTATTTTTGGAAATTTGGCCATCACCGTCAGGAGTGCCAAATATTGAATTCTTGTATTCCGTGCACGTGTCTCATTGCATCTAAGAAGGTTCCTCCCTCAGAATAATATTAGCGTTTTTTTTTAGACGGTACGTGAAAAGAAACCGTAACCAATCTATAAAGATCGCAAAAGGAATAAATCCTATCTCCAAGAACTAAACTTTTTTTTTGGCTTTTAAGATATTATCGAGATTGCAATCATAATTAACTAGAACATAGAATTCAACACGTCAAAGGAATACACAGTATTAAAAAATATCGTTTAGTGACGTTATTATATAACAGATGGCGCCACCAACTACTGCACTAATTGTACGCTCGCACTAGAAAACGTGATTTCTGTGACTGCATTATACGGACATTTAAATTACGAAGACATATCAGACATCAATTGATACGATACTAATTGTTAGCCAGTTATTAATTCAGTGTTTGTTGCTAAAGGTGAACTGGCTTGAACACATTACTCGTAACTGGCTGCATTGGGCTTGTATTATTTATTGTCGCTACCTAGAGATAATTAAAGCTCCCAAAGAAAGCGGTGTTAACCGGAAACTCCTATTTTGTTTCCCTCAAAAGAGAAAAACGAGTTGTCATCTGTATAATTTATATATATTAAATATATAAAGGATGTATCCTTACTGATATTCGCAACGAAATGAAAAATCAATTCTTTAAAAAGCAATCTAATTGTCAATTTTTGATTGGTTTGATAAATATTATTACTGAATAAACAATATAATACTAAAAATTAGTATTAGTATTAATACCAAAGAAATAAAAAAATGCATAAGGCCATCAAACAGTGATAAAACAGATAAACAAAATCTCGATTATACCAATTATTATATTAATTTTAAGATGGTGTAGTTATAGATTTTTAAGAATTCTTCTTTTTAATTTTATATTTGTAATTTTAATTTACTACTCAATTCTGAATTTTAATTTTCTTTCTTTTTTTAAAGAATTTTTTCGTCCCCCCTTTCCCTGAAGACCAGACTGAGCAATACCAACAGTTCTTTTGTGAGTGCCATAGCAGATCGCTCTTAACAATGTTGCTGCCTTCTTCCGGTAGCAGCGTTTCTGTGGCGTTGCTATGGTAACCTCAGTAGTTATAGTAAAAATGACAGCTTCCAGCACAAATGGTTGCAGGTGAAGGATAATCTCGTACCCTGTGACTGCTGCCAAGTTTTCTTGCCAGCTGTCTTGTAGCTAAGATGTGCGCACAAGTGTATAGCGGGAGGGGATGACAATAGACGCTGTTTCTAGGAGATAAAGGACGATGGCTGGAAAAAGAGCTAATATTAGTGCACCGTCACGACGATGCGAGAAATTCAATCTTTGTTTCTCTTTTTTTTTTTTTTTTTTTTTTTTTTCGGAGTCTCCTGATTGTTTATGATGGAATTTTCAGCTTGTATTGATTGAATTAGAGAAGACCTAACAGCACCAATAAATATATTTTATTATGTTTAGGATTGAGACACAGAACAAACGCTTTTCTGTCAATACTATAAACACTTAATGACAGTGCTGCTGAATCAAAAATTCAAAATGCCTCCTGAGCAATATTCGAGCTCAGGAGGCATTTTGATATTTCAGATATACCTGAATCTGCCGAAAGGTGGCTCCACCAACAAACTTGTCAGTAAGCAATATTCCGAGATAAAATCTTATAAAGTATAAAAAAATTATACTTATTAATATATAAAAATATTAGAATAAGATATGAAAACAATATAATAATATATTTTAATACAATGAAATAATTATGCTTAATTCACTGATGAAAATGTAACGTTACGCTTCTATGTTTCTGCGAAACATAGGTTCTGCTTGCGTACACCAGGTGACACATTGTACTTGACCGAGAGTAGGTTACCCATTGTAAATGGGTGCCAAACGATTACTGATTTCAACGGTTTTGCGTTTTTTAGCTTGCGCTACAGATATCTTCAAACTATTTTGCAAGTTACAAAAGTGAACGCGAAAAAATAGGATTTGTTTCAGTCTAACTAGGTTCCCTATTCACATCAATTCACCTTCATATTGCAGGTTCGCAATTATGGATCTATTCATAATACAACACTGTGGCTAATACTGGACAAGGGCCCCAGGAACATCGCAATTTGTTAGTATAAATATCATAATTAATGATTCTTATAATTATTTCGGTTTCCATGATAACATTTCATTGTTGCAAAACCATTTAGATTTACATGTACTATGCAATTGCAACCTATTACGGTTTCCATGGAAACGTTTCATTGTTGCAAAATATACGGGTAGAGATTTACAATTGTAACATATTACGATATGGATCTTTGGCAAAGTCTTTCACAATGACGTCACAAATGTCGTCAGGTTAATAGTTTTATCTATTACATCATTAATTACTGCTGAAGTATGTAAACACCCACCAGTTAATGAAATATTTACGCAAAATCAATCCAATTCAATTTTGAATTACCCTAAAGATCTTACTTATAATTATCCTAAGGGGGTGTTGAGATTTTGCTCGTGCTGTTCGTTTTGTTGTAAATGCATGGATGAAAGCTAAGGAGCTTGGGGAGTTTAATTAGCTAATGGTGGAAGAGGCAAGATCTTGAGAAACTACTCGGAAGACATTACCTTCATGAAAAATTCAGTGTCATTTCTAAGTGAAAAAAAAAAAAAAAAAAAAGGCTGGGAGGATTAAGAAATAACACCAGAACGGTTACCATAGCGACGCGTATTTGAGCTGTACGTTTTCAACTGGTATTGCACAATATTAGATTAGATGCTTGTCAAAAGAGATTTATGCATGTTTTAATATTTCGCATAAAAATATGAAATTTCCTGAACCGTAGTGACATCAGGGCATTAGCTCAATTTCTGTCAACACTAATCTTGCTCACGAGGAGAATGGATGGCGTGTTCTGTTCTTGAGTCAAGAACAGAACACGCTTTGTACTTCACAAGGGACGGACTACAAGACAAAAAAAAAAAAGAAAAAAAATTTAAAAAAATCAAAAATGGTAAATGTGAATCCGTTTTTTGCCTGTTCCTAAAATGCTTGGATTCGTGTTTACAATCCATCAAGGAAAGTTAAGCCGTATGCATGATGTCTGAACTGCTTGTGATGCAAATATGGGAATTGTCGATCTGTAGCATTCAAGGTAACCAGTGGTGTATTACAAGGCTCATTGCTTGGTCCACTGTTATTCAATCTGTACACTAACGATATAGGGAAGGATGTGACAAGCGACGTATAACTATTTGCTGATGATGCAAAGATTGGTAGGGTTATCAGGAATGCTGCTGATGATGCAAAGATGGGTAGGGTTATCAGGAATGCTGCAAAGATGGGTAGGGTTATCAGGAATGCTGCTGATGATGCAAAGATGGGTAGGGTTATCAGGAATGCTGCTGATATGCAGTCGTTGCAGAATGATTTGAATAGCTGGAATTGTGGGCATGGGAAAACGGGTATCAGTTCAGTGTCAGTAAATGTAAAGTCATTCACTTCGGCATGATTACCTATCCCATGTCGTCTTATATTGGTGGGATTAGGCTAGAAGAAACTGACGAGGCTAGGGATCTTGGAGTGTTAATAGATAGGAAGTTAAAGTTTAGGAGTCATGTAGCAAAGATTGCAAATACAACTCAAAAGATGATTGCAATGCTGAAACGGACTAGACATGCAAAGATAAGGAAGTCGTTTTTGACTTTTTATAAGGCCTTGATAAGACCTCACTTGGACTATTGTGCGCAGGTCTGGTGTTCGTTGTGATTCTCATATTATTGTTATTCTTATGACGTGACAGCTCCAGGGAGTCCAAAGACTCGTCGAGAGAGGGAACCTACTCTGCAACTCTCTGTCACCACCACTCAACTCACCAACTACAACGTATCGCAACTACACCAACGCCATCTACCACCACTAGTATTTTCACAGACAATCACAAACATCCAGGGCGGGATTAGAATCCGCAGGCTTTTGGCTGGAGAGCGGATCCACTTGGTCAACTAGCTCGGCAATATATTGGAGAGAGTACAAAGGATAGTGTTCAAATGATATCAGGATTGTGGAGAGTACTGATTATGAAGACAGAGATTGAGAATTTGTAGACACTAGCAAACAGGAGAAAGAGGGGTGGTATGATGGAGACTTACAAACTTCTGAAAGGGTCATACAGGATTTCAGTTGATGAGAATTTTCAATTTATGGAGGGTGGGGGAAAGAACGAGAGATCATCCTTGAAAGCCGAGAATGAAGGCTGCTAAGAAGGGCGTGAGGGCTTGATTTTTCTCTCAGAGGGTAGTGTGCATGATTGGAATGGATTACCATTGGATGTTGTGAGTGCAAGCAGTGTGAATGAATTCAAGAATAAGTACGATAGCTGGTGTGTGTGTAGTATGTGGCCTCCCTCGATGAGTCCCTGACTCCTTGAAGGTCTCTCTTAATAATAATATTAATAAAAACGCTATTGGGATGAAGGCCTTCCTCCCTTATTTTAATCAAAGTGCTCAAGATAACGACACTTTCTGTTCTTTAGCAAGGTAGTTTAAATAGAAGACAAGCTAAGGTAGTTTCAGAAATAAACCCAATCTCTTTCCTCCCTTATACCGTGACCCGTGCAAAATAAATAAGCAAGAAAATGCCAGCTTTAATTATTACTTAAGGAAGTTATGATCTCTCTCTCTCTCCCATCGAGATCCTTTTTACTCGCTCACACGGAGGCTTCTCATTAGCACAGTCGGAAGGTTAAAGAGATATATTCAGTTGGAAGAAACTTGGATTCTAATTCTTTTCAAAGATAAAAAAAAATAAGAACTTCGGAAGAGAGAGAGAAAGAGAGATTTAGCATTCCTTTTAGGATTTAGAGAAAATCTGATTAGACACCACAAGCAGAATTAAATACACTGACCTCATAGCGGTGACAAAATTTATAAACCAATCCCAGCTCCCGTGTGGTGGCCGGGATAACAATAGCCCCACCGCAGCCCATGCATGTCGTAAGAGACGACTAAAATGGACGCAGAGTTTTGCTCTCTGAGGTTTCTTCCGGAATGTTGCTCCCGGTGAGGTGGGGGGGCTTGATTTCGGGGAATTTGCCCTGGGAGAGCATTTTGAGTCTATGGGGAGGACGTGGCCCGTGAGGGGGCTTGTCGGTGGATGATTTTCCCTGGAATATAAGCGGTTCCGCTCAGTGGTAGGGGAGCCCTTCACTGAGTTGGACGAGGGGTTGTCTTAATTTTTAGAGGTGGCTTTACTTATTAATCCCACTGCAGCCCATGCATGTCGTACGAGGCCACTGAAATGGGTATCCAGGGAGGGTAATGGATGGCAATGTTGTAGCCAATGAAGTTATAACTGAGGCTAGGCTATTGCTATTATCCTCCTGTCATGATCAGAGCTTATAGCTCTATATTACCCTATCCATATATTTTCTTCTACGGATAACGGGGAATAAGAAAAGCATTCTTGCTTCACCCATCTAGCCAAAAAAACAATCCCAGTCTCTCAATCAGCTAAAAATTAAGCTCACTCTCTGGCAAACTCAAATATACAAACAGTGTTCAAGAAAAAATGAAAGTTTGAAAACAAGAACTAAACTTTGGAGATTCAGTAGCAAACCTTGAAAGAATAATAAAGCGCTTCCGTAGCGCAATTGGAAGAACGACGGTACCTTGCGCTCTTCGATTAGAAAAGGCATAAGTACGATTCTCGTCATGGCGGGAGGAATCTTTATATGGACTTTTTCAATCGAAGGTGAGGTGGCAGAGTTTTTTTCTACCGGAAACTCGGGTTTTTCATCCCGCATATAGAGAAATCGGCCCTTCAAAACACACGTAATTTACAGACAAAAAAATACTAGCTGTGGTGGTGGGCAGTAGATGGCGTTGATTGGTAGTAGAGGTTCTGTATGGTAATGGAGACGGAGAGTTGTACAGTAGGTGTTCTCCCGCGATGAGTCTTCGGACTCCTTGGAGGTGTCACGAATAATAATAATAATAATTCAGTCAGACAGGCATGTGGTGAAATTATCTGCGAGGACAAGAAAATCAAAACTTCTTGGGGGCTTAGGAAGTTAAAAAGGCAATAAAGAAAAGAAGGAAGTATCACAAAGGTGACATGACAAGATAAATATGACATAAAAATTAAAGATAATGGATATCTGAAGTAATTATTTTGAAAAATTATGAGAAAAGATGGCCAGTGACAACAGTAGTAGAAAATATCTAAGAGCACTGTCGAGTACATCTCGAAATGGAGGAATAAAACAAAGACAGCAAGAAGGGGGATAATATTTGGTCTGAAGTGATAGCTTTACAGCGGCTGCACTGCATAATTAAGAAGGCCACATGATTGGAGAAGAGCTCCAATAATTTGAATCATTAAATTATTTATGTATTTTAATAATTATATAATTAAGTACTGTAGTAATTCTAGATCACTAAGTCAAAATTGTTTTCCGATGCAGAAATCACAGTCTTATTCCTTATAAGGACTGGCTTAAAGGGGAGAAGCAAGAATGCTTTTGATCTTCCCTGTTATCTGTAGAGAACAGTGTAAGGATAAGGTATTACTGAGCTATTAAAGCTCTGATCATGGCAGAAGGGTAGCAGCAATAGCCGAGCCTCAGTTAGAACTTCATTGGCCACAGCATTGCCATCCATTACCCTCCAAGGGTATTAATCACCGCCTCTTTAAGTAAAGGTGAACTCAAAAAAATTCAGACCGTCCATATCTCAGCGTTGGTTCCACTCAGTGACGGGCTCCCCCACCACCGAGCCGAACCGCTCAAATTCCGAAAGAAAATCATTCACCGACAAAGCCCCTCAGCGGGCCGTGCCGGAGAACACCTTCCCCGGAGACTCAAAGTGCTCCCTTAAGGCAAAAACCTTAAGAGAGCGAACTCAAAAACTCATCGCCCAAGGGGGTAAGAGCAACAGCCGAACCTCAGTTAAACTTCATTGGTACAGCTTTGCGTTGCTATCCATCACCCCCAAGGGCATTAATGAATCAATCGACTATGTAAGTAAAGGTGAAATCTCAAAAATACGGACGATCTCTAGGCCACTCCATAGTGGGCGAAAGACCGTCCTAATCTCAGCATTGGTTCCACTCAGTGACGGGCTCCCCGACCACTGAGCAGAACCGCTCAAATTCCGAGGAAAATAATTCACCGACAAAGCCCCTCAGCGGGCCGTGCCGGAGAACACCTTCCCCGGAGACTCAAAGTGCTCCCTTAAGGCAAAAACCTTAAGAGAGCGAACTCAAAAACTCATCGCCCAAGTGGGTAAGAGCAACAGCCGAACCTCAGTTAAACTTCATTGGTTCAGCTTTGCGTTGCTATCCATCACCCCCAAAGGCATTAATGAATCAATCGACTATGTAAGTAAAGGTTCAATCTCAAAAATATGGACGATCTCTAGGCCACTCATTCGTGGGCGAAAGACCGTCCAAATCTCAGCGTTGGTTCTACTCAGTGAAACTCGATTACCGAGCAGAACCGCTCAAATTCCGAGGAAAATAATTCACCGACAAAGCCCCTCAGCGGGCCGTGCCGGAGAACACCTTCCCCAGAGACTCAAAGTGCTCCCTTAAGGCAAAAACCTTAAGAGAGCGAACTCAAAAACTCATCGCCCAAGGGGATAAGAGCAACAGCCGAACCTCAGTTAAACTTCATTGGTACAGCTTTGCGTTGCTATCCATCACCCCCAAAGGCATTAATGAATCAATCGACTATGTAAGTAAAGGTTCGATCTCAAAAATATCGGACGATCTCTAGGCCACTCATTCGTGGGCGAAAGACCGTCCAAATCTCAGCGTTGGTTCTACTCAGTGAAACTCGATTACCGAGCAGAACCGCTCAAATTCCGAGGAAAATAATTCACCGACAAAGCCCCTCAGCGGGCCGTGCCGGAGAACACCTTCCCCGGAGACTCAAAGTGCTCCCTTAAGGCAAAAACCCTAAGAGAGCGAACTCAAAAACTCGTCGCCCAAGGGGATAAGAGCAACAGCCGAACCTCAGTTAAACTTCATTGGTACAGCTTTGCGTTGCTATCCATCACCCCCAAGGGCATTAATGAATCAATCGACCGCATCTCACGGTCGATTACCTGCTCTCCCCCTCACCTACAGTCTTATTCTTCCCAATTAGCTTTTATATACATATGAATATAATTTTCATTTGGGTAAATTTAAATGTACATTAAAATTTGAAAGATTTTTCAAAAAAAAAAAAACATCTTTCAAAATTTATAATATTCTTTAAGTTGCAATGTTATTTTATACTCCTTGTAATCGAAATTACTTATTAATAACAAAAATCTTTATTTAAACTGTATTTCTATTATGTAATGTTATTTGGCAGATGAGACAACAAAATCTGTTTGGTTGCTGATATTTTCTCCGTACTGAACACCTCATTCCTCGGAATGCCGAATGATCTACGCTATATATACTCAGCATAATCCAATTTGTTAAAAACTACGCTTCAAAATAAATAACGATGTGTAAATAGATTCTACTTATCTCCTTTTTAAGGTAGATTAAATTTTACTTAGAATCTTAAATGCACTCCTTTCTCACAAAATAATAATAAATAAGTAAATAAAACCGAGGCTGCTACAACCATGATTTTGTACTAATACTTGTTTTTATCGATCATTTGAATACATCGTCTTCTAACTCATTAAAATATAGCAGGTAAATAGACAATGGTTTTTTTTGCATTTCTTACTTCCCTTTTAAAATCGGATATTACAAGATAATTCTGATTTAGACAATATCCCTTGTGACGTCTTTTCCGAACATTTCAATTGTCCTAATGAATTCTCGTATCCGGGATCGGTCACCATAGCAACGACAGCAGGGGCTTCGTTGTGTGAGAGAGAAAAGCTGCATGATTTAGACGTAAACAGATATGCTGAAGCTTCCTCTTTGCAATTTGTATTTTGGCATAATCAAGAGAAAGCCCTAATTACAAAGCGCTTCAACTCTGCAAAGGAACTAGAAACATCCCTGATTTGTTATGGAAAGCAAAACGGATTTAGTTTTAACAAATCTACGCATTCCAAGACCTTAGAGATTAAGTATAATTGCTGACACTGATAGCCATGGAAAAACCTAAGATGATTTTTTCTGTTGTTGCTAACGTCATTCACCACCCTCACATATTGTATTTGCTTATTTTATTTATCCTTTAGCATCCACACGCCATTTCAACAAACAGCTCATTTCCCTTATACATTCACAGTACCTACATGAGAAGGATTGAATGACAATTAAGATAACCTAAGAAGACCATTTCCCTTTATATCATGTCAAAAATACTTTCAAGAGAATGAAATGTATATATCTGCTGCACCCCTCCGTGATACATAAAATCCCGCGATCATAGCGAAAGTCCAGAGAAATCAAAAATATAGTTCAATGAATCAGCTTCTTGAAGAGAGAAAATACAAGATCCTACTTGATAGATAGTTGCAGATAATCTCATCCCATATGATCAGGAAATACAGTTCGAGAACACTGGTTCATAAGTGAAAAAAAAATTCGTGCAAAACTCATTAAACAAGTAACACAACTGATGTGGAGCCGTTTGGTTGAAACCACCTGGGTTAATCCCGCCTGGAATGGGAAGAACCATTATTAGAACTTTTCAGTTGCGTAAGCAACAATTGAATTAACTATTTCAATAGCTACTACGCAACAATCGAAACAGGTATATATTTCAACAGCAACAATTGAAACAGTTCTATTTTCAATAGCTTCTACATAACAATTGAAACAGTTCTATTTCAATAGCTTTTACGCAACAATTGAAACGGTTCCATTTCAATAGCTTCTACGCAACAAATGAAACGGTTCTCTTTCAATAGTTTCTACGCAACAAATGAAACGGTTCTCTTTCAATAGTTTCTACGCAACAATTGAAACGGTTCTCTTTCAATAGTTTCTACGCAACAATTGAAACGGTTCTCTTTCAATAGTTTCTACGCAACAATTGAAACGGTTCTCTTTCAATAGTTTCTACGCAACAATTGAAACGGTTCTCTTTCAATAGTTTCTACGCAACAATTGAAACGGTTCTCTTTCAATAGTTTCTACGCAACAATTGAAACGGTTCTCTTTCAATAGTTTCTACGCAACAATTGAAACGGTTCTCTTTCAATAGTTTCTACGCAACAATTGAAACGGTTCTCTTTCAATAGCTTCTACGCAACAATTGAAACGGTTCTCTTTCAATAGCTTCTACGCAACAATTGAAACGGTTCTCTTTCAATAGCTTCTACGCAACAATTGAAACAGTTCTATTTCAATAGCTTCTACGCAACAATTGAAACAGTTCTATTTCAATAGCTTCTACGCAACAATTGAAACAGTTCTATTTCAATAGCTTCTATGCAACAATTGAAACAGTTCTATTTCAATAGCTTCTATGCAACAATTGAAACAGTTCTATTTCAATAGCTTCTACGCAACAATTGAAATTCCGTAGAAGCTATTGAAACAGTTCTATTTCAATAGCTTCTACGGAACAATTGAAACAGTTCTATTTCAACAGCTACTAGGCAACAATTAAAATAGTTCTATTTCAACACTCATTAAGCAACAATTCAAAATTGAAACTGATTTAATCTAGCAGTGATTTTAAAGCCAACAGAAATATGAATGAAACTGATTTAATCTAGCAGTGATTTTAAAGCCAACAGAAATATGAATGAAACTGATTTAATCTAGCAGTGATTTTAAAGCCAACAGAAATATGAATGAATCTGAATGTAATCGGCATGCAAGCTGGGAATGTCTTAAAATATGCAACATCAAAAAAAGCCTTTTAAATAGAATTTTTTCGATCATTATGATTGCGATCCTAATAATGCGTTCAACAAATACTTTCCCCTATTTCGAGTAGTCGAATTCTACTTCCACTTTCTGTTTCGCACTTCAGCAAGCAACAAAAATTTCTCATCATCAGCTACTAAAGCTTTCGTTGGTCTCTACTTTCTGTGCTTCGTGTTGTTTTTGTTGCTCGTGTCGATATAACAGCTAAACGACCCAATTTCTGCTTCTTGAAGCGTACGTCCCTGAAGGACTGTCGAAAGTGTCAAGTGCAGGTTACACACGAGTAACATGAGGAGCGCTTAAATTTTCTTACCACGTACCGAAGTTAAAAATAAGAATAAAAGAAACTCTTTTCAGCCGAATGTTTTTTGTTTTTTCTTTCAAGAATCCTTTGAAGTGATAAAGTGAAACGATTCTGCTTTGAATACTAACATGTGACGTTTAATTTCAATATTCAAGTGATTTTTAAAATCACGTGACAAATATCAGTGGTCACTGTGTTTCTGGATTTAAGATTGTATATCGAAAATATATTTATTTCGTTAGTTCTTTTGGTGCTCACTAGGTAGCGCTAAGATCCTCATTAAAATGCATTTGCACAACTTAAAAATGCAGTTAGGATAAGGATTTTAAAGAGTTAAAATATGGCAGAATAAAATAAACTGACTTAAAATATGGTCGTATTTATAATAATATTTCATTATAATAATTTTTTAAGATAAATATCAATTAATACTGTATATTGAAAGATTCTTTAACATCACTTAAATTAATATATTACAATTATTCAGATATTCGTAACTTGCATATGAATATCTTGAAGCTTGTGCACAGTATCAAGATTTCACAGACGCAACCTCATAAAGAGGGATAATAACCGTCCTATTTTTTTAAAGTGTCAATATGTACTTTAATATTCAAGTAATTCTGAGCTTTTTAGTAACACTTGCAACATGCTCCCAGAATTTCAACTCTCTCCCCCGTCATCATCACCCCCAATTCCCAGATGTATTAATGTCTTGCACAATGCCATCTATGTAATACACAGCATGTAATCTTTACATCGCGAAGTGCATAACCTTTTTATTTTCTAGCATTAAATTGACAATCATTATCCAACACTCCACAGTGCCAAATCATTCTACAGAATGTCTATTCTATATTATCTTAACCAATTATTGCCCCTCCGCAGTTTTGCACCATTAGCAAACAACTGAAATTAAATAGTACTGGTTCAAGTAAGGAGCCAATTGCTCCAATTTTTGTAATAGTTTCCATCCCGTATTCTGACTGAATACAGCATTGAAACCATGATACGACAAAGTCCATCAGTATCACGATGTTTGACTTATTTAATTTTGTTGTCGCTGTTATAAAATGTGAATAAATTATAAGAAAGAACCTGTCTTTTATAAAAACGTGCTTCCCATCCTAGAATATCTTATTTCTATACCTTGAATTCTACTTTTAGTCAACGTTTTTTTTTTTCAGTACCTTAACCACCACTCTTGAGATAACGATTGTCTGTAAGTTGATACTTCTGTCTTGAAGCCACCTTTATCTAATGGAAGTCGCGCTGCTGTATTTATTGATATTTTTCAATATACTGGTACTTCCAGTTCATCTATCTTAATTCTCACATCGGTTTCTGTCCCATCAGCAACTGCCTGGATGATACATCTTGGCAAAGTGTGTTCATACCACTGACATTGATGAAAGTTTTTCTTTCTAATCATTCTTCATGCTCACTATGCATGAAAAAATTCATTAGGATTTGATTTGGTTTGCTTACCTAACTTTGTTTCGTAATCTGATTTATCTCGCCTTACAATGCAACACGTACTGGCCACTGAAATAGACACCTTTATGCAGATGGACGTAAATATGACTTACGCAACATATATGCAAAAAGCTTGGTCACGTGCGTCACCATGTGTTTTAGGCAACTATTGCTGCTAGTCAGTAATTGTCAATAGTGTTGATCCCAATGGGAAAAAAACAAAAGATCTTTCGGAGTTCAATAAAGGGCTTGTTGTGGGTGGTTGTCTGACTGGGGCCACTATTTTGAAAACAACAGAGCTGACTGTTTTCTCAAAAGGTGAGATATCCCGAGTAAAAAATAACCCATTTGCTTAACTAAGAGGCGCAACTGTGGTCCCAAAACAGTCTGTCAGGAGGAAGATCGCTTGAGAAGGCTCGTACGGATAAACAGTGCAGCAATTGATCGAAACATTTAATGAAGGCTGTTTTCTCGACACATATCACCGAACTAAAGAGGACCGGTATTGGCAGTCTCATGCCTATCCGGAAACTGGAAAGTTCGTCTACAGTGATGTCAAGAACACCGTGACTGGACACTAAAAGATTGGAAAAAAGTCATGTGGTCCGAAGAGTCACGGCACACCTCGTTCTGTACCGACAGTAGACAAAGAGCCTAGCGAGAGCTCCATGAAGCAATGAAACCAGCTTGCCTTGTAAACACAACTCAAGGTCTGGAGGTAGTGTCATGGTGTTGGGCTGTCTGGTGAACTCCTGGTATGCTGTAGACGTAGATGCAATTCAACAATTTGTGGAATCTTGCGAAATCGCATAGGTGCTCCAATTCGGGCTAAAGGTGGTCCAGCCCAGTATCAAATAAGTTTCTGAATCAGCAACTGGGTATGTACGTTTATCCTCCTCGTTTTGATTTGTATTACTCACAGACAAGCCGATTCCCTTTTTTTCTTTATATTCCCTGCAAAGTATTTTCTTTTCCTTTTTTGCCGCTCCTGTTTAATTTTAATCATCCATTTAATGTTCACGTAGTTTATTCTGCTGACCCTGGTCATGCAGCCTAACGCTGCTTCTCATAAACGATCCCTGACCCTTTCCCATGCATTGGAACAAGCTGCTTCCTGAGTTCATAACTTTGTAGTTCCTCATAATAAACCCTTTCGGGACAAAGAATTCCGCTTTAGTAACCTTCCACAACAAGAGTGTATGGTCACTTTCTACAATCGAAGGTGGGCAGATGCTCCGGCACTGTCACCAGATCCAGCACTAAATCCATTTTTCTCGGACTCAATAAAGTTTAAAACCTAGAATCAGTTTTTTTTTTTTTTTTTTTTCCCAGAATCAGAAAATATGGGAAGATGTAGATAGAATTTGAAGTTTCCTTTGAAACAAAAAGATCAATGCAAGGTTTTACAGAAATAAGTTTGGGCAACGGTTGAATAAGTAATGTTTTTATAGAGCTGGGAAATAAATTTTAATTTAACTAATGTTTATGTTTCTAAAAATGACCAATGAATAGAAGACAATCCACCATTTTTAAATCCACTAAATTTAGAATCGCAATTTGCTCCGCAAGAAATGTTTTTTTTTTACAATAAACGACATTTGCACAAAGAATAATTTCAAGAATGTTCACTAGGTGTAGTGGAATAATTGCAATTTATAACATGAAAAAAAGGGAAATGAAAAAAAAAATTGAAATACCTTTGTATGCTCTGAAGGAGAGCAAATATGCCAAGCACAACTGAAGAAGTTAATTAAGTTGCATAAAAGAGTACTGGGCTAATGGCCATCCTCTAATTAACTTGATTAATGATATGGATTATGGCTTATTTTTTTTTTCGAAAGTACAAAATAACGACTGGGGTTACAAAAAATTAATTAAATAATTATGTGTCAAACATTGTTGACAGCATACGAAAGCATAAGAATGGGGAGGGGAAAAACTCCTAACACCTGCCATAATTTACGTCCACACTTGGGCTTTCTGCGCCTTGTATTTGAAGGCTGACTGTGCACGCTTTTCCCAAGGCGCTTAGCACCTGTTCTTATTTGGATATGACACGCACTAAAATCGTTTTTCATATTAGCGTACAATCCTTTAACTGATTTAAAAAATTATTTGCAGAGATTTATGCCAAAAGGTTTCAACAATGCGTTAGACGAGCCAACCAACAATCAACTAGTAATGTCTTCTGCAACAATAAAAAATGTCATTGTTTGCTCAACAATGGGCTAGATGAGCCAATCAAATGGAATTCTAGATATTTTTCAACAATAGATAAATACTGTTTGTAGAAATATGATAAATTACTATTTTAAAATCCAATCTTTTGAGCTGTTTAAAACAATACTTGTGAATTTTTGTCAATTTAAAATGCAGGAGCCAATACTATTCGTAAGAGTTGTTTACTGACGCGCTAAAAACATAAAAATCACAACTGAAACGTGAAATACAACGAAACCAAGTCGAAAAATGCTAACTCCAGAAGCTCCCAGAAGATGTTATCCTCTCTGACAGCCAATCTCTTGGATGAAATAACGTCATACATGGAAAAGAAAAATAACTCCTATAAGTCTGAGGCACGTTATCATATTCTTATAAAATCGTGCGTAGATGGTTTCAAAACAGTATGACATTCGATGTTTCTGTCAGTTGCAAGGACGCCAAAAGCTTTTGATTCTGACGGAGATATCTGCATATATATCGATGGGAAATTGCTAGGAGAACCGCATACTCGTTTTTATATTCGACTCAGTAACGGATTGAGGAAGGGACTTGATGGTATCTCGGTATGCCTATCAACTGTACTGAATAGAGTAGGAAATGTCGTGTACAAATTTATCAGTTACGTTTTAACAATTCCTATTTGACATTAAAATTGTATTTTATAATTTTTACAGGATAAATAATTCAAAATTAAACTGAATTTCACGACTCATTTAATTTCCTATTATTTGGCGTATTAGTTCGGCAAAAAATTTCGCATCTTTCTGTTCAATAATAATACCCATGAATAATCCCTATTTTATATGCTTAGAGTTCGATGTTACATGACAAGTTAGCTGAATGATGAAAGATTTTTACCTGCAGCGAAAAGGTAATAAGTCTAAGTTCGTGTATTATTAATACCTTTTTCAATAATTCAATCAAAACGCCGACATTATGTGGTGTTTCCAAAACGAGATAAATGAATAAAAATGTGCTTTGGTCTTTTTAACTCTCGCCACGTTTATTACACTAAGAATGCCATTTCGTTAAACCAACAATTAAATAATCTTAACCAATCATAAGAACGCTGAATGTCGTTATATTCATTGTTGTATTGTGAGGTCATTCTTTATCACAACAAATGAACTTGAAGCTCTTAATTTGTGATAGTGTACCGAACCAAACCGCTTGTTTGCGTCCATATATTGTTCGCTTTATTTAATTATTTTTTTTTTATTTTCTTTATCCTGCGCCCTGTGCAACCAGCCTTCACTTTTCTCGGTGATAAACAAATTTAATGGCAGGGAATTCGTTTATTCCATCACTGCCTATTCACAAACAGCCTGAATGATGGGAATAACACGTAATTCATAGCTAACAAGTTATTTCCCCTTTCGCGATTAACAACAGGATGTAGACTGATTTCCAAATCGAAGGAACGAAATGCTAAGGAAACAGGAGAGGGTACAAAGGCGACGACACAATTCAACTCTAGAGAATAACACATTAAGAGATTCGCTCCGCTATTCATCATGTTACGGAAAGGGGTCGAGGGAACGTTGGACGTTCCTCCCTCCGAGAATCTCAATATACAGCTCCCCCATTTCCAACTTAAATTTCGAGTCAAGCTTTTTTTTTTTTTTTTTTTTTTTTTTTTTTTTAATTGACTAACCCTTCATGAGGGAAGTAATCTGAAAAATTGCTCATTCATTTCTTCCCTCATTCTTAAAAAGAATACAACAAAATGCAAGACGTTTTGGAAGAGTACCGTCAACGCCTTTTACCGTTTAGCCACTGATCTGTCGCCTATTTCGTTCTTGACAACGCAAACAAACGAAATAGACTATTTCATTCGTTACATGGATCAAGAAGGATTTTTTGCATTTAATATGATTCATATGACTACATTCAGACTATTGTTTCTGCTTAATCACAACAGAACATGGAAGGAAACAAACGGTTTGGCTCGGTACACTATCACAACAATCGAATTTAAGAGCTCTAAGTTCAATTGTTATGGAAAAGAATGACGTCATAATACAACAGTGAATTCAACGACATGCAGTGGATCTAAGTTAGCGGATCTTTGATTTTTTTTTTCGGGCATAACAGAAAAATTTGAGCCTTGGACATAACGCATTTGATAACCATACAAGATCGTAACACTTCAAATGGACACTAAAAGATTGGAATCACAGAGTCGTTACTAAGGAAAACAATATTAGCACGTCATTTGGATAAACTACATAAAGAAACAAAATAAAACTTGTACACGATTTTATTTTTAAATCGAAATCTTATTGAAAATGAGAATAAATTAATGTATTAAGATACAGATTGTATTTTAACAATGCTCATAGCTTTACGAAACTTTTTCCTATTGTTGATGACAAGCAGCACACTTTTCATCGCGAGTACATTGTTGCTGCTCACTGCATCAACAATTAAAATCGTATTAAATAATTACACGCATACAGATAGTCTTTTGGTCATCATATAATACGCTAATTCTACGAAAAGACTACCATTTCTCAACAAAGTGTATATAACAACATATCAAAATATAAGAAAGGCTTGTCTGAGGTCATGTCAGAGATCAATTCGATGACACGCTAATTCCTGTTTGCGGTCTATAGCCAATTCCAATTATTATTGATTTCCTCGCAACCCAATTAGCAGTTGACATAGTCTTAGAAGTTCATCGAGTACATCGATAATTAGGGCACTGTAGAACTTAATGGCCGCTACGGTAAAGTGTAGGCGATGCAATAAGGGACGCTGCCCGGAATAATATATCCCTGCAAGCGCAATTAACGGATCCATATTCCCGTAATTCGGAAAGTTCACTTTGGCTTCACATGAGCAAACCGTTAGCAACGGAAAGCGGACGACCGCACTTCTTTCACGGAAACCCGGTCTAAATTAATTCGGTCGATTAGCATATTTTAACTGGATTGCCACTCGGTGGGAATTTAAGTCATCCGATTGGAGCTGTTCTCGTACTGAAGGAACAGCTTTGGTAGGCTTCTTATACCACAAGTTACGGTCTTTGATTTTCCCTAAAAGGCAAGGAAAGTGTTTCTGAAGCCTGAGGGAAATTAAACGTGACGAACTATTTGGGGTCTGAGGAGGGGGGGGTGATTAGATTTCTTATGGTCAAAAACAATGGTACTTGCTTTTCACACAGAATCACCCGATGACTAGCATAATACCATTCTTAGAAACTGCTATATTTGCATGGGATAATACCGAACAATAGTACGTAAATACACAATTCACTTACTGGTAGTAAGTTCGCTTTTTGTATAATTAGGCCGCTCTAAATTGAAGAACCATTAGAGGATGTCTCTTCTAAGTATTAAAGATCTACTTTGAGGAGGTCCTTTTTTCCATTACATCCATTTCTCATCCATCCAAGACGGGTCCCCCCTGATTAGGAGTTTTAGGCAATTTAATGCAGCTGGCTTGCCATTCCTCTGCTGTATCTCTCTCTAGAGTTAAGCATTTCATGTTTGTAGATGTGTGTGTGTTCATGGGCTGGTTTGCCTGTTCTGAGGGATCCCAAGTTTCAGGGAAGAAAACCCGCTACCTACGTATGAGACTGGCTAACTCACCATTTCATTGGAAACACCTGATAAAGGACGGGATTCGAACCCGGGTGTTTCCAATCAAAGGGCTCGTCTATACCAACTTAGCTAAGGAGGTTCTTTTCCTTTCGCTGCATTAAAACGTAAATTCCGCTTGAGGTAGTAATCTGGGTTTTATGTGTTAATTTTTATACGATCACGCCCACGAAATCCTTGCATAGGCTAAGGATTTTTCAATTTTTATTAATTTTATATAGTTTATTTTTTATTTTATTTTACATAATCTGTAAATCCTGTGGTAGAGACCCAACATAGAACTAACTTTCTGGCACACTAATAATCTGGGAGATGGGGTATGGCCTCAAACTGGCAATTAAATTCATTTCCACTTAATTGCGTGTGTTCTTTAGTCCGTTTGCCTGTTTTGCGGACTGAAAAACTTTTATACATCCGTATGAGACCGACTAATTCATATTCAGGATAAAAAAAAAGTAAAGGCGTTTTGCTTTCTATATGAGATTCAAACCCGAGTCTTTGCAAACAAATGGGCATTGCCTCCGGAACTTGTCGCCAATGTCCTTCAGGGTAGAAAATCCATTTCAATGAACAAAGGCTTCATCACAAACAATTCTTCGCTGATTTGGGGAGAGAATTTGTTTCTCAATAGCCCGGTCGGTTATTAAAATGCATAATTAATATTGTATGATGATGATGCCTGATGATCAATGTATTTTGCGTGATCAGAAGTGTTGCATTGAGATGAACTTTTATACTCCAATAACCACATGTTGTAGGAGTACAAAACGAATTCATCTTCCATTTTGTTCCTTAAATTATTTTGGGTAGAATTTTCCCATTTTTTTTAATAATTCCACTTCCGTCTAAAAAAAAGTACGGGTGATACAACCGCCTTTGTAGACGCCTCTTCAAACGCGATCGTCTGGTAGCATCTTCAGATGATGAGTCGATTAGGGGCAGAGGGAGGAGTTGCAATACCCTTTTTAAAATAATATTGCTCTACACTTTCTCTCTCTCTCCGTTACTTGCACATTCCGTTTGGAAATGAATCTTAAAACACCAATTAAATTCTCTTTTTTTTTTCTGAGAAATCAAAGTTTGTTTTTCAACAGTAAAACGTAATATCGCACCCGTCTTGCAAAGATTACCTAGCGTTGCTTTCTCCCTTCCCCACCATAAACAATGTGGCATTAATCTTTCCCCATGCGAAAACTACGTAACAACAGTGACATCATTATTTTTTTTTTATCAAGAAGAATACGCTGACAAACTGTCCACGCGAATGAATTACATAATTGTTCCATTTTTAGTGCTTCGAATGTCAAATTACTTCACTTGTTATGTTTACCTAAACGTTAGTATAATTCCCAAAACAAGAAATTTCAGAACAAAAACTAAGCAAGCAAAAGATAATTTTATAAGTACACAAGATAATTTATCTACTTTTTTAGGAAAAATTAGCTTTCAGGGTATGTTTTTAAATTCCCTAGATGGAATATGTTCCAGAATAAAAATATTTTTAATGTAAGTTTTCTAACTTCTATAATGCGACTTGTTAAAAAAAAAGTACTGTAAACATTACACACATACCCGCTTGAGGATGGGGGATTCATGTAAAAATGCTTTGCTTAATATGGCTTACAAAGTCCGCCCGGTATCTTGTATTTAATAGGCAGTTCTTTAGAACTATTCAGTAAATATGATGACTTATGGATTCAATTGGACAGGCCTAGAGGAGAGGTGGGAGAACTAAATAGGAAAACTCAAAAGCGACTGAAAAACATCAGTTAAGGATGGAACAGTTCACTTCAAAGAGAATGTAAACCTAATCTATACTCAAATCGACTGAGGCTAACCGTGTCACCCTGACTGAACTGGCCAATATGGAAAAATTGTTTATGAAAGATAGCTTGGCAGTTGGCTACGACACATTTGTCTATGCTTTAAGGGATGACCAATGTCGGTTTCCGACCACACCATATTACGTTACACCACAAACATCAAACTAAATATTTAAGCTAGGTTTGCTATTCAACCAAATATGTTTTTGTTGAAGAGCGAATTAGAGAAAAAATATTTAAAAGAAATAATTTAAATAATTTTCTTATTTTGCGTTACGAAAACAACTTAAAGAAAATTTTAATGAAAGAAATTCTGATTAAACCAGAAGAAATTTTAGTCAGATATCCCTATATGATCAAAAATATATGGAAACTTTTTCACAATATCAATACAGCTAAATATATTATATCCGTGGCTCACACAAGTATGAAATTCCCTTGTGGTGGGCGGGATAATAATAGCGCCGCTGTAACCCATGCATGTCGTAAGAGGCGACTAACATGGGACGAGTGTCGAGAGGTTCGCTCTCTTAGGTTTCTTCCGAGATTTTGCTCCAGGTGAGGGGGGGGGAAGGTTGATTTTGAGGGAGTTTTCCCTGAGAAAGCATTTTGAATCTCTGGGAAGGGTGTTCTCCGGCGTGGCACGTGAGGGGCTTGTCGGTGGATACTTTTCCCTGGAATATGAGCGGTTCTGCTCAGTGGTGGGGTGACTGTCACTGAGTAGAACCAACGCTGAGTTGGACGGTCTTTCGGCTACTCGTAGGGAGTGGTCCGGGGGATCGTCTTAATTTTTAGAGGTTGCTTTACTTAAAAATCCCACTGCAGCTCATGCATGTCGTACGAGGCGACTAAAATGGGTACCCAGGGAGGGTAGCAGATGGCAATGCTGTAGCCAACGAAGTTCTAACTGTAACATCAGCAAGGACAACTGCCAAACGTCAGTGTAAACCACTCAGCCATTGGACTGTAGAGAAGTGGAAATGCGTTCACTGGAGTGATTGCTTGTCTATCTCGCTGTATGGATGAGTGTGGGTTTGGCAAATGCCAGGAGAATGTGACCTGCCAGAATTTGCGGAGGTTTTTCATGATTCGCGCTGGGTCCCTAGTTCCAGTGAAGAAGAATGTTAACTCTACAGCCTATAATGATTTTCTAGAGAATTCCGTGTTTCCATCTTTAAGGTAACGGTGAACGACCTCTCCTGTATCAAATACGACAATATCCCCATCCATAAAGCGAGATCTATGCAGGAATAATTTGATGACATGGGTGTTGAAGAATGTGAAGATTGAAGGCTGTTATACCAGGAAAGGGTGGACCAACTCCATATTAACACCTTTCATATTAATCATTTAATTTAATTCCATATTATTAGAGTGAGAGCCGTAATGGGCTGCCCTCATATTTTTTGATCAGACGGCATAAGTTGCGTTATAAGCTGGAATTAAGTTTTTGTGTAATTCATAACATTTTCCACTAGATGGCAGCACGATCATAGTTGCTTATAGGACTACACACTTTCTCAGTCTTTTGGCGCATGTTTAAAATATTGCAGCATGCGCGAATATTCTGAATATAAACTAAGAGTTTAAGCATACACATCGTATAATAAGGATGTTTCACGATGGCCAGAATACGTCACCACGTGATAATAAACTTCTTTGTGGCTTGTACTTCCATAAAACTTGCCAAGCGCATACAAAGCAAAACGTTTAGAATATCTTTATTCTTTAAAATGCACTCTTACAGTCAACAGAACAGCTCTCACTATCAGTATGGAGCTTGCAAAAACACAAATTCGGACATCAAGTTAGGCTTTTATTTCTTATGAGTGCACTTCGTACAGACATCCAATACAAAGTGACGTCACTCTCTCTGCCTCTCTAATATCGAGGAACTCAATGTACTGCAATTTGACAAGACTGAAAGAAAATTCTGAATAAGGATTCGTACATTGGGTCAAGGTGATTATTATTTCCAAGTTATACTCGCTATCACCATGACCATCCGCCTCTAAACATGCATAGCTGGCCTGTGCAAGGCATGCGTTAAATATTCTATTTGATCTCATTCGGAATTCCCAATGGATAGAATAACACAAATTGGTTTACGTTTCGCAAGACAACATCCCGAAATTACGCCATTCCACCAGTTGGGATAGAAACTAATTCTCTGCAGTTCCATTTAAGCCAAATACAGGGGAATCTCTAGTGAGTGCTTGTATGGGAATTTTCAAACAGACGAAAGACGTTTTTATCTCTACCACCATTCAAGAAATTAGTCACACTTTCTTCGTTAAATAAACCTTAATAAGTAGGAACATACTTATGAATATACACTGCTTGGCAAAAAAAGTCAGCGGACACTAGCACCATGGGCAACGTGCATCATGCCATGCAATGAGTCACGTGTTTGTAGCCGGTATAAATTGGAGGAATATGACGCTTGTAAGTCAGTGCAACTGTTTTGAGTTGCCCTGACTTACAAGTCAGGGCAACCCAAAACAAAAGGTAAAACAGCTACGTGAAGAGAACTGAAGGAGATTGAAAGAGGCTTTGTGATAGGATGTCATGTTGCAGGCCTATTTGTTCGGAAAATTGGGTCATCCCACACCAACAATCAGTGAGACCATACTCAGACGGAAGAGCAGCGAGTCTATTGCAAGTACTACCTCCCAGTGAAAGGACCCGCTACACTCACCGAACATGACCGTAGGGTGTTGCGGAGCATAGCCATTCGTCGGACGACACGTTGAATGCGGAGTTCTGGGCAGCGACTGGAACAAGAATCTGCGAAACTTCAGAACTGAAGCTCCCAACACAGATTTCCACGAGAGGACAGCAATATGCAAAGCCGCACGTTATCCCAATCCACATGCAGGATCGTCCTCAGTGATGCAAAGAGACATTGTCTCTGTGCACAAAGGGACGTGGAATAGAAAGCTGCGTGATGGAGCGAGGAATCACGCTACTCCATTAAGCAGATGGATGGGTGTAGCGGGTGCCAGGTTACGCACTCCTATCAGAGTGCGTAATCCCAACTATGAAATTCGGAAGTGGCGGTGTGATCCTGTTTTTCCTCTGTGGTGCTACGAACACTGAACTCCGAGAGTATCTGAACAATGCAATGCGTCCTACTTTGTGGCGTTTTTGCGGAACTGACCATTGTCTCTTTCAACAAGACCGTGTCGTAAGACCACTGCTGTAACTGCGTTATTTGTGGACAGGAACGTCACCAGACTTGACTGGCCTCGACAGATCCTTGATGTCAACTCTATTGAACATCTGTGGGATGAAATGAAGTCCGCCCCCACAACACTCCAGGAGTTCATTACGTCAGAAGGAAGAATGGTCCAAAAATTTCAATTGATGGCTATCGTACGCTTGTGGGAAGTATACCAAATAGGATTGCTGCAGTCATCGCAGCGAAAGGAGGTCCTACATCTTATTAAGGTGGACGCCATAGCTGTTTATTCCTCACGCTACGGTGTCCATTTACTTCTTTCCAAGCAGTGTATGTTATATATACAGGGTGTCCCAAAATTCACGCAAGATTTAAATTTAGCGCCATTTGTGCGGTAAAGTGTTGCCAACAAGAAAAAAAGACAGCGTGACAGCTGACGGTTCACGGTTATTAAAAATGACCACACACAGCGAAGAGAGTTCGTTGAATGGATTATGGAACAACAACAAGTGGATGCTTATTTTTCGAACAAAATCATCATCAGCGATGAGGCTCATTTTCATCTTGATGACTTCGTTAATCGACAGAATTGTCGCATTTGGGGTTCAGAAAATCCACGAGTGATTGTTGAGAAACAAATGCATCCACAACGTGTCACTGTTTGGTGCGGAGTTTGGGCTGGTGGCATCAACGGTCCATTCTTCTTCGAAAATGCGGCTGGTAAGGCAATAACAGTTAATGGTGCTCGCTATCGCGACATGATAATCCAGTTTTTTGTGCCTAAATTGCAAGATATGGATGTGGACGACATGTGGTTTCAACAAGACGGCGCCACATGCCATACAGCCCGAGAAACAATTCAATTACTGCACGAGTCATTTCCTGGTCGTGTAATTTCCCGTTTTGGTGATCAGAATTGGCCGCCCAGATCATGTGACTTAACGCCGTTGGACTTTTTTCTTTGGGGTTTTTTGAAGTCTAAGGTTTATGCCAACAAGCCCACGACCACCCAGGCCTTGAAGGAGGAAATTGAGCACTGTATCAACGAAATTCAGCCACATTTATGCAAAACGGTCATGGAAAATTTCGACAAAAGTGCGTATGTGCCAGCAAAGCCGTGGAGGCCATTTACCTGATATGCTATTCCATGCATAACCCTATACTGTATACTTTATGAATCAATAAGAAATTACAATTTTTAATTAAAAACCTGTGTTTTCTATCAAAATTACTTCTTGCGTGAATTTTGGGACACCCTGTATATATATGTGTGTGTGTGCAACAAACAGACAAACAATTTTTCCTATTGCCTCGAAGCAATTGCAACATTCCTACTTTTCAGAATGGAACCCTGTAGGGTTCTTTTTAATTAGGGGTAAAACAACTAACGCAACGACGCTAGTGCGTTATATCGTAGTTGCGTGTGATGTTCTGGTCGGTTTACCTGTTTAGAGGAATGAACATCTTGAATATCCGTTCTCATAAATGTTCTTCGTTGCAGAAGGAACTCGAACCCAGGTCTTTCCATATATTTACGTGTTTATGATTCAAGAAATACGGTTGTATAACAAATAAAAAACGTCAAAGAAAGCAAGTGATATATTACCCCCCATCCCTGTGATTAATACAGGAAAAACAGCAAGACACGCGTTAAAATTTGGAAAGAGTGTTCCAACGACCGAAAATAGAACTTTTTCAAGTCATTTCATATCTCTGATAGGGGGGGGGTATTGTCGCACCGGGCGATGAATTCCATCTAATACAGTTACATGACTATTTTTGCTGCATTAGTACTAATCACCGTCTCCCAATGTATTTATAATTAACGAATTAAATATGAAAATGTTAAAACTACTTGCGTATATCAAATTTCCTTCCTAAATACTGAGCGCAGTGTGAGAATTAAGGAAGCAAATTACAATATTTCATGTCTTAATTTCATATACTTCGATTATCTTACATTTGTTTCAACATTTAAGTCTTTCTAGGATTTATTTCCCAGTTTTGGCATGTTTCTCACGCGTTTTGAACCCATCTAGGTTTCAGAGAAGATAAATCATGTACAGTAGATGCAATACTCATAATCGCACAATTGATAGAGAAAGCAACAGAATACAATAAGAAATTATTGATTTCCTTTAAAGATCTGGAAAATGCATTTCACAGAATATTAATTCAAGATGTAATAGAAATATGGCAGAGAAGAAAAGTTAATTACAGAAAATGAAACTCAGCTGGGGAGCCTGTGTACCTCACTGGAGATGACGTGCCTTCCACGGCGCTAAATCGCCCGAAGATAGAGCCTCGTAAGTTCGATTCTAGTCGCCGACTAGAGGAACTTTTACTAAGTCTTTTTCCGACCGATTCCCGAGTTAGTCGATCTCTGGCACGGGCAAGCGGGTTTTTTCTCCCGGAAACTGGGGTTTTTCGTCCTGTAAACTCAAGAAAATCGACCGTAGAACCCACACAATTTTCAGACAGCAAACATAGTGTTAGGATTAGCGTCCACGAGATGGCGGCACTTGTCGCTCGCTTCTCTTCACCAGACGCCATGATATTAGTGATAGTCTTGGGCAAGCTATCTTTGATTGGCTACCAGTGGAGATTGAACTGATCCCTCAGTCTCCAAAAGTCAGGGATAAAACGGCCTAGCCTACTCCATATACGGGAATAAAAAAGCATTAGCTAATTTTTTTTATGAAACTCAGTTACAAATATTACTACATGCATTTAATAAAGCAGCAAAATGGTATAATATGAAGATATCAAAAACTAAAACAAAATGTATGATAATACCACAAGAACCACAAAGGTGCAAATTAGAATGGAAATCTACTATTATCGAGCAAATAACAAATTACAACTATTTAGGTATACAACTGAACTGGGAAGGAAGGCCACATCTAGAAGTCAGAGAACAAGTTGCAAAAGCTGGAAGAATATCAGGATGCTTGAAGGAAACAATATGGAAAAATAAACATCTTAGAGTAGAGATAAAAAACAGAATTTATAATCTATTATGACATATAATGCAGAAACAAGACAGACACTAAGAAAATAAGACAAATGTTAAACACAGATGAAAGCAATATATTCAGAAAAATAGTAAATAAAACTAGACTAGATAAAATAAATACAGATATACAGGCAATAAACAATTGGATAGCAACCCAATAATAAAATGGATTGAACATGTGGAGAGAAGTGAAGATAGAATAATAAAACAAGTCTACATTTCCTTTTTTGTCAGGGAAAAAAGGTACCTGTCTCCCTAAACCTCATTAAAATCGTATTAACAGTGTAAAAGAAAACACCACACTCTTTGGCAATTTGTCTTTGAGTTATGGATAGAATGCAGATTTTTGAACGCTTTGAATGGAGATGTATCCATTTTATAGCTACACAAAATGAATAAAACACTAAAAATGTCAACTTATTTACACTATAAAAGAACACAATATTATTAATAAACATCGCAGAGGCAGTCAAAACACACAGTACTCAACCAAAATAGTGAATTAAAACCAGAACTGAAGCAAAAATCAAACTCTCGAAGAAAATTCAGTGGTTGGATGAATCTGTTCGCTACTCTCTATGGAGATATTAATATAATTCGTTTAATCATATGAATTAAATTCATATGTATATATAAATAAAATCCAGCCAACAAACTATTGTCGAATTGCTCTAAAACTATGGAGAAGGCCATCGACAGCCAACTTTTGCACCACCTGGAGATTTACCACCTAAGCAGTGGCCAGCAATACGGATTCTGCTATTGTCGATCTTCTAGCCTTCATACGTGACTCAAGCCATGAAAAAATTCGGAGAAACTCAAGTGGTCGCTCTTGATGTTTCAAATGATTGAGTTTGGCAAGAAGGCTTACTTATCAAAGTGTCATTCCATGGTCCACTGGTTACCACTTAAATGTCCAGTTTTCTCAGGGTCACTACGAGTCATAGTGGATGATTTACTCTCCTCCGATTTGCCCACCAGTGCAGGAGTATCTCAGGTACTTTCATCCACTCTTTCTCCTGTATATAAATGACCTGCTCTCTCTCTCTCTCTCTCTCTCTCTCTCTCAGAGACCTCAAATCAAACTATCCTCAAGAACACAGGATGCCAAAGTGTCCTCAAGAACACAGGATGCCAAAGTGTCCTCAAGAACATGGCCAATGTCCTAAATTCTTATCTCCCATGTATATTTTATTGGGGTAGTGACAACCGTCAATGCAACCAAAACTCAATCATGTCTCAAGAAAGAGCTCGCATCCCACCGTCTTATCTTCAACAATACCCAGATATCCTAACAAGATTAGATTTCCCTTCTTTCAATCACCTACACCTCCAACATCTCCTGGAAAAAATACCTTTCAACTATCTTCTGCAGCGGCCATACAGTCCCAGTGTACTGTTGCACTCAAGACACTTTTTCACACCTAAATCTACACAAATGCACTCAACCATAGAATATTAGTCACGCATTTGGGCTACCCTACTGAAATCTTCCAAGATTGTCGATTGAATCTAGAAAAGGACAATCCGGTTACTTGATCCCACTTTCACAGATCCACTCTCAGTCGTTCACTTTCTGCCTGTTCTATTCTGCTGAATTCGCTATTCCTCCAATCATAAGTTCATTCAGTCGAGCTTGAAACTTGCCGAACTAACTTGTTCCTTCTCTTTTATTCAATCTTCCCCAATTAGCTTTTCAAACAAGAAATTAACCGATTCCGTCTTTTTTTCGTGAGAGTTGCTCGATTTCTAGGAGGGGGAGAGAAATTCCAGTCACCTCAGGTGTGTAATATGTCAACGGAGTGGTAAAGAATTATAAGGGAAGGAGATTGTGGATAATCCTTAAGTTTAACGGAACATTCTTATGAAAATTCTTCTCCGAGTTGCAGATTACATAAGGCGAAGATTAAAATAATACGATAAAGATAAGGCGATCAAATTTTGGAGCTTTTAATGGTCGTGAACAAAGAAAAAAGATTGCATTGTTCTACGATGATTTGATGAAATAAAAAGAGAAAAAATCTTAGAGAAATGAAAGTGTGGTGGGTTAATATTAAAGATGACGTTAATGCGTGCAAGGAAGTCGCCTTCAGGCTAAACCTTCCTTCAATGATATCAGTTAACGGAAGAAAAACAAGCATTCTTAGGCTATCTTTGATTGTCATTGCTGAGTTCTGATGTTTTTTCATCCCTATAATAATTTAAACAAATTTTATTATCTACAATCCCTTTCCTGATCAAATATTTTTGAACCTCCACTGAGATTTGTTTTTATTCTCCTACGTATGTGAAAAGTACTGCAAAAGAAAGTAAAAACGTCTGTGCTTTCACCCTACAACGATTGAAACAAAGCAGATAGTTCGATTTCTTAAAGATTGCTGCACTGACTGCATGGATGAGATTTATTTTTTATTTAATAATTTGATCAAACCTACATAATAATTTAATACTAGTTATTCTTTGTATTACTAGGTATATATGTGGACCAATTTTTGCCTTTGTTGTTTCTTTAGAAACATTTTTTTTTTTAAATTTATTTAAGTACAACTTTTGATGACACTTTCGGCAAACAGAAAAAAAAAACTATTTATCCGACTAATTTAAATCCATAACAATTCACTTTAATTGATAATTTCATTGTCAGTAATATTCTTATTAAATTAATATTTGAATAAGAAATTTCATAAAATTTCCAATACGTCTTGTATATTAATGTACAAAACTTGGACTTACATTTCAGTTTTTATTTGTCTCACAAATTTCCAACAATTTTAAAATATTTATTAATATAAAAAAGAAAAGTTGGTTTAAAAGTAGGGGGCGTTCCATGCGCGCTTCAGCGGTAAGCTCTTCAATTATTGCGTATTAAGTAAAATCAAAAGAGATTTCTACGCAAGTTATATGTAAATAGCAGTCAGGTTCATATAAATTTAAATTACCTGTAAAAATCTCCTTGAAAGCAAAACTAAGAATGTTATTGTTTAACATAAAGATCGAAAACTATTTCAGTTTAAATAAATTGCATCATTTTAAGGTAAAACCCTGTAATTAAATCAAAGCAAAACTTCTGTAATAACTTTAACATCGCAGTAACGTTGAAAATGCTATTTTGTTTAAAACAGGTAATCGTTTCAATTTTAAAAATGTTTGAGTTATATTTTTACGTTAAAATAAATAAAATAGACTATTTATAATTAAATGAATATGTTTATTATTATTATTATTTTTTTTTTTTGAAAGGTAAAACGTAAACCTTAATTTTTTCTAAATAAAAAATGTACATCTATTGGAAAGAAAGTCCATCCCCCAGTCCTTTTAAGGACTTTGAAGTTGGTCTTTATTACTGAGAAATATTTCAAATGCTTTATAATAGCTGAGCATATCACCTAAAAAGTATTCGGTAAAATGGCAAAGTTGTTCCTTAGTGTTTTCCATCTTTATATCCAACTCTTATCGGATTAAGCAATTACGTTTGGTCCAACTTACTTCCGTTTGCAAATGAAAAGTAATTAAGTTACACACTGCAAATAACCTTAGGGGTGCGGTGCACCATCTTGTTAGGTGGATTCGCCCGTCGGTAATTACTGAACGGAAAACCACCCCCATAAAGGAATTTAGAATGTGTTGGATGTTCGTAGATTTTTTTCCCGTAATGTGTAAAAAAAAAATTTATTCCAAAATTATGCATACCATTCTATCAAAACGAAGTACAGACAACTGTATTCTGAAGAGAAAAATCCAATTTAGCAAGATGTCTCAGCCTATTCGGTTCAAATTGTGAAATTTAAAAGTTGCTAATGAAATTATAAGGAAAATCTACTCAAAGTTCTCCAACTATGGAAGTTTTTATTGAATTCAAATATCCGAGCGATGGCCTGAAGCGACAAAAAGGAAGTTCATACGGGCTATTTGAATGGTACATTGAATGAATGCAACCCACTTAGCTGTAGATTCTGAATAGACTATCCTGTCCAGAAGACGGACGTATTTTTTTAATACTTCTTTGAAAACTACCCCCATTTTTGTAACTTCGTGAGAATCTAGGCGATTCGATCATTCTTATGACTTGTGGCCTTGGCAAAAATGTTTTGGATTCGTTTAAGGAACAATAAAATAAACCAAGGATTTAATAAGAGGGACAACGAGAGTTGATGCTGCTTTATAAGGCTATAATACTGCTTGTATTGCATGCTTAGTCGCTAAGAGAATAAAATTGAAAGAATAAAATTATTAAGGCGTCTACATAATGTTTTTATCAACCTCGATGAATTTCACCGCTGATAGAATTAATATCTTGCCGCAATCCATCGTTACAAGCGCGGCATAACAGATAACGAATCAGCCCAGAGGTTTGGTATATCGTGATGGATAATCCTGCTCTAGAGATCAAGAATGGAACTTTATGAAGCTACTTCTGGCATCCAATAATCAGTTTGGTCTCCTACAGGGAAACGATCATCTATCACCTTAAGGATATTCAAAGCGTCCATAGGATTCCGACTCACAGCACCCGCCCAGTAAATTAGAGACTGTTTTTGAAAGTATGTAGAGAGTGTTAGTCGCTAATCACATTTTCCTATAAAAAATCACTCCACGAAACTATAAAATTAAACAAAGTTCGAGACAATATTTAAGTTGATTGCAGAAGGAGTTTAGAAATTTGTCTAAGAAGTTTATCTTCGACTTTTCATTCTTTACTTTGCCCTGTACTGAGACACGGTTGAGAATCCAATGGTGCTTTGGGCCCGCGAAAGTTTACTGATAAACTTGGCTTCCCAATAAAAGAAAATTGTAGGCGAACTGCATTAAATTTTCTTTACCCTGAATGTGTTAATAAAACAATTTTTTCGGAAATTATAAAAAAAGTTAGAACTGTTTATCAATATAATTATTAATTGGAAACTATTACTATGTGACACTTCCAGGGGGTCAAAGAACTCATCGAGGGAGGGCACTACTTCACTAAACACATCTCAACCTCTCCACTACACTACTGAATTCTACTAGGACACTACTACCATCAACGCCATCTACCGCCCATTATCACCACCAACATTTTTTGTAAATTTCTGTAAATTGCGTGTGTTCTGAAGGTCGATTTGTCTGTATGTGGGATGAAAAACCCGAGTTTCGGGGAGTAAAAAACCCTGTTACCCCCGTATGAGATTGGCTAACTCACTTGTAATTGAAGAAGCCCATATAAATGTTCCCCTCGTCATGACGAGAATCGAACCCAGGTTTTTTCCAATCGAATGGCGCAAAGTGCCGCTGTTCTTCCAATTGCGCTACGGTGCCTCCGTAGCGTAATTGGAAGGGCAATTGAAAAATGTTGGTATCAAGCAATGAAATTGCCTTAATTGCAGGTCGGCAGTATAAATTCAAAACAAAAAGATCTGAAAATTTCGACGATGTCCGCTGTAAACCGTCTGCTAGAAATACTCTTTTTTGTGTCCTTAAGTACTGAGTTCTGCGACATAAAATTGTCATCATTGTAGCAATAATTTCCTTGCATTGAAAATAATTATATATTGAAGACCGTTTTTTCCAATGCTAAGTTGGCAAGTCACGTATCTTTTTTCCCCAACCTTTGTCGAAGAAAAAAAAACCACTTATGTGTAGTTGTCTTATCATTCAAGAAGTCTGGACTTTACTTGTCTTCCAGCTATTTCTCACTAGAACAATTGCTCCTACCGTAATTCCCTACATTTGAAGAGCGAGCTTTCCTTCTACAGAAGTTCCAGTTCTGACTAGGGCTCTCCACATCTACGTGTATTGCTGATCTCAGGTGTTGTCCGTAATTCCATCATACTTTTCAGATACAAGAGCACAGCGAGTGTAAAGGTAGTCAACAATACAACTTAGAATTCGCCGTTTTCCCCTAATTTCATCGTTCATTTATTCCTGCTAAAACCGTTGCTTCAGGCAACCTTCCGCCAGTAGCATTTATCAGAAAGATAATTTTTTTTCTGCAATAATATGAGCCACTCTTCCTTCAAAAGTGCAAATATATGCAAAAAAAACACAATGCACATTCATAAGATTTAAATGATAAAACTGCAACTGAAACGTGCTTATCAATATCACTGTTTACACCACTAGGAAGAACTGCGTGTCACCCATCTACCTATTGGCACTCGGAGACAAAAAATAATAACGCCACACTTCAGGCCTTGCCAAGGTGTTACTTTCACTCAAGTAAGCCTTTATTTCATAAAGAAATGCGCACTATTCCAGTTACTCTTTCTATTGTATTTGATCACTATATCATTCGGACAATGTTGGAAAAGGACGTCCAACATGACACTAATTTGCTGGTTCTCCTTTCCATCCAATCATTTCGCATTCCAAGTATAGAAATCTAGATATATATACTTACTAATCCCCATACCTTCGCGATTGTTATCAAACTGGCATCCCAAACAAGTACTCTTTCCTTTGGTACATACTTCACTCGAACAAGCGGACTGTGGTAATCATAAATGGCAGCGTATCCCGAATAACTCAGCTTATTGCATTCCAGTTGTCATGTGATTTATCTTCCATTGATGATTGTAGCAAAATTCTCACTCAGCGCACCAGATTTATCCATTTCAATTTCTTATCGAAAAATATTTGTATAGCTTTCTTATGATAAATCTTTAAAGGTATTTTTATACTATTTACAATAAATTTAACGATATTTTATTAATTAAATGTAAATACATTTCTCTAAATCTAAAATTTTATTTTATATTTTATTTTATATTTACTAAGATGAAAACATTTACATTTTTAAAGCACCCGATCTTTTTTAATATCAATACATTACTAAGCAATGATTGGTAGACAGTATAAGACTGATAAAACATGGTGACCTACATACTATCAGGATCCATGATAGGTGGAGGAAACGTTCAACTTCCGATTTAAAAAAATCAATCTGTACCTTTCATCTTCCCGGAGGTAAATTATACTGAACTCGATTGGTGGGAGGTCTAGCTACAAATCCCACGCTCCATGTCGTGGAGCGTGGAATATGTAGAAGACGTTTGGTACATTTTCAAACATCTTAGAAAGGCAAAGGTTCACTTAAAACGGAAACATACTTTTCTACAAACCCCATAGTTAGTTTCAAATGGGGGAAGAAAGCAAAGGAAGACTGGACTACTTTTTTTTTCAAAAAAAAAAAAAACGTAAGTCATAGAAGCCCGGCTTATCAACAGATAATTAAATTCATCAAGTTGATTTTTTTCAAATAATAATAATAATAAAAAAACAGGAATGATGCCAATTGTTACGTAAGTTAACAATGGACATTAAACTACGCGACAGCAAACCTCGATAAATAATAAAAACATTGTTAAAATTACTTTGTTTTTAATATTAATGATAACAGAAGTCAAAAGTTTTACAAATTAAAAAAAAAAAAAAACATTTGACACTCTTTATTTCTAAATTAAAGTTACTCGGTGATATTTCTTTAATGTAGCTTCTTAAAACAATAATAAAGGCGAATAGGAAATAAAAATCTAGTGCTCAAACACAATTTATGCTACAGAACTAATACGAATCTGACGGACCAATCATAATTTCAATTTTTTTTTTTTTTTTTTTTGTGACGGTACCTGTTTTATCTTTTCGAAACCATTTCCACATGATGACCAGTGGTGTTCTTAAGACAGCACGTGAACTGTAGACTCTACTACCGGGATTTCACACTATGATTCATGAGAAACAACGACAAATTACATCTCACTAGAAGCTGATCTCTGTATAATCCGAGGAGCATATATTCGGAGTCAGAGTGCGAGCGCCATCAAGCGACGAACTTAGCAATTACTAAAGAGCAGGAAGACTGCAGTGAAGTAATCTCGCAACAAAAAGGATATTCTTGTATTTACAACGGCACGAGTAAGAAAAGAAATTCTAGTCTTCCTTTCTGTATCGATTGCTGTAACTTAAATCACACTCGAATAAAATGAATAAAAAAAAAAATTTTTTTTTCGTATTAAAAAAAAATCATTCGCCAGATGGCGTTAGTTTAATAATGCGAGGAAGATACAAAGTTCGTTTCTGTTAAAAAGGGAAAGGAAATTATCACAGGGGAGGAGACAAAGGGGGGTTGAAGAGGTTACTTCCGAAGTCAAAAGGCTACCGCAACTGTATAACTACCGAGACTCCTTCGTCCTTAGTTCTCTCACCGGTTGCTATGGCAATCGCTGTTTTCTTTACGCAGTGGACTGATATCAGTGTCAGGATTTGAAGCTACAGGTTATTGAAAGTAGATACGCCCTCTGGTGTTATTTTAGTGTTCATTACCTACTAAGCGGATTTCAGAAAGTGGATATGTAAAGGCGATGGGATTTTTATGATGGTCAAAACCGGAAACAATATTTTGATGGAAATTGTTTGAATAGATTGAGTCATACAGTTTCTATCGATGCTTCCTTTAATTTTGTTTAATTCGAATAATTTTATTTTTAATAAAGGGGGAAAGTGGGAATTCACTCGTTTCTATTTTCCCATCACAAAGTAAATAATAATAAAAGAAATGTGTGCGTAAAGTACATGATTATCCTAATGGAAGTTTTATCAAATGATCCTTCAACTACCTTTGGTCACATCAGTAACATTAATACAGCCATTATCATTAAGAAAAACACAAAGGAGATTATATGAAAGATCAAGATCCGTTCAAAAATTCATTGTAGGCGAAAAAAACAATAATCAAAGGCAATCTACTTGCGTATGGACTTGCACACTGAGCTTCACCATTGATGTTAACCTAAGTTTTGCAAATTCCTATTAACATTAAGAAAATTTTGCATCAATGCAAAATTTTCATTGATGTTGCGGAGTTGGTGGCTTACATATTGAAACTGTTCAACACTGGTTATTATCAAATTATTATTTTTAAACTACTACTTTATTCGAGGTTTAATAATTTAAACTGCTGTGTTGCCTTCGTTTATTTCACTCATTCCTAACTCCGACTATGAAATGACGTTTTCAGAGTTTATCACAAAAAATAAATATATATTAAAACACTATTGTTTAATAAGTGACGTCATAGTTTCGCATTACACACGGCGTACTGATAGACTATGTCAGGATTTGAAGCTTAACACGTGGCAGTGTATTTAGCCCGTTTTCAATAAATAAAATTACGTCATCCAAGAAATAAAATTACGTATACTGATGTAGTGTATTTATTACGTGCGTTCGGATTCCTAGTTCTTTTAAACACTCCACTTCTTTTCATAACTGTTATCAGCTGCTACTGATAACCATTGCATTTCCTGCATGGTGCTGGAACATGTTTTACTGGTGGGGAGAAGATGAATCTGTTTTCTAATCCCTTCTCTGACAGGGAAAAAAATCTCACGTCGTGTAAAACGGAGTAAGTTCATCACTTACTCCAATAGCTCCAGATGCCCCTTGAGGATAACCCACCGAAGTAATCCGAAATCACTTAGTGTAGCAGTTACAATTACACTTTCCTCCACCGATTTCAACCGACAAACTTTTTTTAATGTTCATAAGGCAAACATCATGGCTGATTTCAAGTATCGATTCAATTACTAATTCCAACGAGCTTAATGTGTCTATTAAATCGTGAACACATTTTTTTTTACAATGGAATCCCAGTGTGGCATGAGTGTTTCTGAATGTCTAAGTGGTAGATAAAAATGACTCACGCTGCAAGTTAAAAATCATCACCAGCTAATTCTGTTTGCTGGATCCATCTTTGGTCATCTTGTTGTTTTAAACCTGGGCTCCTTCACGATACTAAATCTACTTTAAAAATTCGAATTCCCAAGATGCAAACTTGTTTCATACAGTTTTTAAGAAATTGTCATCTTCACTATTATCTTTCTTTGTTAGAAGAGCAGTCTTCAGTGATATTTGAGTAATCACTTACGGATGCCCGGATCTTAACTAAATAGCAACAGAAATCGAACTACGAAAGCAATATTCTCAAATTATCATTAGATTTATTTCTAGTTTGTCTATAAAAATTTAAGAAGCAAGAGATAAGTAAACCTCTTATTTTTATTAATACGAATGTTACATCAAATTATATTATAAGCATGTTAGCGCTGCATTTTTGCGAACAGCACAGCATTGTTTTATTAGTAACCACTGCTCCTAAAAAACTCTGAGTCCTATTACCATATAATAAAATATGATGTAACACTCAAAGCTCTCAGTCCCAGAAGGTTTTGTGAGGGAGGTGTTAGCAACACGTCTACTAGACCACTTCAGACATGCTGACTGGATTAAAGTTAGGAGACCTGTCTGGCCATACGTACGATAGTCTCCTCTTGAAGACATCGGTCCATGAGCTTCGCTCGATGAGAAGGGACATCGTCTTGTAGGATAAATGTCTCTTCTAGTGTACACTCAGACGAACATTCGTTGCTACAGTAGGAAGGACAGTCGGTGCGTGCATCCAACGAGATCACTCCCAAACCATTAAACTGCATAATGATTGCTTACATTGGTATTGTTTACAGACGAGTCCCGATTTCTTCTACAATGCGATACCAACTGAAGAGAACCGCTGACACGTTTATCATCTTTCGCTTATCATATAATATTTCGTCCCATAACATTTTCCGCTAAACGATGATCACCTTAATTCCTGGTGCTTCTAGTATTAGTGAATAGAAATGATACCAACCATTAGGTTGATGTATAGTAAACACTCTTGAAATCTGACTGGTTCACTTGAAACATGAGATTATTCATCAATCTAAATAAATCTAAGCTGATCTATCGTGCAAGCACAAATACCTTTAATCATCAAAGGCACTCCAGTACACCAAAATTGTTTATCATTTCTATACATTAAATCATTAACAATTACAGCTTTCTTGTGAAGGATTAGTTCCTCGTCCTGCACCCATGTTCTTTTCCCTTCTTTCATATTGCTATCTTACTATCTTACTCATTTGTCATTCATCATATCCTCGATGTTATCACTTCTTTTTTTTTTCTCGTTGGTTTTCTTTCATTCCCATTCACGCTCTCACTGTGCCAATTCTCTTTCTAGGCTTGACTTGACTTGTCTTTAAATCAAACAATTTAAACGCACTTGTTCTTTTACAGATTAGTGCTATGTTCCCCACTATTGTAATAAATTACTCTAAATATTTACTGAATATTTAAATCTGAACTAAATCTAAATTAAACCTAACAGAAATTAGAAGGCGAAATCTGTTATTTTTATCGTTTTTAAAAAATCCTTTCTGCTACGTATCATTCGCAGAATCAAGAGGTATGAAAAACCCAATCATTTCGGTAAAAAGAACACGAAACTAGACTCTCATTAACATTAACATTTCTGGCTAGATGGGTGAAGCAAAACTGCTTTTCATATTCCCCTTTGTCTTGTAATGGAAGAACTTTGAATGGAGTGTTTGTGAGCTATATGCTCGCCCATTGAGGGCAGTGAAGTTAGTTGCGTTCAGCTGAACTTAAAATAGATTTTGGTCTTTTAAATTTGTAGATTTCTTCTTCATTATATTCCGAGGCTTCCTTGATTAACGGGTTTGGATGGTTACTTGTCTTGGTAAAGAACTTCTCAGCTAGATTTAGGAGAAAGGAAGAGATATAAGGGATATTAACTTCTCTATGGATCTGAGTGTTTCTTATGAACCAGGGGGCATCCAGAATCATCCTCAGGCACTTATTCTCTAATCTCTGAAGTTTTACAATGTTTGAATTTGCGGTGTGGCTCCAAGCTGGGGATGCGTAAGTGATAACCGGTCGAATTACCATCTTGTAAATTATTAATTTTGTTTACGTGTCCAGTTTACTTTGTCTGTTGATCATAAGGTAGAGCTGTGCTAAAACGTTGGATGTCTCTGAGGAAATGTAACTAATATGTTTGCTGAATAGGAGTTTACTATCAAGAATCACTCCAAGATATTTAACTTCAGTCTGCCATGACATCTTTACTCCCAATAAATAAATATCCTCCATGGTATGGATTTTTTTTCTAGTAAACAATATAGCTGAGCTTTTCTGGGGGTTAACTTGGATCCTCCAGTCTACCATCCACTTTTCTAAAGTGTGTATGCTAGATTGTAGTCTTTTAGTTGCCAGGTTTGGGCTCAGTGATCTTGCCATCAGTGCAGTATTATCTGCATATAATGCAGTGAATGTTGTTCTTGGGTTCAGAGGGATGTCTGCTACATAGATTGAAAACAGGAGAGGTGCCAGAAGAGATCCTTGAGGTACGCCTGCCAAAATTCTGCGTCTGGTCGAAACCGTTTCGCCTGCCCTGACCTGCACATATCTGTCTTTCAGGTAAGAATGTATTACCTTTATTAGCCTGACTGGAAAATTAAATTTTATCAGTTTGTAGAGAAGACCTTGATGCCATACTTTATCAAACGCCTTCTCTGCGTCGATGAAGATGGCAGCTGTATTGAGTTTCCAGTTGAAACTTTTAGTAATGATTTCTATCAGCCGGTGCACTTGTTGAGCTGTACTATGGGCCCTACGGAAGCCGAACTGTTCATTAGGCAAAATTCCTAACAAACTAGAATCTCCTTATAGTCCTTATAATAAGGACTGGCTTAAAGGGGCGAAGCAAGAATGCTTTTCATATTCCCCGTTATCTGTAGAGGACAGTGTAGAGATAAGGTGTTATTGCAGGAGGATAACAGCAATAGCCGAGCCTCAGTTAGAACTTCACTGGCTACAGCATTGCCAACCATTACCCTCCAAGGGTATTGGATTGAATGAATTAATCACCGCATCTCACGGTCGATTGATTCCTCCTTCCACTCACCAAACTAGAATCTTAGTCCTTATAGTCCTTATAAGGACTGGCTTAAAGGGGCGAAGCAAGAACGCTTTTCATATTCCCCGTTATCTTTAGAGGACAGTGTAGGCATAAGGTGTTATTGAGCAATTAAAGCTCTGATCATGGCAGGAGGGTAACAGCAATAGCCGAGCCTCAGTTAGAACTTCATTGGCTATAGCATTGCCATCCATTACCCTCCAAGGGTATTGGATTGAATGAATCAATCACCGACTATGTAAGTAAAGGTGAAATCTCAAAAATACGGACGATCTCTAGGCCACTCTATAGTGGGCGAAAGACCGTCCTAATCTCAGCGTTGGTTCCACTCAGTGACGGGCTCCCCGACCACTGAGCAGAACCGCTCAAATTCCGAGGAAAATAATTCACCGACAAAGCCCCTCAGCGGGCCGTGCCGGAGAACACCTTCCCCGGAGACTCAAAGTGCTCCCTTAAGGCAAAAACCTCAAGAGAGCGAACTCAAAAACTCATCGCCCAAGTGGGTAAGAGCAACAGCCGAACCTCAGTTAAACTTCATTGGTACAGCTTTGCGTTGCTATCCATCACCCCCAAGGGCATTAATGAACCAATCACCGCATCTCACGGTCGATTGTTCACATTCACTAGAATCTCATTTTTTCATAATTGTTATTAAAATAATTTGCTAAGAAATAATTAAAGGTATATTATTAATGTTTTAGAAATTTGGAAAATTTAGAATTATTTTAGAATATAGAACAAAATAGTTTAAGCAATATAAAAGTTACATCCTTATTTCTAAGTAAACTAAAATATAGAAATGCTCAATTATAAAACACGCTTGAAAGTTTAATACAGTAGTAGTTTTTCAGCTTATCAAATAAACTAGTTTATATAAAGGAAAAAATCAACAGTTAGTATGGATATTTTATGGAAAAACTAACAGATTATAAATAATATATTCGGCTTTTTATTCTCACTAATATGACCATCGGAAATTATTAAGAAAAACCACAAATCTCACTGTTAATTCCCGAAGCCAACTTAGTACATGCACTGCATCCATTACATTCTATTTCTTTAAGGCTGTTTTCTTAAGAGGGTGCTTTAGTAATATCAATAAAGTTTGGTCCCAATATCATTTACCAATGCTAAAGATTCATTGACTTCATTCGTGCAATTAGCGAATACTAGTGATAATAAACCACTAAGATGATGCAAATTCAAGTCACTTAAAACTTTACTGGTTCAGATGAGCAGCCTCAGTTGATTCAGCATCCAAATTCCTTATCCTAACGCTGAACCACTTCTCTTGTCTGTGAAAACTAGTCCTATCATTCTAGGAGATATGCTTTCCATACTATCTCTCTCTCATAACAATCTAGCTATCTTACTACAGTGCAAATGTGCAAGCTGCTTTCCACTGTACATTCTCTGATTGTCTAATATCCACTCTTTCGCTGAACACCTATTTCTCCAAGCCCTTAACGCCAAATCCATTTAAGTGTAATCCATACAGTAAGTGCAAGTTCTTTTTACTATCAAAAACACACATTTACCAAGTATATCCCCATTTCTTGTACTCAGTGTACTTAACTGAATTATTTGCTATCACGACTCTCTTCCACTCATTCCTACCATAGCGTGCAACAGGCTCACCGACTTAACTCTTTCTCTTCTTTCAACTCATTTGTTTCCACTAAAACGCTGTCATTCATCCACTCGTTCTGCCTACTTCCTAGTATACCCTTAATCATAATATCACCATATTTTTTTTTTTTACTTTTTCTCATCTACCTGCTTACTTACTCGATTTTCATCTTCTTTCCTAGCTTTCTTGATTTTTACTAAGTGGTTTCAGCCTCTCTGATTCCTGTTTTTTTATTATAAAGCACTATTTTGGCAGCTACGAGATTTTTTTTTTATCATACTGCACTCATCTGCTTTTTCCCTTTTACCGCTTCCGTATTACCAATCTCACTATCCCCCTCTCTCGCATTACGACCACTTTGTCATTCATCATATCACTATTCTTGGCACATTCTCCTATTTTTCTCTAACACTCCACTACTTCGCTCACAAGTCACTCTAGCTTTAAAAAACCAGAGCAATTCACACATTAAAATTCACGTATGTCTCTTATATCAAGCACTTTAAACAAAGATGTCTTGGGTGTCATTTTTTTTTACACATTGATGCCATGTATCGCACTATAATCAATCAATAAATAAAATTAAATAAAAATACTCCAGAATATTTACTGACTGTTTAAATCTAAACTAAACCTATTCTACACTCGTATCATAGCAGAGCCAAATTGCAATTGCAAAAAATAATATACAAAACAAACAGATAATAAAGAACATTAGCTACGTTTAAAATCAAATTTAACGTACTTGAACATTTCCAGAAAAATTTGATGTACTATTGCAATCTTGAAAAGTACAGGATTTATTTATTTTTATTTATTTATTTTTGGCTGGATGGGTGAAGCAAGAATTGAAATATTATATAATTATCTCTAAAACACAGCGATAGTGAATGAGAGGTATAAAGAGCTGGGCTAAAAGGAATTACAAATCTTCCAGCTGGATTAAGCTGCAATACTTCACCTTATCCTTATAAGGACTGGCTTAAAGGGGCGAAGCAAGAATGCTTTTCATATTCCCCGTTATCCGTAGATGACAATGTAAGGATAGAGGTGTCATTGAGCTGAGCTCTGATCATGGCAGGAGGGTAACAGCAATAGCTGAGCCTCAGTTAAAACTTCATTGGCTACAGCATTAACATCCATTACCCTCCCTGGGTACCCATTTTAGTCGCCTCGTAGGACATGCATGAGGTACCTTGGGGCTATTCTTATCCCGGCCACCACACGGGGGATAACCGATATAGGATTTTATTTATCTCATAATAATTAAAAAGATGTTGATAAGAAATAATTAAGAGTAAATTATTACTTTTGTCGACTTATTTAAATTTCTTTTTAATATTATTAAAGAATACATAAAATGGAAGGTAAAATAAAGGTTACAAGATTATTTTTATCAAAACTAAACGAAATATTTCATTAGTTATGTAAAATGCGTGAAAGTATTATGAACGTAGTCGTTCTTTCAGATTATTAAACAAAATAGTTTATTTTAAAAAAACTCGATACATAATTTGCGAATAACTCGATGAAGGTATTAAAAATATAAGGATAGGTTTTGTAATTTCCTGGTAAGGAGAAACAAAATATCATTATTAATTCTGTAGGTTAGCCCCTATTTGAGAATTTCCTATCCCACTTCCCTGAAACTTGATTACATTCTCTAGATAATCCAATAATTTCTTGTTATACTGGCTATTTTGAATAACCAGCAACAACACATTAGGATAACAAAATGATTTATAGTAGTATAAATCCTTACAATTGCGTCCGTGCTAATACCGTACAAATTGGACTGACGTGTAACATCATAGCTAAAAGTCTTCAGAGACTGGAAGAATATTGGGAACTACATTAGTCAGGTGCCCACCACAAGGGAAATTCAATTCAATCTAACAGAAAGTCAGATTAATAATTAAACATTGTTGGAACATAACTTACATTGTTATAAAATGAAAACAACATGACTTAGAAAACCTTGGCTGTGAATCTGCTTGGCCGGTTACGTGAAAATAAGAAAATTAAGTACCTTACAAAAGGTGCTAACCGTTTGAATAAGTCTAGTTATATATCAAGCATACTTTGTGTTAATTTAGTACTAAAAATAAGCAATTTGGTTTAATTTTCACAGAGTAAACAGTTTCATTTCCGTGCTCGCATTGTACTGAGATGTCCTTTAGCTGAAAGTTAATAATCTGAGATGGTGTTTGTATGGCACACAAAGAAAACAACGATATTGTTTGCCCCTATTGTATTGTACCGCACAGTTCATAGAACCGGGTAGGGCAGATTGCCAAGAAGAGTCAATTCATGCTGAAGGGGAATTATAGCATACGAATTGGTCACCAACACGCGAAATCATCTGTTATACAAGCAAAATAGTTACCACTTTAAAAACTAAAATGTCCATAAAAGAAAAGTTAATTTTCCGACGTGTAATAATAAACAACTCATCCCACAAGACGGATTGATTACTCTATTATTGGAATGGATTCTCCTTCTGACATGCGCACAAGTGTCGAAGGGTCTCGTATCTGTGGGCGTACAGTAATTATGCAGCAAACTTTATGAATTGTGATATCGATAACACGTAGATTCAAGTAGGAAGTTGTTTAGTGGCACAGAACATGTTCATTAAACTAAAACGTGACTCTTGCATGAGATTGAACTATTTCTGAAGAAGTGATGGAAGGAACTGAAAAAAAAGCATTCTGCTTGATTTTCAGTAAGCGCTCTCTCTCACACACACGCATAAATATCTATAAATTAAACAAAGAAAAAACTGTTTTCAAGTGATCAATGGGGGTATCCAGCTCATATTCAAAACCATTTCAAAGAAGACAATTTATTGTTGTTGAAATAAAGATATATCGTTATGAGTGAACAGCTTACGAAAAGAAAGTAACTGGTAAAACAAGAAGTGAGCTGTTTTTACCGACTTTGCAATTATCTAAAATACAATTAAATGGCCTTTCTTCCATAACTTATGGCATCACTTGAAGTGGGGAGGAACTCTTATAAAGTAAGATCTATTTGAATAGAAGTATTTTCCTATCCAATTCCGAAACTGTCACAAATCTTTGCGGTGCACTTCGAGATGTGCTTAAAGCTCGGGGAAAAAATCTAACATGAAGTATTAAACTGTCATCAAAGAAAAATCCATTTTCTTATTTCCTAGAACTGACTTTTCAGATCCAAGTTGTAATAGTTAACTGCTGTACATACAAACCTTCTAATAAATATTAGCTGGGTGAAGCATGCGATACTAAAAACCTATTGGAAGTAAATAGATACAGGAACGTATGAATTAGCAATCTCATCAGTTATGCAAATAAATATCCTTCTGTCAGTTTAAAGGATTATTCATTTCAAAGGAACTGATGCCTTTTAGTGATGCGAATAAAGAGAAAGAAAAAAAGGTATTCGATCATAAAAATAAACGAACCGGGAATGCTTAAAAGGCGAGATTTGAAATTATTTTTAATGGTCCAAAACCCAATTAACTGATAAGGATGTCTTAAAGCAATAAAAAGAAAGTGCGTTCGGTTTCACGCCATAAGGCAAAGTGTCTAACAAGAAAATACTTTTATCTCTCAGATAAATGTGTTTCGCTTAAGATGATAGCAAAGAAACGCGCTACCAGTTTCTTCTAATGAAGTTGTCTGCACGATTTAAATTTTATGATTGGCTTTTGCGTAAGTGAGTGAGGGAAGCAACTTGTCGTTCTTTTATATTCAAGTTTTAAGTCGTACTGACAAAATTTATTTTGTAAAGATATAAAATATTTTTAAATACGTTAATAATCAGAAATATTAATTTAAAATACTGGATTGAGAATATAAATTCATTTATGTTTTGAAAATTTATGATTTTGAAAGAATCAAAAAAGTTAAAAATTGTAAAAAAAGTTTTTAACTGTTTTGTTTTAGGTTCATTTTCTTTTTAAAATAATTTTCAAGAAGTGCTTTGAGTTTTTAAATTTTTTGCAACTTTTTACAATTGTTTTGCTTTTTTTTTTTGTAACGATTGATTTGATTTTTGGTTGTTATAAGAGTTTTGTTTTTAGCAATTGTTTCTTGTTGTTACAAGTTTTGTTTTAGCAATTCTATCGGTTTTTTGTTGTTTACAAGTTTGTTTTACAATTGTTTCGTGTTTTTCTTGTGTTACAAATTTTGCTTTCGCAATTGTTTTGATTTGTGTTGTTACAAATTTCGTTTTCGCAATTGTTTCGATTTGTGTGGTTACAAATTTCGTGTTCGCAATTGTTTTGATCTGTGTTGTTACAAATTTCGTTTTCGCAATTGTTTTGATTTGTGTTGTTACAAATTTCGTTTTCGCAATTGTTTTTCTTTCGAAATCCATCTTTTTGTTAAAAAATGATTTTTGTTTTTTCTTTTAAATTCAGTTTTGAAATGAAACTTTTTTCAAATTATTTTATTTTGAAAACTATTTTAAAAAAAAATTATTTAAAAATTATTTTGTTTAAGGTTCATTTTCTTTTTAAAATGATTTTCAAGAAGTGCTTTGAGATTTTAAATTTTTTGCAACTTTTTACAATTGTTTTGCTTTTTTTTTTTGTAACGATTGATTTGATTTTTGGTTGTTATAAGAGTTTTGTTTTTAGCAATTGTTTCTTGTTGTTACAAGTTTTGTTTTAGCAATTCTATCGATTTTTTGTTGTTACAAGTTTGTTTTAGCAATTGTTTCGTGTTTTTCTTGTGTTACAAATTTTGCTTTCGCAATTGTTTTGATTTGTGTTGTTACAAATTTCGTGTTCGCAATTGTTTCGATTTGTGTTGTTACAAATTTTGCTTTCGCAATTGTTTCGATTTGTGTTGTTACAAATTTCGTGTTCGCAATTGTTTCTATTTGTGTTGTTACAAATTTCGTTTTCGCAATTGTTTTGATTTGTGTTGTTACAAATTTCGTTTTCGCAATTGTTTTTCTTTCGAAATCCATCTTTTTGTTAAAAAATGATTTTTGTTTTTTCTTTTAAATTCAGTTTTGAAATGAAACTTTTTTTCAAATTATTTTATTTTAAAAACCTATTGAAAATGTAAATGCAAGAAATATTTTTCCTTAAAGGAATGCTGGAGAGGGGGAGCAATCCGAGAGAGAAGAAGCACATCGGGTATGACCCACCTGATAAGTGAGAAAAAAAAAAACGATATGAAACAATTCAACAATATAAATCACATTTAGGCATTCTAATAATTACAGATCCTAACGTGTTATCATGCTCATAAAAGGAAATGTAAGGGAAAAAATGTTTCATTAAAACACATATTTCGGGTGAGGTGGGGGTGGCAAATATGTCAGGGTATGTACCATGTAATTTCTAATATACGTTTTACTCTCGACAAAATCATAAAACAAACAATAATAAAATAAAAGTTATTACTTCAAATATGGCTAATAAACGTATTAAAATAAAACCTTTCATAAAAATGTAACTTTTAGCTTATAGAAAAAAAATCAATATAAAATATAGTATTGATGAGTTTTTGTCCTCTTGGGTTTCTGCCTGGTCTCTGATGAGAACCAACAGTTTCAAACAGCTTCCAGGAAAGTTCTCTTTTTAAGTAATATAAGCCAAAGCAGAAGTTTTTCTTATAAACGTACTCTCTGCCAATATTTGAAACTTCTATTTTCATTCATTTTTGGCTTTTTTTTTTTCTAATGAACTTGGAGGTATATTTCAGTTATAAGGATGTAACACCTCAATCTGATATGGCAGAATCCCAACTAATTTATCAAAATAAGATGTTTTTTGGCCTCGAGGAAAGGATCGAAGTAGAAGAAGACTAACGCACGAAGAGTGATTTGAAACTATTGTTTGCCAAGTAAAACAGACACAGAAAAGTCCTTTGAGATTTCACGGTCAGAAAGAATTTACTATGTGTTTCTTTTAAAAGATGTGACAGCTGTATTTTAGCCTTCCCCTGCTTTCTCTAGGGAGTTCATAAAAAAAGAGGACCGGTCAGCACTAAAAGAAAACAAGATGCATTCATGGACAGTAACACGACTGCAAAACTCTCACGAAAAAAAAATAAAAAGAATCAGAGAAGACTATCAAGGATGGCTAATGACAGTTTGTTTGATCACACACAAAAAATGATATCCTTGATTTTTGTTTGATTTGCAGAAAACACGATCTCAATTGAATACGTTTTTAAATTCCTGATTTTTTCATTCGTTGACGATTACAGAAAACCAACGGTAATTGTCTGTTAAAATTGTATTACAGTAAAGTATTATTACTCTATTTGTTAGAAATAATTTAGTTGCTAAATTAATACTAGTTAACTGAATAAAAACAACCATCTACTAAGCATTAAGATTCCACTTCCATTGTTGTTTTCGTGCAGATTTAGCAAATGTCTATATACGTGAAATGCACTCCAAATTAATGTCATTTATTATTTCCCCATACACGACTACCTCGCTTTATTCATGTGCTGAATGGATTTCGAACCACACAATTCATTAAAAATATTTCCAGATGTATTTCAGTATGACCAAGTGTAACAGTTGTTAAGCAACACGCTTTAGTAGAAAGTAGGATTAAAATAATCACAGCTGTATGTATTTACACACGAAATGATTCGAAAAACTTCGGTATTTTTGATTCTTTTAACTATTTGAATTAAATACGAATGTATTACATTCTGAACCATAAAGTTCATTTTACAGTCCTTAAAAGGACTGGCTAGATGGGCGAAGCAAGAATTCTTTTCATATTCCCAGTTATCTGTAGAGGACAGTGTAAGGATAGGGTGTTATTGAGCTATATAAATAAAGCTCTGATCATGGCGGGAGGGTAACAGCAATAGCCGAGCCTCAGTTAGAACTTCATTGGCTACAGTATTGCCATCCATCATCCTCCCTGGAAACCCATTTTAGTCGCCTCGTACGACATGCATGAGCTACATTGGCGATGTTTAAGTAAAGCCAACTCTAAAAATTAGGACGCTCCCTAGACCACTCCATAGTGACCGAAAGACCGTCCAACTCAGTGACGGGCTCCCCCACCACCGAGCAGAACCTCTCATATTCCAGGGAAAAGCATCTACCGACACAGCCCCTCACCAGGCCATGCCGGAGAACACCCTCCCCGGAGACTCAAAATGTTCTCCCAGGCAAACCCCCCCCCCCTCACCGGGAGCAAGCCTTAGAGAGCGAAACTCAACGTCCCAGGAGGTAACAGCAACAGCCGAGGCTCAGAACTTCATTGGCTACTGTATAAGTAAAGCCATCTCTAAAAATAAGAACGATCCCTAGACCACTCGATAGTGGCCGAAAGACCGTCCAACTCAGCGTTGGTTCCACTCAGTGACGGGCTTCCCCACCACCGAGCAGAACCGCTCATATTCCAGGGAAAAGCATCCATCGACACAACACCTCACCGGAGACTCAAAATACTCTCTCAGGCAAAGCCCCCTCACTGGGAGCAAACCTAAGAGAGCGAAATTCAGCGTCCCAAGGGATAACAGCAACAACCGAGTCTCAGTTGGAACTTAATTGGCTACAGCCATCAATTACCCGGCCACCACACGGGAATCATTTTATAGTCCTTATAAGGACTGTAAACTGGCTTAAAAGTGCGAAGCAAGAATGCCTTTCATCTTCCCCGTTATCTGTAGAGGACAGTATAGAGATAAGGTGTTATTGAGCTATTAAAGCTCTGATCATGGCAAGAGGGTAACAGCAATAGCCGAGTCTCAGTTAGAACTTCATTGGCTACAGCACTGCCATCCATTACCCTCCAAGGGTATTGGATCCCCCACGGCATCTCTTAAAAGAACTGGACTGAGTCCTTGACTCTTTATCCCGTCATCTGAATAAAGAAAATCTGTGTGGATGGGGTGTTATTGAGCTAAAAGCTCTAGTGATGGTTGGGTAACGGCAATATCTGAGCCTCAGTTAAAACTTTATTGGCTACAGCATTGCCGTTCGTTACCCTGGAAGTCCTAAAAAGGACTTTTCTCTCACATTTTTCCCACCGCATCTCCTTATAGTCCTTATAAGGACTGGCTTAAAGGGGCGAAGCAAGAATGCTTTTCATCTTCCCCGTTATCTGTAGAGGACAATGTAGGGATAAGGTGTTATTCAGCTATTAAAGCTCTTGGATCATGGCAGGAGGGTAATAGCAATAGCCAAGCCTCAGTTAGAACTTCATTGGCTACAACATTGCCATCCATTACCCTCCGGTCTTAAGTTCTTAAAAGAACTGGGCGATGGACTGAGTCCTTGATTCTTTATCCCGTCATCTGAATGAAGAAAATCTGTGTGGATGGAGTGTTATTGAGCTAAAAAGCTCTAGTCATGGCTGGGTAACGGCAATAGCCGATCCTTAGTTAAAACTTCATTGGCTACAGCATTTGTTACCCTGGAAGTCCTAAAAAGGACTTTTTCCCTCCGGTCTTATCCTTATAAGGACTGGCTTAAAGGGGCGAAGCAAAAATGCTTTTCATCTTCCCCGTTATCTGTATCTGTAGAGGACAGTGTAGGGATAAGGTGTTATTGTGCTATTAAAGCTCTGATCATGGCAGGAGAGTAACAGCAATAGCCGAACCTCAGTTAGAACTTCACTGGCTACAGCATTGCCATCCATTACCCTCCAAGGGTGTTGGATTGAATGAATCAATCACCGTATGTGTAAGTAAAGGTGATATCTCAAAAATATCGGACGATCTCTAGGCCACTCATTCGTGGGCGAAAGACCGTCCAAATCTCAGCGTTGGTTCTACTCAGTGAAACTCGAGTACCGAGCAGAACCGCTCATATTCCGAGGAAAATAATTCACCGGCAAGTACCCCTCAGCGGGCCGTGCCGGAGAACACTCTCCCCGGAGACTCAAAGTGCTCCCTTAGGGCAAAACCTAAGAGAGCGAACTCATTAACCCAGGATAACAGCAACAGTCGAACCTCAGTTAAACTTCATTGGTTCAGCATTGCCATCCGTTACCCTATATGGGCATCTCATATAAAATCAATCACCGACTATGTAAGTAAAGGTGGCATCTCAAAAATACGGACGATCTCTAGGCCACACCATAGTGGGCGAAAGACCGTAATCTCAGCGTTGGTTCCACTCAGTGACGGGCTCCCCGACCACTGGGCAGAACCGCTCATATTCCGAGGAAAATAATTCACCGACAAAGCCCCTCAGCGGGCCGTGCCGGAGAACACCTTCCCCGGAGACTCAAAGTGCTCCCTTAAGGCAAAAACCTTAAGAGAGCGAACTCAAAAACTCATCGCCCAAGGGGATAAGAGCAACAGCCGAACCTCAGTTAAACTTCATTGGTACAGCTTTGCGTTGCTATCCATCACCCCCAAGGGCATTAATGAACCAATCACCGCATCTCACGGTCGATTGATCCGATTCCAATTCCCCTCCGGTCTTAAGGTCGATTATATGTAATTGACATCGGCATATGAGTAAAATAGTATGGTGCATTAATGTTATTAAAATATATGAATAATTATTACATAGATACATATTGAGATGAGAATTATTTTAACTATGCTATACTTAGTTTTATAGTTCTTTGCATATTTTATTCACTTTTCAAAAATTTGATATATTGTCAAGTACATACCCGAGTCTTTCATTACCTGTTCTAATATTATGTATTTAACAAATAAATAAAAATAATATTCTAGCTAAATAGCCTTCAATCATACAGTGAAGAGGCCGGGAACATTCAAGGGAAGTAAAAATGCTGAAGTCTGTTTAAGTTTTCGGGGAGAAAACTAATAAAAATGATTGCGTTTAAAAGAAGAATTTCAGTTAAGTACGGGTTATTTAGCGTAAGTGTATTGTGTAGAATGTTTTTTACTCATTTTGGAGGGACACCGTTTTCTAATTTAAATATTACTATTTAATGTCAGCAAGAATATCTGAACAGTTACTCGTGAGTTTAATTTATAAAACTTACGTTGAAATGTCTTCTTAGCAATTAGCAATACAATCCCATAACGGACATTGCTGTTTCATTATGTAATGTAATATAGCTGTATAAAAAAGGACAGTTTTAATTGCATAACATAATGTAAATTAAAACTATATCCGGAATTAATAGTCCTATTAACTCAACACAATGATTAAAATAAAGTTTAATATTTCTCTGTATATAATATAATAAAATAGTTCGTTCGATGCTCAGATTAATGTGAAGTAATATTTCAATGACAACAGTAGGTTCCACGTTTTAGTAGTTCAGTGGCTAGATGTGTGCTATTACTTCCAAACGTTCTGTATTAGACTAACGTACAAAAAATGCGTTTCTGAAGTGAAAGGGAAGATAAAGAACGAAATATGTCTCTATTAAATAGATTGTGTCTTTAAGTGGGTACATTTGTGACCCACTTGAGTTCATACGAGAATGAAAAATCAAAACTACAATTTGTCACGGCATTTTTTTACTTTCGTGTTGCTGAATCATCAGTTAAGTTTTTCTGAATTAATTTGATATCCTGTTTCAGATAATCCAATTTTTAGCTATCGCAGCAATCTTTGCATTCTTTAGCATACACTAAGCTCCTTTTTTTTAAGTAATACGAATGAAATACTAAAGTCTCTGTTCATATTTTAAAAAGCTGTAAAAGAATTTCCCATCTTAAAAAAAACGAATTATGTAATAAAACTGCAAGATCGCATCCAGTTCACTGCCAATAGAAACCTCTGAGTTTGCTAAACCCCCCCCCCCCCCCCCCAGTAAACTCTCCGTAGAAACCCATCGTGAAATACTTTAATCCTTATCCTAACCTGTCCGGTAATGGAAATCAGAAAAGGGATAAAAACATTTCTTTAGGAATTCAATTAATACTTGCTGCGGAGGAAAACCACGTCTGCCATCCTCTCGAGCAATAGAAGTGAGGATAAATGATTCGGAATGATGTTCTTAGAGACATCCAGTAGGTAATGACCGAGCGGTTCAAATTGCGTATTTTGCCTTCAGACTCATTTGGAAAGTACGTAGAAATAAGAAAGGAAACTAAAACGACTTTTCCCAGAGCATTTCCTTTACTTCTTGTCACTCGGATCACTTGAACGCTTTGCGGTATTACCGTTAATGGCGTCCTTGATGTTGGTGGGCCAAGAAGAAATGTTGACCACTTTTCCCCAGATACGGGAAATTACCTTAGTACGGTACGATAGAAGAATTCAAATTGTTTTGTAATCTTAAATTTACACCTTAATTTTTCAAGTTCTAATGCACAGATTTTACATTACGTAGGATTTTATAAGATGATCTCATAACATGCTAAATAGCTAAGAAATATATTATATATTTACATCTGCCACAATGTGTACTTCAATCAACAGTACATGACTGTTTTTTTATTTTATATGTGGAGTCAGTAAAAATACTCTAACCTAAACAAATATGACTGCTATGGAAAGCTTCCGGTATTGAGACATGTTTAGATAAATAACGAGTTTAATAAAAAAAATAAATATAATCCTTCAAGAAGTTTCCTGACGACGAAAGCTTTTCACAAACTGCTAAACCACATAAAATAAGGTTTTAAAATACGACTGCTGTTGATTTTTATATTTTACTGGAATGTAACATTGCTCCCTTAGCAGATGATCTCCAACCAACAGGTCGGGATTAGAATCTTAGTATTGAGTCCTTATAGTCCTTATAAGGACTGGCTAAAAGGGTCGAAGCAAGAATCCTTTCATTCTTCCCCGTTATCTGTAGAGGACAGTATAGGGATAAGTGTTATTGAGCTATTAAAGCTCTGATCATGGCAGGAGGGTAACAGCAATAGCCTAACCTCAGAACTTCACTGGCTACAGCATTGCCATCCATTACCCTCCAAGGGTATTGGATTGAATGAATCAATCACCGCATCTCACGGTCGATTGTTCAACACTCAATCCCTTACTATTGAACTTTGAACTTAATTGGTTGATGGACTGAGTCCTTGACTCTTTATCCCTTCATCTGGATTTTAGATTGTGGGTGATGAGATTATTGTGGGTAATTTACCCGCTCATTGTGAGCATTGAGGCTGTATCAGCTTTCTCTTGCGATGGAGGATTTCGGTTTTTTATGTTTGAAACGATCTGAGCGCTTGTAGTCCGCTGCCTGTCGAACTAGCTGATTTGGGTGATTATCCGTGATTGTGAAGAATTTCTATTACTATTGAAGAATTACTATTGAGTCCTTATAGTCCTTATAAGGACTGGCTTAAAGGGGCGAAGCAAGAATGCTTTTCATATTCCCCGTTATCTGTAGAGGACAGTGTAGGGATAAGGTGTTATTGAGCTATTAAAGCGCTGATCATGGCAGGAGGGTAACAGCAATACCCGAGCCTCAGTTAGAACTTCATTGGCTACAGCATTGCCATCCATTACCCTCCAAGGGTATTGGAGTGAATGAATCAATCACCGTATGTGTAAGTAAAGGTGATATCTCAAAAATATCGGACTATCTCTAGGCCACTCATTCGTGGGCGAAAGACCGTCCAAATCTCAGCGTTGGTTCTACTCAGTGAAACTCGAGTACCGAGCAGAACCGCTCATTCCGAGGAAAATAATTCACCGGCAAGTACCCCTCAGCGGGCCGTGCCGGAGAACACTTTCCCCGGAGACTCAAAGTGCTCCCTCAGGGCAAAACCTAAGAGAGCGAACTCATTTACCCAGGATAACAGCAACAGCCGACCTCAGTTAAACTTCATTGGTTCAGCATTGCCATCCGTTACCCTATATGGGCATCTCATATAAAATCAATCACCGCATGTGTAATTAAAGGTGATATCTCAAAAATATCGGACGATCTCTAGGCCACTCATTCGTGGGCGAAAGACCGTCCAAATCTCAGCGTTGGTTCTACTCAGTGAAACTCGAGTACCGAGCAGAACCGCTCATATTCCGAGGAAAATAATTCACCGGCAAGTACCCCTCAGCGGGCCGTGCCGGAGAACACTTTCCCCGGAGACTCAAAGTGCTCCCTTAGGGCAAAACCTAAGAGAGCGAACTCATTAACCCAGGATAACAGCAACAGCCGAACCTCAGTTAAACTTCATTGGTTCAGCATTGCCATTCGTTACCCTATATGGGCATCTCATATGAAATCAAGGACCGCATCTCACGGTCGATTGTTCCTTTCAATCCTCTATTACTATTGATTGACCATTGACCATTGACGTTACTGACAGGATGGGTGAAGCACAAGTGCTTTTCATATTCCCCTTTATCTGTAATGAGAGTTATTTGGGAATGGGAGATTTGTGAGCAATTAAGCTCGCCCTCTGAGGGCAGTAGTGTTAGCTATGATCAGTTGAGAGAAGAATAGCCTTCGGTCTTTTGTGTTTGTAGTAATCAGTCTCATTGTAATTGACAGCTTGCACGATTAGTGGGTTTGAATGTGAACTTGACTTCACGAAGAATTTTTCTGCAAGATCACGAAGAAGGGAGGAGATGTATGGAATGCCGGTTTCTCGGTGAATCTGTGAATTTCTGACGAACCACGGTGCATCCAGGATCATCCTAAGGCATTTATTTTGGATTCTCTGCAATTTTGAAATGTTTGATCTTGAAGTGTGACTCCATGCTGGTGAGGCGTAGGTGATGACTGGACGTATTACCATCCGGTAAAGAAGCAATTTATTATGTAGGTTCAATTTGCTCTTGCGGTTGATCAATGGGTAGAGCTGAGCTATGACTTTGGAAGATTTGGAACAAACGAGATTGATGTGTTTGTTGAAAAGGAGTTTCTTATCCATCAATACTCCAAGATATTTGGTCTCTGAATGCCATGGGATCTTTTGACCAGAGAGCAGGATGTCTTCTTTGTTGCAGATCTTTCTTCTTGAAAACATCATGGCTGAGCTTTTGAGGGGGTTTACTTGAATTCTCCAGTTGGTGAACCAGTTTGCTAGCTCATTACTATTGATATGGTCGTTGTGATTATTTATACGTAGTGAATGAATTTCATTGCTAGGTGTGAAACGAGTACGCTAATTTTGGGAGATCTGAAGCAGGGTGAAAAAAAAATATTGTTCGCGTTTCCAAGATTATTTAACTTTCCAGTAATTTAATAGCATTAATTTATAATAGGTTTAAAACTTTTAATAAAATCAACGAATTATTCGATGTTAGTGACCTTCTTTGATAGCAGTAGCTTTACAGTTGTAATTTCTTTCACTGTGTTTCAAATATTTAACTCTGAACCCATATACTAATTCTATCGTACTAAAGGCTAACATTCAGCGCTTTCTTTATTTGTTCTTCAATAATGTGGGTGTTATTCAGCGAAATCTAAGAGCTTAATTGAAACTTGATACTTTTTTCTATGTAATAAGAGAAATTCGCATGATTCTCATCAACATCAGAAACCAATTATTTTAGAATTATTTCCTTTCGGGATTTTAAAAGAAGAAAGACAAGCATGCAGAGTATGAAAAACTAACAGAATGCATCATCGTTTATTCTTAAAGTGCTGATGTAGGATTTTTGGTATTAATATTTTTTGTTTGGTTAATCTAAAAACTTTGATGGGACGGAGCCAACGTTAAGGAAAGAATGCATTGAGTGAAGAAGTTGGTAACATTTGTATATACTACACGTAAAAACTAAGTAATTATTCTAGTCATATTAAACTTGTAACTGAGTGACCTATCAGAACATAGACGGGTTTTTTTTATGAGAAGAATACAATCTTTGAAGCAGGGCTTACGGTAAGCATAATCTGTTGTCAGAATATTCTTTTGCTGTAAAATTCACAATTTAAATTTTATCGTTAACAATTGAAGATAGGCTACGCTAGGGAATTTTACTGTTAATAATTTGACTAACATAAGATCTATGCTTTTAATAGCATAGGTGTGTATGTATAGCATAAAAAAATATACTACGACACATAATGCACGCGCCTTCACCAGAATGAAAGAGAATTATATAAAGAAAGAGTTTATTAAAAGGTGTTACTTATAAGAGGATAAAAACGAAGGGGACGAAGCTGTATCCATAACATCTATTCAGCACTATAACAATAGGTACAAGAATAGTTGTGTGAATTTCTTCATTATAAAAATGTTTGTAAGGGACATGCCCTAGTCATCAATCACCGTTAAGAGAAAAAAAAAGAATGTCATCTACTAAGAAGGAGCTGTAAATTAATTTGGCTAATTTCCAAGTTAAATGCTTTAGGAGAAGGGCAATGACTTGATCTTTGGAAGCGCAAATAATAGGCTTCGAAGCAATCGATAGTGTAAGGGATTTTAAATTAAGTTTTATAAATAGTGTAATCCGAATCCGTAATGAGCAGAATAATTCAATGAGTCAATTACGTATCAACTATTTAAAAGTCAATGTAGATCTCTAAATTTCAATGTAGCCAGAATAATCGAATAAACAATCATCCTGAAAATTTTTTTTTCTTGGTTAGATGGGTGAAGCAAGAATGCTTTTCATATTCCCCGTTATCTGTAGAAGAAAATGTGTGGATAGGGTAATATAGAACTATAAGCTCAGATCATGGCAGGAGGTTAACAGCAATAGCCGAGCCTTAGTTAAAACTTCATTGGCTACAGCATTGCCATCCGTTACCCACCCTGGATTTTAGTCGCCTCGTACGACATGCATTAGCTACAGTGGGACTATTCTTATCCCGGCCACCACACGGGGTAATCCATGTAGATCTCTAAATTTCAATGGAGGCAGAATAATCGAATAAACAATCATCTTGCAATAATCCCCATAAGGACTGGATTAAAGGGGCGAAGCAAGAATGCTTTTCATCTTCCCCGTTATCTGTAGAGGACAGTGTAGGGATAAAGTGTTATTGAGCTATTACAGCTCTGATAACAGCAATAGCCGAGCCACAGTTAGAACTTCATTGGCTACAGCATTGCCATCCATTACCCTCCAAGGGTATTAATCACAGCATCTCCTTCATCTTGCAATACACGGCAAACAGAATTTAATAGTATCGCTACGTCAATAAATATTTGGTATGCGAATTTAGTGGTCATTGTTTTATTTAAAAAATTAATTTAATGCTTTATTTAAATCTCATAATTATTTATAATTAAATAATAAATTTATATTGATATTTATTCAAATATTTATTTTTTAAATAAATATTTTAATAAATAGTATTTATTAAAATTATTAAAATTATAATTTTGTTTTAAAATTAATCCAATATTTGATATTTAATAAAGTATTGATAAAGTCCAAGTATAATTGTTTATTTTAGCGAGTTGTACCAGAATAGGCAGTCTGAAGAGAGGACATCGAGTAGACTCCGTTAAATAGGCAGTCAGAAGAAAAGAAGACTAAGAAGCTTCCATTAAATAGGCAGTCAGGAGAGAGTCGATGTCATCCATCAAACAGGCAGGTGGAAGGAAAGAAGTCTGTAAGTGCATTCGTTAAATAGGTACCCAAAGAGAAGAAGCCAGTGAGTAGCATCTGTCAAATAGGCAGACACTACTGACAAGATTGTTAGTGTCAATTACAATCGCAGATCACTGCAATAGTGTACAAACTGGATGGAAGTGCAGCGCATTTGTTCCACCATCTGCTAATTTTTATCAGCGAACGTATAAACAGCTGTTGAATGAAGAAATGCGAATGTTATAATCAACTGTGGAAGAAACGTATATGAAAAATTTAAAAAAATAAGGCACATCTTTGGAATAATCATCAGGAAGCAATCTGTAGAACTGAAGTATTATCAGGTATATTTATATGAACTCTGACATTTTATAAATATAAAATGTCAAAATGTAAGTCAAGCTTAAGTCTTATTAGGAAAACTATGAATCATGTCATAGGAGTAGGAAATAAATAAAAAATATATAGCGACTGTTTCAGATTCTCATACTTTATTTCCTATAGAAATAGCTCGGGTTCTTCAAGTATTAAATATCAGAGTTAAAAGCCTTTTACTAAGTCGCTTACTTCCACGACTAAAATCACATTTTAATAACAGAACTAACTTTTCTTTTTTTTTTTTTTTTCATTCTGTTGAACAGGAAATGCAACTAAGCATATTTTTCTGATGACGTTGCTATTTCGAAGAGAGAGAACTCATAATTTACATCTTTCCTAAACCGTTAGCTTCCATAGCCATTCTACTAAGTACACTTAAAACCTGCGATGATTCAGCAGGAGCTCATTTTAAGTCTTAATAAGATGTCTTTCATGTTCAAATATCGTTTCTGCGTGAAAGGAGTAACTTTTGACTACAAATAGAGAGAGCATTTTATATTTATGAACTATGATGCATGTGTTAAATAACGATTATATATGCTAGCCTATTTTTCTCGCTATAGGTCTGATTATTTCTAACCTTTAAGTCCTTAAAAGGACTGGCTAGATGGGCGAAGCAAGAATGCTTTTCATATTCCCCGTTATCTGTCTGAAGAGGACAGTGAAAGGATAGGATGTTATTGAGCTATATAAATAATAAAGCTCTGATCATGGCAGGAGGGTAACAGCAATAGCCGAGCCTCAGTTAGAACTTCATTGGCTACAGCATTGCCATCCATTACTCTCCAAAGGTATGGTGGTCATTCACAAACCCTATCTCGAACTAAATATGCTCAAGTATTTTTTCCATAAAATGGTGTTAGAACAAATGATTAATCTAAATTAGGTGTTATTAATAATTAATATTATAAACAGTTTTCAGCTAGATTATTTTATATAAAATATATTTTTATATAAAACTAAGTCTTTAAAAAGATCTGAGCCTTATTTGTTGAGGAATAAACTGTCACTAGACATGCAAACGGAACCTATTGTTTCCATCAGAATAAACGTCATCATGGTTCTTGGCCAATCAAATAAAAGTATAATACATTGCGATTACAGTTGATTTTATTGTTAAGTTGATCATTTTATAAAGTTTTCGTTTGGTTTATCGTGATAGTGATGTAGTAATGTTCATATATCTTCATTGTCTTGTATAAAAATTAAATTTAGCACTGACGTAGTTGGCATTATTGCACAATAGATGTTTACTACAGTACCAGGATCAAAAATTAATCTTTGTTGCGATTTTTCATATGAAATAAATATTTTTTTCAGTTCAGTTAGTCACACTGTCATATTTTGTCGCATTTGTCATATTCTGTCGCATCTTAAAGATTTCTTTAAATATTAAAATACTACATTTTGATTTTTAAATATCAAAAAATTCAAAGAAAACCGCTTTGATTTCTTTACAAATTGACATCGTTTATTTTCGCATGATAAACTGTCTGTGTAACATGATTCAATTATTGTTCTCCATAACAAATGAGGTGGATTTTTCTTTTAAAAAATATTTTTAAACAAACATCGTAAGGATATTATTACATACTAACTTCAGAAGATAGCAAATAAGTGAATAGAAAACATCTGCGCATTCCCACTACAGCTTCTGTATGTCAAAGTCAAGATCTTCCAAACAAGGTTTCAGTTCTGTTACAGCAATTTCGAGCAGAATCAGTAACATGTGTTACAAGGCCTTTCGTTGTCTAGCATGTACAGCATTTGCTGTCTGCCATTGTTAGATCCCGTGCAGGCCTCGCTCTAGTTATCGCGCATGCTCAGTTGAAGCGCAGTTTGCTATCATTTTTCCCATGCACCTTAATATAAAGTATGTTGACTGATAAAATGCAGATGAAGAACCTGAAAATAATAGGGCAGAAAGAGTTCTAAGAATGTCGTTCAAAAGTTTTGCTTTGTTGTCTATTTTGTAATTCGTTGATTCAGTAAACGGAAAGTGAGTCACTTGGATGTGTTTTTGTTCCGTGGTATGAAAAAACTATGACGGAAATTTAATAAAAAAAACTATAAATAAAATAAATTAATAAATTTAATATGTTACAAACTAAGATTAAAAATGCTAAAATATTCGAATAAATTACACTTGAAAATTACTAACATTTTAAACACCAATTATTATATCTAATATTAAGATTACAGAAGCAGATACCACTACAAAAATCGCGCATGGATCACATGCAGTGGAGGACCGTTCGGGGCTCTGGACAAACACTCTTTGGGGACCTATCCAATTGACCTAAGTTTGGGTTAGCTGTGGCGACTCATTTGCCATTTTGTCGAAAAACTGTTTTTTTTTTTAAAATCCTTTTTTAATAGAAAAAATTATAGGCAACAGACATTGAAGAACTTTTTTATTTTATTTGATGCACTTGGATATACAAACTTTTATATACAGTTATAATGAAAATATTTGGTTGTGATGTTAATTTTTTTTTTGCAAAAAGAACTTATTTGAAAATGATCTGTTTTGTTCTTTGTAATACCTTGTTGAAACTGGATATATATTTTTTGGATCTTTATTTTGGAAATAAAGCATTTCATGTGACAGACAGTGATTAATAAAATTATCATTTAGCTGTGTAGGCCACCCACCTACGTCAACATATTTAGCAAGTAACTCTGCATTTTTTAAAGCCTCTTCTGCCTCTCTATCACTATCTTCTTGCAAAACAGCAACAGAGGCTTCAGAGAGCTGGTCATCGTCGAGGTCTTGTATATTTTTATCTGATACTGAATGTCCATCAACGTCAACATTGTTTTTAGAGGTTCTCGCTTGTGATTTTAGTCCTAGTAATTCTTCGTTATTGTTATATACATGTTTTTGTTTTTTCTCTTTCTCTTCGGTTAAGTTATTCTCTCTTTCGCTTATTACTGCACCTATATCGTTTAGATTTTCATTTTTTATTTTCCAATACAAAAAAATTTGAAATTTTGGCACATTTACTTCTTTCTTTTTCTCTATTTAATTGTATTTTTCGTTTTTCAGCTCCGCTTTTATATTTTCTACCAGACATTTTTTAGGTATTTATTTAATCTGAAAAGAAGTAAAAAAAATCCACCACCATATTAAGTTGTTTAATGTATATTTATTTAGTATTTCGTAAACCTTGCCGATTCTTACCAGTGAAGAAACGAAACACCTGAACAGTACACTTCACCGAACAAACAACTATTTAATATTCAACTATACTGTACTATACATAACCTCAAATGTCAAACGGTGAGAGCAGAAAGTATATATGTGAGAGCTACGCAAAGCTAACAAGCTTTAGATGAGCTGGATGAGCTAGACTTGCACTCCCATTCCGATGTTGCTATATTATTTGCATAATTGACAAATGACAAAGTATATTTTGATTTTACCGACAGAAGCGATAGAAGACAGAGCCGTATTTACTATTTACTGTCATTTAAAACATTGATATTTGATATTTAATTCAAATCCAATAATGTTGCAAATTAACGATTTTAATACGAAAAAATTTTGTATAATTTATTTTTTCTTAAATTTGTAATTTAAATTGTTTTTATTTTTATTTTTTTGACCGCGAAGTGGGGGGGGATCCTTTGATTGAACGGGGCCCTGGGCTGAAGCCCATAAAGTCCATGCCCAAGTCCGCCCCTGATCACATGTTCTCTGCCAAGATGGAGACGGTACGATAAATAGGATTTACGAGTAAATACAAATTTTCTCTGGGGAAATACTTATTTACAATTGCGATGCTAGCACAACTCGTAATAGTCGTGCTCAGATAGAAAAAAAAACCAAATATATTTGAGAATATCCTTTAGCTTGTATTTTTATTTCAACCAACCCATATTAATGACGTGATTATTGAATTTTTGCATATTTCTAAAGTTTTGATGTCGAAATATAAAGGAAAGATGAAGTACTATATAATCATGAATATGTATAATCTTATTTTAGAAAGTCACCAAGGAATAAGAGAAAGACCGCCACACTTCAATGCGCTAATGAGAAATGTATGTATCAAGACAACAACGATCAACTCTGGGAGTGCACGTCCACGAGGTATTAATACTATATGAATTTTACAGCTCTAAGCTATATACAGCTCTATTTATTTAGCAAAATTACTTAGAAAATAAAACTGAAAAGTTATTATCTAAGACACTCTTCGAGCTATCGCAATCTTAAGAACCACAGATCTTTGAAGTTTAAAAAAAAAAAAAAACATTTGAAAGAGGTCGATAGAATCATGCAAAAGTTTTCAACAGATAATAGGAAAATATTAAAAATGACAAACAGGAATATTAAAAGAAAACGTGAGATTAATGGCTACATTAATCTGTTGGGAGAGCTATGAATTGACTTCACTCTGCTTCTTCTTGTGTCAAAATAAAGCAAATCGGAATATTAATTTAAAAGAAAATGCAAAATCAAACCATTAATGTAGGATAATGAGATGGTGACAACCATCTCTTTATCCTAAATGCTATATTAATCGACACTAGTGTGTACAAATTTCATAAATTCAGGAAAAAAAGTTCCGCCACCTCCTTTTGGAATATAAAAATGAGCCAATGATTTCATTTGATTCCTATCCAGGACTCGATAATGTCTGGTCTTCATAATTAGGATATGCAAAATATGCATAAAATTCAAACATACGATAATTATAATTTTTATAAAATGGTGTATGAGATTTATCTCAATTATTTAGAATAAAAAAACACTTTCGTAGATGAACTTTGTTTTCCTTGAAGTTGTTTTTTAAATGGATGTGATTTTATAATTAGTTTGCCTCTCATTACAAAAAAGGGGAGGGAGGACATCTTCATAAGAAATTGATAGGAATTAAAGACCGCCCTTGTTTCAAAGCAAAGTTTTAATCAAAGCAATTATTATTATCAAACAACTGTCAAACAATTAACAATTTCTTTAAACGGCTGGATTGTTATGGAGTTATGCACGAAGCAACGAATATACGAAGCCAGTGTATCATGTCTGTTAACTGTGTTCTTCTCGCCATTTTGTTTCCATCCATCTGTTCATTGGGCATCAAGAGCAGATGGTCACTCAGATGCTCAGTGATGTTTCTCACCAGTGGGGGAGTCCAAGACAGTGTTGTATGCTTTTCTGGAGGCTTCAACTCTTTCTCATGATCGGTCACTCCATCCACCCACACACACACATCACAACCCATCCATCTCATGGATGTTCTACCCCTTCCTTTTTTCCCAAGAACTTTACCTTCTATTACTGTTTTGAGAAGTCCTCCGTCCATCCTTTCTATGTATACAAAGTATTTCAACTTTCTTCTGTCAATATCCTTAAAGAGGATATTGACAGAAGAAATTAAAGTTATACTTTAATTTCTCCTTAAAGTTATACTGATCCATTCTAGCATCGTTCCATTTGTCTACTTTTCAGTATATAATATCCTCAGCAGCCTTCTGTGACACGTCTCAAACGCAACAATCCTTTTCCTATCACTTCTTTACATTCTAAGTCTCACATCACATATCACATAAGGCGCTGTTGGAAAAACAGCTGCATCCAAATTCCTACTTTGTTGTCGTGGAGATAGAATCTAAAATCTGAAGGATAGATCTGAGTGTTGTTTTAGCCATTCCTAATCTTCTGAAACAGCAATTCTTCACATTGATAATGGATCCCAGGTATTCAAACTTGCTGACTTCAATTCTTTCTCCATTAAGGTACACTTGTTTCTCAAGAGCTTCTCCGTCTGTATTTCTTTGAGAACCATAATCTTTGTCTTGCTAGGAATGAGCTGAAGTCCTCTGTTCTTACTGATCTCATTAACTGTGTCAAGAATTTGTCCTAGTTTTTCCTTGTCATTACATAGAGTACGGTATCATCAGGGACCTAAAATAATTGATCAATTTACCACCTAATTCTTGTCTTGAACTCATCCAATGCCACACGCATGATGTCCTCAGTATAGATACTAAACAAGCGAGGAGAATTAAACATCCTTGCCTAACTTCTTTTCCAACCTGAAGCCAATCAGTTAATCCAACACCTGTTCTTACCATGACTTCTTGCTCCTTGTACAAGTTGGCTATCAACCTGATAGTGAGTTGAGGAAAACTTATTATTTCTATAACTTCCAACAGTTTCACATGCTGAACACAGTCAAAGGCTTTATAGTCGTCTATGAAACACATTACCACAGGGGAATCTAAATTCTTTATACTTTTCTATGATCTGTCTAAGGCAAAGAATCTGATCTCTGGTACCTTACCTTTCCTAGAACTTGCTTGATACTCGGGCATCTCTGTCTCAACTTTGGTCTCAATCCTATTTAGGATTGAGACCAAAGTCTCAATCTTAATATCTCAATCAAGAATATGAACGGTTGAGATCAAAAATATCTCAATCCAGATATGAACGGTTGCAACAAGTAATAGTTCTATACTTGTTGCAATCGTTCATATCTCCGTTCTTATGTAGTGATATGAAAACAGACTCCTTCCACTCTCTAAGCCATGACCCTGTCTTCCACACCCTTGTAATCAAATCTGTGAAACACTCTTATCCCTCCATTCCCTGTAGCCTTAACTCTGGTGGGATTCCATCTACACCCAGAACCTTACAGCTATTAAGCTGTTTAACTGCTCTTTCAACCTATTTTTGTCACGAGATGAAAAACAAGAGTTTCTGGGAGGAAAGCAATTCTAGATTACGATTCGAACCCAGTTCTTTCCAACCAAAGAGTATCATTACCAAGTGAATTAAGGTGTTGCTTTCCTAAAGGTGAATTGGGTCTATTTATTAATTTAAAAATCATTCGTTGACGTTTACTGTACAGTAATGACAATAAATTATTTACATGTCCATTCCTTCTTGAAAGTTGTTTTTAAATTCAGGGTCAAAAATATTACGAGATGCTAATCAAAGGACCAAACATATGTCAACAGAATTAATGTATTTTGATCCTAGTCATCATTCCATTACTTTCTTTTTCCATAAAAAAATAAATTTATGGAATGACAGAAAAAAAAATCAGATTCTATGATATCTCAGAGAACAAAATTGCTCAGAAAATATCTGTGTAGAAGCTTAGAAACTGCCCATTTCTGTTACATCGTGAAGGAAAGGCACCTCTAATATTTATTAGGAATATCACATAAATGTCCCAATACAGCTGAAATGCAACAACGGTACACACACACATTTGTTGGATGCAAAGGATAAATAATGCAATATCTCTCTCTCTCTCTAGGCAATTTTTTATAAGGAGAGTCACTGACAGTAAAAGAACTTCTAGAAGAAATGGAATAATATATGGATGTAGATGTACATTAATAAAAGGCCTTTTGGAGCCAAGCAGAAGTATTATGAAATATGATCCGTTTGCATACTCAGGAGTGCAACTCATCAGAATTCGATAAGAATGAGCTGTGACAAAGAAATGAAAAAAATAAATCCTTAGAGGAAACATCGTCAAAAATGTGATTAGGTTTGTTTAAGATGGAATGAAGACTACGTTTTTTGAACCAAGATGTGAGATCGCGAATTATCTTATTCTTCGATAAAAACGGGCGAACTTTGATATTTAATTTTTGCTAATATTCAATTATTTCGTTAGAAGAAAAAATTCAAAGCGAACTAAAATGGTTAAAGATTAAAAAAAAAAAAATCAAACAGCAGATCTTAAAAATTTCGTCCAGCCAGAATGAGTAGAATTTATATATAAAAATAGGCTTAGCCTGAAACTGACACTAAAAGAAAGACGATCCAGGCGACTCCTAGCGTCATCAAAGTGCACTACTGCTAATATGCAAGAAATTCTCTTGAGTAATCGTATGCAGATAATTTATCTTGATATACAACAAAATGTCTACCGAAGCCATTTAAAATTTTATCGATTAGTAAATTTAACATTTTTATGCACTGTCGGTACATAGATTTTTTTTTTAAATTTTCTCTCGTCTTAAACAATAACGTAGAACCACTTTCAAATACTTTTTTTAAAGCAATTGTTTTAAAATTTTCTGAATTTGCTCACGCGTTTTGTAGAAAGAGACTACAGACTTAGAGCGTCGCTGTATTATTCAGAATTAACCGGATTTAGCTCAAAAGAAAGATGTTTTCTTATTCTAACATGAAAATTCTACGCTTCTAAAAGACAGAAAAGAACACCGCAGTAGATACCTTCAAATATTCATTTTTCCATACTTTTGACGCGCAACTGTGTTCATTCTAGCATTTTCAGTTTAAACTCCCGTCAAGTCAAAATACGAATATTCTGACAGAAAGAACATCGGCGTTGAAATCCTCCTAAGCAGCGGAAGCGATAGAGCAATGGCGTATTATTTATTCATGCCTCACCCCCAACCCAAATTTGATATTTTCTCTTAACTATCTCTAAGTCATGATGTGTGTGATCAGGCTTGAGGCTTAACTCGGTAACACGTGTCACTTCCTGTCTTTTATTCAAAATGTAATACCCCGCCTTTTCTTTGCTTATCACATGACACGTAGCTTTCTTCTGGGAATGTAGACTACGTGATCATAGACTTGGGGGATGTGGTTTGTTTACGCTAAGACAGGTCTGTTCAAATATCCCGCTTGAATTTTTAGGAGTGCGTTCCAGTTTTGTCATTTTTAATTTAGGAAGTGACAGTGAAGTCCATCAAAGTTGGCTATGTTCAGCACTCCGACCAGCGGCTGCCTGTTGTCCATTTACTCCTGTAATACGCCAAGAGGTTCAAGAGCAAATATGTACTCTTGTGGGATAATACAAGCTTCAGCTACGAAATACACTATGTTGAAATAAATATCGGGATAGCGCTATATTTTGAGCAGTTCGCTAAGACTACAACATACCAAAAAAAAAAAAAAAAAACCTATAGGCTACACCCATCTAATTGAGAAAAAGATTTAGCAAACATCTTCATAATAAACAGATTTAGATTATATAATATAATATATCGAAACAGCAATTGTAAAAAAAAGCGGTCAAATGTGATTATGTTATATATTAATCAGAAAAAACTGGTTTAACCAAAGCTTAACGAATACATCATACATTATAACAAATTACATTTTCCCAATCGAATTATCTGCTGCATCTTTTTTAATTGTTACAGTTAGTTTTGAACCATCTTTAATTGTTAAAAAATCAACTAACACTTTTTATTCCCGTATATAGGGAGTAGGCGAGGCCGTTTTTTAGCCCTAGAAATTCAATCTCCACTGGTACCCAATCAGAGACAGATGGCCCAAGGCTATCACTAATTAAGCGGCACGCAGTGAAGAGAGGCGGCTCAACAAGTGCCGCCATCTCGTGGTCCATAACCCTAACACTCGTATTTAATGTCTGAAATAATGTGGGTTCTACGGTCGATTTTCTTGAGTTTACGGAAGGAAAAACCCGAGTTTTCCGGAAGAAAAACCCGCTTGCCCGTGCCAGAGATCGACTAACGCGGGAACCGGTAGAAAAAAGGCTTAGAAAAAATTTTTTTAGTCGCCGACTAGATTCGAAACCAAGAAGTCTTCCTTCGTACGGTCAAGCGCATTGGTGTACAAACGCCACATCCACCGAGCTACACACTCTCTCTCTTTAATTGTTAAGTGCTATTATTATTGCAACAAGCTAAGGTTCCTTGGAAGATTTTTCACTTCCAAGTGAAAAATTGAAGTTCCAAGTGAAGATACTATAAATTAACGATACAAAGAAATTATATACGTGGTTTAATCCTTTATCCAAGTGAAAGCAAAGAAAGTTTGCCCATTAAATATTTTCAGGACTGTGGCAACTCGTATATAGAAGCTAATGGCTTCACATCACTTGCCATAGTATCCCGTAATGCAAAGCACATCTCCTTACGGAGATGTATAATGCTATGCATTATGGGAAGGGTCACTACCCAGACCAGTTTCAACCTTTACTGCGGTCTCGTCAGTGGGAGCCAGACCCAGCGGTGATACTAAGGTTGAAGCAATGCAGAAGTCATGTTTTCATATGACTTCTTCATTCACATCACTAAGGCAAGTGTTGTGAAGTCTTAGCTTCCTTATACCAGTTTACCAGTCCTGAAAATTCTACAGGCGCAAACGTTGTTTGCGTACGCTTGGGGTTAAATCAAGGTTAAATAAAGGATTAAATCAAGGATATAATTTCTTGGCATCTTTAATTTAAAGCTACGGTTCCATTGTTGTTTACAATTTTCAAAATTTATTTGGAAAACTGCGTATACTGTCGATTTTTTCATAACTAAAATCGCTATTTTTTATTATCTTTCTTTGCAGAATTTGAAATCTTCCATAATTCAAATACAGTAAATAGTAAAACCCTTTTTTTACGTTTTCCTGTCATTTACGTCTTCCGTTGGTCCCCTCTTAAGGCTTATTCTTACGATATATTGTTTTCCCACCATTAACAACTTTATGTGTACGTTATTCCCGTGATTTGCGGTTTTTTCTCGGGTGGCAACACTGATTTTCGAATCGATTTCCTCTCATTCAAATCGATTACTGCGGAAATCTGCGCATTTCTGTTCGCAGTTTTCTGCTGTAGTTTCATTTCCGCCATCACGATGACTTGCACGCTTGCAGCTGTGATGTAGTGATGAGCGATACCATGATTTTTCAATCACAGTACGAATTGATACCGTGAAGTTTTTATATCGGTAATTTTAAACTGTCAGTAGCTCGTGGCACCTGTAACGTGTTGTGATGTGATTTCGCATTCACAGTGCTGTACTGAAATCGTGAACGAGGATCATACAAAAATTGTGAAATCTCATTCACACTTCTACCAAGTAACAGTTGTTACTCGTGAATATTCGATATCAGTGAATAAACCACAGTTCGTGAAATATCGCTTCACTAGCTTGCAGTGTTGGTTCGTAGTCGCAATTCAGAAGCACGTGGTATATTGCCGAATTTCTGCTGCGTAATTTAGCGTGTAATACTTGCTTTCAAGTTGCGGTGGTGGATGATCCATGGTGGAGAAAAAAGACAGAAAATGTATTTCGGTAGAAAAGGAGATAGCAATTCTGTGACGTGTAGATTGGCATGCCAGAATGCGTGTGCAATTAGCAAAAGATCTTCGACTCTCCGTGTCCACTTTGAACACGATAGTAAAAAAACAGGTCAAGCATTGAACTCAATGGAAAGCAATCTGGCGCCATGTCAAAAAAACGAAAATATATTCGTTTTTTTGACATGGCGCCATCCTCATCATGGTCAATGCTAATGGATCAGAAAAATTACCTCCACTGGTAAATGGTAAATTCAAAAAGCTGAGGTGTTTCAAGAACGTGAACAATCTGCCTACTAATTATGATGCCAATAGCACAACATGGATGACCAGCAGCATCTTCACATCCACCATGCATGCTCTGGATGCTAAAATGGGGACAAATCACCACAAAATACTACTGCTAGACAAATATCTAGCAGTAGTAGTATTTGCGAAACATTAGATTAGTGTTCTTCTTTCCCCTTAATTGTACAAGTGAGCTTCAGCCATTAGATCTGGGCATCATCCATGCATTTAAATGGAAATATAGAAACATGCTTGTTGAAAAAAGCTGTGTTTATGCATGATAATGGTATGGACTCAAAACAAATGACCATATCAATCCATGATGCCATGCATTATGTGGCCAACGCATGGTTGCATGTTACTCCTGAAACCATATCCAACTGTTCCGGAAGGCAGGAGTTACGTTTGTGGAAGAGGAGGAACAACTACAGGAGGAAGAAGATATGTCAGAGCCCAACAACTGGTATGTGATGAATGAGCCTTCCTCATTTCAAGACTATGTTGATGTTAGTGTGATCAGTCTTCTTCAAGAAGACTGTGATCAAGAACCTACCGTCTTACTAGTAAAGAAGCAATGGAAGCTAGCTCTGTTTTGAGGCGGTATATTGCAAGTGCATCAGAAGACGATGGGGCATTTAATGCCTTATACACTGTGGAGAGGCATGTGGAACTTATAAGAGTGCAGAAAAAGCAAAAACAATGAACAATTAAAGACTTTTTAAAATAGATAAATGTAATTGTAAATTCATTTATTTTCAGTTATTAAATTTTGTAATCTAGTAGGTAGAGTCGCATACTAGCATTAAGTCATCTTTTAGCCTTTTTTTTTTTTGGTAAGTTTCTCACATTTCCTGCTATTTACACTTTGTTCAATCAGTCCCATGGAAAGTGTAAAAAAGGGTTTTACTGTAATACTAATAAACAACTTAATATTTGTATGCTGACTATGAAAATGGAAACTATTTTTTAGAATGATTTAGAATTTTATAAATAATTTTGGAAGCGCGTATGTGATAAAGGCTGACCTAAAAGGCATTTGGAGCCTTGCCTTTTTTTGTTTTCCATTTCTGTATTATCTAATACTCTAAATCTGCAAAGTGTCTTAATTTTCCAGGTTGCTTACAATTAGGGCCGAATCCATTCTCTCACCAGCAGCCAGTGGGTTCGAATGCGAGAATGTCTTCGGGTGGTAGATTACTATCTTCACTCGCTATGAAGCTACCAACTTGTTTATTTGGAGACTTGAATTGGAAAAAAATTCATATCTGAACTCTAGAGCAGTATAACGAGGTTATCTCCTTACTCATCCATGGTACTAATACGAATAGACTATTTTATGGCCGAGATTAAAAAACAACCTACAAGGCTAGTATATTATACCTGCTAATTCTATGTGAACTCGGGACTATTTTTTTTAGAATAAAAAGTTCTTTAGGGAAGTAAACCTATCTCTATACAAGACCTGTTAACTCGTCTTCAGATTCCAAAGTACGACTCACTTCCACGAAAAGAGAATTACACGCGAGGTAATTTGGGAATGTTTTTTTTTTATTTGGTAAAGGTTGATACAAGATTTCCAACAAATCGAAATTTCACTACATAATTCCAAGTTGTCCGCGCGGTTAGCCGAGTGGCTTTTCGCTTCGCAACCACATGTCTGGGGAAGGAGTGTCCTATTCGATTCCCTTCGACGACGTGGACAGCAGAGTTCTCCCCCCCCCTCCAGTTTATCTGGAGATGTTCATCCCGCAAGCAGGCAAACCGGCCCCGTGAACACGCAGGCTATAGTCATAGGATATAGTACGGCAAGGAAGACAACGGGAAACCACCTTGCTCATAGTCATTTCCCTAGATGGTGGCGTATATAGCTGCCCCTAAACAGCCGAAAGGATATAACCACAAAAAAAATTAATTAATTAATTAATTAAATCCAAGTTAGAATTTTAAAAAGTGAATAGTACTGATCCAGTAATCAGAAGAGAGGTGACGCAAACCTCCTCCTCTTCGAGGATGCTTCCATGATATATTTCTTTGCTTTTTTTGGTTTCGAAATCTTCAGTTTTAAAACTGTAATGGCCAATTGTGGATAACAACTTAACTTCGAAATATTTGCCAACTTATGTAACTGTTGTTGAGCTGAGTCAGCTCTTGTGATAGCAAGAATTGAAATGCCTAACTTGAGAGTAACCACGCAACTCATTCACAGACTCCTCATTCTGCAAAGCAATAACATTCTCATCAACTCACTGAGCTCTGAACTTACTCCCATAGAGCACACACGGAAGCCATGAAAACAAGTGTTTGTGCCTGGAGGGTCCACTGTACGATGTACTTTGCCACGTTCACATGTAGGGCGCCGTAAGTTCATAATGACCCTACTACACGCAATATTGGCTCCTAAATGACCTCAAGTCGGTAAATTAGGGTGGTGTAGTGAGGTGAGGTAATCGTTTCAGAAATTAACTGCTAGAGACTGCTATCTATCAAGCAACCAAATTGAGCCGCTAGATCACCAAGAAGCGCCCTTCGTTTTTTTTTTTTTTTTTTTTATGCAAGCGATGTGAAATTTCACAGTGAACCGTTTTTATTTTCTGAATAATATGCAAATGCTAGAACAGTTTCAATTATTGAAAAATGGATAACAGAGAATTTAATATGGAGGGAGGAAGAAGCTAAAATTATAAAACAGCCTTTTAATGCTAAAATGTTAGTAAACAAGAATTATAAGTTATTCATATGATAGCTTAATTAAAATACCAATGGACGAAATCAAATCATTTTTGTTTAAGAAAAAATAATTCAAAATCAGTGATAATGTCTATAGAATCAGTCATCTAAATTAGAATATAAAAAATAAAAACAAGTGTCAAGGGTTATATTTTCTATCCACATTTCGGGACCCATCTAAAGTCAGATGTTGGAACTTTTATGTATGACGTATCCAATGACGTCATCCTGTTTATTGGAGTTCTGAAAACGCCACGAACTAGACTACATAAAAGTTTGCTGCGCTCTTTTATTCACTTAATTTGTTATTCAAAGAAATAATGATTACACCTAATGCATTTATTTTTGAACAAAATAAAACTTTAAAATTATTCTTAATTGTATTTTTTGTCTTATTCAAACAGATACAGGAAACCTCGCTTAACGCGAATTCGATATGCGCGATAATCAGTTAGCCGATTACGTGAAATGATAATATTCTCCGCTTTAAGCGCGTAATTAATTAGTTAACGCGATTTTTTACGTTACGCGACATTTTTTTGCCGTTCAGTCTGCAGCGAGCGGAAAAGCTGGAAGTCATTAAGAGACATGAAAGTGGCGCTAGTAATACAATGATTGTGCGAGACCTGGAATAGAGCGAGTCTACAGGTCGGATTAAATTAAATAAATGCAAAGAACAAGTTATTCTTGCCTCTTTAAGCATTCAGCTCATCAAAAATAAAGCTATTTAATGATCGAGATGGAACGTCTTCTATTGAGGATTGTAACCAAAAAATAATACCTCTTAGTACAGAGAATGTTCAGGCAAAAGCTCAAAATATTTTTACATCATTGAGAGAGAGACCAAATTTCAAGAGGAATGTGAATGCTTTACTGCGAGTTTAGGATGGTTTGATCGTCTTAAAAATGGAGCTGGACTGCATAAAAGATTTTGCGGCCAAGATTCCTGAAGAACTGGAAAGGATAATTCAGGAAGGTAATTGTGACGATCGGGCAATATTCACCCTCGACGAAATTGGTCTCTTTTCGAAGAGTATACTGACAAAAACTTTCCTAGCTAAAACATAACCATCTCAACTAGGATACACAGTATCTACAGATCGTCTTACGCTTTTATTAGGAGGCAATGCAGAAGACTACTTTAAACTCAAGTTTATGTTAGTTTAACGTATGCAGAATCCACGATCTAACATTATTGAAGAAATCAGCACGATTGAAAAAGAACTGGGATTTAATGAACTGGATAACGAAGATGTGAGAAACTTGCTCGATTCCCATTCAGAACAGTTAAGCGAGAATGTTCTTCAACTGGAAGAACAGCGTACATACGAGAAGAAGATAAGGAGTGCGAACAACAAGAGAATGTTACGACTAAGAAGCTAACTGATAAAGAACTTCAGTTAGTTTTCAATCACGTTGAGCATGCTAAGGAAAGTTTGTTTGATGCTGATCCTAATATGGAACGAAGCTTCGAAGTCCGCTGAAATCTTCATAAAGCGATCGCCAGCTATCGCAAATTGCATGACAAGATAAAGTCGAGCCCGGTTCAAACATCTTTACTTAATTTTTTTGTAAAAAAGTAGCTCAATCAAATCTTTAGACATTAAATAAAAATTTAAGCAATTGATTTTTATCAACTTTGATGATATTATCCGCTAATATAGCTTATACTGTAATTTTTTTTCCAAATTTACGCTAACTGATGGATTAATTATAACGATTCCTATTGTTTATTGCATTCGCTTAACGCAATTTCCCATAGCGCGTATTGATGGATTAATTAATCGCGTTAAGCGAGGTTTTCCTGTATATAAATCTTGGGTTGATTTATGAACTTGGAGTTACAAGTTGTAGGACGATTCACTGACTGGTCAAGTTTCGCTTAATGGTTAAGCCTATTAGTTTTTTTTTTCGGACCGGAGAGTGTTATTCTAGGATTCTGAATGGATAATTTTTATTAAAATTTACTATTAGGAATCCTACAAAAATCTGTTGAGGTATTTCTAGTTTTTGTTCAAAAATCGAAACCATTTTGAAGGGTGCAAAACGCCAAAATGTATCGAAAATTTCAATTTCAATAAATTACTCTTTTAATTAGCAAAGTATATGAAAAGTCGTTTCTATTTATCCCATTTATTCAAGGACTTTGAAAAAATTTACAAAATTATCAATTAAAGTAACTGTACACCAAAAATAATTTACGTTGTCTTTTGTTTAATAATCCAGACCAAAATATGAAGAACATTCTTTTAAATAATCCCAGTTTAATATATAAAATGTCAAAAATCATGAGTACAACAACAAGAATTAAATACACCAAACACAAAAGGAGGAGACATTTACTAAGCAGGCACGCATGCTAAATCAGAGCAGGCTAATAATGCAATAATAATAAAAAAAACAGAGGATCACCAAAGCTAACAACCAGTGCTGTGCCATAACATTGGGCAAATGTTCAATTAATAAAATTAAGTGCTTGGAAATGAAGGTGATATGAGTGACTGGGACCTACCTCTGAAGCCCCCGCCTCCTCCGCTGCTGGAACTGGTGGACTGGCTCTCTTCAGTCCCCCAGTCACTGTCTGTGGAGGAAGGGAAAACCAGATACAGACAGCCGGTAGGAATATTTTTTTATCGTTTATACAAATATGTTTAAAATCATTTGAAACATATTCAAAATTAAAATTTCTATAATATAAAGCAACAGAAATATGTTCATGCTTAACTTCTAATTGAGCGACATTAAGATAATTGTGATTGTGTCGCATAACACGCAGTATTTTTTATTTTATTTTTTAAATAATTGTCATCTAAACCACCTATTTTATGTACAGGACTGCCGAATACATACATTCGAGATCTCACTTGCTTTAGAGAATCATATTTCAGAAATCTTGTGCTTGGCACCAACATACCTACCGGATTACCTTCTATACGGATGATTTTTTTTTTTTTTGTTTCCTATTACTTTTTATTTTCATCTTTCACCATACAATATCATAAAAAGTTTCCGAAATAGTATTTATTTACTAAATTAATGAATTCAAAGCTTGAGTTGGGCATAAAAAGTGCTATATTGAGGAAGATTATAGATCCTTCCATATTTTATAGCCAAATATCGAAAAACCTTAAACAATAGTTTCGAAATGGTCAAATTAGTGCATACCTAAGCAAACTATATATCGAACGGTATGTTGTTATAAGCTCTCTCGTAAATTTTAAACGAAACATTTCTATATTTTACTATAAAATATAGACGGATCTATAATATTGTTTATTAAAATGATTTATTTTTTAATATTAATGAGAAATATTTTGGTTATCTTTAAATTATCTTCGTACACGGTTAAATTTTTTCCAAAAGCAATTTAAATAAAATTGCATTAAATTTTGTAAGAGGAAACATATCTAGTGGTCTCCACTGGATCATTTTTACAGGTTTATCAGTGTATCCATCACAGTTTTTTTTGGGGAATGTTTATTCAGAAGTTAACAATATGAAATAAAATTATGATCTGACTTTTCAATGTTTTTGAATACCCTTGGTAAACTCATTGAATCAGTAATGTTAAGCTTCGATTAAGTAACCAAACACTTATTGTTTATTCTAAAAAAAGATACTTTTTTTGTATGTTGAACTCTCGAATCAGATTGTTATATTGGTCATCTGGACATTGGATTAAAAACTATAGTGAAGTACAAAATAATAATGGACTGAAAGAAGTATAACGAAAAATTCCAAAAAATTGAGAAATTAAGCACCAAAAATGAATTAAAAAGATATTAAGAAGTTAGAACGAGGTGAAAAATCCGAGTTCGTAAGATATTAGGGATGTCTTAATGCAAATTAGCCGGTCTGAAACCTTGGGGGAGGGGGGAATAGATCATTCCCTCTCAAATGTCGTTTATTAATTTCCAAATATTTGTTTCCACGGAATATAAGTCAGCCAGTGGGGGGGGGGGCATCTCCGTTGAGAAAATCTAGACAAGAACGAAAATATTCATGTAGATTCATTTCGATCCATGAGAATTCTTGGACACCTGTCATTTATATCACTCGAGATTACATTTGTCCATTTGGATACTGGAAGCTACACGCCATAAATCAAACTGAATGTTGTTATACAAAACTTAGTTGTATTTTTCTATACAACCATTGCATGTGGACCTACCAACAACATCTAGTAGAGCCGTTTCGACAGTTTCTTTGTGCTCTTTACCACGTCCACTTCTTAACTACCACCACTGTAGGTCTCAATACTCCGCAATTTTTCAGTGCCGGTTGATATCTAAGAATAACAAAGAAATAACGTAAGACGTGTTGCAGCCTACGTCGGAGAGCAACCAATCTTTGAGATGTGACAAAGCTGGGTGGATTATCACTTAGAGGATTGAAAGAGATTTACGAGGGGCTACATTGCTTTGTAGACGGACGGAAAGAAAGTAAATAAAATATAAAAATCTTCGAATTTCAAACTCCGTAAGAGGTTCAGGTGCTCTTATTATGGTGAGTAACAGTTCTAAAGTTCATTAGTAAGTAATGCAACATTGTTAAGCGTGACAAATAGTTCATAAAACCATTGTTAAGACTTAATATATAGTTCATAAGCATTGTTAAAAAAATAACCAACTAGGAAATGTTGAGTATTCTGCATCACTAAAATACATATTTCATTATCGAGCCATACAACTTAAGAAAATACAATTCTTAGACATAGGATTACTTTAGCATTGAATGACGACTTTTTTTTTTAATTTTCAAGATTTATCTGGTTTCCGAAGAGAACCAACCAGTACGAAACAGTAATCAGGCCAATGAAACCTTCATAAAAAGCACTAATAAAAAGGCGAGCTCGTGTCTTAAGTAGTGCAAAGTAAGGTAACTCCGATGGCTAATGCTGTATTCTCATAAGCTTTTTGGTCAAACGTTCGAAACTTGCAAAAGATCTTACATATATGCGGCTCTGAAATAAGGTTGGATTCTTAATATTTTCTATCTTTATTTACATAAATTAATTATAGTTAATAATAGAATATATATATATATATACACATAACTAATTAATAACTGCCAATACCACTATACGTGTATACAATATTGATATTCTTAATACGAAAGTTAGCTTCGTACAGGGAATTTGGTTATAGATTAAATCCAGAGGGTAACAGATCGCAATGCTGTCATCGCAATGAAGTTTTAACTGAGGCTCGGCTATTGCCGTTACCCCGCCATGATCAGAGCTTATAGCTCAAAAACATCCTACCCTATCCATACATTTATCTTCTACAGATAACGGGGAATATGAAAAGCATTTTTGCTTCATCCATCTAGCCAAAAAAAAAAAAAAAGCTTCGTACAGTTTTCTGACTGTGACTGAGTAGGGCCACGAAACTCCACAGTTTACCTCAATATATTTTAAACATTTATTCCACCCACACAGATATTAGTTGAGAACATTTCTAAATGGCATCTAAATATCGCTAAAATGTTTCTTAAATACAATGTATATAATTTATCTAAAATAATTTTTATTTATTTATTTTTCAATTACTTTTTGCTATGATAACAAAAATACTTCGGAACTTCAACAATTAGAACGCGAAAGATCTGTTATGGTTATTTAAATACATTGTTGATTCAAGTATTTTTCATTGTAGCTAATTCCTTCAGTCTGCTGTATTCGAATTATAATAATACGTCTGCAATTCATCTTAAATTTTCATACTTTGATGTCAGCCCATATGATTTGCATACCTATATCATTACCATTTAAAAAGAAACGTATGTGGCAGATTCTATCGACTTTATCTAAACCAGTACATTAATCTTATTCAGACAGTTGCAGTTTAATTTTCAAGAGGCAAGCAACATTAAGTGATGCATAAGAATCCTACTCAATGTTAAAGTGCTTAGGATTTATTACCAATCAAGCAGTCGACTTGCTCCTTTCTGATAACAGGTTATAATTAACAAAATCCATACGGTGCTCAGGAACAAGTCTAGGTATTCTGAGAACTACGTTTACTCAATTGAACAGTAAGAATCAAGAAATACGAGTGTTGTTAGCATTATCGGATCAATTACTCGCCGGTGTGTGTGTGTGTGTGCGTGCGCGCATAATGCCATTTTAATGTCTGTAACGTAAGTGTGGCGATTGAAGTGTAATAAGCAGCTAAAGATTCGACAAGAAAAGCAATTATGGCAATGAAGAATTAAAAGTAAAGATATCGTGTGAGATAATTATGATAAACCACACTAAAGGAGTTGGGATATAGCTGATGTATAAGATTTACAAGTGGATTTGTTTTTGATTATTTATTTTCCAATATTTTCACTGTTTTAGTGCTTATTCAACTCGGTGAACAACTGCTAGTAATTGCGTTGGTTTAGAGACAATCACGATGGTGAATAATTTATCATTTACTTTATGAGTATTATTAATTGTCAGTTTTACATAAGAATAAGTCTTTTGGGGAAAGGCAAAATAGCTTATATATTTCGCAGGAGTCAAAACAATGTTCTTCAGAGAGAAAACACCAGAAATGATCCCCGGATAAAAAATTTCTCCTCTTCTTAATATTCGACGCTTAAAAATAACACTCAAAGATATCAAATTAATCTGGAAACAAACAGAAAAACACTCATCATAAAGAGAAATACGGTACGTTTATTTTAGTGCTATTAAAACGATTTAATTAACATCTCTTGACATCTTAACATCTCTGGTTTAATAGCATCTGATACTATTAAACCAGAATTAATATTCCTACTTTTTTTTTTCACTTGACATTCTGAAGTTAAAAGTAACGTAATTAAAAGATTTTGAATTTCGCTGATAACAGAAAACGATGAAGCATTAAAATAGTGTCCTAAAGTTAAAATTCTTCGGACGTTTGCTGATGACTTAAATGTTTCAAACTTGACGTCTATAATTTATTCTCAGCTTCTAAATACCATCCCGCTTATCATAAACTATAAGGGAATATAAGAACAACAAATACAAAAACTTAATTAAGTTTTCTAGCATTAAATTCATAATATTAATTAGTGGGATTAATTACTAATATACAGAGTAAATATTTAGATCCGTTTTTATACAAAAAAGAGTGATTCTAACAAGAGAAATTATAATTAAGAAAACTACAAAGAAGTTTTCAACGTAAAATTTAAATCATTAGCGCAGACGTTTTTGCCATTTGCAAATCTTTCTTAATTTGCAGGCCATTAAATTTAAGATTTATTGCTAAAAATCTAACTGCAGCTAGATGACGTCACAATCAGTGCTTTGAATTTAAATAAAAACAATTACTGTCAGTAAACAATATAAATACGAATCATTGTATTCTGTACTGATTATGTTTTATAAGTGTGCGAAGATCATTTAAAAATGCGATTTCGAAAGAATATTTTAAAGGATAAAATGAAATTTAAAAAAATTTAAAAAATCAGGTACATCATTTGTGCATTTACACAGCAACAAGTATGAAAACAGACTAAGTGATTATATAATTCAATCACGTGTTAAATTATTGGTTTCCATACTATAACTCTTATGTAATTACGGTCATGCAAAACTAGACATAATACACAAAGTCGAGTATAGCGGGAGTTTACAATGTTCAGTAAAAAATACTATAACAAACACTTATTATAGACAGTTCATTGTAGCAACCATGTTGTGCAGGATGAACAAATGCAAAGAGAAAAATTTGAACATAGGAACAATAAACGCACTAATGTAGTTTCATTGATCAAGAGCAATTAAAAGGGGGTTCTTGAGTAACCAAGTCGTTATTTCATGTTGAATTTAATTATAAGTCAACCAATTTGTGTTAAACAATCAACATGCAAACTGCCATTTTATTCCTACGCTGTTTGACCATGTGTAGGTGTCTCGATCGGATTTGCTCCTTTATGTAGCGGTGTTCAGTTCTATCAAAGAAAAAGAAAGTGTGGTGTCTTATTTTGATGAATCTATGTATCTCTTTCACTTCTTAAGATATGGAATTAATTATATTTTATGCTATATACTTCCCACACCACAATAGATATTACTAAGTAAAATTACTTAAGTTAATTGCACGAAAAAGTCAGATGTAACTAATAACAAATCCAGGTTGGAGATTACAGAGATTTTAATTTGATTTCTCCTGCTAAGGTATTCTCTGGCCAGCACAACGGCACATAAGAAATTAATTAAGAAGTAAGGCTAAGAAAAGAAATTTCTGTCTTCGGGAATGTACTCGAAATAGGTTTTATTTTATTCGTGGCAGATAACACAGATGGGTATTTTTCTTCCTTAGGCACTCGTATGTATCTAGGAGCGCGAACGGTGGTGTTTCTCACATATATATACTAGATGGCAGTAAAAAAGTCGTAAACTGAATATGTTATGTATTCCTTATCATTTGCATTAATACAATAGGGTCAGATTATTTTTGTTGACATTCCGGAAAACGAAAACCTCTCGAAGATAACTGTAAATCAATTCTGAAACTAAAACTACTAATTAGCAACAGTAATAAGAACTGCTTGGTGTGGTGGGCATGCGCAGTTGCCCACTACAAGTGGCTACCTCTAGGTTTTTTTTACCCCATCGTATTTAGTATTAACCTACCTTCTGGATTACAATTTAGAGTTTTATTACCTTTGTAGCTTCCAAGACAAATCCATGTTATGCAAATGATGAAGCCAAGATTTAAAGCATAAAGACTTTTGGAAAAGCTAGCGAGCTATTCAAAGAATCCATTCTACTGGAACGGAGCACATGTTTGAAAACCAAACCTGTTTTATTCATATCCCTTTCGCCATAAATGTTTAGTGTTTACTCAAAGGCTTTTGAGTAAACACTACAAAAGTACAGCCAGTACATGTCTGGAATGCTATCATTTATCTGCACAAATATTAGAAGAAATTGCTAGTTAGTTCTGGCCTCAAACAAATGCAGATAGCCCCTTGTAGATAGGAAGACTGTATTGGATGTATGACTAAGGAAAAGAACACAGGAAGTAAGAAAAAGAACATGAAGTAGGAGTACCCATTCTGGATTCTGTTTACTCTCTACATTGCAGTAAAGATGCGAAACTTCTGTAATAATTCTTATTAGGTAAAAATGTTCAGCTTAAAAAAGGAGCAATTTGTTAAAAGTTAGAATCTTAGAATGAAAAATGGTGTTAGGTATTTGTATTTAATTGCTGGTGGCGTGGTTTTGAACTGAAAAGGAAGAAAGAAACGAGAAAGGCCCATTTAGATAAGTCGCTATATTTTAAAGAAATTTATGTAAAAGTTCAGTGTTCCTAAGGGAATAAAATAAAAGTAGAAATATAAAGTAAATTTAAGAAGATAAAAAAATAAAGGAAAATGTAAACGAATAGTCTATATAAAATAAAAAATAAAGAGAAAAATAGGAGGGAAAGAGTGTAGCAAAAGGACCGAAACATAAAAAGGTTTCTGACAAACTAAATGAGCCTAAGAAAGAATGACACTAACTGGAAGCGCACCTACGCGCCGAAATATATAACAAAAAAAATGAAAGTGGAGCCATCTACTGACTTTTTCTGGTTCTTTAAAATGATTCTATTTTGGTGCCACTAACATAAATTGCATCTTTTTCTAAACGTGTTCCTACTTCTACTAGATGCAGGTTAAGGAAGTTTTTAAGCTCTTCCATCGCTTCTTTTGATGTCTTATAATCCTTTACATGCAACACTGGCTTGTCTTTATTTATTGCTGATTTCTGTACAGCATCACTTTGCATTTGTAGAATAAATACTCTTATATTCCTTGAAGTGAGAAGCAAACACAATTTATATTGTCGAGTATTTTCCATTTCCGTGTTTTGGTTTCCACTAGAAGGAGAGTGCGTCTCTAGTTGGAAACAACGTCTGGAAAGAATGATATATCTGAAAGAGTTTTTCTTTGTTGTCCGATATTATCGAGTGATATTTACCTATTTGTTTCTTTAATGCCTGTATTATTTCGTCTCTTTTAAATTCTCATGGTTGTTTGTTGCTTTTTATTTCCTTTTATCTGATCAATGTTTAGTAGAATTCTGTTGCGACTACTGTGCGTTTGGACCCAGTAAAATTGTAGACCAAACATCAGGCCAATACTGAACATCGCATTTGAGTTATGTTCTGTAGAGCTCTATCAAGTGTAGGATTTCTCCCACCTTTTTTTTTATTTTATTTATTTTTTTTATACAGAGCTATCTTGAAGTATTGTTGCAAACTTGTTGTTCCACAAGTTATATTTTTCTATTCTTCTCTTTTATTCCTATTCAAATATTTTATTCTTAAGTTCTTAAAGTTCTTAAAAGAACTGGGAGATGGACTGTGTCCTTGACTCTTTATCCCGTCATCTGAATGAAGAGAATCTGTGTGGATGGGGTGTTATTGAGCTAAAAGCTCTAGTCATGGCTGGGTAACGGCAATAGCCGAGCCTCAGTTAAAACTTCATTGACTACATCATTGTCATTCGTTACCCTGGGAGTCCTAAAAAAGGACTTTCAAATACAGATTTTACTGTCCTTTCCATATCTATCTCAAATATCTTATTCGATTTATTTCTTATCCTCTTGTTTTCCGGTTTTCCTTTATTTTTTATGGTTTTAGAATTAAGTTTGTATTTAATTTAATTTCAAAATGACATTTACTATTTTGTTTCTCTTTTGTGGCAATTGTTGTATTCCTAAAGTTTTTTTTTTCTTTTTTTTTTCAATTTTATTTTTGTCTTTATAATTCTGATTTCGTTGCTATTTCTTTTTGCGTCATAAGAGGTCTCTGTTAAGAATATGGTAATTTTACCACCAATTGGTGACTGATCATGCTGTGCTTTCTTGGGAGGTATCTACTTGTATTGATGATCCGATTTAAACAGGTTACATGCTGAACTACAAAGCTGGAAATTATGATCAACTTAGGAGAATATTATCTTTGGTTCCGTGGTATCAGTTACTGGATGGAAAAAATGTCAGCAATGCGTGGGAATCTTGAAATAAGTACTTAAATGAGGTGGTATTTGAATGTATTCCTAGTGTTCGAAGAGTAAATAGGCTGGGAGTGAAATGAATGTGCACCCTTATTAAGCAAGAAATCCACAAGGTGATGATATGGAAAGAATATCGTGAGAATAAGATTGAGAGGAGTTGTGAAATATATAAATCTCAGGCCAGAAAAGTAACGAGTATTGTGAGGAAAGCTAAATCGGAGTATAAAAAGAAATTGGCCATGCAAGCTAAAGGCAATCCAAAAGAATTTTATCATTATGCCCTAAGCAAAAGAAAGAATGAATGTGAAAGAGTAACTTTACTGAATGCAGATGGTGCTCGAGTGTCAGAAGTTAATGAGATTATTCAGTTAATGAGTGCTCACTTTGCTAAGAAATATCAACCAAGTGCAGCAACATGGTGCACAGTGCTACTGCTACATTGGATGAATAGTTATGAATGATACCACAGAAATGGAAGGAATGTATGACAGTTCCATTGTACAAGGGTGGTGCAAAAACTGATGTGTCTAACGACCGATCCATCAGTATCTCTGGTGTGGTAATGAAGATTTTAGAGAAGTTGGTAAGAACTCGCATACAGAAATGGGTAGACAAAAAAGCTATACTCTTCAAGGAGCAGCATGAATTTACTAAAGAAGGGTCATGTTTTAGCAATTTGCTCATATTTTATAACAATATTACAATAGTAGGATAAAGGGAAAGGATACAATATGATAATGTTGGATTTTGCTAAGGCATTTGATAGGATACCGCAGAACAGGATGTTGCATAAACTGGAGAATATGGGATTGGAATATAAACTATTGACTTGGATCAGGGGATTGTTGACAGACATCAAAAAGTGGTATACGGTGGGTGAATATGTCAGATTTACGGTGACCCAGTGGTGTACCTTCGGGTTCAGTCCATAGGCCATTGTTATTGAAATTGAAAAACATTAATGAAATTAGGATGTAACAGATGTGCAATTTTTTGCCGATGATGCGAAGATGGGCAGGGCAATCAGAGATGCTACTGATATTCAGCATTTACAAAATGATTTGAATAGGCTGGAAATTTGGACAAACGAAAATGGCTATCAGTTTAATGTTGCTAAGTATAAAGTTATGCACTTTGGCGTGATTAGAGTTCTAGTGACATATTATATTAGCGGGGTTATGCTACAAGAATGCTACAAACTGATGAAGCTAGGGATCTTGGCGTAATGGTGGATAGGAATTTAAAGTTCAAAGGTCACATAGCAAAAGTTGCGAATACAACTCGGAGGATAATTGCGTTGCTGAAGCCAAACTTCACATGTAAGGATAAGGAAATCATTTTGCTTCATTATAAGGTTTTGATAAGACCACACCCGATTTTAATCAAAAATTATTGTGCGCCGATTTGGTCTCCCGGATTCCAGGGGGATAAATAAGCCGAGGAAAGGGTGCAAAGAAGAGTTACATAGATTATATCCGGATTATGGAAGTTACATGATGAGGACAGATTGCGAGTATGTGTATTGCAGACTCTGGTTAACAGGAGAAAGTGGGAGTGATATGAGAGAGGTCTATAAACTTTTGAATGGGTGTTATAAGATATCGTCTGGCGAAATTTCTCGTTATATGGAAGACGGGGAAAGAGCACGGGGGCATCCATTGAAGTTAAGGTTGTTCTCAGTCAAGAAAGGGGTAAGCGCTAGGTTTTTCTCCCAGAGTAGTGAATGAGTGGAATAATTTGCCCTTAGGGGCAGTGAGTGCATCTAGTGTGAATGAATTTAAGGGAATAAACTAAAGATACCAAGAAATTATATACTTGGTTTAATCCTTTATCCAAGTGTAAGCAAACGAAGTTTGCACCTGAAGTATCTTCAGGACTGAGGCAACTCGTGGTAAAGGTGGACCAAGCTCTCTCATCACTCCTTATCTTAGTTTCTCCCATAATGCAAAGCACATCTCTTTGCAGACATGTATAATACTATGCATTATGGGAAGGGTCACTACCGGTTTCAACATTTATTGAGGTCTCTTCAGTGGGAACCAGACCCAGGTGATACCAATGTTGAAGTAAAGCAGAAGTCATATTTTGTAAGGTAAGTGATGAGAACTTATACCACCTTTGTAAGGTAAGTGATGAGAACTTATACCACCTTTACCACGAGTTGCCCCAGTCCTGAAAATACTTCAGGCGCAAACGTTGCTTACACTTGGATAAAGGATTAAACCAAGTATATAATTTCTTGGTATTATCTTTAATTTATAGCATAACCAAGTGAAATAAACTTCCAACGACGAATTTAAGGGAAGGCAAGCTAGTTTCAGTGATTTATAGCCTCCCTCGATGAGTCCTTAACTCCGTGGAGGTCTCAGATAATAATATTTCAAAAGTTTCTATATATCATTTCAATATCAGAGTTTTTCTATATTGCTTGTGTGTGTGTGTGTGTATGTGTGTGGTGTCCCCTATTTTCATTTTTTTTATAAAAATGTTTTTTTAGTAATTACAAAGAATTTCATTTGACATTGGTAGCTTCAGTGATCTTCTCTGCTACATTTTCTGCAAAAGAGTGGGCATTGTACACGTAGCAGTTAGTATAAAATTGTACTCTAAAACACTACACCACAGTTAAATGGGTCTCCAATGGACTGCATAGCACATCCAGTGAGAAAAGAATTTAAAGTTACCCAACAGTGTCATGGTTTAGCGCTCATGAGTCCTGCACGCGACATGGATCCTATTGTACTCAATAGGATCCATGTCGCGTGGACACGTCGCGTGTCCACCTCTCGCGACACATGTCGCGAGACACCCTCACTAGTCAATTTATATGGCGAGTAGCTTTTTTTCAAGTTCCACTTAAAAGAAAATTTACTTTTATTAGTAAACTACCGGCTTTGGATAAGGTTGTGGTTTGTTTATCCTAGAAAAAAGAAAAGATAAATCAGAAGAGAACACACATGCAGTCATACAAAAATTCCGTCATTTTTAGATAATTGCACGCGCATCTGTTAGATTTGTCCGTAAGCCTATAACTGTAGGGATTTTATGAGATTTAGCATTTCGAATTTTTAGTAAAATCTCTCGACATTTCAGCTGGATTTAAACTGGATTATTTGACAAACAATTCCAAGCAAAGACAACAATTAGATGTTAAAATTGCAAGAGAACTTTGTGTATATATATATATATATATATATATATATATATATATATATATATATATATATATATATATATATACACAAACAAGTATCGAAATATTCTGAGACGGTCGTAGTGATAAGAGGGAGTGACCTCTTATCACAAATGAACATTATTATTATTATTATTTGTCACCCCCAGGGAGTCCAAAGACTCATCGAGGGAGGGCATCCACTCCACAACTCTGTCTCCACCAACTACACCAACGTCATCTATCGCCAACCACCACCACTAGTATTTTCACAGACAATCACAAACCGTGAACATGGATGTTTGTCCATACCCAAGGCGGGATTCGAACCCGCAGCCTTTTGGTTGGGGAGCGGATACGCTAACCACTCGGGCAGCCAGGCTAAAACATGCCATTCTTTTGATTACAGTATAGTGGATTGTAATTATAGCTTATAATAATTATAAGCTATAATTATTTCGAAGTGCTAGAGCTGTTCATTTAACTGATCAGTCCTGTATTTATAGTACCATATTGTCACTAGTGGACTAAACTTTTTTGGTATATGTACACAATGTAAGCTGTCTTTATTTATTGTTGTTTGTAAGATAGAATTTTGTATTCACTTAATTTTTCCCCCAAATATTCTTAAAATGATTCGATTTACACCAACACAGAAATATCTCATAATAAAGATCTAATATTCCAAATTTCATCAATATCTATCCTATCAGAATGGATGTTCAAATAATACAAATTAAAATGAATCTATTATTTAAAAAAAAGCTATTTTTTCAATTGACAATCTAAAATAGCAGAATTTAAAAAAAAATCACTTAAGATAAATACTGTAGCTTAAAAAAAAAAGATTATAGTTCAAATTCATTTACAGTACGAACGACTTACAGAAAAAAATAAACTCGCAATTATACTATGTATTCATTATCCATACAAGTACTCGTCCCCAAGGGTGCCATTAATTAAACTTTTTAAGCAGACGTTGCTCATCATCGCCTCTCACTTAGATCATCTAACCCTGTTTTTTTTTTTTTTTTTAGGAATGATTATTAATGACCTGAAAGATCCAATAAAGGTTCGTTCGGATTAATCTAGAATTACCCCACTGTTGATCAAGACATGAATAGACGTTCCAAGTCAGACAATTCTTAATCCAGAGCGGCCTAAAAGAAATCTCTCTTTAACGCAGATTATTAAAACAAGTTAACTGTTCTCTTCCTATTTCAATAGTTGATAATGAAAATTTTCATTTGGGACTTTATCTAAATAAGTTGTGTTTCGGAAAAATAGTTTTATTTTATTCATTTATTTTATTTTATTTTTCTTGTTTTTCACTTGGATTCATTTATTAAGACTTCGGGATATCAATTTTGAAAATCGAATTACAAACGTCACATCGCTCTGAACATACAACCGATTCCCACCTGAATTACTGGAAAATAAATGTTGCAGTAAACGATAAATCAGAAGTTTAATTACAACTTTACCCAGTTAAAATTGAGCGCGTGTACTGTTGATAGTCGAAGTGGTCCCTTGGTTGCTGTTTTAAGCTTGTTGGTTGGGCAATCGTTCTTGTTCCCCCTTCTTGGGATACAATCCCTCCTACCGTGTGTCTCTTGGCAATTGGGTATTGTCTCACTACTACTATTCTGATGTGAACGAATAAAATACTTTAAATGAGCATTAAAACTGTTTAAAAGTGAATTGTTTAAGCCTTGTGCACAGACGATTCAAATATATTGAAAGTACTGTTGAGTATTATTATCGTGTTCTAAAATTGATGATATTTGTTCTTCTATTTAAATAATATCATTTTCTATTATATAAAATGCATAATTTTAATTACTATGCTAAGGGAACATAAAATATAGGTTAATAATTAAATATTATAAAAAAAATTGATATTTTTGAAACACACCTCTAAAAATCATCTATACTGTTAATTAATAAATTTCAAGAATCACGAAAGAACAATGGCGGCATGATACTCGACGGTGAGATGCGGTGATTAATACTCTTGGAGGGTAATGGATGGCAATGCTGTAGCCAATGAAGTCCTAATTGAGGCTCGGCTATTGCTGTTACCCTCCTGCCATGATCAGAGCTTTAATAGCTCAATAACGGGGAAGATAAAAAGCATTCTTGCTTCGCCCCTTTAAGCCAGTCCTTATAAGGATAAGAACAATGGCCTAATTAATTCATAAAAATTATATTATATGAATTAATGCATGTCAAAATCAAAACTAAAATACCTTGGAGGAGCATCCTTAATCTACAGGCAATACAACGTCGGACGATGTTGCTACATGCAAGGCTAAGCAACCTGGGAGTTTTAGATAATACTGAGAACCTAACGCAGATAAGAAGCAAGACAATATAAAATGTTAAAGGTCTCGGAAGGTAGTAGTGGCTTTTGTGTTGCTTAGTAACAGTAGGATAAAAAAGAATCAAAAGAATTTTCTTCGATTTGATCTTCAACTGTAGTGCATTTTACATTTTTTAACAGTAAACGCAATAAGCCGAATACAAAATAAACAATGATTATCATAGGCTATAACTCAATCCAACGATTTTTGGCCATTTGCTCCTTCCGCCATCTATTGACCAGAAAGTAAACCTGAAAATCATTTGCTTTATAATTTTTATTTTAACTCCATCCTTTTAAAGATAGAAATTTAACGAAATTTCAAAATATAAGACTTTCGTTATCTCATTAATACTTTTCATCGCATGATTTTGTTTTATGAGATGGAATTATCGTCACCACAGTTAAAATGCAGATTTATAATTTTAATTTTAAAATTGGATTTTAAAATTAAAATTATTTTATTGGATTTTAATTAGATATTTGTTCTTATTGTCGTTTATTAATATCAGTATTTCACAAGAGCATACGCTATTAAATATAGAATCTTGTATGTTGGTGAATTTTTTAGATGTTTTTCCCCAAAGCTTACTCTGCATTCAGTATTATTATCAAAGCTACCGAAACGGCATGGAACATACTAGATGCCTCCTACGTTAGGTTTTAATATAACAACACGAATATTCAGTACTGAGGGACGTTATGACGGTAAAAGGGTTGTCCAAGTAAGATTCGAATATGGCTGACCACCATATCCCGAGTTTGGGATCCGACATTCATAAGCCATACCCGATTACTTCAAAGCGTGGGGAAGAAGCTTTATGGTCCAGGCTTAACTGTAATAAAACTGTTCAATTGCCTCTACGTGTGGGGATCAACAAAATTCAAAGACGTATAAAGATGCTTTAAAGATGTTTTGGTAGTCTGTAGGAGGATGTGGGCGCACACCCACACATTACCTATCCATTATCTGCTTTATATACCTGGCAGAGACATGTGATTGAGAGTAAGTAGCGGAATTCATGGATAACGCGGATGTACATAGTAAAATAAGTATCCAATGCGTTAAAATATATTAAAACTAAAACGAACACGAGATAATTTAGCTGCGTAATATATCACTATAGCGATTGTTAAAATAGTACGTATTTAGAAAGACATGCAGGGCTAGTATGCAATAACCAGAAGATAATTATTAGGAAATTAATGTCGTTCGAAAAACCATCATCAGGTGGCTTCGTTGTGCAAAGTCACCTGTTTTTTTTTTTTTTTTTGCTAGATAGATGAAGCAAGAATGCCTTTCACATTCCCCGTTATCTGTAGAAGACAGTGTAAGGATAAGGTGTCATTGAGCTATAAAGCTCTGATCGTGGCAGGAGGGTAACAGCAATAGCCGAGCCTCAGTTAAAACTTCATTGGCTACAGCACTGCCATCCATTACCCTCCCTGGGTAACTATTTTAGTCGCCTCGTAAGACATGCAGGGCTAGTATGCAAGTAAAGCCCTTGCTAAAAATGATGACGATCCCCCTGTTGAACGAACGCGTCCAACTCAGCGTTCGTTCCACTCAGTGACGGGCACCACCACCACTGAACAGAACCGCTCATATTCCAGAGAAAAGCATCCACCGACAAGGCCCCTCACGGACCACGCCGGAGAACACCCTCCCCGGAGACTCAAAATGCTCTCTCTTCCCCCCCCCCCCCGAAATCTAAGCTCCCCTCACCAGGAGCAAAATTCCCGAAGAAACCTAAGAGAGCGAAACTCTCGAAGCTCATCCCATTTTAGTCGCCTCTTACGACATGCATGGGTTACATGACGCTATTCTTAGCCCCACCACCACCCGGGTTTATTCAAAGCCTCCTAGTTAGTAACTAGTAACATTACTGGCTTAACGGGTGAAGCAAAAGCTTTTCGTATTCCCGGCTATCTTAACAGAGACTGTGAGTAGAAAGAGTTTATGAGCTATATTGCTCGCCCTGAGTGGGCTAGGAGATTAATCTTCAGTGAGGGGGTTGAGGATGGCTTTAGGTCTTTTGTGCTTAGAATAGTCCATTGCATCATAGTCAGCAGCCAGTTGGATCAGTCTGTTAGGATGGGCCTCCTGGTTAATCACTAATCCGTAATTTCAATATTTGGTATGTTTTTATTGAAATACTGTTTAAGGAAAATCTTTGTGTACTTTAGAATTATCAAAACTTCACTTCAGAAAAGTTAAAATTGTTATAAAACAGAGAAAGTACCATAAAATTCATAATATTTTCAGTTTTAATACGATCTCAAACCATGTAAAAACAGTTTTTCTGCTTCCTCTAATCACAATGCATGAACAAGAGATGATCACTTTTACCAAACTAAGCAAGCGCCCTCTAGCATATTTATTTGAAAATTAGTCTCTGTTGAGCCATTAAGTTAAAAATCAATAATCCTTATGTAAAAATCCGAACAGAAATCATATGGAAGAAAAATCACGGAAACAACTTAAAAATACAGAATTTCATTAAAACGATGGTCACGTGATCGAAGATGTCTCTCTTTTGAATAATTTCCAATTTACAGTATGCCAGTTAGAAAACACAACGTGCCGAGTTTACAAATCCACACTATGGATTTGTCAACAGACGAGGCAGAATCTTTGTCTAAATACTAAACGTGGAGGTTTATTTAAATACCAAATATTTTGCATCAATTGGATAGGATTTGGTGTTAACTATATTATTTAATTATAAATTTCAGCGCATTATTTGAAAAAAAAAGCACATTCAATGGAAAACTTTGCTTATACATCCCGGAGTCGTGTTCTTTTAAATAAAATGTTATTGCATATCTAACGGATCATTTTATTTAACCCGTCACTATTTTCCATTGGCTTTAGCATGCCTTTAGCGTTTCCTCTTCATTTGTTGTGATTCGATTGAACTGCCGCTTAAGAGTAAATAAAACCATCCTCCGTTCGTAAGATCGACCTGTTCGCTTAATCACCAGAATTTGAACGCTTCACTGACGTCGGTGGAAGGGGGGGGGGGTGGCAAGAAAAAGATGGCTCAACAAAAGGGAGAGGGAGGGAGATGATAACGAGGTTAATTCTGTGCAGCTAACTGAGCACAAGTGACGCTGAAATACGTTCCGGATGTTGAACTTCACGTGCGATTCCTTCCACCCTTTCATCTGCTGCTGTTATATGGGAAGGTACGCAATTTATACTTGGAAAATTAAAGATACTATTAGAAATTTAATTTTTGGAAGAATCGCTTACCGGGGCTTTTTTTTTGTTTTCTCCCCCAAGAACTGTCATCATTTGTAATTGCATTTGCACGCGAATATGGTGTTAAATGTGCTTAATAAGATTACTTTCAGCCCGTTGATGTTGCAGAAAAATTACCTAAATAATTTTTTGTTGTTGTTCAGTTTAAGCGTGTGAATTCCCAGCGTTATTTCAGATCTTTATAATTTTTATTTTGGTCCATTTCGCAAAATTAAACTAAGGAGTTATCCATTGTTCGTTAAGTGTTTCACTTATTTGGAAAACGATAGTTCGCTGTTTTACCCATAGATGGCTTCTGAATACTGTGAATACTTTAGTTTTGCACTAAAGCTTGCAAGACGTGCATTATCCAGAAATGTTGCGTATCTTTCGGAGTTTATCCTTCCTGGCACTGCACCCATTATGTCCACAGTTGGATATAAATCATTCTTCAATCATCGTCTACATCTAAGTTCACTCATCGGATCACAAAAGGGACATGAAAGCGATCCGTCTCTTCATATCACTGACCCTACAGAGCAGTTAGACGCTGTTTATCGCCATGGATAGTTCATTGTGTGTTTATTGTGCTTTCATAGCTCCGATTTAATAGCAATTCTTGATGGTATGAGTCATTCCGACTCTTATCCAAGTCTGTTGTCCAACAAACGCAACCAAGCTAAAAATTCGGCATAAATTAATAAGTTCTAGTTAAAAAAAAAAAACCTTCTGCCTTGCACTCAGTTTGTACTAAAGGCAGTAACAATTCAATTCAAAAATCATTATCAAATCTTAAGCAGAATTTTAAGGGCCAATGCACTAAGCTTGCCTCTTGTTCCAATGGCAGTCGGACTTTCAGGACCATTGCCAAGACTATTCAGTAAAACGTATTCTCCTGACATTGTTTAAATCTCGATATTCCACAAACCAATGTAAGTCTACCATTATCCTTCGTGAGAAAAATACTCACTAGCATTGATACTATTAAGTCTTCTAGTCCAATGAGTTGATATTTCCATCGCGAGCCTCTTTTCAACTAGCCATCTTATGGTCTCTATCCAACCTATTGTAAATTACAAGCTTGCTGTATCTCTAGATGTCCATTACATGTCATGGTGGATGGGTTCCTCTCATCTGATTTTCATGTCACTTCTGGAATAACCTAGGACATGCTTTCACCTACATTATTCCTTCTCGACATTAATAACCTTCTTTCATTGACTACGCCCATTCCTATTCATAGTTTTGCGGGTGATAGTACACTCCATTCCTGTTCATCGTTCACAAAACGTTGCACTGAAATGACCCAAGATTCAACTTCTATGGTCAATGCCTTAAACATCGATCTTTAAGTCATTCTCAAATAGCGTGAAAATAATCTAGTATATGCAATACTACCACAATAAAGACTTGCCTTACTTTCCAGAAGAAAGATAAACCGGTGAACTTTACCTCGTTTCTGATAACACTGCCCACAAACCAAAATCAGTTTCCAGAGCCTTTTGGCCAGATTAACGGAGGTCACGTAATAATTATTGCGACACCTCTGACCCACTAAGTATAACCTCTCCCATATCTCTAAAGCATCAAGGACAACAGAAAAAAATTGTCAATTAAGCGATTTAATTAAACAGATTTATCAGCAGTACATCAACTGAAAATCAATTAGTTCTTGTTTCGTTGCTGTAGTCTCAATATCTTTCCCTTTGAAGAATTCATTAGTATTTACTAGTCTATTTACTAGTAAGTGTTTGGCTAATTTGAACGGTATGTTACGGACTAAATTTCAACAAATTTCAAGGCCTTGGGACATTGAGATTTTCTATCCTTAGTGACTTCATTTGTGCGTGATTTCTACTGCAGGATAGTAATTCCATCCTTAGAATGTCTTCTTCGTCCCCTGAGGTATTGCCAATAAATGGCAGCTTCATCGGCATTACACACTTGCACGGGATAGACTTCATCGGCTACAAGACTAGCAAATTCATCTACATACTCAACAGCTTCTTCTGTGGTTTGAGGATCGTTTCTTACTACATATATATCTTACTATATATCGCGTTCTTTTCACGTGTTATAAAAATAAGATTAAATTTAGATTAAGTTAGGAATAAGTAGAGGTATTTTTGTTTGAATTCATTAAAATTTAATAAGTAAATAACCATTAATGTCTTACAAGTTTTGTATTTCCATTTTGCAAACATATCCGAATGGGGATTTGCTATTTAAAAAAACTCGAGTATAGAAAGGTGTTCATTACAACCATGAACATCAAGTTTGCTATTAGCAAACATACATACTAATACTCAACTATAATTATGTAATTCATTCATAAATTTGACAAATTGACATAGTGTAGTTAAGTCAAAACGTACACTTCTTATAGTTCTTATAAGAACTGGGAGATGGACTGAGTCCTTGACTCTTTATCCCGTCATCTGAATGAAGTAAATCTGTGTGGATGGAGTGTTATTGAGCTAAAAAGCTCTAGTCATGGCTGGGTAACGGCAATAGCCGAGCCTCAGTTAAAACTTTATTTGCTACAGCATTGCCATTTGTTACCCTGATTAGTAAGTAAAGGGTAAAATCTCAAAAAATCGGACGATCTCTAGGCCACTCCATAGTGGGCGAAAGACCGTCCATGTCTCAGCGTTGGTTCCACTCATTGACGGCCGCCCCGTCCAAGCACCCCGTTTAAGCAGAACCGCTCAGCGTTGGTTCCACTCAGTGTCGGCCGCCCCATCCTAGCACCCCGATGGGCTCCCCGACTCCTGAGCAGAACCGCTCAAATTCCGAGGAAAATAATAATTCACCGACAAGAACCCCTCAGCGGGCCCTGCCGGAGAACACCTTCCCCGGAGACTCAAGGTGCTCCCTTAAGGCAAAAACCCCAAGGGAGCGAACTCAAAAACTCACACCCAGGATAACAGCAACAGCCGAACCTCAGTTTACTTCCTCGGTTCAGCATTGCTAATTGTTAACCTGATTAGTAAGTAAAGGGTAAAATCTCAAAAAATCGGACGATCTCTAGGCCACTCCATAGTGGGCGAAAGACCGTCCATGTCTCAGCGTTGGTTCCACTCATTGACGGCCGCCCCGTCCAAGCACCCCGTTTAAGCAGAACCGCTCAGCGTTGGTTCCACTCAGTGTCGGCCGCCCCGTTCAAGCACCCCAACGGGCTCCCCGACTCCTGAGCAGAACCGCTCAAATTCCGAGGAAAATAATTCACCGACAAGAACCCCTCAGCGGGCCCTGCCGGAGAACACCTTCCCCGGAGACTCAAGGTGCTCCCTTAAGGCAAAAACCCCAAGGGAGCAAACTCAAAAACTCACACCCAGGATAACAGCAACAGCCGAACCTCAGTTTACTTCCTCGGTTCAGCATTGCCATTTGTTACCCTGGAAGTCCTGAAAAGGACTTTTTTTCACGTACACTTTAAATCAGATATGATAATTTATTATACACTTATTACATATGTTATTAAAAGGTGTCTTTAAAATATGTACATTTTTACACAAACACTTTACTTTACAAAGTTTGTCATATGTATTATTTTCGAAATATTTAAAGAACTATTTTATTTTAAAGTCATACTTCAGTTAATGGAGATCATTCCTATTAGAACGAATCAGATTTTTAGAAGAAAAAAAATTACCTGAGCGCATACAGTCATTAACGAAATTAGGAATGTGTATTATGAATAACATGGAGTGAGATTACTATGATTCGGATTCCGGATGAAGTTTCCTTCTAGATGAAAAAGCCTTTATAACGTAACAACTCCAGAGACTCATCGATTAAGGGCACCTACTCTACAATTCTCCGTCTTCAACCGTAACTACATTTATCATCTACACCAAGGCCATCTACCGCTGACCACCACCACTAGTATTTTCACAGACTGTCACAAACATTCATGCACACGGCGGGATTCGAACCCGCAGCCTTTTGGGTGAATAGCGGATACGCTAACCATTCGACCAACCAGGCCACACCTTTTTATACAAAAAGGTGTGCATTAATGGCTTTATTTCTCTGCTAATTGTTCACATCTACAATATATTATTCTGTTTCAGAATTTTTAGTTTTATTTTATCCCTCGCCTTTTTTTTTATATTTTTCCATATCTAAGACCATTTATTTGGGCCATTCTTTATTCCGTGTGTCATTTATCAAGTAGCTCCCAGCAACGCTCTTCGATTCATCCAACCTTAAGCTGCTGTTCGGAAGAAGTTCGACAGCCTCCTGTAAGTGCTCTTACTTGAAACCTTTTACAGAAAACTGCGTTACGCAAGGCGCAAACTTTTAGGTGGAAGGAGAAAATAACGAGCAGATTAAAAAAGTGGATTTCTGAAGTTGAATCGACACAGAGATAAGTAAAAAAAAAAACATTGAATTTGTTGTTTATATTGAAATAGAGGCAACTATTTTCATGAAAACATTAAGTTTTCATCCAGTCTTCCAGGCTACTTTAAAAGATGCTAGTTTAAATTGTATTTCAATCCTGAAACATCACTCAAATCACATATGCAATCAAGCCCGAAGTGGTCACGTGACACGTTTCGTATGAATACAGCCATCCAATCAAATTCAAGCACAAGCCACAAATTACCTAACAATATTTTTTTCTTTCTCTTAAAAATTGACTCAAAAATACTAATAAATCACAAATTTGGATTTTTTTTCAATAGTTTTAATATTCTTAAAATGATAAACTTATTTATTTAAATAAATTAATAATTTCCGAACTCGATTTTTTCCCGTATGATGGCGCTTGATGCAATAAACATTTCATTCCTGCTTTACAACAATTACATTTCTATTTGTTGTTGTTTTCTTTCTTTTTACGTATATGTGACGTATTGACAAATGGTAATATTGGTTGTTTGCATCATCATATGGTTGATTAAATATGAATATTTTTACGTAGACCATACAGGCGTATTTCTGGCAAAGTCGATTCCAAATACCGAACTAAATAAACAATAGCTCGTTTATTTCGTTTTTGACTGATTTAGTCTCCGTAGTGAGTTTGACTTGACTGAAAAGACCTGGATTCTAATCCCATCTATGACAGAAGAAATTTATCAGGGATCTAGCATGTTAATTAGAACTTTAGGAACTCGACTTTTACATTTAGTCTGTGTTTACCTTCTTACTTGTGTTACCCTGCATGCACGCGCTCAATACATCTGTGTCCATGAAGATACCTTGCTGAAATATTGGCTTATTAATCTAATTGGCTATATAATTCAGTTATTAGCTTTTAAGAAAAACTAACCGACTGCAGGGAACTTTCTAGTAGATACGAAGTAAAATGAAGATACATTGTTGTCATGGAAACATGTAAAATGTTGTCGTATCTACCTTCAGTCAAATAACCCATTATAGATCGTAAAGACAGGAATAGTCAATTTAATGTAAATAATGTTTATCATGTAATATTTTAGAAAATACAACATAAGAAATTTCTGTCTTAAAGTAACTCAGCAATGTTTTCAGCGACATACGCTGTCAATATTTACGTGATGAAGGATAAGAATTTATAACGCGAAATATCTTAGCAGCTCAATATCGAAGAACGATATATATATTTTTTTGGCCTTCATTCCTGCAAGGTTTTGTATCTACGGTTACCATAGTAACTGGATAATCAACTGGAAAGTATAACGAAGTTGATAAGGTCTTTATTTCGAACTCGCTGTTAAGTAATAGAAGTGTTCAACGAACCGAAAAGACTTTGGAAAACTCAAGTTTCGTTCGGTATCATTTCGCCTTACCAAGCATGAAACCCATCTCAGTGCAGCAGCCTTTAAGGATTGACTTTCACCCCGACACATTGTATCCGGTTTCAGTTGCCTTAACAGTAAACGTAAGATGGCTTCGAGATAAGGGACAGATGAGAAAAAAGGCTAACGAAGAGACGTAAAAAAAGTATGGTTAAGAATAGCAAAAAAAAATTATTTTATTCGACTAACCCATTAGGGGCGAAATATTTTAATATGATCAGAAATATTTTAAATTGTAATGAAATTATTAAGAATAACAATTACGGAATCAGCAAGTTATATTTAAGATTTCGAACCAATCATACAAATCTCCCCTTCAACTGGAGAACTAGCAAAGAGCATTTAAACCAATCAAATTCCATCTGAGTGAACTAAGTTCACAATGAGAAGAATAAAAATATTTTTCTGCATTCTCGGTTTTAAGGAAAATCTGGTATTTTTTTCTTTTATTATTCTAAAATGGTTTAGCTTTTAAGCAAAATACATGGGGGGGTGTTAAATCTTTTGATTCCAGAGGCATTTTTTTTCTTTTAAGCTATACAGCAAAATATAGTTATACTTCTTCTATTCATCTATCTTATCTGGAAATACACTGCCTGGACAGAAGTCAATGGACACTTCCATGGACAAAGTGCCTCGTGCCATGTAACAAGTCACGTGTTTGTCGGTATAAATTGGAGGAATATGATCCCAAGTCAGTTGCACTGACTTGGGCCTAACTGTTCGGCAAATTGACAAATTGGGCCGTCCTAGGTCAACCATAAGTCATACCATACTGAGATGGAAATGCAGGAAGTCAACTGCAAGTGCTACCCGCAGTGAATGACCCACCACACTCAGAAAAGTGACCGTAGGGTGCTACGAAGAATAATGTGTAAAACCCGCTATTCGTCGGACGACACGTTGAATGCGGAGTTCTGAGCATCGACTGGAACAAGAATCTGCAAAAAAAACATTCAGCACCAAGGCTGGCTCACAACTTGGGTTTTCATGGTACTGGACCGCAATATGCAAGCCCCACATCACCCAAAGCAACATGCAGCGTCGTCTTCAGTGGTGTAAAACGCGTGTACTGTGGGACGTTGAAGTTTGCATAGCTGTGTTTATGGAGCGACGCATCCCGCTACACCTCTACCAAGCAGATGCACAGCTTTTGGTTTGGCGGATGCCTGGTGAACGCCTCTTACCAGGATGCCTTACTCCCAATTATGAAATTGGGATCATATGATGGAATGGTCCCGTTTTTTCTGGTTTGACCTGGAATATCTGTGGTGCCACGAGCATTGAACAACGAGAGGGATCAAAAACATTCTGGACAATGCAGTGCTTCCTAATATTTAGTGTTTCTACGGAACTGACCATTGTCTCTTTCAGCAAGACTGCACCGTGTCACAAGGCTGCTGTAACTGCATGGTTTGTGGAGATGAACGTCACCACGCTAAACTGGCCTCCACAGAGCCCTGATCTCAGCCCTATTGGTCATCTATGGGATGAACAATAGGGTTGAGATCAGGGGTATGTTGCGTATGGGGGGGGGTGAGGTCAAGGAATGTCGTTTCGTAACAGTCCAGGACCTCGTTACATTCCTGCAGAAAGAATGGTCCAAAACTCCCATTGATCGCTATCATACATTTGAAGAGTATGCCCCGTAGGAATGTTGCAGGCATCGTAACGAAAGGAGGTCCTACACCTTATTAAGGCGGGCGCTATACCTCTTTGTTCCTCACACTATGCTGTCCGTTGACGTCTTTCCAAGCAGTGTATATGTACTACACATTGACTTCATTCAACATTCACTTCTAATAAAAACACTTAACACTTTGTCCGCGCGGTTAGCAGAGTGGCTATGCGCTTCGCAATCATATGCCTGGGAAAGGAGTGTCCTGGGTTCGATTCCCGTCGCCGACGGGAATCGCCGATCCTGCTCAGACATAGCCAAGTTAGCAGGTCTTGGGCGTGGACTGCAGGATTTTGTTTCCCCAGTTTATCCGGAGTTTTTCATCCCGCAAGCAGGTAAACCGGCCTTGAGAACTCAACGCCTCTACAGACATAAGATACACCAGGAGGCATAGGGCTAACCACCTTATCCTTGTGTACGGTTGTGGTTAAATGAACAGAAAACCCTGTACACCGCAAGGTAAGAGAGGGAAGAAGAAGAACACTTAACAGTAATAGCACATCCCTTAATCGCTACTTCATTACCAATCAACTGATGTTCAAAACTAACAGTAAACTATATTATAAATTAATATTAACACCATTACCAGCTATTCTAACAATGAACCTGGAAACACGTACTGGAATTATTCTCCTTGGTATATAAAACTAAGGATTATTACAATAGCTAATATATATTTTTTACTTTTTAATTCATTTTTTTTAATCTATCAATTGATCTATTTCTTTCTTAACTTTAAAATGATGTTTCGTTTTCTTCATTGTACGTAGATGTTCGCTCGGCTAAGTGCAATCGACGAGATCTCTACGTTATGTTTGCTACGAACTAATTTATGAACTTCAATTAAGTTCCCTAACTAGCCAACCTAAGCAAATTGTAATTAACGAACTTTCTCATAAATTTCATGATATAATCGCACAACTTATTTAATTAGCCTTCTCCATATGCCTTCGATTCTTTTAACATCCATTAGAAATCTGGATTACCAAAACTGACAGCCACGATTCAAAACTTGCCTTCGCTGGAGACTTGTATATGGCTATCATAACTTCTCCCTTTTGAATGAAGACTTAAACCAGCAATCTTCTTCGCTTTACTCGTTGTTTTACTACATAATTTTATCTTATTCATCATAATGTGCACGTACTTATACTCAGTAACTCCTCATTCAGTTTATATCCACATAATCCTACGTTATTGCCTAATCTACTGTATTTACATTTCTCCTGATAGAATATTAACCTCTCCTTTCGGTTGCAGTGGTTTAAAATCGGGACAATTTATGACTTTACCAAATTGTAGATCATCGGAAAAGAGAGAAACACACTTACTATTAATATGAGAATCCAAAACCCTTCAGCCAATTACTTAACCACCAAAGTCCTTAAAAGGACTGGCTTAAAGGGGCGAAGCAAGAATGCTTTTCATATTCCCGTTATCTGTAGAGGACAGTGTAGGGATAAGTTGTTATTGAGCTATTAAAGCTCTGATCATAGCAAGAGGATAACAGCAATAGCCGAGCCTCAGTTAGAACTTCATTGGCTACAGCACTGCCACCCATTACCCTCTAAGGATATTAATCAACAACGCCTCCTTTCTCCATTCTGCCACCAGCAAAGTATTTATATACTATGCATTTACTAACTTTAGTAAGTACATCCAAAAATATAATAGGTAAACAGACTACGCAAAGAGAATATACTTAATTACTTATTCTGCATTTCTTTACAGCCTATGTATTTATCACTCACAACACTATTCCCGCTATATGTATTCAATGCGTCATCAGCTTTAGTTTAGATTCTTTCTTAAGTAATAATATTCTCATCCTTCTCTCTTGGGTATCTCCTGACAACATAATTCATCATTAAGAAATCTCCCTATTAAACCAAGTCTCAGTAACCCCTATTACACACAGTTATGTTTAGATATTAATTTAAACTGACAAGAAAAGTGTAAAGTGGCTTGAAAAAAAAAGCTCCACATATGAAACGTTTTCAAGCCACTTTATACTTTTTCAAGTTTGTTTTCTGTAAGGCAAAGTTTTAGGATTACGTAACTAATAATAATGTACTAGATGGAATTCATCTTTAAACTATCTAGACATCACTTGAAAAAAAAAAAAAAAGAAATATCTGCGGTGGTATCTAATAATGTCATTGTATAATGATAGCATAACGACTATTGGACACCGAATGAATAATCCGTTCTCCAAATTAAACAGAATAAATACACAAGAAGCGTTGTGCATCGGTGACAACCATCAAAGGCCACAGCGTGCTATTCAGAAGAGACTTCGCAAAAGAGTTCGGTCCTATAACGTACACTGCATGTGTAAACATGCAAGGACGAAGTGCCTGCAAGGATCGAACATAGTAATGAGCTCCAGCTCTAGTGATGTGTAAACAGAACTAATCCAAACGGTGATGAGTGTTTTCATGAATAGAATCTCCAATCTCTCTTCTCTGAGAAAGAGAGGAAACACAGAAGGATTCATTCGGGTACAAACATTAGTAACAAATCTAACATTGAGTTTGCTCTACAGATGGTTGAAGTATTTTAATTTTATTTAAATTTGGTAGAGCAAAATGAGCAATATTCATGGAAGATAAGGCTTTTACTGTTTAAGAAATTAATAAAATTGATTTTTGTTTCACATTTTCATTTAGTGTTAAGTAGTAGACGTTTGAAAAGACCTAAGTGAACTAAGATGCATGACAGCTAAATTCGAATTGTCTTAAGACTTGGTCAAATGATTACAAACAATCACCTCATACGTCTCACGTGGGCAGACGTTAAAAAGGAAAACGTATTCAGCAAAGCCTCAATCTCAAAAAAAAAGGAATATTAAGCATATTCTAAGTAAATAAGTCATTACAAGCTCATGCTCCGGTAGAACAGATAAAGGGGAAAACGAACTAACGAAAATAGATAATTTCAACTGGATCATCAAGCAATAGAAGGAAGTCTTTTGCTGCTACATGCACGTGAGTAATTGCGAACTGAGATTAGATTTGCTTATACATAAGTCATCTTGGCCCCTGCAATCTATCGAAGAATGTTAATGTACTGGACTGCATTTCATTCCACAATGCCCGTCGGTTAAAAAGACTCCATCAAATAAAGAACATGTTTATTTCAATTCAAGTATGTACGAAATGATTTCCTTCAAATTTGAGTTGGATTCACTGGAATTGCCAACGTAACAACCAAGCCTGTATAGTCTTCTTGTGCCTTATCCCATCTATTTGGGGGTCAGCGTTTTACATGATGCGACATTACGCGATCCCAATCGACTTGTCTCAGAGCCTGTCGTTGGGGAATATAGAGCTTCTGAATTATGCAAAGCAACTACTTTAAAAGGTTTATACGTTAATATTTGAGCATTTCTGGTTGAATATTTTTTCCGGCCACCCGTTTACATTTCCGATATTATAATTTTTCTATCTCAAGTATTGATATGTACATACTTCAACATTCTTCTAGTATATGTGAGTCTGCAGTTCACTTCTAAAAGTTACTCCACTGATGTTTTTTGAAAGTTTCCTAATCACTTCTCTTTTCAATACAATAATCATTTTTATCCTGCTCAAAACTAAATGAGAATCGTTTCCTGTTTCAAATGTGCTGCCTACTTTTGTATCTGAACCATTGCGAAGATATGGCCAACAAACATAAGCCTTATTTTTTGTGTCATCTATCCACATGAATACACATCTTTATATCGCAACATAGTCCCTCATGCATTTAACATTATTATTAGCTTTGTTATTTTGTATAGATCTATCTAAAATTTTCTATATGCATCTAAATTCATTTTTTAGAACTATCTAGAATGTATTGTATATAAAAACTATTAAGAATATAAAAAATCTCGTGGTATTTTTATATATTTGTTATATATTGCTAACAATTGTATTTCTTAAGTATCAGTATTTGAGTACACCATTTGGTTTTTTAAATCAAATTCATATAATAATATAAAAAGTGCAGTGAAGCGTTTTGTTAGGAAATCGAGAAAGATGCATTACAGCGAACGACTGTTGAAAACAGGAAATAAAAGAAAAACATTCCCATTTTTCTCACAGTTGTGAACAATACACCACGCTGACACTACCGTCACTAATAAATACGTTTGGCAGAACAATATCACGTGCAAATACCGATTTTTTTTTTTATACAAAGACGTCTTCACTATATCAAAAAAGGATGAGAAACTATAGTCGATTCACAGATATTTTTCTGTCTGTCATTGTTAAAGATAAATCGTTTTACTTACGATACATCTTTCGCAAAGCCCCCTTTACTGACTTTTTTATTGTCTTTACACAGACTTCTTTTCTACTATAACCCAATACTCAAAATTTTCTCATTTCAATTGAAAAGTCGAAACTGAGCCGTATTGTTCGGTACGTGTTTATTGCTTATGACTGAAATAAAAGAATATATATATACATCTATTTTCTTATTCACACTTCTGTTCATATTGGAGAAAAAGAAAAAAATAACTTCTAGGATATCGAAAACACATTCTTTTTAAATATTTAACGATCGCAATGGGAGTGGTGGTGTTTCAAAAAGTGTGGAACATCAAGGAAGAAGATAAACATAAGTTTTATTGATATTACAAAATAAAAGTAAATTATATTTATATATTTTTTCTTGAAATGTTTTATAAAATATGCATTTTAAATTTTAGAAATTTCTGACATGTATATTATGTTTTATTATATTTTTCCGATTTACACCATACGTTTTATTGAATATATAAAATAGAACTTCTCGATATCTGCTTCTTTGTTATGTATTTGGATATTGTCATATCATGCATGCATTGCCGTCGAACTTTAAGAATGAATACGAAATTGCACTATGTTTTCGTTGAATGAAGGGCCAATCTTTTAATGTTAATAACCTGCAGTTTGTAGTTTAAGATGAAATACGCATTTCTTTAGTATTTATGGGATGTAATCATAAAACAGGCTAGCAACTTTACTAGTAAAAATCCAACGCATTTCGATAGTTTTTTTTTTTTTTTTTTTATTGGTGAATGTATAAGTATAATTTTTGTTCTTTATTTTGAAAATGCTGATTTCAGTAGTTGCATTCACAACAGGCAACCATCAAAACTTCCATTTATCCATTCATGAACACCGAAAGCGAATGATTCGCTTAATGGCCCATTTAAGCTAATAACTAAATTGCGTGTGGTGCTCCACTTAATGTTAAATAACCTTCTCTGAATAAGTATAATTTTTACATTAAAGACTTTTTCTACACGTGTACATGCGAATAAAAAATATATATATTTATAAAATATGCTAAATTTTTAAGTATTATAAGATTAAAAGATGTACTATAAACTCTGATTTAAAACAAATGCATAAAACATTATTATTTAATATTATTACTAAAGAATAACGTAAATATTTGTGCAGTTTCTAAAGAAATTAAAATTAGTTAAAACACCTTTCTCTATTATGTATATATGGAAAATATATTCTTCATACACGTAATTGAAAAGTTGCAAACCAAACTTGAATCCGTTTTCAAAAATGGGGTTTTTAAGCGTTATAGCTCGCCTACCGATTAGAGGTCCCTCGACACTTCTGCGCATCTCAGAAAAAGGAGAACCCATTCCGATAATAGGGTAATCAGTCCGTATTGTGGGATGAGTTGTTTATTATTACCGGTCGGAAAATTAACTTCTCTTTTATGATAGTCGTAGTTAACTATGTTGCTTGTATAATAGTTGAAAAATTTTACCTATAAAGCACGTAATTTCGCGTGTTGGCGACCAATTCGGACGTCCTTCATTTCTTTCTTCCCTTCAGCATGAATTGACTCTTCTTGGAAAGACGCGAAGCAGGGACCTACAAACGGTGGGCGAACTATACCTACTCTGGAGAAATATGAATTACTTTTAAGTCTCAGTCAAAGAAATGCCCATGTCTCAGGAAAACGTCTAAGGGATTAGAAAAACGTAACAAATAATGAAAATTGAAACATGAAATGTAATAAATGTGGCACATAAAAAAGACGAATTTGAAAAACTAAATCGAGATGAAAATACTATTATTTATTACTAGAAGGATATCATATATAAATGCCAGAATAGAAAAACCAAAAATTCAAAATAAGTGTGGATGTGGTGAACATATCCGTAATCACAACGGATGCAAAGTACGATATTTTGTAACTTATAATATAAAATTAATTCAATATTTGAACAAAGAAATACATACATACACATTTTGTGTGTGTGTGTGCTTCACTAAAATACATTCGTACTAAACAGGTAATGCCAGATATGAATTGATGAAAAAACAAACCATAGAGGAGTCAAATGAAGTAGGAGGAATGAAGAAAATGCACAAAAAATCCTGAAAAAAAAAGCATAAACAAAAATCTAAGTGAAGCGCAAATGGCATTGTAAAATAGGACTACTTGTCAGATGGAAAAATACAGTGAAAATAGGAAAACACTATGGGAAGACAATATAAATACCGAATTATATGAAAACACAAATGAAACATTTCAAGGAAGACTCCTGTAGTTCTTTAAGTTTTGGATGACTAGAAAAAGCTGCAAACTCCTGAAAAGAAGTACTGGATATAACAATTCATATAAAAAGGAAATAAAGATAAAAATAAAATATAGTGGAGTTAGTCTACTAAATACAGGTTACAAGATATCAAAAGAAACACCAAAGAATATTGTAGAGACAAATTACTGGCAAAATGGATTCCTCAAAATACTTTCTTGCATAGACTAGTTCATTTTAAAATGTAAAAACAAATAGAATAGAATTTCAAAAAAGAAATACTTTTGTCGATTACGAAGAAGTCTGTTAAAATTAATTTAAAATATTAGCTGATTTAAATATATAAAACCAACTCTTAGTCAATGCAGGGGAGGAAGTAGGTAGTTGATTAATAGAGACTTACAACACGTATTTTGATTGGAATTTAACAACATGAATGCCAAAATCATGTCACTGTTCCGATACAGCCCCATAAATTAACCATTATCGATGAGTCTCATTAATTAGTTGAGTGTTCATTCGGTTTTATTCTTTGCGCTTGTTCAGCCTGCGCTACTAAAATATTTCACAAACATTCTTCTCAACTAGCTGAGCTTTTATTCTCATAGCTGGATATATTTTCTAATATACGGCCCAAACGCTTCAGAAGAATAAGCAGTACTTGGATGAACCTTATAGCTATCGGTAATTTTCCCTTTTCCAGTATATAACAGGATAAGTATATTTTATGCATCAATTACAATATCTACCATTCAAGTAAATATACTTTAATGATAGATATGTTCAAATGAATTAGACCTTTTACAATAAAAACAAACAGTAATCTCAATTACACAGTTAAGTTACGTATTTTGGTTGAATATTTTTTAGAGCAGGTTTTACCTTTTCAAGAGGTTAATAAGTTATGGGTTTAATAGCAACGACTGTTTTTTTTTTTAAATCATAAACCTCTACTGTCATATTTTTTCTATTTGATTCTTTTTTTTATCTTTGTGAGATGAATTTTTAAACTTACCTAATTAAAATGTGTTTACTGGCAGTACACAAACGCATACTTTTTCATCATAATCGAAAACAAAGACAGAAAATATGCAAACGTTCATTTAAACAATGCAAAGCCACATCATATCATGCAACAATTGTTCCATTCTGCCAGCGACAACAATGTCGAAATATATTCTGAAAGGATAGAAGGTGTTTATATTAATGCAATATTAAATTGTTCATTCCAGATGAAAACAATCGATTTGGTCTTTGTGTTTTAGTAAATAACCTCAACACCAAAATTCGTCTAATTGGGTAAGACTAGAAGTTGCTAATTGGGTAAGACTAGAACATGCCAAACGAAGATAGTTTTTGTATGTTTCGCCATTTAAATCATGCAAATGACCAATGCAACACTGTTAATATTCTACTTGCAAGAATTCAACCAAAAGCTGCACAGAATTGATTTCACATTAAAATACCCGTTTCCTCGTACCCCCGATGTCATTCCATGATCGTATCTACTTCAGTCGATACACCACACTTCCATATATCCCCTAGCGTGCTGCTATCCGATTTACCTTTAATTACATTCAATGGATAATAAAAAGAATTCTAGGTTTGCCTAAATATATTTATTCCGATCGTTCCTAATGTGTCTTTTTTGAATTATAATTTAATTCTGAGTCTAGAATTGAAATCAATACTTATTTTTCAATTATATTTTCAGAATATCTTCTGAGAAACAAAACACGCAAGAAATTGACGATTGTTTTTTAAAAAAAATATTCTGCCATATATTTTATTACATTTTACGTCAATTTATAAATTTTAATAAAAAATCCGGTAATAATCTTACTTTGGTTGGATTATAAGAAAAATTAAAGTTTTAAAACTAAATTATAACAATACTGACCTTCCTGAATTATCAAAGCCAATCATAACCACGCAGTCAACATTATCTCCAATACGTGCACTTGGAAATGATCAAAATTAAAAGTGTTCGTTAAATATTGTGCTGTGAAACGACACAGCTGTCCTTGGTAAAAGAGGCATTTCGGTTATTAACCAACCCGATGATCATTCACAGGGGGAAAAAAAAAAGGAAGCGAGTCGTTATAAATAGAAGTGTGATTAGAAGGTGTTTATTTCCATTAGTTCGTTTAATTTACTTCTTAAGTGAGAGAGGGAAAGAAGGAAAAATGTTTCATTTCAAACTAATGACAATCGTGTCAATTCGACTGATAGCATAGCGATAATAAAACCACACTGCGCACAGTAACAGCTATCTTGCGTTATCAGTTGCTTTTATCGGTATTTATTGAGAGCAATTATAACTTGGGGGTCTGCCTAGAAACGATTAAAATCATAATGGAACTTTAGGATATTAGTGAGGTTCGTTGCTTTCTGGTATTCAACTTTCGTGTCATTGTGTGGTGACACTTTGGTCTTCCTGCATTTAGGAACGAAACTGTGTTTTTCTACTGTGAAACTGGTTCAGTTATTTTCGATTTTAGAGTATTATTAACATTTTCTCGAAATCTAAATTAAAGAAATAGTGTTGTGGCAATCTAATGCATTGAAGTAATTAAGATGACTAAATTAATGGTTTCAGGAATAAATCATTTTCCCAAATAATAAAGTAGTTAATTTAAAATATTAATAAAATATAGATTAATCTTAAAAAGTAAACATTATTTCAAAGAATCAACATTACAATATGGTTCTGTAATATTCTTTTAGTAATAATAATGACACACCTAAAATATTTATAAATATACTTTTTCAAATAAACAAAAATAATGATCATCGTTTTGCTTATGTTCATTGCCTAAGAATTCGACCTAAAAATCTTAGATAAAGTAAAATGTAGTGGACGATTCAAATAACGAGGAAAAGACGTAAATGATGAGAAAAACTTACTCCTCTGATCCTCATTCTTCGTTATGAACAATGCATAAATAAACTAATGAGATGTAGAGAAAAATATTCGAATTTTAATTAACTACTATCACCAGTCTTGATATTTCTAATGATTTTTTCGGCTATTGTTGAAGATAAAACACGATGAATATATAATTAAATTTAATGTAAAATTATTATTTAAAAATTAATGTCAAAGAAATGTATTAAGTAAGGAACTGGATATATTTGCTAGATGAAATCGTCAACTGTTTTAAAAAACTAATATAGTTATTATTAAAGTCACAGTAGTGTTGCTTCGTTTTTAGTGAAATTTTTGACGTTATAAAGAACTTAAAGAATAAAAAAAGCTCCAGGGCCTGATGGCATATCCAACAAAGTTATTAAACTGCTACCCCGAAAGGCCATCGTACATCTTACAACAATAATAAATGCTATGTTCAGGTTTAAGTACTTTCCCTCTGCATGGAAGTTGGCAGACGTAGTTCCTATATACAAGCCTGGCAAGGATCCTCAGCAGCCTCAAAGTTATCGTCCCATAAGTCTGATTTCTATTTTGGGCAAAATAGCAGAAAAATCTATCCTTTCCAGAATTCAACTTTCAGTAAAAAAATTAAACATCCTTCCTTCAGAACAGTTTGGTTTTCGCCAATTTCACAGTACCACCCAACAAATTCATAGACTAATCGACTTCATTACCACAAGTTACAATTAGCACCAATACACCCGAGCAGTTTTTCTTGACTTAGAAAAGGCGTTCGACAAATTATGGCACTTTGGACTACTACACAAGTTGATTTTAGCTGGAATTCCATTAGATCTAGTCCAAATTATAAAGTATTTCTTAGGGGAAGACGAATGTAAGTCAAACTAAATGATATATTATCTACCCAGCGACGAATCTTGGCAGGAGTGCCTCAAGGGTCCCTACTGGCACCGATACTTTTCACGATTTACATGGCGGACATTCCGCACAATCCAATGTCATCTATCATTGCCCTATACGCAGACGACATAGCTATACTAACCAGATCTATTAAACCGCGCCTTGTCACCAAGAAACTGCAAGAAAAGAAAACCTGCAGAGATCAGAGCACTGGTTCTCGGAATGGAGATTGCAAGTAAACCCTCAGAAGTGTATCGCCATGCTCTTCACTAAAAATTCAATATCTCCCAAAGATGACATCTTCCTATTTAATACCAAGATTCCCTGGAAAGCAGAAGCCAAATATCTGGGTGTACTGCTGGACAGAAAACTAACTTTTAGTCCACATATAAAAGCCTCATGTACAAAAGCATCAAGAGTCATTGCACAGCTTTACCCTCTTATCAATAGGAATAGCAAGCTGGATACCAAATTAAAACTGCTCCTTTATCAGTTGATGATTCGACCCATTATTACTTATGCGTCCCCAGCCTGGAGCCACACCTCAAGTACAAATATCCTCAAACTACAGAGAGTGCAAAACAAATGTCTCCGCATGATCTTAAACGCACCATGGTATATAAAAAATGTCCAACTCCACCGGGATATAAATATCCCCTACATCTACTCTTTCCTGCAGCCTTCAGCAGTAAAGTTCTTCTCAGCATCCTCTTCACATCCAAATGAATTAGTGCAACAAGCAGCAAATTATGATGAAACAGACTTCTCCAAATATAGGAGACTCAAGGCCATCCTACTTCCAAATGAAGATCTTTAAGTCGCACCCACTCAGGCAGAGCACTTAACTCATAAACTTTTCCTCACACAGCAACCTTATCAGATAGCAGGGATTATAAAAGTATTTCGCTTCACCCTTATAGTCAGCAATGTCTTGCATTCGTTTTTAGTTTTAGGTTTTAAGTTTTTAGTTTAAGTTCGTTTTTAGTTTAGCTGCGAGATCTGACTTATTTACATACAAATTACTTTAAACGTTTGCACTAATAATGATGTAGATAGACATGAGAAAATGAAGTGTCAAAGAAACCCGAAGTAGGAGGACAACAATCTATTGTTCTCGAGAGTACGATGTCGTTGTTATCGCACGAAGAAGTAATTGTATGCTGGCTTCTGTTTCATTTTTCATCTGTTGTATAAAAAGTATATAAAAGCAAACAGACACTCACATAAATATGAACAATAAAATCTCATTCCATCTTCAAATGGAAAAATAGAAAGCCTTGGAAACAGACTAAAATTCTGAGCAGCAAAAAACAAGTCTGGATTAGTCTTTCAAAATTTCCCTGAAGATTTCCCAGATATACTCAAAAAAAAAAAATGTGGTTGCTTTTGCAAGGCATCGAAACGATAATCTTACAAAAGCAGGCCCAAATTTCAAACGTGACACTTGATACTTGTGAGGTGAATTTGCCGACAGAGGAATGCTTTGAAAACAGAAGAATAAATTTCTTGCATAAATATATTGTTACTCTGGAAACATGCTTTTATCAAGATTGAAAATGCCCGATACGGAAGTAGTTCAGAGTTCGAATTTGTAGAATTTTGTTCTTAATGATTTAAGGACAAAGCCATGTATTCTAGATTGTCTTTGAGGGGAAAAAGAATATCATAGATTTTGTTCTTAAATATCCTGGGACAAAATCTATATTGGAATTTGTGTTGTGTTTAGGGACAACTGTAAATTTTCTCCTAACTGTACAGGGAAAAATCTATTTTGGAATTTGTGTTTAAGGACAACTATAAATTTTGTCCTAAATGTTCAGCAACTAAATCTGAAAACGCATTTTTGTTCCCAAACTCTGACAAGATGAACATCGTTCCTGATAGGAACAGTTCTTTTTTTTTCAAAACTGCACGAAGAAAAAATATTTGTTATAGCTAAATGTTCTATGTTCTTTGATCAATCGTCTGCATGTATAATAAATTATAAACGCCGTGCACTATATATAAATCATTTAGTAAAATTCCATACGTGATACAAATGAATACTTTCCTTTGTCCCGGAAAGTATTCATTTGTATCACGTATGAATACTTTCCTTTGTCCCGGAGCGCTATAAACTGTTCTACACGATGTTATAGTTTCATTAATACGCTCGAGTAGATTTAGTAATGAGAAAAGCATGTGGTTCATTGCGCTATTAACTCTAGCAGAAGATGAATGATTTAAAGGGAAAGCTTTTGATTAACTAAAACTGGATCGGTCCCTATAACTCGTACATTTTACCATATTTACATCCAGCACAGGTAGGTAAACATTAACTTAATTTTTTTCATTATTAATGGATGTGAATCTCTCTTTCGTGGTAAAATTTTGAATAACCTTAAAGACAAGGAATGAATTTCGTCATGGATATCTGAATAGGAAAAGGATTCTGCATTTCACCAGTTTTAGGACTGTGCTCCATTTTGAGTCATAGTTTAAGTAGGTATAATTTATGACGCTTTAAATTTGAATAACTTTCCTACTTATAAAAGTTTACAGGCATGGTTTGTCCATGTCTTGTGAGAATACGATGCATTCGCTCTAATGATAACGGGATATCATTATCCATTCATTTTCATAATCCGCTCGTAAGTGAACTAGCGTCTTCGGAAGATAATAGAAATACGCTTAACACTTTTTATTCCCCATAGGAAGGAAGCGAGACCGTTTGGAAATGGAAGGGACAGCCAATCTCCAACTTTAGCTATCACAGAGAGTTGAGCCTAAACTATCGATGATTTAAATGGCATCCAGGGAAGAAAGTATGGTGGACAACTGCCGCCATCTCGTGTTTTCTAATCTTAACATTATTATCTGAAATAGTGTAAGTTCTACAGTCAATTTTCTTCCGTTGCAAGAGCAAAACCAGACATTCCCTTCGGAAAGTTTGGATTTAATCTCGCAACTGAAGGGAAAGTCTGGAGATCCACTAACTCAAAAATCGTTCCGGGATATTAGAAAAAAAGTTTTAATCAACGACTAAAATCTTAGCCTTTCTTCAGACGACCTAGTGCTATAGACGCAAGCATCAATTCGATACAGCTACACAGTATTCGTTTTTCTTTCCTAGTTAGGCATTGCGTTTTATGGATGTATACCTGTTCTAATGTCCCTTTTAAACCAAGCTATCCAAATCTGCGTGTGTGAATAAAGTCGCTTAGCAATCACGCGCGCAATAACGCCTACGGGATACTTCTGTTTCACGTCATACTTCTTGAAATCACTTATTTCTTTTTCTCTATTCATCGGCATGCTGCATTACTGCCCAATTTGCATTTCCTCTCTCTTCCCGACGGAGTTATCCGAAAAATGACCCATCGCAATATGCTAAAATTATCCATTTTGGGGTATTCACGTTTTGTTTCGATTCTTCAGAACAGTAGAGGGTGATGTAATGACATACGTTTATCACTTGCAGAAAATAGGATGTTCCTTCATAACATATATTTCCAATGGAAAGCCACGACGTAGAAAAAAACGTATCTTCAGACTTAATTTACAGTGAATAAGCAAACCAGCTAGTAGAATAGCTTCAGCTTTCTATGACAACGCCTAATTTGTGTCACAAAGTGAGCCCTTTCGTACCTTGTATTGAAAAAGCGCCACCTTTCTGCTACACAAACAACTAAGTTCTTACAACGTATGTACCTACGACTATAAAAAGTCTATTTACTCCCGGAAAAACTTCTGATGTGTGGATCCCTTTTATATTTTGAAAATCGATTCCCCCTTTGTAGGAAACTAAAGGAAAGAAGGTACTCGAAGTAGTTCTACCAGCATTTGATATTCATGAATGCGTGTTTTCTTACCAAGTCGTTACAGTAATGGACCAGTAGAGGGTAAAAGCGATGGAAAAGCGAACCACATATACCACGGGGAAAACGAAACGATATTAGCCTTTGACATTAGAGTAATTCATCAAAATAAGTTTTCGATCCTTCAAATAGTTATAAACATGATATTGCCGTGCAATAGAAACCATGGCAACCGCTTCCACTCTTTTACTTGATGAACCAATTGTTACGCGTTTTCTCAATATTCTTGACCTGTTTTGTTTATTTAAAAATGTTGAAAAGATTGCATTTTTAAAGACTGTTTGCTTTATATATCTAAGAAAAAAGAGTAAAATCCACACATTTTTATTGCTTTAATTTTTGTATTTAATAAACAAGAGCAGGTAGCGTCAGCGAATGACATTCTCCGATGCTGTAATAGAAGCACCTCCTCTATCCCGGGGCAATGAAATTTAGCGGATAAATACTCCGGAAATGAATTTAAATTGATGACATTTGCTAATGTGGATGATTCAAAAACTGTCGTCGACTGCTAATTATATAGAGAAGTTTTGGGTAATCCAAATTGTAAACTCTGTTTGAGTACGAAATGTCACTTTTATATATCACCTTCCACACAAGTGAGGCCGCAAGGCGCATAGCAAAATAAATACAACGTGTGAGCAGAGGTCAAGTGCAAAGAAATCTGTTCATATTTTGTTTTAAGGCTTCAGGAATACTTCATGTCGGAGGCTCTTACCCAGAACCGATAGAATGAAAGATGAATGGGAGTAGTAAGTTCTGTGGGTCAATAGTAAAACTGTTTAGGCTCTTGTTCAAGTGTTGCTCATGTTATTGCAGATTTAACAGAAATGGGGAGGGTAATGACATTCTACTGAACAGCTAACATGGAAATATCTATACAAAAGATTGCGAAAAACTGATCATTTACGAGAGTGGCTGAAGAGAGGATGTCATCAAACCAAACTTTTCTTCTGAACAGCCTCAAGAATTTTTTGTACTTAAATGTGCACCAAAATCTGAAAATAGTATTCCAATGTCGTAATTTGTATAGTTAGTAGCTGGAAGAGAATAAAAATAACGTATCAAAATGGTTGTCAAACTAGTTTCTGAAAGCTAAGAATGTCATTGAAGTTATGTATTTTTGGCAGGAACGGTAAATGTCAATCGTAAAAGAGAGATTTGATCTTGGCTGTTAAGCTGAATGATTATTAGAGGTTGGGGACAGAAATAAGGCCTTTTTTGCGAGAAAGACACAATTTGCGTTTTTAGAAGCACCGAAGTGAGTATATCTTGTGAAGATCAGAGTTTATAGCAATGATTGAAGATGATCTTGAAGTTTAAAATTTTTGAGCATATTGAAAGGTTTGTCCTATGTGTAGAAGAAAAGGAAGGTATCAGAAAAACTGGATGAAGTTTGAAGAGAAGATTATGTAGATGAAGACTTTCAGATAAACAAATTTTCATATTCGAGTTTTCTATCCTGCAGATGAAAATCTTTTAAAATGCCTAAACATTCAAGATAAATTAAAACTCTTGCTGTTAGAAGTGCAATAATGTTCTCGTTCAAGGACATTTGAGAGTTAAAATTACTCTGTCGGTGATTACTGTTTAAAAATCTATTGGTAAAATGTTTACCGCACAGGCAGAGTTAGAATGCCTGATTTTCATTTCCCGAATCACCAACCAACATAGCAGCTGGCACACCTTTGTTCAAGGCAGTCTAATCAACTGCTCAGCGCTTGTGTTACTTGACATCCTAAAATGTTTCTTCCTACAGGTGTTACTATTTCTTGCGTGTCGACAGAATGATATAGGAAATGGAACTGCCAGAGTCATTAGTGTATAGGAAGTGTCCCCATTAGCAGCTGACGACCTTGATAACACAACGGCCTTTTACTTGAAAGAGAACTGTACTAAGTGATGTGTTGTGGTAAAAAAAGAATACCCAGCCAAGTTATTAAAATAATTTCCTTAAATAAAAATATTTCAATAGAAAAAAAAACAGCACATTTTAAATCAGTTAGCAAAAACGCAGGGAGCTGATAATAAGATGAGTGCAAAAGTCAAATTGTCGGCTTTAAGCAGATATGGGAATTTTATTGCAAAGAATCAAAAATGAAGACGAAAAGCCGCTTGACATTCCTTAAACTAGGCAGAGATGATCACTTAACATGTTTTATAATTTTCAGAGAACTGCCTAAATCTAAAATTCAGGCAGATCATACAAAATTTCAGAGGTATCCATAGATTTTAAATATGCAATCAATGTCAGAGAATGCCGTTCGCTATTAATTTTGAAAACAAAAATAAATTTTTAGATAGCAGCATCTTTAAACGAAAATCTAACAAAAATTATTCACATTATAAAAATTACTGATCAGACCTATATTTAATATGTATACTTTCTTTTAAACTTCTCTGTGCTCAAATCTTCTCAGAATTGGGTTAAGAAACATCCGATTTTAAACTGCCTACTTTCTATAGACAATTTAGAATCCGATTTTTTTTTGGGGGGGGGGATTAATTGCAGGAACAATCAGAGACGCTGGCTCTTTCGTAATGAGTTGTTTACCCCCCCCCCCAAATGAATCCTCTTAGAAAGAACAAGTTTAGAATTCTAAAAACGGAATAATCCTTTTGAGGTCGAACTATCTCGAAGAATAATCACCACAGAATGCAATCGAATTAGCGAAAGTGCGCGTAGTTTATCTTAAGATGTCTAACATAAGCAACTCTTTATCAAAAAATAGGTGGCGTATAGATTGTAATTTAAAGGCTTGCACCAATAAGAAAATACCGCCGATTTACATATTGTAAGAAAAAGAGTAGAATCATGTTCCCTTCTAGACGAACTGAATCTTCCTAGTGGAAGTGTCTTAATAGAATTAGTGCTCAAATTTCGTTAGAATCTGATTAAGTCCTTATTCTAAAATCTAACAGCATTCCAACAAGTCCGTTTTTTTCTAAATCTGTCTTCAAATTTGCTTCGAACCTTCTGAAGATAATTCACTTGCAGAACAAAAAGGCTTCAGTGGCGTTGGACTTAATGGACACTGACACTCCATCAGTCGAAGGATCTTCCAACATAAGAAACGCGTGCTAATTAGCTGCATCGTAAGTGTCCATCTCTTATGCAATCAATGTCATAGAATGCCGTTCGCTATCGAAAGAAACGTCTTGCCTAAGACGAACACCGTGTCTAAAGTTACTTTCTGCACTCAAGTACTATGTACGGCTTCGATCTTAACAAGATAAGATTAAGTTGATGGAATACGCTGTACAGCACGTAACAAAGTCAAGTGTGAGGTTTTATTTGTGTCAGTGGTTGGTCAAACGGAAAACAACCTTAGATGGATAACTGAGGGGAAAATATACAGGGTCCTTATCCTTATAAGGACTTGAGGGGGCGAAGCAAGAATGCTTTTCATCTTCCCCGTTATCTGTAGAGGACAGTGTAGTAAGGTGTTATTGAGGTATTAAAGCTCTGATCATGGCAGGAGGGTAACAGCAATAGCCGAGCCTCAGTTAGAACTTCATTGGCTACAGCATTGCCATCCATCTCCAACCATCAATGTACAGGATAGTCCTTATAAGGACTGGCTTAAAGGGGCGAAGCAAGAATACTTTTCATCTTCCCCGCTATCTGTAGAGGACAGTGTATGGATAAGGTGTTATTGAGCTATTAAAGCTCTGATCGTGGCAGGAGGGTAACAGCAATAGCCGAGCCTCAGTTAGAACTTCATTGGCTACAGCATTGCCATCCATTACCCTCCAGGGGTATTGGGTTGACTCCATCCCATTGCATCATATATATTTAATTATCTTTATTTTTGGATAGGTGTCAATAAGAATTTTTAGTTTTTTAATTTTTTGATGCAAACTTAAATTTATGTAAATTTATTCTATGATGTTTTATATGTTTTAAATAGTTTTATATAGTTTAAAAAGTGAAAAGGTTTGAGCAAATATTTGCATACTGGCTCGATGGGTCTCAGAAATAATCTGTTAAATCAGATTGAAATGACGAAATCGGCCACTACAGTATATTATTACTTAATTAGAATTCTGCATTGGACCTGGTATGATTTTTGATTCATAACAAAATTCAGTATAATTCTTTGAAGCTACCAATAGAATCAACCAATATAAATTATAAACTAGTAAAGCATTTTTTCTGGAAAAAATATTTCGAAGGGAAGTTTCAAAATACGAAGTACTTCAAATAGACAAAAGGCATTCCACCATTAAAAAGTATCGACCAAGTCGTATAAGTACGATTTTATGCATTTCAAAGGGGAATCGATTTCGGAGGCGAATTAGACTGCAACTGTATTTTTTTTTCCAAACGAAATGGTCCCATTGTAAATATTAATAAGTCATTAAAAACAATCCACATTCAACGAAGTTTCCTCTGAATAAAGGGCTACTTAAATACCTGCTCTAAAAATAAATGCGAATACTGTTGGAGAATCCAAAACTTAAATAGGAGAAAACAAAGGGGAGAAACATGCCTAATTACACTAATATATAATTAGTGTAGATATTCGGAATTACTACCGAAGCAACTAAAAGCTATGTACATATTAAATTATGTCTAATTGTATTCTGTGGCTAGTTTTGTTTTTATTCGAGATACAGAAATACCTCTTTCACCCGCTCGTATGACACCGGATAATCCTCCTTTACTTAGATCTTTTCCCAAAAGATATTTCGCATTCCAGGTGTGATTCAAAACCTAAATCTTTCCATCTACAAATGCTGAATTGTTCTCGTAGGCTAATATTACTCAAAAACACTAAATGGGAAATCTAAAATCATTTTATCAAATACAGTTTAAGCCTTTGCATTATGTGGTTTGAGTTTTTTTCGTTAATCGGATACATCATAGTCTTTTCTTGATTTATTAAAATCTCCTCAGAATCCTTGTTGCAAGCCCATTTTATCATTTCATGTGTGGAATGCCAGTTATCATTTTTCGTTTTAGAGAATTCATTATTTTGAGTAATGAATGGCAACCTTTTGGATATCAGAAGTTTATTAATCTGAAGTAGATCATCATTAATCATAAGAGAGTGAATGCGTGAAAAAATAATCAGAATGTTGACGTCATTTTTGCTCTTTGTAATCTTCGGAGTGTCCAAGCGGTGTAAGAGATAACACCAACACTTTATCAAATGGATCTCGTCACAATTCGACAGGAATAAAAATAGCCGCTCGAACTATTTTCATCAACATCAAAAATGTATCTCGTGTAATGTAACATGGATACAAATGTTGAAAAAAAAACATGAGTTGGTAATTTGTAGCATTCCGATTTTTAAATAATGCACATTTCGATGGAAAACAAATGCCATCTAGTGTCAAACTCAGATAGCTAACAGTTTGTCAATTCAAACAAAGAAAAAACAAAAACGCATCATTTACATTTAAACACGAGTTAAATTTTGTTAACATTTCAACAAATTCATTGTTCGAAGCGATCAACCTAAGGATAATGAGTTCTTTTTAAACGCCTTCATGAAAACAACAGCGCCGTCTGTCAACAACTTCGTTTAGTAGAGTTAAATGTGTAAGTGTTTGCAACTTAAAATTCCCGCTATATTAATTGTTGTTTAAAATTCCCATTTGAACATCGAACATTATTCTCTGATAACTATAAAAAATCTAATGGAAGAAACATTACTTTTGTGGGATCAAATAATTTAAGTGAATATATATTTTTTAATATTTTAATTTAACTTGTTTCGTGTGAGAATTGTGTCAAATTTATCTTATCAGTAAGTTTAAAACTTGAACTACGTTATGTAGAAAATTAATACCTAGGCAATTAAGGCTGTGAATTATGACATAGCTCGATGGCAGGTTGACATATGAAGGTTATGAGCACAACAGTATATTTTAGCCTATGTTTTTTATATTATATATTACTCTGTCTTTTTTTTTTTTAATATCAAGTACATTAGTTCCCGTACAGGAGCAAATACTGGCAGAAAAATTGTTCAGGCAGCGTTCCGTCGATATGATTCTATTTTACACTCTTGTTTTTAACAAAGGTATGCATTGATTCAAAGTTTCACTAATTAAGTAATACAATCTACCATAAATGAGTTAATTTTCCGGGGTTAATTAACACATAAGCACGTATGGAAGCAAACAAAAAAGGCAAATATTTACAAGGTACTGCAACGTCATATAATTAAAAAAAAATTAAAATACGTCGGAAGTAAAAGCAAACCCTCTCAAAACTTATGGATTTATTTTAATAAACCAAACTATTCATTTCCGAACTGTCATCTATAGTCGTGAATAATGTTTTTCTAATTAAAATTATATTGATAATCAATTGCACCTCGAAGTATCATTGTTGGAGTTAACAGTAGAGAATCTTTGCTGAAACGGTCAATAAACAGAGACCATTGTTGGAATCTAACAATGGAGAACAAATGAAAATTACTTCTATTCATGAGCAGAGAGAATTAATCTATAAGATGCAAAAATATTGAATGCATGTTTGTTTTCAGTTGATATATTAGTCGTGATAATTTCAATAAGATTAAAAAACGAATCTTAAAACACAAACAAAATCTTTCCAGTGAGTAGAAACTTAATAAAAGATATTTATTCTTTTAGAAGCAGATTGGTTTTCTTACGTGATGATCAGAAGACCTGAGTTACTTATTTCGCAATCTATTAAGAAAGTTGTTGAAGAAAAAACACAAGAGACGGTTCTTTTGAACAGAAAACACCTTTACATACCCCATTGTTCATCGAAGCTGTCATGTAGAAATATTCAACCCTTATATTTGTTACTGAAGCATTGCTAAATCTCTTCGTTACTGATCTAAGAATGCTCCGGCTCTCGTTGGTGCTATTTTTCATTCCGATCGTTTTCAAGAAAGAATAGAAAAAGTAATTAAAGAGAAACGGGTGTAAAGAACTGAGTGTCATACGTGACAAAGAAAGCTCTCTCTGCAACAAGATTTCTGGTGATAGAAACCTCCACGTAATTAAAATTAATTATTTGTTTCACAAGCAAAGTTATTTCCTTCATAAAAAAAGCCTGAAGAATGAGAGGGTTTCGTAGAAAGACAGTCTTGCATTAATCAATGTTATAGAGTGCGAACCCAATTATGGACGAGTGAAGAGGGTGATAATGTGGAAAAGCTAAAAAGGCCACTGCGAAGAGATACAAGAAGGCATTTGAGATAATTCGCTAATGAAATGTAGTACGATCTTATAAGAAAAGTTTACGATGAATCCGGTGAATTCGGGTGTTAAATACATTTTATTCTTTCAAGAGATGGGAGAAGCATTATTTTAATGAATAAGTACTTCAATTTAGCATATTACGCAAATGCACCAAACAAAACTATTTTAATCAACAAAACTTTTTATTCTTTGACATTTAGTTGGATGGTTTGTTGACCCCGATTTAACTTTTAATTATTAGTTTTTTAAAATATTTTTATTATCATTTTAATACGGATTAAGGTTCGACTTTATCTGTTGTTTAAAAGTCAATTTTCAGTGTATTGTTTTCATGTTTCCATTTTACTGCTTTTCATGTTTCCATTTTGCATTCCTCTGCAGTTTTTTCAACATTTACATGTCCATTTTGCTCAACTGTCTTCATTTTTCATTGTTGATAAATATCCATTCCTCTGCATTGTTTCAGCTTTCATTGTTTAAGAGTTCTATTTGTTATTGTAACAAATGGTTATCTTCTTAATACTAGTTCGTTTTCATTTTTCGTTAATTGTTCAGTTTTGTACATTACGTATTTTGTTAACTTTACAGGTATTGTACAGAAACCCAAGTATGAATGTAAAAAAACTGGCTCTGCCAGCTAAAGAAAACCTAAAGGAATTCTATCATTATGTTGCGAATAAAAGAAAGAATGAATGTGAAATAACTTGTTAATGGTATGTGTGTAACAGACGTAGAAGAGGTTTGTTCAACTAATGAGTGTCCATTTTGCTAAAAGCTATCAACCTCGTGTATGGAACATTGAATTGATAGGAACTGATGGAATATCAGTATAGTGCTAAAAGAGTGTTCAGATGAACGGGTATTCCTTTGACCAGGCGTTTAAATATGAGTCTCAGAACAGGGAAGATTCCGCCGGAATGGAAAGAATGTATAGCAATTCCATTGCAGAAGGGTTGTGCGATGACCGATGAATCCAACTATCGACCAGTTAGTATCTCAGGAACGGTGGTGAAGCTTTTGGAAAAATTGGTTATTGTTCGCATTCAGAAATGGGTTGAGAGTGAATCTCTACTTTGCAATGAGCAACATGGGTTTACTAAGGGAAGGTCATGATTTAGCAACTTGCTCACATTATGTAATAACAATGTTACCATTGAACTAAAGAAAGGGAATGGATACACAACACTTTTGGATTCTGCCAAGGCTTTTGATAGGACACAGACTGGAACAGTGTTGCACAAAATGGGATTGGATTATGAACTATGGGCATGGATGGCTGAATGACATATCCAAGTCATATGAGGAGTGTTAATCTGCAAGATTCGAGGTAACCAGTGGTGCCTCAAGGATCAGTCCTTGGTCCATTGTTATTGCATATATACATTAATAACGTTGGGAATAATTTAACAGGTGACATACAGCTATTTGCTGATTATGCAAAGATAAAGTAATCAGAAATTCGCCTGACCAGCAGAATTTGCGAAATTATTTGAACGTACACTGGAAAGTGCGAGCATGTGAAAATGCATATTAATGTGATGACGTATTCAATGTCATATTATATGGGGTACAACAGAAGAAATTAATAAAACCAGCCATATTATAGTTATATTAGAATTTGTGGATGTAGACATTAGCAAGCAGAAGAAAGAGGACCGACATATTAGACTCCTAAACTCAGTCACAGAATACACCAGTGGATGGAGTGTAGTTTCTGGAGAGTGGAAAGAGGATATCTATGAAAGCTGATAATGAAGGCATGTGATTTTAGGTGAAAGATTCAAAGGAAAGTTTATTTCAGGTGCAAAAATTAAGAGTGATTTCTCTCTCCAAGAGATGTGCATGAATGGAATGGATTGCCTTTGGATGGTGGTGAATTCAATGCCCTCGACTCTCTAGAGGTCTCAGATGGTGGTGGTAATAGTACTGTTTATGCGCCAATGTACTGAAATTTTAAGATCCACAAGGACATTGCGATCTTTGATTGGAACGAACTCTTTCGATTATTCACGACAAGAGGGATCTTTATTTGGACTTTTTCAGTTTGAGGTGAGTTTACCAATCTCACACGGCAGTAGCAAGTTATATCCTTCGGATCTTTCAAACCGGATGCAGGAAAACCCGCCAGCGAACACAGAAGTAACAGAAAAATGCTATTAATGGACGACAGATAAAAGATTTGGTAGTGTGGATAATCGGTCGTGAAGTGTGCACTCCTGCGATGAGTCCTTAGTCTCGTTGGAAGTGTCATGGAATAATATATATTAGCATGTAAGAATAATGCAAACTTAAGTTAGTCCCGCAGCCCAATTCATTTTCTTTTTCACACAATGATTTGTTTTCAAATGTTTTATTTTAAAGTGTTTTCAAACGACCTTAATATCTAATGGAAAGTACTTTGATGTCCACAAATAATGTTTCCTGACTGGAAATAACTATTCTATTCCAAGCAGACTGCAAATCTAAACGAAAATGGACACAATCATCCTCTTATTTTCTTACTGCAAAGTAATACGTACAAATAAATGTTTTTAGTAAAGTGGTCGTTTCCTTTCTTCCTGTTTCTTCCAAGCAGTCCGTGGAATTTTTATAAATGTATTTCACATTCAGTTGTCTGGAATTCTTCTGTTGTTTTTTTCTTTTCCATGTCTCAAAAACCTACAAAAACAGGAAAACAACTCTGCAAACTCATCAGCATGCATGAAACGAAGTGCACGTGCCCGAACATCACAGACCGTTACCACAGCGACAACTTTCTCCTGGCCGAAATACCTTTGCTCAATATCTGATGGGAGCGTCTTCCTGTGCCAACGAAATCATGTCATTTCTTTTTATTACTAGTGAGATAAAAATATACGGTAAGAGGATTGCAAAAGATGTGTTTGGACTTTGAACAACTTGAATTATCTCCAAATAGAAATATTTGAGCAGTAAAGGTGCAATAAGAATTAAATGTAAATGCAAAGGAATTTTCAAATAAGCGCTATGCTATCAAATAAGGATAAAAGCAATGTTGGGTAATAAGAAAAGACTGATTTTTCGAAAATATGTTCAGGTACAAAACTGAAGCAAGGAAAATGTATTCCAGGTGCGAGACTCTTGTAAATGACATTTCAGGTGCGAGACTCTTGTAAATGACATTTCAGGTGCGAGACTCTTGTAAATGACATTTCAGGTGCGAGACTCCTGTAAATGACATTTCAGGTGCGAGACTCCTGTAAATGACATTTCAGGTGCGAGACTCCTGTGAATGACATTTCAGGTGCGAGACTCCTGTGAATGACATTTCAGGTGCGAGACTCCTGTGAATGACATTTCAGGTGCGAGACTCTTGTAAATGACATTTCAGGTGCGAGACTCTTGTAAATGACATTTCAGGTGCGAGACTCTTGTAAATGACATTTCAGGTGCGAGACTCTTGTAAATGACATTTCAGGTGCGAGACTCTTGTAAATGACATTTCAGGTGCGAGACTCTTGTAAATGACATTTCAGGTGCGAGACTCTTGTAAATGACATTTCAGGTGCGAGACTCTTGTAAATGACATTTCAGGTGCGAGACTCTTGTAAATGACATTTCAGGTGCGAGACTCTTGTAAATGACATTTCAGGTGCGAGACTCTTGTAAATGACATTTCAGGTGCGAGACTCTTGTAAATGACATTTCAGGTGCGAGACTCCTGTAAATGACATTTCAGGTGCGAGACTCCTGTAAATGACATTTCAGGTGCGAGACTCCTGTAAATGACATTTCAGGTGCGAGACTCCTGTAAATGACATTTCAGGTGCGAGACTCCTGTAAATGACATTTCAGGTGCGAGACTCCTGTAAATGACATTTCAGGTGCGAGACTCCTGTAAATGACATTTCAGGTGCGAGACTCCTGTAAATGACATTTCATGATTTTAGGAAAATGTTTGTTAAAACATTTTGAAATTAAAGGATTTATTTCTTTATGGAATAAAATAACTGAAGCTTCCTAACTTATATTAATTCAATACACTGTTATTTAGGAAAATATCACCAATATCCCTCTGCATAAAATTTAAAAAGCATAATCTAAAATCTAAATTATACGCAAATTTATGAAAGTACTAACTCATAAGTAAAGTTCATTATCATGAATAAAAACTGGATTCTGAAAATTAAATGACTATACAATCTATTTAGCAAATGAAGTTTCATTTCCCTAATTCACAATAAGCTGTCATGGGTTCAGTCTGTTTTTACATTTTACAAAAAAGATACAATCGAGTTTCTTTTCGAAGCATTTTGTTCCAAGCAATGGTTTTCCTCACCCTCTGTTTTTTGCGTTTCTTTAAAAAGCAATTTACTTTGCTGAGAAAGAGAGAGAGAGAGAGAGAGAGAGAGAGAGAGAGAGAGAGAGAGAGAGAAAGAAAGAGTTGGCAGTTGCTCAGCGCAAACCGTTTTTATTTTCTGCTCATTGTAGTACCATCTTCTGAAACAATGTTTGGAGAATGATTTGAAGTGTGAAAATATTGACAAACGTTACTGTAAAAAAGATGATACGGTAGTAATTTGTAAGATATACACTAGTGGTAAGAACTCCTGGAGCCGCATGCGTATCCACAAGTTTGAAGAACTTTTGCAGAGCCAAAGCTCTGCTCCAACTAAAATTGTTGGATCTACATTTAGACTTTCCAAGCGTGAACAAAAAAAGATTTAGTTTTGAAATCGGAGCCATATAATTGTAGAGTTGAATGTACTCACCGAGACAAACAAATGTTCTTTTCATAGCTTTTTCGGTTACTTTTAAATCGCACTGCTTATTTTTTTTAGCATTGACTGTTAGAACGTACAATCGATGTATATTATTTTAAACAACCTTGTCATTTGTCATTCATAGTCCTTGAAATACATCATCAGCGGTAGTAAGCGCTTTTTAAACCTGAAAATATTTGTTTTATGTTAAGGGCGATATTCTGGGCTTTCTAAACCTAAAAGATGATTAAATATTATGTTATGTTTTAGAATTATTTATTTTTAAGTACCTGAAATGACTGATGAATTTAGGACAAGAACTTAATCTAAGTTATTCTAACAACAAGATACGTTATTCTAGAAATAAACGTGCGCTTAGTTTAAGCTAATCTAATCTTGTTTCCCAAATTAAGCTGTGTATGGGCTGTAATCAACAGCCCATACACAGGTTATACACGCGAGTAATGAACTCAGAAAATTGAGATATCGCCTACTTTTCAGCAGATTACGCACCACCTTGCGAGCTGTCTGCTTTTCATTTATCCTTGAAAGTGTTGGTAGGAGATTTTGTTCTACAATCCACTCTGTATGTGGTCTGACTTTCAAGTGAGGAAATAAACAAACCTTGAGTAATCTATCATCTTCAGAAAGAGAACGAATGGAGAGAAGACGGGTCGGAAATTTATTGCGAGACCGTGCAGAAATTTTCAACAATCAAGATGAAAGATAATCAATTTGTAGGAGGACATTTTCAGCGTCTGGCTCATTGCCAAAACTACGGCACGTGAACTGCAAATTGTTGAGATACAAATCAGACTATTAGGAATGTAGATGTGACAATTTGAATGTACCGGATATGTTTAATTATGGAAGACAGAATCTTAGAATAATAATAACATTAGTATACAATTCATTCATGTTTAATTCTTTCGTTTGTCTCCCTTTTTTTTCATTTATCTAAGAAAGAAAATAAAATACAAAAGTTCGACATATAAATATCTGTGAGTTGGAAGAACGTTCTTTAATATATGACAGAAAAACCCCAAAGGATAATTAATTTCAGAAGCTATTTGATCTCATAATCCGGCTGTTTACTGTAAAAGCCAGACTAATCTGTAACTGATCTCAGAGTCAGCGAAATATATCTGCATGTATTTACAGTTGACAATTCAGCATCTGTCAACTTGTAACCTAAGATACTATTGACGTTTATGTTTAGGCAATCCAGTATTTACCAAATAACAAAGGAAACAGAGACATCAATTATTGGGATTTATTCTCTACCTACACAATGCGAAATATAGCTTTCATAAACCGGAAAGGGGCTAAAATTTTGAAACACGAAGCCTGCAATATATCTTGGAATAAAGTCGCAGTTCATCTTTATCTCCCTGTGCACAGTTCAGTACGGAATCATCTTATTGGACACGCGTTTATCTACGCATTTGTTTTTCAAATAAAAACGACAAGTAGTTATACAGGAAGTTACTGTGTTATATTTTCGATGCTTCCGCATATATTCTGGGAACAGACTCTGAAAGAAAACTGTTGGTTTTGTTCGGAATAACAATTCGTTTGTTAGAGATACAGGGAATTGACTCGCTGCCAATACTGACTATACAGGAATTTGAGTTTTTGTTTTTTTAATTAAATACAAACGATTCATACTTTGATGTGATCGATAAAAGACGAGTCCCTCTACTAACTTTTATCCTCTTAATAATCCTATCAATCTCTACTGGGTTTTAAATTTAAATGATATATAACTGGAAGAGTAGACTGAGCGTAGTATATTCTATCATTTATAAATAGCATAAAATTGAAATAATTATTTTCTAGTTCGCTAATATTCTTCAAAGTAGTTTTCACTTCAAAGCTTCGGTCTTTGGTCAACTATTACAAACTTTCGGTCTTCGCAAACAAAATCGTCTTGTAAAGAATAAAACATCTTTCGGTGTTACAAAAATCTTCTTCGTCCGTATCTGTTTCTGGTACGCTTCGATAAAATCCGATGAATAACAGAGCATGTGTCGATACCAAAACATTCTAGAGGTTGCGAATCCTTGTTGCTCCTGACAACAGCTGTTACCCAACTGTCTCTTTCCCCTGCAAATCCATTTCTCTGCAACACTCCGGAGCTTTAACGAACAGTGACCATGTTTTTATACATTAAGCAGAAAAAGGAATACATCGACACGCGGTAGTTGAAGAGCAGTGATTTGTTGATAAGAAATAAAGACTTATTTCATAAGAGAAATACAAACATCTCCGGATATGTCGTCTAGTAGGAATCCGATTTTGAAATATCAATAACTGTTTAAATGGTGATCTATCCGACTGAAGCAGAATGTGAAAACTGATAAAAATGTATGCGCCATTAGAACTGAAGCCACATTAAGCGATATATAGGAAAAACTAATGAGAATACAGTACGCTTAATTCCCCGAATAGCAGCAGTACTTAAATGTACTTCGTATAGGCATTGGCACCTCAAGTCTGAAGATGCAGATCCTCTTTCCAGATGGTTGAGGATACATTGGAGGATGCGGAACATTTCCTGGTGTCCTAGACAATCACAGAACATAGAACACTTCCCGATGTAGGACAAATCCTAAGAATTGGAGGACACCGAGTACGTCTGGATGGAGGACATGAGTAATTCATATCTTTCACGGTTCATATTTAATTGTTTAAAATTCGAAATAAAAAAAAAACAGTATTAGAATTCTTAACAGGCAGAATGTTTTTCGAATTTAAATTGCATTTTTCCATACATGCCCCAATTAATAACTTGAATCAACCTTGCAATCAAGAAGGGTCCCAAATCATGCTGAGGACCCGATTCAGTCCTAAATGTTCCTATATTAATTCATAATACATACTCATGAGCTAAAGCAACCTGGCCACTTATCTAGCAGTGTGTTAGGGTCTCCTTTGGCCTCTTGCACCCATCTTGGCATGGACTTCACTGGACCACGGAAAATGTCTTGGATATTCTGAACCAACTAAACTAGACAGACTGCATCAACAATGTTGGGCAATACCCAATCCGAAAAAATCTCCAAATAAGAATTACTTGCGCTAATGAGAACAGTCTACATAACAGGATGCCGCTGCCTTTTGTTGAAATAAAGCTTATCTAGCAGTATATAAAAATTGAAATAAAACATTTTTCCTCTGATTACGTTTCTCAGTGAAAAACTATTGCTGTCTTAATGATTGAAAGTAGCCATGAGACTAGAAGTGGAAAGCTAATGCAAGTTTTATTTTTTTACATAACACACTGCGCCCTTTAATGTCACGTGATTTTGTTTCCAGTAGAGAGAACTAGGTGTTTGCCAAAGTTTGAAAGGGAAAAAAAGACTGCTACACACTCTTCTTTCGCTGATGTTAAAAATGAAAGAGGCAGAAAAGGAAGAAATAGTACGAATGAAAATTTGATTAATATTTAAATAACTCGCTGCCGCCATACATTTTTAACATCACTTTCCTAATTTAAGAATAAGAAAAAAAAAATTTAGTGCTACGTGGGCGGATGCATTAAAGTACAAGAGAGACACACACTAATCCCTTAAGAGGAATGAAAAAAATTCTTTTTTGAAATATAGTGAACAACGGTTTTAATAAAGACATCGATATGTAAGAAAAACGTCTTAAACTGAAATATTACTAAAACTTTCATCGATGGTAAAAGCTCACAATCTAGATCCTTAAGAATACCAAGCATCAATTGAAATCAGACTCCATTTGTGGATAAATGGAATCTGTTGCGAAATTGTTGAATAAAATCTATTTAATTGTTGAATAAAATTCATTGTTTTGAATCATTTTCAACAATTCTAACAAATTGTATTATTGCTGATTCCATATGATTAGCGACAACAATAATAGCACTCATCTGCTTAGTACTCTGTTTTGTAAACTGGCTTCATTAACGTTGGTAACAATTTATATCCACTATTAGGAACAGCATCACTTGCTCATAACTCAATAAAATGAAATTATTTAGAGAATTCATCAAAATTAGTATTTGTACATTTTCTCATCTAATAAAATCTTGGATACCCTGCAGCATTCCAGCAAACTACGAGAAACAAAAACAAACCTTACAACTTAACTGTATTTCTTACTTCTATCTTAGCGTCATAATCTTCCAGTCGCATCGTACTTCAGAAAACTCACAAAATTACTTTGTTCAATAACTTAGAGAAACAGCTATACTCTTTCTATACTCGTAATGGAGTTCGCTCCTGTTTTTTATACTTCGGTTCGAAATCAGTTGCCATGGTAACCGCTTTGACCATGTAAGAGAAAAGATATCGACCAAAGAAAATTCTAGACTTTAAAAATTCCTACTGTTCATTGAACACATCCCTGACCTCACCGTGTCGAGTAGTCGGAAACTAGTTTGAATTAAAAGTAATTACGTTTGGTTCTTAGGTATGTACCTTCAAGTTGATATAAATTTTCTTTGCGAATTATATCCAAAGGAAGTGTTTTGATAAAAAAACGTCGTAATGGTAAGGCTGCTTAAGCCTACCCTTATATCTGTTTTGTGTTCTAAGGCAGGTTTTACGAAAAAAAAAACAAACTGGAGTTTCTGTGGAGGAGGAGTTAACTCGCCCTCAATCGTTTCATTTGAAAAGCCTTTAATATAGTTTAAGTTCTAGAATCCGGGGGACTTTACAGTCTAATAAGACGATAGTTTCCTTTCTTCGAGGCTTCACGGAAGAGCTTAAAGACAAGACTCGTGTGAGTGTTAATCATTATACTAAACGGCCTCAAAAAGTTCTGTGCACAATTACAAAAATAGTGAGCAATCTTTAATTACTTTAATACCATTTGTCTCTTAAATGGATTTTATGCTTGCAGTCTCGAATTAATTAGAGCCAGGTGCGCTAATTATGTTCGAAGACAATTAAAACGTTTTGATATTACATTCTTGTATTGTGCCGCCATTACCACAACAATTAAATCATCTCGAGTGGTTTTAAGCATAGATTGTTTACGTCAATTTTCCTAAACATAATTTTATTTCAAAATAGCATGCATATGATATTCTTCCTTCTGCTTGAAGAATAACTCGTATCCATTTAGGAATAATCCTAATAGAACTAATCCTACCTCATTCAGCCCAACAAGCCTGAATAAACTTTAATACTCAGTTTTAAAATGACTTGTTGCACTAAACGCAACGACTTCAACAAATTTCTCTTGTTTTAAATTCAAAGTCGCGCATGCTATATATGATCTTTATTGCAAGATTTTTTCCCTGAAAACGCTATGAATAATTTCTATGCTAGTCCGGAAATTTAAAATAACATATTTACTGTATTTATAGTATTAGTTCTAAACTAAAACCCAATAATGGAACTTATACTCAAGTTATTTCCTTTCCAACAACTCGAGTGAAGGTTTACTTTTTCTGAATAGGAACTACATTCTAATAATTTATTTAAAATCAGTCGATTCAGAATTTTGATTCATGCTCATTCAAGATTATATGTCTGATTCATGCTCAAACGTTTTTTACTTTATTATAAATAAAAATCAGGATTAGTTGCGAAAATCTATTATTTTTTATTTCTTTGTTTCTCACACGTCTATTTTTAGCCATACGCGATCAATCACTTTGAATATCACTGTCTACTGCCGACTATTCACATTTTACTTTTTTTTTGTTCATCCTGTACCAATGTAGCCGAACTTGTGCACTAATAGTTCACTATAAAACATTACTTACTAAACTCGTTCATGATGCATTTTGTGAAATGTAATTAATAATAAACACGTTATTTGGTCTAACAGACAAACAATTAAACTTACTGGTGTATAAATGGCAATATATATCACACTTCTGATATATAAAAATACTTGACTTTTATATCCATTTCATCTGGCTATTATACATGTCTGAAGTGTGTGGTTTTATTTAATTAGAAATATAAAAAAATGTTAAACATAAAATAAGGGGAAAACAGACTAAGATAATATGAAATATAAAGATGACAAAATGGATTTTAAAATATTTCATGTTTTGAAAGACGGAATTATGACCTCTGTTGATTGATCTCAAAGACTAATTTACTACTCACACGATATTAGCCGGAAACGAATCCAACATGGCATATTAAGATATGAAAGGGATTTTCTATTGCCAGGAAGTATTATTCTCATCACACTTAACCTCTCGAAGAATGGAAACGATAAAATGTTTGAATTTTAAATAAGAAATTCAATACATCGGAGGTGGGGGGGGGGTATTAAGATTTGCGTGCCTGCTTATGCGTATTTTAATGCCATGCCTTAAAACATCTTGTTTGACAATGCATGGTTGTCAACGATTTTCGATAAGTTAAAAAAAAAAAAACGAAAAGCTATTGCAATGAGATCAAGAAATCTATGCGTCAAACTTGCATACATATTGGCAATCTAAACGGGATGGAAGGAGTAAAAGATAAACGTAAAAATGGAAGGAGTTTAAAAGAATGAAAGAAAGAAAATTGATTTTAGCTTGAGAACAAACTTTTGTTTATATTAAAAATACGTTGACTTCATTTGCTGTCAGCGATTCATTTTTAAGGCCGGAAAACAAGCTCTAGATACATCACAGGTGATATATTCCTCCCTCCCCAATAGCCAACTTAATTCTAAGCGTGCATGATTGTTGATGTGTTTTTCTGTATACATAAAACCGGAATGGTTTGATCTTGACCGATAGGGGGGGGGGCAGACAGGTGACGTATAACTATCGAATACGCATCAACGAAACTGATTCTTTAAAAACGCCATTTTTAAGTTAAATTTCATTGTTAAAATCATTTTAACTGTTCAGTCACGTTTCAATGACGTCATCTTAGCAACAGTACATAAAAACTGTAGATTATTATATTGTTAAATTCCCATAAGCTATGATTTGTTATGAATAATTATTTGAAACCCTGAAAATTTTTAAGATTTTATATTCGAGAAAAAAATTGGTGGTTTAGTTTTACTAAAAAGAGGTAAAACCTGGAATTAAAGTAAAGGAATTCGATTGCTACGGACAAATCTCAATTTTAAATTCATCAATCTTCGTTACAGTTCTATTATATACATATAAATAACATTTTTTAAACTTATTTTACGAAAAATCATGATTTCAGTATAAAGATAGTTTTAGGGCAACTGCTTAAATATTCTCCTATTACAAACATCCCCGTAGGCCTGCAGATGTTCATGTAGAACATCTGCAGCTAAGAGCAAACCGAGCAGGAAAAAATGCATCGATGACCTCATCCCGAGTGAAGGATGCACTACTCCAACGTTTTTTTTTTCTTTTTCCGTATTGCAGCAAATCCAAAGCCTCCATTTCAAAGTGCTGCAATGGTGAAAAGAGTGTGTAGTGGAGATAGCGGAAGTATTTTTTTTTCTTAGAGTGACGCATTTCTGCGATCGCCATAAAAGCAATTCCCTCCCCCCCCATTGGATTTTATAAAAAAAAACGTCTAGAAGCCCTTCGGAAAAGGTATTGAAAATACTCGAAGATCAGGTCATAAATCAGAAAGCTTTTTGACTTGCTTTTCATGAATCTGTTGATGGAAATGGTGTGACACAGTTTTCGATATTCGTACGATGAACAACTGGTAGTGAACGTGGAGCTGACACCTTCTATTCAACAACGGGTGGAAGGTGTTTAGCTTTTGTAAATCTTTGTATCATGATGGCCTAATCGATGGTTAAAGTCATAGAAAACAGCGGAGTTTCTCTCTGTATTATATCCGTTATTCTTACGCTTCTATGCTGATAAAATAATGAGCAAAAGAATCCAAGCTTAAGCAATCTTTCGGAGCAAAAATCAATTAATTAATAGGTCATTACCTACCTTTAAACTTCTTGGGCTTGAAAACTTTTTGTATAGTCAAACTCATAATATCCTTCATTGGTTTTATTCCCTTCAAACCAAAACTCCTTCATTCGATAGTATAACAATACTTGAATATTTTCGTTCAACGTCAACAATGATGAAATTGTCAATCATCCATTGTAAGCTTAAAGAGAGAAGTGTAACAATCAGTTGAAGAATGGGTGCATTTATATAATTGTTGTGCCAGGCAGACAACACCGATAACACTAAGTATCTACATTAAGTTTGTAATGCGTTTAATCTCTCAAATGGAGAATTTCAAATGATATTCGAGTAACGAATGGAAAGTTCAGAATGGATTAACAAACCAGCTCATGTATGTCAATTACCAATGCAGCGATAAGAGGCTACTGCTCAATGCTAACCGTTGACGATTTTCATGTTTCTCGTGTGGTATATCTACATTCTCGATAGTCAAAGGGATCAGTAAAGGACTAATTGCTATGCGAAACATTACCGACTATCAGGAGAAAGAGTGAATAAATCTTAACTGGAAATAAATGGTAAAACAAGTTCATACCAACACAGGATGCATCCAATGACCCGCTTTCTTTCTTATTAAAGTCTTGTGATATAAACAACGTCTGTGATATTTTAAGATGCCGAAAGAATGCACCGAAGTTGAGCATAAACTGAGAGATACATCCAAACAGGAATCTGAAGGTGTTGGAGCATTGCTTGTCCAGAAGCCAAAAAAAAAAACAGACCGCCCTATTGGAATATTCTCCAATTTCATGGAGCAAATTCTTCAATCAACTCCATTAAGTTGTGGCGTGCACGTGCAAACAATTTCCGCGCTATCTCCTGTATTTCTGCGTGTCTGTTGGAGCTGAAGACTTACTAAATTGGACTCAAGGAAGTGTGCTTTGTTACAATTGAACAGAAGAAGATAGTTGTTTCCAAGGAAATAGTGCTATTCTGTAGTTGTTAGATTTATGTTTTTTGACGTAAATAGGAAGAAGTCTATTTCAGAAATATGGCTTCCCCTAACACTCAGAGACATTATTAGTCTAATACAAAAAGCATACACTAAAGTTAAGGGGGGGCCCATGTCGAAACAATTGAGCTTAAAATCTTTTCCGACAAATGCAGAATAATCCGTATGGATATATATAAGAGGATATATCCCCTCATTAATCTGCTTGACACATTATAGAATTTTGTTTTTCACAGTACTACACCATACATTACCGACACAGCTACAATTTCTAAATCTGTCACCAAAACACAGCCAAATCAATGATTCTGAACACATACCCAGCAGATACCAATGCTGATCTCGGAAAGATGATCTTTGTGCAAACACCAAACAATACTCGTCATACTAGGTGTATTTTAACTTCATTTTATCCTTGAATGTTAAAAATACAGCTTGGGTTTCGTTTATTGCATTTTAATCAAAAGGCAACAAACCTACAAGGCTTTTGTTGCAGAACTACAAGCGAATTGTATGATGACGTCACAATGACACCATTTCTTCCATACAAATGCATGTAATGTTGGGATATAATTATATGAAATCTTTTAAAACCGATGCTACAATGCTTATAATTAGAATTCGTGTAATAGATTGAAAACGTGTGGCAGTTTCATACTTTTAACAGCCACCTAAACATAGTATAATTGACTTTTGGCAATCGAATCCATGAAATCATACAGGAGTAAATTCTTAATATTTTCTCTTAAACGCCTTGATTTTGACGGATAAATTGAGTTGTTTGTAAACTTCCAATCACTTACACACAAAAAAAATCATTGCTCGAATCGAAATAGCTTCTAATGGCTGTATAAATTGTGACTTAAAAGTTAAAGCTTGCATTAAATTCTGAATAAATCTGATTCCTAAACCAATGATTAGTTGAAATGTTAAGGGGAGGGATAAAGAGGACGTGTGGGGGAATGCAATTGCTTTAGTTATTTCTCCACTAACGTACTTTGTTTCTTCGATCTTGGAGAACATCAACCTTACTGAAAGCTCATTATCTTATAAAGTTGCTGCGATTTGGAGGACTGCCAACTAAATTTCCCGAAGAGAATACAAAATTCCCAGGAAATTGGCAAAAGAAACTTATATTAAAAGAGTTAAAGATTCGAGTTCTCATAAAACGAGTTGGATGGAAACATGAAAATTAACACTGCATGGAAAGACGGGTGCAGATCGATAGTGAAGGTGAAAGCAATCAAGGCAACCTCCGAGCGCTCGCGAACAAGCAAAAGAACGCTATAAAAACATCTATCAATATGCGAGGTGCAATTATGCACCAGCCATTCCTCAACATCACTGATGGAAATATTTTCACATAACGAAGAATTGTTAATGCGTATTATGGAAAGTTAACTGTCAATTGAAATTAAAAACATGGAAAGCTAAGGGGGGGCGGAACTGTAGCTGAATAACCTTATCCCATCATGACAGCCAGCAGTTTGTTTTTTCTTTCCAATTTAAATGTGGGCATCGAGTTAATTACTCACGGACTTCAAGGAGCGTTGAATTGCTCTGCATCGTCCGACTCACATTCCAATTTTTTATACAAATTAAAGGCATTTATTATTGAAACAATTTATAAATTGATAAAACGATTATCCGGTCACATAATAAAGACCCAATAATTATTTGCGTCTTTGCAGTAATTTACAGACCTCAGGCAAATTAAATTAATTTATGAAATAAAACTATTGGTGTTGGAAATGAAACTAATATTTAACTTGATTGAATTAGGAATATTTAAATTCTGAGGTAAGTTAAGTCTTTTTTACCATAATTTCGCTGACTGTGTATGACTATTAGCAAACACGAATGTAAAATAATGAAAATTGACTTAAATTAAAAAAAAAAAAATGTTGGTAAAAAAGTGAATTGACGCATGCGCAGAGGACTTTTCCAATCATGGAAGTGACTTAGGTCACATTACACGGAATATTTAGATTTTCTTTCAACTGTTGTCTGTTTAAGACATTTTATAATATTGTGGGTACTTACGCAGATACTGCTGGTCTTATTCTCATTCAACATGTTATAACGGAATAGTAACATGGAGAGTAACACTAAGAATACAAATGACAATGAACGGAGTGAGTTAAAATGAAGTAAAATCTCTGTATAATACAATTAGATCTTACAACCCGTATTGCAATAAAAAACATCTGTTATTATACTAAAAAGTTGTTAAGGACAATGGCAGAAATATGCCCGATTGTTTGTGCATCTGAGGAGGTGTTGCCATAGAAACAAGACTTCACAGATGGTTTAGCCGATAATATTATACAGAAATATATTTTATTATATAGACATACACTTCGAATCTTGTCATATCTTCTAGAATAGGACAGTAGTAGAATCAACAAAGGTTTGCGACAGTTCAATGTTAATAAGATTGCGGCTTTGTAAATTGAGAATAAGGATTTTACGCGAGTGACAGACGAAATCCAGGTAGTGTGTGCGATATCCTTATTTACCAAACTACAACAAATATTTTAATAGCAGAATGGGATTGATTGGGTCAGATTTCAACAAAGCCGGGTGAATAATGTCTAAATTTATGTGTTCATAGGCTAGTTTGTTACATTTTTGGGCTAAAAGACTTGAGACTTCACTACATATACGACTAACTAACTTGCCTTCGGTTTAAAAGATTAAGTTTGTGTTTCTATATGGTATTTGAACCAGTCTTACTTCTTGGAGATTTTTTTCATCGCGCCAACATTTATAAGAAATGATACACCAACTTGTATACAGTGCCGAGAAAAAGCTCGGCTCGTAACTTGCTCCTCCACCAATACACATTTGATTCAGGATGTGGATTTTTGTCATCAGTGGTGTGCCGTAATCCCTCTGTGACTAAAATATGCGCATATACCTGTGTGGTTCGAGCATGCGCTGATCTCATTTGCAATTCATTCGCTAAAACACAGGTATTTGTAAATTTCAAGATAAAAGAAAGAAAACCATTCTTATTTTGATGATTCTATATTTCTATATTTCACTAATAGCTTACTTATGGGGAAAATATATGTCCAATTCTTTCCTCCACCTAAAATTCCAGGCTCATGTAACTTCAGTATGGGGAAAAATTAAATATGTTTAAAGCTGCTCTAGGATAGTTCGAATGCGCATGAGCAATGCTATGTTCACTTTTAGCAAAAATGCGACCCGCCATCTAATACAAATCATTAGCCTGTCCAAGAGGCGTGTCGTGAAAATGCAACCGTCAGTAACAATCTGTAGCCACATTGCTCACAAAACTAAATTGGCATAATCTCTCCGCTAAAAGGGCTGAAAGAAGTGTTTTTTCAAAACTACCAAACATTGGCTTTATAAAGGATGAATTAATATTAAATTATTCTAATAAAAGATATGGTGTACTTTTAATATAACCAATATACAGAAAAATATTAATTATAATGACTTCTTTTGTTGTTTTTAAATTTAATTTTAATAGATCCAAAGAAAATATTTATTCAAATGTAACATATTTCTCTTATACAAATTTTTCTTTCTCTTTTCATTTTTAAAACAAAATAAAAAAAATAATAAAAAGAAAAACCTCATTTACCAACCTCGTTTGGAACAAGCATTTATAATTAATGAAAATGTGGCCCACTGCAAAATGCTTAATGATTGTAAGAGAAGTAACTAAAGCGAAATAGAGAATAATTACGAGACTGTAAGCGTGAGAAATTTAGCGAATAGTTCAAGCTGATCGCGCCTCGCCAGGGAAATACGTGAAGTGCAGCAAATGTAACAATAATTCAACTGAAGCGAGCATTTAACTGATGCAAAATCCAATCACATGGTCATTAAACAATGAAGAACCAGATGATCTCAAACATAAGATATCCAGGGAGTTCTGATCGCACAATTCAACCTGTAAAGCTGTTTTATAGTTAGGTAAGTTTGTAAATGTTTAGAGAAGTCTTAAAGGTAAAGTAATAACAACATAGTTTGCCTTACACGTATTTAAAACAACTTAACTAAATGTCTTCTTTGTAGAATTGATAAACCAACGTGTTCAGTTAGTTAAGCAATCCAATGACATGTTTCCAAACCTTCTATCGTGACTGGTTTATTCGTTAATTATATTCTGACTTGATTCATATTTTGAATAATTGACATTTTTTCACTGATTCACAGGAAGATATCGGATTTGGATTGCGAGTAGACATAAACAGTTTGAAAATGCCACTCGCCTATCTAAATAACTTCAAGAAACTTATCAATGACTTAAAAATAAAATACTGCTTAGTTTATTCCTTTGATGGAATATTTCGGCTAGAAAGCGTCTGTAATAAAGTAAACCCTTTAAACTTTAATGTACTGAAAGTAGAAACTGAGTATTAATAGAACAGAACTAAAGAAAAATAAACTTGACCACACAGAAAATTTTCCTAGTGTTTTGGGAATTTCTTCTACACTCGTTTCCGAAGCTTCAATGCAACTATGCCATCAATTTTTCTTTGAGGCTATCAGTAAGCTTTTTCCCAGCTGGTCCTATTTTTTAGTTCAATAGCTGTTCCTGCATTTTACTATACGACTGTTCTTGAAACTGTGCTACATCAATTTCTTCTCAAGAAAATGTTCCAGCAGATACTTCAGACGTCTTCGCTCATCTTGCTTCAAATGGATAGGCAAGATCCATAACCAACAATATATATTCTCCGTTATCACCGCTGATAAACTTATCTATGGAAAAAATTGAAGAAACAGCTTTTATCATAAGCTGATCGAAAGTCAGCCACATGGTGGCGCTGCTGCAATTTGCTTTTTTCTAGACCAGAGGTAGAAAACAAATTCAGTGCATTCGCTGGTCTTATTGAGCGTTATAGTATTTAATCTTGATAAATTAGAAACGGTAAACATTTCTATTAAAATAAATCAATTTGACATATATTTATAAATGGATTTTAGAAAGAAAAAAAGACTATTCGTTTCAAAACTTAGCAGAAAAATTAATAACTGACATTGTCAAAACAGATGAAGGTAACTCTAAACTCAACACTTCCTGGAAAATAAACCAATACTAATTAAACTATTAGCAAATCACGCAAGCTGTTTCCCAACAGTCAACCACATTGCTTCGAACTCCTCTTTGAAATTAAAGTTTTATAAATTATCGAACCAACATATGACAGTTCGAGACATCCTTCGTTATTTAGCGACCAGACGTCTGAGAATTTGTTTTCCCTGAAAGAGGAGAGAGGATATCCGTATCACCGTTTCCGTACCTGACCGATCAATGAACCACTTCATAAGACGACAGAAGTGCATATCTTTCAGAAACTATAAACCTCACTGCGACCCCAGTACGCCTGATATTCTAACCATCTCTTCGAGTTCTGGGTCCAAAATTACTGTCTACAATTCCTCCTTCTTTCATGATGTCTTAGAATGTTGCTAGATTTACTACTTCTTTAAATTAAATTCTCCCCCCCCCCTCCTCGGCCGCTACGTATAAATTTTCTGAAACTGACAGCCCAGAATTTCCAATATACAATGAACTTACTAATAGCAGAAAACTTCGACACCAAATTGTACAGAAAGTGATTTGTTATAAAAATACTACTTAAGTAAAGAACATAGCATAAAGTATATAATAAAATATACTTTAATTTGTTTTGGTTAAATCATCCCAATGAAAGCAACTGTATTTTCAGGACCAATCATTTATTTTCCGAAAAGTGAGAAAAATATGGAAGCTAATTTAAAAATAAATAAATAAATAAACTTAACCCGCTATTGTACAAGCATTGCAAACTTCATTAAGGTCTTAAAAGATAAATTTAGTTTTCCCTAAAAAGCGATTTATTAATGCTAATTATTTGCTCACCGAGTTTGATCATAAGTACGGATTGAAAATATACCTGCACAGAAGTCATTTATTCTCCGTATATACAATAGGATTATTCAAATTCTAATGTATTGCTGATTTTCATATTTTAGTTCTCTGGAGTTTATTTTATCAACTTTTTTTTTGTTGTTGTTCTTTCGTGGTTTAAAAGATACATTTTCCCATGTCAGGTTACTAGCGTAGCCTCCGTAGCTCAGTCATAGAGAGGAAGCCCTTTGGTCGGAAAAACCTGGGTTCGATTCCCGTCAGTGACGTGAGGAACCTTTATCTGGTCTCGTTAGACGAAAGATGAGCGAGCCGGTCTCATATGGAGGTAGGGGTTTTTTCGCCCGGAAATTCGGGTTTTTCATCCCTCAAAACAGGCAAACTGGTCCAGTGAACACACACACTGCAGTCATAGGATATAGTACGGCAAGGAAGGCAACGGGAAACCACCTTGCTCATGATCATTTCCCTAGTATGGTAGCATATAGCTACCTCCACCAGCCGTATGGCTTAGGGAATAGAATAGATATGTTACTAGCCTAACGATTGCTAGCTCAGTGGCAGGTCTGCTATAATAAAAGCCTACGAGCTTGACTTATTCTAAATTTAAACATATAAACCATTTTCAAGTGAGATGATTTTAACAAAGCTTTCCCAAACAAGTAGTACTTCAACAAACCATTTACGGTCTTTTGAAGCCAAACCAGAAAATAACAGGCCGAAAATTTTGCAAAGAATTAGGATTCGTTTTTCTCATCTAATTTTCGCAGTGTTTTACTTTTAAATATTAACAATTTTACAGTCCGCTTTTGATATCTTCTCCTATAGCCCCGTAAAAACTATTTTTCTCAAGCCATAGGACGTTGTAACTTCGTTTTGAATATACTATTTAATAATCTGTTGAAAACGGGCTCATCAGCCAATTCTATTTTTTTTAAAGACTTTCAGTTACGCACTGAAAAGTGCTTCAATAACGATTTAAGGGAATCAATCCATTGACTTTTTCATTAAACGGATGTCGTGTTGTGCTATGCACTAGATAGTGGAATTACTTTCTTTTAGGGAAATAAAGAAGATACTGAAGTCAAGAAATCAATGGCCTTAGTCTTAAATGCTAAAGGATGCTTTACTCTTTCAACTCGGTTTTTCCACAAATATTTTCGAAATCCTTACAATTTAAACAAGCCAAACATGTTTCTAGATACAAATTTAAGCTTATAGTCCTTATAAGGACTGGCTTAAAGGGGCGAAGCAGGAATGCTTTTCATCTTCCCCGTTATCTGTAGAGGACAGTGTAAGGATAAGGTGTAGGGATGAGCTATTAAATCTCTGATCATGGCAGGAGTGTAACAGCAATAGCCGAGCCTCAGTTAGAACTTCATTGGCTACAGCATTGCCATCCATTACCCTCCAAGGGTATTGGATTGAATGAATCAATCCATCATCTCCCCCAAATTTAAGCTATCATGAAAAGAAATAAATTAATAATAACTATAACATAAAACTAAAAAGGTGTAGTTTAATTGAAAGTTAAACAAGCTAATTTTCAAAACATTTTCTCAATTTAACTTGAAATTTTAAAATAATTAAAATGTACTATTATTTTATATATTTTATTTTAGTATATAATAAGAGGTTTCCGTCATTATCAACGAAATATCCTGATCATTATTTACTGCAATTACATTGATCTTGATTGCTAAACCAAAATAAAAATCTCATACTGTTGTATATACCGAGAATGTTTGAGTCAAGAAGAAAACAGGAAACAAACGAAGAGCTTATTTTAGCACAATATGCTGCACGTGCACCCTAAAACATATACAGAACATGCTTAAAGATTATGGTCCAGTGGTTAGCGATAGTTGCATGAAGACCAACTGTTACTAACACTGTATTGTCCAATTATTGATCACCGATAGAAACATCCGCCAGTTCATGTCCTCCCTCCGTGCGTGCCTTGTTCTTCAATCTGTTCCGCTTATGGATGGAAATAATTATTAATATCTACGCCAAGAGGGCCTTGGATAACCGGTCTTAGTCCAGTTTAAGTATTGATTTGTTGGGGTTAATTATTAAATCACCTAAGACTGCTGGGCTCATCTTCTCAACTGACTCATTCGCATGCTACTGTGGTTTATCTTAGACGCCTCCCATTTATCTCGGCCGTTAAATCGATTTTCTCCACAGATTCATCTAATTTCTACTTGGATGACTGCAAATTACTGCTTGCTTATATAAAAACTGCCTCTACCACTCATCTCTGATCAATGCTTGTTACCACTATAACCTCCTTGTACCCGGTAGAAATTTCATCACTTACATTTAATTATTATTTTATTTTAATATATCGTCTTATTTTTTCCCCTTCTCCTATACTACTAATCAAAATCAGTTGCTTATTCTGTTTACATTTTTTATATTATTCCTTTGTAATTGATTGTTTAAAGAAAATCCATTCATTTGTTAAGAAAAAAGAAAATAAAAACATATTCGATTAACAAACAACTAACAATGTTCAAAAATGGCAATATATTTCATGTGTTTCGCATCAACAATTAATATTTGCTAGCAGGTGATTGTTGTGCTGTAATGACGTTTGTCAAGTAACAATTAGGAAAACCACATCAGTTCAATTTCACTGGCACGCGCTCCAGTTGATGATGTAACAATTAAGGATTGTGGTATTAAATTTCATTTAGTTTTCTCTGTTGTATATTTCCGTTTGTAGATTTGTGGAGAAAAAAAATAGTTAAGTTCTTTTGATTGTTTTTTCTATAATTTCCGATTGAAGATTTATCTGAATAAGAAAAATGCACACTTTAATCAACTAAATATTACGTTGTTATTCTGATATTGAATATGAGTTTGGAATTCTTTACTGAATCATTGATTGGCTAATCAAATCCGAACTTACTACGGCGAATGCTTTGATAATACTGCTTTGAAGTCTTTCCCGAGAAGATCCAAACATGCGATGAGTCAGCTTCGAAAATATGAAGCGGGAAGTGCTTCGTATGCAAATAATACCCGACGAACTTTACATAAAAAGGCACAGCTTCGTATTTTGAGAGAGCATCACCCGTAAATGCAGCCTTTCGAAATCACACAGCGATCAAGAAGAGAACGGATAGGAATATGAAGAAATTCCACATTGAGATAACGGAGTCGGGAATCACACTTCGCAAACATGAACTTGAGTTGCTGAAGAAAGGAAAAAACGTTCGATTTTTTTTCTCAAAAAAAAAAAAAAAAAAAAACTTCGAAATATTCGTTGGTAGGACTGAACTTATCGCTAAAGTTTTTGGAAATATTCAAATAAATGCAAAAAATCATTCCTAAGGCCGGTGTGTTTACTTATATTGTGTTGAATTACTTCCATGAACTCCGTAGAACACAGAATTAAATTAGTTGTGACGTCATTGTTGAGAAATGACGTCACATAGCCAACTACAGCCAATCAACTATTGTTAAGTGATTAAAACTGATAAGACAAAATTTCCTATGACGTTCCATTTTTTTCTGTTTTTTAACATAAAATGAAAATCCTTTAAAAGAAGATGTTTTAAATATGTAAAAATTTACAGAAAAGTTTTCGTCTATCGGAAAAAAGCAATCATTGTAATTATAAAACAGGGTTTAACATAGTTGATGAGCGATTTTAACACGCAAAAGAAAAACCAGGTGGATATGAGGCCATCTCTAAAAGAAAAAGGGATTTTTTCCCTGTCGTATGATAGTGTCAAGGAAGGAAGGAATACCTACTGAGATGAAGCATTAAAACAAAATATTGTGGTGGAGTGTCTAGACGTTGTCTGTTCACTTTTATTGTTAACTATGCATTAGCAAATCGATGCATTAAAATTATCGATTTTCCTCCTTAAAAGTTATATGCGAGAATAATTTAAGGACCAGTTCTCATTTTAGTGAGCAGTTACTATAAAAATTTTCAAAACAGAATTAAAAATTACCTCAGATGCTGAATACTACAAACTTCGTTTTGTATTTAAATATCAAAGAAATTAAAACCTAACAAAGTCAAACCTTTAATGCAGAACTATGGATATTTTAAATCCGCGTTGTTTTTATCTGAAAGTTATAAAAATAATGGAAGCAATGCCATATTTTTAAAATTCCTTAATGTATGTATTATTCCATAGTGCATTGATTTAACCATGCCAGCCAATTCAAAATAAAATCAAGATTAGCTTGACAACTTAAAATTTGCAAAAACGTGGTTCGACAAAATTCGTCGTAATACAGTTCCTGTATACTGCTATTGCATAGTTTTCAAAAAAAAAAAAAAAAAAAAAAAAGATAGCGTGTTATAGAGGATAATAGTTTTATTTAAACAATGCCTTACAGAAGATATCTTTATTTCCACGTGAAATACAAATCAAATTTCAGAAATACTTTGAATATTTTTTAATTACAGATCCTTATGTATTGAAAAGGAAATATAAATCAAGATTCACATTAAGCCTAATTTTCTGATCTTAGGCATTGCATTTAGCAGGTTAGGAGACAAGCAACGGTATATATATATATATTTTTTTTTTTTTTTCAAAACAAGGGTCAAGGCAGGACCATGAATACGGGTCAAACATAACCTTTTTTTTTTTTACTAATCTAAGTTTAAGAGGGAACTATTCTAAAGAACAAGTCATTTCCGGACAAAAATCTTTTGTTCTTCAGTTTTCAAATATTTCCTTTTATGAAGACATTACCGGAAGCGTTGTTAGCCACTGTTTGCTATTCCGTCCTTATACAACAACTTATTTCCAAAACTACCACTTTTCCTTCCGCGAATAGCGTGATGTTACACCATTTTATTAAGACTTACTCATCCGTGTAAAGAAAAGCTTGCTCTTTGACAAGATATGGAAATTTAGAATGCTTGCGTGTTTTGTCACATCATCAGCGGAGACTATAAAAGCAATAGCGCAGGAATAATATTGCAAGTAGTTAATCGAGAGAGTAGAAAGATAACATTCTGAAAAGTTTCCCCGATGAGGGGGTGACAGCAGTTGGTTTCTATTGACGTTGCCACGGCACGGATAGCAATGCCCGTCTTGACGCCACCACGGCAAGGATAGCAATTCCTCTCTTAACGGCAAATAGTCTTTCCAGTTTTCAATATTGCGTCACTATCTTTCTTTTACCAAACATCTAATATTTTAAATCCCTAAGGAGATAATGTTATGCTAACATATCAAAAAAAGAAACCAAGTAATCATTATGATACTAATTATTGAAAAGTTCTTTTTAAAACTCTCAGAAGTTTTCTACAAGCAGAACCATAAAAGCTTTCGTACACTGACTTTCAATAACGAATACCAACGTTTCTTTTACAGACGAATCAGAACAAAGGGTCATTAAGACTCGATCCTCACTCCATTTCCAATTGTTCAACTTGGAAGGAAAAAATCCAGCATTTAATATAAACACATCGAGAGTTATTGTATCAAAGTACAGTTATTAGGTACTATTAATAATTGCTCTCGAAGTTTGTTTCAAATAAATAACACATAATATATTTTAAAAGGTGTACGAAACTAAACTGTTTATAAAGCAGAAGATTAAGTTATCTATGAAAGATTTTAAACTCATCCTAATATTAATAATAAATGCTATAATAAATCATATCAAAAAGATAAATATTTATCATTTGTTGCACTTAATAATATTATATCCCGACTTTATTGCAATGCTATCACTAATTCTCAAACTGGTTGTCACCTTTCATCTCCTACTCTCAATTTTCCAGCCACGCAACGACTCATCTTCATCCAGTAGCTATTGCGCTTCTTTGCGTCTTCCTGTTTTTAGTTGCCATTTAAACTTTGATTACAGCTAGCACGCAACTTTAAGATGAAAGGCATCTTTCACAAGAACAGATCGACCATACTTTAATCGATAGATTTCCTAGAAAGAAGGCAATTTCACCCGAATAAAGACATTAAAGACTGCATATTCATCAAGTTTTCTATCATATTAATTGTGTCAGATTTCGCTTGAGGCAAGTGCTCGATATTTTCGTTTCGACACTTCCTAATGATATGTCGAAAGAAGCATTACAAGTGGTTCCACTTTCTCAGGAAGCATTACCAAGAAGTAGATGAAAGTTGGTATAACGTATATTTCAGGTAGCGTAAAACATTCCAAGAAATCCTTTAAGAACTTCTTGGAATCAGAGACTGCTTGAAATGCTTCCGATGTAATCCCATACTGCATCGCGTTATACGGAAAGACCGAGTACGATGTTCTATTAATTTTAGGGATAAAAATCAATTATTTTAAAAATTTCTACTTCGATATAATCCAGAGTCGCGCCTTCCAATGCTATATTATCCTCCGAACCTGTTTCGGAGCTACCTTACTACTGATGTCGAGTCTGTAAACGTACTCAGACGCATATAATTATCTAATTCACATATTTGACGTAATTTTATCGCTCTAGCAAAGAAGGGGAGTACACTTATAATAGTGCACTTAAATGTTTCCTTAGATCGCTTAGAAAACTGAGTAGACATCGTATTCCTTATCCTGAGCATCATCCACGCTATCTTTCCGAAAACATCTTCAAGGACATCTTTCATATTAATATTCTTAAAGAACTGAAATTCTTTAGACTCAAATAACCATATCTCTTAAAAATCGCGTTATTTTTCCATAAAAAGATCAGTTGAAACTCAGGTGCGTGCGTGTGTGTGTGTGTGTGCGTGCGTGCGTGTTGCGAAAACTCTTTCCTATTCCGGTCTTTGGTGGCAGATCTTAAATCTGCCACCAAAAAACATGCAATAAAAACTGAAAGATTTTTTTTTTCTATTCCGTCATCGTGTTCGCTAATATTTACATTACTCTCACTGAATATTAGCTTCAAATCCTCTACGTACATAATTGAAAGCTTAAGTATATTATTAGAATAAAATATCTGTAAGTGTTTTGGTTTTGAGACTATAATGAGTATATCTATCACAACAATCTAAATTTAAAAACTAACCATTGTTGAAACTTACAATATCTATCACTGAAGCGCGCGCTAAATATACTATAATGAAAATGAATGTGCAAGTAACCATTGTTTAAAATGTAGTTTTCAAACAATATGAAAAGGATTAGCTGCTGAAACAATATAAAAATAAAATCACTATATAATTTAAGCATATTTATATAATAAATATTTGAAAGTTCAATCTATATTTAAACTTACTATACAAAAACGTTTATTTTTAAAGGGAGTTCTAGAACCATATTTGTCGTATAATTTCAGCCGCGCACTACTCTAAAAATCCTCGCTTTCGTTGCACATAAGTTAAATTTAAAATACGTCCCCTTCCGTCCCCCCAAGCTATCCTAACACCTCATAGGTGCCAATAGAACTATTCTTCCACCTACCCGACGGATCTTCTTCCAGAATATAGTCGTACACCTCAACCCACGTGTATGAGTAGATCATGCTCCCGGGTTCTGGCCTTCGACTGGGTTGCATCGAGTGGTTTGCAATGAAAACACTTGGCGCATGCGCAAACGAATCCTTAGCACAAGCAGTGGCAACAGCATTGCTTCGAACCGAGGTAGCAGTCCCTTGCACCGAACATTTCAGTGAGTGTCGATTTTCTTCGGTCGGGTGTCGAAATTGCAGCTCCCGCGTGCATCCATTGCCTCCTTAGGGCACGGATCGACACGGAACTATGGTGTGATAGGAAAGAACAGAAGCGGAAGGAGATCACCGAGTCTGCGCACAACGGACTGACTGCCACAAAAGACATCGATCCAGTTCTGCGTACATCGTTTTCGCTATTACTGATCGTGTTAATCCCGTTCCTTCTTACGACTGTCTTCTTGGTTTATTCCGACTCTTTAAGTAATTCCTTCTCTTTTTTTTTTTGCAAGAAAGTCTCTCAATAAGAAAGCAGTTGAGATATTCTTTTACCTGACCTCGACTGTTGCGTATTTTGCCTTCTCTCTTCTCCTGCATTTCTCACGAATAGATGCAGTAATTGAAAGCATACGGAGGTCATCGTTGCTTCTTTCTTTTCTGTCAATTCGTTTCCCGTTTTCTTCCGTGCAACAGGGATCGCGGGTCGGATCTTGCGGATATGAGAAGGTGAAAACAAGAAGAGCAGTGCTGTATCGATCGATCCAGTGAGGCCAAGGACCTCAACTGAGTAAGACGCGCACACACGCACATAACACAGTGAGAGAAAGAGAGCGACAACAAGACAGTTAAAAGCAAAACGTGGCGTAAAACTAGCCGTATATGCTGTAATCATGAAAAATGCAAACAATGACTGACACAGGATAAACCACAACAATGGAGAAGAAGGTAAATAGGTAGACGATTGTGACGTAACAAATAACGACGTCATATCAACATTACATTGGCAGAGTAGAAATCCTAAGAGAGACCGAATGGAAATCGAAGACTTGAGGATGCTGAATAGAAATATAAAACAGGAATGATCAAGGATAGGTGATCCCTTAGGAATGGGAGGAAAGATCATAGCCTTTGTTATAAATACGCCATTAAGGAACAAAGAAAGATAATGAAACTGATTCAAACAGAGCAGGAGACTGATAAGGAGGGGGAAAATAAAATACGATGGTACGCAGTGGTACAGGAAGGAGAAAAAAAATGGAGAGTTCTTCATGTACTTAATTGTTATACTGTCTATGATCGAGAGTTTTATTTGAGCGAGTAGCAAGAAACGTGAAATTCTTATCACGAAATCATTATTCAAAGTCTTTCAAATATCCACACTTCAACTTTGCTGTCAACCTTAAGAAATTGTGAGGATGTTAGAATACAGCAAATAATTAAATTGTATTGGGTAGCTTGTTTTATGACACCAAAAAGAAACGTAAGATAATGATTAAACAAACAAAACAAACAAAAAAAAAAGATGGCAAGTTAATTTAAGTCTTCAGTTCAAGACTAAACAATTTCACTTCTCAACCGATGGATTTAATCAACCAGAAAACATTAATCCATCTAAGAGGGCAATATATAACCGGTACGTAATTATCTAAAACAAACCCTATAAAAATGCATTCGATATCGATTTTATGTTTACGAGAGAAAAACCAGAACCCCCGGAGGGAAACCAAACGCATCTCGAAACAGATTTTTAAAGTTTGTATTTCTCATAATGCGAATGTTTCTCTGACTGAATGTAATCAACAAATAAATGAAATGGCAATTTTAGATAATTCATAATAAAACACGTAATTTAATTTTAAAGTCTGTTCGTGGATAATTCACTACTTGACTAATAGATGGCGCTAAGATGCGTTTGTCTATTCTTGAGCGCTACTGTTATGGCGCGCGTAGCATGCTAAAGGTGATTTAAAAAAAAAAAAAAAAAGCAGTAAATATTTTCATCAATTGAAAGGGTGTTAACCGATCTCATACGGAGGCAGAAGTTTTTTTTCCCCTCCAGTAATGATGTTCATCCAGTAAAGCTATCCATCTAGACCGATGGGAGTGGCGCAGGTAACCGATAATATATTGCCCTTGTGGACAGTTTCTTAATGTAATCACAAGTGGGCAAATGAGGTACAAACCTATCGCTTATTTCTATCTTAAAGAGCGAACATAATGTGCCATGGTAACACGGAAGAATCTTAAATCGTAAAACAAACCCATTTGTCTTATTTTTATTACTCTGGGTGGGTGACGCTTTCAAGTTACCCCCCCCGATGCCTGATCAAATAGCGGAAGAGTCTTCTGATATTGTCATCAGTACAGTCTTACCTCACCAAGGCGCTACCCCTTACCTTTTACGAATACAACATCATATCGCGTAAAAATATGACAACTTTCATATCCGTCTAATTTCTAGCTCGCAGCAAGTCTAAATCCATTTCATTTCTAAAAGGTAGTAAGTCGGTCATTGAACTATCATCCCACTGCACTCACAACAATGGGTTGTGGTACAGAAACTCAACAATTGGAAACAATGGAATCCGACAGCCAATTTCATCACCTGCTAATCAGTGACTAACAATATTAGTGATCACCAAATTGAATTTGGTGATCACTAATCACCAATTTGGTTACTCTCGCTGAACACAAGATCTCCAAGATAACCTTACTCAACTTTAGAAACGTGGTGGAATGCAAAGGCGACATGCTCATGTGGTTTCACCTTCACATTTCCAGAACATTTCATCATGTCTGTTGAGCACTCTCATACGGTAATATTTTCCGCAGCATTTAACTATCAAAGAGAAGATCTTCCAGAATCAATGCTTTAACGCTTATTTCTTATGAAGATACCAAAATGAGGTTCTACCTTCTTTTACCTTGGACATGCAGATCTACAAATGAAGATTCGAGTTTCGAATCTTCATTTGTAGATTCGAAATTTTCGAGATTCGAAATTTTACGTTCTAGATTTACTTTCTGGAAAAAATACGTAACATTCATAACCTCCCCAGATCCAAAAAAAAAAAAAAAAAAAAAAAGAAAGTGCCATTTCACTATTTCCAGCCTCTCTACAGCTACTAGCCGTATACAAATCCGCACAAATTTAGACCATAGACGTCTCCAAGAATTCTCGATGCCATCTAGAAGAGGACAACCAGTTTACGAGATGCATTTTGTCTTTCAAAGACGTTTAGTTTGAGTTATTTACATAAATAAATGTTCTGCTAAACTGGCCGCCATAATTTCTCCCAACTTCTTTTAATACAAAAACAATTTTAGTCAGCATAACTACACAATTTTGAATAGTAATTTTGTATCTTCTCACTATATTCGACCAAATTTGAATACTTTGGCTTATTTTAAGTATTTTGTTTTTCTTTTTATATAGTTCATTTTTGATTAAGCTTCTCTTTTGTGAAAAAATCCGAGGTTCAATCAATATGTATTATTATTACGCTTCATTATTTACCAAAACTAGAACTCTGAAATGCTATCATTAAAATGTAGTATCTGTTCTTACTACAGGAATATTAGAATGAGTTTCACAAAAGCATACTAAATCAAGCAACTTCAAGAACGACCGATTAATAGACAATTCGTTATAATAAATTCTATAAAGGAATAAAAACAAGATGGTAACGAGATAACTCCCATGAGTTGAGGATGTAAAATAACAATTTGTAAACTAATTTAATACATAATAGCAACATTAAAATATTAATAGTAATAAGAATTATTATTACAGTATTCTTTTAATTTATTGAAATATTTGTACTTGGAGAAACAAAATTTCGGCCTACTTGGAATGCTTTAAAGTTAAGGGTCGAATCAAACGGTTAATAATAATAATAAATAAATAAATGTTATAAAAATAAATAGAATATATTGTTAATAATATACCAGTTGAATTTAATTATTAGTGTTTTGAAAGTAACACCAATAAAAGTTCACAATACCAAAGATAGTTAATTGGCAGAGCGAACACCGGCTTGGCTTCGATATCCAATTTGCAGGCTGTAATGTGATCAATTCTTCACCGAATCATTTTCTATTACCACAGATAAATGTGTGTAGTTCATTTTTGTGAACTTTCCCCATAAGTGATTAGCAAATTGTTTAGCTAAGCGCAAATTATAGTATATGTTAGCTCAGTTATTATCGGCAAAGCGTCTCATAGAGACACTTGATAATAAACTACAGCAGCAGATACAGAATAAACCCCAGACTGGGGCAACAGTAACACACTAGGTGGTGGGAATAGCTTAGGCCTCACCAGCATGGCTTTACCGCGTACGCGGACCCTTGGAATCGAAGTGAAAGCTGATGTACGACCTCGATGTTTGGCCAAAGCCCTCATCGAAAGCGTCGGTGCTGAGCAGATTTTTGGGTTTACTCCCTTTGGTGGTGGCCGCTTCCAAGTAGTAGTAAGGAGTGAGCAAACAAGAGACAAACTACTTGCAGGATTCGAATGTAATGGAAAAACAATAGTTCCATTTTTGGTAGGGAGTATTACCAAATTACTTAGAATCCCCAGATTCCCTTTAGAATATATTGAAACGGATGTAAAGATCATCCACGAAATATATCGGGAAATTCGGCGTTATACACAAGGTGGAAGTCCTAAATGACGCAGAAAACCCCAAATGGAAGTCGGGTGAAGTCCACATCTCCCTCGAGATGAAAACGCCCGTTCCCAACTTCATTTTTATTGGATCCGCCAGAGTAATGATAAATTACCCTGGTGTTAAAAAACAATGTTTTAGATGTGGTGCTTTCACTCACCTTGGGGCGGACTGTCCTAGAGTGATAGGTAAAAACTGCCTCAAAGCAGGCCACAACCAAGACAACTGTGAGTCAGCTTGCCTGAAATGTGGGGTCATTGACCACAAAGTGGACACATGCCCATCCAGAACCCTTGCTGAGAGGATGGGTGGTGCAATCACGCCAGCAACTCCACCAAGCAATGGAAATGACACACCACAGGAAGCTTCTCCTCCTTTCGAGGCTGCTCCTGATATAACAGAAATCCATACCTCCACTTCTAAGAAAAACCGAAAGGGGAAAAAAACTTCCACAAGCAGTAAAATCCAACAAGAAGAAACAGTGGCTATTGAAACCATCAATACCAATATAGATACTAATACAGATGAAATAGATACAGAAGAAGGAAAGATGGAGGTGAACATCAACACCTCCAAACGGCCATTAAGCCCACAGGAAGAAGAGCTGGTAACGCCCAAAACAGCAAAAGTATCTGAGACCGCTCACCCAGAAGTCCCTCACGCGAAAGCAGGGGAGACTCTCAGCCATCTCATCAGAGGTATCCCAGGGATGGCGGAAAAATTCAAAGAAGCGATAAAAAAAATAGGAGAACCTGAACTCCTCCTCACAGGAGAACATGGATCTGACATCGTCAGTGCAAAATGGGGTGATATTTTCGTTGATGACATCAGCAAAATCACCCCTGAGCAAGTAGAGGTAGCCCAGGATTTAGACGAGGAGGCAGCCTCGGCGTTCTTCATAGCTCTCTGCAAACTAGACATGGCCAAGGGAAGTGAGGTGGCCAAAAGAATAATAACTGCCCACAACAAAAGAAAGACACAGTAACCACCTTGTGGGGTTTCTGTACACAGCTTCACCGGTTTCAGCTATCACAGGTGGGGGAGGACCTGAGAACCCGAGCGGCGAAGGCTTACAGCGAGGCGGTGCAGTTCCTTGTGAGCTGCATCACTCGGGCCAGATCCTTCCTCCACCTCTAAGTTTAACTTTCAATTTTTGCTTTTCTGTGTACTTTTTTGTTTTTGTTTTGTTACATGTTTCATTTTTAGGATTTTTCCTTTTTTGTAAAGTGAAAAATCAACGACCGTTTTAGAAACGCCCCTGGGGGGCAAACAGCTAAAACAGGTCAACTGAGGCCTCTTTAACCTACCCTACCACTATGCACTCTATCTTTATTTCCTCTCCTACTATCTGCTGACTCTCAGCCTATCTTACTCTGCAGGCCGATGATGAAGATTTGTTGAACTCACAAAATATTATTATTATTATCAACATCTTATGCTAATTAATTGATATTGATAAATGGATAATTAATACATGAAATCGCTAAACTTTAAAAAAAAAATAAAATATAAAATAAGTGTTAACCTTACACTGGAGTGACGAATGGATTACTAACAAATTAAAAAAAAAAAAAAACTTTCACCATGCAGTCACAAAACTAATCCCTCTATAAGGTAAAGTAAGACTACACAGTGGATAGAAACTAGAAAAGGGACTGGCACCTTTCACTAGATAGAACCTAGACCCCTGTAATGATAAAAGATAAGATAACAAGCCACCCCCCACCTCTTGAAAGCAGAAATATCTTTCAGAATTACGCATTATCTAACCCACTTAAGTAGAATGCTATGAAACAAAATTGTTCCCTTCATTGTAACAAAATATCCTTTCATACTTGCTGTCAATATTCCTAAACATGCAAAATAATCAAATACTTTACGTCTATTAAAGAAAGAGGGACGTCAGATTAGCTGTAACGAAAATTGTGCTGAGTGTGCAGGTGCATTGTAATGGTGGTGTCTTTATTTTCCTAATGCCTGCATATTACTGATGTTTTGTATATAAAGCATCAGTAACTAACCAGTATGGTCTAATTTTTTTATTGTCAGCAATTTAAAGTATTATATTAATTTTTTAAGAAACTTTTTCTGAAGTCGAAATATTATTCAACAATCTTTTATATAATAAAGGAAATATTTCATGAGCACATGTTATTTTGAAAATTAAGAATGGTAAAAATTATCACTATCGAATTGTTTGGGAAGGAAAATAATCCCGAAACTAAACCGTTTAAAATTATTCTTAATTCTTTCATGCACAATTAAGATGATTTCTTCTCTAATGAGCAAAACAGCTTTTGTTTATTCCCATAATTGCGAAAAGAGGTTAAACAAAAAGATGAAACTGGTGTTAAAAACAGCAGCCAAATGAAAAAAACAAGTAAATATTTTATTATCGCTATATTATCTCTGTCTTTATTGAAGATTAAATACGAAAACAGTCAAATGTTGAAATGAGATTATATTTAAAAAGATTTATTTTTTAAAAATAATAATGTAATATATATATAATTTTTAATAAAGTTTAAAATATATGAAATTTTAAAGGATCTTTTTCTAAAATTATAAAAATATTACTAAACCTTTTAATTTGCAGCATAACATTGTTATAGTAAAATCAAATTCGTATAGACAATTATCTATTCAATCAGTTATTGAATTATATTAATCAGTTATTGAATTGGTAGTCTTCTCGGAGAGAACTGTGTGCTGCTTTGTGCATCTACTGCAAATTGTTTGCAAGGCATGTGCTTCTTAAATCGTAAAAAAAAAAAAAAAAAAAACACTCATTGCAAGAGCACAATAGCAAGGGCAGAATCTTAACTATAGTATATCTGACGTCTTTTCACAGTAATCTGGGACATTTGCGACCAATGGCTATGCGTAGTTGATCAGTCGTATTACAGCAGCGTTCACCTATGCAGTCATCCCGGTTTAAAATCTTATCAAGTATATTCTTATGATTCCAAAATCATCCTAATGATAACTGCTGATTTTTGTTTCCAGTATAACTCGATGTGCTGCTTTAAATTCATGAGAGTCCCATTCGACCCACTTTAAAAACATTCGCCAAATGCTTTAATCATTAGAACATATACGAATTGTTTTTAAAATTAAAGCTATTCTTCTTTAATTACTGTTTAAATGCGTCCACCAATAGACGATAAATTTTTATCTTCACGTTATCCTTAGCTGTCGTCTTGACAGCTAAGGATAACGTGAAGATCCCAACGTTAAGAGTAATTGTTACTAATTAATATCGAAAAGTAACACAATATACAATAAGCGTGAGCTATATCAAATACTTATAAGCATAACGCGTTTCGCTTTTGAATACAGAAAACGCAGATATAGCCGCAGGTCATAAGTTTGGATTTGCATGGCTATACTTATGATTGTGATCGCAAGAATGACCAACTTTCTTATGTAATGACGTCATTATATAAGAAAGTTATTATATTGATTAAGATATTGATTTAGTTGTTGGTAACGCATGACGTCATGCGTTACCAGCAACTAAATCAATAGCCGTTTTCGGTTTGGTTTATTTATATTTTGTTTTGACTAATTCTGCCACTAATATCATTTGAATTATTTCATTTATTGAGTTATCATTTGCATATTACATTACATCTCACATTTATTTATTTATTTTCAAAATGATAAAATTGTGAAACAATGACATCCTATGTATAACCCAAGAGCAAGCATGAGCTCATCCGGGTTACAAGAAGCGTAACAATTACACAGCATAAATAGTATATAGACAAAAGATTTAGAGAATGTGTGTGTACTATTCATATGTACACGTGGAATAACAACAATGCAGTTTAGTAATTACTTGAATATTTTGTATTGGTTAATTTCTCTTGGTATAAGCTGGTTAATTACTTTTTATACAATTATTCTAAACAAGCTTTCAATATTCTTATAAAAATTTAGGTACTGTCTAATTAGATTTCGACATGTGTTTATGTTGTTTTTCTTCGGTATTAAGAGCGGTAAGCAGTGGAACATTTTTGGAGCCAAACAGATAGCGTTTGTGTATTATTTCTTTCTGCTCTTTAGTGATAAAATATTTTAATCCCACTTTTCTGCAGAAGTAAGCATATTTTCTAATACTTACGTACTGGTTATTAATCTTTAGGAAAATGCGTATTAATTTATTTTGTAAAGAGATTAATGGTGTCAGAGTTGTGTGATATGTTCCTCCCCAGCTTAGTATACCGTACTGTATAACAGTTTGTATCCAGGCGAAACATAATATGTTCTTAATATGGTCAGAGTTCAGAATCTCTTTAAGACGACTCCAGATATCGGTTTGAAATATTTCAAACTGAGATTTGAAATATTTCAGTAGAAAGCTCATACTAAATTTCTTAGTCTGTTCCACCAGAAAATAGTTTGTGTACAAGTCGAATTCAGTAAATATTTAGGTGTTTTTGGAAGGGTAACCGAGTACAACGGTAATTAGTAATCTTAAATCACGTTCACATAATGAAAAAAAAAAAAAAACTACAACATAACAGTGGGGACATTAATTTTCTTGCCAAGTTGTGCAAATGATGTTATACTCCAAAATAAATCTATTACGAGTCTGGAGAAATCCGTGATTAAAATGGAATAACCGCTGTAATAAATTGGGCATGAAAATTAGCAATAAAAAGACAATGAAAATAGGCAGAATTATCGAAAACATCAACTGCATCCTGAATAGCGATCCTATAGAACAAATAAAACATTTCAGCTATTTAGGCACGATTTCTAGTGAAGATGGTAAATTGAATATGGAAATAAAAGAAGTCAGCTGAATAAATTTATACGTAATAAGAAATAAATTAGTCAAAACACTAAATTAGTTGTATAAAAGACAGTGTTCAAACCAATTTTAACTTATGGATCTGAGAGCTGAGTAAGAAGTAAAACACTTGACCAAAGACTAGAGACCGCAGATATGAGAGTCCTGAGAAAGATTATAGGCGTGAACAGATGGCATCAATGGCAATATCATGTTAAAAACGAGGATATTAGAAAAGAACTTGACATTGTCAGCATCCAGGAATGCGTTAGCAGAGCCAATCTCAGGTGGTATGGTCACTTAAGCAGCAGAATGGGAGAGGAAAGATTAGCAAAACAAGTGTTCTCTGCCAGGTTTGCAGGAAAACGACCCAGAGGAAGACCAAGATATAGGTGGATTGATACGGTACAAAATGCCTTATAAGACCGAAATATAATATTTGAGAATGTGAGTCCCGACAAATAAGAATTTGGAGGAAACTTAAGAGATTAGTAATAAACTTTTCATATAGTACATAATAGAATCCGGAACATCTCCGGATATGTACGTACATCAGAAGGTTGATAGTTTCCCATTCTATCTAGTAAAACAGTATTTATAATAGTCAAAATAATAAAGCCAACTGTCCAAATCAACGGCAAAATTTATATTTCATGAAATGAATATAAATATGTTTATAAATAAATATAAACTGTTTTCATGACACGTTCAAATAGTATTTGAACGTGTCATGAAAACAGTTTACCTGAAGAAAGTGATTTGAGGGTCGTCTGGGATCTGTTAGTTGCAGACGGTTAGTACAGACCTTTCGTTGTAAATTACTATTTTCTTCAGGAATAACAGAGCTTGTTCAGTGCATTATAATCGTTCCCATTTATTGTAAAGTACAGAATAATATTTTAAATCTAACTTAATTTTAATCAGTGGAAATATTTGCACATTATTAAAATACTTTCATATTTATAATCCGCCGAAATGCTTCTTGAGGATAAAATCTTGGCCCAATCTTTAATTACTATACTAATTATTCTCCATAAAATTATTACCACTTTGATTTTAAAATAAAGTAACCTAATAAAACACATTTTGTCATCTCGCTTTATCAACATATTTTCTGCGTAAGAAATATTTTGCCGAACAAACATTCAAACAACGGTTACAACGAACAATAAATTCTTCTGTGGAAGATATAAATTATTCCGTAGTTTACGCATCGTACATCAAATGATGCCGCACAATTCCAATAGAATTATCTGGTGAACAAGGTTATGCAGTATACTTAAACAGTCTTCTACCGGTCTGACCAATATTAAGGACTTCGACCTTATTTATCAGAGCGCTAAACTACTGACCACCCAAACGTCATTAATCTAACCGAACCAATTCATTTGAATTTCCTCTTCCACTTTGGCATAACACACGGTTTCTGGAACTCGGAATGCACACAAGTATATCAATCACAATCCACTTTACATCCAACCGTTTGATTGAATATCTTTAATGAACTATTTTGCCAATATAAATTGCCATCTTCTTCGGTTACGCATAATACAGAGTACTGATTAATTAGAATTGCAGTTAACAGTGGATTGATTAAGTTTAAATAAACTAAATAATGCGAAAATAAAGAGGAATTGACTTGGTGTAGAATAAAAATTAATTCTTAGATATAAATAGATGAAGCGCATATTGACAATGCAATTAAGTGTTAACAATATAACCTTATGTAATGAAAGACTTAACCGCAACAATACATCTAACTGGTATTGTTGAGAACTATGTTCGCAACATTTACTATAGACTTAACTGCAACAATACCTACTATAGACCGAATCAATAATGAATTTCAAAAATCGTATATACCTAATACATTCGTTTGATTCTTACGTTCGTACTTGGACTCTGATTGGTTAGATTTTATTGACCTAATCAACGAGTATATGAAATCTCTGTTAGTTTATTTTAAAGAAATATCCCGCTTTTTATATTCACTAATTTATATCAATTCATTCTCACTACAAATCCAAAATGAATTCCGCTTGTAATTTGTGCCATTGTATGATGCTTTTCCCAACGGGTATATTCTTCTCATCAAATCACACGAGCCATTATGTATTAGCAGTTAAGTTAGTTTTCCAATTTCTCAAACATTTCATAATTTGTGCATGCTACTTCAATTTTAACTTTGAGTTCGATTAGGGGAAGATGTTCTCTGTTGATGACGCTAACTGGGTTATACTTCTACAGAGAATTAAATTACTCGGTACTATTCCATAGTAGACAATGTCGTCTCATTAATAGAGTAGCTTTGTGTGCTCTGATTGGATAATAGCAGTATATTTAGTTCACTGGTTGTTGCCCAATTAGCCTATCTGAGATATATTTAACTATAGTTCCTAATGATAGAAGGAAAGATTAAATAATTTGACACTTCTGTTTCTTTAAAACTCTGAAATACAGAGTATATATAATCTGGTTTTTCAAACTTCTTGTTTAACAATACCAGAAAGGGCTTCAACAATGCTAGACCAGTCAACCGCTAACCATTTTACAAACGATATGTTAATCGAGATTGTTGCAAAATATTATACTTAGAAAATCAAAGCAACCAATTAGAATGACTTCTGGAACAATAGATAAATACCATTATGTGTAGATGAAGGCAACAATATACTATAGCATTGTTGCATTTATCTTTTATATTTGAGAAAGGTCCAACATGATTTTTTTTGTCCCTATCGCATATTTCAACTGAATTCCTTTACTCTAAATGTAAAAAGAAGGAAACAGGCCGTAGGCGTGTGTTGACAGAGAAAAATCAATCCAGTATATCGGATTAATTCCTTACTAGGAGCGATTAGTTAGCTGACCAATAAGAGGCTATTGAGACTTATATTACCTACGGACTATGGTATGAATTAGTCTACATAATAAGGTTCCTTTTATTGTCGACTAAGGGATCTGCAAGAACGAAATAGGCGATGATTCTGCTTCTGAATGACAAAGAGGTCGCCCTTACTTCCAAATATTTTTTCTCCAGTGGTTTAACTGTTGTAATAAATATTCTTTTGAATGGAAAGATTGAAACCAATAGGCTATATGACCACCGAATGGATAGTTGTAAATTATATTAAACAGAAATTACGGTGGAAAACCTCGTAGTAAAAATTACTGTCCGTAAAAATTATTCAGATTTCTTTTACGCAAAATTCTGGTAGTTGAACACCGTCCGACTACGTATTCGATTCAGAAGAATTAAAGTATCGGCAGAAGACACTCGTCGTTTGCTCTGTACATAAATATCCAATCAGTGGAATAAATGCGACTATCCGAATAACGATGCTATCCGCTCTGAGAGATGTGAAAGGTCATAAAAGGAGGAGAGGTCTCAACCGTATATCGGAATGGTATCCACATTCTCTCGCTATAACTTTACGCGACAAGGAATATTAAGTGTGAAGTGCAAATCTAAGCGAGCAGCAATATGCACCTGACAGCTGCTTCCGAATAAATTCCACTGCAGAAATTTATAGCGGACATTACAATCGCTCGAGATGCTCCAACGTTTGCTACAATAATTAAGATGTCAAGCGAAATAACAACGACAATGCACTGGTTGAATATAATACAATAATTTACAGATATTATTACAGAAATATGAAACGGATTGATCGTGAATGGATGGGATTTTTATTCCGACATTAAATTGTTCGGAGCTACTATTAAACGGCAAGCAGTTTACTATAAAGCTGAAATATAATGTTTTTGGCTACAAAAGTGATTAAAATCACTAAAAAGAGGTAACAAAGGTAACAGAAAATCGTGGTTTAATGTTCATTAATAATTGAAAACTAGTAAGAAAACTAGTAAAATCCCAAGTTCTTTGTTCAACGTATCAAGATGAGCAAGATCCGAACTTGCTCATCTTGATACGTTGAAGATGAGCAAGTTCGGATCTTTGTTGCATACCTTGTAATATCCACTAATGAAATTATACACATCGTGATTTGGTACCATTAATCATACAGAGAAAACTGCATTCAGGTTTACGCGCATGCGTATTGCTCTCATTAACTATAATACTTGCGTAAACCCAACAACTAATATTATAATGGCTCAGATGACGTATCTATACTGAAGTAATTACCAACAATTAATCACATACGTTATAATATATATTAATACGCGTACACAAACAATGTGTATGAGTTTTATTTTACATTAAGCCTAAGTGATCTGTTGGAGTTTTATAGATGACCGAACTGCATACAAAATACCAAGAAAAACGCTGTTCAATAAGGGTACGTTTTCAGGAACTGATTATGATGAGCATATTTTTAATAAAGATTTCTCTCTATATATATCTATCTATATATATAAAATAAATAAAATAATTTACTGGCCATATTAGGGCAACAACTGAAAATAAAAGCTATCATTGTCATGAAAACAGGCTACACATCCATTGTAACTGACAAACGCAATTATTATATAGAAAAAACTAATTTTTTGTATATTATAAAAAATAAATATTAATAATGATTCTAAAATAGTCTATTTTGAATAGCCCCACCGTAAATCCAAGCATGTTGTATGAGGTGACTAAATGGACGTAGTTTCGAGAGTTTTGCTCTCTCGGGTTTCTTCCGGAATTTCTTTCCCGGTGAGGGGGGGGGGGGCTTAGATTTCGGGAGATTTGCCTGGGAGTTCATATTTTGAGTCTCCGGGGAGGTTGTCCTCTGGATCCTGGTCTAGGGATCGTCCTAATTCTTAGAAGGTGGCTTTACTTAATAATCCCCACCGCAAATCCATGCGTGTCGTAAGAGGCGACTAAATGGACGCAGAGTTTCGTTCTCGCAGGTTTCTTCCGAAATTTTGCTCCCGGTGAGACGGGGGGGGGGGCTTAGATTTCGGGAGATTTTCCCCGAGAGAGCATTTTGAGTCTCTGGGGAGGGTATTCTCCGGCGTGATCCGTGAGGGGCTTTGTCGGTGGATGCTTCTCCCTGGAATATGAGCGGTTCTGCTCGGTGGTGGGGGGGGGGCGTCGTCACTGAGTGGAACCAACGCTGAGTTGGACGATCTTTCGGCTACTACTGATGGTCTAGGGAGGGATCGTTCTAATTTTTATACAGGGCTTTACTTACGTATCAGCTCCACTGCAGCCTTTGCATGTCGTAAGAGACGACTAAAATGGACGCAGAGTTTCGCTCTCTTAGGTTTCTTTTTAATTTTGCTCCCTGAGAGAGCATTTTGAGTCTCTGGGGAAGGTGTTCTCCGGCGTGGCCCGTGAGGGGTCTTGTTGGAACGCTGAATTGGACGATCTTCTGGACACTATCGAGTGGTCTAGGGATCGTTCTAATTTTTAACCAGAGCTTTCCTTTAAAATAGCTGCACTGCAGCCTATGGATGTCGTACGAGGCGACTAAAATGGGTCCCCAGGGAGGGTAATGGATGACAGTGCTGTAGCCAATGAAGATTTAACTGAGGCATTGCGGTTACTCTCCTGCCATGATCAGAGTTTATATAGCTCAATAATAATACCCTATTCATAGATTTTCTCGATCAGATGACGGGATAAAGAATCAAGGACTCAGTCCATCTACCCCCCCCCTCCAAAAAAAAAATCTAGCTAGAGTGAGTTACAAAGCAATTGCAACATTTTCTACGTAGGTGGATTTTGGTTTTTGTCTGGAATCACTATTGTTTTTTTAATTATGCCACAAAAATAAATACATTTCGAATTTAAATCTAACATCCATTCTGATTAATCGTGAAACAGTTTCATATACGGATTTATTCACTTTAGCATCGAACAAAGAAACAAAAGAAACGTCCTCGTCTATTGTTAGTAAATTTGTAACAATTAATTGTTTACAGGTGCTCCTATTTAAAACGAAAATTTTCTACAGTGTTCTACAGCATCGCAAGAATTATTTTGTCTACAATAATGTAAAAACAATTGATAAGGAACGAAATGTACATATCAGACTTAAAACGAACACAACGTAATATATGAAGAGCTAATTAAAATAGATCTGTCTAAAGTCGAATTGTTGGATTCAGAAAACGTAAAAATAGTCTGGCAATGGTCTTAAAATCTCTCTTCTGGGTCTTTTAAAAGTGATTTACCTTCGTGCAAATCATTTCAAACATCCGGAACTAATAGACTATCTTCAACCAATGTTGCAAGCATTAGTTTTTTTTTTCCTAATTAAAGTCATACGTTGTACGGATAAAAGGAAAAAATAACAGTCTCCAGACAGACTTATCGCTGATTTTAAACCATTCCTTAAATCCGGGCATTTTAATTGCATACATTTCCGTAGTTCTTAGAAAACCGCCAGTCAGCTTAAGACATCTTTATGACAGCTTTTAAATAATGCATACGAGAAAAAAAATTACTTTTGTAAATACTAAGACTGAAAAATAAATTAAAATTTTAAAAAGGATTTAAATAGGTAATTACGATCTATTGCGAGTTCTGATTCAGTTCACAAAAGCATACACCATTTATTTCAAATAATAAAAAAAGCTAAATTTCAATGATAATTTGTATTATGTTTATATCAAAGAGATTATAAACTTTTACTTCTCTGACAAAAAATTAATGGAAAAGGAGTCTGAACGGCCGAAAAAAAAAAAAACCCTCAGATATTTGTTTACTCTACTGAACAACTAATTACTTTTCTTTAAGAGATGTAAACAGTTCGGTTGAAAATTGTTTACTGTTTGATAGTCAATGGTATGAATATTTATCTGTTCCATCTAAAATAAAAGGAATCCCAATAGAAAAGGGTGGAGGAAAAATCTTAGGTTTATGTCAAAGATCTGAAATTTCATTGCAACAGATAAGACAAAATTATTAGACAAACTATGCGCTACTGAAAAAAAAAACCCTTAAATCTATCCACTTTAAACTTTTACCTATCACGTTTACTTATTTGAATAGATGATTCAATAACTGACGATTTATATTTTTGTATTCCTATTCCAAATACAAGACACGTAAAATGTAAATTTCTCGTTTATCAACAGATGGCACCATATGTCACACATTTTAATCTCTGTATTCACTTCACTTATAGGATCATCTATGTAGCTACATAATAGAGAGAGAAAATGTTAATACAATCACTGTAAAAGTTACAGTGCATGTAAATCAAACAGCACTACAGTTCTGTTTATAAGTGAATGCTTGCAAGAAACCTGCAGATGAAAAATTCACCACATTGTCAGAAGTAAATGTATATAAGATATAAATTGGTAAATGTGACTGAACCGTTATTTAAAAAAAAAAAACGGCATTTCAATAATATTTGTAATATTTCTGTATACATTGTTGTATTAATCGTGTACTCTCCCAATTCACTCTTCTAGTATTTAAACAGTGTTATCGTAAAAATAAAATTGCACAATAATTTAAAAAAAATCTGTTTATTCCTTTAAATTTTAATAAAAAGAAATAATCTGTTGTATATAAATAAGTTAATTATAGGACATCTATTGAAATATATGATAAACTAAAATAATTATACTATTCAAAAAAGAGTTTCAGTTCTAAAATATCACTAAGATGTCTCTGATATTAGAGCAAAAACATTAGTCAAAATAAAATTTCTTATATATTCAAAGCGAATTCAAAGATTGACATTCATTTTATACTTTAATATCTTTAAACTAAAAAGAATATAATTTGTTAATATTTTTGGTTTTGTGTGCATACGTCAAAATAATTTCACATATAAAAAAAACTTAATTCACAAAAAATAGATAATGGACGGGTCCGTTTAGGCAATCTGTTGAAAAACTCTTGGATATATTTCATTTCTTTCGAAGATTACTATCGCAAGCTGATAGATTATGTTTTGCGATATATATGTTGATAGGCTTCAAATGAAATCCGTTGTTAGGGTCATAGAGACAGTTGGATAGATTTTCAAACCGAAGGTTGACTTTTCCGTTGCTGATTATGAGCAAAAAAGGTGTTCCTCTTTGGACATCATCCTATGTAGCGGGTCTGGGTCACGAGCAACCCCAACGAATGAGATTGCAGAATGCACTGATATACTCCACTCATCGATCACATACTCAATGGAAGAACAGTGTACTGACAGATGGGGAAGCACTTTCAGCTAGTCGTGAAGAATAGCTGGATGGCTGTCATTTGAGATTCTGGAGATAAAGATGCTATCGATCATTTGTTAGCGGGTAATTCCAGGCACTTCCTGCTCGTGAGCAATTTTATCCACATTTCCTGAAATTTACCAATATTAGTTTCAATTTCCGATGACTTGTCCCTGCTTAGGGCTTCGATGTGCTAACACTTTGGAAAGAACAGATAAGGTGAGTTTGTGGACACATTTTGCTTAACCTGTACAGCTAAAACATGATCGATATTTCAGCAGATGCGTTTTGGACTTCTATTTTATTTATTGTTTTAAAAAGAGTAACGGGCTGTGAAAAGGATATCACATTACATTAATACGTTTGTGCTGATGTGATTCTAAAAAAAAACTTGTCGATTTTCATTCAAAACAAAACTTGACACTTTATAATTCTCAGATCAGACCAACTTTGAAACTTGTTCGCATATTTGAATGGCGAACCCAAAAATTCCCTAAGAATTCTTGATGATATACAGAAGAGGGAGATCCACTTAACAGGTACCTCCTCTCTCACAGTCACCCTTCACACATTCCCCATAGGCACTGTGTCCGTATTATGCATTTTCTAAGAGGTATATTTATGGGCGCTGCTCCACTGAACTGGTCACTATCATTCCTCTACTTTCTTCTAAACTATCAATTACAGCAACCACTGGTCAGTACCCATACCGAACAAACTTATCTTCGGAACAATCATCATGCTGTTTATCCCAATGAGTACAACCCACAGTTCTTTAAGACATATGTATTAATAGATTACCCCTTTTTCCTTAACTTACTCGCACAAATGCGTTACTATGATAGGTCATGTGACTTTTCACAATGTGGGGTCAACATTGAAAAACAAAATCATGCACATCTTCAACCTTAATGGAATTGTCCTGGTATTAACTGTTTTAAATAATATCCGTTTTATTATCTTAAATCTTTCTCCTCCCTTATGATAACCGACATACTATATCCCCACAACAAAGTTGTTTAAATCCAATGTGTCTGTAATAATTAAATCAATGCCTAAAAAGTTTTATTTGTAATGAAAATAAGAATTTTACGTGAATTTTCGATATTTTGTGTCTGTGTGTGTGTGGGGGGGGGGGGTAGCCAAATAAAAAAGTTGCGAAGTTTAAGTAAAGCCAACTCTAAAAATTAGGACGATCCCTTGACCACTCCATAGTGGCCGAAAGACCGTCCATCTCAGCGTTGGCCCCCCCCACCACCGAACAGAACCGCTCATATTCCAGGGAAAGGCATCCACCGATAAAGCCCCTCACCGGGCCGTGCCGGAGAACTCACTCCCCGGAGACTCAAAATGCTCTCTCAGGCAAACCCCCTGCACCGGGAGCAAACCTAAGAGATCGAAACTCAGCGTCCCAGGGGGTAACAGCAACAGCCGAGCCTCACTTAGAACTTCATTGGCTACAGAACTGCCATCCATTACCCTCCCAGGGTTTCATCCAACCAGGCAAAATACAAAATATCGGATTAAAAAACGAAATTTAAATAAAATATTGTCCGTTGTAACTCTATAACTTATGATTAAATTTTTATTGTGTTTTATTGTGCCCAACATTCATGTTCATATGTGGGAGATTGCCAGCGACTCATAAATGAAAGATATTAATGCATTATCCACAGAAAGATATCTACAAATCCCCATTCTATTCAGCTAAAACACCAGTTCAAAAATTACCTTTTAGCATATCAAAGGGACATTTCGTTAAAGTTTCTTACAAATAATCATAATGTAATGATTTTAGACTAGAACTAAGTCTTAAAAATCCAAATTCACATGCAGAACAATGTTAATAAAAATTACGTTTAAATTAACAAAATACAATATGGTTCTTTTATTAATCCATTAAAAGCTTAATTATCCATCAAGATCTCTAAATCAGTTGCACCGATTTCGTTGTATAAGATTTCGGTCAAGTAGTATCTTCAATAGCTCGCAATTAGACAAAATTTGCACTCTCGGGGTTTAAGAGTAATCTTTCTAGACCAAATCAATGGCTATTTCTTATTATCAGAGATATCCAAATATTTTTTTAAGAATTTAAATTCTCCAGGAAGGATTTCTGGCTTTTTTTTTTTTTAATTCTTTCATTTACTAATGACAATCTACAATAACGACCGCCAGCTTTGTTTGAAAAAATTCCATTGACTGGTGAAATTTTGACAATACAGCACAATTAATTTATTCTAGTTTTTGTAAAATTCAACTGAAGACGCTTCACTTGCAGCAATCTGATTTAGACAGCTGACAATTAAAAAAAAAATTGCAATTGAAAAGTTTTCGATAGTTCAAATACCCAATTAATTTCGGTCAATCTAATTCTTCCTCGATTAAAATGCATACACGTTACCCTTAATTGGGAAACATAGCTCTGGAATTAAATTGTGCATTACATCTAATGGAAGTAGAATTCTTAATTTTATTTCGGTCGTTCCCGTAAGTAAAAATAAAAACTGAATGCCGACGATTAATTGGAAAAATAATTCACTCAGAAACAAATTTTAATTTTTATATAGTTAGTTTTTTTTTCCCTTTAGTATTGCTCATTTCATTTCATATTAATTGGAGATAAGAAATGTGTTCTGGGAAAAATTTATATGCTTAGTTAATAAATGAATGTAGAATAAAATAAGCTGGTTTTTAAATACTCAGTGATAGGCGCATGCGCAAAAGTACAAATCATTTCTCGTCTATTTTGATAATGGTTTATTGCGTATTGTTCAGAGAGCCACACGAGCGCCCTCACAGATTATTATCTAACAAAGAGAACTATAAAAATCAAATATTCACAGATATTTAACTACAGTAATATATTTCGTTAATGTAATATATCAATGGCAGTATTTAAATACTTCGCGATAGGCGCATGTGCAAAAGTATGTACAAATCATTTCTCATCGTATATTTTGGTAATGGTTTATTGCGTACTGTTTTGAGAGCCACACGAGCGCCCTCACAAATTATTGTCTAAGTAAAGGGAACTATAAAAATTAAATATTCACAGATATTTAACTACAGTAAAATATTTCGTTTTCATGTAATATACCAAAGGCAGTATTAATATCATTTGAGATATTTACTGATAAGAACGAAGTTTAGACAACTTACATGTTAATTTTAACGGATATGTTTCATATAAATTTCGTTATTAATAAATATAATCAGAGGTTCCTCTAAAATTTCTTCATTCTTTTCGAATCTATTAATACATTTTGTTCCACTCTATTTTGAATTGCAATTATGCTCCACATATATTTGTACTCAAGTCGCACTTGTCATGTGATATAGCTCTGTGATTGTAGATACTTTATGTATAATCCTAAAATTAAAACAAACTAATATACAGTTGAAAATATTATGAGAGATGATAATCTAGATAAAAAGTGGAGTTTTGTTTATACACATTCATGAACAAAATTAGGGAAAAGTAAAATTTCACTCAACTAAGCCACTTACAAGATACTTTAAACGACTTTCATTCAAATATAATTAAACATGCATCAACTTTGTTATAAATGGCAACAGTCTTCATTATTTAGTTGTTATTTAAGCATTTATTTTAATATAGCTTTAAAAGCTATTTCGAAATGTTACCAGGATAGAAAACGTCAAAGAAATAGTTTTTATTGGAGAGAATCAGTTATAACTCATCTGTTGAGCATAAACTGTATAGTCGTAAGATACATAAGTTTATGCTAAAATTAATGCAACGATCAGTTTACTAAAAGAAAAAAAAAAGAAAACTTAGGCATAACTTTGTAGTCTGTAATCCTATACTGCGAGATTGAACTTATCCCTGTCAAACGCAGATGCTAAATGAAAGTGTTGGTTTAAGCCGATTTTATTTCATTTGGATAAATTTGTGTAGTTTTGAGACTTTTTGTAACTCCGTAATATATGGGCAAAACCAAATAAATATGCAAAGTAAGTTGAATGTAAATCACAGACAAATGAACTCACTTAAAAAATCTTTCAAACTCCGTTTATCTTTAAGTTCTCCAAAATCCATTTTAAAACTCACATAAAAAGGCAAAGCTTGAGGATAAAGCACACGGAGATTTGACATTGAAATATGATAGTTTCAAACTTTTCTTTTCTATTGCTCAAATCTTTTCTATTGCATAACCCTAATACAAAATACAGCGGTGGATTTTTTCGCGCTGATCATTTTTAAATGGAAACCACGCGCAGCATTTCTTTGGAGTTTTCTTTATGTTCTAAAGTTTCTGTGGCCAGAGAATAATCTGTTTTGTTATATGTATTATTTTTTTTTTTCAGATTTGGTACACCAAACTATTATAAATGTAACCTAATAGATGCGTTTTTTGTATAACTGTTTGGTAGAATTAATTATGAGCTTATGTTGTCGTCTTTTTTTGAACTACGTTGTTAGTTTAGGATTAATAAACTTGAACCAAGCACACGCAAAATATTAATAGAGATGTTAAAAAAACATGAATACGTGCTCCTAAATGGAATCTGCAAGCTGAATGCGTTATTAGGGGAAAAAGAAGAAAATAAGGCAACTCCACTCCAAGAACTAGATTTTTTTCTTCAATAAGTACAAAACCAGCCACTGAATTAGAAACCTTTATGCAGATGTACATAAACATCCCTTTACCCAGCCCATACACTATTGTATATAATGGGTTTACAATCTGTTGTGGATGCGGCTATTTTGATTCGCTGTAACAATGACGAAGACATTGATACCAACAGTTCTATTAAAACAACCGATGTGCAATCACAATTCAGTGAATTGGAATTATTTGTGAATGAGAAAAGAAGGTCTGGGCAAGTGCCAAACCACATTGTTTATGAGCAGACAATAATGTAACACCTGTCATTGTCGTCGCAGCTGTTATAAATAAAATCTCTAGTGTATGTTTTTTTGTGCACTTTACTATAATAGTTCCAGGATCTATTGTATTTGTCCACGCTATTTGATTGTGTAAAGATGCATAATCAAATTATTTCATCCGCAAAAAGAAAACAAACGAAGAATAGCAAGCTAAAAGAAGTCTGGTCATCCATTTTATTATTTTCAAGATATTCTAATTCTTTTCTAAATTAAAACTAGTAGAACAAAATGTATTAAATGAACTATTACCTTTTCTAAAACTTCGAATAATGAAAATTTACTTTTCAAGTCTGTTAGATGTTACGATTCCTTATTAGCCTATTTCTGTGATTAGTGAATTATGCTTTAATTGAGGATGAGTTAACCCATCTCATGCGGAGGTAGCAGGGTTTTAGTTTCTCCCGGAAACGGGTTTTTCATCAGACAAATCGGCCATAAGAACACATGCAGTTTACAGATTAAAAAAAAAATACTGTTATTGGCGGTGAGCAGTAGATGGCGTTGATGGAAGTAAGCTAATTGGAGATTTGAGAAGTCGAAATGTATTAAGCGGAGTAGTGTAGATTGTCTTCCAACCTTAGCGATCACTTTGTAATAATAATGTACGTGGAAATTCTTTTAATAAAATTCTTATATCAGGTGAAAAAAATTGGAGTGTACTTTTCAAAGAACGTGTACTCTACCATACACATTTAACAATATCTAGTCGACAATATTGTAGCCTAACACTAAGTCTGATAGGCACAAAGTAACAATCCACGCTGTTGTTTAAGAGTATATCAAGCGTACAATACAAAGAAGTAGCTAGGCTTGTTCCATTTTGGCAAGTCGATCGATAAAACTGACTTCAGTGAGCAACAGCTCGTGTTGTTCCAACTTCTGGAGTAGAAACAGCTGAGTAGGCAGCTGTTTCTCCCTCCGGATATAACGATCTCTGCATTCTTTCCAAAAACATTTCTACTAGAGAAAAAAAGGAAAAAAAAAAACAACCGAATGTTTTACAAATACCAAGACTCTTATTTTGCTCCGAAATAATATCTACTCCGAGAAGTGGATAAGTTCGAGTTGGAATTCAACTGGTTTCGGGAAGTTTTTCGAATAGATTTAAGATTTACTCAGAGATAAGAACTTGAAAATTAATCTGTCAGTTTTTGTGTTCAATTTATGGCCTTCCTACCTATTCTTTCTTTCCGTATTTTTTTTCATTAGTTGTTTCTTACCATATCTTTTCCGATGTTATATTTCTGGATTACGCTGTCCATATTTTTTTTTATCAATGTCATTGTGTTCGCTAATTGAACACCAAGTACAAAAAAAAGAGATTGTATTCATCTATTACCAGAGCGAACTTCTTTCGAATAAAAAAAATATTCTATTTCAATGTATAGACTAGTAAGTTTCAGTTCCTCTTCAGCGTAGCCATGCTTTTGTTAAGTGGCTTGGACGTGTTGCTGAAAAAGAAGTTCTGTTTTGATGTGGGCGCGCAGTTCTCAACAGTAGAGATAGCGATACCGTCGATTATGTAATGAAGATCAGTCGTTTGTACCTCCCCCCCCCAAGTTGGGAATACCAAGTCACACTTCAGTGCTACAGGATCGCAAACTGGGTGGTTGTTCAATCAACTGAAAGGTAGTCAATTCACAGTGCAGGACGAGTAAATAGAGACGTGTGAGTTTGCGTAGTAACTTGCAGGAACGACTTCCGTCTAGAGAACGACTTCAGGTTGCTTAGAGTTCAACACAACTATTAAAACTTTCCACTGTCTTTTGCAAGCTGATTTATCAAGTCTGTGTGCATATTTTGATTGACAATGATCAGAATCAATACGATTGTACATCGTTATGAAAATGACTCAAAATGATTTGATAAACTGCGGCTTTCGTATTTCTGAATTAACCTCTATAACTAAAGCGTACTATAGGGCTGTCTTACAGATTATTTGGCATAGTAAGAATACTGATAATTGCGAACGGTGATTTATTTAGATATTAAGACTTTCTGAAGTGATTTCATCCGTACAATATCTGCCTGTATTTTAGTTGGGTCCATCTGCCAGCTGATCTGTCTATTTTACAGAAAAAAAACTACTGAAGGTGTCTAAACTTTAGGTCCTCTCACTATAAGGTTGTGTTTCTTCCAAGATTCAAAAGATGAATCCGAAGATTCTGGAAGTGAGATTTTTCATATTAAATCTGATTACGAATACAAGAATATCGAGGTGACCTAATTGCAGTAATTTAAGTGATGAAAACACCTAAACTTCATCGCTAAAAATAGAATGATTACAACGGAGTAATTGCGTTAAATGATGTGTCTTGCGTGAAGCAAAAACTTAGATCAAATCAAGCCAGCGATGTGAGAAACCTCAAACAGGGATAAACAATTTTCGAAGGAAAATTGTTCATCCCTCAGGGAGGTTTAGTGAAAAAACATCCCTGTTTTTTCACTAAACCTTTACGAAAAATCCACAGAATTCCAATAAAATTATGAGTGGAGAGGATGCAAAGGCTAGAACCTTTTGGAGGATAAATTCTAAACTTAAGGCTGCCTATTTAGGCTTCAAAATTCACTTTCGACATATCGTTACAAACGTCAGCTAAATATGTTTAAAAATTGAGTTCATTAATCACTTTTGAATGACTAAATAGAAATTGCGCAGCCCTAGTTTAGAATTTCTCTCTAAAAGGCTACCTCTGGTTTACTCCTCCTGCCTTTTTTCCATTTTGACCTCAGAATTTTAAAACTCAGATTCACCGTCCTTCCGAGAATTTTTAAATTTCACAAGGCTGTTAGATAAGTTTCTATATTTCGTACATCGCTGCTACGATTAAAGGTTGAAAGTCAAACTATAATTTGAAGAGGTGTTAATGTAGAAATGTAAACCAGAAAGTTCGACTTGTTATTTAGTCCTTCGGTGTTGCTTGAAGGTAAGAGATAACCCTAAACACTTTGGAAGAGGTAGTGGGGGGGGGGGAGAAAATAGAAGCAAATATTTGCTTGAAGCTACTCAGTTTCTTTGATTACGTGGTCTTCTTTTAAAAAAAAGAAAGTGGAAACTTTCGCCTGCAGTTGAGTAAAAAATCAATGAAAGAAAAGTAAAAATTATCAGCCGTTTCAACTTTCAAGTATGGGGAGAAAAGAACTTCTTCCATTTAAGTACATGTTCTCTCATTGATTTTCTTCTATATTAATGAGCTTGAAAAATTTTCCTGATGCTATCAATTTAAAAAAAATCGACTCTGCATTTAGAAAAATCAATGCATTATTTTAAAACTCCACAATGAACGCTTTTTTGTATATTAATGATTCACAAATCAATAATTTGGCTGCAATTGTTTATTAGTGTTTCATTTGCTTATTATTTAAGCTTGGTGGCTTCATCTCATACTATCGCAATGGGCTTTCAGTAAGCATTTGAACGATAGAAATATTTCTATAGTCAACAATAATATGCAAAGAACTGATTAGATTAACTACAACAAAAATTATTTGGCTCGACAAAAAAGGAAGCTCTTAGTTTCTTAAGTGCTTGCTGACTTCCGCTAATCTCTGGTCATTAGAAAAAAAAATGTACCACCTCAGTCATATACATAGCATTGATTTGCCGTATTGTTTATGTCCAGATTTACTTTTTTTTTGGTATTAAAAAGTATCCACCGCCAGGCGGCACAACTGTAGATATTTACTTAACACCTTATAATTCATAACAAGTATAATTCGGGTTACGCTACTTGGCTTTAAAAGACAAGAGGAAAAAATAAAGATGGTTGTAATTCTAAAGCTATCAGATATATCATTTTAAAACAATCGGATAAAATATTTAAGTTGTTCCTCTGTGTTAAATGTTTTCTGAAGTTTGCGCTCAAGATAGTGCGATTTGTGAAGTTCCCTGCAGAGAACTGACCGTTACCTATCCTAATTGATTCATCACCATTCTGGTTGTGGAAATGATTGCACTCATGTTCCGTGAAATAATAAGGTTCTTCTTCATTTACTAACTAATGGATGTAATATTAATACTAAGCTAGAAATGCGCCATCTATTGTCGAAAAAAAATGTATCTTTCATAAAATATTTGTCACCAATTGAACTGCCTTCATATACATTACCAACAGGGGCGCGCCAGTAGTGTCCGGCGCGTGTGCAAAACTTTAGTTGGCACCCCTATACCTCTTCCCAACAATAAAAAATCATTTTATAAAAACGTATCAGTGAGTAAAAATGAAATACGAAATTTATTAATTATAAGTTTACTGAACAAAAAACAGAAATTACAAAAAATATGTATAAAAAACAATAAACACACAAGAGGGGTACAAAAACAACAAAAATAATTTGGAAAAAAAAATAAAGTAAATAAATAATAAAATAAATAATAGCAACTCACAAGTATATAAAATAGGAACATATTAAACATTATTGGGTAAAGAAATAGTTAAATAAATGTTTAAACAGAAAGAAAACTCACTCAGTGAATTGAACTTTTCTTTTCTAGTTTTCATTAATGAAAATTCTCGAATAACATCATGTGTATCAAGTTGATCCAAAATATCTGACTCTACTGATACAATGGCAAGATTTGAAAGTCTGTCTTGTACCATTGTGGAGCGCAAGTAGTTTTTAATAATTTTAAGTTTAGAAAAGGACCCTTCCGCAGATGCTACAGATACTAGTAATGACGAAAGAATCCGAAGAGCAATTGGAAAGTTTGGATAAACTGTGATTAAGTCGTGTGAATAAATATACTGAATTATCTGATATATATCGTTTTTAAAATTAGAAATAAATGGTTGACAGTGAAAAATTTCTTCGCATAAATCGCCTGCGTCAATGTCTGAATGATTCTCGTGTGTTAATTTTTGTCGTAATTTTTTACAACAAGACAATAAATATTCTTTATTTTGTGAAGTACTTAACAAATACAAAAACTGAAATGAATTCATATGTTCTTTTAATAAAGTAAATCTTTCCTGCAAATATTGTAATGTTTGATCTATTACGCAGAGAAAACAAAATTATTTAGATCATTCAATGCATCTAAAGCAAGTTGGAGATTCATAGATGAATACTGCAGTATATTGCCGACAAAATTCTTTATTTAAAATTTCATTCATACCAAATCTTTGCGGCCTTTATTATCCTGTCGCCTGTGTGCGTCGCACACATTGCACATATGGCCGACACGCCCCTGATTATCAATGTACAATCACTGCCTTTTTGTTTAAGAAAGGCAGTAAATCGGGAATTACATATAATATATAATGGCTCAAAAGGCCATTTCCTAACCTTTCGAAATATAAGCACAAACTAAACAATTCTACTAAGCATTACTTAGCAAAAAAAAAAAAGGGGGAGAGCGGGACAGCAGGTACAGAATTTATTACATAGCAATAGGCTCTGGTTGTAGAAAACCAACAGTGGTCATTTTGCTAGCGAATAGTCTATCTTCGTGGCCGGAATATACTGTAGAAAGTTCCGCACTAAATTCAAAGATGAAAGCGTAGTTCTGGATTGCCTTTTTTCAATGTACAAGCACAAGTTACACCAACATTATATCATGTCCCGTTTTTCATGCAGCAAAAGGTATTCATGAAAAGTTAATACACTGAACGATACGTCATTCCAAATGAACCAATCATGTGTGACTAAAGTACACGTCACTGTTTTGGGTTTGATGTTTATTTCAAACATGTGGGCGATATTGATTTCTTTCTTGAGCACTGAAGTGTTGGAAATATTCTTTTAAATAGTTTCAAAATGAGAAGCAATATTCTTTTACAATCGCAAAAGCATCTGCCTTTTGTTTTTCTATCACTTCTAAGTTTGGCCAATTATTTGAAATACACACTTCCAGCTGTCAAATGGTAAAGTTTGATGTTTACCTGCTGGCTGTATACTCTTGTGTTGGTTTATTTTAACGGTCTGTCAGTAGTTATTTTCATCTTCGGAATTCTTTGACATTCACAAGTTTTCGTATGTCGTAACACGTATTAAAATATCGGAAACTATAAACTATGCATTAAAAACTTTATGAGTGTACAGCTAAGTGAAGTTGACGGTTTGAAAATGTCTTTTGATGCAATTGAGATCTTTTCTCCCGGAGCGAGTAAGTCATGAATGTGTTGATACAAGAAGTAGCTTTTTTACTGCCTTCTACTGCTTTTATATGCTATAAAGGCAGTTGATAGTGATTAAAAAGAGAATGGTACATAAAAAAAAATGAAAACTCAGTATATGAAGGATTCACTTTTATGAAATCCATTCTATTAACTTGCAGAGGTTGAACGAGGTCCGGATTGGATTTGTGCAGAAATCGAATATATTCAATTGTACTCTCAACAATACAACTGACACTCACGCGCATCACATAATTAATATATGTAGATCTAATCGGAGTTTTGCATGTGAATAACAGTACATTGTTGCCATATTCTTATTGAAAATATAAGATCGTCTGCTCTTGAAGTAAAAAAAAAATAATGTAAACGATTTGCTTAGAAACTTGATAAATTTATGTAGACGGATCGCATTCTGTGTTCCGAACACACAAACATCAGGACTGTCAAGTTACGCCAGACGTTGTCATGACAACGTAGACAAAACACCTCACTTTTATCCCAAAGGCACTCCGTTGCCTTGACAACAGAAAGTGGTGAGTATGCAAAAACCGAACTGCATCGAGTATGTTGAGAAATTTTATAACTAAGTGAACTACCGGTGCGTTGAATTAGATTGCGTCCTCAATTAAATATTCAGTCGACCGATCGCAAGGCTACTAAAAGTCATCGCCAGTATATCGAACCCATTCAATTTAAGATAAAATACCTGATATGGTTTAAAATACGAATTTTTTTTACCTGCAAGTAAAAAAAATGCGAAACTCACAATATTCGAAAACTTTTTCAAGGAGATAAGTGAAGGTAGTGGGTACCTTATCATAAATATATTATTTCTACAAGACGTCGGCCCTTCTTATATATATAGTGCTTCTCTGAAAATGATTTAAGTCGTATTCCAATGCAACTTCAATGTGTTATCTCTTAGTAAACGGAAAGCCCCGAAGCAAGTTGTCAATGATAAGTGCATGCTTCGAAAGCAAAAATATATTTGCCAGACACGCATCTCTTGAAGGAAAAATAATATAAAACTCCGATATAAAACTGATAATTATATTTATTATTGGACGCTATCTGCTAGAAAAACGTGTCAGCTTTTAATATTGATATTGCACTCTCCTTAACAATGGTTGCTGTCAACAATAGGAGTATTGTTTAGTTTCATTTCAATAATGTACAGAAAATAATACTACCATTAAATGTGTTTCGCTTCATCTTTTAAACTACGTCATAATGAGATAAAGTTCACTATTCTTATTTGAAAATCAAATAGTAGTTATATCTAAAACATAATAAAGACATCTTGACAATGGTTGTAAATGCTATGCAAGTTCCCAAGATTATGTTTAAGATGTGCACAGAAATATTAGATTTAAATATTGACAATAACAGTTCCAAAACGTTTGGAAAAATTAAATGCTAAAGGAATTGGAAGGCAATCAGCAGACTACAAAAGAGAAATGTGAAAAAAAGTTGGAACAGAGGATTTCCGTTTGTATCAATGGGGGAAGTGAGGTGGAGAAACCAATCATTGATTCTTGAATAGATAAGAAGTTTGTTATGAAGATACCCGTATGTAGTATTTTAGAGGGAAAGCAGCTCGGAAGAAATCCAAGCGACTTTGTTTAATGGGTAAAAAGTGCAAGTGTATCTAATTAGAAAAGATGATTGATTTTTTTAAAAACAGGATGAGAAGCTATTCGGTGCTCTTGCAATTGAAGAATGTTGAACAGCAGTTGTTGATTGCCTTTTAATAAGTCCAGCAAAGAGGAGGAATGATTGAAGCCATTTCGAAAGAGCCAAGAAAATGCCTGTTGAGAAGACAGAGCTGAAACCAGACTGGGTTGGATAGAATTAAATCCAATTATCCTCATTTGGACAACATCAAGAATTTTTGGGAAATGTTTAGGGTAATATTCATTCACCTGTTTGTGATGACTCAGCTCAAACATCAGATCCACCACTCCAACAGAATCAACATAAGTATCGACTAAGAAGAAGCGGAACTGGAAGAAAAATTAAAGAAGTACCAAGTCGACATACTTGGTGTTACCAAAACAAAAAAGATACAGGGAAAAAAAAAAGAAAAAAAAAGCACAGTACTGAGTACTCTAATGGGAAGACGTTGGTAAGAACATATCACGACGGTAGCAAAATATTCTGCAGGCTATTGAAAAATGCTCACAAATGGAGGAAAGAGTACTGTATTGTGACGTCACAAACAATAAAATGTAATGCAATACTGTATTGAACAGTTAACCAAAATGAGTTTCTCATCAAATTCAGAAGTAGCTAACACTTATACCGGCTATGTTAATGCACAAACTTAAATAAGCTTCAAATAGCCGAATATCTCATATCAAAAATTAGATTACAAAGAATGGTATAAGCTGAATATAATAATCTTGATCATGACTACCGAATCATTTTGGCAATAATTTTCCCCTTCTCTGCTACCGAATAATTAAATGTGTTTAACAGAGTGTAGTTAATATTTATGGTGTCTGAACCGAGATGTTTGGATGAGTTGTTACCAATGGAAATATGCGAAACAGGAAAAATGTAGAATATTTCCTTGGCTTCTGGTAGAATTCAATTAGAGCTATTTACGCATGACTTGTATTTACGTTAGTATCAACTTGTTTTCACAAGATGATATTTTCTCGAGTAATTATCATGTAAATCTGCAGATGTAGCTTACTAAAGCTGGAAGTTATTTGAAATGCATATGAATAATTCTACTCTTGATAAAGGGAAGTTGAAAACAATCACAACAGACAGTTACTGTTCTCATAAATAAAATTTTAATGTGGAAATATGTGAAGTTGGTGTTATAGTTTCGATATATTTTTGGATCGATTTTTCAAATAATTTAACAGTGATATATATAATATGAAATAAACCTATATAGTACACTAAATTTCTTAAAATACACAAAAATTATATGTCTGTAATTTTTATATAAGATATTTTTAAAATTAACCTTTCTTAATTTTAGATAATTTTATTATAAATAAGAGGCTTGATATAACAAAACCTAACAAAACCTAACAAAAATCATCAATATTTGTTGATATTTATTTACAAACTCCTTCAAGATTTTCTGCAGGTTTAGTTAAATTAATGGTTTTCTTTTTTTTTCCTTTGCCTTTATTTCGTTCATGTCAAGTTCTTCTAGTTTCCTTTTCAGGATTTTTCCTCTTGTTTTTCTTAAAAGTGAAAAATCAACGACCGTTTTAGAAGAACCCCTGGGGAGTCAACAGCTAAAAAAAAGGTCAGCTGAGGCCTCTTTTCTCTACTCTACCACTATACACTATCTTTATCTTCCTCTACTACTATCCGCTGAATCTCAGCACCTATTACTCCACAGGCTGATGATGAGATGTTGAACTCACAAAATATATTTACAAACTAAATAATGAAACTTAAAATAATGTTTCTTTTGTGAAATTGGAGAATTATAATAACACATACAGAGAGGTCGCTTTATCTGGTTCGTGTACGTCGACCAAACAACGAGCAAAGACATTGACATGAAGATTACACGGCTAAAACAAGTAAGTTTACTACAACTAATATGTGTCTCTGAAAGATAACTAGGTACCAGACGATCTTCATTAGTAAAATTAGCAGGAAAACATGTGTCCCGTTATGTCGTGATTATAATGGTGTCAGTTTTAATTATTCCCTTTCTTCCTTCTCTTTAATAAGATGCAAACAAGTTTTAAACATGGAAGTTTTGCATAACTTGCAACATATATTTATTAAATGTGTTGTTACCACAACATATCTCCTTATTTCCTGCGTGTTTCAGGTGTAAAATATTTACAATCATGCTTAAAATGTACACATATGAACTGTTGATTATATGAAATTTACATACGTTTTGTTTAATTATGTAAGTGATTTGAAAAATAAGTAAATAAATAAAATTATAGCTAAGTTTAATGTACCAATGAAGTTTAACTGAGGCTCGGCTGTTGCTGTTACCCCCTGGGGCGGTGGGATTCGAGGGTTTTGAGTTCGCTCTCTTAAGGTTTTTCCCTTAAGGGAGCAATTTGAGTCTCCGGGGAAAGTGTTCTCCGGCACGGCTCGGTGAGGGGCTTTGTTGGTGAATGCTTTTCTTCGGAATTTGAGCGGATCTGCTCGGTGGTGGGTGGAAGGCCATCACTGAGGGGAGCCAACGCTGAGATGGACGGTCTTTCGCCCACGATTGAGTGGCCTATGGATCTTCCGAATTTTTAAAGACGGCTTTACCTTTACATATGGCAATGCTGTAGCCAATGAAATTCTGACTGAGGCTCCGCTGTTGCTGTTATCCTCCTGCCATGATCAGAGCTTTAATAGCTGAATAACACCTTATCCCTACACTGTCCTCTACAGATAACGGGGAAGATGAAAAGCATTCTTGCTTCGCCACTTTAAGCTAGTCCTTATAAGGACTAAGATAAGAAACTATAACACATTTTAGGAATGTTAGTCAAGTGAGTTTATTTATCATCCTACTAGTTTCGCCGATTGTTGCTATCGGCATCTTCAGGGATACAATTGGTAAGCGATATGAAGGTAACAGACTAGGTTTTAACTGACAGTTCTAATTCATACAAAATTAGTATTGTGTGAGACAATGCGCGTGTCTCGGGAACATGATTTATTTGTTACGAGACATGATGTAATTGGCGTGAAAGTTCATTTCTTTGATGTTTAGTGATCTAATTAAAGTTTTCCAAATTTCCGGTAGGATTAGACCTTGATTCTTATTCAGGTTTCCTGTTGAACGGGCGACAATAGCAGCTTCCTTGAAGGTTCTGGAATGGTAGTTCTCTTCTATATAGGGCATATGACTCTTATCCCATTCAATTAGATGGTTGGTAGAGGCAAAGTGGGAAAAAAGCCTGAAATATCTTGTCTGTTGTTTCTAACATAGCCTATGTGCTCCTTCTGTCTCGTTTCGAAGCTTCTAGAGGTCTGACCAACGTAACTAACACCACAGGAAAGAGGTATATTATATACTCCAGAGTACTTGAAGAATGGATGAAGGTCTTTCGGTGATCTTAAAAATTTCCGAATAGTATTGACTGGCTTGAATGCTACTCTAATATTGTGTGTTTTAGAAGGATAGCTAATTTTTTGGAAATGCTGCTGACAAATGGAGTAGTTATAGTACTGATGTACTGGGTGTCATCACGTTGTATTTGTGGTATATTTTTAAGATCACCAAAAGACCCTCATCCATTCTTCAAGTACTCTGGAGTATATAATATACCTTGTTCCTGTGGTGTTAGTTACGTTGGTCAGACCTCTAGAAGCTTCGAAACGAGACAGAAGGAGCACATAGGCTATGTTAGAAACAACAGACAAGATATTTCAGGCTTTTTTCCCACTTTACCTCTACCAACCATCTGATTGAATGGGATAAGAGTCATATGCCCTATATAGAAGAGAACTACCATTCCAGAACCTTCAAGGAAGCTGCTACGGTCGCCCGTTCAACAGGAAACCTGAATAAGAATCAAGGTCTAATCCTACCGGAAATTTGGAAAACTTTAATTAGATCACTAAATATCAAAGAAACGAACTTTTACGCCAATTACATTATGTCTCGTAACAAATAAATCATGTTCCCGAGACACGCGCATTGTCTCGCACAATACCAATTTTGTATGAATTAGAACTGTCAGTTAAACCTAGTCTGTTACCTTCATATCGCTTACCAATTGTATCCCTGAAGATGCCGATAGCAAAAATCGGTGAAACTTGTAGGATGATAAATAAACTCACTTGACTAACATTCCTAAAATGTGTTATAGTTTCTTATACAAGTAGTCAAGAAAGAAAATCACACTAGAAATTAAGATAATTATAGGCGACAAAAATGGGTACCAGGGAGGGTAATGGATGGCAATGCAATGCTGTAGCCAATGAAGTTCTAACTGAGGTTCGGCTGTTGCTGTAATCCCCTGGGACGCTGAGTTTCGAGAGTTTGAATTTCGCTCTCTTAAGGTTTTTGCCTTGAGGGAGAAAATTTGAGTCTCCGGGGAGGGTGTTCTCCGGTGAGGAGCTTTGTCGGTGGATGCGTTTCCCTGGAATATGAGCGGTTCTGCTCGGTGGTGGGGAAGCCTGTCACTAAGTGGAGCCAACACTGAGTTGGACGGTCTTTCGGCCACTATGGAGTGGTCTAGCTGTCGTCCGAAGTTTTAGAGTTGCCTTTACTTAAACATCGGCAATGCTGTAGCCAGTGAAGTTCTAACTGAGGCTCGGCTATTGCTGTTACCCTCCTGTCATGATCAGAGCTTTAATAGCTCAATAACACCTTATCCCTACACTGTCCTCTACAGATAACGGGGAAGATGAAAAGCATTCTTGCTTCGCCCCTTTAAGCCAGTCCTTATAAGGACTAAATAAGGATGATAATTATAGGCGACTAAATGGGTACCAGGGAGGGTAATACTATAGTCAATGAAGCTCTAACTGAGGCTTAGCCATTGCTGTTATCCTCCTGCTATGATCAGAGCTTTATATAGCTCAATAACACCTTATTCTTACATTGTCCTCTACAGATAACGAAGAGTATGAAAATCATTCTTGCTTCGCCCTTTTAAGGACAAGATAATTATAAAGATCATACTTCACAGGATTATTTCTGTAGTATGATTAGCGAATTTTAGGACCCTGAAACTCGCAAACTTTAAGATAATTATGAATTGCTTTTTAGGACTTTCAGGATAACGATTGGCAACGGTGTAGCCAATGAAGTTTTAACTGAGGCTCGGCTATTGCCGTTACCCAGCCATGACTAGAGCTTTTTAGCTCAACAACACTCCATCCACACAGATTTTCTTCAATCGGATGAAGAGTCAATCCGATTGAAGAAAATAAAAAAAAACGTTAATTAAAAATAAAATGCGATATAAAATAAGATTTTAGAAATGATGCGGAAAAAAGATGGAGTTCATTGTAATAGAGGGCGGTAACAATTATCAGTTTTCTGTAGGATCTTAATTGAATTTAATAATTAGCAATACATATTGTATTCTGCGCAACTTCACGTGCTATGAATAATTAAAATTCACACGCACCGAGTCCCACTTAAGTACTTAGAAACTCAAGCAATCATTTTTCACTTTTTAAATGCTGTAATTGCATAAAATATTCAGATAAGTTATTCTAAACGTTCTCATTTTATCACTTCTTAACAAAAAATGTCTACATTAACGGACAGACAAAAAAGCTGTTGTCATTTAAAGTTGTTTTAATTTCTATTAGAATTACAAATTGGTTTTGACAACAAAAAATCCACTACATATCCTTTTAATGACTTAATTTATCATTTGAATCACCAAAAGAATAATTTTTCATCTTTTCGTGATACTAAATGAGTGAAGTCGGCATAAGTGGTATTTTTTTTGGAAATTTTTTAGCATGGATCAATTCCATTAAATTTAAATGAACTAGATTTTTCTCGAAATTCCCAATGAACAGGAAAAAAAAAGTAAATTTAGATACGAAACAAGAAAAAAAGCGCAAATAAAAAAAAATTAATATACTGTATATGCATTGAAAATTAGATTGCTAAGAAGGAAGACAGCCTTTTGTATTAATAGACGTAATTGACATTGCTTGAATAACCAGCCTTTTAACACGTATTTTTATACGCATGCGCAGTAGGCGACTTATCATTAACCCATGACGCAACTCCTGAGCAGCCATGTGCAGGTTAGCTTTGTTGCATTGTCTGAATACCTAACCCAGATCATCTAGAAACAAATTGCGAACGAAATGCACTGTGTACCGTTGACTTTCATTCATTACTGGTCATGGATGAGCAATGAATGCTTTGATTGTGACGACATAATAGATTGATAACAATGACTCCGATTCTCAATTGTTATATAGAAATAATTGATATCACGTGTTAGGCAGATAAGATCTATCAAAACGGAGCAACTTAACCATACTTTCAGTACCGGTGCAAATTTCCACTGCGTTCTGAGTTCAAAGAAGTGTATAATTTTGTTCAAAATTTGATAAGGATCTGTTCAAACTTCGTGGATGATATTTAAGTGTAATACACGACGCCTAAAGTAATAGCAGAAATGGATACGTGCTCTTACGACTCAGATAAGATGAATGTCTTCGAATCTGTTATCTGAGAAGACCGCTAAAAATCGATTGCTATGGCGAGTGGTGAATTACAACAAACCCAACTAAATGCCGGGAAGATATCTGAAAACGCAGTCACCTGAAGGCTTTGCGACAGAATTGTCGAACTATTTTTTTCCTGCAAGCAACTCCTGTTTTCTATTACAACCGCGGGTTCTTAAAAGTGAATTATTTATGCATTATTACACAACAATAAGTTTTAGCACATTTTATTGTGTTAGAATGACTACTCTTGAAAAAGTTGCATGCTTTTCACAATCGGTGAAGGCTTTGGTTTTTTTATTTAATAATTTTCTAGTGTATTAAACCTTACAAATCGTTATAAGCGTGAATACGAACAAACAGTTATTTTTCTTTCTCCCATCAGTTGAATCGCACCTGATGGGAGCACTTACGAATCGGCATTTGACGTCATTTCCCTTGGGAACGACAACCTTGTTCGCTTTACCATAAAACAGATTTCGTTATGGAGATAGTTTTAAGCGGCGCATGCGTGGAAAATCTTCTACGTATCTGAATATCAAGGTTACCATTATTTGGGAGGTAACCAGCAATTTCAAATGGGGGTACACGGTTGTCTAGTTACTAAGTGCGTAAGAAATGTTGGTGCTACCATCTGGTGGCTACAATTCGGTTAAACAAAAGTGATAAATAGATTCGAAACCGTCTTATGATACGCCTGTCCAAGAAATTTATTAAAAGTATTTCAAATTCACAGGAAGAAGCTGATATTAATAAAAAAAAAAACAGTGTTGAATTTTATGAAAGAACCATATTTGATGTTTTCAATCCGATTTAAATTGATTTTTGGGGTTTGTAAAAAGGGAATGTTGTCCAGTATAATAAAATTTATGTTATCGAATTCTTTAAAGTTCGTCCCACACTACGAACAGATCACTGTTCAGTGAACACGTGTTCACTGTCTTAAAATAAAAGGTATGCATATTGAGTATATTTGCTTTCTACTCAACTATATACTTATGTTTGACCCGTAGGTAAATAAATACTCCAAAGAAATAGCAAATATTGGCGATGGATTTTTACATAAATGATTCTGCATGTCTCGACTATTTTAAATGGCATTTTTTTTACTGAGAGAAAACGATACCCAATGCTGAAATATAAAATCATTTGGTAAACAGTTCCTTTTAGTTCGGATTAAATAGGGAAATGTATAGTTATGCATTTACAAGTACTTGACGTTGCAAAAATAGCAATTTCCTCAAAAACATTACACAAAATCCCACGTTCAGTGAAGACGCAATTAAAATCATACCAAGTGAATTACCAGAAAATTAAATATATAAAGATATAAATTAATCACCCACCTTGGAATCTGACACCATTTCTTCTGACGACAACTCTTCTCACTTCTCCCCCTACCACCTGTTCATACATAGCTCGATGATCGGGTGCACTTCGGGATTTTCCAGCACTGCGCCACCTACTGGGTAAGTTGGCATTCTGGCGTTCACCTTGAGGCCCAGGAAGGGTGCCGTAAGGAGACTGAGCATATCGGTGAGAATATTCCGGAGCACTGTGAGCCATGTGAGGTCTCTCCTGAGGGTCGGGATCTTGACGTTGAGAGTCTATATCGACAGGTACCGCAGGTAGAGCATATCCGATGCGTCTTAGTTCAGCGGTGTCCACAGATTGGCTGGTTGGCATACCTCGGGAACGAGAATATTTTGCTTTGCGCTCATCTTGTGATGAGGATTTCTTTGAGGATCTGCTATCTGCAGGGTGATCTTGAACCTCGCCCTTCTTGCCGTCTGTTTTTTGAGAATGGGCAGGCAAGCTGGAACTGCGGTGAATAGTAAACCGCTTGATGCTGAACGGCATCCCGCGGCTCTAGAAAAAAAAATGCTGGTTATTAATGTCTGCGATGTTTGATTGCATCAACCATATCTGTAAACTTCTTTTTTTTTTTTTACAATTTATATATTTTTTAATTTATACGTTATTCACAATTTACATAATTAGCTTCTTTAAATTAAGAAAAAAATTAACTGCGATCAATGTTAAGTTAATATTTCAAAAGTCTCTTAAAGCTTCAGTAGAAATTGAAAAAAATTACAGTAGAAAACTACTTCGACTGAAAATAGCCAACTTCCGGTGGTCGTTTCCTTCTACTGAATATTCAGTATGCATATTCAAGTTTTGGACAAAAGTCTGGTCTTAAATACAATCTGCAGTCACAAAATTAAGTTTATACGTTTTGCTGTTAATAACCTTTTGAAACACATTAAATGACGAACTGCTACATTATTATGTAGCAATTGTGTTTCATTACATCATGCAGAATAATGTTATATATAATTATTAAATACTTATATAATATCCTTAAAAAAAGTCTTTAAAAGGACTGACTTAAAGGGGTGAACCAAGAAAGCTTTTTATCTTCCCCGTTATCTGTAGAGGACGGTGTAGGGATAAGGTGTTATTGAGCAATTAAAGCTCTGATCATGGCAAGAGGGTAACAACAATAGCCGAGCCTCAGTTAGAACTACATTGGCTACAACATTGCCGTCCAAGGGTATTAAGCCCTGCATCAATTTATTCCCTCAAGGTCCAAGTAATATAATATCTTGAAATATCTTTATTGTACTCTAAAGATATAACCAACAAAATGGGATGAGATTTAAAAAAAAGTCAAAAGTGAACGTCTTTTTTAATAGAAGACATGATTAAAGTCAGAAAAATTAGCAAATATTTTTCTTTTCGCATTCCTAAATATAAATGTTCTGTTTAGGTTTAGATTCCGAGTTTTATACCGCACTCTTGTGTCACGGAGGAACACTTCGTTAGCACCCATCGGGTATGAGAACATACCCGTATCTCGCTTTTCTCACACTCTGAACAAGTCATTTGAATCAGCATTTCTAAAAAACATGCTTGTACGCTCGTGGAAAATGTGTATAATATTTTAATAATACAATTCGCATAATTATATACCCCCCCCCTTTTTTTTTGATGATACTCAAAAGTCGTGCACGTCGAAAAAATCCTATTTCGTTCAAAGGTAGCAACGCACCTTGGTAAGGGATAGGTGACTACTACGATTGTATGGAGAACAGTTTAATAACGACACTTTGTGAGTTATCGGAAAAAGAATCGGCCATTCAACATTTAAGTACCAGTTGATGGGTCAAATTACGAATCTTTTGAGTCCAAAATCAACTGAAATCGCACACGTTTAATATAAAATCCACTTCTGTTAATAATATTCGCTTAACACATACGAAATGCACCATATAATGACATTACAGCTTTGATAATGAAAACGGGAATTAGAAATATTTAATTCATTAAGACTAATACGTTAAGAAATAAGCAAATTAATATTCTGAACTTAAATCAGAGTGAAATTAAAACTTAAGAAGATTAATGTGATAGCGAATACACACCTACATTTTACTCTTATAAAATGATTTAAAATAATTCAATTGACATTTACTAATGTAGCCATCGGAAGGAACAATCGACCGTGAGATGCGGTGATTGATTAATTCAATCCAATACCCTTGGAGGGTAATGGATGGCAATGCTGTAGCCAATGAAGTTCTAACTGAGGCTCGGTTATTGCTGTTACCCTCCTGCCATGATCAGAGCTTTAATTGCTCAATAACACCTTATCCCTACACTGTCCTCTACAGAGATAACGGGGAATATGAAAAGCATTCTTGCTTCGCCCCTTTAAGCCAGTCCTTATAAGGACTATAAGGACTAATGTAGCCAATGAAGTTTTAACTGAGGCTCGGCTATTGCCGTTACCCAGCCATGACTAGAGCTTTTTAGCTCAATAACACTCCATCCACACAGATTATCTTCATTCAGATGACGGGATAAAGAGTCAAGGACTCAGTCCATCGCCCAGTTCTTTTAAGAACTTTAAGAACTAATATGGATGCGGAAGGTGTAGGAATAATCAAGGAAATCACATGCAAAACAACACCTGAATCGGATACAGATTGTGAATAAAATTTCGACAAGAATGCTAGAACAGCACTGCATTATAAAGTACTACTTAAAAATCTGATTACTCATAGGCAATTGCACTGTTTTCATCCAACCTATAACTGCATCTCTAGTAAAATTAATGATTTACAATCTGAAAGGGAAAAGCGACCTCTAGCATACGTAGCACAAAAAATATATCTTCAGATCATTTCTGATAACATCGAGCGCCCTCTTAAGGTTCTAACGATTTCTTAAACAATCCTCCAACTACTGTAAATGAATGTTGTGTTCTATTGAAGTGTTATATGAAAATGCATACAAAAATGATCAAAATGAATTAGCTTTGCGTTTTTATAAGCAGAACAATTATCCATTTTAGATTTCATTTGTACACCGGGTCTAAATGTCATTTTGTATATGCCATTTTATCTACACGAACCTAATATATGAATTGATCAGTTCATATTATTATTGACTACTTATGGAGTCCTTAGACTCATCAAGCGATAAACATCATGCCAAGAACTATCCAAGATTTGTGCAGTATATATCAGACTCTGCTTTGAACTCATTCACAGTCATGGCACCCACAACAGACTCTGGCAACATATTCTACTCATTCTCTAATCTAAGCACAAAACTTGGTTCTAACACCCTTGTTAACTACACTCTTACCCAGTTTCCATGCATAGCCTTTAGTTCTCCCACCACAAGACCTGTTCTGAAAACTTTCCTCTGAATTAATCTTGTAAAAACCCCCTCAGTAATTTGAATGTCTCAATCATATCACCCCCTTTTCACCTATCAACCAGTTTCTGTAACTTCAAATCTTCAACCTGTTCTAGTAAGGTTCATTCCATAGTCCTGCTACCAGCTTGGTCAGTCGCCTCTGGATCCTCTCCACCTCTTTCTTATCGCCAAAAAACCCTGGCACCCAGATCTGTGCACGGCAGCCAAGATTGAGTCTTATCAAGGCTCGATAAAGAAGAACAATAAACTGCTTGTGTCTGCTCATCAAAGTATTCTTCAGTAACCAAGTGATCTGATGAGCAGCTTTAGCCACTTTTGCAATGTGTCCCACTAAACTTTAACTCCCTATCCACTAACACTTCCAAATCTCTGGATTCGTCAATCTCCCAGAGTACATTTCCACCAATGTAGTATACAGCTGGTAATTTTTTCACCCCAAAAATGCATAACCTTACACTTTGCCACATTAAATTGTCATTCATTCTCCTTTGCCCAGTCTGCCGATCTATCCAAATCATCCTGCAAAATTTTGACATCATGTGGACTCACTATTGCTCTACCCAACTTTTCATCATCAGCAAATAACTGAACAGTTCCTTTCAGATCCTTTCCTATATCATTAATGTACAAATTAAACAGTAGCCGTCCTAGAACAGAACCCTGCGGCACGGCACTAGTCACAGGTCTTCTTTTGGACTCTACTCCTGAATAAACTACTCTCTTATATGTCCCCCATCAACCACACTCCTATCCACTTCACCAGCGTTATATCCATCCTTATGTGCCTGCAGTTTACTGATAAGAATTCCATGTGGTATCCTGTCAAAGTCCAGCAGTATTACTGTAAACCTTTATGTAACTCAGCTGTCGCTGTATTACAAAACGTGAGCAAGTAACTGAGGCATGACCTACCCTTCACAAAACCATACTGCTGCCAACAATTCTCTCGCCACTTCACGTAAAACTAGAGCTGGTATGCCATCCAATCCCACAGCTGTATTCACCTCCATTTCATTGACTTCAGTTCCCATATAAGTCTTTGCTTCTCTCGTTATTGCAATATCTCCACCTGGATGATGTACTCTTACAAAGTGTTAACTTAGAGCAATCAGTTTTTCTACTTTCGATAATAGGTGGTGTACTGCCCAAGCAGCCTACATAAAATATATCTTCAGCAGACATACAAATTGAATGCCAAATCCATGCAATGCCAATTTGTTTAAGATAAGATGGGGTTGGTTGTGATTATGACCCAAACAACCATGAGGCTAGTATTTTTCCAACAAAATATCTTTCAGACAAAGGACGCTTAGTAATGTGACAGATCGATTTAAACTCACATTCAGAACTGAATTACTTTATCACCATAGATCACAGCGCCCTCGGATGTCTGTTTTAATAAATTCTGTTATATAATAAGGTTATGAGTAAAAATACTGTTTAATATATATAGAAAACTGCTTAATATTTAATAATAGAATATTCTTTTTCTTATTTTCTATGCCTTTTTAATACTGATTATTTTATCTAAGATATTCTTTTTTACACCATTCATTTATGAAAATAATATATCAATGAATAAATGCTTGAATCACGTTGGGATGGGAAGGGAATCGACCGTGAAATGCGGTGATTAATACCTTTGGAGGATAATGGATAGCAATGCTGTAGCCAAAGAAGTTCTAACTGAGGCTCGGATATTGCTGTTACCCTCTTGCCATGATCAGAGCTTGAATAGCTCACTAAAATATAATACCTTATCCCTACACAGTCCTCTACAGATAACGGGGAAGATGAAAAGCATTCTTGCTTCGCCCTTTAAGCTAGTCCTTATAAGGATAAGGACTTTTATCACGTATTTATTTTAAGTGGAACGGTGTTTTACTACTTTTTCTATTTATCCGTGAGAAGTGGCCCTCCGGGTTAGAATAACTGTCAACGTGATTTTTTACATTTCGAAGTTTATATATATATATATGTATATATATATATATGTATATATATATATATGTATATATATATATATATGTATATATATATATATATATATGTATATATATATATATATATATATATATATATATATATATATATATATATATATATATATATATATATATATATCTTTTAATAAGCTTTGAACTTTTCTTAGAAATCCTTCTGTAAGAAAGAATGTAAACGAGTTGTACATGTTTATTTTCTGTTTCAGTTAAATTGACTTTTCTTTGACAACTAGCCACATCGCATTTTTATTGCTTTGAAGCACCGACGAACATTAATTGTTAACATAAATTACTTAGAATAGAGTGAAGAGTAATACTGAAGACAGTAAACACGTTACTTGGATGTCATTAAATATTTACTTTGGAAAGATAGCGTCAGACAACGTTAATAAGAAACAGAAGAGAACATTGATTTTGGATGAAAGACTTGATTATTTGAATGTATGAGGCAATTTTTCTTAGATCAAAGTTCAAAACGCCTCTGTAACTCAGTCGTGAAGTTGACTATTATTTTTCTTTCTGTTCGAAGGATCTGAAAGAATATTTTCACGTGAGGGCGAGTTAGTCGATTCTGATACGGTGCTCCCAAGGTTTTTTTTAATTCACTCACCTCAAAAAAGATTTTAATCCACTCCCCCAAAAAAGAAGGGAGTGGATTAAAAAGGTTTTTTAATCCACTCCCCTATTTTTGGAGTAAAATATTGTTTACTTTTTTTTTTTAAATACTGATCCTAAAGTTCAGTTTAAATTACTGTTTTATAAACTTCGAAGAGAAAGCTATTCCATGGTTTGTTAGTAAGATTGTGCTTCTTCTGATTGCATTACTTCAAATCAGTAGTTCATAATTTCGGACGGCAAATTTAACTTTTCAGATGTACAGAGTAATTCAGACTAGCGATCGCTCAGGTGATTGCAACTGACAAAACCAAACGATGAAAATAAACACTCGAAATCTATTTGTAAAGATGAAATCGAAGTGAATGATGAGCGACCCTCCTATAAATCGTGTGTGTAATGAGGTGCTGGCTTTGTTTACAACTAGCGATCCTCGTGTCATAATAATAAACAACAAATTAAGTTGACTGACCTCCTAAATATATTTGCATCCATTAACGGCAGAAATTCTTAATGGGGGGGGATGCACATTCGATTTTGTACTTTACTCGAGGGATAATTCCTTCGCTCTATCCGAACGTAGGTCGACAGCTGCAAACTTCTGCTTGCTTGTGTTATTAGTAGCGCGAGACAGATGCTAAGAGCACAATAACTCTGATCTCAGGCGGACTGAATGAAGGCAGATATCGATTTTTAATCATTCATTCCTATAGCGGGTGACCTCCGTACAGGACGGTCATGCCATGAGAAGAAAGCACGGTTATTGCACTAGCGGATTCAATAAAGTGCAGCTACAACAAAGGAGTGGGTAATTAAGTGAGCTGGATGTGGAATGCCAGTTCTACCTCCTCCTTCCCTTTTACGTTTACCTACCCCCCCCCCCCCCCCACACACACACACCAAACATCCTTGTACTTACTGAAAGCTACGGCTATTAGTGCCTCGATCAGATTTTAAACTATATTAGCAGTATCATAACTTTAATGGCCGTTAAATGGTTGAGTAAAGTTTAACTAGAGATGGCCAAGTAACACTAAAAATACTTCTACAAATGGCGATTATGCAATCATATACTTTGTGTTCCATGTAGCGAACAAATTCATTGACAATATTCTTAGCTCAGCTGACAAAACTAACAAACCAATAAAGATTAAATTAAAAATACAGAAAGAAACCATCCAAATTCATATTCATGAAAAAAAAATCCATTCCACCTCATTCAAATAATAATAATTTGTGAGTTCAACGTATCTCATCATTGGCCTGTGGAGTAAGATAGGCTGAGATTCAGCAGATAGTAGGAGAGGAAATAAAGATAGAGTGCATAGTGGTAGAGTAGATGAATGAGGCCTCAGCTGACCTGTTTTAGCTGTTGACCCCCCAGGGGTGCTTCTAAAACGGTCGTTGATTTTTCACTTTTAAAAAGGAAAAATCCTGAAAAGGAAAAAAAAGGAGAGACTAGGCAAACTTAACAAGTGTAAATAAATCTAAAGACTGTGTGGAAGACAATTCTATAGAGGAATGAGTTTGCCGAGCAAACCCAGAACAGTATAACCAGGAAAAGAAGGGAGATGACCTGGCCCGGAAGACCCCGCCCTGAAAAGGGCTTGGGACCACCTCGATGTTGGCCTTCGCAGTCCGGGTTTGTTCAGGTCAACCCCAACCTGGGGACAGAAAAACTTTCAACTGTGAAAGGACTAGACCTACCTGTGGGTTAAACGCTGATCAGGAAGGAAGATCGGGATAGCGTCAACACCTACAACTTGAAGGTGTTATAGGTGCAGACACAGCCGGATTCCCCCCTGTATGATCTGGCAGATGGTTGGTGGATCACACCATCTCCTCAGGAACCGCTCTTCTCCCCGTAAGTACCTTTCCTGCTCCAGGAAGCGGCGGAGGTAGGCTGAGAGGCAGTTCTTAACACGGAGATAGATGCGATCCCCCTCGTTAAGAAGGTGTTTTTTCCTGGTTTTCCAAATGTGGTGCTTAATCACATTTATTAGGAAAATCAGGTGTTTCTTGTTTTTGGTTACTGGGGGAGGAAACTGTAGAAAGACTATTTCGGGGAATGTGAGCGCTGGGATAGCAAGCACCTCAGCCAGTCTGTGCCAAACACGCTGTGCTGGCGGGCAGTGAAAGAAGAGGTGCCCTACGGTTTCTATCGCACCGCAGACGTCGCAGAAGGGGTTGCATGGTCGCGGGTTGTAAGCTGATTTTACGAGTTTCACCGGGAGTCTGCCGTAGGCGATTCTCCAGGCTAAGTCCCGGTGAAATGGTTGCCCCCAGCTGTTTTTTATGTTGGTGAACAGCACCTCTTCGTTTGTGCCCAGATCGGGTTTTTCCCAGTCAAAGCTGTCAAAAATTTTCCAGTACAGCTTGTTTGGGCTGAGCTGAAGCACTCGAACTCCATCCGTTGCCAATTTTTTAAAAAGTTTACATATTGTGTAGTACCACTCAGGCACCGTCTCTGCACATGGTCCGGCGTGGCCAGTAATCCCGAAGTAGGGTAGGAAAAATCCTAAGAAGTATTTCATCAGATTGCCGGAAGGGTGATTTGATGCCAGTGCTTTCCGTATGGTCTGAGCAGCGTTGGTTAGGTGGCAGTATTTGAGGATTGGCAGGGCGAATCCCCCTTGTGTGGGGCGAAGATGGAGAAATGCCCTGCGCACCTCGTGTTTCCTGTTGTTCCAGAAAAAATTAGTGATATGTTTGTGAATGGCGTTGTCTTGTGTGTCTGTTATGTTTGTGAGGTTAATGGTGTGCAGTAACATTGGTTTTAGGACTGTTTTGATAACTGTTGCTCTACCTTCGAATGATAGGTAGTTGGGACTGAAGGGTTTTAGTTTTTCGCAACACATGTCTATTAAGTGTTGTGTTTGCAACACTGGGGTCTCTAGGAAGGGAATTCCTAGTATTGTTAATGGGCCGGTTGTGGGTTTCAGACCATACGGAAGACTGGCAGGGTCGAATTTCCCATAAATTTTGATTCTTGTTTTTTCTGGGTTGGTGTGAAGACCACTGAGCACGCTGAACTCTCGCAGTATGCCGAAGAAGATGTAAATCGATTCGGAATCCCTAAGGGTTCCGACAATGTCATCGGCATATGCGACAGTTTTGCTCTGTTTGGAGCCTAAGGGTAGCGGTATTCCTCTTACTGCGCGCGTCTCATCAATTTTTTTTAAAAGAGGCTCTAGTACTAAAGAGAAAAGAAGGGGGCTAAGGGGGCAGCCTTGCCGAACCCCTCTGCGTATGGGAATGGGTTCTGAAAGAAACCCATTAATCGCAATGTGCGTTGTTGTTTTACTGTACATGCTTTTGATTGCTTCCCTTACGCAGGCCGCCACTCCGACTTTCTCTAGGATATAGTGCAGGAAGTTGTGCTTTGCACTATCGAACGCTTTATCTAAGTCTACTGATACGAGTGCAAGTGGGAGTTCCTTATTCGTCACAAAGCGAAGAAGGTCTCTTATCAGGAAGAGGTTGAGCGCCATCGATCTTCCCGGAACTCCGTATACTTGAGTGCTGGTTAGCACATTCCCAATGCCCAACTTCAGACGGTTACAAATTACTCTTGCGAATAATTTGTAGTCTGTGTTGGTCAAGGAAATGGGCCTCCAGCTACCCATGCTATTTAGGTCTCTCCCTTTCTTGGGGATGAAAATTGTGTACCCGCTAACGAAGTCAGCAGGCACGTCACCAGTGAATAGGAAGCTGTTGAATAGTGAGACCAGGATAGGCAAGATGAAGTTCCAGGCTGAGCGATAGAGCTCAACGCCTAGCCCATCCAGGCCAGGGGTTTTCCGTAGCTTAAGCTGTTTATAGGCTCGAGTAACCTCTTCCGAAGTGATTGGTCTCTTTTGAAGAGTTCTGAGGTGTTCAGGCATGTTGTCAATGTTCCACACTCCGAAGTCGCCTGTCTCCTCAGCTTCGTCGGAATAGGTTCTCGTGTAATGCTGGGAAAATTGCCGCAGGATGTCTCCCGTGGTTGTTAGTGTTTGCCCGTTAGCATGAATTTGCCGAACCGCTTTCTCATCTTGTGCTGCTATGCGCTGCCGGTTATAAAAAGCGGCCGAAGGTGTTTCCGCCTGCCGGAGAAACAATCTGGTGCGAAAATCGAGCTCGGCGACTTTTTTTCGTCGAAGTGCCTCGAGTTCGATTTCCACGGCTTTAATAAGCGAATCGCTAGGAATACCGTTTCTCTGGTTAGCCCGGTACCACCCTAGCTCTCGGTACAGCTCTCTCATTTTTTTTCTTTGCGCGTGAGCTCTTTCTCTGGAGATGTTTTGGAAGAGCTCTTTTGCCTCGGTTTTGAACTGGGCCCACGCGTCCCAGTCCCAGTGGGCCCTTTTCCTTCCTTCGCATAGCAGCTGCAAATCCTTGCTATAAATTTTGGGGAAGCTTGGAGGCATTTTCCAGGGTCCTCTCGATGTTTCTACGACCTCGGGTAGTTCGATGTTCATAAGAACCATTTTATGGTCTGTTATCGAGCTACCAACCGCTATATGCCTGACCGAGATAACTTGTGGCCCAAGGTTCCTGGAAATATAGAGGCGGTCTAGTCGCGTTGCGACTCCCCCGCTCGCCCATGTGGTTCCCACTGTGTCTGGATTATGTTCCCTCCAGATGTCGATGAGGTCGACATTATCACAGCAGAGTTGCAGTTCCCTAGAGCCACCGGTACCGGAGTTGATGTTGCCACCAACTTTGTCAACTCTTGCGTCAGCGATGCAGTTCCAGTCCCCCCCGGCGATGATATACTGAGCCCCGTGTAAATAGGGTTCTATGGACATGAAGAACCCGCTTCGCTGGTGGGCGTTGTTGGGGGCATATACATTAAGGAAGCGGATGACTCTACCTCCAAACTTCCAGTCTATAGAGACTAGACGTCCTGCAGCATCTTTCTGTACATTGAAAAACCCGCCTAGAATAGGCTGACGAATAAGGATTCCCACCCCCCTCGCACAGCGCTCTCCGAAACACCAGAAGCTCTGAACGGGGAAGCTTCTGGAGAAGTTTTCTATGTCCCAGTACTGATAAAAATGCGTCTCCTGAAGAAAGAGTACATGAACCTCATGCAGTAAGATTAGGCTCCAAACAGCGCGTTGTGCATTGACGGAGCGCAGACCGTTAATGTTGAGAGTGGCGACTCGAAAAGTGTTGTTCATTTTAGTGGTGTAGTTATAGGGCGGGACAATTAGAATTTTAGTGTCTCTTCGGTAACTATTTTGATTAGTGCTTGGTATAGCGCTGTGATGTCGCAGTCATGTAAGCCCATATTGGCGGCTAGAATGGAGTTTCTAAAGGAGTTTTGTTCCTCATTTAGAATATCTGGCACGGCAAGTTTGTCCCATTCCAAGCCAACACAGGGTTTTGATGAACCCTTTGTGTAGTGGGCATAGAAGTGTGGCTCGCCGTTTTTCTCTATGGCGTTGTGGATTCTTTCGAACCCGTCCTGGTCTTTTTGGACATGGTGGAGAATAGTAGCTCCCCCTGGAATTATTTTAGGGAATGGTGCTGGGGTGGGTTCTGTTCCTGTCGTGGGGAGGGTAGTAGGGTTTCCGCCCATAGGCAACCTTTTAAACGAAGCTTGTTCGTCTTCTACCTGTTCCCTTTGACGTTTTGCTGTAGAGGTGTCCATTTCCTCTGTGGCAGATGCTGTGGTTGTATCTGCGTTCGTGGTGGTGGGGGGAACGCTGGCTGTTGAATTTTGGCTTCTGTACTTTTTGGTTTTACCCAGTGATACTTGTTTGAACCCCTCTTGTTTGCCACGTTTGGGTTGGGCTGTTGATATCGGTGGCGGGGGCGGGGTGGGTATTTTTGGTGGTTCTGTGTTGTCAGAGCTAAGGGGGGGAGGAACGGGAAGTGGTTGTATCGCACCCCCCATTCGTTCTGCTGCTGTTCTGTGTTGACACACATTGTAACTGTGGTCTTTTTGGTGGCATTTCTTGCAGGGGTTGGTGCAATGTGGTAGTAAATGGCCAGATTCGCCACAATTGCTGCACTTGGCCCTGGCACATTCTGCTCCCAGGTGTTCGTGGGAGCCACACCTGTAGCATTGCTTTGTGACACCTGGGTAGTTTACCATGACTTTTTCGGAGCCGATGGTGACAAAGTTCGGAACAGGAGTTTTCATCTCCACTGTGAAGATGACCACTCCTGATTTCCAATCCGGGTAGTCGACATCAGTGCCCCGTTTAATGTTCTTAATTGTGCCCCATTTAGCGAATGTCTTGTGGATGACGTCGTCGCTATTTTCTATATATTCGAGGGGGAACCTGTCAATTTTTACCGTTCTTAACAGGCTTCCCACTAAGAACGGAGTGATTTCTACGTCATTACATTTAAAACCCTCCAGCAGTTTGTCCCTAGTTGTGGTGTTTTTTACCACTACCTGGTATCTCCCTGCCCCGAAGGGGGTAAACCCGTAAATGTTTTCGGAACCTACTGCCTCACAAAGTGCTTTGCAGATATGTCTTTTGTTTAGGGCTGGGTCCGTTTGAAAACCGACCGTTCTCACCCTAGGAAGTAGTGAAGACATGTCGGTCTTAAGTTTGGCCACGGCCAAAAAAAAGAACACACACAAAAAAAAAAAAAAAAGGATATAGGATCTAGGGAAGAGAAGGATCGTGGTGGTAGATTAGTAAAAATACCGTAGGACAGGAAGGTTCTACAAGCAAAGAGAGAAATCCCGTAAGAACAAGTCTTACCAGCAAATCCTGTAGCTTAAGCCTAGCTACTAGCAGAAAGAGAAAAAAAAAGGAGTGAAAGGAATCCAAAAATAGAAAACAATCTTACCAACCACGATCGATCCGGAAAGAGCAGCTCTCATAGAGGGTCGCGTCCGCTGAATCCTGGAACTTTACTAGGGAATCGTCGACTCTAAACAAACTTCCTTGAATATTCAAATATAGATGAATAAGGGCCAAAGAATAAACAATGACAAAAATTCCGAATTCAAAAATCAAATAAACTTAATATATACAAAACACAAAGAGGTGTAAGCAATGGCAAGACGTATGCTTTCCATTTTTATAACTTTAATTATAATGATGATTTTAATTAACATGTAATTCTATTCCAAATAACGAATTTAAGACACTGTAATACGAATCCCTTTTAGTTGTTATAGTAATCTTTTATTGATCTAACTGAAAGGAGAATCAATGAACTGATCAGTTTTATGCAGCTTCGGAAACGAACTGCCATCTATCGGGAAAAATAAGAAATACTATTCTATATTTGATTTGCTTTGTTAAAAGAAATTAAATATTTTCAGGAGCGTTTAGATACTTGCTGAAATTCCAAATAAATATTGAAGAATGAGAAAATTAAAACACCACTGATCTATAGATGAAATATAATCAATGATGTTTTTAAACAAAGTACTTTAATCATTATAACAATTAACTATAGTTTATTTTTCATTTCTCAATTTTTTATATAGAGTTTTTTTTATGTAAAATTTCTTTTACATCTTTTTTTGACTTGGATATTATTTTTATATTAAAATGAATGTAAAGTATTAAAGTAATTGACTCGACCGTGAGATGGGGTGATTGATTCATTCAACATTCAATCCAATACCCTTGGAGGGTAATGGATGGCAATGCTGTAGCCAATGAAGTTCTAACTGAGGCTCGGCTATTGCTGTTATCCTCTTGCCATGATCAGAGCTTTAATAGCTCAATAACACCTTATCCTTACACTGTCCTCTACAGATAACGGGGAAGATGAAAAGCATTCTTGCTTCGCCCCTTTAAGCCAGTCCTTATAAGGACTATAATTAAAGTAATACTCGAACGAGTATTTTTCTCGAATGGATTTTTTTTCTGTAAAATCTTCTATTACGAATATTAACACTGTAGAACAGTTTTCGTAATGGATAGGCGTTGATAACTGAAATAAAAGAAGAGTTGTTTTTGTAAAAAAAAAAAAAAGCAACACGTTCTTAGAATAAAATCTTTATGCATTTCTTCAAAATGGCAAAAATTGTACTATAAAAGCAAATGGAAATGAGAAAAAGTGCAGAAAATACATACCATGATACATCCCTTACAGGTTTAATTTAGCTAATGAAATAAATAATTAAGAAAAATACGTAAAAAAAAGCATAATGTTCTAAAATAGACGATTAGTAATAACAACTGATGAATTTTGTGAATAATACGGTGCACATGAGTATAAAGGATATTCTGTCTTATCTGTAAAGATTAAACCATAATTATATTTTTTTAACGAAGAACATATTCAAATTACTTACCTCCAGTATTTTTATTTGTTGTTAATTGCTTAAATAGCAATATAATTCTAAATTTCTTATAAATAAATGTAGTGCGACAGAATGAGATTATTCTAAAATAATTGCAAGGGGAAACGAAAGAAAAAAGTTATTGAGTTAGAAAAAATGGATTAAATCATGAACTACATTTTCCTTTTATGTAACGATCTGGCAAAATATCCTTAAAATAAAAGGCCTTTTTGCTTAAGTACTTAGACATTCTCCATCTAAGAAAAGTAACAATACTTACAAGTGTCCCCAAGCAACCATTATCAGGATTCAAGATGTTCTGACCTAACATTAGTAGTAAGTGATTTATCAGCTGCCTTCCACCCTCTCCATGGTTCTTGATGGAGATACTTCTCGCTTCTAACTCGCCCTACCGACAATAGAGGAGGGAAGGGAGAAAGAAAATTGGGAAAGAATTCTTATCGCACTTTTCGATACAGCGCATAATATAGTTATGTGTCACTTGGGTTGCGTTCAGTTCCAGGTGAAGGCAATTTCCTTGGTTGTCTTGGGGAAAAAGGTGATGGGTAGGAAAGAGAGAAGAAAAGAGACAGTGAATGATGGGGGATAGTGAAGCGAATAATTTGCTGGTTAGTGCCACCAAGATGAACAGAAAAGCAGAATAATGGATAAGATGAAGGAATGTAATTCTGTCTTCCGCTTTGTTGGTCTGTAAAAATTATCTATCAATATAGAAGTTAGGATGATTAAATCGAGGCAGTGTTGGATGCTTCGCGTTCTTCAAACTATTTCAATGCTCCATTTGCCGTTCATTTTCTGCTTTCTAGTCTGAGACTGCGTTTAAAACAACTTTTTTGAACATGCCATCAATTCTAAGAAGGGAGGGAGTCAATGTATAGAGGGATTTTTTTTTCTTCTATAGAAACATCGAATCTACGTAGAAACAGAGCGATAATAATGATTGAAAATGTCATCTCTTTAATTTTCAGCTGCAAAACCAGTATTTCAATCATTACATTTAAGAAAAATAGAGGATGTTAAATATATTACGAATAATACCTATCCAATAATAGAAGATATTTCCATGTCAATTACATTATCATCGACTATACTACAGAAGTAGTATTAAATAATACTGAAAGACCAATATGATGATATTTCACCATACCGTATTGGTCTGTTCAGGTCTCATTATCCATTCCCAAGTCCTTTTTTGAGGTCTACCCAGCGTTCTGTTTCCAATTGAATTGGCTTCTATTTCAGTATTTTTTAGGATATCGGATGTTGGCCATTCGGTTTTCATGTTCTGTCCAATTTTGTTTATAATTGTTTAGTTTTTCTACTATTGATTTTGTTTTTAGTTCTTTTAAAATATCTTGGTTCCATTTTTGGTCTAATAATGTGTATTTTGCAGTTCTTCTCATAAATCTCATTTCACTTGGTTTTTATTCTTTGTTTATCTTGTTTGTCGATTGCCCAAATTTCACTGCCATATAATAATGTGGGCACTGTTAAAGTATTGTATATTTTCAATCGTACTTCTTTTTGTACTATATTTGGATTGAGTGTTCTATTCATCAGGCCTATAATCTGTAAATAGTTTGAAGATTTTAATTTTATGTCCTTTTCTCCTTCATATGACATTTCATATTCAAGATAAATGAAAGTATTTATCTGTTCTATTATTTTATTATTAATAACTATTTTACTTCTAACTGGAGTTTGTCCACAATATATATATATATATATATTTGGAGATCTAAAGTGTTATCTCCTCAGACAGCCTTGGAAAAACAATTTACGAAATGCATATATCTATATATATATATTATATTTCATTCTTGATAGAATTCACAACAAAACACAATTCCACGGTAAATTCTTTTCATATGCATGATTTACAAGAACGAGGTTTTTTACCATAACTCACTGCCAAAAAATATCTTCCATCTGTTGAATATATTTCCTTATATCCATTATATGTAGAGTGTAGAGTGAAATAAGCAAAATCCTTTGCTTATTTCAGTTTTGATCGGAAACACTTCGGATGAAGCAGAATATGAAAACAAAATAAGAATGGTGCTTGGAATCCTATAAAAAATAACCGTTGTTTTTATAAACACAACTAAGATGCATTCACTAGTGCGAGATTACATACATACATGCATCTTCAAGGCCACCTTTCCTAATTGGGTTGTGGGGGAAACAGCTGCAAGAGGAACTTCCAACGGTCACGATCTTCTGCCACCAAGCTCAAGTGTTCTGGTGGGATTCCCAAACGTGTCCACCCAAGGTTTTGGATATAATCTATCCAGCGAGTCCTTGGCCTTCCACCCTCTGGCTTGGCAAAGAGGGTCTGCTGAGGGAGCTTCACTTGTGGCATTCTGACCAGGTGCCCCTACCAACGTAACTGTAATTTCTCAACACGGAGAATCAGCGGTTGAGTATTGAGGATTTCCCGAATTGCAGAGCTTCTGACTCTGTCGAGTCTTGTCAGCCCCGCAACCCCTCAAAGGAACCTCATTTCAGCCGCTTGGATTCGTGTCCACATTCTTTCGGTCATTACCCAACTCTCATGACCATAGGTGAGGATGGGGACATAGACTGTATTGAAGACAGCCAGCTTTGCCTTCTGGGTTAACTCCCGCTTCAATACTACCAAAAGGCCAAGCTCCCGCAATATTGAGCTTGCTAAGCCAATTCCAGTATCTAGCTCTACGTCCCATTTTCCATCATTCGTGAATATGGACCCAAAGTATTTAAACTTCTCCACCTGCCTCATTGGGACTCCACTTACATGTAGAGTGCACTGGGATGGTTGTCTTGAGAGACCACATATGTTTCAGTTTTGGCCACACTGATCTTGATTCCGGCATCTGCACAAACAGCTACAAACCTATCCAGGGTCCGCTGGAGGTCATCTGTGGAAGAGCTAATCAGAACTAGCTCATCTGCAAAAAGCAGACGTCCAATTCTACATTTTCCAATTCTGACACTCTCACTGCCTCGGCTGTGCCTATCAATCCAGTCCATAAATATTATGAAAAGGAGGGGGTGACAGAACACATCCTTGGCGGAGGCCAATGGAGACTATGAAAGGTTCAGATTTGTGCTGTTTACTCTGACACAAAACTCTGGGCATTCATACAGGGATTTGGTGGCAGCTAATAGTTGGCCATCCACTCCATACTCTTCTACTACTTGCCAAAGATTATCCCGAGGAACCTGGTCATAAGCCTTCTCGAAGTCCATAAAACATGTGTAGACATTCGTGGCATATTCCCAAGATTTCTCAAAGACTTGCCTTAAAGTGAAGATTTGGTCAGTTGTGCTTCTACCAGGACGAAAGCCACATTGTTCTTCCTGGAACGTTGACTCAACTATGCTCCTGCACCGTCTTTCAAAGCACTTAGCATACACTTTCCCAGGCAGGCTGAGCAGAGAGTTGCCACGATAATTACTGCAATCCTTCTGGCCTCCCTTCTTGAAGACTGGTATTATTATGCCTGTCTGCCATTGCTTTGGTGCTCGCCCAGATATCCAAGCAGCCTGACACACTCGAGTCAGCCAGAAGACACCGTCCCGATTTAAGGCTTTTAGCATTTCGGGCCGAATTTCATCATCGCCAGCAGCCTTGCCCGATTTTAGCGATTTTATTGCTAAATGTGCCTCTTCTGCTGTGAGACTAGTCATTGCCCCGATCTGCACCTCTTGGATGTCCACAACTTCTGGGCCACCCGGGTTAAGAAGGCTCAAAGTATTCCCTCCCTCTGTAGAGAATATCCGTAAAAGTGCACCATCAGAGGCCTTAATTGCCCTTGCTTTGCACGATTTCCTACCTCGAAGGCGGCGGATGGTCTGCCAGAATACTTTGTTTGCATTTGCATAGGATGAGTCTAATCTTTCTCCAAAGGATTCCCAAGCCTTCTGCTTTGCTGTCTTTACTACCTCAGCAGCAGCTTTTCGTGCCTCAGCATACTGCAAACGCATCTCAGGTGACCTGACCCTAAGCCATGTTAGGTAGGACTCCTTTTTTCCCGGACAGTTTTTGGACTTCTTGGTTCCACCAAGGTGTCCTTTTCTCACTTCCCGTTGCCACGCCGAGCTGCTTTCTGCCACAGCATGAGAGTGCAGAGGCAGTGACAGCTGTTCTGAACAGCTTCCACTCCTCCACCTCAACATCTGCAATATGCTTGGGAATCTCTTTAAACCTGGAGGAAATGTCATCTGCAAAATTCTTCCTCACAGCCTCATTTTCCAATGCCTCCCATTTCACGCGGTATAGCTGCTTAGGCCTACCAGCGTTAATGGTAGCATCTGGTTTCTGAAGCCGTAGAGTGCACACAACAAGGTGGTGGTCGGTTGACAGTTCTTCCCCTCTTTTCACATGAACGTCCAACACTGAGGTAAACAGGTCTGCCGAGACTATAAAGAAGTCAATCAGAGACCTTTGTTCTAGTGTATCCCTGTACCAGGTATACGTATGGACTTCTCGGTGCTGGAAGAACGTATTAATTATGGACAAGCTGTTAGTACAGCATAAGTCGAATAATTTCAACCCATTCGCGTTACGGTCAAGGGCGCCGTTCCTCCCAACCACACCCTTCCATGTCTGGTCATCTGTTCCAACATGTGCATTGAAGTCACCCATTAGCAGGACTGATTCCATGGCTGCCACCCTGTCAAAAGCAGCATCCACTTCCTCTAGAAAGGCAGAGTATTCTGGCTTCAGATTAGGTGCATAGGCTTGCACCACAGCCAAATAATGGTTTTTCATCTGAAGCCTTAGCACGCATACCCGTCCCCCTAATGAGATCCACTCAGCAACAGTCTGAGAGCTGGGGGCTTGTGAGTATCCCCACACCCGCCTGAACCGACATTGTCGGGCTCACACCAGAGTAGTAGAGCTTCCACCCCTCATCCAGGTCGACAGTTCCAAAGCCTCTCCTCTTGGTCGAAGGAAGCCCGACTAAGTCTAGCCGGTAGCGCTTGGCTTCCTCGACCAGTTCCAACTCCTTCCCTATCAGAGAGAAGATGTTCCAGTTGCCTAAAGCCATAGTCTCGTGCCGTTGTCGTTGCCATTTTCGTCCTTTTTCAGAACCATTTCTTTGCGCTGCCCCTAAACACCTCCCCAAACGGGTAGCGGGCGCATTGATGGAATTTCCTCCAGCAGAGTGTTGAGGAGTGGTGTCTAAGGGAGACTGTAACATATTTTTCGAACGGGTACCTCTGCCTAAAACCCGAACGCGTCCCTTGGTAACCCGCGCGACGGACGATGCGGTATGAATATTTTTTGATGGCCTGATCATGCTACGGTGTTTGATAATGTCCTGTTAGCACAAGACGAAATGATACAGCAAAATAGGAAAGATTCCCCTCGAATACTCTAATAGCATTCGGGGGAAGGAGCAAGAAGAGAAGAAAGAAAGAAGCAAGGGAGGAAGAGGAGGGACCAGTCTACAGATAATATAACAGATGTTCATTACATGAAGTAAGGTATGGTCCAGCATCAGGTACCTCAGGTTTTCCACGCCCGTACTCACTAAAGTGAGCCCCTGAGCCTAGTGCTAGATTAGATATCACAAAAACAAAACTTCCTTTAGCCATTTATGATGTAGCTCAAATATGAGATGGGAAAATTATTTAAGCAACAGACCTTACTAATGATATAATTAGATCCAAGCAAATAAATTCAATGTTCATGACTTTGTTTAAATCTTATTTTTATAACTGTTTTTAGTTCTTTGCCTTATTATTATTTTTTTATTTAAAATTATTGTATTTATATTTAGTTTATTTATTATATTATTTTTTATATTTTTACTTTATTAAAATAATAAAATAAAAACTTAAATAAATATGTAATTATTGCATTTAAGGCTTATCATAAGTTATCTCATATTTATTTTCATAATTCAAATCGCCCTAAGATACCAGACTAACTATACACTTTCTAAGCTATTAGTGTGTGGGACCCAAAAAGAAAAAAAATAATTACCATAACACTACAGTAAACAATATTGTATAAAAGTAGTGCCGAGATTTAGCAGAGTGAGAAAATCATGATCAGAAGTCCTTAAAAGGACTGGCTTAAAGAGGCGAAGCAAGAATGCTTTTCATCTTCCCCGTTACCTGTAGAGAACAGTGTAAAGTGTTATTGAGCTATATAAAGCTCTGATCATGGCAGGAGGGTAACAGCAATATATATATATAAATAAAGCTCTGATCATGGCAAGAGGGTAACAGCAATAGCTGAGCCTCAGTTAGAACTTCATTTGCTACAGCACTGCCATCCATTACCCTCCAAGGGTATTAATCACCGACTATGTAAGTAAAGGTGAAATCTCAAAAATACGGACGATCTCTAGGCCACTCCATAGTGGGCGAAAGACCGTCCTAATCTCAGCGTTGGTTCCACTCAGTGACGGGCTCCCCGACCACTGAGCAGAACCGCTCAAATTCCGAGGAAAATAATTCACCGACAAAGCCCCTCAGCGGGCCGTGCCGGAGAACACCTTCCCCGGATACTCAAAGTGCTCCCTTAAGGCAAAAACCCTAAGAGAGCGAACTCAAAAACTCATCGCCCAAGTGGGTAAGTGCAACAGCCGAACCTCAGTTAAACTTCATTGGTACAGCTTTGCGTTGCTATCCATCACCCCCCAAGGGCATTAATGAATCAATCACCGCATCTCACGGTCGACTTTCATCTTTCCTCATGATCAAAAGTTTTATAGTGAATTTATAAGTATTTCATTTATTTAAATTATGAATTGGCGTTTAATATTACAGAAAAATATTTAACAAAGTATACAGACAATAATAATTATTTCATAAAGATAATGGATAACTACTACAATAAATTAATATTTTAAATAAATTAATCGATTCAACTAAATGAATTAATAAGAAATAATTTAAGTAACTCTTCACATCCCATATACTTGAAGTTTGTAAACTTTACCAATTAATAATCTGGAAACATTGAACCACGAAAATACTGCTAAAATTTCGATGACTTATATTTTGTATGTTTTGGTTTTTACTTTCTTCGGGATTAATCTGCTTAGAGAATGACAATATATTCGTCCCGTTCTTTATGGTATTTATGCAGGTGATATAAGCGATAAACAGTTTAAATCCAGTGCGCTATCAAACCGACAGGTAGCCTTAATTTTCACAACCTACTAGGGATGATTAATTACTAGCTGCTTTTTATCCGATATTTCAGCATCCGCTTTACAATGTCACCGTCATTTGGTTCAGGGAAATAAACCGCCTCGTAAAATGTAAAAATGAAGACAAATTCGCGCAAAGCTGAAGGTAATTAATTATTGTCTAAGGTGATTTTTTTTTTTTAATTTTCACTAGAAGTTAATTATTGAAAGTCATCAGTCACTGCTATAATTTGATTGGTGAATAGACAGAATATGTGAAGAACCCCCCCCCCCCTTGGAACTCGAATGACACAAATATCGGACAATTAGCGACATATTAACATTTTTTTCCTTGTCAGTGTGCGAGTAATCCATTATAAACTTTTATATGTCTATTGGAGTTTGCGGTAATAAATTTATGTTACATGAATAATAATTTTGTATTATCTCAATTTCTTTTTCTTTTTTATATTCTTTTTTATATAATCAAAACGAATTTAGTATTATAAATTCTGATTAAACTTATTTATGCGAAACAATCTAATCTTTAAACAACAAACGAAGCGAATAACATTCGTACACCACTATAATGTTTGAATCAGAAGAAATCAAGATGATCCTAAGCATGTTTAGATAAATCGATATTCTTTTCTTCATAATGCTGAATTTTTTTTATTGCTTTATCTCGTTTAACAAGATAAGAGAAAACTAGCGGGCAAGCTGTGTCATTTTGGAAACTGTCATGTTTTCTATCAGAGTCTGTTAATTTATGCTAATATGTGTACTCCCCTCCCCCTAACGGCGTCTTTTCTAATATTCGTTCTTTAATTATCAAGTCATGTGCTTCCAGAGCATGCGCTGCTTTTCGTGTTTTGCATTTAATTATAAATGCTACACCAATTTATATTGTTTGTTACTATGGCACAACATACTTTGGGAATGCTATTGTATCGATCTAGGCTCCAAATTGAAGTTAAAAAAAAAAAAACAGCGTTTTAAAAGGTTTCTTTTATTCAAGGAAAAAAAACTTTTACTTTAAATAACATGTAGGAAAAGATGCGATTTTTTAAGTAACAGAAAACTAACGGTGATTTATAAGAGTGCGTAAATTTAACTAGCGACAGCTGGTATTCAAACAAATTTGGTATTGCTGAACATGTTTGTATATTAATATTTAATGTTTTTTTTTTAAAAAAAACTACTTAGTGAATGTTTTTCTGTACATTATTGAAATATGGAAAGAACTTGAAATGCAAATGAATAAAATGAAAATTATAGCTGAAGGATTATATGTAACTAATACAAATCGCAGAATAAATTCATTCACAATATAAATGAAAAGTAGAAATATTTTCAGTTTTTGCGAGTTTTTCTAAGATTCTTTCTCTGGTTATTCAGTAAGTATTTTATTTTATTTATTTTTTTTCAAAATCAGTTGCTGCAAGGAATTTTTTAATTTCATTTTTTGAAAAATTAAATTAGTGATGTAAATTTATCTAACAAAATACAAATTAGAATGTGCATCTATTAAATATTCTCTTATTTAATATATATATATATATATTAAATAAGAGAATTTATATAAATATATATATATATATACCCCAAAGAAGATCGAGCTTGAAAATCCCGCAGTGGGCATAGATGTTTGTGATTGTCTTTGAGTGAAAGATGATGTTCATCGTCCGATGTGAGACCACTGTCGGACTTACTGGAGGTCTAAAGTGGTTGAAAAACTTCCAGGTTTTGGTTTCTAGATTATATAAAATAAATAAAACGACGAAAAATATATGCACTTAATTAAAATAAAAAATCCTTATCCCAACCACGTTAGGAATGTATTATAGGTTTACAAAATCCTTTCGTGAGTGGAAAAACAAAAAAGTAAAATGTTGTCAACCGTGTCATGTACGGGGATATATTTTATCTTTTGCTTTTTTGTATATATATATATATATGTGTGTGTGTGTGTGTGTGTGTGTGTGTGTGTGTGTGTGTGTGTGTGTGTGTAAAATTGTAAAATATATTAAAATTGCTTGGTATTTTTAACATATATATATATATATTTTTTTTTCATTCGGAAAAGTTAGGATATGAAATTAACGAGGGAAAAGCTTTTATTAATAATAATTCACGTAAGTGAATTGGGAAAAACGAAAGTAAATTATTAATATTTATTTATCAATGCTCGCTTTTATCAAATTAACTTTTTTGGGTATTAAAGAATCGATTTCTAAGCGAAATAAATACTACAGAATTTTTTCCCCTACAGAACTACGTCGTTATCATAGGTGCTAGTATTCTACATCAAGTTGAGTTCGAGCACGTGATTTTATAAAAGAAGGAGTATAAAAAAACGACTGTAACGGTGCTTCTAGCCCAAACGTAACCAGTCAAAGCTGGTTGGGAATAGAGACGCGAATAAAAAACAGATCATAGTTCAGTGGCTTTAACATCATGATAAACACGGCATCAGAGTTCACAGATACATACTGCTTGCGGCAGGCGCCTCCAAATAACAGTTTTACGGCAGATAAGCAAAGAAAGCGGAAAACTTGGAATAACTCTCCTGTTTTGCAGCTTTACTGAGTAAATAAGCAGCCTGGAGAGACATTCTCCTCTCTCTCTCTCTCTCTTTATAACGGATCAGTAGATTCTGAAAAAAAAGAAGAAAAAATAAATAAAAAAGGGAGCTCTTTAGAACGTGCAGATAAAATTTTCTTTTTCTTCCACTGACTACCAACTCAGACCTAGCAACATTATTCCAAAAAGGATTCGATTTATGACGGATATTCCTGAAAGCCAATTGTGTTGATGGACGTCTTATGCAAAACGACCATCTGAATGGAATAATTCGACAACATAAGCTCCTGGTTTAACACGTTTGACAAGAGAAACTTAAAATGTGCAGTTCAAAGTATGTGATAATATTTTCTGCAGAAGAATATTAAGACAAAAATCGATATACAATCAGTGGCCAAAATATTGGAAACATCCTCTCTCTTGGTATATAAAATTAGCCAATAACAAGTGACTAACGATTCCAGGTGATAATCAGTGGTAGATTGCCACGAGAGAAGGCACCTGAGTTCAAGTGCGTGATAATGGACAACTGTCGTGACCATAGTAACTTCAAAAAGGAATAACAATGTGGATAGAGAGAGAGAGAGAGAGAGAACCCGATAAGTGCGTTCCCTACTAGGATAATCACGCTAGCAGTGTCTCCAGCATACCGAGAATAGTGCGATAAACAGAAAACATCAACTCTGTTTCCATTGACTAGAAACAGATTATCGAGGCGAGAGGCAAAGGAGAGATCCGTGGAAGTCTAACAGATATCTTGCAAAGTCGAATGACCGCACAACAGAATACGTCCAATGAGTGTGTGTGTGTGTGTGTGTGTGTGTGTGTGTGTGTGTGTGTGTGTGTGTGTGTGTGTGTGTGTGTGTGTGTGAGAGAGAGAGAGAGAGAGAGAGAGAGAGAGAGAGAGAGAGAGAGAGAGAGAATCTGAATGCACCTTGTGACCATTGAGAACAAAACGTCTGTCCAAACAAAACTATCATCTATGGCTAAAGTAAGTTAGAGTTTACCAACACCCCAAGATTGGAGAAAGGTCACAATAAATGATGAATTCCGACTTCTGTAATGTTATGAGGTCACAAGAACAAGCTATCAACCCACAATGTAAAGCATGACAGTGATTTAGATCTTCGGTTTCAGTTCTTTGCAGTTTTGGTCGAAACAATCAATACTGTAATGCTACATAATCTGGGGAATGTCTTATACTTTCTTGTCATTACTTAGGCTCAATGATAACAACAGAGCAAGGACTGAATGATGCAGCTTAACTGAACACTTCCAACTATGTACATACATTCGTGTTGACCATTTTCTCTGTATTTGAAGAGACTCCTTGCTTGAGTTTCTATTATAAAATTTGGATGATGTCCATATATTATTCAATAAATATACGTTCTAATATTTTACTAGCCTTCAGTGATTTTTTTTAACATTCAGCCTATGTTATAGTTTCGCTGTTGACAGTTATTCCTCAAGTATTTACAATTCTTTACTTTTTCCATGATTTGTCACGTTGTTCCAATTTAAATCTTATTGGTTCTTCTGCAAACTACCACTGTTTTCTCTCTGTTAATATTTCTATATTAAAACTCTGCAAATATTTTGGAATTTAAATAATTGCCTTTGTACGCCATCTTTATTTCTTGCAAGAACTTCGTCTGCATATCCAACCATGATTTTTGTTTTTTGTTACATTTAATATCCGTTTCTTAAATTCTGATATTATTTCATCTATAATTACGTATTATAAAGAAAGGCCTTGTCTGACCTCTTTCTTTATAGGGATTTTCTGTGTATATGTGTTGTGATAGCTTATTTTTGTGTATATATCTTTCAATAATTTCCATAATTTATAGCAGCATATTTCTTGATGGTGGAACCTTCAGGATATCCTGTAATCTGATTCTATCAAAATTGGTTTGTTATATTCCATTGAGTTTTCTATTATTTGCTTAACAACGAATAACGCACCAATACATGATCTCCCATTAGAGAATCTTTGTTTGTTCATCGTTATAATGCATCTTCTTTGATAATTTTCGTGCATATTTTAATGCAGTACATACTAAGTTTATTCCCTATAGTCCTGGGGGTCAAATATTTTTAGGATCTTCCCATTTCAATTCCAATCAAAAGTTAACAATAACAGTAACAATTACATCAAAATCAACAACGCGAAAAATAATAACAATCATATCAAAATAAAAAGTAGCTTCGGCATTACTACAAATAAATCAAATCACGTAAATGTTACTAGAAATTGAAGTAATAATAATTTGTGAGTTCAAGTCTCTTATCATCGGCCTTTGGAGTGTAAAGTGATGCTGAGATTCAGCAGAGAGGAAGGTAAACGATAGAAGGGAAACAGTGTTAGAGGAGAGAAAGAGGCCTCAGTTGACCAGTTTTAGCTGTTGACCCACCGGTACTTCTAAAACGGTCGTTGATTAAAGGAAAAATATACTAAACTGACTTAACAGGAGTAAATAGATAAAAGGGCTATTAAACTGGAACTTTATATTGGCTTAAAAAATTTCGGAGTACAGCGGAGTACAACGGCGGCTTCTTTGAAGTTTCTACATCGAAAATCCTCTTCTATATAGGACATGGAGCTTTAATCCATGCCCTATGGATAAAAGTGATGGGCTAATCCTGAAGTATCTGTTCTGTTGTTGTTGTTGTTCACGTCTCCTATATGTTCTTTTTTTTCGAATTTCCAGGCTTCTACGCACACTATCGATTGGGATAAAAGTTCCATGCCTTATATAGAAGATCTGCGATGTAGAAACTTCAAAGAAGCCGCCGTTGAACTCCGTTCGGGAGAAAATCTAAACAGAAATCAAGGAATAATTCTGAAAGACATCTGGAAAAGCCAAGTAAATTCACTCAGCTTACCAGAATTTCATTTCGCCAAAAACTATACAACGCGCTCAATAAACAATGACTGAGACACCACGTTCCATGCTTATGATATTACGCGTCGTTTTAACTTAATTTATTTGATTGTGTTACTCCATTCTTCTTTTTAACTAGCAAACGTTAGTTCCATGTACCGTTAGCCAGACAGAACTGCTAGTGAAACTTGTAGATAATTTCTTGTATATATTTTATAAAATCTCTGGTTAACTAATAAAGCCCATATAAAGTTCCAGTTTAATATTTAAGAAGTGACCAAAAACAACACAGAGAAGATAAAAGGACTATTAAAAGTACTATAAAATCCGTCCACAAAATATAAAAATATGTAAAGCATAACAAACGGATAGAAAACGAAAGGAACAATTAAAACCCTTGAACAAAAAAGGGAGGACATGGCCCAGGAGATCCCGCTCTGAAAAGGACTTGGGACCACCTCGATATTGGCCTTCGCAGATCGGGTTTAATGCAGGCCAACCCGCTACATTGGAAGGGAAAAAAAGAACTTAGACTAGAATAACAAATAAAATCTGAATTTAAAAATGCTATAAGGACACTGGTGTTACATATGTACACACACTTGAATTTCCGCTTGTGTGATCTGGCATATGGTCGGTGACCTGCGTCATCTCCTTAGGAACCGCTCTTCGCCTAAAAGGTACCTCTCCTACTCCAGGAACTGACGAAAATAGGCGGAGAAACAGCTCCTAATTCAATGAACCGAATTTGATAAAGTCGGTCTTCCTCAATGAGGATATGTGTTTTGCGTATTTTCCATATGTGCTGTTTTATGATATTGATCAGAAAAATTAGGTGGTTTTTGTTTTTTGTTACCGGCGGGAGGAACTGTAACAGTATCACTTCAGCGAAAGTAGGCACCGGGATCGTAAGCACCTCAGCCAGCCTTCGCCAAATGCGCCGCACTGGTGGGAACTGGTAGAAGAGGTGCTCTACAGTTTTGATTGGACGGCATACATCGCAAAAGGGGTCACAAGATCGGGGACTATAATTTGATTTAACTAGTTTCACCGGGAATCTGCCGTAAGCGATTCTCCATGCCAAATCCCGGTGAAAAGGTTGTTCTCCAGCTGTTTTTGATGTTCGTAAAGAGCACCTCTTCATTGGTACCCAGTCAGGCGTTTCACAACCAAAAACATCTAAAAATTGCCAGGCAGCTGCTTTGGACTGAGCTGAAGCACCTGAACTCCATCTGTTACAAATCGTTTTAGAATTTTGCATTTCTAATTAATATTAATATGGCATTATCTCCTCACATGATGCCGCGTGGCCAGTGGTCCCGAAACAGGGTAGGAAATATCCATTTCCTACACTGAAAATTAAAAGAGAATTAAAAGAAAATTAGTATATACTAAATATATACGAGTATATATATACACGTATATATACTATATACTAAATTTCATACTAATTCCACACTAACATTAAAAATCCAATGAAGTAACAGAAAATTAGTATATGCTAAATATACTAAACTTCATACTAATTCCACATTAACATAAAAAACAGCAGCTTAGCAATACTACAAATAATATTAAAATAAAAAAGGTGGAATTTCTTCGAACTGTATGGTATTGTTCAAAGAACTATAGAAAAAAAATCATAGAAATTCTCTGTGTGTGTGTGTGTGTGTGTGTGTGTGTGTGTGTGTGTGTCTTGAAGAGAGAAGATAAAAATTAGCGAACGCAAAACTACCGTTTTCTTACTAAATGAGCCAAGATATTACAAATCTTAAGTACTGCAATATCAAAATACTTTATTACAAAGCTGTAAAATTATTTTTAATTACATTACTGTTTGGCTTTCCTTAACCACCACCTTTTTACTTCTGGTTCACGTATGCCTAACATGAACCAGAAGAATTAACTACAAATGCTAGCTGGCGCTTTACAAAGCATTAATAATATGTTTGGTTTGCGTTCTTTATACATAAATGCATAACGGAATTCAATCTTATGTAAACATTCAGCCCCAGTACATTCAAATGAGTTACACAAAGCATTATTTAAAGAGAGAGAGAGAGAAGGGGGGAGGAGAGAAATGAATTACAATGTCTAGATGGAGAGAATTGCATGCAATTTGTTTAAATTAGCCAACATACGGGAGAAACATGACCATTCCTCGTGAACATTCTCAAAAAGTAGGATGTAATTATTTTAAGACGTTCAAAGAAATGAAAATATATTTTTCTTCTTTGAGGAACCTCCTTTAGCTTCAAAGAAAGTAATCCATAACAATCTTCTTAGTTGTAAACCCGGAGTGTGTGTGTGGGGGGGGGGGGAGAAGACGTCTTAAGAACTAACTGTAAAGTGTTATAGTCTATCTCTGACAATAAGATCAGCTGTTCTAAGCTGAAGCCAAAAAATATAGTACAAAATGAATATGAATGAATAGACTTAAGGTTTATATATTTCATCATTTTATATCTAGCAGTAGCTTAAGAAAGAACTAAAATAAGATTACGATTAGCATTATAATCCCTTGCTATCACAGTAACAATTGTCGCAGAAAAACGTTAAAAATAAACCAACTCCAAATGATGACATTAATGCATGGTTGGTTACACACACACAATTATTTAATTTGTGCACAGCAATTTACGCAGACCTAATGTACAAGTACACAAACGTTTTGAACGAATTATTTATTAACCCATTTCTAGCATCAGTTAAACAATTCAAAGCAAAATCGCAATAAAGTTAATATGACAGAACAGCATAAGGAGGATAGTTTGACGTTATTATTGTCTCTAAGTAATTAGTGTGAATTTTAATTATTATGAGCGGCGTTGAGGTATAGAAATTAAGGAAAGAGAACACATCCCTCTCTTCAATATATTTTAAGAGCAGTCGGGACTTTGAAATTAATTAAAATTACTGGAAAGGCACACAAATTTCATTTCCGATTATGTTTGCGTGCATCTTTATGGCAGTATTTAATAGAAGTGCATTTGTATTCAGCCTTATAGTCCTTATAAGGACTGGCTTAAAGGGGCGAAGCAATGCTTTTCATCTTCCCCGTTATCTGTAGAGGACAGTGTAGGGATAAGGTGTTATTGAACTATTAAAGCTCTGATCATGGCAGGAGGGTAACAGCAATAACCGAGCCTCAGTTAGGACTTCATTGGCTACAGCATTGCCATCCATTACCCTCCAAGGGTATTGGATTGAATGAATCAATCACCGCATCTCACGGTCCATTTGTATTCAGCATGTAGCATGGTTGCTTATGATAATGAACATTTATGAAATCGATGGGTGTGCTACCACGTAATTTTTGATATACAAGATGGCTTTAAAAATATGAAACATTTTATTCTGCATTTTCATTATTTTCAATTTTCTTTTTATTGTTCACATTGTCATGTTAAACTATTTCTTCATTTTTGTTTTAAATACAAAATAATATTTGTGATGTAATTTGGAAAGAAACGTTGAATTTAGAGCAGTAATGTGCATCGTCTAAAATAAGAATTTGTTGTTGTCATGGAAACATGTCACATCCTCCTGTTGTTTCAAACAAAAAATATAATCATGACGACATTGTTGCAATAAAATTAAATGTTTCCAAAGATTGGAAACAACTGCACTAACGAATAATTTTGTTGCCATCTACTAAACCAGCTGGTCGTGGTAGAAGAGCAATATGAAGAGTGAACTAGTTCTTCAACTGAGAAATCTACTTCATTCCACCTTCAACGCCTTCAAATACAGAATCAAAATACACGACAATTTACTCAAAAAAACTAGGTTTCACTCCCTGAAGGACGTGAAGAAATATTTTCTGGGCCTTTTCATTTAGGTTAGGTGAACAGGTCTCAGATCGATAGAGAGAATTACAAAAATAATTTTATTATAAATTTAAATGTGTAACATCCCTTAAAATATGGATAACTCTGATGAAACCAGCTTATTCCGTTCCCTCCCTTAAAATATATTTTTTCTTTAATGTTCAAGTGAAATATATTAATTATCAGCAGGACTGTCCCTTGGTTGTTAATAATCTCCAACTAGCCCTAGTTGCTTGGATTATCCTTAGACGTAATACACTAACCTCATAGGCTGAGTAGAAAAATATAACCTGCACCAGAAAACTTAGAATTCAATCCAACGAATACTGATTTAAATGCTTCGAAAATGTCCTTAAGTGTTCTTAGATCTGGATTGTTTTCATGATTGAAACATATTTATTCAAAGGTGAAATACTAGGGTCAGGTTATATCCATTGTGACTTCACTCTCAACCACTGTTGTTGGAACATATGAAGCTATATGTTATTATTATTATTATTAGTTAGCATGAATGTTTAATGACAAACATTTGTCCATGCCTGGCATGAACGAAGCCTTTTGTTTGTAAAAACTGGATAATTGAGGATGAGGATGGAAAAATATAACTGATGATGAAAAAATACTGAAAAGGTGGTATGATTATTCGAGTAAACTATTCAAGAGTGAAGATAACTTGGACCAATAAAATTTAGAAGGAATTATCCCAATGATAACATAGAACGGTGATTATCCTGTACTTAAAAAGATATAGAAAGTAAAAAATCACAAAAAGCAGCAGGAATTGACATTATTCCAACAGAAAGTTAAAGTAGGGAGAACCTATTGTTAGTGCACTCCCCATAAAATTTGCCAGCAGGTGTGGAATATTGAGATCTGGCCAAAACACTGGCACACCAATATATTCATTCCCTTTCAAAAAAAAAAAAAAAGACAAAAAGGAAAAAGCAAAAAAAGTGCAATAATTTTAGAATTAGCCTCAACATCCACCCAAGCAACATAATTTTTGACATCTTACTCTCATTGGACATCTTTATTGGAGATAAAATGGAATTCAATTTTTCAGACTTACAGGCCAGATTTAGAAAGAAAAGAACAAGAGTACAAGTAGCTGTATATTTATGCTTCATATCATTGGAGAAAAATACGAAGAACGGAATAATTGTCATCATTTTATTAACTTACAGAAAGCCTTTGATTCTCTTGGTGATGAAGCCCTTTAGAAAATTCTGAAACATTCTGAATTGACAGCAAAATAATACGACTGATTGAATCTGTACTCATCTTCTGAAATGATGGTTGAAATCAAGGGGAATTACAGCACTTCCTTTACAATGGAGCGTGAAGTGAGACAGGGGTGGAAATTGTCATCACTATTATTTAACTGCTTCCTCGAATATGTTGTTGTAAGTGAAGCCCTGGAGAACTGTGCCATTGAAGTCATGTTAGCAGAAAGAAGAATAAACCATCTAAAGTTTGCTGATGATATTGATCGTCCAGAGGAAAACAAATCAGATCTCCAGGAAATCGCCACAAAATTAACTTACACTCTTAAAAATAAAATTACTTTAACCATAAGTATCCCAAAAACAATTACAAATATCTGTACTTCTGACCAAGATGGAAGTGCTGTAGCAGAAACGGAAAGAATCCTACTTAAGGATACATCCATTGAAGGTGATCAGTCTAAACATGTAGGCAATATCTTTAATAAAGATGGAAGATCAAGCCAGGATATTAGAACAAAAATTGCAAAAGCAACAACACTCCAAAAACTAAAACCATTCTGAACAGATAACAAACAAATTATGCCTTATTGACAAACCAGTTAATTCAGTACTTCTAAGGAAGATGAAAATAGGTTGAAAATAGGAAAATATATATATATATATATATATGCATGTTTTGTTCGAGATCGCGCTAATTTACAGTAATAATATTTTTTTATCACACTGATATTACACAAGCGATGTCAACTTTTGCCTGGAAATTGAAATGTATTTACAGGACATAAACATAAACGATATACAGGATGATCGCTATTTAAGGCCTTATGGAGCGCCACCCAGTGATCCAAATACTGCGAAACTTTGCTGGAATACATTGGGCGTTATGTGGAATCTGAGAGAGAGAAAAAAAAAAACATTTTTAAATTCACCACCAGGAGCGCGCTGTATGATGCAATAATTTTACTGTGTGTGTGTGTGTGTGTGTGTGTGTGTGTGTGTGTGTGTGTGTGTGTGTGTGTGTGTGTGTGTGTGTGTGTGTGAGTGAGTGAGAAGGAGAAAAGAGACATAAATATTCTCGTAAATAACGCATTTTATGTACTCCCGTTATGCATTAACTTGCTCTCTCTTCAGTGTACTGAAGTTCCCGGTATGCCATAAACTGCATTCTTTGCACGGTATGTTCAACGGCTGATCACAGCTGGTCACATCTGATGTTGCGCACACGCTGCGTTATGCTGTCTTTCTGTACTGGGATGTTATCAGAATGACCCTGATCCCGATAAACCCTGTCTTTGAGCCAGAAGTCACAAGGAGCCAGATCAGTGAACGAGGGGACCACGCAGTGGGAAACGCAAGGCTGATCACTCCGGCTTGCGCGAAATGTTCTCGAAGATCCTCCTGTATGGATCGACCGATGTGTGTAAGGGAACCCATCCTGCAGCAAAATAACTGAATCCATGTACGAGTATAGACGCTTCTGTAGCACAGCAAAATTGTTTATCACATCACGATACCTCTCGGTAGTAACCGAACAGGTCACAGGTCCCGACTGGCGAATGTTCTCACAGAAGAATGAAGCTATAAACTCGCACAAGACAGTAACTTTGGGTGAATGCAAAGGAATTTGTTGGGTTGCATGAGGGTTTTGCATAGCCCATACCTGGAAATTGTGGGTATTCACAGCTCCGTTCAGGTAAAAGTGAGCCTCATCTGCCCACGAAATCATCCACGGTCACGCAGCGTCCAATTCCACGCAAGAAAAGAATGTTAAAATGAATTTCAGTCGACTTTCAAAGTCCTGCGTGTGCAACTGCTGTGTCAGGGTTATCTTGAATAAACAGAAATGCAGAATCTTCCGTAGAATTTTCCCGATCGTTGTGTGAGGCACATCCATGTGTCTTGAATACAGCACGTGCACTGCAGAAATCAACGGTGTTATTCATGGCCTGCTCCACAACGGCAGTAGCAATTTCATTCACTTGTTGTGAACTGTTTGGATTGCGACCTCTGCCAACAATCCCGTTTCTTAAAAACGACTAATCATTCGTCGCAGAGCACATGGAGATAATGAATCTTGTCGATATTTGTTCTCGCGACGAAATTCGCGGAATGCGCCACAGCATTGCAATTGTTTAGGTAATAGAGTTTCAGGAGCAAAGTACGTTTGGGCAACGTTAGTGCCATTACTGTGGACGGTATTAACAACCAGAATGACGGGAAAAATCCGGTCTTTTTTTGCATATCACCCAATTTGGCACCTGCCGAGTTGGGTGAGATGCAAATTCTATGCATTTGGTGTTTACAACGTCCCTGGTTGTGAATTTTGCAACTACATTTTTTTCTCTGTCAGATATCGCTTCCCCATGATGCGCAATGATTCCTACAAAGTTTCGAGGCATTTAAATCACTGGGTGGCGCTCCACAAGGCCAAAAATAGCGATACTTTAATTATGATCACACTGTACTTCGAAATTCAAAAGAATACATTATTTTCTGTTTTAGAATTTCTTAAATTCATAACTTTTTTAATTATTATATATTGTATCGTTAAATTATTCAAATATTTTAGATTCTATTTAACTTAATTCTTTTACACCATTCAAAATAATATATGTGATAAATTCTTAACTTTTTTCTATGAGAACAAAGGTGGGAATCAATCGACCGTGAGATGCGGTAATTGATTCATTTACCTTGGAGGGTAATGAATGGCAATGCTGTAGCCAATGAAGTTCTAACTGACGCTCGGCTATTGCATTTACCCTCCTGCCATGATCGGAGCTTTAATAGCCCGATAATACCTTATCCCTATATCCCTACACTGTCCTCTACAGATACAGATAACGGGGAATATGAAAAGCATTCTTGCTTCGCCCCTTAAAGCCAGACCTTATAAGGACTAGGAACATTGTTACCTTTCGTGGAACATGACTACATGACCAGTAGAATTCCAGCCACTAGTGACAAGATAAAGAATCGTGGCTTCATGGGATTGGAATGTTAGGAATTTCCCTGGGAGCATATGTGTCAATGGCTTCAGTTCTTGTATTTTGGTTCGCGTATGGTATTATGGGTGATGTTAGAGATAAGGATTCGTGTTGTGATTGGTGGGACCCTAGTGACAAGATCAAGATCAAGATAAGATAAGGAATTGTGTCGTGAGTGTGTGTTGTTGTGAGATGTAGATAGGTGACGTCATTTGTTAGTTGTAAATAAGTGACGTCATTTGTTAGTTGTAAATAAGTGACGTCATTTGTTAGTTGTAAATAAGTGACGTTATTGTTTTGAATGGAGAGGAAGATATATTAGAGATAAGGAATCGTGTCGTGATTGGTGGGACACTTCTAATAAGATCATGATAAGATAAGGAATCGTGACGTGAATGTTTGTTGTTATAGATTTTGGAATGTTTGGAATTTCGCTGGGGCCCTCGTCTGTCAGGTACATCACGTGGTGTGTTCGGTGATATTTAGATATTTAGATAAGAATCGTGACGTTATGTGTTTGGGAATTTCTGGGAAACATGTCTCTCTGTGATATCACATGGTGTTTTGGTTTGGCTATGGATTGTGGGCGATGTTTTTGAGATAAGATATCTTGGAATTTTCCCAGGGTGACACACATCCGTCATGTTTCGTTTGGTTGTCTATAGATGGGTGTACTAATTTCCAATACATTGTGGGGTATTTCTTTCCTGTTAGAGGGTGGGAATTCTAAGAGTAACTCATGATGGCGGCAGTCTTTCGAGTTTTTCTGAATAATTTAATTATTGCTAATGGCACTCAAAGATACAGTTTTTTTTTCTTGTATAGATGGCTGTAATCATTTTCTAATACATTCGGGGGGTATTTCTTTCCTGTTAAAGGGTGGGAATTCTTAGAGAAAGTCGTGATGGCGGTCGTGTTTCGAGTTTTTCTGAACAATTAATATGTACTGGTGGAAAGAATTACCTGAAAGAGTTAAAAAACAGAATTCTTGGTTAATAAAATATAACCATCAGCTGAAGTGGGAAATTGGTTCACTATCTTTGGACAAACTAAGAAATTGGATGATAGAATCAACATGCAAATATCATATATTACTTGCCAAAGGAAGAGAAAAATCAAAAACATTAAAGAGGTTAATAGGGAGGCCTGTTCTTGATTTAAATGAAATTGGATGCCCAAACGTGAAAACATAACGTGTACTTTTAAATGCTTTTGGAAACATAATGAAAGATTCTGTGCTTTTAATAATTCTCATACGTATATGTATTGGATTCAAAGAAATAAATATACAACCTTAATTTTACTACAGTAATAAATTCCCAACGAACACGAAATGAAAAATTAACTTTCAGATGAGAGTCACAATGTCAAAAACCATATGATGGCAATTCCATAAGCATGGGAAGAACCTTTGATGTATTTTTCAATTTATTTATTTTCTGTATTGTTAGATTCAGTAAATACAATTTGTAAATAATATTTTATTCAAATAAAATGTGTAAATTTAAATGAAAATTGGGTGTCGTTGATGTGTTATACAAATTTAAGAAGGGGGATAACATTTTTTTTCCTTGTGAAATTTCATGCCACAAAGTAACCAGAGACTTTTTTTTTGATTCATTGAATTAAAAGTCTTATTTGTTCATGCAAGCCTTCAAATATTTCAAGAAACTGTCAAATCTTGGAAGCCAAAGGAATAATCTAGTATTAAAATAATAGCCAGAATTTTAGTGGAGAAGATTTCACCTGAAAAGGTGAAATCTTCGCCACTAAAATTCTTACAATACTTCTCCACTGCATTCTTACAATACTGTAAGAATTTGGCTATTTTACAGACCCATTTGTTAATAATATTACAGTCAAATAAAAGATAACATATACATTAACAAAGTATATATTACAGAGCTAATATTCATTTGAAATAATAAGAATAACTATTTATTTGTTGTGCTGGCAAAAGAAATTTCTAAAAGAAAACGCAAGGGCGAGTTCAAATACCTTGTTTCTCGCAAATATCCGTTACTCAAAATTACTAATGCTAAAGAAAGAAAGAAAAACATAAATTTCAGTTACAGAAATAGGCTAAGAGCAATAGGTAAAATTAATAGTCAATATTGGTTTTAAAAAATTAAATGTAAGCATTAATTTACTATACCAATAAATTCCGATGGTAACGAAGAATGAATAATTTTAGGATATGTGTCATTCAAACATGTGAATGCTAATCACTTAGTCATATGTAAGTATTTGAGAAATATCCAAAGTTGAGAAAATGCTACCTTTTGAACAATACCGCAATTTACGGATGTGACTCATGTCATCTTCATGAATGACCCTTTGAAGAAAATCGCTTGCTGGGGGATATTTCTCATGATGATAACATAGCATCTACGGTCTGTAATCTAAAGGAAGAAGTACTCAAATATTTCAGGTTACAGTATTTACAGAAATTTCGTTCTTTGTGGTTTTTTTGTTTGTGTTGTGCTGTGGATATAAAATTCAACTATTTTGGAATATATATATATTTTTTGGAATATTAGTATTTAGAAGAGCCATTCTGGAAAGCTATAAGTAATTTTAAATTATCATTAGAATTTCTAGAATACATACAAAAGGTTTTGTAATCCATTAAACTGTCCATTTATTTTAATTTATTTATTTTAAAAAACCGTAGAGACACCAACATATAATTAAATTATTATTCAGAAAAGCATAGTATAGTACCAAGATGTTCCCATTCTGGAAAGAAATGTAAACTATTTATTTATTTATTATTTTTTTTAACTTAAACATAGCAATTGATAATTGTAATTTCAATAATCACTGCTCGTATGTTTTTTGGTAAGCGTAATTCTAATACTGAATTTTTTTTTTCGTAAGAATAATCATAGGGTACATATTAGAGTATCAACGTGGGTACATTAGCGATTTTTTGTCTAATGTGTATGTGTGTGTGTTTAAGGGACACCAGTACATATTAATTATTCAGAAAAACTCGAAACACGACCGCCATCACGACTTTCTCTAAGAATTCCCACCCTTTAACAGGAAAAAAATACCCCAAATGTATTGGAAAATGAGTACAGCCATCTATAGAAGAAAAAAAAACTGTATCTTCGAGTGCCATTAGCATATAATTAAATTATTCAGAAAAGCTCGAAAGACTGCCGCCATCATGAGTTACTCTTAGAATTCCCACCCTCTAGCAGGAAAGAAATACCCCATAATGTATTGGAAATTAGTACACCCGTCTATAGACAACCAAACAAAACATGACGACAACGACGGATGTGTGTCACCCTGGGAAAATTCCAAGATATCTTATCTCAAAAACATCGCCCACAATCCATAGCCAAACCAAAACACCATGTGATATCACAGAGAGACATGTTTCCCAGAAATTCCCAAACACATAACGTCACGATTCTTATCTAAATATCTAAATATCACCGAACACACCACGTGATGTACCTGACAGACGAGGGCCCCAGCGAAATTCCAAACATTCCAAAATCTATAACAATAAACATTCACGTCACGATTCCATATCTTATCATGATCTTGTTAGAAGTGTCCCACCAATCACGATACGATTCCTTATCTCTAATATATCTTCCTTTCCATTCAAAACAATAACACCACTTATTTACAACTAACAACAAACATTCACATCACGATTCCTTATCTTATCTTGATCTTGTTAGAAGTGTCTCACCAATCACGATTCCTTATACACTAATATATCTCCCTTTCCATTCAAAACAATAATGTCACTTATTTACAACTAACAAATGACGTCACCTATCTACATCTCATAACAACACACACCTACGACACGACACGATTCCTTATCTTATCTTGATCTTGTCACTGGTGTCCCACTAATCACAACACGAATCCTTATCTCTAACATCCCCCGTAATACCATACGCGAACCAAAATACAGGAACTGAAGCCATTGACACATATTCCCCCAGGGAAATTCCTAACATTCCAATCCCATGAAGCCACGCCCACAATGACGTCAACAAGCAATGACGTCACGATTCCTTATCTTATCTTGATCTTGTCACTAGTGGCTGGTATACTACTATGACCATATCAATTTAATTCATGCAAATAGCAGTCAAAACTCTTTTATCTATACTATTCATATCTATCTTAGAATACAGAATATATATATATATATATATATATATATAGCAATCAAAACCCTTTTATCTATATCTATAGTATTCATATCTATCTATAAAACATATATATATATATATATATATATATCAAAACCCTTTTATCTATAGTATTCATATCTATCTAAAGAACATCTATGGAATTTCATTATAAAGTGTGAGTTGCTAATTATCCCTTTCTTTAATGTATTGAGAGAAGGATTCTCATCATTGGAGTTGGAAAACGTCAATAGGGTTAGTATAGAAATATGATGTTTTACATTTATAGAAGCAGAAAATTAAACATGAGAAAAAAAAAAAACATCATTACCCATGCCTGAAGCCAAAAATGTCACTATTATATTTTCTTTCAGACCGAATTTTGTTTTTGTATAAGAAAAAATCGAAAAACACTTTGAAAAGCTTATGTCAAAGAAAATACATGAATATGCATAAATGTTAACAAATATGTAATAGATTAAACATATATATAAAATAAAGATAAAATATCTATATAAATAAAAGAAAGAAAATTTTAAAAAATCATAAATGAATTTTTAGAGTTTCTCCTAATTTTACAATAGGTGGCGACACTGCACTGGATGATACGTACTCCTAATATGACATCTCTCTTGTCCACATACTACCGCCAGAAGAACAAAAAAAAACGCTGCGCATTTTGTAGTCTCAAAATGATACAGCAAGGTGATATTTATCGGTAGCTTGCCCCTGTATATGGGGAATAAATATTTAATTTGAAACCATAATCGGACTGTAGCCTAGTGCCAGCAGTTGAAACGTGGCAGGCGCGATGTCAAAAGTATAAAGCACTGAAATTGGACAAGAACTTCAAACTGTAGACGATGTAGATACAATTTGAAAAGCAAATGAATCATTTTGGCCAATTTTCAGCGACAAACCTCACTATCAATATCAATATTTCAATAATAACAATTACTGCTTGAATATAATAAAAGCGGTTCTGCAATAAAATAAAGCATCCTTTTCAAGCATTATTTACAACGAAAAGATGCAACAATATTAAAAACTAAACTGTAAGTTTATTTGTATTAAACATAACTCAAACTAAAATGAAAAAAAATTATTTAGTCAAGGATTAAAGTTTATGTTCAAACACCATTATTTAGAAGATATTCCTTAGCAATATAATCAAAACAGCAAATAAACAATAATATAAATTTGAGGAATCAATCGACCGTGAGATGCGGTGATTGATTTTATATGAGATGCCCATTTAGGGTAACGGATGGCAATGCTGAACCAATGAAGTTTAACTGAGGTTCGGCTGTTGCTGTTATCCTGGGTAAATGAGTTCGCTCTCTTAGGTTTTGCCCTAAGGGAGCATTTGAGTCACCGGGGAAAGTGTTCTCCGGCACGGTCCACTGAGGGGTACTTGCCGGTGAATTATTTTCTTCGGAATGAGCGGTTCTGCTCGGTGGTCGAGTTTCACTGAGTAGAACCAACGCGGAGATTTGGACGGTCTTTCGCCCACGAATGAGTGGCCTAGAGATCGTCCGATATTTTTGAGATATCACCTTTACTTACACATACGGTGATTGATTTTATATGAGATGCCCATATAGGGTAACGGATGGCAATGCTGAACCAATGAAGTTTAACTGAGGTTCTGCTGTTGCTGTTACCCCTTGGGCGATGAGTTTTTGAGTTCGCTCTCTTAAGGTTTTTGCCTTAAGGGAGCAATTTGAGTCTCCGGGGAAAGTGTTCTCCGGCACGGCCCGCTGAGGGGCTTTGTCAGTAAATTATTTTCTTCGGAATTTGAGCGGTTCTGCTCGGTGGTCGGGGAGCCTCACTGAGTGGAACCAACGCAAAGATAGGGACGGTCTTTCGCCCACTATGGAGTGGCCTAGAGATCGTCCGATTTTTTCAGATATCACCTTTACTTAAACAGTCGGTGATTGATTCATTCAATCCAATACCCTTGGAGTGTAATGGATGGCAATACTGTAGCCAATGAAGTTCTAGCTGAGGCTCGGCTATTGCTGTTACCCTCCTGCCATGATCAGATTTTTAATAATAGCTTAATAACACCTTATCCCTACACTATCCTCTACAGATAACGGGGAAGATGAAAAACATTCTTGCTTCGCCCCTTTAAACCAGTCCTTATAAGGACTATAAGGACCATAATATAATATAATAATATAATATAATATGAGGATTAATAACCCTTGGAGGGTAATGGATGGCAATGCTAGACAATGACGTTCTCACTGAGGCTCGGCTATTGTTGTTACCCTCCTGCCATGATCAAAAGCTTTAATAGCTCAATAACACCTTATCCCTACACTGTCCTCTACAAATAACGGGGATGATGAAAAGCAATCTTGCTTCTCCCTTTAAGCCAGTTCTTATAAGGACCATAATATGAGAATGGCCTGTTTACTCAACTTCTCATTGATTTTCTCACTTAGCCTAGTAGCTTTAAGCTTCGCAACCATATGCCTGGGAAAGGAGTGTTCTGGGTTCGATTCCCGTAGGCGATGTGAGGAGCTTAAGGATCTTCTTCAGCCACATCCAAGTTAGCCGGTCTTGGGCCTGGAGAGTAAGGTTTTTACCCCCAGTTTATCTGGGGTTTTTCATCCCGCGAACAGGCAAACCGGCCCCGTGAACACACACGTATCTACAGCCATAAATATTTATCCCGCCATGAGGGGGGGATCAATCGCCCCAATAGGGACGGGGGAGAAAACTCCATATGAATAAATAAATAAGATTATACATTATTCATAATTATACAATACCGACATATTTATTCTGCAAATAAAGATTTCAAATAAATAGAAATTCAGTATAATGGACTTTATTTTTAAAGTTTTAAAATATATATTGGTTATTCATACACCACTATTCTTCGTATATGTCCTTTAATGAAATAAAACAAAACCTAACATTCCTGTCCATTTTAAGCAGGAAATTGAAAATATCAAGGAATTATTATTGACAGATATTAAAATTCTTTGAAGTGTTTGCATAGCTGCTTCCATTTCTGTGAATTCAATATTTTTACATTGACAGATGGCTGAGCGGTTTTCTTGAAATTTATTGTTTTAATCGTTAAAGAACCGCTTAGCGAATCGAACGGAGACAATTTAAAGTAGTCTGAAATATGAAGCTCATCATAAAACCATCAGTAGAAACTGCAGCACGAAGGTTTGCGTAATGAGGAAACACACCGACATAAAACAAACCCCTGAAATATTGGTTTTGGATTTTTTTTTTATGCTTTTACTTCATGATTCATAAAACTCACAGCATTCCCACTAATCACCTGGTAGATGGAGCAAAAACATAATTAGAATCTCCAAGGATGTCATTTGATTTTACATTTTTAAAATGAAGCTATTAAACTTTCAAGGGGATTTTGCGTTGAACAAATTCATATTTAGTGTAGACTATCTTGAATTAATGATGTCAATTAACTGTCTGTTTTAAGTTCTTGGATAACCATACCTCAGGCCTAAAGAGAAAAAAAGCATTTTTCTCGTAATATGTTTCTGTTTTTGTCAAATGCCCTTTTAGTGTATTTTTAATGACAAATCTGATTGTACAACAATCATACGATCAGATTTGTCATTACAAATTAGTACAAAACACGACTGGAGAGAATAATTATAACGTCCAGTGACATTCTTGGATTGTGATGACGTCATTATCACCATAATCGAACCTCGACCACTTTATTTACATGTCCTTAGTCCTTATAAGGACTGGCTTAAAGGGCGAAGTATTTCTTTTTATTTTTTTTTTTATTATAAATTATTATTATATGTATTTTTTTATTATAAAATTTCGTATAGTGTCCGAACGTTAGGCCTGATTTTTTTAAAGAAAACTTGTTTTACTGAAACTGGACTTATTACTGTACAGAGTTTAGGATACATTTTAAATACTAATTTTTTAAAGTAATTTTTAAAAATGACACCATTCCACCTTTCAGATATTATAACATCGCTATGAAACAAACAAAAAACTAATTTGTTTGGATGGGAGACACGGAGAGGAGGTAGATCATTAAGGTAAGGTAAGGCAGACAGGTGTGATCATAGAGTATAGTGATATATATTGATAGTGAAGTGATTCCGAAGATTGTACAGCAAATTACAGACTAGGCCCAATCATGAACAGCCCGTACGATGATCTAGATTTTAAGCAACTGCTTGCAATTTTCAGACATGTAGGAAACCTGCTACATACCTAAGAGACAAACAACAATGGTCGACAATCTCGGAGGCCATGAGAGCGAGATTAAGTTCAAAACAGCCAAAAACTCAGGCGAAGGAGTCCGTGTCCAGTCCGAAGGGACACCAGACTACCGTCGGCTAACAAAGTTAATGGACGAGCTAAAGATCCCATACCACACTTTCGAACTGAAAAGCGAAAAAAACCTAAAAGTTGTCATCAGGGGACTGGTAGAAGCAATCAGGTCCGAAGAAATAGCCATCGACCTTAGATCTCAAGGACTGGAGCCCATACAAATATCAAGAATGTACCAGGCAGACAAACGTCCCATGCTGCTGGTTCTCGTGGAAATTAGTAAGGAGCAAAGAGAGATTTACGATCTCAAAACAGTTTGCAACCTCATGATTAAAACAGAACCACTCAGAAAGAAAGCAAGAGCAGGACAATGCCATCGCTGCCAGAGATATTGGCACGCACAGAAACTGTGCAGAGCGGAGTACAAATGTGTGAAGTGCGGGGACAGTCACCCCACTCAAACATGCTCCAAACCACGCACAACTCCAGCCACATGTGCAAACTGCCGCGGCCCACACCCAGCCAACTATAGAGGCTGCATTCTCCACACAGATAACCTGGCAAGAAACAGAAAAGCAGACACCCCACCAGCTCAAAAACGTGCAACACCCCTTGAAGAAGGAATCCATCAGCGAACATCACACAGCTCATATGCTACAGCAGTCATCTCAAAGGCCAAACCAGCAGAACCTACGTCCAAAAATCAAATCCTAGCCGCCACCCTAGGGGAGATGCTAACGGATTTCAGCAAGACCAACCCCAATCAGAGTGATACAAACAAGTTCTTAAAAAAACACTGAAGTAGTAATCTTAATGATAAGCAATGAATAATACGCCTGGTGCGAATAACCTTCATACAGGTCGCAATTTGGAATGCCATCGGCCTAAGCAACAAATTCCTGTAACTACAAGAATCTACTATACGAAATAGAATAGACATCGTCTTAATCAACGAGACGCACCTTCGGCCCTGCGACAACCCCAAACTAAGGCACTACACACAACTTAGGAATAACAGACTCAATGCCAGAGGAGGTGGTACGGCTATCTTTGTCAAGAAAGACATAAGATACAACTAGATCAATAAGACAACAACTACAAACCTGGAAGAAACTGGAATTGAGATACACACCAACAATGCAGGTAACCTAAAGCTATATTCAGTCTACAACCCTCCAGGCAAACCGCTACTAGCCTCGGATCTCTCCCAGCTCCTCGACACAAACGAAGCAACAATTGTGGAGGGAGACTTAAACGCAAAACATCCCACATGGAACAGTAGGAACTCCAACAACAACAGGAAGAGCCTACACACGTTCGCTATGACAAGAAACATCATCATAGCAGGTTCCACCAAACCAACACACTACGGACCGCTGGCAGACCTGATGTGCTGGATATAGCCATTTTCAGGAACACCTCGCACCAATTCCAGTTACAGGTAATTAATGATCTCAGCTCCGACGACAATCCGGTACTACTAAGCCTAGGCGGGGAAACAGAAATCATCCCCAAAAATCTGGGAAAAATCGCGGAAAAGATAATTCTAAATCGCCTACAAGACGAAAAGACAAGATTGACCTAATCCCGAAAAGAACAATTCGGATTTCGCAAAGGCCACTGAACAACCCAACAGGTCCATAGACATAGAATTCATAACTACCGATTCAACTGGAAACAACAAACAGGGGCAATCTTCCTGGATGTGGCGAAAGCCTTTGACAAAGTATGGAACAAAGGCCTCATCCACAAACTAATAGCTGCAAAATACCCACTGAACCTCGCCAAAATCATAGAATATTATCTGAAAGACCGACAATTTCAAGTTAATCTACGTGTCCTCAGATCCTCAGCAAGAAACATCACAGCAAGTGTCCCGCAAGGCTCCCTCCTATCGCCGCTACTCTTCAACATTTTCATCTAAGACATCCCAAGCACAGCATCAACCACCATGGCTTTCTATGCAGACGACATGGCTATAATAACCAGATCATTCAGGCCACACAACGACTGCAAAACGCAGCAAAAATCTTGAAAAATGGTTTCAGAAATGGAGGATAGAAGTCAACGCCGACAAGAGCACAGCCATGCTCTTTATAAGAAGGAAAGCAACCCACCACGGAGCAGTCATGATGTTGAACACTGATATCCCATGGCAAAAAGAAGTAAAATGCCTAGGAATCAAACTAGATAACCGACTCAGCTTCAACCCCCACATCTCACATGACTGCAACAAAGCCAACACAGCAATAGCTCAACTCTACCCTCTACTCAACCGAAGAAGCAAAGTCAGTACAGAAAACAAACTAACAATATACAAAGCAATCATCAGACCTACCAACGTACGGATCGCCAGCGTGGAGCCACACCTCTCCCAGCAACATCAAAAGACTACAGGTACTACAAAATAAATGCCTCTGCATGATCTTCGACGACCCGTGGTTTGTTATGAATGCTCTCCTCCACCAAGACGGAAACATGCCAGACATACCTTCGTATCTCAACCAGACTGCTGCCAAGAACTTCGCCCAGACATCACTCCATCCCAACCAACTCATTCGTGATTCATCAAATTATGATGAAAACGACAGATGGAGACACAAACCCGAAGGCAGCTCTGATCGTCGTTTCAAACGATTCTACACAGCCCTAATTTGGGCGAGCCACGCGCTCAAAAATCTCTCTCTATTAATAATCACGATGTAGCGATGAAGGGATAAAAATCCAAGGGATTGACGTCCATCTCGCCATAGAAGTTAACAGTTAACTAATTTGTTTTCATTAGTTGCCATGGCGACCAACCACACAGAGCCGTCTAGAGACCAATAGTTAAATTTGACTAATCAGCACAATATGTTCGGCACTGTCATAATAGCAAGCACGCATGACATTTTATTGATTTTATTTGCTTAGTTTTGCTTACCGATCACAAATCTATTTACAAATAAAAATAATAATAATTTTCTAAATTAATTTAAAGGATATTTTCAATTATTCTTTCTGTTTCGTATAAAATAAGAGCCTCGCGACGACTCTATGCTAGTCCTATTGAGTCGCGAAAGTAAACAGAAGAGAATTACGTCTCAGAAGACCGGGAAACACGTGCATTGAGGTACTACCAAGAGACATCTTCTCTTGGGCATTAACGAAAGAGAGGATTACAGGAAAGTCAGTAAAGATAATAAGGGCAACATATGAAGATAAGAAAAAAAGATAATGAAAATAAACAGTGCAATAATGGAGTACATCAAAGGTAGAGTCCTTCGTGAAACTGAGCTGGGTCAATGTTTGTGTCAAATGAAAAAGAAACATCCCAGGAGATGGCAATAGAGGAAAGAAATAAGTTGCAGAAGAAATGAACACAGAACGAAAGAAAAGAGATCTAAATAACAGTGATAAATGGGGACGTGTTACCATAGCAACAGAAGCGCCAGCTGTTTGGGAATTGCACTGGTGAAAACAATTGGATGGTATTGTTAATCAGCATTATAAGAGGACTGCGGGATCAGGGGAGGAATATTATAAGCATAAAATGATCCTAACTTGTAGGACTGTGATATTGGAAATATTGGAAGGTAAAAAGGTTTTCAATTTTTCTTTGAGAATTTTTAACCCTCTATTTGTCCCTAATACTTCATCATTAGAAAGGTTTGATCAATCCCTTTCTGATTGTGATAACCTCAAAATATCGAAGTCCTTCTACTGAAATCTGTTAATTTTTTTTATTATTATTTTCAATGACTGACCTTTGGTTTCACAGAAGGCTAGTAGTTTGAAAATCCTGGCTTCGAATGGCATCTACGAAGCGAAGAACTTTTATAAGATTTTTGTTCTTTCTTCAACCGAAGATGAGTTAAATTTTTTTCCCGGAAACTCGGCTGTTTTCCCCCGCAAAACAAGCAAATTAGCCAATTGCTGATCCCAAACAATGACAATCACTTGCAGAACAGCACTAGTTTTTGTATGTTTTTTTATCTGCACTTTATTAACTGACAGTTAGTACTAAACAAACAAATTTAAAATATTGGGAAAATCCCAGATACTTCGTAGTTCAGTCGGTTTCGACGATGCCCTCTGATTGGAAAGACCTGAATTCGAATCCGTCTAGGACACGAAGGGGCTTTATCGGAGCTTTCATCTGAAGATGAGTTAACCGATTTCATACGAAGGTAGCAGGGTTTTATCTCCCGGAAACTCGCATATTTCATCAGGCAAACCATCATCATCATCACTAGTTCCAAAAGGCATTTAAGCGTCCACGAGTTTCCAAGAATTCTTTGATTTTAACCGTAATCAGCGGATCAGGTGGTATCTAAATGTTGGATGCTTATAAATATTATTTTTTACCAAATCAGACAGACCGGCTAGAACAAAACACGCAATTTACAGTCGCAGTATATTGTACATAAGGATTAACTCTATTAGAGCTCTAATTAGGTTTGTTTGTAAAAGCCTAAATAATATTCGGGATATGTTATAAAGATTCGATATTTAGCATACATTGTATTCCTCAACCATCAATAGGTCTTTCGTGCTGGTGCATAATACTTAAATTTGTTATTTAAAGTGTTTTTAACTTGAAGATAAGGAAGATAATTAAGCAAATCTTCGTAAACAAGTTCGAGAGGAATTTAAATTACCTCAAAAATATTCTACAATAATGAAAAATCAATTACATTCTCTTAAACATAAATATCCGGCCTCTGATAATTAGAAAATTCATTCATAACTGCCACCCTTATTTATTTTCCATAAATAAAAATTAAAATAATAATGAAATATTAACGAAAGTAATATATTTTTAATTATAAAGAAATTCATAATTTAAAATTTACATATAGAATTGTAATTATCTTGGATAAAAAAATAAACCATTTTATTTTCTCAAAGTGTAAAATATTTAATTTTGTTTATATAATTATAATTATGTAGTACCCTTGGAGGGCAATGGATGGCAATACTGTAGCCAATGAAGTTCTAACTGAGGCTTGGCTATTGCTGTTACCCTCCTGCCATGATCAGAGCTTTAATAGCTCAATAACACCTTATCCCTACACTGTCCTCTACAGATAACGGGTAAGATGAAAAGCATTCTTGCTTCGCCCCTTTCAGCCACTCCTTATAAGGATAATTATGTAATTTCTTGAACTGGAAAACAAGTTCAAGAAGTAAACAATGATTTAATCCGATCTATTTAGTTCTTTACCTAAAATTGATCTTAAAGTAGAGTAGAGTAGAATAAAGATGTCATTATTAATAAATAAAGAATTAAACATCTGTTTCGAATTGTCTGCATAGCAAAACCTTTATAACTGAAAATATCAACAGACAACTGCTGAATATTCTTTCCTTTATTTAAATTATTTATTTAAATATTTAAAACAAAGTAAAAAAAAAAACATTTTAATAAAAACAATATCTGACACTTAATAATGTTACGTCTAAAACATTTTAGTCTTCTTTGTTTAAAATTTTAGGGTTTAATCTAAAATATTTAGTTCTTTCTCTGAAATATATTATCTAAATTAAAGCTACTTTATTTAAACTTTCAATCTTATTTTTTAAAACTTAAATTTCATTTTAAAGTTTATGTTTAAAACTCTGGAACTTACACCATTTTTAGTAAAGAATATTCTAGAATCAAATAAAACAGACGACTAATCAGTTATGTTAATCCCCGTGTGGTGGCCGGGATAAGAATAGCTCCACTGCAAATCCATGCGTGTCGTAAAAGGCGACTAAATGGACGCAGAGTTTCGAGAGTTTCGCTCTCTTAAGGTTTTTGCCTTGAGGGAGCAATTTGAGTCTCTTGGGAGGGTGTTCTCCGGCGTGGCCCGTGAGGGGCTTTGTCGGTGGATGCTTCTCCCTGGAATATGAGCGGTTCTGCTCGGTGATGGGGGGGGATCCCGATCCCTGGACCACTCAACTATTGAGTGGTCCAGGGATCGTTCTAATTTTTATATCAGGGCTTTACTTAGGCATCAGCCCCAATGTAGCTCATGCATGTCGTACGAGGCGACTAAAATGGGTACCCTGGGAGGGTAATGGATGGCAATGTTGTAGCCAATGAAGTTCTAACTGAGGCTCGGCTATTGCTGTTACCCTCCTGCCATGATCAGAGCTCTATATAGCTCAATAACACCCTACCCTTACATTGTCTTCTAAAGATAACGGGAATATGAAAAGCATTTTTACTTCGCCCATCGAACCAGTCCTTTTTAGGACAGTTATGTTAATTTAGTCTCCATATATTTTAAGTTATCAATCTTTTCAGACGTTTTGAATCCAGACTGAATTAGTAAAAGAATGAAAAATATATATATTTGGGATTTTTTTTTTTTAGTTCCTGATGTTTCAAGTGTTCCTTCCTATACAAAACTTCATTTTTCAATGTAAAGCCAACTTACAGTAATTGAACACACATAATAATCAATTAAAGTTGACTATAACTCAAAGTATGCATGGCGACCGTCCTACGTAAAGACGTCGCTTGACAGATAGATTACTTCCTATCGTGTCTCTAATGATAACAGTAGTTAGCGGTAGCAGTCAGTACTCGGTGTTTAAAGTGCACACGCAACACTTTAACCAACACCGTCCCCCAGTTAATAGAAATTAATCACCTTATTAAAGCACATGTTAAGACGTGCACATGTTTTTGTCTTTATCCTTTGGCTAACTAACGATCTCTTTGCAGGTTTAAACGTCACTTCAGATACGCTACGGACGGTGTAATTAAGATGCTTCCGCACACTGAGTTGAGTAGGGGCGTTGTCTTTAATCTATCCCTCGTTATTTATTCAAAATCCAGCCAGTAGCCTATTTGTTATAATTGATCAATTACAGCAGTGTCGTGGTCATTCAACATCGTAATATGCGTAGCTCTTGTAACGGATGTATCATTAAGTTTCCTATTAGAACTCTCGGTCATTTGCACTCCCATGATTCGCATGTCCATTTTCCCTAATCTCTTCTTTACAATACATTACTCTTACGATAGTATAAAAGTCACTGCGTTCAATGAAAAGATAAGGTGAGATTTGTGTTGGTAGGACTGTCGCTGATGTACCCTAAAATAGTTACATCGAGTTTTCAAACAGCCACAGTGTGAATACTGTTATATGGGCATGGTTAAAGGATATTATTTCTGCTATTTAAGAGATATAATTCCACCTATTCAATGTATTATCTAATATAAAAAAGTCATTAAAAAAGAAAAAAGGTGTCCTTTTTGAATTAATGGAAACTTTGTGGAAAATTGTATTTACATGAGTTTTTACATAACTTATTAAATACAATTACAGTATATCATATATCATTAAATATATTTATATCATTACTAATCAGAAACTAGCTCCACATGTACAGAGATGTACATGTTTACAGAGGAAGGGAACGTTTTCAGATCATTACTTAGTAGTCTCTAAAATAGAAATATTAGCAAAAATGGAGAAAGGAAGTAAATAATAAAAAACAAGAAACAGAACAAATATATCTATTACAAGAAGAAAGCATTAGAATGCTATATCAATCACGATTAACAGATCGGTGAAGATATGAAAGAAGAATGGAAAACTTTAATAAAGGTCATCGATAAAGCAGCCTCTGAAGTACTCGGAAAGAAAAATAAAATATTAAAAAGAAAAACATTAAAAATCTGGAACACAGATATAGAAAACGCAATAAAAGAACAAACAAAATGGTATGCAAATCACTCCTTCAAAAACATACAAAATAAATTGAATATACAAAAAAAAAACAAAAGAAATAAGGCTAAAACCGTAGTACAGAAACCTCACCAAGATTCTTGGGACAGATTTATGAATAAAACAGAAGAAGACATATATGGAAGATAAGACATAGCCTACAATATATTAAGGAAATTAAACAACGAAAGAAAGAGATACAGCACAAATCAACATAATACATCTGCGCGGTTTGCCTAGTGGCTGTGCGCTTCGCAACCATATGCCTAGGGAAGGAGTGTCCTAGGTTCGATTCCCGTCGGTGACGTGAAGAGCTCAAGGATCTTCCTCAGCCATAGCCAAGTTAGCCGGTCTTGGGTGTGGACAGTACGGTTTTCCCCCCAATTTATCCTGGAGTTTTTCATCCCACAAAAGCAGGCAAACAGGCCTTGAGAACTCAACACTACGGACATAAGATACACCGGGGCGTAGGGCTGACCATCTTATAATGTGAACAACTTGAGGTCTGATGATTAATAAACCCTCGACACCGCAAGGTAAAAGAGGGAAAAAGGAAGACAATGATAGAACATTATAAGAATTTATGGTATGACCCAAAATTAATAACAGAAAATAATAATGAAGAAATCAGTACTGATATAGAACCGATAAACTTGGAAGAACCACAAAAGCAATAAAGGTTTCAAAAAAATAGAAAATCAACCGGATTAGATGGCATAAATACAGAGCTTTTTAAATATGGCGGAAAATATTTACAACACAGATTCTTAGAATTGATAAATAACTGTCGGAGGAAATGTGTGGTGGTTCCCATCAGATTGGTTAAATGCTATGGTTATATCCATATTTAAGGAAGGAGACAGAGATGATTGTGGAAATTACAGAGGAATAAGTTTATTAATTACGGGCTAGAAACTTTACAGTAAAATCCTGAATAAAAGACATGGAAATATTGCAAATAATCTACTCTCAGAAGAACAAATGGCTTCAGACATGGAAGATCATATATATACAATATTTATGTGTTGAAACAAATCATTGAAAAAAGACAAGAATTTAATTTAGAGACTCATATGGCCTTTATAGATTAAGAGAAAGCTTTTGATAAAATACACAGAGGAAAACAATGGAATATAATAAAAAAAAGGATATCCATTACATTTGGTACAAGCTATACAAAGTTTAGATCCTCCATAGCTAAGTCGGTATAGACGAAGCCCTTTGGTTGGAAAGACCTGGGTAGTTCTGAATAAGAAGAGTACGGGAGTGGAGGATGTTTCACCCGGAGACTCGGGTTTTTCGTCCTTCAGAACAGGCAAACTGGCCCCGTAAACACATATGGATTACAGCCATGAATACTTATGTCCCAGCCATAGGTCAGATTCGTCAGCTACGCTACGTGGGTGGTCTAACAAGTTCTCGGCCTCGACCACAGATGGTAACACTATTGGCAAGATTTTTTTTCTAAGTTGGTACATCCCTTATAAGCATCCACGTGAAATTTCAAGTCATTCTATCAAGTAGTTTGTTTTATACAGCTGTCTGAAGCAAAAGTATTTGTATCCCTTGAAATAGATAAAATTGAGTATCGTGCGGTTATAAAATTCTTTGTAAAAGAAGGTTTAACGCCAAAACAAATTCATTCGAAGTTCATAAAAGTTTATGGGCACTCTTCTCCTTTGTTTTCGACAATTACGAAATGGGCTGCCGAGTTTAAACGTGGCTGTACCAGCCTTGTAGATGATCCACGTGAAGGACGTCCAAAAAGTGTAACAACACCGGAAATCATTGATCAATTGCACGATATGGTATTGGATGACCGAGTCAAAGTGAGTGAAATTGCTGAGACTGTAGGCACTTCAAAAGTGTAGGATCTATTTTGCATGAAGAATTGCAAATGAAAAAGCTTTGCGCAAGATGGGTGCCGCGCTTGCTCACAGCAGATCAAAAACGCACTCGCATGAAAATCTCTGAACAGTGCTTGGAGCGTTTTAACAAGAATAAAACTGATTTCTTGCGTCGATTTATTACTATGGATGAGACTTGGATTCATCATTACAAACCAGAATCCGAACAGCAGTGGACAGAAGCCGGTTTTTCAGCGCCAAAGAAAACAAAGTTGGTTCCATTAGCAGGAAAGGTCATAGGATTCTAAAGGCATTTTGTTTCTTAATTATCTTGAAAAGGGTAAAATTCCGGTCTTTCAACCAGACTAGACAAAAAAAGTTCTTGAGTAAAGACCTGGTTTGCAGAAGAAAAAAATCATCTTTCATCAGGACAATGCACCTGCCCACAAAGGTGTTTTGGACATGGGAAATTAAGGGATCTGCACTATAAATTGTTGGAACATCCAACCTGTTCCCCAGATTTGGCTCCCTCTGACTGCTATCTCTTCCCAAAACTAAAAATATTCCTCGAGGGTCAGCGTTTTTCTAATCAAGAGGTGACTGCTTCTGCAGAGGGGTATTTTGCAGGAGATTATGTTGAAAAATAAAAATAATTTTGAAATTATAAATTCGTTTTTTCATTGTTAAGCCGAGAACTTTTCAGACCTTCAAGAGATTGACTAATTCGGGAACAGGCCGAAGAAATGCCTAGAGGACGTTTCTGTAGTCGGCGACAAGAATCATCTTAAAAAAAACATATATAAATACCAATGTACCACGAGTTTACAAAACGTTTTTGAGCAAACGTCACATAAAAAAGAAAAAAAAGGTAACATACCTTTACTACAAAGTCTTAATTCTGGCCTATGATAGCGATGTAAATGCTGAGTGTCTGTGCCCACAACACTAACAATTCCACCAAAGAATACAAACTAAAGCTCTGAAAGGTTTGTGCAAATCAATAAGGTCACGATCAACGCAAGGCAATGCAATGCAATGCAATGCCATTTGAACTCCGAACTCTGCATACATTTAACTTACTATGACGTTATAATTAAGGCCTGTAAACAAACGTTTTACACCAAGTAACATTATAATCAAAAATATTAAAAGAATAAATAACTACTCCTTGTAGTAACTACCTGATTGGCAACAACTATATAAAACGTTGTCTGAATTATTAGATCCGTAAGAAATAAAAGTATTAGAGAACCTGTTCATACATAATTAAATGAGAGGGAAACGTAGGCGTATAGTGATATTCTCTTTTGACATTTAACGCATTAGATTAAGGCTTTATTCCTCTTAAACATAATTTTTCATGTTTGTAGACTGTTGTTGATAACCGTGTACACTTCACCAAGACAAAAGAAAATAGAAAGGAGGCGAATGCCAAGCATAAGATACAGAGAAAGGGAAATTTAAGAGAGTAACGTAAAAAAAAGATGAAATTACCTCCCAAACAAGGCGTGCGTGCACGTGTGTGTTGTAGCAGCTAAGACTTCTTTTTCCAAAATTTGTCACGCCCGTAACCGACTGTGTCTTGTGTAATATCTGGCCATCATCACGATTACAGCAACAATATTCATAATAAATTTAGACGTGACAAATATGAAACAATCCATTAAAATGAAAGCTAGTAAAATTTGTAAAGATTGATTGCAGCACTTCTGGAGAGAACAAGATTAAGGACGAACTGCCAGAAGGAACACTCCTGTCACCAACCCTCTTTTGTGCTTGAATTGATGACTAGCTGCAAAATCCTCAGCTGTAGGGTCTCATTATTTGCAGCCGACACAGCTGTTTGGACTGATGCCAAGAATGGTGAACACCAAAATGTATATTTTAGAGAAAGAAAAAAAAAGGAAAAATATCAGCAAAATTTTCAGATGACATAACGAATGAGATATTAAGATAAACCTCGGTAAGAAAAATCTACTGGGAAGACATGGCCATGAACATAAACGTCTTCAGAAAGCTCTGAGATAATAAATAACTATTTTTCTAGTAATAATTACAATGTATCTATCTATAGCTCCACAGAGAGTTTGGAGTGTAACAGGAAACCGTTCATCTTACGAACTCTAGAGAAACATCACTTGCCCATTGGCCTTTATTCATTATCTTTCAAAAGCATTGCGAAGCAACGTGATTTGTGGCTGGAAATAAAGTCATTCTTAAATGACGCAACTCAAAACGGTCCTCAGTCCCTTTTATTAAAGTATTTAAGAAGTTAGAACGGTTTACAATAATAAGCACCTATTATAAAACGTGGCATCTGGTTATGTACTAATGCGTCCTTCTGTATATGGGTCAAACGAGTCGGTCCTTTGAAATAAGGATAAAAAATCATTTATCAGGATAATTATTAGGCAACATTTTCCACCGAGTGACATTTGAGATTATATGATTTAACAAACTTATTTTTATAAATCATTTTTATTTTCGAGATTTATTAATAACAAAAATTCTTGATCCTATTTTGATTATTTGTACTTTAGGAAATTAATAAATTCTTGTGTTGAAATGCTGCCTGTTAATCTCATACTTTAAATGAAAGGGTTGGCAATTGGCAACCCGTTTTGGCTGAACAGCTATTTTAGTAAAGGCAATCGAATAATATTTCAAAATATTCAATCAAATATTTCGAGCAATGCACCTGAAAAATAGACTGCAATAATATAAATAAAACAGCATGATATTTCTGATCTGATTCAAACTGATTATATGCGTGTTTGCCTTTAAATCTTTTTAAATAAAAATAGAAAATGGAAATAGATTATCATTCATTTAGACTATTTCTAGAAATAGATTATTTTTATTTTAAAAAATCGAACTAATCTCTAAAGAATCCCAAAATTTCTCAAAGATCCACAGCTCGAGAGCGAGCTAGGGTTTCTAACCAATTCAGTAATGTGATGGTCTAAAATATGCCTATACACTTGATCCAGGATTTGTAATGAAATCGTAATGAAAGCAATGAATATTGTGCTAAATCACGAGGAAGACATGAAATCTAATACAATACTGACTATACTAAAAGCATTCCATGCACAAGAACAATTTAAAGTAATATACAGCAGATTGTTCATAATGATTATTTGAATATTTCAGTAATCTCCATGTTATGCACGTAGTGAACTAAAAATGTCTCCTTTCCATGTTGTTTTTATTGTATTAATTCATTTTTTTTTATTTTCAAATTTCAAGCAGTCTTACCGTCAGTTTTAGTGCATCCATCAGTCCTAAAGGATGCTTGGAATGCTGAACTTGATAATGTTCAAATGAAGAAAGTTTTCTTCGTAATGATCTTTTTTGAAAAATTACAGATGGAGCGTCTATTTCGTTATTGACAAAGTATCGTTTGTTTGCATTATGTGTTACATCAATTTTCCACCTGATTACACACCAGAATTGCATAACTTATTGCCATGGAAATAGAAAAGCATGACGTCACACCCATCATACAAACGAAACTATTTCATTACTCGCATATATAGAGACAAATGAGCGCGCGCACTCTTTCTCTCTCTCTCTCTCTCTCTCTAGCGGGTATGCGCTTCGCTACCATATGCCTGGGGAAGGAGTGTCCTGGGTTCGATTCCCGTCGCCGACGTGAGGAGCTTAAGGATCTTCCTCAGTCATAGCCAAGTTAGGCGGTCTTGGGCGTGGACAGCAGGGTTCCCCCCCCCCAGCTTATCTGGGGTTTTTCATCTCGCAAGCAGGCAAACTGGCCCCGTGAACACACGGATCTACAGCCATAAATACTTAACCCCCCCATGAGGGGGATCAACTCGCCCCAATAGGGACGGGGGAGAAAAGGGAAGAAACACTCCATATGAATAAATAAATAAATTTTTGTCCTTGATTACAAAACAAATATAACTATTTCATTTACTCGAAAAACCTGAGTTGAATAATATTTACGACAAAAGTGGGCATTATGCGCCTATTCTTTAACGTAGTTGTAAAGCGCTCACAAATGCATGAACACAAGCTTGTAAAGCGTTAAACGACACTACACACAAAATGCAACGAACTGAGATATATCGCATTGGCTTTCAGCCAGTTGTTGGCAGGCGGATTGTTGACCAGAAATAACTGGTAAGCGGCCAACAATATTTAGTGAAATATTCGAGTAAAAGCAATCTTTTCAACGTAGAGTTCATCTACAGTTAATTTCAAAATTAAATCACAACCACCTTTTTGCTGAATGTTATCCAATTTGCTAAACTCAATGGAAAATAGATCCGTTGTCTGTCATTCTATGCAATACATGCATGTTGGGATATCCTACTATCTAACGAATCCTGTCTGCAGTAGAGTAATTATAGATTTGCTCAATAACTCAGTAGATTTCGTTAGTAAATAACTTCCGGCTGTTACTTTTCCCACTGAAATGATCACAAATCATTCTCACTATACGATCTCAACCAACATTCTGATTATTTTATCAACAATGCAACCCCTGTTAATCTTAAGAATAATTAGTCCAAGTGAACACTTAAAATCACAACATTAACTAAACTCAAACAAAATTAGATTAATCAGGAACACTTAAATCTACACATCACGTAAAGATATTAAAGACTTAAGTTAACACAAATTTTATTTTGTGAACGGCTCCACTTTCATTTTCTCCAAATGCAGATTTCCGATATTTGGACTAAATATATTATTGCAAGTCATGAAAACAGTAATACTATTCACGCAACAGTAAATTCTGTTCCTAATAAAGCTGAAAAAAGTTTTCTATCCAAGGATTTGACCAGACATAAATTTTAACATCTAATAATAATAATACAGTCAATTCCCATTTGTATGTCCATTTATAAAAATACAAAACTCTTTCATTATTTACTCTTACTTTTTATATGCAACTTCAATATTAGCTTAAGTTAACTTCTCTTTTTATTCATCATGAAATCTGAATATTAGCTTCTCTCTCATCTTTTCCGTGTGTCGCCAGAGGAAGGTTTTATCCGGAACTGTTCATCTTGTTGGCATAAACGCCATCTGACTTGCTCCAATAATAGTATTGACGCATACTACAAACGTCAAGTCACCTTAGGCGAGACGTCAGGAGACCAGAGAGATAAAAGACACGAGACTTTGTCTTCGTTATGCTTTACCCCAACTACGGTTATTATCATTATCAGAGCACAATAGCTGTGTTTATTCTGCTGACCTCAGCTAGTTCGTTTCACCAGAGCTAATAATAGCACGCAAACAGAGAAGACTCCATTATTAGTCAAATGCCCTAATCTTATCTAATTCATCGAGCTATGATGGAAAGAGTGAATAAAATTCTACATTTACTCTTCAAATTTTGTTTCGACTCATTTCTCTCTTCTCCTCTTTCATTTATTGCTATCTGTCAAACTCCATTTCTAAGAAATAGACAGTTATTGCTTTGCATAATAGCTATTCCTTATCTTAACTTCGTGAATAAGCCGTTTTCTAGAATCATGTTAAACAACGTAATCAAAATGTGCTTCATTTTTAACCGAATTTCTTTTTCTTTCGATGGATTCTACAGTTGAGGGACATTAATTTATCCTAAACTTATTATTATGAAAAACAAAATTATAAAAACAGAATGATTATTTAAAAAAAATTTTTTTCTAACTGTTCGAACTTTTACAACCAGTCAGTAATAGCTATATATATCGTATAATAAACAAAGTAAACAGACTAGATAGATTAGCGCACGTATTCAACAAGGATCGAGCACTGTAAGTCAATAAACAAATTATTATCATTCTGATATCGTTTAATTCTTATGTTCATTGCTTTATGTTTATTAAAAACCTAAAAAAAGTGTTTTTAGGTTCAGACAATATATTTTCGTGATTGATTGTAATACATCAGAAATATATTTTAAAGTATGAACTTGAAGCATTTTGGAAAACAAAAAAATGTGATTATCTTTGTATACATTAAAAATATCCTTTTAGGATATAATAATATCATATCATTAATGTTATTAAATTATTTATATCATTTATTATTATTATTTATTAATAATTAAATAATGACAAATAAATTATTATGTAAAATGACATAGTAATAGTACGGCTTTTCTTTTAGCAAGGAGACCCATATTAATATAAATATAATAAATTTATAAAAAATTATAAAAAAGTATATAAATATAATTAATCAATGATTGTAACAGTTATATAAACTGTTAATTAGTAATATTTATTTATTTATTTATTTATTTGTTATTTATTAAATTTATGGAACAAATAAGCCAAATAGTGAATGTATCATACGTAACAATATTCGTTAAAAATTGAAATTCCCAGTTTGAATAGCTCAGAGTATTTTTCCAAAATACCTATTATTTACAATTAAAAATGCCTTTGGGCAAAACTTGTTTTTATGGATGCTTAAATATAATTACATTAGGATTTTTTTTTTCACCTAGAAGCCAAGTAGCAATATGTAAACACACTGTCAGATGTAATGCAGCGTTAGGAGGCATTTGTTAAAATTTGGTGGAAGGTCATATTTTATGAACTGGTGTGGAGACATTTGTTGGGTTTATAAAACAGCAATTAAAAGTAGCTTTATATCAAAAGCTGTATTAGCTGAAAATGAAGAGAATTTAAAACATATATCTAGGATGGATAATGCCTTATCTGATTATGGACTTAAGATAAATGCACTAAAAACTAAAATAATGGTAACAGGTTCAAATAAATAAAATAAGACAGATAAAATAGTGATTAGAGATAAGAACAATGAACAAGTAAAATCATTCATATATCTTGGAGAAACTACTTAAGAAGATGTAAGTTGAAAAAAAGAGATAAGTTATTACAAGTACCATAAGTAAAGCCATATGGAAAAGTTTAAAACATTCATTTGGAGTGCATTCTTATGATTGTGAAACTTTGATTATTACAGCAGAAGAATGAAAAAGAATTGAAGAATTTGAAATGTAATGCTGGAGATTATTACTAGGAGTAAACTGGCGAGAAAGAAAAACCAACAGAGAAATCATGTGTAAAATAACAGAGAAGCACTGAAGAAGACAATCATTGGAAGAAAGATGAAATTCCTGGGACATGTATGGAGATGTAACAAATGGATTGCAAATATATTAGAAGTGAAGATATCAGAGAAAAGAAGAGGATGGCCAAAATATATATTCTTAGATGAGGTGTTTAGATTCACCAGGTCATGAATTATTCATGTCAACCGACTATAAAAAATAAAAATCGAAGTTCTATTATTAGAGTACGACTAGTTTGCATTGTTTATTTAGTCTATATTTATCCCCTGTAAATGTAGCCGCTTCGTATAACATCTATACTTTGCCGGGTAGTCAGACCATTTTCTGTTATAAAAGTTTATCGAAAATTTTATCATTTTTTTTCGTTTTTAAATATTTGATTTTCAGTTATGTTTACACAGGAACACTTCACTAATTTAACCACAATCTTAACATGTTAGCACGTGTTAATCAATTATGTGTTCATTTAAAATCGGATATTTATTTCAAAAGTTTCTCATTTTGTGTTGAATAATCTTTCAGACTCTTCGTTATTGTTTGAACTTATCTGTTATACATTTTAGTCACTGTTCATTTTTCACTATTATTGCATGAATATTTTATTAACAATATGTGCTGACCTTTATTACACAGAGTTTTTCGATTATTATCTGCAAATATCTTTAAGTTTAAATGATAAATGATTTGTGATGTGTCAAAATGATCTGAAATTGCGCCTGAAAGTAAAGAGAACAATACAATTCGTTTAACAAAAAAAAGAGGACATTCAAGAATGCAAACCCTTTCGTTAAGCTATGAATGGCAGTATATGACTTTTGTATTTTACGTTCATCTTTTCTCTCGTATTTTAAGTATTGTTCTATCTCTTTTACTTTCCCCCTTTTTATTTTTGAGTGCAGGATAGACAAAGAAGTCCAGCATAGTTATAGTAAGGCTTTTCTTTAGCAAGGACACCCATCTCCGAATAACAAGACTATATTTTGAAGGAAACTTTACGTTAAGGTCCAATAATTCTGAGATATTAATGTGACGACTTATACTAAACCACATAAAATATAAGAAGTATACCTCCTCCTCTGTGGTTCAGAGTCAGTATTAACTTATTACCTCTTGCTTTCTTGTCGAAATTTATAAAAACAGTTATTTGAAGAAATCATTTGCCAAGTATTATACATCTATCTTTCCTTCCATCAAAACAGACAACCACTGGCAATTGTCTTTTGAGAAAACTTTCTCCTCTCAAAAAGATCCAACGAAATTCCCCTTGCAAGCACCCATTTGATGGTCACTTGAAAAGCGGGATCACTTTACTTCCGAGCAACATTATGAAAAGTCGTGGCCATAAAGAGAGAGAAGACAAGAGCGTCTAAAGAACACACACACACACACACACACACACACACACATAGCAACAATGGTCATCCTGTTGTAAAAGTGAGATCCATCTCGTTCGTATTTCTAGTCTGTCGCCTATCGATTTTTCTTCTCTCAGGGATATTATTGCCAGTTTTTCGTCATGACGAAGAGTGTGCTGTGATTTAAGGGGAACCTAATACCTTCAAATGGTTTCAGACTTCAGCATGAAAGCCATTCCGTAGCCTAGAACACAGGTCGTTAAGGCTTCCTATTAAAACTCTTCTTGACGGAGTGCAAAGCAGATGCACATGGAAAGAAATTACGGATTTAATCTAAATGAATGAGCTATAGTTGGAGCAAGAAAACCTGGTAAAGATATATGATGGAACTAATGGCAAAACTGTGTCGTAAGAGCAAATATTTGAAAGATTGATAACAGGGTATTTATAAAGAAATAAAAGACGGTTCAGTCTGAATGTTATCTTTTCTTGTTCAGAATAGTGATTTGAAGAGAGATTTTTTCAGTAGGATTAGGAATTAAAGAAAGTGTTACAGAACTAGTTCTAAAAATTACTGGGCTACAAATCTTTATATAATGAAGAAAAGGTTTGGTAGTTATCAGGATTAGTTTAATATGACGTCATTCACATTATTGTTACATTATAGTAATTAATATAATTCATTTCATATACAATAATAGTGAAATTAATATTAAACTTAAAAGCTTAAAAGCTATTTGGAATATTTTAAAACTAATTTCTAAAATATGAAGAGTTCTTCATGCACCTTTAAACATTTCTATTAAATTATTATAAATAGCATGAGAGAAACCACTTCAAAATTTTTAGGCGGTGATTAATACCCTGGAGGGTAATGGATGGCAATGCTGTAGCCAATGAAGTTCTAACTGAGGCTCGGCTATTGCTGTTACCCTCCTGCCATGATCAGAGCTTTAATAGCTCAATAACACCTTATCCCTACGCTGTCCTCTACAGATAACGGGGAAGATGAAAAGCATTCTTGCTTCGCCCCTTTAAGGACTTCTAAAATTTTATTTTACTTTAAACATTTGACAATTTATGTTTTATAATAATTTATTTATTTTTCCTATCTTTAACATACTTTTATTTAATATATTATTAATTTTATATTTTTATCTCTTACTCTAGGTTCAAAAAACAAGTGTAAAAAGCACAGGCATCTTCAAATTATACTCCAAAGAACAATTATCAATTTTACTTTTTTATAGAGCCACGATCGAAAAATCATTTCCTTCACAAAAATATTTTGTGTGCTAGGAACACTATATAATCTAAAAAGAGTGCATTTCGGGAACAAAAACTAAAGAAGTATCTCACATAAGAAAAATCTAAAACAAAATGCTAGTCACGTATACTTGGTTTCTTGGATCAATGAATGATTAATCCCAAAGAGTTGTTGCTACCGGAAAAAAGGACGTCAAATGTCTTAATCGATAAAAAAAAAAGTTGATGACGTCTGCAGAATATTTCACGCCGAAGTTCCTTGTAAGCAGAAATTTCAGGTCATCGGAGAAAATAATTTAAAAAGTTTGAATCCTCCATAAATATTGGAATGCAGGAAAAAGTATTTCCGTCTTTTTATTTTAGTGTTCATATCATTTGAAATCATGACAATAAAAATAGGAATGAGTGTGTTTAATTATTCTCAACAATTATGTTTGATATTCCCTATTATTTCATTTTTTTTACTTTTACTTTTGATTCTATTTTTAACATAGTTTAAACAACTCTCGTTTGGTGGCGCTCACAGAGATTCTAATACTATATACCTGCACCAATAAATGCAGTAGTTTTAAAAAATGGTAATTTTAACTTGCAATTTAATATTTTACAAATAAATAAAGTTCAAGCTGAAACAGAAAACGTATTATATAAAAATAATAAATATTGATAACTTTTTTTTTAGTAAATTCCAACTGTCATGGATTTTGTTGTTGGGATGAACAAGAAAATCCAAGAAAGAAATAAAAAACAGCAAAGACGTATTAAAATTCAACACTATCTGGGAGAAATGCGTACTTCATCTCTCAATTATGCCTCTATTATCAACAAGGGATTTAACAGAAAGCCTAGCTGTAAGTAACGCTGCCAGTGAAGTTTATCTCTGATACAATTCTTCTTCGTTAGAGATGAGACCAAGAAACTAAAGGCACAGACAGCTTTGACATCCAAGAAACGAAGATGTACAACACTGTCCGGGAATAAAGAAGAAGAAAAACTCTTAACTATCCCTTTCTTCTCCCCACCCCCAGCAACTTCCCTAAAGCGCTCTTCCTTTTTCCATTTCCTGCAATTGACAGGTGTCAACTGAAAGAACTTCTTGGTCATCTGGAGAAATTGTCGAATGCAGTGAGTTGTGAAACAGACTCGCTACGATGCAACAGAAGCCAGCCGAAATGCCAGAGAGGATATGAACCTCAATGTGTTTTGGGATAAGGCCTTTCTTTTTTTTTTCTCTCTCTCTCATAGCGCGTGTGGTTGTAATCATTCCACATGGCCGCAGAGGTTAATCAACACGCATTTGTTAGATAAATGTCGTTAGCGAACTCATTCCGAGTCTAATTAATGTCTTCTGTCATAGTAATAAGAAAATATCAAACGCCTATTTTGTACATTTTTTATTAAATACAATATAGTTAAATACTTGAATATGTTTTAGTTCTAAGCAAGTATTCAAGTAAGCAAGTAACTTCTAAAAATGTAATAATTCTTTTCCTGTAAGTGAATCTTGCTGTGTTGTTTACGAGTATTATAAAATAAACAAATATTCCTCTTTTGTATATAAATCTTTGCTTAGAAAAGTTATGATCGTATCATGGATGGAGCTAATTGTTTAAAGAATTTATTTATTTTATTTATTGTTTTTATTTGAACACCCAAATATGCATCTCGGAAGTTAAAGCGAATAAATATGTCAACATATAAATATTTCAACGAACGTTTTTGGTGAATAAAACAAAACAGTTCATAAATTTCTCCACTTCAAAACTATGAATAGAAGGAACTATTAAATATTTAAATAGTGAATAAAATATAAGAAGAAAAGAGATGTGCTTTTGACAAGAAACTTCAAAACTTTTGTGCTGAAAAAAGTATACGTGTTTGTATGTTAGAAACACGTGTAAAAACAATGAAATACAATTCAAATTAAAAATCTATTCTGATATTCTAAAATCAAGATGACTAAGTTTTTCAGACAGTGTGAAAAAATTAAAAATGGCACAAAATGCCTCAGTTTCTTCTCTCAAAATATATAAATCAGATTTTAAATCTCTGTATCATCAAATGTTAAGAATCTCTTTGCTCTAAAATACACAATTGTACTAAGAACGTCGTGAAATATTCTACATGAAATAATCCCTGTAATTGTCAGTTCTGACTTAAAAAAATATGATCATTTTAGTTGTACAAAAGATAGACAGGTTACCAGTGATTCTCAAATATATTTCTGAACATTTATGAACCAAATGAAACAAGGGCGCACGACGGGATAAGACCGTATTCTTTAGTTAGTTTAATTAGCGTCTACTAGCAAACAAACTGCTTCTACAATTGCAATATAATATTTCTTATACCTTCATCTTTCTTGCGTATCCCAGTCGTTAGTGATATTTGCACTTCGGTTGGAAAGACTTGAGTTAGAAAACTTTCCAATTAAAGTTATGAGTTAGCCGATCTTATGCGTAACTGGGAAGGTTTTGCTCTTGTAAACATACAAACCTACCACAGAACACAGATGTGATAGACATAATGAAATGGCCTCACAGTCCAATCAGCTGATTGAACTGAGCTGATTTCATTGTGTAATTGATGACAAGCAAAGATAGCGTAATTTATTCTATAGATACTAGAGTTTTAATCATCGCAAAAACAACCAAACCACTCGAAGAATACACTTAACAGACAATAGAATGTTAATTGTCTTTAATCAAAACTAAATCAAATATATTACATTAAGGAGCTGGACATATATTTGAGTTACATTTCTCCTTCGGAATTACACAACCAGAACTCTGTCGGAATTTGAGAATCGACTATGATTAAGTGACCCTTTTCATAATGGATCCCAGTAGACTGTGTGTGTGCTCAACAACCTTTTAAAGTGTCACTGAAAATCATCTTCAAAATGGCTGCGATCATTTCGGAATGTCTCGACAATAACTTCACTCTGTAATTCAAAATCTCCTTTTCACTTTACTGGAATAAGCACTCGCATTGTAGATACGAATTTCGACACTCGGTTTAATTTATCATTCGTCTTTTGATGAAGTTTCATGAGTGGAAAGATTCGTTGAAAGTTTCGAACTCTTTCAGGCGGAAATACAAATTAACATATTTCCGCAGTGAAACTATAATGTAGAATTAGTAATTAATTTGTTGTGTTCTCGCTAGTTTTAAGTAAACGGAAAGGTTCGTTTTAAAATAAGTTAAAACGAACACATTAAAGAAAGAATATGAGCATGTATTAAGAAATCACTATGTGATATTCAGAAGACTATCTTGCACGACTGATTATATTATTATTATTATTATTATTATTATTATTATTATTATTATTATTATTATTATTATTATTACATAATACCTCCAGGGAGTCCAAGGACTCATCGAGGGAGAGCACCTACCGTACAACTCTCTGTCTCCACCACTTCACTAACCGCAACTACCTTCATCATTTACACCAGCGCCATCTACCGCCGACCACCACTACTATATTCTGTGTATAATCTCTACTGACTTTTTTCTTATTTTATTTAGATCCACCAATAGTAAAAATATTCTAAAATAGGGCATCTTTATTCAGTTTGTTAGATTTCAAAAAATCAATATTTAACTTCAAACGAACATGTGCGATCGCAGTTACATTGATAAGTTCAAAATGTGTCATAATGAATTAAGTGCCCTCCAGAAAAGGTTAGGTTTGTCGTCCACTAAATGACATATAAAGGTTTCATTTTAACTCGCGGTTTTGAACGAAACTTCTGATAAGTAGAAAGTCATTCTTTACAGATTTTTTTAAAAAATCCGAAAGAAAGAGAAACAGAACTATCGATTGAAACTCCCCCTTCGATTATCACAGCGTTAATGTGTCCTCTAAGCGACAAGTAGAAGCCTGTCCTTTTTGAATGCAGTTATGCCTTGATAATTGAATGGGATAACATTAAAATAATTAAGTTCTTTTTTTCTTTTTAACCTTAATGGATTGTCCACAAAAGTATGAGCTCCATTTATTGACACTCGCTTTCTCTTATATTTAATGGACTCTTATTCACTGGTGTGGATTGTGTCACTTTATTTTACGAGCCCATAAAAATCAAGGACTTGTAAGTCGATTTAATGTTTGACTTTTCGGAGTTTGGGTACAGATGAACTGCATTTACTGCTTAATCAATTCTCTGCAATTTTCACTCGACAACGGCATATCACATATGCCATAATCACTAAAATGTAAAATATTTTAAACATTTTCAAATATTCTAAAATAACTATCACACTAACTAAATATTATATTTTCTTTTAAAAATAGCTAATGCTAATTGTAGCTGTCTCTTTAATTAGCCTGTCTTATATTTGAAATCAGGAGTCGGTTAGTTATTAATAATGTTTGAAATTTGATTTAAAATAATTAACGTATGCATCTCGTGATATAATATAGCATATTATATTATATATTTGATAAACGTTTGTGATAAAAAATGGACGCATGATAAATTGTGGATTCCACAATTGTATTAAACGATTTTTAAAGCTCTGATCATGGCAAGAGGGTAACAGCAATAGCCGAGCCTCAGTTAGAGCTTCATTGGCTACAGCATTGCCATCCATTACCCTACAAGGGTATTAATCACAGCATCTCACGGTCGATTTTTCTTCCCTCATTAAACGATTCCTTATAGTCTTTATAAGGACTAGCTTAAAGGGGGGAAAGCAAGAATGCTCTTCCCCGCTATCTGTAGAGGACAGTGTAGGGTTAGGTGTTATTGAGCTATTACAGCTCTGATCATGGCAGGATGGTAACAGCAATAGCCGAGCCTCAGTTAGAACTTCATTGGATACAGCATTGCCATCCATTACCCTCCAAGGGTATTCTCTTCTCTTGTTTTTCTCAACCAAAATCATTAAACGATTCAATAAACGTTTAAATATAGTATTACAGTTATACTTATAAAATAAAGGTGTGTTTATGGAAAAACAAGATTTTAATTTCTAGAAGAGTTAAATTAATTCTTTTTAATGGAAAAGTTAGGTAATTTAGTATGCTGAATAATTCTAGATATAGAAACTACACAGATTTCATTGTTTATTTTTCTTTCCTTTTGATGTGATTAGCTTTCCTACGTTATTTTTTCAATATAGTATTTTTATCAGCTAATATACTGCCGGTGTCAGACACAGTATTTTACAAGATTGCCAGTTGGAGGCACCAGCGAAACCTTAATTTCACAATATTTTGAATCGAGATATCCTAAAATTAATAATAATAATAATAATTAGTAACACATCATCTTAAATAATAACCTACGAAAAAAAGATTTCCCAACTTGGAACATGGATATGGTTCAGTGATAGTGATACTTATATTTAAAAATAATAGTGTGTTTAAAATTTTGGGGAAAAGACTAATGATTTTTGGTTTAAAAAAAAAGGAAATGTAAAATACTTCCTTTTGATATAAAATTATACTGTTTAATATGCTGAATAATTCTAATTCTTTAGCTATTTCGCTGTCAGTGATAGGTGCAGGGTTCTTTATAGGAATGCTAGATTGAAATATCAGCAAAATATCAATTTCACAAGGACCACAATATTTTGAATTTGGAGACAAAAATAACAGAATAATTCGTAATAAAATTTAAAGACATCTTAAAAGTAAGCTAAGAAAAAATAATTACAACAATCGAGTTCGAATTATACAACAAAAACCAAGTAAGCGTTACAAAGCTAGAAATCGCTAAAACAAACTCCCACAATGAGACCTTCTGATTGGTTAATTTTTACGACTTCCTTTTTCCGGATTGATAGTACTGCCATCTTCCTAACGATATAATGGTACGTTTAACGATTGTAAAATAGAGCACAGATCCATTATACCGCTTTCGTAATACAGTGAATAAATGTAACAGATATTATGCTATCTGCATAAACAAATGTCGGTGTATGCTCCTAGCACAATAGAAAGACATGTTAATGGCATTTTAATTTCACTACGCGGGCCTAAAACTGTTTAATTATTCACAAATCCCACCGCAACTCAGTTGTCATTACATAATCATTATAGAATTAATAATTCATTTTAGACCACAGCATAAGCATTACTAGAGGTTCACTTATTACCAGAATGTTTCATTAAAATTAATTGTGGGGCTACCAGTTAAGCACTTAGCGGATTCGTTAAAATAAAGAACACAATTAAGGTGTGTGTATAATTAAGGTGAGAATTAAAAAAAGTAATAAAGATTTGAATTCTCACAGCATCATAAAATCAACTATGTGCTGTTCGAGTATTATTCAAATTGAAATAAATTAAAAAGATTTTCAAAACCACGTATTTTTTTATTTTAGAATGAAAGTATTAATAACACATCATTTTTAAAATGAACTTAATCGCCGTAGGTGGATTAATAGTTAGATATTACTAGTCAGTCCTCCCCCCCCCCAAATTACTATTTAGTGGGCGGACTAAATATTATATTACATACTCTAGGGACTCACCATGAACTATTTCACATTAGTATCCTATTTGACAGGACCGACAATATCCTATCAAATAAATTTCATGTAAACAGACAGACGTACTACCGGACGATTTTATTATGCCTTTCCCATTTAATACTTCTCAAGACACAGATGCCATTAGAAAAAGGTAAATATTCTTGACGTTGTCAAATAAATTGAAGATAAAATAGCGTAAGATCAAGGAGAAGTCAGAAAGTAGCGTGATTAACATAACTGCAAGCAGACTGACTGCCTCGAGTGATTGAATTTCAAATAAAACAGGCGAGTAAGATATCGACAGTCCATTTGTACGTTTTTATGTCAAGATTAGCCGGCGGAGTTTAATGCAATCTATTTTTTTTCATGATGCAGCAAACTTACTTGAAATTCAAAATAAATTTTGCACTCAAGAGGACCAAATACGCTATGCTCAGTCATAATGCCATATCAGATATTCACCAATATACTGAAAGGATGGAGTTCTATACGACTAGAATTCTGCTTAGCTGTCCGTTCATTTTATTACATGAAGCTATATAATGCTTTTCTACTGCACTGTTGGAAAACCTTGGCATAGTGCCAAGTCGCGTGTTGGTTCTCTTTTTATGCTGAGATGAAAAGCATCCATTGTTTAACGAGAATGTTTAAGTGCCTACTTAAAACTAACCTGGTTTAATTCACTGTCTCAATGGAGACATGGGAGATTTCGGAATGAAGCACTAAATGACCTTTTACAAATATGTAAGAGGTCATTTAGTGCTTCCGCAACATAGACGGAAAGATGCTGAGATCAGTCCTCAGATTTTGGAGAAGACCCGGATTCGAATCGCATCTAGGTTGCCAGATATCGAACAACATTGGCATTATGGATCCATCCATATTTTTATCCAAATGTAGAAAGAGTTAAAATCTGAAATTTATCAGACAGCTTATGCGAATATACCCTTCGCATTGGAGTTGCCTTGGTTTGCACTATTCAATCGAAACAAGCCTGCCCAGGGGTCGGTATATAAGCCTTTTATTAATGCTTAAATAACTAGGTTTCAACTGACCCTGACCACGTGTATTTTAAGTAGCAGAAACTAACTCCCATGAAGAAGATCACATTCTCTTAAGGTCCTTCCTATAAAATATAAATGGATCTATAATATGTTCTGTATATTTGTAAAACTTATTTTAAAATAAATTATTTTTGATCTATAATTTAGTGTTTAATTATGCACCTATTAAGAGTCTACTTATGATGAATTTAACCTTCTGATATATAGGAGTGCTATAAGATTTTTGGATTGGGAGGAGATTCGACCTTCAAAACCCTTGGAAGGTAATGGATGGCAATGTTGTAGCCAATGAAGTTCTAACTGAGGCTCGGCTATTGCTGTTATCCTCCTGCCATGATCAGAGCTTTAATAGCTCAATAACACCTTATCCTTACACTGTCCTCTACAGATAACGGGGAAGATGAAAAGCATTCTTGCTTCTCCCCTTTAAGCCAGTCCTTATAAGGGCAATAAGATTTAAGATTGCTTTGCCCATCCAGGGTGAGACAACTGCTATAAGATTGGGGAGCGACGTTTTGAGCAAAGTCCTTTTTTAGGACTTCCAGGGTAACGGATGGCAATGCTGTAGTCAATAGCCAATGAAGTTTTAACTGAGGTTTGGCATTGCAGTTACCATGGGACGTTGAGTTTCGATCTCTCAGGTTTCTTCCGAAATTTTGCTCCCGGCGAGGGGGGGGGGGGCTTAGATTTCGGGGGTTTGCCCTGAGAGACCATTTTGAGTCTCCACTGAGAGGATGTGTCGGTGGATGCTTTTCTCTGGAATATGAGTGATTCTGCTCAGTGGTGGGGAAGCCCTCACTAAGTGGAGCCAATGATGAGTTGGACGGCCTTTCGGCCACTATGGAGTGGTCGAGGGGGTCGTCCTAATTTTTAGAGATGGCTTTACTTATTCAGTAACCAATGAAGTTTTAACTGAGGCTAGGCTAATACCGTTACTCAGCCATGACTAGCGCTTTTAGCTCAATAATACCCCATCCACACAGATTTTCTTCATTCAGATGAAGGGATAAAGAGTCAAGGACTCAGTCCTTTTTAGGGCCGAGGATTTTTGCGTGATGAGTTTGTAATTTAAGTATAGTACTGTGTTATATTAATCGTAAGCTCTCTAGTAAAATGTTGAATTCTTTTTAAGTTTATTTCTACATTTCGCTATTAAATATGGATGAATCTATAATAACCTCCATTTTAATATCTAATTTATGCCAAATTAAAGCCTTTACGTCCTATAGTTTTGTAAGAATACCATCTTTATTTTCCTTCTTGAATGGATAGTTTGCAGGTTTTGATTGACACAGGTATTTACCATCAAAGCCATAACGCTCTACCAAAAAAAGTTAAATCCAAGAAGGAATTTATACGCTATTATTACAGTCAAGAAAAGGAAAAGAAACTGCAAGAGTGTGAATAGCTGGCGGCTTATGTCTCGATATTCGTCAAACGCCATCATCTGTGAAAAACACGGTGGCTTTATTTTAGTGTGAATTCATAAAATCATTAATAAATTTGCATAGGAAAGAGCTGAAAGCATAATCAGTGGTTGTGTTGGGTATTTAAATTACTCCCAAGCAACTTAGCCATGAAGAAAATGTGTTAAATCTTTAAATTCCGTGCATTCTTTATCGGTTTGCGTGCTTTGTGAGATGAAAATTTCTTCAACTTATGTAATTCGATAACTAACCTTCTGATGAAGAAAAAAAAAAGCTCATAAATATTTTTCCCCTTTCTAAAACGAAATTCGATCCGGGTCTTTCCAACTAAAGGTTGTTGCTTGTTTGTTATAGCCTTGTTATAGCAAATAACAACCTTTCAAGATAACTCTATATTAATTAATAAGAAAAAAAATAGTTAAATACTCTAAGACTCATAAACCGGTTTCTAGACCATGTATATACATTCTCTCCTCCTGTCCCTTCCAAAAAAAGCTTTTACATAAACTGAACCAAACAATTCAAGACGAATAAGAAATATTTTTAATTCTAACATTCCGATGGTATCACCTGGAAGAAAAAACTAGATAGCTCAAAGGAAAATGGACTTCAAACAAGCACAGACAGTAATCAAACATCGATAAGGTCCATTAAACATAGGCTGTTCAAATTACTCAAAAGAATAAAAAAACAAGAAAAGAAACATGTGCCATTTGCTGCAGATATACCATAAACAAAGTCATTACATGGGTCTAAAAGACACTAAAATACCATCAGCGCACAAACTCATAACAATAAAACAAGATAGCAAAAACCAACTTTTGAACAACACTAGAGAGAAAACACGGAAGATTATTAAAGTTACAGAAAACAATCAAGAATACATTCATTTATTTATCGAAAAACATGACCGGAGCAAGCGAAATGGCATTAAACAAATATTAAAGCGATACAGGAATGTTTAGTAAAAATAATGCAATAAGCTTTCAACTGCGTGTTTTATTAGATATCGACATTTAGCATCACCGGAAAAAGATTAGCTTTAATCTATATTAGATAGTGATATCGTGATTAAATAAATTATACCGAAAACTATGATGATTTCCACAATTGGTGGAGCACGTGCACAACAATGGAAATACTGTACATTTCGTTACAGCTTACGTCAGAGAAATTGATACAAAATGGCGTATATTTCTTTTCATAGACAGTCCTGTCTGGATCAATAATCAATTCTAGCTTCGTTTATTCTTGCTTGTAAAAGTTTTTGTTTTTACGTAATGTTAGAAATGATTCAAACTGAAACAATAGAAATTGGTACTTACATTGTTATCTCATATTACGAAATTATATTCTAAGCAATAAATGTCTTTTGATTATGTAAGCAAATGGCCAATTTTTCATAAATTGCATATATTTTATATCTGGATTTTATTCGTTCTATTATTTTCAATCACCTTTTCAGTCTCACTTCAATAGGAATATAAAGTACTTCAAAATGTGAATAATAATAGATTTAGAAGACAAGATATTTATTTCAAACTGAAACTTGATATATTTTTCTTTGATATTTTAAGATACGATTAATGGATGCATTGGTTTATAAGTTGGTTATAGGGAATATGAAGATTTAATTATAATGTTAAATATACTTAACCAATATGCAATAATTCAATGTTTTATAAAAATTTACAAGATAATTTTTGTTAATTTCTAGATAAACGGATGCTTATTTACGGGACAAAAAGTCATTTAGAAGTTTATTATACCATACGACAACCAACAGCCAGCTTTCTGCAGCTACAGAAAGCTGGCTGTTGATTGAAAACTCTATTTTCTGAGGTCATATATGATACGACCTCAGAAAATAGAGTTTTCATTCGAAGATTTTTTTGCATGAATCCTACCAATCCCCCAAAAAAGTAACAAACTTATTGGTAAGTGAACTGAAGTTGTATAAGCAGGGATCTTATTCTGATCTTTAGACCATGCAGTGCTTTTTACCAAGCTAATTTAAGCCTTCAATAACACGTGTGGTGGTCGAACAACTATCGATGAAGCCAATTTTGGTTTTGCATCTAAAAATCGTATTTTTTTATAAAAAAGCTTAATATTTCATACTGATTTTTGACAACTTATGTTGATAATCTTTTATAATTTATGCCAAAAATCTACTCAAATTTCAACGCGAATAACAACAGAGAACAAATACTATTCTATCCATCTTTATTCTTCTTCATTCTTTCTTTTTTTTTTTCTTTTTGGATTTAAAATATTTATGCTACTGACTTACCACAAATGTGTCAAATAAATAAATAAATCCTAACTATTTATGTCTCGTTTAATTTTCCTAACACTTCTAATAGATCTCCTAACCTAGGGATTTTGAATCATAACAAAATGTGGCAAAATAAATCTAAAAGTTGGAAAACAGTTTGAATTTCAGAAAGTATATATAAACTAACGTTATATATAGGTTTAAAGACAAAAATATTTAAATCCTAAACGGAAATTTGATGACGAAGAGGGCGCTACTTTCCACATGTTTAGTCCCATCATAAGAATACCACATCACAGTAAGATGGAAAATACCCCATTTTACCAGCTTAGTACGTTAACGATCCAACTACTGTAGAGCGTAGTTCCTATGAACACATAATTTGGAAATTGGATGATGCATCGAAGTCTGTAGCGAAGCTATCTGTCTTTACGAGTCGGGCAACATCAATGATTTGATATTCTCTCAACATATACTAGCTAGTAGTTAATAAAAATTCTACACAGCCACCGGGAGCAGTCTTTTATTGTATTGAACATCTGTATTCTGCTTTGATAACTGAAACAGCGTGTAGATGATGCACGCGTAACAGAATTGAACAGAATCTAAAATCAGAAGTCATCTGGGATATTTTGTCAGCAGACGTTTGAGCGGGGGAGGGAAGAGAGAAAAGAGAAAGTTTAATCATGAGAAGCATGGTACTAAAATATTTACCAGATGTTAAAATAAATTTAGAAGCTTGTTCCTTAGCATTGCGTTGAACTCCTAAAAATAGTTAAAGCGAATCGAATTTGACTCTGGAGATTCTTGTAATAAGAAGTAATCAGTGATGCGGCTGCAATATTTGGATTAAGAGTCACTGCGGGAACTATTTCTTAATATAATATTTATTCTTGACATAAATAGTTGGGAACGCCTAATAATTCTTAACTGGGGAAAAAAGATACTTTATAACCAGTTGATTAAATGTAACGCTACATTAAATAGTAAGATAAAAATAGGTAAATACTCTAAAACTCACGTATATATCCCCGTCGGAAAAAAAAATTAATAACTGAACCAAACAATTCAAGAAGAATACGAAAAACAAGGGAAATTATTAAAGTTACAGAAAAAAAAATTATTTATCAAAGAACATGACCAGAGCAAGCGAAATGGCATTAAATAAATATTAAAGCGATACAGGAATGTTTAGTAAAAATAATGCAATAAGCTTTCAACTGCGTGTTTTATTAGATATCGACATTTAGAATCACCGGGAAAAGTTAGCTTTAATCTATATTAGATAGTGATATCGTGATTAAATAAATTATACCGCAAACTATGATGATTTCCAGAATTCATGGAGCGGGTGCACAACAACAGAAATATTGTACATTTCGTTACAGCTTACGTCAGAGAAATTGACACAAAATGGCGTATATTTCTTTTCATAGACAGTCCTGTCTGGATCAATAATCAATTCTAGCTTCGTTTATTGTTGCTTGTAAAAATTTTTGTTTTTACGTAATATTAGAAATGATTCAAACTGAAACAATAGAAATTGGTACTTACATTGTTATCTCATATTACGAGGCTATATTCACGCAAATAATGTCTTTTGATTATGTAAGCAAATGGTCAATTTTCGAATAATAAAATATCAAGGTTAGGATAAATGACGCATCGTTTACGTACGGGATTTTGTTCGTTCTATTGTTTTCATTCACCTTTTCAGTCTCACTTCAATAGGAATATAAAGTAGTTTAAAATGAGATTAATATTAACCTAATATAAGAAGACGAAAAATGTATTGCAAATCGCAACTATATGTTTGTAATTATTAAATAACATTAATGAGTAAGTAAATAATATTACATTTATAGCAGCATTTTTGCAATTGCTATTACAACTAGTTTTACTTCTACTTACTACATAACAGTATACTTAAATTTAATTATTGCATTTTTTTGTTTAATTTTCGGGGACATTTTTATTTTATTTATTTTATTTTTTATTTCTTTTTCAACATATTTAATTGCATATAAGGCGTTCACATTACAGCAGCAGTATTTCCCAGACAACTATGAACTTTCATTATAATGGATTTCTTGGGTATCTATCAAGATAGTTTGGATAATTTTCAGATAACTGGGTGTTTATTTACAGACCAAATAGACAGTAATTTACGGATATCTGTGGTTACATTAGAGATGGCTATATGTTGTCCTATCACTGATCTCAGAACAGCGAGTTTTCATATGACGAAGATTTGTTTTGTGTGAATTCCACCCACAAATTAACAGGTCTGTTTAGCAAGTGATCCAAATTTGGATAAACACAGAACTCATTCTGTTCTTTAGACCATACAATACTTTTTTTTCCCGAGTTACTTTAGGTCTTCAATAACAGGTGTGATAGTCTCAGCTATCTATGAAGCCAATTTTGGTCTTGCATCTAAACATAACTTTTTTTAAAATAAAAAAGGCTTAATATTTGTGAGGGATCTCTGATGGTTTCCATTGATGATAATCTTTTAAAATTTTTCCAAAAAATTACTCAAATTCAAATACAAGTGGCGACAGGGAACAGGATACTGTTCTGACACTTCTACAGGATCTCCATAACCTATAGAGAATTTGAGAAATAGCAAAGGGTTACAAAATAATGTACTCATTGGAACACAATCTGGGTTTCAGAAACTACTGTATATATCAAATGTTGTTGTATGTGGGTACAAGGACAAGAATCTTAAAATCCTAACGAAAATGCGTTGTCGTAGAGGGCGCTACCTTCCATGGTAGCCAATCATAATTATACCACACCACGGTAAAAAAGGACAATACCAATTTTGTCTGCTTACGATAACGATTCACTGCTGCAAAGTGTAGTGCTTATCAATAGATCATTTAGAGATTGGATGACGCATCCAGGCTAGGCTCCCCCCCTGGATACAGTTAAGTCGTTTATCTTACGAGTTGGACTACATCAATGACTTGATTTTTCCTCAACATGTACTAGCTGGTAGTTAATAAAAAATTCTACAGCACCACCAGGACACAGTCTTTTATTGGTACCGTACATCTGTATTCCGCTTTGATAACAGTGCTCGGATGATGCACGTGTAAGAGAACTGAACAGAATCTAAAATCAGAAGTCATCCGGGACATTTTGTTAGCTCGCGTTTGGTGTGTGTATGTGGGGGGGGGGGAAGTGGGAGAGAGTTTAATCATGAGGAACACTGTACTAAATTATTTACGAGATGGTTTATGTATTAAAATAGCGCTTTAAATTTAGAAGTTTGTTCCTTAATACTTCGTTGAACGAAAGAATGCTAGAATAGTGCAAGTGTGGTCATCAAACGTTCGTTCGAAGCAATTGAATGGAAAATAAATCCCATCTGTCCCATCAGTCATCTCCGGGATGACTTTTTGAATACGTATATAATATATCTACAGGTAGTATAGATGCATTATAGGTATTATAAGTTTATTTTAGATCCTATAATACTCGAATACAGCACCATGGATAAGCTAACACTAGAAAGTCTGTAAAACGTTGCTCTAAATATCAAATATGATTTTTTTTTGAAGCCGTTTCAAACCTCTTTTAATTAGCAAGGTGGTAATGTCGTATTAGGCGATGAAAATCGTCCACACCTAAAGAATTTCGAAGTAATTACAAAATCAATAAGGAAAAAATGCGAGTGAAACTCACGCGTCTTATAAAAACTTTAAGTTGTTAAAGTATCTTAAATAAAAAATGAAAATGTGTATTTTTTCCCTCTATCCCATATTTGTATATACGATAATCATAATTGCGATAATTAAGACAAAACTAGAAACTACCAAAAGAATTCTTTTTTGTTTCAATTAAAATTTACAGAAAAGTTTGTCTTCGTTAATAGTCTACTGAAATCGATATGGTCTCAATCATAATTCCAATGAATTGAATCCTAAGCAAAATCGACAATTCTTAACTAACCAGTGTTGTCTATGACACAAGTTTAACCCCAAGAAGGCGATTGTTAACCGAAGAGTGAAATAGTGAAGTCAGCGGTTACCACTTTTCAGTCTCTTGTAACCAAAATTTAAGTAGAATTTTAAGCTAAAGAAAAGTATTTTTGTTGATTACTTTATTTAATAATTTTATTTTTTATAAAATAAAAGTTTATAAAAATATATTTTTTAATTGTTTAATTTAATTTTAATATTTAATTAAAATTATTAATATTTATTTTTTAAAATAAAATAAATTACATTTAAAAATTAATTTATTTAACAAATACATAAATTTGAATTCATTCTATTTGGAAATAAAAGTTGTTATTCTTTATTTTATTTATACAGTCAAAATAGTGCTGGTATGTAATTATTATTACTGCGTGGTAAATATATTGAAAAAATAATCTTTGACTTGCTGAAACGGAACAACCATCTTTAAATATAACACAATAATTGTAAATATAAAAAACATACGTAATATGCAAGAACAACTATTTTTTTCTGTTGTTTAAAGATCAGCCGTCACGACAGAGCAAACAAATTATAGCCACCATCTTAAAGTACTAAGATATAAGCTTGAAGTAAAGAAGTAATTCATTCGTATATTAATTTCGACATTGTTATGTTTTCGATGTCCTAAACTTCATAACAGCATAACCTAAACATTATTTGAATTTTATATAGATTTATTGAAGCAAGTAGGAAATTCATTTGCTTCAAGTACTGGCGCTTCTGTTGCATCAGTGTGCGTGTGTGGACATTCACATATTCATCCAAGTGTTCTCTACACATTGGAAATGGGTTCCACGATCCTAGCTATTGTCTAGTTCCCAGTCATCTTCCAAATATAGCAGACTCTCCAGCGATTGATCGGTATTCAAATGAACTGGCCTAAACTTCAAATGTCACGCGTACTACACGAACCTTTCCAAGATCTTCCGATATAATTTATAAGGATAAACTTCAGCTACAATTAAAAAAAATCTCCGAACTGCATTTTGCAAAGCGTCAGTATTGAAGAAGTCTTAGCTTTAGTTTCGTATGAATAAGTTAAATAACCAAGCACTTCATTAATTAAGATCAGATGGTTGTAGAACCAACAGACTAGTGAAAATAAACAATCACTTAGTTATTCTGGTATTAAAGAGGAGATAAATGTTAATGTTATTATGATGTTTCATTCTTTAAGGGTTCGTTATCGAACCTGTTTAGTCTAGAAAGAAAATCGTATCTTGCTTATGGTATATCCATACAAATTTATATTATAAAACGATCCTCTGTAGCTCATAGACGATGCTGTTTGGTTGGGAAGATCTGGGTTCGAATCCCCGGCCAGTCTGAGAACCTCTATCAAGGCATTTAATTCGAAGGTGAGTTAACCTATCTCACAAGGAAGCGGCCGGGTTATCTCCTTTAGTAAAATTGGGTTTTTCATCCCGAAAAACAAGCAAAAAGGCCAAAAGAAAGCATAATTTACAGACATAGGAGACCAACCTATTCCATTGGATATGGTTTCGAAAGCCTGCATAATTTCACCAGTAAATAATGCAGGATTTGGTGATAACTGGAGAGACAATCGTAATTTTGTAAATACCAAAAGTTGTGATTTCCTTCTCAATATATTAATATTAACCACCATTGGGAAAAACTTTCAGAAAACTATCCGAACTCTTATTAATAAAACAAAAAGTGTGAGCTAATGATTGTATACAATCTCAAATCCCTGAAACAGAGAACCTAATAAATCTCACTGTATCTAAATCTTTTGAGCACTTCTCTAAGAATCTTGCGCAGTTTCTACTTCTTGAAATTGTGATTAAGGAGTGAACAGTTTAGTTTAAAGATCTGAGATGACGTGGAGGCCACATCAGTGTCGAGTGATAACAAATGACCAGATTAAAGGTTAGACGAAGCAGTGGAGAAATATGACGCAGCGTACAAGATAGTAAGTCTGTAACGAACAGCTAGGACACGTTATGTAAGATCCGTTCGGGGGGTTATATTCTGGCATTAAAGAAAAGATAAATTGTCGCTGTTAAAGCTCCAAGACAGGTATATGATGATGAATCCTTATGTCTCTTAACTGTGTGGATAGTAAAGCCAAATGGATCGTTACTGTTTGACCGTTACCAAGGATTAGAAATGAAATAGAGTCGAACACAGTTAGAGACTCGCACTAATTTGGATGAATTTCTTGAATTCGTATGGCTTATTTTAACTGACAATAGCCCTTGACTTTTCAACAATCATTACCAAACGATAAAACTGGTTTTCGTTCCAACAATGAGATTTTGCTGCAGCCATCAGGATAAACCCATTGTTAGAATATTATTTATAATTAGTGACTTTAATGCATGATTTAAAGGCTAGAAAAAGGCTTAATTATTCATTCTTTGTCAATTCTCATGACGGACAAGCCACCCAAAATTCTGCAATATATATATATATATTGCAGAATTTATTAATACAATTAATTAATACAAATAATTAATACAATTATTTGTATTAATTGATTTAATACAAATAATAATTTGTATTAAATCAATTAATTTGATTGATAAATCAAATTAATTGATTGAGATTGAACAGATGAGAGTGTGTGGGTTGCAGACAAGAAAAAGAGGGGTGAGATATAAATCTATAAACTTCTGTAAGGGTATTACAGGATATCGGTTAACGCAATTTTATATGAAAATGGGGAGTGGACAAGGGAGCATCCGTGCAGTGAAGAAAGGGGCTGGATTTTTCTCTCAGAGAGCTGTGGCTGTTGAAATGGCTCGTGCATCTAGTGTGTGCGAAAAAGTTTTAAGAGAAGGTAAGACACCTGGTGTGGGTGGTGTATGGCTTCCCTCCATGACTCTGGAGGTTTCTAATAATAATAATTATAATAATAATTTGTATTAAACATATTTACGTATTTTAAAATTTAATTAGGTCTTCGTTTTCATTCAGTTACACATTATTTAAATATTTTAAAAGTAAATTAAATCGAATCGTATTAAATTTTACGTTTTAGGAGATAACAAGAATAATGTTATCTAGACGCAGGTAATAGAATTTTTATACATCCAGAGAGAAGAGTTAGATCGATGTTTTATTCATAAAAGTTCTGTACATTTTTTACTTCCCCCACACATCCTTAACCTGGTAAAGCACTTTAGTCATACAATACATCAAGCAAAAGCCCTGTTCTCTGGTCGGAAACATGATCATCGTCCGTCCATCACTTAGATGCTTTTGGGGGCGTCACGTATTTCAAAAATGTACGGTTGGATGCTGGCGATAACATGTCTTGCGCTTTCCATTTGGGTAGAGGTACCAATCTGATGCCCTTGTGTAATAAAACCGATGCATAATTTAAATATTTTTGTTCCGTGTTTTAAATTTTGATCACATGTGTTATGGAACACAAATCCTTGACGTTATATTAAATTTCCCAATACACTGGATGGAAGAAAAATCATTTTATTCAATAAACTGATATTTCAAATGCAAAAGAATTTTTTTAAACATTTTAGCTTTTAAAGAATTCAAAATATGTGAACTTATTACTTGATATTTATATTATCGGGAAAAGAACTAATCGCAGTTGAATTATACTGATAAATTATATTAATTAATAAATATTGATAATATTAATTAATATTCATAAATTATATTCACACTTAATTTTCTAAATACAAAGATTTCAATAAGTTTCTATATTAACAGTCAAAAACAATCACTTTCTAGTCACTGTGAAAGTGACTAGATAGTGATGATTGCGCAAAGTCACTTTCTGAAAGGCAATTCAATTACTTGATACTTCATTCTTATGTTTTTTCTATTATTTGTTTGAGAAATAAAGTAATTTTTATTAAAACATTGCTCATTCTTTAAGATGCATTCTTTTTCTTTAAAATTGTTTCAATAACTTCAATAAATGTTTATAATTTTAAAGTAACCTTCAGACACCTTTTAATTTTACTCTTCTTGCGTGATTATCTAAAAGGTGTCTTTAATGTTAACTAATATGTTCATATTTTCAGTTTTATCAAGGAGTTTTCTGCTTGTGATTCATTTTTAATATGACTTCCACCGAAATTAGATAATTTAGGTCTCCAGGAAGCAGGGTGGTTAGTAATCTCAATCGATTTCACCCTCTGCTATGCCCTTAGTTCTTTCCTTGAAAGTATGTAAAAGATTAAAAAAAAAAGGTCAAGCTTTTAACTTGACTTTTAACTGCTTTTAACAGCAGTTATCAGCTTAAAAAAGGTTAAGCTGATAACTGCTGGATCGATAAAGAATATTAAGGAGTTTATGGTATGGTAAATATGGATTGCAGAGATATTAACTTAAGGAAGTCAGGTGCATCTTAAATATCAAAAACTTCGTAAGTAAACAAAAGTAGGAGTGGATTTAATTACTCGGAAGGGTCAGACAGCGTTCACTAAATCAAGCTCCTCCTGGCATAAATATACAGTAAAAATACTTAAGTGTGGAGGGAAATTCTGTTCTTGGGAAATAATCTCCCCATGTGTCCACTTGACAATTTTGTTTTGGTTATTCCCATAACCAATAGTCTCTGATTAATATAACATTATCATCTGATCTTCGAATTTATATTTATAAAAATCGTCGACAAATGTAGTACCTGTTGACTTCACTATGTCACTCTGCAAGTGACAGTTCTCGCGTTGACACCACTCTTCGATGGCCAACAACGCTAGTTCAGAGTCATCAATATTGCCAACTCTTGTCAGTCCTAGATTGCAAATATGTTTTTATTCAAAGCACACATTATACAATTTTGAGTTTTCCATCAAATACTAAACTGAAATTAATATAAAAATTGTGATTTTATTTTTTTCACCAGAAATGTTACTTCCAATAACAGTGAAACGTATAAAATTAGATACTTAGCAGGACGGCTTTGAGAGGTGGATGTATATAAAAATTTCATTTGGTATAAATATAATATATTAATAGAAAACAAACGATGTTTGCTTAAATAAACAAAGCTAATACCGGGAAGTAAGGCACTTCAACCTGAGCTCGGCTGCGGACCTGTTAAGCTTGTCAAATTTAATTCGGAACGAAATCTGACAGGACGTTAGCAAAGAAAGTAGGTTTAGTCAATAATCTACACATTTTGTGGCAACTGGATAACAGAATACGAAGAAAGACAGCTTCGGGACTGTAAATTTAATAATAAATGTTTAAAAAAACAGGTAAGACAGAGGTAAATAAAATTGGCACATTGCCCATTTACGATTATGGATATTTTGTTGCGTTATTTAAGTTCAAATATAGATAGAGTGGGAGAAATTTAAATTAATTATAAAAAAGGTAAAATCAACACATCAAAATTAAATAGATTCTTCTGCTTAATAATACAAAAAGTCTATTGAAAAATAGTTTCCACACACACATTTGGAACAATAAAAAAAAGCAACATTTCATGATGCCATTGTTAGAACTCTGCGCACGACAAAGGCGCAGCATAAATAATAAGTATTGATGACGTAAATATCTACGTAACAGAAAATGTTAGATTTCTGCAATAGTAGCAGAAATCTAAAGTTTTTTTTAAACTGATTTAAAAGCCACGTGAAATTAACGTTTCCTGTCATTGTTAGACTCGTTTCCACATAAAAAACGCACAACATGAACAATGAATCATAATAAAAAGTAGTACTGCAACATAATACGACAGATTTCTTTAACAACAGTTGAATTTTTGTCTTATAGGATTTAAAACAAGTGCCTGCACATTACATTATTGATTTTTATACAAGACGATAATACTGCAGAAAGAAGAAAAGGAAAAAAAAAGTCTTTTCAATTTAAGTCATTTTTAGGTTTCAGTCACAGGTTTCATTTATTCATGAATATATAAGATCACGGTATGGATAAAGAAAGCGACATAACAGAACGTGCCCGACGAAAAGTAAACAAGATTGTCGGAAATCCAATACCTTCAAAGGAGCTGATTTTAATGGACTTCATAATCTCGCTAATTAAAGGGTACTGATAAACTCCAAATGCACTTAACGAGATGTGTGCATCTTCAAAAGAGTAAGTCGCTCACCCAAAGTGATCTTAATGAAAGCGTGACAGAAAGGAGATGAAAAAGAATGAAGTACAAATTTCTGAAGAAAAAGCATAAAAGGGAAGTTCTCCAAAGGAAATGGAAGGCGAATAACAGAGAAATGTGTTTGAATTACAGATTGAATTGAATGAGTACTAATTTACGCTTCGTGATATCTATTTTAAGAAAGAAAAAAGAAATTTGCAGGAATATTGACTAAGAAGGGAAAACTGCCTTAATTACGATGTACGGGTGTGTGTGTGTGTGTGTGTGTGTGTGTGTGTGTGTGTGTGTGTGTGTGTGTGTGTGTGTGTTCGTATTATGCAAATAAAAATAAATAAATATCCCCTAAAGAAAAAATCTTAACAACCTGGTAGGATTTCTAACTTTATAAATATCGGTTGTGTCCACACTTAATCTGAAAAGACATCTTCCATCTTCGCTACTGACACTAATCTATGAAAAGGCAGGATTTTTAATGTGGCTCTCCCCCATAAAAAGATTACATAAAAAATCAGTGCGTGCGTGGGCTAAGGTTTGTCATTAGTTTAGTTTTTGCATAATCTGGAAACTCTGCTATAGACAACAAACATGGAGATTTTTCCCAGTCACCTGCCTTCCAATGTGCGAAGCAGTGGCCTCATCCCAGGCAACAAAATTCGTTTCCTACCTAAAAATAGTCCCAAACATCCTTGACCTCTGGGAGATTCGAACCCGCTGCCAGTCCTGTTGGTTATAAAGCGGATACACTACCGACTCAGCGAATTGAATCAGGTGTATTTATTATTTTTATGCTACTTCCAATGATGAAAGCTTGTAAACCTACATTACTTTTTTATTAATATATATTATTTTTACACAGTTCGGTAAACCCTGATCTATGGACCAAACAGAAATTTTTCGAGTCTCTTCAGACCTCTAATAACAGGGCAGTGGTCACACCTGGCGATGGAAGTCATCTCCTACCTAAAGGCAATCACCCACGAAAGGATTTGAACCCGTTGGCTGGTTGGAGAGCTGCTATTCATCTATTCGGCAGTAAGTTACTAACACCATTAAAATTATATGATTATAAAAACCATCGAGGTAATCGAATTGGTAGGGAGAGAAAGTGGGCCCATATAAATATTCTCTGTGTATTTTTTAATCAACCCAATCAGGACTGTTAATTTGCTTAAGATTCAAGAAACGTTGTAATAGTTCTATAATAAAATGCCTGCGTTTCGACGATAGAATAAAATGTAAATTATATTCAAGCGAAAATGTGTGCAGTCTTTTTATCTGATCAATAAAAGCAAACAAAAAATAGCATTGACAGCGATCTCAATTCACTATTCTTCGAGATCGTTTAAAGAAGAATAAAGATAAAAGTTTTAAACTAGTTTTCGGATCATACTTCCCATTTCTTTCTTGGACGTCCTTTAAAAGACCTACAAATAGTCGTTTAGCAAAATTTATGATAATACTTGACGCTAAACCTATTCAAATATTAATGAAGATTCGTTGCCTGAAAATTGTTGCTATCTGTGGTCAGCCAAGCGCAAATGAATAATTGATGGTCCTCTAGTTGAAACTCCTTTCAAACAAATTACCTTCGATGTCAATATTAAGTATTCTGTCATTGAAAAAGTGACTTAGAGTGATAAAATGTTCATTTGGTCGAGTGTTTTGTTCAATATATTCGGAAGCGCATTAAAATTTATTAGCAAGCAGGACTTTCGCAGTTAGGGGGGGGGGGAGGAGAAAGCGTTCACTCCATTACACATTCCAAGCAATTGCATTTTAAATATTCATCGATCCTCGTAGCGAAAGCAAGTAATTTTCTGAGAGAAACAGCACCTCTTTAATTGTGTATTACCTCCTGCTTGTGTTTTTGATTGTTAATATATTATGCATTTTTTTCTCCTTGGTTTGACGCAATAACATTCTTTCGTAGTGACGGCATTAATCACGACAACTGAATTCCAAGTCATTGTTCTTAAAAGAACTGGTAGATGGACTGAGTCCTTGACCCTTTATCGCGTCATCTGAATGAAGAGAATCTGTGTGGATGGGGTGTTATTGAGCTAAAAGCTCTAGTCATGGCTGGGTAACGGCAATAGCCGAGTCTCAGTTAAAACTTCATTGGCTACAGCATTGCCATTTGTTACCCTGGAAGTCCTAAAAAGAACTTCCTCTATATTTCACCAATTAAAAAACAAAGTCATTGTTCCTTATAAGGACTGGCTTAAAGGGGCGAAGCAAGAATGCTTTTCATCTTCCCCGCTATCTGTAGAGGAGTGTAGGGATAAGGTGTTATTGAGCTATTAAAGCTCTGATCATGGCAGGAGGGTAACAGCAATAGCCAAGCCTCAGTTAGAACTTCATTGGCTACAGCACTGCCATCCATTACCCTCCAAAGGTATTAATCACCGCATCTCACGGTCAATTAATTGAATTCCAAGTCATTGTTAGTCCTTAGTCCTTATAAGGACTGGCTTAAAGGGGCGAAGCAGGAATGCTTTTCATCTTCCCCGCTATCTGTAAAGGACAGTGTAAGGATAAGGTGTTATTGAGCTATTAAAGCTCTGATCATGACAGGAGGATAACAGCAATAGCCGAGCCTCAGTTAGAGCTTCATTGGCCACAGCATTGCCATCCATTACCCTCCAAGGGTCCCAAGTCATTGTTGTCGTGTACTGTACAGTTTATAGCAATATTATGTGGAACATGTAACGGTGTTTTTAGCCTAATTTTAGCAATAAAAATGCTTTCATTAAAACAAAAATTAAAATTACAGTATCTTGAATCTGCTTTGAATAGTTTCAAAGAAGATTTTTTTAAAGAAAGAACCCCATCATCCACTTTGTTCATCGGCTCAATAAGAATTCAGACGAGAAAAACCTTGTCGGCAGTATAATCCCTGTTCAGAGCTATAATTCCGCAACTAATCTCTGCAAATGTGTCGGTGAAGAGCCGAACGTCTATCTAATGAGACTCGGTCATAAGTGCAGACAAATATTTCTGCCACGGAAGACAGATTTACTGGAGTGTGTGCGGAATAACTATTCACTAAGGAAGTTTAAGTGTGTGTGTGTGTGTGTGTGTGTGTGTGTGTGTGTGTGTGTGTGTGTGTGTGTGTGTGTGTGTGTGTGTGTGTGTGTGCGCGCGCGCGCGCGTGCGTGCGTGCGTGCGTGTGTGTGCGTGCGTGCGTGTGTGTGTGCGCGTGTGTGTGTGCGTGTGTGTGTGGTTTAGGGCTCTAAGATGTTGTTAGAGGTAAAAAAAGAAAAAAACAGAAAATGTTTTTATAATAATTATTTGACTGAATTTCTCCAATTTCAAGTAGTATTATCTAAACCGAATCGCAATACACTCCAATTTTAGAATACAAAACAAAATATTGAAAAAAAAAAAAAACTTAACTTTCATGGGAGAGGGAATATTATTCTTAGAATGCAATTTATAATAAAGAAATTTTGAATAAATAAATAAATTTCGAATAACTTTCAGCTTTATGTTTCAACGTTATCTTTTCCGATTTAAAAAAAGACAAAAGAATGGAGAGAGAGAGAGAGAGAAGGAAAAATCCTCTACAAGTCTCATAAATTATAAGTCGTCATGTCAGGAAGGACACGTACAATGTAACACTGCAATTGCGATATTTAGATTTCTTGACAGATGTTACTAAATAAAACCAAAGACCGAAGATTAGTAGAATTAATAATGGAATTAATATAATAAAACATGGATAAGGATAATTTCACTCGTACAGTGAAAATATTTTTATGTAAAACGGTAACTTATACGCTCACATTTTAATCAAAATTAAAATTATTTGATAGTTTCTTCACAGTGCTAAATTTCATCATAATCGGTCCATCGGCTCTCGAATCGTGTCGACTGACAAAAACAGTCTGATAAACGTGAAGACTCTGATAAATTGTGTTTGTTTGAGAGACCACCTTAAAAACTCATAAAGGGCAAATCACCGAGGGTTGTTGCGTACAATATCCGGGGAGCCAAACATAATCCCTGGGATTCCCATTGGTTTTAATTGATTATTCACAACCTCATAAATAATTCTGGCAGCACATATAACTGAAATATTTATTAAAGGTATTAAAATGATTGCTCATGGTATTTTAACAGGATTAGCCATTTTTTTTTCTTTCCCGAAAATGCGCAAAGCCATAATATGAAGTTCAAACTACGAAACTTGGCATTCAACTCTCTCCTTTGAACGTCTTTTCTAAGTACGTGACTTACTTAAAGCATTTATAAAGTTTCCCAATACAAACGGAGTTTCTACACCAGTTGGAGCATTTCTGATCGATGAATCTGTTCTGTATTTCCCCGGGCACTGCGACTCGGCAAGTAACGCCCCGAAACTCAAAGGCACGTATCCTTTCGTTGGCACTTACGTGTTCATTTTACATTGACGTGCTTCGGTTGCGTTCCATATTCTTGCGCGCGTGCGGTTTATGAAGTTATACAAAGAGAATATCGGGCAAACATACCTTAAAATACTTCCTTCCTTCCTTCCGACTACAAAATCAACACTAAATCGACTCCTTCACTATATCTCCCTAGACAGGAAAAATTTAATCATTCAAAATATTATATGAGTTAGACTCTAACGAGAAGTAAGTTTTAAGTGTGTTTGATAACGAGAGTGTCCTATTATTTACTTTTGTAATGAATACTTTAGAGAGTTTTTTTTTTTATCCCACAAATATACATTTCAAAACATGGCTTATTTGCTACAACTCTTGAGTTGTAGCAAATAAGCCATGTTTTGAGCATAATAAGCAAATATACCATTTCTCTGACAACGGTCACCATGGTAACCACCTTGTACTGTTCGGTTATCTAATCTAAATGTTTATATCTATAACATTGTCTGGCAGGTGGAATGGGGAAGTAGAAATATTGTTTACAAGAGATGAAAATGCTAATATAACTGCAGGGCACAAACATGAAAAAATAATAATGCAGTTACTGAAGTATAGAGCCAAAAGCCTTCCATTTGCAATAAGTAAGATATTAGGATAGAACATATTATGGATCCAGCCATATTTTATAGCCAAATACAAACAAGAATATTTAAAAAGTTTCGAAAATTCAACACAGAGCCTGTTATAATGTAACCTTTAACAACAGAGTTGATTTAGTTTGTCACTACTTAAAAGACGCGAGCTCTGGCCTGCCGATGTATGTTCTGCTTTTGATATGGAGAGAGTTTTTTACGTTTTTTACTCTCTAGGTTTCTGGCTATTCCCTGATGGGAACCAACAGTTCGAAACAGCTACCAGGCCTGTGAAATCTAATTTAAGCACTAACATACGGGCTCCCTTGTGAGCTCGTGTCTTTTTAGTTGTTCAAACCAAGCAACTCCAATGCCGAAGATTATATTCTTATAAGCTCTCTGGTAAATGTTTTTCTTTCTTTGTATATGTGGCTATAAAATATGGTTGGATTCATAATATCCACCAATTTATTAAAAATACTTCCCTTTTTTATTTATATATTAAATTTCGTGCATGTTTTTTTTTTTTTTTTTTTTGTTGAGTGATGATTCCTTTTTTCTCTTTGGATTTGTTCATCTTGCGTCACCGAATAAACGTTCTATAATTATCCATGTTGAGCTGATTTTCCTCTTTCTCACGAAAAATTGCTCATAACGTGTTTTATAGCGACATTTGTTATACTGTTTATCAGCGGCGGTTCGTGCATAAGCACTGCGACACTGCAGCACCCCAAGGAAAAAATGAAAAAATTAAATTTGATTTGTGTTTATAAATAATAACAATGCTTACAACATTATATAAATGCAATACAACATGTTAAAGGTTACAGCTTATGTTTTAACATTGATTGAATAGTTAATAATTGGAATTGTTCGATTAACGCTTTAGATACGAAACAAATGCACTGTGTTCTAACGCAGTGTCGGAATTATCACGTTCGGCCAATTGCAGCTAGACTCGCCGATATTCGTTTGCACTTGTGATTGCATGTTACAAGTGATTCCGACACTGCTCGTTTGGACAGTGTCGCTTACAGATAAATCGTATGCTTGCGCGCGTTATTTCTATGAGATACGAAACTTTTATTATAGGTGCGTGTTCCTGGTGAGGGTGAACTATTTTTGATATGTAAATTTATTTATTAATAAATTGGTTACTGATTAGGAAAAAAAGAATTTTTTTTAATTTTGTATATACATCACCCCCACTTAAAAATTTCACCGGCCGCCACTGATATTTACTAACTGTTGTAAACTCTTATTATATAGTATTATTTATTGTTTTTAATTCAACTATAATACGGCGATGTCAATGAAGTCTCCATGAGTGACATATGTATCTGTTATTTACTGCAGATCATTACAATCTTTATTTATCTTCATCCACATTTCGTCAAAATTAGTCCACCTATGTTATTACATAATAAACTCACGAAATCAGAAATTAGAAACATAAATAAGAGTTGTTTTTGCTTTTCAACGACTATAAATCAAAGTGACACCCAAAATACTTCTTAATATTCTCACCAGAAAGTCTACTTAGTTTGATCACTTCCTGGGCAACTAAACCATCATGACAATGAGTGAAATATTAATTGTTTAAATGGACAGATCCCAATTACCTCAACATTCACGCGGTTTCACGATGACACCATTCAACCGACATCTCTCCACATACACCGAAATGTGTGTATAGGGCGCATTTTATTCCCAGACTATGTGAGAATAATACAGTAGCCGGAGCACTGCCATCCTTGATGCTTATACAAAGCACCCCACCAAAGGGAGAAGACGAACAGCAGTATAGCAAATGACCTAGTTTGCTAACATATCGATCTCCACCAAGTTGCCCGAACACTGGTAAGAAAGCAAAGTATAAACCTGTTTCTGTGGCCCTGTTCGTGCAGATTTAATGAAGCACAGCATCATTCCACACATCTGCAAAGATCTCACGGTTATTTTTCAAGAGAAGGTGGAATTATAAGAAAGTAAAGTTGAAAGGGGATTTTAAAAACATGAACGTCTTGAAAGAGCAGTTGTTGGTGTTCTTGTAGTTGTTGAGTTGTTAAGGATTTTTTTTCTTACTATTTTTGTGGAAACAAAATACAGTAAAATGTTTTCCAACTAGACCATTACATGTGTTGCACTATTTTAGAAAACTATTTAGTTTTTCGAGTTTTTTAAACTCTCTTTCTCTGAGCCAAATATGGGAAATGAATACGAGGTGTTTATGAAACTTTTTTTTTTGTTCTAATTATTAAAATTGAAAACAATATGATTCACACGCGGAAAGGATATAGCTTAAATACCGATTATTTTCTTAAAATTAACCAATTATTGTATCAAACCACTGAAAAAATAAATAAAAAACATTTAATAGCAATATCTTTTGGATGATATCGGAAACAATGAATAATGAGCGCAAGCTAAAACTGCTGTTGCCATGGGAACGTGACGTCACACTTGTCTAAGTCTACAAATAAGCTGAACGCTTTTATTATTATTATTATATAGAGAAAATATATAAAACTACTTCGCAATAATATGAATAAAAAAGAAATTTTAGAACAGAGAAATATGACCTTAGAATGTCCTAACTTCTTATTGAACAAAAGGCACGCAGCAAAGAAGAACAATTTAAGAATATCCGTTCTCAACTTTGATGATATCTTATTTCTCACAAAAATAATTTCTTTCGCTTATTACGATAAAATAGAGAATCCTGTAAAATATCGTGTTTCTTCCTGAAGCAATCTTTTCTTCTGCTTAACTCAAACCTATATACTCTTTCATCATTAAAAAAAAAGAAAGAAAAAGATATTGAAGTTCGGATATCGTGTTGCATTCTGTATTCAAGTATTTAGATATGGCACATCATTGTTTACTGGAAATCTAAAAGAAATAATAAAAACATCAGAAAGTTTCCATTATCATTAACCTGTATCTGAAAACAAGGTCTTGATTCTAATTTTGTACGTCGAATTTTAAGGAGGAAAAAAATGGCCTAACTGGTCATTTCATTTTTAGTAATATGATGTTAGTGGACTTGGAATAAAGAATCATTAATGAAGTACACAGATGTCTCAATATTTATAAGAGTCCATATCTGAATAGGATAACAAAGTGAATTTTTCTATAAAAGATGGCACTAAGTCCACGCAGTTAGCCGAGTGCCTATGCGCTTCGTAACCATACACCTGGGAAAGGAGTGTCCTGGGTTCGATTCCCGTCGTTGACGTGAGGAGCTTAAGGATCTTTCTCAGACCATGGGTGTGGACTGAAGTGTTTTTCTCCCCAGTTTATCTGGAGTTTTTCCTACCGCAAGCAGGCAAACCGGTGTTGAGAACTCAACGCCTCTTCAGACATAGGATACGCCGAGAGGCATAGGGCTAACTACCGTATCCTTGTGTACGGTTGGGGTTAAATGAATTGAAAAATCCTCAACACCCCAAGGTAAAGGAGGGTAAAAAGAAGAAGAAAAAGATTGCATTAATAGATTTTTAAAATATCTATAAAACGTTTCGAGTTATTGTGACTATTAATCTCATGAGGGCTCAGGCGAAATAGCAATGGAAGATTACGAAAGCGGCATTGCAATGAGAAAGCGGTGACAGACATTAACGAATGAGCATAGCTCTATCTTACACTAAATGGAGCTTCCGTAGATCAGTTCGTTTCACGATGCCAAAACCAAATTCGAGCCCTGGTCTTTCCAACCAAATTTGGAATTTGGTTGGAAAGACCAGGGCTCGAATCCGGGCTAGAATTTTCAAATGAAGTTGAGTTAGTATCTCATATGGATGACAAGGTGTGTTCCTCTCGGAAACTGCAGTTTTTCGTTCCGTATCCAGACAAACTGGCCAGGAGAATACAAGCGGTTTACAGATAAAACTAGATTACAACCAACAGTATTATCCTATACTAACTAATACTGTAATTAAACAAGTATAAGCCAAGCATAAAGCTAACATCTTTAAACCAACTTACGAAATCCTATGAATACAATTTAATACAAACGTATATTAGATTTATATTAAATTCAGATTCAATAATACCATCCAGTAATTGGCCGTATGAAGATAAAATCACAACAGTGTGTAAGACAAAACAGTATTGTTACTAAAACCGCTATGTTATAGTCTGCTGAACACATCAGTGAACAGTAATAAAATCGAAAATGCAAATAACACTGAAAGTCAAGCAGTGGCGCATCTCATCTGAAAGTTAGTTGTAGTACGGAATCCGTTTAGAGTAAACCTCGACTGGAGTTATCCTCCACTTCAGTATATTTGCATGTTTTAACATTAGAGATGGATGAGTCAGACTGTGCCACTTCAATGAAATTCACAATTTCCTTTAAAATAAACGATTGCTTTATTTAAAAAGATTTTTCGTGCTTAACATAAATGCATCTATACTTAAGTTTATTCCACCTTCGTTCTACCAACTGTGAAATTAAACTGTCTGCAATTTGACGGTGATCGATGCAAGGCCGCTACCAACAGTGTCCTTAATTGGCGAGTGCGAGTTCGCATTTTAAGAGAACAACAGCGGTATGTTGATGTACTTTAGTCCAGTTAAAGCTTCTGTTGTCATGTTAACTATCTTTCCTCTTTATGTACTTTCTTTTAGGTCCATGGGAAAAATAGATGTAATCATTCAAAGGAACACATTTTTAAATCATTTTCCATAATAATAAGATATTAAAATAATATAAGAATAAAAGAGGAGAAATTCCAATGGCAACTTTGACATGGATGTCGGAAGGAAGAAGGAAAATAAGAAAGCCTAAGCGAATTGGTGAAAAAAAAAAAGACAAATAGCGAACGAATGGCAAGAAAACATAGCTGGACAAAAACGTAGAATGGAATTAATCGCAAAAAAAAAAAACATTAACTTATTATAGTCCTTATAAGGACTGGCTTAAAGGGGCGAAGCAAGAATGCTTTTCATCTTCCCCGTTATCTGTAGAAGACAGTGTACGGATAAGGTGTTATTGAGCTATTAAAGCTCTGATCATGGCAAGAGGGTAACAGCAATAGCCGAGCCTCAGTTAGAACTTCATTGTCTACAGCATTGCCATCCATTACCCTCCAAGGGTATTATTAATCACCGCATCTCACGGTCGATTCTCACCTGTTCCGATACCAAACATTAACTTCAGATCTAGGTAGGTGTGGTCTTGGTAAAAGATAAGAAAAAATATATGGTAAGAAAAATATAAGCTAAAATAAAATAAATAAATAAACCAATGATAACAAATAAAATGGAGAATATTATAGATTAAATCATATTTTATAGCCAAATATAAAAATAACCTTGAAACTTTCGAAATTTTATATATATATTAATTAAGAAGTCGAATCGAAAAATCGAAACCAAAAACATATGTATGCTTTATGGATTTAGAAAAAGCATTTTCTTAAGTTAATTGGAAGATGATATGGAATATTATGAATAAAAGTCACATTGACTATAATGATAGAAGAACAATCAAACAGATATATGTAAGACAAATGGGATACATAAGAACAAATAATAAGGCAGAGACCGTACATATTAGATGTGGAGTAAGACAAAGGTGCATATTATCACGTTGCTCTTCAACGTATATATTGAAAATGCCATCAGAGAAGTTAAAGAAAAAACAAGCGGCAGTGGCATAAAGATTGGTGGAGAGGAAATATTTTTTCTCGGATTTGCAGATGATATTGCATTCATAGCAAAAAGCAGAAGACTAAAAAAGTTAATCAAAACAACAAATGAAATATTTAATAAATACCACATGAAAATAAATGTTGAAAAAACCAAAATTCTACTGGCAAGCAAGAAAACAAAGATCATAAAGAAAATTTAATTAAATGGGAAAGAAACAAAACGAGTAAAGAATTACAAATACCTAGGGAGTACAAAAAATGTGGAAGGAGGATCAAAAGAAGACATAAAGATAAAGAATAGCCATAGCAAAACGTGAATTCAATAAAATGGAAAAGGTATTAAAAGGAAACCGAAGTCTATAACTAAGGAAAAAAACTTATATATTAACACTTTATGGCAGCGAAACATGGACAATGGGAACAGGAGATATTAGAAGGCTGGAGGCATTTGAAATGTGGTGTTGGACAAAATGGACAGACAACAAATCTAATGAAGAAGTGCTTAAGGAAATCAATAAACCCAGAACACTGATAATGACATTAATAACAAGAAGAGACAGATGGATTGGACATCTCTTACGACATGCAAGTGTGACGAGAAGAATAATAGAAGGCGAAATCAAAGGGGAAAGAGGAAGACCAAGGAAAAGAAACTTTGATCAAATAAAACAAAGCACTGCGCTAAAAACATACTAAGAAATAAAGCGACAAGCAAACAGAAGAGAAGATGGAAGGAAATGCTGCTGAGCTACTAGTCATAAGACTGGTGCAATAGAAGAAGAGAAGAATTAAGTGGTAGGAATCCTAATGATTGTCAGTAAGTGTTTACACTTACTTCAACTTTGAGAATATCGGATTGATCTTGATAGTGGCCATTATTAACCACATACTATTTCTTGACAGCATTATTTGCAAAGGGGACACCATTCAGCATAATTTAAAATTTTTTTTAAGCTTCATAAATCACAACGTTTAAAAATCTTTGGTACAATATTTAATGGGAATTCTTAACTCGTAAACTTGGAATTAAAATAAAGCCACGATCCTTATTTACTTCATCTTTGGTGTATAAAATCATCTTTTATATTTAAAAATATAACTTACTATTAAACATATTTTATTTTTAAAGATTAATTTTTTAAAATAAATTATCTTTTTAATATACAGTACTTCTTTTTATTAATACATATCTCTAATAAGAAACTGTTCACTTTATGTACATATTTAGAGCTATAATGTACATGTGCTTAGATATTTCACCAATTTCAGAAGAAAGGGTGGGGAAAAAAACAAATTGGGAAAAGAGCTTTTCTATCAAGAAGCAAATCGCTGTGCACAGAAATGCGTCATCACATGAGAAGCAAGAAATGAGATCGACATCCTATACAGATGAGAAACAGGGATATTCGTTCATCAATCTTAACTTTCTGATCGAAATCCGTTCTCCCACTGCTCAAAGGATCTAACGGACTATTCTGATACAAGGTTGTTCGCCGAAGAAGAGATCAATACAATCGTCAATCTTGTCCTCGGTAAACTGTTAAAGGAAATCCGAAAAAGATTGCAAATAGCTGAGTAATCCAACAGAAATATATATGATTGTTATTGTATGTCATGTCCAGATATCTGGTCTTGATGATTATTTGATACATAAGCAACTTTCAGTTCGTTTTGTCAACGATATCCAAACAATCCTGACATTACATTTTGTATGTTAAATGTATAAACATTTTCATAAATTTAACTTTTAATCTGAGATTTAATATTAATATATCTTTATTTGTTTATATAAAAATACTTTTTATATTTAAAATTATAGTTTTTTTAAAATCAATTAAAAATCGTATTGAAAAAGACTAATTTTTTAAATAAATAAACTATTTTAAGAGACGGTACTTTTTTTAAATAATGATCCAATTTATAAGAATCGATAAAGTGCAACTCATTAAGGGATGACCATACTCTTGGAGGGTAATGGGTGGCAATGCTGTAGCTAATGAAGTTCTAACTGAGGCTCGGCTATTGCTTTTACCCTCCTGCCATGATCAGAGCTTTAATAGCTCAATAACACCTTATCCCTACACTGTCCTCCACAGATAACGGGGAAGATGAAAAGCATTCTTGCTTTGCCCCTTTAAGCCAGTCCTTATAAGGACTCATATTGTGTATTGGGTAATCGACCGTGAGATGCGGTGATTAATACCCTTGGAGGGTAATGGATGGCAATGCTGTAGCCAATGAAGTTCTAACTGAGGCTCGCTATTGTTGTTACCCTTTTGCCATGATCAGAGCTTTAATAGCTCAATAACACCTTCTACAGATAACGGGGAAGATGAAAAGCATTCTTGCTTCGCCCCTTTAAGCCAGTCCTTATAAGGAACTCATATTGTGCATATCGATAATATGCAAATCATAAAAGTTGTGGACTTTTTTTTAGATTTATATTTCCTAAAAGTCAAGTGCATACACATGCAAAGTTTTCGAACTTTTCCGGAATTCTACAGTGAATTTTTCGGGCAAGAACAGAAATTCCATTTGCGACTTAAATAGTGAGAGTTTGATAAAATAAGACAGAATAAATGAATTGCAAATGCAAAAGTCGAGAGAGTTTCGAAATAAGAAAATTTCTTTGAGCCTGTGACAAAAGAAGAAAAGAAAGATTTGAGAGTTAAAAATATTCACTCGGTATGTATAGTATCTTCAATGTAGTGCACACGTCATGAAGGTGTCAACATTTCATCCCGAATCGTTGTGAATTATTTTAGCTAGGCAATTTGCTGAGTCCAACGCAAACGACGAAGATTAAAAAAGTTTACGAATTACCAAGAAAGAAAATATATTTTATGGTCTAATTTGTCAAAGCAGATTTCTTATATAAAATGGAATGACTGAAACTAAAGCAATGATCGTATTTTCACAAATTCTGATACTTGAGCATGAAAAAAGAAAACAAACAGTAAAAATTGAACAGAAAAACAGTAAAAATGTCTATAATTTAAAAACCAAATTTAACAACAACCAACAAATTTGCTTATTTATGAAGGAATGTACAATATTCAAGAGTTCAAATGGAATAATTGACCTTAAATCACAAAGAGTGTTTTGTAATTACTAATTTATACGAAATTAAAACGAGTTACCGTCCTGAAAATAATTACGTTTAAGTAATTCAATAGATGGCGTGACTGGTATTCATTAAATGTTTACTGTATAATTAACAAAACTGATTTACTTATCCTCAAATGTTCTCTTTTTCGAAAACTTTTATATTACTTTAAGAATAACACTGTTTCTTGATAGATTGAGAAATAGGAAAGAAATTGCGATAAAAAAATAAACATGATTATTGCCAAACTTTTGTGCAAAGTTTTCTCTATAACTGTAACTTCAAATGTATGTATGTAGTGTCATTAAATGATTACCATACAATCATTGAAATCTGCATGCATGCGTGCCAACGTTGGCGCATGCGTGTAAAGTGTAATAATCAGCAACATATTCCTGAAAATTTATGTGCTTTGTTCTGACAGTTCTGTCGTAAGTAGAAAAGGCCAACTGTAATTCACCGAATGTTCCGTTATTTTTCCGCATTTAGTCAGTGGCTTCCAGATCGTGGCTGTGGAACAGGTTTCGCAATCAGAAATATATCCAAATATAACATAAATCAGAATAATTCGCGGAGTTTATGTCATTGCAACAATAAAATTCGAACACCACAGCTAAAAGCACATTACTTTAAAAGTGATACAGTATACGTTTTTTTTTTTTTTTTTGGCTAGATGAGTGAAGCAAGAATGCTTTTCATATTCTCCGTTATCTGTAGAAGAAAATGTATGGATGGGGTGTTATTGAGCTATAAACTCTGGTCATGGCGGATAACGGCAATAGCCGAGCCTCAGTTAAAACTTCATTGGCTACAGCATTGCCATTCGTTACCCTTTGTCTCATTCATATGAATATTCATGATTCCCACTTCTGATACAGTATACCGCATTACAAAAATGTATAACTTTTGCTTATAATTTATAATTTTCACAGTCCTTAAAGACTGTGAAAATTTTCACAGTATATTACAAAAATTTATAACTTTTGTTTGTACTTGATAAAATTTGTTATGTTTCTTCAAATGTTCAAAGTTTCGGAAAAAATTTCAAAATATAAAAATTTATTATAGCTTTATTTTATATTCTATAGGAAATATATAATTTTAAACAAACACGTCATTTTTCTTCCATTTTTAAAGAATCTTGTCAAAATCGATCGTTGCGCCATCTTATATAAAGTATCTTTTTATTTCCAAATAAACGATAATTATAATTTCAAACAAGTGGAATATTTGCAAATCTTTTTAAGGCTACGGTATTTATAATTCGTTTGTCCACATAGCAATTTGAAGTCATATTATTAATATAACTTAAAGCACATGGCAAATGTAGAACGACAGTTTTATATAACAGACCTTTTATGTTCCCCAATGGTTTAACTTTGATTACTATTACTGGATAGATTGGCGAACAAATGTTGATGTTATAGAGACAGTTTTGTTCATTCCACCCCCCCCCCCGTAAAGATTCTCTGTTAAGGGTTCGAATCGAATTTTTTTTTTTTTTTTTTGGTCATTCTAACCGTGGCATTCCCATTACTCCGATTTTCAAAGAACATTGTAATAACTCTTGAATAATCCATATACATTATCATTTTGACATTCAAGTCATTTTCGTAAAAAAAAAAAGCCGAAGTTCTTGTCAGTAATCTTGAAAACCGATGCAGTCCAGTATACGAAAACAAAGATATCAATTTTGTTTACAAGATTCACCAATATGTCAAAAGCACCTTAAGCCAATCCACAAACAACATGGAAGCGTTTAGTTCTACTTCTCTAGTATCATCAAACATCTTAATAACAGAAAAGCACCAGGTACGGATGGAGTCATTAACAGTCATCAAACTTCTTCCGCGCAATACTAAGATTGCAGTGTTTTTCTCCACCTTGGAAAATTGCAGATATTAATCCGATACATAAGCCAGGAAAAGATCCACAGTTCCTTCAAAACTATCGGCCCATCAGTTTACTGTCCAGTTAAGGGAATATTGCAGAAATTATCCTATCGAGATTGTAAGAAGCAACAAACAAATTAAACATCGTACCAAATGAACAATTTGGTTTTCAACGCAATCACAGCACAGTTCACCAAATTCATAGACTCATTGATTATATTACCACAGGATGCAACTGGAAACAACACACAGGCGCTGTATTCCTGGACACTGCCATGGCATTTGACAAAATTGAGATCAAGGACTTCTTTATAAACTTATTAAAGCAAATATCCCAACTAACATGATACGATTAATTAAATCATATCTCAGTGACAGGAAAACACAGGTTAAAATTTAACGGTATTAATTCCACCCAGCGCAAAATTACGATCAGATATCCCATAAAATCCTACTTCGACCATCTCAGCTTTATATGCAGATGACACAGCTATACTAACAAGATCTCTTCGTCCTTGTATTTGCTTGATAACCAAAAGACTCCAAGACACCTTGGAAAAATGGTTCTCCGATTGCAGACTTCAAGTGAATGAACAAAAACGTTCAGACATACTTTTCACTAGAAGACTAGCGTCCTCCGAAAGAGATATTCAATTGTTCAATACTACAGTCCCATGGCAAACAGAAACAAAATATCTAGATATACATTTACACAAGGAACTACGATTCACTAGCCGCGTCGAACTCATCTGTACGAAAGTATCCAAAGCTATCGCTCAACTATACCCTTTGATTAACCGACGTAGTAAACTAAATTCAAGAAATAAACTATTATTCTACCAGATAGTAATAAGACCTATAATTACTTGTCTCGCCGGCTTAGAGCCATACTTCGAAATCCAACAAACTAGGATAGCAGCGAGTGTAAAACAAATGCTTGAGGATGATACTAGATGCTCCATGGTTCATCAGAAATGACCAGATTCACCGTGATACCAACACCCCATTCTTCATTCACTAGCAGTCAAGTTCTTTTCAAATGCGGCCATGCACTCAATCAACTAATCAAACAAGTTACATATACCAACGAAAAGAGATCACCACAAGCATAAATGACCTAAAGCCATTCTGCTACTCACTGATTTCACCTAAGACAAAGAGGAATATGAAAAGCACATGCTTCACCCATCATAACAATAACGTTGTGCAGCGATACTCAAATACACCAGATTTGAAGAGTTTTGACCAATCCCACTCATTGCGATTCATCTCTCCGTAGTCAGCGCGGTTAGCCTAGTGGCTGTGCGCTTGGCAACCATATGCCTGGTGAAGGAGTGTCCTAGGTTCGATTCCCGTCGACGACGTGAGGAGCTGAAGGATCTTCCTCGGTCATAGCCAAATTAGCCAGTCTTGGTCGTGGACAGCAGCCCCCCCCCCCCCAGTTTATCTGGGGGGTTCATCCCGCAAGCAGGCAAACCGGCAAAGCGGATAGAGTAGGGAATACTTAAGACAATCCCTCCAGGTCTGAATTGTCAGCCATGCTGGTCCCGAGGCCGGATAAAAATAGGGGGCTTGAGATGGTGCCGTACCTCTCCGTAAAAGGGGCTCACGGCCGTTGAATCACTATACGAAATGAAATGAAAATGAAAATCTCCCCGTACTTGGCGGATAACCTACTGTCTGATCTCAGTGTATGACTAATTTAATGTTTTGTGTGTGATATAAAATTCAAATGCATAGAGTGAGCAATCTAAAAAAAAAAAAAAACGTTTTCAAGATTGTTTTCACCCAAACATGCGATTATTGCGCCCTCTAACACGGCAAAAGGGAATTTTATATTTCCCTTTTGACGTGTTAAAAGGCCAACATTACTAATGATGGCCTTTTAACGTCTTCCATGTCAACCTAATACGTTAGCTTAAAATCTAAAGTAACATTTTTAAAAAAATTTTCTTGCCTCATATTCACATTTTGTAAAACGTGAACTGCATAATTATAGAAAAATTAGAAAAAAAATCTTGCATCGATTCAGTATATTTAAGTGTTAATCTCTATGTTTCTGTGTGATATATAATTTTTTATAACTTCCACTATCCGTTGATATATTTTGCAGGCACACAGTTAGCACCTCGAGCGAATAGTTGTAAACGTTTCCTTATATTTATGCACTTCATTAAGCCATTCCTATATTTTATGTGCTGCCACGGTATCTTTGAAGGAAGAGATAGATGACCTCAAGAAGATTCTTTGAACAATTCGCTGGAACTGGGCCAAGAGGAAGATACTTGCAAGAACATGCGAAATAATTAATTATTCACGATTACAAACTGCTGACAAGAATAAAAAGCGGCACAGATGACTTCTACTATAAGAAAATCCAATGACTACCCAGAAATTACATTTTTAGCAACCACATATGTTGTGTGTGCAAATAGATGTGGGAATTAAGAAAAAAAAAACTAATGAAGACGCATTGCTAATTTTATCTTTTATAATTTATTGTTTTTCACGTGACATTAATTTATGCAGAATCGTTGCCATAATTTTATAATATGAAACTTGGCATTCTGCCATCGACCTTGTTTTTTTGGTGAAAATGAGGTACAGTCGTTATAAACTTAGCTATCTATGGATTTACTAAGATTTCCATTTCAATGAGATTTTATTTTAGTTTGTGTTACTTACAAAAATTTTAAGATAAACAAGACTCATATTTTAAAACCGTTATAAGAAATTAATTCGTTTTTTTAAAGAGATAGTTGGTAACGCCAACAAACTAAGAAAATCAATGAAAAATATTTAATTAAATCGATGATTATTTTTTATATAAAAAGAGTGGCAAAGATGATATCAATAAGTGTGGACCAATCAGTTTATTATCACAACTATAAAAATAAAAATAGTACAACATTTTTATATGTATTAATTTAAACATAATGACAAGATATTTGGAAGAAAAACAGTTAACAGAAAATTAGAACACCGGGGAAAGGGATTTAGCATTGAAAAAGAAGTGAGAAAGGTGATTCCTGAATTGTTTTATACCACATCGTTAGTTTTTAAGGGAAACGTCTCAATGTATCATGAGAAACTATAGTATGTATCATTGACGTTTTACGCTTTTATGATAGGAAAAAAAAATAAAGAAGCAGCCCATAAAATGCTAAATGACCTTGACAGAGAGCGAGGTATAAAATGGTACAAAGATTATCATGACTAAATCAAAATTTATAACAAATTCAGACACACTGAACTGAAATTATAAGATTACCATATTGAAACTGTGAATGACTATATTTACTTCAGATAATCAGTTAGCTTTACAGAAAAATAAGCTAAAGAATTAAATAGAAGAATCATATAAAAGAAAAGCTTCTGGATGCATAAAGATTATCTGGTAGGAGATCTACCGGCATTTTTAAAAAAGAAAGCTATTTTTTAACACGTGCATTATTCTGCTTACATGGAAGTGAGCCATGGGCAACGACTAAAAAACAGGAAGATAGGGTGCGTGTGACCCGAATAGTATTGGAGAGAATAATGCAACAGATAAGGGATAGAGTTAAGAATAAGAGAGAGATGACTAGAGTAGAGGATATTGTAAAGTACTGTAATGCATGTAAATAGAGATTGATTGTTATATCGGCAGACAACTAATGGACAATATTAAGTATTGAGTGGATATCAAGAGAAAGAAAGAGAAGGAAAGATCGCCAAAGAACAAAATGGAAGAATAATGTACTAAGGTTTCACATAAGATGATGGACATTAGCTAAGGACAAAAAAAAATGGACTTTTTTGAAAAAAGGTCCTATATTCAGCAGCGGATAGTAGGAAGTTGAATAAGAAGAAGGAAGTGCAACAACAACAATCATAAAAATGGTATTTTATATGTGATTCATTACAAAAACAATTAAACGTGCAATCTTTTTAGAGATTTGTGCGTCAGGCATAAATTTATATAATTTTGCCACTGCAAGTGATCTGATTAACCTAATCTCAAACTAGTAACACAGATCCCAAATATCAGAAATGATCGAAAGCCAACCCCATATCACTACAGACTTCTTAACATCTAATTGAATCAAATTACTTTGCTAATAAAAAAAGACTATCTAGGAACTAAAAGTGAACTATATGGACATTGTATTTATATCCATCATCGTCTTTTTATTAATCTCTCTCTCTCTCGCGCAATTTTATTATTAAATACGGCTATACAGAAGAGTTCCTCTTTCTAAAACTCAGGTTTTTGCTCCTGCAAAATGGATAAACCGTCCAGTGAACACAAGTGATTGCTTTGTGTTCTAAATGAATTCTAAACAGCAGTCATGAGCATGCAATAACAGATCCTGCTTTCCACGCATGTTTATAAAACTGCCAACTTCTTCTACATATTGTGATGGAAGGAGAAGACTGAACGTCTGTAAGTTCCTTTATTAAAGCCAGGTAGATTTTCTTTGCGATATCTTATACATTATAATATTTATAGAAATTTAAATGATTTTTGAATAATATAAAAAAGAAACAAAACAAATAAATCATCTAACTCCTAAAAGAGGGCTCTTTAGTCGTAACTAACCCTTACCGTCTGAGCCACTAGCTATCGATGATTTTAGAGATACCAGGGTGAGAATATGGCGGACAAATGCCGCCATCTCGTGATTCTAACCGAGTGCTAAATAAATTTCTTTACAATCAATTTTATTCGAGCTCTTCTATTACAAGATATTGTTGAAGGATGAGCGAGATAAATAACACATCAAATGCTATCTCATGTATCATTCTTAATTAATTACATGACAGAATATATATTCTGCATATCTATACATAAATAATTCTAATTATTTTCTAGTATTTGTTTACTGTGGCGATGTCAGGAGAAATGAAATTTTCACATTCTGTTCTACACTTTTAATATTCAAAATTCCTCGACTGTTTTGTAAAGGTGAATTATGCATTTTTATTATAATTTAATACAGACTAAATCAACATAATTTAAATAAACATTATTTTAATGAATATTTAAAATGTAATATGTAAGATATCTGTTGTATTTGAGTTTTAAAAAATGTAATAATAATCATTTTCGAAATACACCTTTTTAAAATAAAAATGAAAACAGAATAATATATCAGCCAAACTTTTCACATGTACGAGTCCATCGAGAATACCCTATTTTCTAAAAACTTTTGGGATTTAAACTGTTTCATTTCACAAATATAATCTAAATCCATATTCTAAATTTCTATATATTTAAAATCATATTCAAGCAGTAGGTTTCCTAAACAAATTTAATCTTTCATTTCTGCTTGATCATATTCAAGCAGTAGGTTTCCTAAACAAATTTAATCTTTCATTTCTGCTTGATCATACAGAAATAAATTCAGTCTTAGTTGCTGAACTGCATTCCAAATAACAACCGTATTACACAAAATAAGTAATGACATTTACTTAGAAAATAAATATTTACTTCTGTTTTTATGCTTTAGTACATCAACAATTGGATTAAACTTATCGTTCATTGTTTCCTTCAGAATAAACCTTACAAGCGCCCCTACGCATCTTGTTTCTTTAGTACAAAGCTTGAACTTCCTTCTGCAAACTTAGTGTGAATGCAACGTATCAGGATGCTGCTTAAAATAGCCTATTATTCACAACACGAGCAACGTCTAAACATGACAATGTCAGCGAAGACATTGTCTGCATCACTTTATGGTCTCAATAGGATTACGTTACCTCGAAATTAATCATTATTAACGTGAAACAAAGGACCTTCGAGAAAACTGAACAAAGTAAGGTTAGCTTGTGGAGGTGATGTAATAATTCATTACGGTTTAAGGCCAACAAGAGACTTGTACTACAGATTAACGCTGGCTTAATTACACTAAAACAAAAAAACAAAGTTGTTCAAGCTAACCTCTCGTGCATCTAAATGGGTTAAAGTGCTACCAACAGCAAATTCAGACCTGAATTCTGGCTAAAAATTGGATTTCAATCAACATTATAGTTACCAACACCTCAATCATAATTCTACTAAAGTTTCCTCAATTTAGGTCCAGTTTTAAAAATATAAATAAATAAATATATATATATATATATATATATATATATCACAATATTTTATATACACCAAAGTATTTGATTTGATGATGACAAGGTTTTGGGTGGCTTATTAAGAAACGGATTTTTGGAAATGGAGTGAACAAGGTTCTGATATTGTATTTTCTTAGAACTTTTGCTAATTTATGTGAAACTGCACTTATGTAAGGGATAGAAATATTGCCTTTGAATCTATTTGTTTCTTCTTAGTGATGTCTAGGAGGATTAAGAAGGAATTTTTCAATAATTCTCTTGGAATATCCATTAACTTTGAAAGAAGTTTTCAGATGGTTTATTTCTGTAAGCAGTTCATTTGGGTCATCCAGAAGAGAACGGGCTCTATATCCCAAGGTGGAAATTATTCCTAGCTTATGAGGAGGGAAGTGATGGGACTGACTATGCAGATATCTGTTGGTATGCGTTGGCTTTCTATACATCGATATTTTGAGTTTACCAGAGGAGCGTGTCAGTTTGACATCAAGAAAAGGCAGGGAATTATCCGTTTTAAGCTCGGCAGTACACTTAATACTTTGATGTTGGTTATTGAGATGTTCGAGGAAAACCATAAGGGAATCATGTCCATGGCTCCAAATAATGAAGACATCATCTACATAGCGTTTCCAAACTTTAGGTGTTAAAATAAAGGAAGAGATAGCCTTGGTTTCAAAATCCTCTAAGTAAATATTTGCGACTACAGGGGATAAAGGATTACCCATAGCCAGTCCATGATTTTGTTTGTATATATTATCTTGAAATTTGAAGTAACCGGACTTGATGCAATGTGTAAGCAAGGCTAACATTTTTTTGGATAACTTGTCCTTGAGTAATGTTAGGACTTCTTCTGTTGGAACATTAGTGAACAAAGAAGTTATGTCCAAGCTAGCCATGATTTCATCTTCATTAACTGTCATATCCTTGAGCACTACAGAATTCGTTCTGTAGAGCACTACAGAACGAATTCTGTAGTGTTCTTGATAAAGGATGGTGACTTGCCTGAAAAACATTTTAGGTATTTGGCAAGATATTTTGAAAGGTTGTACGTCGGAGAATTGATATCTTCTACAATAGGGCGTAGTGGGGTGTTCTCTTTATGAATTTTAGGAACACCATATATGCGAGGAATTAACAGATGGAGAGAGCATAGAGATAAGCGAACGTTACGGGATAATTCAGTTGTTGTTTTTAATAAGTTGTTTGTACGATTTTGAAGTTCACGAGTTGGATCTCTCTCTCTCGAGCGAGTATTGAGTAAGTATTATTTTGTAGTAATTCAAGCATTTTATTTAGGTAATCTTCAGAGTTGAGGATCACTGTCGCATTGCCTTTATCCGCAGGAAGGATAATTATATCTCTGTTGTTTTTTAAACTTTTAATAGCTTTGCGTTCTGTTAAAGTAATGTCATCTGCAGGTGGTTTTGTGTTATTGATAATAAAGATTGATTCAATACGTAGAAGGTTTGCATCTTGTGGAAGGAGAAAAGAAGCAGCTCTTTCTATTTTTGTAAGTAGTGTTTCCTTTGGTATTAATTTTGGTGAAGGAATGAAGTTTAGACCTTTACTAAGGATGCTTTGTTCTACATCTGAAAGTATATAGGAGGATTTGTCGATAACGACTTTGTCAATATTGATGTGTGGGTTTTGAGAAGTTCCTATTATTTTGTATTCGTTTTAATGTTTCAAAATTTAAAAACTAGTAGTTTTTTAATATTAAAACCTTTTTACTTAAATCTCGGTTCTAGTCATTCAATTCTTTAAAAAAAAAAAAAAAAAAATATATATATATATATATAATAAAGAAAGCTGATCTAATAGTCCAGAATTAAAAAAAATAATAAAAACGTTTGTGTTAAATATTCGAATACTTATAGCTTCGTAAAAATGCTGAGAAAAAAAATGCAAAAAGAAAGAATTAGGAAAACAAAAGAAAATTAGTTAATGCCTGCCTAAGAGAGTTCCAATTTTTTAAGACAACAAATTGCAGAGGATGAAGAAAACAAATAAAAAAAAATTGCCGAACAAATTAATGACTCCGTGAAGAATCTGTGAATGTCACCCACAGTAAAAAAAAAGTTTTTAAAAAAAAAATGTTGGGAAGCAAATTAATGACCTGATAAAAGAATAGCTGATCCTTGGTTTATTTTTATCGGTGGATGCCCCGTCATTGCTCGTTCTAGTTTGAAGACAACAGAGCGTGGGAGAGGGACTACTTTACAGATTTGAGATACTTAAGTGAGTTTGTGTTCTGATTTAATAAATGCATTTTAACTAATAAAAAAATAATGGAGTAATAAATAATAAATTTTTGAAGCTGATTTTGAGAATTTTAAATATAAATACATATATCTAAGGTAATCTGAAACACAATACACCATTACTTAATCAGGATGACGGGATAAAGAGTCAAGGACTCAATCCATCGCCCAGTTCTTTTAAGAACTTTAAGAATAAGATTAATATTTTGACTGGAGGGAAGGGCTAGTCCTTTTTAGGACTTCCAGGGTAACAATGATGTAGCCAATGAAGTTTTAACTGAGGCTCGGCTATTGCCGTTACCCAGCCATGACTAGAGCTTTTAGCTCAATAACATCTCATCCACACAGATTTTCTTCATTCAGATGACGGGATAAAGAGTCAAGGACTCAGTCCATCTCCCAGTTCTTTTAAGAACTAAAGACTAATATTTTGTGGAGTTAAAAATCCGAATTTTTGAGAGAGAGAGAAAAACTCTATTTATCTATCCCAAAAATCATTTGAATACTCTGGAAGCAGCTGAATTGTTTTCACAGAAAGGTTGCTAAAAATATTTACTGATGTTAACGTTATTTGTTTTATATCATGTCAAGTACGGTCAAATGAGAAATATTTTTACATTTCCAATGTTTTCACAATGCTATTAGTATCTTTGAATATAATTTGTCTATAATTTCTAATAATCTGTTGGCAATAAGTCGTCTGTTATAATCATTCAAGCCAGAAGTGTAATGCAATAAACAACATAAACCTTAGTTTTTATAAATAAATTATTTATTATATATTTTCAAAATAAGTAAGTGCTAATAATGTTTCTCTAAAACATCTAGAAAAACTGTGACAACTTTAAATTAAACGTAAAATAAGGAAACCCATATATTTAATAATCGACCTAAATATATAAACAGGTTTCTGCTATAAATATGAACGGAAGTAAACATATGACTATGAAAACCAATTATTTTTAATCAGGTCGATGTCTTTTTTTCTTTTATGAAAAAAGTTAAAATATTTCCTCGTATAACGAAATATAAATTTTAATTAAAGGAAATAGTTTGGTATGAAAAATATTGCTATTTGGTTTTAATCAACATATTCCTTCTGGGAGGGACTGATGTAGCAAGTTTTATTTTTTAATTTAGATGACAGTTGTGTTTGTTGCTTGTTTTAACGTAACCGCAAATGATCCAACAAATTCTTTGTCAGATGACATATCGAACAATATAGGGTGATTTCACACTGCTGCCTTGGAAAATACGGCATTGGAAAAACTGTAAAAGATTACACAAGTAAAAAAATAACATTAGGATATACATATTATATTTATTTAATTGGAGAATATCTTCAAGACAAATAACATTTAGAAAACTGAAAACGCTAAGGCTTACAATTCTGACACGATAAAACTAAATATTTTAAAGTATCTAGAAACAATAACCAAGCAGGAAATGATCAGTGTACTACCGATAAGTTTATATAGAACAGAAACCTGGACCGTAACAGACCAAGATGTAAAAGCTTGGAGAGATTTTTGAAATAAAATTCTGAGAAAAGTCGTTAGACATGGAAAAGATAACACAACAGGTAAATGGAAAAGAAGGATAATGAAGAACTATACCAACTGTTTAGATGCTGTTTACTACTAACTCATGAAATCAGAGCTTGTAGACTGAATTGTCCGGACCGAGGAGAGAGAGAGAGAGAGAGGCTAAACTAGCATTGAAGATGAAGTCCAATGGATAGCAACCTAGACGAAGACCAAGGCAAAATTGGAAGGATTACATCCAAAAAAGACGGCTCAAAGAGGAATCCTGGACTGGACTGGAAGAATTCAAGACAGGAAGAAGAAGAAGAAGAAGAAGATGACACTTACTGCAAAGAAACTTTGAGGTTCAGTACGCTTGATGAAGAGAAGAATTCTGTACAAAGTACCGAAAAGGTCACAGAGATACAATTCTGGAATTTCAATACGAAAGACAATGAAAATGAAAGAAACAAGCATAAGAAACCTTGAATAATACAAAACAAACACTGCAAAATGAAGAATTAAGAACCTCACAGCAGGTTCAGAATGACTTCCTTTCCAGCTATCGAGAAGTGTAATTATTGTGTAACTATTGACAACCCCGCGCACGTGAAGGTTCCTGAATGATGCCTGATGGCAGTGCAAGCGCGGTTAATAGAGTTCATCAACACTTCCCACTGCGACAGATGACACAAATGATTTCAAACGACCTCACAAACAAAAATCCAAGGAATTTTGGTCATGTTGCTCACAGGCATATGGCCTGTTTGATCTCAATCGGTCAATCTTTCAGGACATCTATAATTAAGACATCATAGAACCTTACAACTGAAGTGTGATGGAACTCATTTACGCATGAACCGCATGTTTCTCCTCCACACCAAGGGAACGCTATCGAGTACATTTTAGAGTAACTTTTGAGACAGATTAACTGGGCTAACATAGGTTGCCAAATGTATACCCCAATGGAGCTCTCTCTGAAGATACCTCGCGTATGTTGATGGAGAATTGTTACCGATATATTTATTGAATAACTGCATGTAAAATTTGATTGGCCCACTTCACTGTTGTGAAAATGGAAAATATCATAAAATAGTAACAGCTACGAATTCGAATCGAAAGAGATGATTTCATCACCTGGTGGGATACTACCGTCCTGCTTATTGGAGGCCTGAAGTGTTTTGAAAATTCCATATTTATTCTCTAGAGCAGGTTTTTGGATTATGCAAAAATAAACAAAAATTATATAAAATAATAAAATCGTTTAAAAAATATTAACCCACTCAAATAAAAACAACAACAACAACAAAAAAAAAAAAAAAAAAAAAAAACTGCCGCTTTCTCAGCGTGAAAGTAAACGCGTCATTATATGCGAGTCTGGTTGTTTATAAATCACGTGATGATACCGAATTGCGTGTATCTGCATCTGTTGTCAGCGTTCCTGCTGCAACTGCAGAGGGCCATATGCGAAGATTTCGAACTCTTCCTTAGTTCTGAGCCGTTTAAGTTTCTAGAATCATCCTGTTCATTTTGTTCCCTATTACTTATATCCATCCAACAACATTTATTTTTGGAAACACATCAACATAACTTATTCGAAACCATTTATTGTTCTTAAAGTTCTTAAAAGAACTGGGCGATGGACTGAGTCCTTGACTCTTTATCCCGTCATCTGAATGAAGAAAATCTGTGTGGATGGAGTGTTATTGAGCTAAAAGCTCTAGTTATGGCTGGGTAACGGCAATAGCCAAGCCTCAGTTAAAACTTCATTGGCTACAGCATTGCCATTCGTTACCCTGGAGGTCCTAAAAAGGACTGTTTTTCCTCTATTCTCACCCATCATTTATTGGTTCGTGTCATACCTCAATTGTAATATTGTTATATTAAATATTTAAAGATATAAATATTTTAAGAATTTTGGAAAATATTTCAAACAAATAATTTTATTAACTAAAACTTTTAGATAAAATAAAACACACATTAGTATTTTAAATAAAAATGAAAAGAGAATATTAATTAATTGAAAATACATGACTGACATTTGAAACTATAATTAACAATAAATGAACTCTATATACAGTTATCGTAATGCATACATTTTCATCTTTTATAAAATATAAAATGATTAAAAACATATGAATAAATTACAGATTAACTAAATTTTCAAAAAGAAGGGGAAACATTAAAATGTGTCCTAGAGAATAATTCCTTAATAGGAAAATATAATTTCTTTGGGAGGGAGAATAAATCAATATCAAATAGATTTTAAAATAAGGCTTTTTAACATAATGAGTGCCATTGATATGACATAGATTTGACAGTGAACATCCGTCAGCTTAAAGGCAACTGTCACAGAAACTTCTGTTCTAGAATTCTGAATAGGATCGCGATTCGTTCACTCAGCGCAAGCACATCTGGCCTTGTAATGGAAGCGAAGGTAATCACACTTTTTGTTAGCATCCCTTAAATGGTTCTTCCCTTTGTTGCTTGGCTCCCAAACGATGTTCGTCCACCGCCTACCTTTCTACCTTTATCGACCGGTAACCACCATTCACAATAATAGAAGGCTGCTCCACTCTACAAGCTTTTCAGATACATTTCAACCATTCACTTTTTGGTTGTTCACTTGAGCAAAAACAGTTTTTATACGTTGAATTTCGTGATCACTAATCGAACACTTTCTTTTCGTAAATCGTTCCGATATCAAACATGTGGAAACAGGGGTACCCAAGAATCGCTAAGTTGCCAAGGCAACCGGTAGGTGGATCGTGTGCTTTTCAAGAAAGATGTGCAATCAACTGCATTTGTCGAGTTACATAAAGCGTTTCGAAAGATGGGAAATTCGACTGGTTTCCATTAGGAATCTAAAAGTCGGTTTCTGTTTGTCCTCCGGGGTTATTGGTTTTCTATATTTACTCAGCTCTATCTCTGTATTATTGTCTATAATCTGGCTCTTTGCTAATGTGATTGCTCTATGTAATACTTCTATCAATTAATAGCCCAAATCTATGATAGAGGAGAAATATCAAAGGAGTTTATGAAATCAACCATAATACCAATACCAAAAAAGAATAATGCAAACAAATGCAGCCAATTTAGAACGATAGCTTTAATAATCTTTTAAAATAGCTTTTATGTAATCCCACATGTTAGCAAAATTCTGCTAAAAATTATTCAAAATAGAATTTATTCAAAAATAGATTGATGAAGACCAATTTGGATTCAGAAAGAATAAAGGAACAAGAGAGGCAATACTCTGTTTAAGAACAATAATAGAGAGAAGATTAGACCTTAGTCAAAATACTTACATTTGCTTCCTTGATTTAGAGAAAGCGTCTGATAAAGTAAACCAGCAAATACTCCTAAATTGTCTAACTAATATCGGCATAGATTTGAGGGATAGGAAAATAATTTATAAAATTTACAAAAATCAAAATGGACGGATTAAAATCAATGATAAGGAGAAAATAATAAATATCAGGAGTGGAGTAAGACAAGAATGTATACATTCACCACTTTTATTTAGTTTATATATTGAAAAGGCCATTCAGGAAACTAAAGATAAAATAAATAGTGGCATAAAGATAAATGGTGAGCAAGTCATGTGTATAAGATTTGCTGATGACATAGCCCTTGTAGCAGAAAACAGAAGAAGATTAAAAACAACGCTAGAATTACTAAATAATAACCTTGAAAAATATAAAATGAAAATCACCACAGATAAGACTAAAATCATTGTTACAGGCAAAATCCCTATCAATACAGACATCAGCGGGGAACAAATAAAACAAGTGAAAAGCTTTAAATATTTAGGAAGCCTAATAACAGAAGATGGCAGAACAAGAGAAGACATAAGATCAAGAATAAACAATGCAAAAGCCCAATTCTCTAAGATGAAAAGCATTCTAACAGGAAACCTCAACCTACAATTGAAAAAAAAAATTAGTAAAGACATTGATATGGAGCATTGCACTGCATGGATGTGAAACCTGGATTCTAGGCAGAGAAGATGTAAGATTGGAGGCTTTTGAAATGTGGTGCTGGAGTCGCATGAACAAAATAAAATGGACAGGAAAAAAATCAAACCAACAAGTCCTGAGAGAGATAAACGAAACAAGAACGCTAATAAAATCGATCAAAATTAGAAGGGATAGGTAGTTTGGACATATAGTTCGACATGATGGACTTGTGAAAAGAATAACTGAAGGCAAAATAGAGGGGAAAAGAAGAAGAGGCAGACCAAGGAAAAGCTTTCATGACCAAGTCAAAGACAGCACGGGTTTGAGGAGTTACTAGGAGGTTATGAAGAAAGCCAATGACAGAGCGGAATGGAGGAAATTGCTGCTGAGCTACCAGTCCCAAGACTGATGCAACTGATGATGATGATGATGATGATGATGTAATACTTCAGTGATATCAAGAGAATTATTCGTGTAAAGACAACATTCTTGTCCCTTCCGTTTATTATGTAAGTTTGAGTTTAATAAATGACAGTTTAAAGTAAAAGTGGCTGTAATTTCACACAGGTAAAGGACATGAATATTAAATCTGCTGACGAATACTGCAGATTTTTTTTTTCACTTGGTTACAAAGTGAATTATACTTGCCATAATTTTATTCTTGTTTAATCCTTTATACAAGTATAGACAAAGTTTGCACGTTATATATATTTAAAATTAACATTATACTAATATAACTTTTGATTAAGTATAATTTATTTAAAAAATAAATGAAAACATTTTCTTATAAACGTCTCTGTTACAAAGTGCCGCTGCAAAAACATGTAAAACGTACATTATTTGCAATATCTTTTCTGATATTTATTTATGAATATCTTTTTAAATTCTGATTACTAGAATATACAAGAGAGGAATGCAAAATATTCATTTCCAATAAATAAAATCATAAGTTGTGAATCAGAAAAGCATTATTGGCAATTTTTATAACAAAATTAAAATAATGTATTAAAATAGCGGATGTGGTTAAGGATATTATGGAGTATTTTATAGCTCTCTGGTAAATATAATGTTTTGACATATTTGGTTATAAAATATGACTGGATTCATAATATTCTCCATTATAGTAACTTACAATGAGTATGTTTTAATCATTATAATCATAAAGCACAATTTACATTTAAAAGCTTTAATATGTTTATATAAATAAAATATTTATTCTAATTATTTGTAAAAGTAATTATGCGGGACATTTCAATCCAATACTGGATTTCAATGGCAATGCTGTAGCCAATGAAGTTCTAACTGAGGCTCGGCTATTGCTGTTACCCTCCTGCCACGATCAGAGCTTTAATTGCTCAATAACACCTTATCCATACACTGTCCTCTACAGATAACGGGGAAGATGAAAAGCATTCTTGCTTCGCCCCTTTAAGCTAGTCCTTATAAGGACTATAAGGATAAGTAATTATGCGGAAGGTGAGATGTGGTGATTGATTCATTCAATCCAATACCCTTGGAGGGTAATGGATGGCACTGCTGTAGCCAGTGAAGTTCTAACTGAGGCTCGGCTATTGCTGTTACCCTCCTGCCACGATCAAAGCTTAGCACAATAACACCTTAGCCCCACACTGTCCTCTACAGATAACGGGGAAAATGAAAAGCATTCTTGCTTCGTCCCTTTAAACCAGTCCTTATAAGGACTATAAGAGAAAGTAATTATGCTGTAAACTATACAGTGATCTGTACTTCATGATATACAATTAAGACCTATCGCATACATATATTGTCATCCATGCCGACAATAATATCACTATCTTTAGCATAATTTTAATTTATTCTCCCATTTCTTTGTACTTCGAAAGGTAAAAGAAGTTGTTCGAAATGCCGAGAATGGCTGCTTTTGGCCAATCATTGTAGGTGTGGGAGGGGGGGGGGGTTCCAATGCATCTTCTTCGGAATGCTATTAATGTTGAAGTAAACCGAAAAGGCAATGAAAATGTCGGCTTAAAACGATTAATTATTATCAAGGAATTCATTTTTTGAACCTATTTCCTCTTTCATTTTAGGATTATTTCCTCTCAATATTAAACCCCTATTCCATTTAAATTGTAATCTTGACAATGCTGTGATCATTTATTCATAACAACAAATAAACGAGAAGAACTTCAAAAAAAGCGAATTAAAATTGTGTCCCGGGATTGTCAACATTCTTTTTGACAGTTTGTCATCTGGCATTTCTTTGGAACTACAGGAATGTTTGACGAATATCGTCAAGAAACGTGTCAGCGAAGGTAATTGCTGATGCAAACTTTTAATGAATTTCCTATCATCAGAATAATACTGCTTTTTTCCGTCGATTAATGTAGCTTTTAATAATGAATTTAAAAAAAAAACCATGACATAATTTGGTTTAACTTAGGTTGCAGTATATGAATGACTCCAATAAACCTTCCTGATTGTAACATTAGAAACGCACAAGTGTGCACACAAGTTGTGCGTGCAATAGGAGATATGCTGCATGGCAGTAACCTAAACTTGTTTTATTTCTATTTGCACAATAGTACGACTGCCTAAAGGAAGTAATAATTCTTGACTTTCTGAGAGTATTTATGGAGTGTGACTAAATTTTCCATACAGCGAAAACACTAAGACGGCTTATTCGTATTTTCTTTTCCCTATCACTGCTCGAAGGTGCAACAGCAGACAAGTCTTAGTTAGGTGTAGAGTCTTACCGAGAACATCACTGCACAGCTAGCGGATAAACCATTTTTTCCCCTTCTATGTCACCTGTTACAATCAAACAACATCTGTTCGAGACCGTATCTACTTTTTATCATCTTATTTTTTTCACTAGGAGATTTTCTCCAACGAAGTGAAGCTACTTAGCTCTTATAACATCGGTCTTTCTGTTCGTGACAAAGTTTTTAGAAACTTTTTTTTCTTTACAAAGAATCTTTTTCCAAGTATATTATCCTCTGCAGTATATGTTCTTCTGAAATAGAAGTTTTCGTTTACAGATGGGCAGCTTGTTTAGAAAAAAAGAAAAAGCTTGAAATAAAGTTTCATTTGTGTAACTCAAAAAATACGTGTTGTTTTTTTTATTATTGTCACTACAATAAAATGCAATATGATGATCATACTTATTTAGAAACAAAACAAATTACAGTACTTAATTTATATCATAATGTTCAATACAACAAAAAGACTAAGTACTCTGTGATCTGTTTTAATAACACAGTTTATTCCTAATAACTTCTGTATCTAAAACACATTAATACATTTTATCAGAACAAATAACGCCAGTGATATCGTTAAATGTACGTAATGGACAATGCAGTATTATTGACAAGTAATAACATTGATGATACAGAGGTCAGCACTTTCGCAGAAAAAATTTCTAAATAATGATTTCTTTTAATTATTTAAGAAAATATTTTATTATGTTATTTATAGAAAATATATCATTATATTTCTATATACTCATATAATTTATTATTTATATTTTTTGTAAATGAAACCTAAATTTAACTATAACAGCATTTCAGAAGTTTAAAATACATTCTAAAATGCTTAAACACCATTAAAGATTTTATATCAAAATATTACAATAAAGGTACGACGTGAGTGTTTTGATTGGAATGGGAGTGAATAATACACACCTATATAAATTAACAATCTGAGATTTGCAGATGACATTGTTATTATTAAAGAAGACGAAAGAGAACTACAAAAAACACTGAAACTGTTAAATGAGGAAGGAAAGAGATTTGGACTTGTTATGAACTTGGAAAAAAAAATACAATGGTATGATATTTGGTGAGAAGAACATGAAACAAAAGATACAAGTGGATGGAACTGATATAGAAAATGCAGAACAATTCACATATTTGGGAAGTAAACTGACATATGACTTGGACTGTAAAAAAGAAATAAAGATCAGGATTGCAAAGGGAAGAACAAATCTGAAGGCCACGGATAACATCTGGAAAAGTAAAGTGATCAGTCTGCAAACAAAACTAAGAGTATTGGAAACATGCATCTTCAGCGGTGTACTGTACGGATCTGAAACGTGGGTAATAAATAAGGAATCAAGAAAAATAATTTTGGCATTTGAAAGAACTTTTTACAAGAAGATTCTAAGAATAGGATGGGTACAGAAAATCACCAATGAGGAGCTCTATCAGAAGATACAACCAAAACAGAATCTAATGCAGAAGATTATAAAACGGAAGCCGCAATTATTTGGACACATCTGTAGAATGACTGAGGACCGGAAGATAAAGACATTTATGTTTGGTATTGTGGATGGTTTAAACAGAAGAGGTAGACCATACAGAGAATGGATAGACGATATAAAAGACTGGTGTGGAATGGGTGTACAAAAACTGCGACACTGTGCACTGGACAAAGAAAAGTGGAAGAAGATAGTGAAACAGGCGTCAAACATCAACGGGCAGTGAGCCCATGGTTCGTGATGATGATGATGATAAATACCACACAAAAATGTCATGATTTAAGTTAGGCATTTAGATATTAGTTAACATACTTGGCTTAGTATGGTATGTCATTGTAAGCTGAATGAAGTTGTTTAGTAAAATAATGAGACGCTTTCTAATAAATTACTAACTTTCTAACAAATGTTTGTTAAAGTATGACTGTAACTATGAAAAGAAAGAAACTAATAATTTATCTTGTAACAGTGAATTTGCATTAGCATTAAAATACATTTAATAATTTTAATGAATTTGCCTAATTCAGTAATTATCTCTTTAATAAAAATTATTTCCCTTCAGTACTTATGTAAAAAATTGCAACACCTTTTGCTTTTACTGATAAATATGTTAAAATAAGAGAGGGGAGAAAAGTCACGTTAAGACTGTGTTCAACAAACTCAGTTGAATGATACTTGCTAGAATTCTTTATGTTTATAAAAAGTAGAATTCAATCTTCGTGTTTGTAACGAAATATAAGCAAACCAATGTTGCAATTCAAAAGTATCGCATCTCTTAAAAAAAAACTTGAAGCGATCATCAATGCAGTACTATAAGGTTACACTGAATGAATTGAAATATCAGTTGAATGTTGGTGTAAAAGTCACTACGAGGTGCGCTACTAGTAGATATTGGTTAGTGGCCCTGAATTTCTCTGAGTACAGGGGAAATAAAACTAAAACATGTCTTAAATTGGCAAAAGGCTATGCTAAATGAAATCCTATTGGAATGCTATAGTTTTTTTCGGATGAGCCGAAAGCTCAGACCACAAAGCTCAGATATCATTTAATTGGTCATATATACAAACGAGACCTTCCCCAAAATGTTTTAATCCACCCAAAACAATTAAAACAAAAAATTAAAATATTTAATTATTTTAAGCATCTCTAGCATTCGAGAAGTAGAAAAAAAAAAAGAGTAAAGGAAAACATTTTACTTAATCAGCTGGTTAGTAAATAAAACTAAACAGGAGAAAGCTCCCTTGCATTATATTTATTTATTTATATCGGTCCAGGATATTCCACGAACATTCTGATGATATTAGCTTGCATAACGCTGTTCCTGTTCACGTGTTTGCCGACATTACCGATGTTCCCCGGATATTGCGTGACTTGATCTAATGGTCGGTGTGTTATGGTGATTACATGAGCACTGGAATAGCGAATAAAATGAATAAAGGTAACATGCCGTCATCGAGCAACGATATGGAGCAAAGACACTACACGAATCAGCAATCAGTTTAAGTTATAGTGTGAACTATTTCTGAATGTGCTATTTCCTAATTTTTCTAATTTACAAACTTTTGAGACTATTTTGAGTTGTGTCTAAAGTGAATAAAGATAGGCGGTAAGTGTAGGGTATTTTATAAAAATCAAGTGGATATTAAATCCAGCATTATTTCAAAGCCGAATACAGAAATAGGAGAGGAATATATGATCGGTCATCTCTCCTATAAGGTACGGCTGGAGCAACTCGTAAATGCCGGAGATGGTCAAATTTCATGCGAAACTTTTATACTTTCTGTATTCAGCTTTGAAATAATGCTAGATTTAATATCGACTTCATTTTTATAAATTTTGCATCGCCGAAGTGAAATCCTTAGGCTCTTTATTTTAGTAGGGTATTTATGTTTGTAAATTGTGTATGATGTTTTCACCAGTTTGTTTGTAAGATGAGAAATCAGAGTTTATGGGAGGAAAAAATCCTAAATCCATACCGATTAACTCACTTTCAGTTGAAAAGTCCATTGTTCTGGGATTAAAAATTATGAAGAAATTGCACGACTTAAGCAAGATGAGGAGCAAGGTCATTGCAAAAAAGGGAAAAATGATGAGGAATGAGAAAATTAGAAAGAGGAGTAAGGTGAGGAAGAAAAATTATCAAGATTGGAGGAATGAGGACTAATTGTTTATGAATGACATTTGAAGCAACTGAGGTAATGAAACCAATGCATTATGTATGTTATTTGAGTGTGTTCTTCTGGCCATTTTACCTGTTTTTCGGATGAAACATCGGAGTTTCTAGGAGAAAAATTCTGTCATCGATATATGAGACTAAGTTACGTTCGGATAAAAAGCCCCTATACAGATTATTCGCCTAGACGCGATTCAAACCCAGATATTTCCTAAAGGCCTTTGATTTCCTAAAGATTTACGCATTATGAGGAATGAAGAAATTAGAAACTTCAGGACCCAAAGCCTTGAGAACGATGTGCAATAAGGAACATTGCAAAGACTAGAATGATGTAGAACATTGCAAGGACTTGCGAATGATGTGGTCTGAGGAGAACTACCAAGAATTCAGCATGATGAGGAATATGGGAATTCCAAAAGCGATTTTAATGAGAATGGGAAAACTCTCAAGATATTTGAGCATGAGGAGGAATGAGAAACTGACAGGCGAGTGAGGAAGAATTAGGAAACAGAAAACAACTAAATCATGATGAGGAATAAGTAAACTGCATCAAAAGAATAACAAATTAATAAAAATGTTTGTAGGATGAAAAATCAGTTTGTGGGAGAATAAATCCTATCAGACCGGTTAACCCACTTTCAGTTGAAAAGTCCATTGTTCTGAAATTAAAAATGATAATTTGTTCGAGAATTTGCACCAAATATATGGGGAAAATTCAGAAGAATTCAAAGAGTATCATACTCGTACTTCATAAAATTGATACTTTTTATTTACACTCTTCACAAACATACCATAATTTAATGGTATCGATATTTGTCTGATTATTCTAGTGCGGATAACCCGCTAATTATTCAAATAATTATTCAGAGAGAGAGAGAGAGAGAGTGAGACGCCTGGATCATTTCATAATGCCTCATTGTGTTTCAACGTAACGAGATTATTTCTGCTATTTCTGAAGTCGTCGTTTCTGTTCAGCCAAATGGGGTGACGTCGGATTTTAACCCACCAGTGGCACCTGCGCTTCAGCTTAGATCCACAGTAAAGTATCATCACTACTAAATTTATTATCCGTAATGCTCTAATTATGAATTTCCTACCGAGACTTTTAGAAAGATTATTTCCGCCACTCTTAACTAAGGTAAGCTATAGGGAGATCAATAGTATGAAATTTTACCTTCATTTCATTTATCTACGGTGTTCAACGCTAGAACACCATTCCAATGAACGTTTTTGGAACCTGGTATAAAAACTGTACGAAATCAAAAATTCCAAAAATTGGAAAACAAAAATTAACTTTGCTAATAAAAAATTCCAGATTTTATAAAAATATTTAGACTTAATACATATATATAAATATTTTTTTTATAAAATCTGAATATTTTTTATTTAGACTTAATACATAACAGTATTGTAAAGGACAAACTCTAGAAGAACAAAACGATTTCCGAAAAGGCCGATCCTGCATAGATCCAATTTTTACTAAAAAATAGTGATAGATAATAAAATATTAAAACAAGTAAATACTTTCAGATACTTGGGGTGTGATTTATCATACGAAGAAGAAAAAGACATAGACACTAAAATATCAAACATTGTCAAAGTAAATGGCATAATCATCTCGTTTTCCTTTTACCTTGCGGTGTCGAGGTTTTTTTTTATTAATCATCGGACCTCAAACCGTTCCCAGTATAAGGTGGTCAGCTCTACGCCACGGTGTATCCTTCCTGTAGTGTTGAGTTCTCAAGGTCGGTTTGCTTGCTTTGCGGGATGAAAAACCCCAGGATAAACTGGGGAAAAAACCCTGCTGTCCACGCCCAAGACAGGCTAACTTGGCTATGGCTGAGGAAGATCCTTGAGCTCCTCACGTCACCGACGGAAATCAAACATAGGACACTCCTTCCCCAGACATGTGGTTGCGAAGGGCACAACCGCGCGGACAATGGCATAATAAATAATAGATTTAAGCCAACCCTAGTACAAAAATACACTACAATCAGACTATGTAATTTCTTGGGAAAGCCAACTCTACTATACGGAAGTGACACATGGACCATAAAAAGGAAAGATGAAAAACGAATTCAAATAGCAGAAATGAAGTTTCTCAAAAAATCAGCTGAATATACCAAGTGGACCACAAATCAAATGAAGAAATTTTACAATCCCTGAATATAAAACCATTAATTACCACATAAGACAGTATATACAAAAATGGTAGAACATTTAAATCGAATGGACAACAGCAGACTACCGAAAATATTATACAAATATAAAATAAGTGGAAAAAGAAGAATCGGAAGACCAAGAAAGAGATGGCTGAGACCGGAATAGGCCACCTGGCATAAAATCCATGTTAGGATGAAGAACAAGAAGAGTCTTAATACATGGCTTGTGATCGGCTTTCTTTAGAAATCGCCAAAACAAAGCGTCCTTAAGATCACCATGTCAGTTGTCTGCCTGTATCTGAAATAGTGTAACAAAGTCTACAGCATCTTGGCTCTATAGATTTTGTTCTACAGATTATATATTTTTAATATGCAGTAAATTATCTATTACAATGTTTCCCGTTTTCAATTTGATTACTAAAAGTATAAATAAATCAAAGTACATGAATGTTTATCCTCTACATCAAATGAAGGCGCTTTATTTATTGCGTTTTTCTCTTCAAATAAACAAATGCGGACCTCATTTCAATGAGCAGTTCAAAAGCAAAAAAGGTGACCATTTTAATAACAAAAAAGCAATGAAATATACAAGAGTCGTATATTTGAAAAGCTAGCTGATTATACCCTCTAGTGACAATGGAAGAAAAGAGATGAAATGGATGTGTTAAAACAAATAAAATAGCTCATATACGTCACAGGAGAAGAAATGATTGCAATGAGATTGGAATATAAAAATATCTAAAATTTCTTTTGTCACGAAACTTAAGTGCATTTTATTTTGCAATTATTGCTAACAGTCTTTGCTCGAAGCTTTCCTTTTTCAAAGAGCTGCATTATATGAGATTTACTGCCTTTACTGCTGCTTCTATCTACTTCCATCTTCACAGTTATTCTTTCCATCACCTTTATGTTCTTACGTTTCTCGTAAAAGAAAACATGATTCACCTCTTACTGAATTGACTGTTTCTTATTGCAGTTGCATTTCTTCCAGGAAAGTCATATATCATTTGCATTTCTTCCAGGAAAGTCATATATCATTTGCATTCTTTCATTTTTACAATATGTTGTTATTTGTGTATTATTTTCTAGTTCAAAATGTTGTGTTGTTTCATGTTGGCACCTAAGAATAACCATATATTATTTATGGAGGCAGATTTATCGAGAATGGAAAAAAAATGAAAGTCGATTCCCCAAACCATTTCAAAAAAGAAGAAATAATAATAATTAAAAAATAGTAGTAGTAATAATAATAATAATAGATATAAATTAAAACTATTTTTTTTTTTCGATTTATAGTATACTTTGATCTTGCTTCAATTTATTTCAATATTTTTGTTTAAAAAAATCCACCTCTTAAACATATTTTATATGTTTTAAATGTCTTCTGAGCCATTTCATGCCTCCGATACACAGGATGGTGATATCACACAGGGCAATAAAAATCATCTGCACCTAAAGAAGTCCGGAAACATCGATGTCAAAGTGGAATTCGAATCGAGAAGCAGATTGAACGGAGGCACTGTTTAACACTTTCATTGCCAAGCTGAAAATTGGAATTTCGTGTGGTGGCCAATTTTTTTAAATTTTTTTATTTAGTTAGCGACGTCCACGCGATAACGCGTGATCAGCCGTTTGGTGAGAACTCGCATCGCGCGATATCGCGATTGGCAATGAACGTGTTAACACATACTGCTTATGCGTTACATAATGATCATACACATAAAAAGAACTTAACAGAAGAATTAATTGGTTTATTTAATAAAGTCTAATTTTATCTGATAAAATACAATTAAATTGCTTGATAAAATGTCTTAAAAATACTCCAACGTTTCAATAATTAATAAAGATAATATTCAGAGACTTCACATCCAAAATACATAAGGGATGGTATCTGACTATAGAACTTCGCATTTTGGTTCATTATTTCAGATAGCGACAAGACTTTTCCAACAAATGACTGATTATTTTTATAGACCGAAGCATCTATTATTAATCATCCTCACTACTAATGATCCTACTAAGTGGAAGCAAGAATTTCATAATATAGTATGATATAAACTCGAAATAAGTAACATGCTCGATTAGAATCGAGCATGTTACTTATAGATCCGCAATGAGCCTCACTAAAAACAGGTGAAAAAAAAATAAATCTCACAAGAAAAAAAAAAAAGATGAAAAATATACAATTAAGTCACAAAGAACAGTGGAGACTGAAAAGAAAAGCGCAAAAGACGATTAATGAGCTGTCATGCAAGCCACGGAATATTAAACCAGGCGAAAACAATTTATGTGAAAAGCTATTCTTGTGAGAATACATTAAAGCTATTGTACAAAAGTCTAACAAATGTGGAGCAGCATGACAGAAGCTACATTCAGTAAATTTTGATAAAATATGGAAGGAAAAAACAGGAGAATAAATGCCATATACCTTGACTTACCCGCATTCTGCTTTGGGTCACCGTTGAAGTATTATCAACTTACATTAAAAATCAATTATATATTTCAATTAAATATCAGCAGAGAAAAAAAAAGGCCTGTTTTTTGCTGTTTCATAAAATATGTAAAATATTAAATACATTTTATGTTTACAGGACTTATTGGAAATCCATTCGAGTCCCTAGATTTGGGATTACTTGCAGAAAGTTCAGTCACTGTTTACAGCTGACTTGGGTACAGTGATTTGTAAAGAATATAGGTGGCATTTTATCACATAAAACTTTAATAAATCGACTTCATTTTTCATCTAGCTCCATTCGGAAGGAATCTCTAAAAATTACAACAGAAATCCGTAAAAATGAATTTGAGAACCAGAGGAAAAGAGGAAAGGATTGAAGAAATTTGATTAATAAGACGACAACAATAAACCAAATCAAAGGTGTGATGAAAATATCTCTTATATAACATAATTACTACGTTCTGCTAAAATTATAATTACTATGTTTTGCTATGAAAATTATAACATGATCTTTATATAAAGAAAATTATGGTGCATGAAAATATTTCTAACTATATTACTATTTTTTTTATTAATTTTTTTCAACAGATTTTTAAATGCAATATGCTATAGAATGTGCAAAATTATTTCAAAGTAATAAGATAATTTTTAATTGTCTATTGAAGGTAAATATAAAATGAACCGGTGTGTCTCTGTTTCCATGGGATAACAAGTTCTGCTTGAATCTACCAGGTGGCAGAGTGGTCGAAGTTTCAGCGTCGAAGTACATTAATCCATCGATTAATGCGCCCCCTATTAGTGCGTCATTTTTTTAGATACCCAAATTCGATTAGTGCGCCTATATACATCTTAAAAATAAATGTTACAGATTTAAAAAATTTTCGATCTATACATTTTTATGGCTAACTATTTTAAAAAATCACTCACCAGAATGAAATAATTTAGTTACTGATTTAAAACATTTTACAAAGTTATGTTTAATGGCATACTATACTACTTCCATGTACGCTATGTATACTATGTTCCAAATTTTTACCACCAAAATTAATGTCGTCTGCTAATTACATAGCATTTTCTTGATCACATCTCGTACCTCCTTTGCAATTATTTTCCTCACAATTTTTTTTTTATTTTAACGTATTTTCCCAACCTTTCATCATGAGTAAAAGAATTAGTGATAAAAAAAAAAAAGTGGAAGTGTGAAAATGATTCGAAAAGTAATCTCATTGGAAGAAAAACGAAAAAATAAAGAAAGTGAACAAGGCAAGTCCAAAGCAAAGATAAGACAAGAACACAAAAATGGGTGAATCAACTATAAGAGCAATTTTAAGCAAAGCTGCTGAATACAAAGTATTATAATGATTGAATTAAAGAGACTTCTTTGTACACGGATCGAAGATTGTAACCAAAAACGTATCCTGCTAAGAACTGATCTTATTAAATCAAAAGCATTAAGTCTCTTTCCAACCTTGAAAGAAAGAGCTATCAATGATGGAAAAGAAGAATTCCACGTTAGTGCTGGGTGGTTTGAGATATAGCCTACATAATGTTCTAATCACAGGCGAAGTAGCAAGTGCCGATAAGGAGGTGGCTGTAAATTATCCAGAGATTTGAAGAAAATTGTATAAGAAGGGGACTATTGTGACCAACAAATATTTAATGTCGATGAAACTTGCCTTTTTTGGAAGCCAATGCCTTCCAAGACTTTTCTGGCTAAATCAGAGAAATCTCAGCCTGATTATAAAGTCGCAAAGTCGAATGGAATTACTGCTAGCAATATGCTACCCATTTGGAAGCACATTCTTCCACATTGTGCAAATGATTTTAGAGGCTTTTCAAATGAATCTAAGTTAATTAAATCTCATTCTGAGAAACTGAGTGATTCCGACCTGCTAAGTTTAGATGCACAGCGGGAAGATCCTGAAGAATATGAAGAAAATTTAATCACTGACAAGCCTAAAGAGATTTCACAGAAACAAATTTAAAATATTTAACCCAAGCTTTTAAGTGGCAATGCTTAGAGACTGGCCCTTGTGAAGAGAGAAGCAGGAAAATTTGCAGAAGAGGCAGTTGTATGAAAAAAAGAAACAGAATGCCCGCCAGAATAATAGATTTATATTTTGAATGTGTTATTTTCTTTCAGCTTCATAGTTTTCCTTTAACTAGGCCCTGAGACATACCCTAATTCTTTTATAAAAAAAAATCAAAGATAAAAAAAGAAAATTGAGGAACGAATTATACTTTTTTCCATAAGTTGTTATACTCGATTAGTGCGTTTTCGATTAATGCGCCTGTTTTAAAGAACGCAACAGAGAACGCATTAATCGAGGGATTGCTGTGTAAGCATATTTACAAATACAGTATAAGCGTTGCATACACTGCGTCAAAAAATTTAATCAACTACAAAAACAATTGTATGTAAGCTTCATACCATATTTTTTATTTAACTAGACAGCTCTATTTTCTTTTTATTTTCCTTGACATATTTAACTGATACAACACTACTGCAAGTGACTATTTTATTCTGTCAGAATGCTTGCGTCAATAGACTGTAAATATTAATGCTTATACTACTTGAAATTCCAGGAGGCATTTTACCATCACACGACCGTGCTGATTTGACATTTGAACGGCTAACATTTTAACACCGAATTTATTTATTTAAATTTGTTTAAAATTTGAATAACGTGTTTTTATTATCAAATCCAACGCAGTAACATTAAACCACTTGAAATATGTTACCTCTTGATTATATGCGCGCGCACTCTCAGCTTTTTCAAAGAACAAGCATTATTTGGTATAGAGTTAGAAATAACAAGGTGGGAGGAAGATAGAAATATTATTACAGAATATCAGAAGCGATACTTTTTTTCTCTTTGTAGTCTTGTATCAGTAATTAAGAACCAGAATGACTGCAACGGAAGACGTCAACCTACGCAAATGATAAACTCAACGTTGTTATTCTCCTCAAGATGTTCTGTCGTTACTTTAATGAATAATGTACTCGTATCTTCTTAGTTTACAGTTTGTGTGTGTGTGTGTGTGTGAGAGAGAGAGAGAGAGAGAGAGAGAGAGAGAGAGAGAAGAGAGAGAAGAGAGAGAGACAGAGAGAGAGAGAGAGAGAGAAAACGCAATCTCCAATTACTTTGAATATTTGACATCCTATTGTTAGCGTGCTACTTGCAAAGATCATTTTTTTTAATTAGAAACGACAAAGTAATAAGCTACAGAGACTGCGCCAACAAATGAAATCAATAAAAGTAATGTATACCCTATCCAAGAATGTATATCTCAACCAGTATATCCATTCTTCCGGGGTTACACTGCACAGATTTGACGTACTAAGGTCAAAAGTAAATTAAGAAACAAACGAAAATTGTCAGCACTGACTTAGTAGTGAATAGATCTGGATTCTTTCATTTGATAAACTATTATTCTCTCGACAAGGACAATATTTAATGTACCAATATATGTAACGAAATTCTACCATTATTCTTCTGTTCCTACTAGCAGGCTCAATTTAAACTAAACTAACGATTTACAGAACTAGTAATTTAGTTAATTTTAGAGGCAACGATTTCGACCAAGTGGATAGGGTCTCCTCTTCCAACCATTCAATTCTTTTACTTAACTTATTGCTCTGATATTATTTTATTGGTTAATTTTTATTTTATATAATTTTACATTTTATTAGTTAAAATGCTAATATAAGCTTTTAATAAGATTAATAATTCAGTAGACTATTTCTTGAGCTTCTTTAGACCCATATTTAGTAAACTATTTAGTCAAAGAATAAAAAAAAAGATTAGAATCGTTCACCTATGAAAAGAAATCAAAACTAAGCTCATTTTTATAAACATCTTTAAAGGTTTTTTTTTTTTTTTTTTTTTTTTAAAGATAAAGATAAAGGTCAGTTCTTTACTAATCTTAATTTCTATAACCTTGATTATTCCCAACAAAAATGGTTCTATTCATTTCAAATCAACTAGCATCAAATTCATCTGCGAAACGATCATAATTAAAGACTCTAATTAATTCTCAAGTTTCACGTACGAAGAAAAGTTCGTATGTCATAAAAATAAGAAACACATCTTTAATAATCTTCCGGTCTTTAAGGTCATCTGTCCGAACATTCATTAATATAAAAGAAGGAAGTTCTAATTAGTATAAATGTCAATACCCATTCATATTTAGATATATTATGGTCGTTAATTACATTTGCGGAGTACAACTGACAACAGTGGTTAACGAACGGCATGAGTAGAAAAGATCAAGATAATTGTAATGAAGTAATCATATTCTGATTGAAAAATGCATATTTACAAGTGAGGTAGGAAATGTTTGACATTTTTTTCTAGTTTCTAGCCTGTCATCCATGAAGGGTTAGAAACTAGAGAATCGACTCTCATCCAAGAGGCTGAACATGGTACTGTTTACAGTAAGGGTGGGAGCAACATATTTGTACTTACAGAGCACATTCTTCAGGATTCAGCATTCACTTGAAGCCGAACTAGCTTTAGATTATAGGCACTTAACACATAAGAAAGGCAACAGGTGCACTTGTGTATTTATTATGCACATGTGTACACACCTATTTGGAATTATATGCTTCTGTTACAGTTGTCTTAGATTTTTTTCGTCCTTAGACTAGCAGAAATCCTAGAAACAGATTCCAGAATTTGCTCAGATTCTAGAAAAAACTGCTCAGATTCTAGCACGCCTTGGAATCTGTGGTGTCTATAAAAGTGTCTGCTTTTTTTAGATGAAAAAATATTTATGATTGAAGGATAATCTTTTCTAGTGTTCGCGAATCTTTTTACTGAGTATAGCTAAAGAAAATATTTTTAATTTTAGTACCCGTTTATTCATATTCATAAAACAATAACATTCAGTATCGAAATTATCCCTATATTTTATTCTAGCAGCTATTTATTTCACGGCAAATTCTGCAGCAGGCAATTTTAGACACTCACCGGGATTCATTTGCAATTCTACTTTCCTTCCAACGCTTGGAAAAATCAATAAAATTCTAGAGGAGGAGCAAGCATGACACCAGCCGGGTGCGAGTAGCAACAAGCAAGAAATGAGAAGGTAAATTCGCCCTTTCTGAGCCTGCTTGTTATATTAATGCGAAAGACAGTTTGGAAATGTAGTCTCCCGGAAACGCTGAACCCCATAACTACCACTGCATTACAAACAGACAACTATTAACTTTATTACTTAATAAACAGCTGTCATAAAAATATATTAAAGCAAACGTAAGTAAATTCTGGTTTCGTAATTGTAATCACGTGGTAAGGAATTAAATTGTTTGGCTACTTTGATCTACAAGATTAAGGTTAAAAAATTGAGATGGGATGGATGGAGAAGCATGCAAGTGGCTAAAAATATACACCAGTACTGAAGGGAAATCAGAAACAAATATAATGTGGGCAAATGTGTCAATTATATCCTTTTATATTATCCGCAACTACTCATCTGACATCGTAACTTTTGACGTAATGAAATAAACTCTCCAGCGAACTCTAAAAGGAGGTTGTTTATCCTTGGAAAGAGCCAAAGCATAATTTCGGTAGTCGTAATTGGACGGACGGCTTTAGGAAATGAGGCTTACGTGACATATATTGCACCATTTGGGGAATACATAATCTATAACAATAAAAGAGCTTCACAGTGTCTGCGGTAGGCATAATTCATTACAAAATAAAGGCAGGAGCTTCAAAATTTACCAGCAATTGTAGGTGACTACAAGTATTGCAGTGTCAGTATAATCAGATCAAACTACAGGGTTTGAGTGCATTTAGGTTTTCATGAACTCAAATGTTTGTAATATTTTATCATATTAATAAATTGCCATCTTACATCAACTTATATATTTCTTTTCTATTAGAAAAGTTTTTATCATTAAGATGGAGAACCATTTAAATCATACTGTTAAATAATCATGACCTTAGTTTAGAAAATAATACACAAAATGCATTTTATAGAACTTCTTTCTCTTACAATGAGCATAACATAATTTTTTCTGTTCATCTGCATTAAATATTAGTATTTTTTATTACTTACTTGAAGCTATAAAATTGTGATCATAAAAGAAAGTATTTTGTGCATCATCTGGTGATACTTCATTTATATTTCACTTATATTTCATAACAAAATGATAATAAAAAGTCCGTGAATGATATTTTCTTATGTAGTGATCAGTAAAACTTATTGGAAAAAAAAAAATTAGGCCAACTGCTAGAAATACTCTGCTGGGAGGTAGGTATTTATGACTTTTGATGGTATGGGAAGGGATATTTTATTGAAAATTTTATTATTTCAACACAAACACGTGAAAGACGGCATCTTCTTTATATTTATATCCGCTTATGCCACCCTCTACGAAGGGCGAAGTGTAGCATGCGCAATTCTATCCTACACAAAGCTGCACGCAACTTCATTGGTTGATCTCTCAATGCAAACAGCCTCCAGGACTTTCCGAAAAATGGTTGACATCCGGACAATCAGAAGAAAAATACTCGACCAAGAAAAGATGATTAGAAAGGACGGAAGATCGACAGAAAAAAAAATAAAAATAAAGGTGAATTATATAAAACAAAATGTGAAAGAATTCCAAGACAAGAAACAGAATGATTACTAAGAAAGATAAAGATTTCAAGATTAAAAGACAAACTGATGCAGATTGATATGTTCGAAATAGACTGAATGAAAGTAGAACCAAATTATTGCATGGGGTAGTTTGAATAGGAAATACGAAGAATAAAGAATCTGATGACAATGGTTAAAAGTGAATGATAAATGCAGGCATAAACTTTCTCGATTTCTTGAATTCGACAAATTCAAATGCAATGAATATTTGATTGATTACATTCGGATGAAAGAAAAAATACTACACCATTATTGAAGGTTGAAGCAGTCTATTTGCAGGAATTTTGAAATAAATATAAGAACGGTATGAAGGGAAAACAAGAATACAAAAAATATTGATTGCCCAAAAACATTTTATTCGGATTGTTTAAAAAACGTAATGTGCGCATGTGCAGAAGAGGCAGGATTTATTCAGTAGTCTTTGGAATTTACATATTTCTAAGCTTAGTTTTAGACGTAATAAAAGCATCTGCTGACAAGAGTATGTTGATATTGTGTCTGCAATGATCAGACTTCTATTATCATACTCTCATTGTAAGATGAGAAGAATATATTTGTTTGCTGATGTTCTATACTTAAAATATTCATTGAAGACAATCCCAACTTGACAAAAAACAAAACAGAAACTAGAACAAAGATTTGGCTGTCATTTTATCATTATGTGAGATCTGTGAGACGTATCGTTTTCAAGAGGAAAATGCTAAGGCTGGAGTGAGTGCATTATAGTTGGGAGGTTTTTCTGTTATGTTACACAGGGAGAGTGAATCCTCCACTTTCGGATGGGGAAACTGTTCCTGACGTATCTGTTGACGAACCCTTATAAATGTTTCTTATATTCTGAACTGAATTCGAACTTGTGTCAGACAAGCACATAATGTAGTTTTTCTGATAATGCTAAGGAAGGTAGTGCATGTTTAAATAGAAGTCGATAATAAATGGTGATTTTAATTTCTCTAAAAGTAAATAGAACATAACTGTGATTAAAAAGAGGCCCTGTGGAAATTTTAGGGGCTTCTTAGCACAATGGATTGTTAGTGATCGGAAAATCGGTTATCTTGCTCTCAGAAGCTAAACATCCATTCTGTTTACTGGACGCCACTTCAAGCCTCCTATATACAGAATCGTAGACTCAATGGGAGAAGAAATTAATCTAATATATAAGGGCATGTAGAAAATTCCATGCCGTAGTTGGATCAGAACGGACACCTTGTTGATTGGAGACTAGTACACTGCGCCAGACACACTGGGCCAACTAGGCCTCAAAAAAAGGATAAGTTATACAGCAATGCTATTTTGGATTTAGCATTTGCTAATACAATAACTAACGATAGATGAAATATAAAAGCATCACAAAGAGGTGTTATATCTAAATATAACAAGTCTGTGTGGATACCAATGACAGCATTAATACTTTTTTTTATTATTAGTGGAAATCTGAACATATAAATTTATCGTAACTTCAATACCGGTGTGCAAAACTAGATATTCAGAATGTTAATCATATAATTTACATATATAAATTAAGTTCTTAATGTGCCTTATGAAAGAAATCACAAATAAGGCTAAAAACTGATATTGCTAGTGATCTCCATTGGAACGAGTTCTGCGCATGTGCAGTTTTGCTTCTATACTATAATACACATGTTTGAAGGTCAGGATGATTTAAGTAATGGTTCACAGTAATAGTGAGTCATTTAGTTAGCGTGCAAGAATCCGATGTACGCTTTCTACCGAAGAAAGAAACAAAACTGCGACATGCTACTTCGAATGGACGTGAACATGAAAACAAGTGTACATTATCGTAAAGTAATGTCTATAGAATTGTATAAAGAAAGCAGAGTTGTAATTGCACAGAAAACAAAGCCGAATGGTTTGAGAAAGAGAGAGAGAGAGACTAGTGTGAGAAGCAATGTATAAAACAGCTGAAAAAGTTGGAGTTAAAATAAATATGATAAAACAAAATTCATTGAGCAACAATACTGAAGGTGGAACACAATGAATGATAAATATAAAAAAAATAAAAAGACCATTATTATAAAGAACAGAAACATGGAAACTTACAAAGAAGGAGAAAATCCAAATTAAATAGTTTTCAAACAAAGTGCTTCGTAAAATGTTAAAAATATTTTGGCCACAACGTATAACAAACGACAAATTATATAAATAGACAAAGTAAGAAAAAGCATTTCAAGTGAAATAAATATACACATAAGGAAGTATTCAGAATAAATAGAGGAAATATTACAAGGGGTGGTTTAATATAGTTCCCAAAAGGAAAAAGCAAAAGGGGAGGTTGAAATGGTGTCTAGAAATACAAGATTCTCCTTTGACGAGTTTCTGGTCGTTATTTCAAATTTATTATGTGGTACATACGTATACTAACAGTTAGATAGATCTGGTGACTTTCCTATGATTTGTTTTTATCGAAATCATGCTAACAAAGAAATCATATCAGAAATAATATATTACTTAATAAAAAAAGGTTTAGTTAGTTTGCTTTAATGCACTGAATAATATGAATTCGAACAGGGAGTCGGATTCAGATAGACAAGAATCTTGGAGTAAGAAAATAGTGTATTCCAATAATCTGCTTACAACTGCATGTAATGGCGAAGAAATACCTCCGAATTAATTAAGAAAAAGGCCAAATAGGATTAATACAACAACTGCCAAATTGGCAAAAAGTGCTTGCGCATTGAAACTTTAAACCTTTCCAAAGTGGTCCACCGTTTGTGAAATTTAAATCTACGACGAGTTGCCTTGGTATTGCAAATATCTAGAAGTAGCCATTAATAGTGTCATTTTTATAGTTTCAAGGGAATTAAAATTTGTTATATTTTGTTATTTTAGAGTATGTCATGCATGTTTTTATCGGGAAAATATTCCGAATATTTTTTATTTAGAAATTCTGATCATAAATGTTGGTGCTCCCCATAGACTAGAACAGTGGTTCTTATCCCGTATTCCCCAGAAGGTGAATAGGTGTTCCGCGAGAAGTTCTGGAATTTGTCATTTTTAAATTAATTTAATGATGGTTTAATTGATGTTTAATTAATCATTAATTAATTATCAATTATTAATTAATAATAAAAAATCAGCTAAATTACCAATTAATTATTAATTTATACATTACAAAATAGCCAAGGTGTTCCGTCAAAATTTCACGATTTGCAAAGTGTTCCGTAGTCGAAAAAAGTTCGAGAAACACTGGACTAGAACATACAGTAATGATAGATTCAATGTTTAACACCACCTCTTTTTTGAAAGCTGTTAAAAATTTCAACCCAATTATTTGAACGATTTCAAGAACGTGTTTACGATCACGAGGAAGCAATTAACAAAGAGATGATTATACCTAGTGTGATCAACTGCGTGCGTCCATTTTTATGGAAGGAAAAACGCTGCTAGTTAACTTACTAAATATTTATCTTTGCTTATTAAATTTATTATTAACATTAAAAAATAACTTTAGATGTTTGAGTAATAACTTGTATTTTATGAATATTTCGAATAATAATATAATCTTATTAAAATCACCAACATTAATCATTTAAAATATTTATTTATTTAATTATTGCTCTACCCATCGCATCCATACATTTTCTTCTACAGATAACGGGGAATATGAAAAGCATTCTTGCTTCACCCCATCTAGCAAAATAAAAAATTAAAAAAAATAATAAAAAAATAAATAAAATAAATAACAAAATCAAAGCTTCTTTTAGAATAAGCGTAAACTCGCACTAAAGTCAATCTTTAGTATTAATACCTTATCGTCGTTTTGAACTTCATAATTTAACCACATTTCAAAGATTTACACCACGGACTGAATGACGCCATGTATGATGACGTCATTCAGTAATGTCTCATATATTTCGGACATCTAACATTAATTGTTACTTGACTACATCCAATGGAAGAATTACCTTCTTATAGAAAATCTTATCTACTTTGGAAGGAACAAAGAAATTCAAATGTGTTATACCTTACTTAGTACGAAATATAAAGAGAAAGAAAGAAAGAAAGAAAGAAAAAAGCCTTATCTTAAGCCAGGCTTGATTCGCTTTGCTCATAGATTTTCCTTTTGCTAGACAGTCGCCAAACAAAGAAAAAGGAAAACAGAAGAAACACTCTATAGAAAGGTATTCAGGTGTGGTTCATTGGTTGACCAACCGTACATCATTCGTTCTCTCCTGTCCTTTGCTAGATGCATTCAGTAAGTGCCCAACCTCCCGTGTTCGACCCTATCGATCGATCACATTTCACCTCACGACAAGTAAAGATTTCTTCTCCTCCACACTCTACTAGAGAAACTTTATTGCTACACAATTCTACACAGGACAAAAGTTAATGTATATAATAAATTACGATTTTTCTTTTATTTTATTTTCAGTTCATGCTAGTCATTTTAAAAAGGGATATAAAAAAGAAATTTATTGAAAATTTCAACTGCAAGCTTTATTTAAAACACACGCACGTATATGAAATTAAAATATTAATAAAAATGTGTGAATATAAATAAAACAAAAACATAAATCATAAAAGTTCACTTGGTTTAAGAATTTCAAAATTCTAAATCTTTATTAAATGTAACACCTATTTAAAATTTAAATAAACAATGGATGAAACCCTGGGAGGGTAATGAATGGCAATGCTGTAGCCAATGAAGTTCTGAGGCTCGGCTATTGCTGTTACCCTCCTGCCATGATCAGCGCTTTAATACCTCAATAACCCTATCCCTATACTGTCCTCTACAGATAACGAGGAAGATGAAAAGCATTCCTGCTTCGCCCCTTTAAGCCAGTCCTTATAAGGAAAGATGTGTTTTTAAAAAGATGGAGCAGTCTTAATCAAATATTTTAAGTATAAATAATATTATAAAACTATGTTTTGTTAAAAATATCGTTAAAATAAATTTTGTTAAAATATTGAGTATAAATATTTCTAAAAAACACGAGGTGAATTCTCTATAAGAGACTGTCACATGCTATGTCTGTTAATAACGTTGTTATCATCTTCTCTATCAAAGAAAAATCCGCGTTTTGAACAGCGATAATACTTTATGTCTGGTAAAAATGTTATGCATGATTTAACCAACAGGAGACACACTCTTCAAAAACTGATCGATCGTACTCTTGATTTTTCACGCCTGACAAATCCTTTTGTACACTCACTTGTGTTAAGGTGCTTATGAGATATTTGCAAATAGATTACACTGCTATTGCATTTCAAGCGGGTATTTTTAATATAAAAATCATGTTAGGAGAAACCTAAAATATTTCTTTTAAAGACGAAATAAAATAATTCTTCTGAGATCACTTTCACCAATACAATGACAAATAATAATAAGATTAAATAAAAAATAAAATGTTAATTTTAAAAATTCAGTAACATTAAAACAAATCGTTTACAATACGACAATTACTATATCCTATTTCAGAACTGTTATCATTGTTACAACAATAAATTTAATAAAAACTTAATTAAAACGATATATTTTTTAAAAAAATTAGAGAATTATTTAAGTATATTTAAATATTTTATTCACAATCAGTGTTAATTTCCAACACCAATTTATTTTAACCTTAATGTTATCTGATATATAATAAAGAACAAAATATAATATTATATCATATGTCTTTATAATTTATTAATATCCATCAATGAAATTTATTAGTTATTGTGTGTGTGTGTGTGTGCAGCATCTTTGAAACAGGCTACATAACATCCCGAACTGTAAGGTAACTACCATTCATTCGAGATCTTGAGAAGATAATCAGGAGGAATAGCCTCTACAAGTAATCTCCGTCAAGATATATGGGTAAAGAATGGCATGCGGGTTCATTAACACCCTGGTGAAAACGAACGAAGAGGATACACGAATTGTCTGACTTCTGAAGAGATGGAATTGTGTCGTTCGCTATTCCCTCAAATAACGAAAGGGATCAGCTTAGAGATTCGGAGCGGAAACCGTGGGTTAATCAGGAATGAAGATAGATCGGTCTTCTTAGGGTGACAGATAATTGCAGATATAAAACAAAGAAAACACTAACATTGGAATGGTTCTCATTTGTCCCAATATGTTACAATAATAATATATACGGATAGTTGAGGAGTGTTAAAAGAAAATTTATGTCAGTAGATGTAATAATTTTTTACACGTGTAAAAGGGATAGTAAATATACGACAATACACGATACTAACCAAATTATTATATTTCATAAACTATATAATTAGGGTCTTCTCCCTCTTATTACCAATCCCTGATCATGTTTATATCATATTTTTATTACCCTCCTGTCTACGAAGAATTGTTTACCTAAGATCAAACGTGGTAATTTTCAACCACTTCAGGCTTCCACCAGTTAGGATGGTGATGGTGGTGGTGCATCTGCCTACTAACGACTTCACAAACATCCATGCTACAGCACAAAACCACAGCAGATTTTTGTTTTGATAGTAGAGATGCTCTCTGTCCACCAGCCAATTAGGCTGACGGAGTTTTATTACTTTCTTCTACTTGAATAGGAAAATTCAAGTAGAAGAAAGGGAGCAATGTAGAAGAGGGACCAATGGCCGATATAAATGACTATGTGCTTCATATATAAGAAGAAACAGTTACAAAGTATATGTTGATAGTCGGCCAATAGATGTCGCTGATATTTGGTATTATCTCCTTATATTCACTTGGCTTATTCGGCTGCTGCTTCCACATTTTTCATCATCATCATACTGGATATTACGACAGTCTTACACGATCAATATTTCTTGACTAATTCTCATTAATAATTTTTTCCAAACTATTTTCTGATTGGATCGGCTGTCACATTTCGATCTTCTACGGCACTTCTAATTGCATCAGTCCATCCACGTTTACCTACTTTTTCTTCTAGGTCTTTTTTCTACCATAACACTTGTTTTGAAGATGGAGAATGGACACTGGATCAGAAGCCTAGTTGGTACTCAGATTCATTTTTGTATGTTAGAAATTAATTGTTTATAATTTCATACTCATAGTAACATTAACTAGTAGAATTTAATACATTTTAAGTTTGTTTTTGAAGCCATTAATTAAAGTTCAGAATGAATACATTTTGCTGAGTTCTCAATAATTAGTACGAAGCATATATATCTGATTATGTAATTTCAAGACTGGGCAACTCGTATATATAGAGATAGAGGCTAATGACTTCTCGCTACTTGCCATAGTATCCTATTGTGCATTATGGGAAGGGCCACTACCCAGACCGGTCTCGCCCTTTATATAGGTGACACGGGCACAAAAAAATTAGACGATCCCGAAAGATCGCTCAAATCAGCCCGTCACCGAGAAGAACTTCTCAGCGGTGGTCCCACTCAGAGACAGGCACACACCTACCCCCAAACAGATCCTCTCAAAGCCAGGCCAGAACCCGGTTTCGACATTTTTGAGGTCTCATCATTGGGAGCCGTATCAAGAAATGACACCAAATAGTCCTTATAAGGACTGGCTTAAAGGGGGGAAGAAAGAATGCTTTTCATTTTCCCCGTTATCTGTAGAGGAGAGTGTAGGGATAAGGTGTTATTGAGCTAATAAAGCTCTGATCATGGCAGGAAGGTAACAGCAACAGCCGAGCCTCAGTTAGAACTTCATTGGCTACAGCATTGCATTGCCATCCATTACTCTCCAAGGGTATTAATCACCACATCTCAGGGTCGATAAACTTCTTCTATGACACCAAAGTTGAAGTAATGCTAAAGTCATATTTTCATATACGAGTAGCCAAAAGGGGCCAGACCTTATTACTAAAATACTCTGGATTAGAGATAGATGTTGAAAGTATTTCCACTTGATTATACTATAAATTAAAGATGCCAAGAAATTATATTCTTGATTTCATCCTTTATCTTTAATCCTTAATAAAATTCTTTAGCATAAAATCACTTTGTAAAATGTCAACTGAAATATATTAAAATGAATTATTTACTTCAGTACTTCACCTTAATACGTATTCATTGAATTGTCTGAAATGCGAAAGTCCTTGGCATTGATTGACACTCATCTCTCTACAGTTCCACACACCAAGTTTATAATTAATAACTCAAGAGAGAGTTTCCTTAGCCAGGCATCTCTTGAGTTCCTTAAGAGATTTCAACTAAGAAACGTCATGTGCGATATCTTTGACCTCGGTGGTCTTAAGCAGCGGAAATGAACTCGACTGAGGGGAGCTGAAAATTTTACGTCACTGACATAAAATTCACGGTTCGTGATAGTCGTGACAAATATGACAGTAGAGCTACCCTTGGGGCGTAATTGAAGCCAGCGAGTGAAAGATTCATTTTCGCCACAAGAGATGTGATGTTGTCATTTCTGAATAGGAAAACGTTCCTAATTTTCCTTATCAGACTTTCAGGTTCTGTCGCTCTTTGTCATTTATTTAGCGCTGGATCAAGAAATCTGACTAAAAGTTTTAATCTTCTTCTAAGCTGAAAGGGAAACAAACGATGATAAATTCTTCTACCTTAGAAATCGAGGTAAGTCCAATCTAAGGATAAACAGATAAACAGATACTCTCAGAAAATATATGACGCTAATATTCGAAAAAAATGACGTGTTTGAAGTTGATTTTATCTTTCACACGTTACATACATTACTTTACATTAGATTATTTTAAGTAGTAATGTAAATACAAATTTATCTTAGCTTATTATCAACATATCGGCCTGGGTAGCGGCTTGGTTAGCACACACACACACAATCAACAGGTTGCGGCCAAAAAAAAGAGGCAAATTTCTTCCATTTTGTTTGTATTTTTGTACACTGTGCTTCCTCCTCAAAATTTCCCCGATGATTACGAAGTTTAGCTGCACAAACAACGAGAATAAGCCCCTCAATTAAATTTAAAATGTGTATCTACGTGTAGGTTAGAGTAAAAATTCGTAGATTTGTTTCCGTTAGTTCTAATAAATAAGAATAATAAACTTCCTGGCTTTTTAGGAAAAGTAGTACTTATTAAACACTTTTAAATACTTGATCTATTGATAACATTTGTATCTAAAATATAATTTCAGAATTTGTTGTTGTTGTTAGTATATATAATAGTTTTTACTGAAAACATCAGCAAATATATTGTACACCTTTTTTTTTTACTAGTTTGCTACTAAACTAATTTGTTCTTAGTTCATATTTCATCTGTTGGGAGGGAAAATCCAATACCCTTGGAGGGTAATGGATGGCAGTGCTGCAGCCAGTGAAGTTCTGAGGCTCGGCTATTGCTGTTACCCTCCTGCCATGATCAGAGCTTTAATAGCTCAATAACACCTTACCCCTACACCGTCCTATACAGATAACGGGGAAGATGAAAAGCATTCTTGCTTCGCCCCTTTAAAGCCAGTCCTTATAAGGACTATTTCATCTGTTATTGATTAGAATAACGTTTGTGCAAGGTGTTATGTTATTGTTTACTTGAATAAAATAAAATATCTGAGTACTGAACAAGAATCGCAAAGAATCGAGATTAAAGTAGTCTCAACACATTATAGAGGAGAAAAACTACGCTAATGTCAACGAAACAATACTTCAGTGTAGTGTTGTTTCGTTGACAGGTGGTGTAGGGAAAAATGCTGCTATTACTACAAGTGAACAAAAGTTCGTACTATAATTTGACTATTGCTGAGAATATATGATGTTATTGCAACTACTCGCAACAATTGGCCATATTGGCTGTGATAAAGGTCGGAAAGAAACACTATAATTTGTAGTAACAGTGATCAGCTTATTTTGTCAATGTTCGAGGTTTGTGTTACTAAAAGAACAGAAGAAATGGAATTTGCTATCATTACATAGACGTAAATCTTCGCTATCAAGTGAATAATTGATACGCAGAGAGGTTCAAGTGGATAGATAATATAAATGCATAATCACCTTAGGTCAAAGGCAAGGCCCATTCAAAGTAATATTTGGTATTGAATGTAGAAGTGGCCTTTTTACACGTTCTCTTCACCTTAAATCAATTCAAAAAGAAGTAATTTAAGCCTTGCCGAAGGAAGATAATCTTCAAAACTTATAAACGATCAGCAAAGAAACTTAATGTCGCCAATATGGACACAGATGAGAATATCTCCCTTCCAAAGGACAAAGATTTCTAAAATACTTTTTCACAAAAATTGTGCTCAGACTGCAACAGCAATATGATACCCACAATCGGCGAATGAAGGTGACAATTTATAAGTGAACTGTGACAAAGCAAATGAAACAATTTCAGGTCAAAAGAATGACAGCAATAGTCTTGTAAAGCAGGCTAAAAGAATGGAAAACATTCAATGAAGCTTTTACCTGCAGGCTGAAACTGGACAAAAGGTAACCTTATCGATTCCTGATCTAGACAAGGTAAAGTTCATTCCGTAATGAACTGTTGTTTTTACACAGGAACAAGGATGACTTGGACAGATTAGGGAACAAGGACGATGTTCTATAGAAACTAAATATTCAAGATCTGGAATTAATGCGTGCAAGCGAAATTTTATCAGAGTTACTGACACGAATCTAGAAAACGAACCATTGCTTAGATGCAGTACAGATCACTATTAGATCAGCATAAGTAATCATCAGATGCGATCGTATAAAATATGATTCTAAGTTCTTCTGTGAAAGTTATGAAATCTTGTGTAATTCTAAATATCAAAATAGAGCTTCATGCAAAACTAAATATCAATCATTTATGTATGTTTCTATGTTTTATTTTGAATAAAATATTTTAATAAAATGTTTTCAGATTTTATAACTATAATCTCCGTTATCATATTTTATAATTCTTCTGTGGGTGTGACGATTTCGTAATGTGTATGACAAATCTGTGATTCGTTTTTACTAAAAGGTACACGTCATATACTTTTTTTATTCAAAAAAATAGTTAAACGAATTTTATGCGGATTTGAAATCATGTAAAAGAACCAAGTTAACCAAGTTATATTCCATTCAGAAAATGTTCATTATATTTCGTTTAGAAACTTAACAAGATTAAAGTTTAAAGTTAACTGCTGAGGATGGCAAATAAGCTATACAGTGAAGCGACATTTACAGGCTCCTGAAATTCATTTAAGCACTTCTAACAACGTGAAATTTTGACTATTTAATATAAAAACATCAGCAATCGAACAAAGAAAATCAAGAAGACTTGATGGGTGTGTCAAGCTTCCTGACTTTCTTCATTCTATAATTGTAATCGAGGGTATGAGACAAGTTATTTGTCGATTTCACAGTGATAAAAAACTTGCTAGATTTTTATCACTGCGAAATCTGACCAGTCTTGTTCTGATATAGCAATATCAGAACAAGGCTGGTCAATGAAACTGCAGTTCGCTATCTTTTCCCCCAAAGACCACGGAGAGTATTCTTACTGCAAGAATAAAATAGAAATGAATCCATATGAGAAATAATATATGAGAGAAAAGGAATGGATTATAACAAGAAATAAACTTATCTTAATTTGAGAATTCGGAAATTTGTTCTCAAAACCTGAAAAACTCTGGTTTCGAACCAACAGGTTGTGGATTCAAATTCCGGGCATGTTATTCAGTTATTCAAAACCATGGTGGATGTTCAAATCTGTTTTATGTGTGAAGATGAATACCTTACTGGAGACAGACGTGGCGTAAAAAGATTCTTCTATGTGTGCTCTTCGAGCAAGGTTTCGGATTATGTACAAAAAAAAAAAAATAAAATAAAATAAATGAATATTTAAAAAAGTGATATAAAGCTTTAGTCCATCTACGGTACTAATATTATTATACATTTACAACCTTTGGTGGGTAAATGTCACTTAAAAAATATAGAGCATCACAGAAGAATTAAAAATTAAGAATTTACAGAATGTATGACTAAATGTGATAAGAAAAGCATATATACACTTTTTTTTATCTAATAATCACACACACCAGGCAAGATGTGCGTCTTCTTGTCCTCAGTGTTATGAGAAACCATTTCTCCAGCCGTGGTTGAATATATTGCTAAAATTTCGATGTTTTTAGAACACAAAACAAAATTCTCTGGTTAAGTAAAAAAAAATATGGCACTCTGCCAATGAAATGCAGAATATTTTGAATTGGAATGTAGTCACAAAGTAAAATGTTAAAATCCGAGACACCAAAAAATTGTTTGAAATGGAAATAACGTATAGGTCAAGATGTGCTCAAGAAATACCCCAAGGGAATGATCTAGACTGCAGTTCGAAACACAAAGAAACATCTCAATTTTGAGAAAAGCATTCAGTGAGATGCAGAAGTCGATGCAGTGGAGCATCTGTATGTTTACCAAGATGTATTGATAATTCACTCGGTTTAGAATCGGAAACGAACTTGTAGAAATCAACTTGAAGCAGTTGCTGTAAAATATGATGACGCAGCCAACGGAAATATCACCTGAAAACCAGAAAAGGTTTTTAGGTAAAATCATTTTCTAAAAAAAAAAAAAGGTAATAAATATATAGCGATTATTTATTACTTCTTTCATTGAGTAACGTTAAATGCTTCCCAATTCCATTACTTTCCAACTCATAATGTTCCAAAAATAAAATAAAATAAATGATCTTATTTCATAAAGATTCACTCATTGAATATAGAAAAAACGCACTCTTGCGAAACAATTGAAATAATAACAATACTAACAGTAATCTACAATATAAAGATTTACATCCGCTCTCTGTTCATTTCCGTAATGGGATTTTTATTCTTATTATCCGAACTATCCAATTGGAACATATTCTCGATTAGACAGGCAAACACAATTTATTTCATTCAAAAGATTAATTAAAATAAGAATTCGTAATTGATATCTAGGAATAGAAATACGAGATAATCCTTAAAATAATATCTACTGTTCTATATTCATAAGAGCTATAAATATTTGTAGCTGTAAATAATTCAGAATTTATGGCAACACAATCTCATGCCAAATTAACTTCAATAACTTACACCAAGACAAATAATGAAAGATATGAAAATTTATTAAGTTTGACTCATTTTAAAGGAAACCTTTAAAGATTTTACCGAAATTACACTGGACAGTATCGTGAACAGTTTTACAAGCTGCGAATTTCGTAGTATATTAAATAAGATTTTATATTTGAACGTATTGTGTATTTTAATGTTGTTTTCTGTGCTTTCATTCTTTATAACGATAGTTTTGTCAGACTACACGAGACTACACGAAAAATTTAAAATGCTCTGACAGTGTATTTTATTTCATTTTAATAACTATTAAACATAAATAATAATTATATAGTAGCTATATTTCAATAATATTTTGAATATCTTAAAACATTTTCAAAATATCTAAAGATATTTTATACACCTTTTACTTTTTTGTATTATTTGTTTAAAAATAATAACCAGGGTAAAATGGACTACCATCAGAGATGGGCTCGTGAATTTTATCCGTTAAAATTTGGAAGTCCTTTTTAGGACTTCCAGGGTAACGGATAGCAATGCTGTAGCCAATGAAGTTTTAACTGCGGCTCGGCTATTGCCGTTTTCCAACCATGACTAGAGATTTTAGCTCAATAACACTCCATCCATACAGATTTTCTTCCTTCAGATGACGGGATAAAGAGTCAAGGACTCAGTCCATCTCCCAGTTCTTTTAAGAACTGATTACCATCAGCTTTAAATTGACCGAGCCCGAATTAGGTATGAAACCCTGGGAGGGTAATGGATGGCAATGCTGTAGCCAATGAAGTTCTAAATGAGGCGCGGCTATTGTTGTTACCCTCCTGCCATGATCGGAGCTTTAATAGCTCAATAACACCTTATCCCTACACTGTCCTCTACAGATAACGGGGAAGATGAAAAGCATTCTTGTTTCGTCCCTTTAAGCCAGTCCTTATAAGGACTGATTACACGTCGACAGAATCGATCGACCGTGAGATGGAGTAATTAATACCCTTGGAGGGTAATGGATGGCAATGCTGTAGCCAATGAAGTTCTAGCTGAGGCTCGGCTATTGCTGTTATCCTCTTACCATGATCAGAGCTTTAATAGATCAATAACACCTTATCCCTACACTGATTACACGTCAGTTCAACAAGCAGCAAATTATGATGAATCGGAATTATGCAAACATAGACGACCTAAGACCATCCTAGTTCCCTTCCAAGATCTATAATTTGCCCAACTTGGGCTGAGCACGTAGTTCATAAATGTTTGCCTACACAGTACCCTATGAGATAGCAGGGATTAAAAACATTATGCTTCACCCTTATAGACAGTACCGTTTTGCGTTCTGATTGCACGTAGTGTTTCTACATTGCAGTTTTAACACTAAGTTCTTTCTTTATTTGAATTAAATCATTGTTTGTGTTCAAATATCAGAAACGATGTTTGAAATTTGTGTACATTTTGGAAAAACCTTAGTCTAATAAATGTCAGCAATTGTGACATTTGTTTGGATTATAGTTCATGTGAGCGGTCTCCTCTTCGAATATTCTTTGTTCTTCGAATACGAATAGATTTCGGTTACTGCGGTATCATTTCTTTTGAACATTTTTAGAAAACTGACTTGTCACTTCGGTATTCTAGTGAACAATGAATAATTGAGCTTTATATTACATTCCTTTTCTCAGCAAGTGTAAGATGGCAGTCTACTCATTTTCCATTTGTACCATGGAGCTATTCTTCAAACAGATATTCATTTCAAACTGAACATATTTAGTTTATCATTGAAAAGGGATGTTTACTGATACTTTTCTTCATTATTCCCATTTAAAAGAAATAAAATTAATGTTTGCCATAATAAAAAACAGGTTTCTGTTAACGATGTCATTTACTACCAGTATTGAAGATTGCCTGAGACGATGAATCCGTATTAGGCTACGTATAAGACTGTTCATATTTCTTGAAAATTTTTAAAAGAAAAATCCATTCCAGCATATTTTGCTAATTACTTTTCCACAAACAATAAAAGGGCAAAGAATCACAACTATCACCCCGCTCAACAATATGGCATTATTAAAGCTCTAACCAATAGAGCCCACAATCTTTGTTCCAGTAAAACCGCCCTTTCCACCGAACTCAAACAAATACACAACACCTTCCTTTACAGTAGCTGCATCTGAAGAGATGGTCGGGGAATGGAGAAGGACTTGATTACTTTTTTAATTCTGTAATCACCACACCTTATGTCCGTGGCACATCAGAAAAAATAGCCAGGTTGTTAAAAAAGTACAACCCCGATACAGCGCTTTTAAGCCCACCGTAAACTTACTATCCTTATCCGTTCCACCAAAGATCAGCTCCCTCCTCTCTCTCAGTGCCTGGAGTATATAGAGCACCTTGTTCCTGTAAGCTGGCTTTCTTCGAACAGATGACAGGCAGATCAGCAACCATCCAGTTAGAAGAACACAAGTCATACATCTGCAATAACGATTATGGTCAATCTGGCCTTGCAGACCATGTTTTGGATACAACCTACAGGATCTCCTGGAAAAAATTAATCATGCTCCACTATAGAAAATTCAAAAAAAAAGAAAGACTGTTTTTTGAATCTGCATCTGCACTCATGAATCGACCTAATTTAAACAAAAACAATTGCATAAAACTTCCCAAAATTCGGGAAACATTAATTATCAGAGATCCCTCTTTACCTGCAAACGCTCATAGCGCACTACCTAGGAATTTAGTTTCACTCACTTGTTTTACTTATCATTGTATTGCATTTGTGTGTGTTGTTACAAAACGCTTTTTGTAATCCCTGAAGATGTGTGTTTGACTGAGACGAAATATTGGAAGCATTAAAATTAGTTTTAATCCTTTCTCAGTGCTGATAATATTCCATTAAACCTCCAACACGAATCACAACTACTGTCATGAAATATGAAAAAAAAGTAAAATATTATTTTTATTTTTTCTACAGAGAGAGAGAGATCAGTGAGATTCTAAACAGTGTGAGCTCATAGAAAGCGCCACTAAATAAACGTTTCCTCTTCTATCATCAGATTTTAAAACAGTGCAATATCAAGCTGGCATTGTTAGCACAATCTCTGTTATTGATAAATAAAATAACGTTGTGTTAATCATTTTTTTCCCCAAAACTTGAAAGATTAAGTGAGTCAAATGTTCTTTAGAAAATCTCATTAGGGATATTTCTCATTAATTTAAATATAACTAACCATAAAATGGATAAAATGTATTATTAATTAGATTTTATAATCATAGATTATATTATTTTTATTTTTTATGATAGTACCACTCATGAAATGTTGGAAAACCTAGAGTACAAATAAAATGATATGTAAATTACTTAAAAAATTAAATTGTGTGTATGTGGGTGGGTAAGTACGATATCAAGGGTCCGTATGTGAAGCGGGTGAAGAGATAAATGTAAAAAGAAAGAAATCAGAATTTGAATCTGCCTTTGGCAGTATTCTACAGTATTGTTACATGGAGACATGATAAAAAATATGCTTAGCAATATAAAATAAAAAACTAACTACATTGTTAATCCTTATAATTATTGATATCCCAGCACAAACTACAATAAGAACAATTATGGAAATGATCATAAATACATAAAAAGGTGTAGTTCACCACAATAGTGGTAGTTTGTAGCGAAATGATTCGTTGTTATAAATTAAATATAACCATTTATGGCTTTATTCATTAGCATATATAATATATAATTTTAATTAATATCGATGTTTTCTGAAAAAACTAAAATGACTTCAGAAATTTTAGAAGATATATCTGAAACGTTCATGAAAATAGTGGAGATACATTAATGTAATTGTACTACTGTATTTTACTATGGCCATATAAGCACCGCTTCTGATAATAAAATGGAATTATTATTTAAAACTATTCTTAGATATAATATACACTTGATATTGATGGAGATACCCAGGGTAACGGATGGCAATGCTGTAGTCAATGAAGTTTTTACTGGGGCTCGGATATTGCCGTTATCCAGCAATGACTAGAGCTTTTAAGCTCAATAACACCCCATCCACACATTTTCTTCAGTCAGATGAAGGGATAAAGAGTCAAGGACTCGGTCCATCTCCAAAAAAAAAAAAAAAAAAAAGATATAATATAATGTTCGTCTACTACTGTATTAATTATATATAATACGATTAATAATAATAATTCTAATAAAATTCTCATTTTAATGAAAAAATTGAAAATTTTCATATAAGTATCTCACACACCATATTTTGTCAATCTATTATGAAATATTTATTAAGAATCAAAGAAATCGAAAATAAAGCAATATTTTATTTTATCTATAGGGTGTCCCAGAATTCACGCAACATTTAAATTTAGCGCCATTTGTGCGGTAAAGTGTTACCAACGAGAAAAAAAAGACAGCGTGACAGCTGACAGTTCAGGGTTATTAAAAATGGAGCGCTACACGAAAGAACAACGCATTTTCATTGTTGAGCAATATTTTAAAAATAATGAAGGTTTGGCAGCTACAGTTCGCAATTTTCGTACAAAATATGGTCGGAATAGTGGTTTAACTTCATCAACTGTGAAAAGATTAATTAAAAAATTCAAGGAAACTGGATCAATTAGGGATCTTATACACTTTGGCCGTCCTTCAACAAGTCGTTCAACAGAAAACATCGAAGCAGTTCGTGAGAGTGTTGCTGAGAGTCCAGGAACATCAATTCGGCACCGTGGTCTTGAATTGGGCATTTCGAGAAGCTCTCTACAGCGTATTCTCACGAAAGATTTGCATCTTTATGCTTACAAAGTTCAATTGACTCAAGAACTGAAGCCTACTGACCACACACAGCGAAGAGAGTTCGTTGAATGGATTATGGAACAACAACAAGTGGATGCTTATTTTTCGAACAAAATCATCTTCAGCGATGAGGCTCATTTTCATCTTGATGACTTCGTTAATCGACAGAATTGTCGCATTTGGGGTTCAGAAAATCCACCGAGTGATTGTTGAAAAACAAATGCATCCACAACGTGTCACTGTTTGGTGCGGATTTTGGGCTGGTGGCATCAACAGTCCATTCTTCTTCGAAAATGCGGCTGGTAAGGCAATAACAGTTAATGGTGCTCGCTATCGCGACATGATAATCCAGTTTTTTGTGCCTAAATTGCAAAATGGGTGTGGACAACATGTAGTTTCAACAAGACGGTGCCACATGCCATACAGCCCGAGAAGCAATTCAATTACTGCATGAGTCATTTCCTGGTCGTGTAATTTCCCGTTCTGGTGATCAGAATTGGCCGCCCAGATCATGTGACTTAACGCCGTTGGACTTTTTTCTTTGGAGTTTTTTGAAGTCTAAGGTTTATGCTAACAAGCCCACGACCACCCACGCCTTGAAGGAGGAAATTGAGCGCTGTATCAACGAAATTCAGCCACATTTATGGAAAACGGTCATGGAAAATTTCGACAAAAGAGTGCGTATGTGCCAGCAAAGCCGTGGAGGCCATTTACCCGATATGCTATTCCATGCATAACCCGATATTTATGAATCAATAAGAAATTACAATTTTTAATTAAAAACCTGTGTTTTCTATCAAAATTACTTCTTGCGTAAATTTTGGGACACCCTGTATATATCTATTCAAAATTCGAACTATTATAACATTATTATATTATATGAACTGGTGAAATATAAATATTTTTCTGAGTTCGTATTTAGAGTATTATACAGAAGCCTTTAGAGTATAAAAAGTGGCACTGAGATTCAGCAGAGAGGTAGAAGAGGAAAGGAATGCAGAATAGGTAGAAAAATGGGAGAGAAATGAGCCTCGTTTGACCTGTTTCAGTTGCTGAATTACTTTCATCAGAAAATGCCATTTGACTTTTCACTATTAAAGAGTGAAAAGTCAAATGACCGTTTTCTGATGAAAGTAGTTGTGGTGTCTAACTTTTTTTTCCCCATACTGGGGTGGGGGGGGGATTCGAGAAACGGGATTGCATTTTCCATATCTTGTTAGATGTGAAAGGAAGTACCTAATTTCATGTTCCTGTTTTTTAATAACTGTATTTAGCGCACATATGACTGCACTGGAGTCGAACACAACTCTTGCATACCTGTACATGCAATGTCAGAGAAAAAGCATAGATAAAATAGAATTCACGACATCAACACGTGGCTTCGTAACTCCCATTCGCATATATTGGCTGCTACGAGTGGCACAATCTTTGAAATTCGTTTTAGTGTTGAATATAAACGATTCTTGATATAATTTAATTAAGAAAATTTTAAAAAAAACTATTTTAGTTCATTTCCAGCGGTCCAAGCTGTATTTTTTTAATATTTCTTATATATACATGTAGTCCTTATAAGGACTGGCTTAAAGGGGCGAAGCAAGAATGACGTTTTCGTCTTCACCGTTATCTGTAGAGGACAGTGTAGAGATAAGGTGTTATTGAGCTATTAAAGCTCTGATCATGGCAAAAGGGTAACAGCAATAGCCGAGCCTCAGTTAGAACTTCATTGGCTACAGCATTGCCATCCATTACCCTCCAAAGGTATTAATCACCGCATCTCACGGTCGATTCATCCCTGTTTCATATATACATGTAGGACGCAGGACATATATGGCGCAGAGGGTGAAGCTTGATGTTTTGTATATTCCCTGTTGTCTGTTTCGGGAGCAGTGATGAGAGAGATTTGTGAGCTATTTTAGCTCGCCCTGAATGGGCAGAAGTGGTTATACGTCGTTGAGTGTTAGGATGGCTTTCGGTCTTTTATGTTTCCAGTGGTCATTACTGTCACAGTTTCCGGATTGCTGTATTAGTTGGTTTGGATGCGTAGATGTCTTCATAAAGAATTTTTCTGCTAGGGAGCGTAGTAGTGGAGAGATGTAGGGGATATTTATGTCCCGGTAGATCTGTGCGTTCCTGATGAACCACGGGGCGTCCAGAATCATTCGCAGGCACTTGTTCTGTAGTCTTTGTGGCTTGAGGATGTTTGTTTTGGAGGTATGGATATATACATGTAGTCCTTATAAGGACTGGCTTAAAGGGGCGAAGTAGGAATGTTTTTCATCTTCCCCGTTATCTGTAGAGGACAGTGTAGGGATAAGGTGTTATTGAGCTATTAAAGCTCTGATCATGGCAGGAGGGTAACAGCAATAGCCAAGCCTCAGTGAGAACTTCATTGGCTACAGTATTGCCATCCATTACCCTCCAAGGGTATTAATCACCGCATCTCACGGTGGATTCTACCTTTTCCTCCCTCCCATATATATATATATATATATATATTTTTTTTTTTTTTAAAACATAGATTTAATGACTAAAAACCGAGATAACTTATAAAGATTTTAATAAGAATAATACGACTAGTTTCGGCTTATAACAGCCTTCCTCAGGTATTCTTAAAGGAAAAGAATAGTAATAACCATTGAAGTATCTAAACAAACTGAAAATTACAGGTAAAAATTGCCACACATAATTGATACATAAAAAACGTTGTACTTTTTCAAGTTGTTCCAACAGGCCATTGTTTATTGCAAGTGTGCGTGCAGGCTCACGTGAACGCCAATATTGAATAACTGCAGCATGGCTATCTGGGATGTTATAACTAAAATTGTTGTTGTTTAAGTGGACAGGGTTCAGCAGGATTTCCCTTGATTCAACAATTTTCCTCTCAAACTCATCATCACAGCGAAAGATATTTTCTGATCTATCCCAGCAAACGGAGTGGCTTTGTTGATCATCATTAGGATTATTTGAAAAAAAAAACATGACTGGATAATGCAGTTGCATGAGATCTTTTGTAAGAGATGTCTCTCTTATGCTCTTCTATACGTTGTTCAATAGATTTGTTAGTTTGTCCAAAATAAGGGATATTGCAATCGCACCATAATTTATATACACCTGGATATTTTAGGTTGTGATGAGTAGGTTTTGGATGGCTGATTAGAGAACGGATTTTAGGAAGTGTGGTGAAGAACGTCCTGATATTATATTTTTTAAGGACTTTAGCTAATTTTTTAGAGACTGTGCTAATGTATGGGATGGAGATGCTACCTTTAAAATTAATAGTTTCTGTTGTGCACTGCCTAGGAGGATCCAGAAGAAATTTCTTAATTGTTTTTTCAGAGTATCCATTTTGTTTAAAGATAAGAGTGAGGTGATTTATTTCTTTTTGTAGTTTATCTGGTTTAGTCAAGAGAAAGCGTGCTCTGTGTCCTAAGGTAGATATAGTTCCAAGTTTTTGTGGTGGAAAATGATGAGAAAGATTATGCAGATATCTATTAGTATGAGTAGGTTTTCTGTACATAGAAATTTTTAATCTTTCAGAGCATCGTGTAAGCATGACATCCAGGAAAGCTAAGGAGTTATTATTTTCTAGATCAGCAGTAAATTTTATATTAGGATGTTGGATGTTTAGATGATGAAGAAAATCTGTGAGAGATGTGTGCCCGTGATTCCAAATAATGAATATATCATCAACATTTCTATTAAAGCTCTGATCATGACAGGAGGGTAACAGCAATACCCAAGCCTCAGTTAGAACTTCATTGGCTACAGCATTGCCATCCATTACCCTCCAAGGGTATTAATCACCATATCTCACGGTCGATTAACTCTTCTCACCTATTACCCTATATACATGTAGTCCTTATAAGGACTAGCTTAAAGGGGCGAAGCAATAATGCTTTTCATCCTCCCCGTTATCTGTAGAGGACAAGGTGTTATTGAGTTATATATATATATATAAAGCTCTGATCATGGCAGGAGGGTAACAGCAACAGCCCAGCCTCAGTTAGAAATTCATTGGCTATAGCTCTGCATTCCATTACCCTCCAAGGGATGAATCAATCGCCGCATTTCACGGTCGATTGATTCTTCTCTTTTGTAAACATGTAGTCCTTATAAGGACTGGCTTAAAGGGGCGAAGCAAGAATGCTTTTCATCTTCCCCGTTATCTGTAGAGGACAGTGTAGGGATAAGATGTTATTGAGCTATTAAAGCTCTGATCATGGTAGGAGGGTAACAGCAATAGCCGAGCCTCAGTTAGAACTTCATTGGCTACAGCTTTGCATTCCATCACCCTCCAAGGGCATTGGATTCAATCCTAAAATCCTCGACCTGTAAATGTAAACCTTGGGACTCTATATAAGTAGTTCATATAAGAGTGATAAGATATGGTTTATGTAGTATTTCTATAGCAGTTTTCATCCTATATTAAATAATTATAATATTTCATTATTAAATACTAGAATAATATAAATAAACTATTTTACAAAAAATTATTCCATTATATAAACTAGTTTGGGGAAATTATACCTCAATATAATATAAACATTTCACAAAAATATTACCTTTGCTACTATTATGGAGATTCTTCTCATGTAGAGAAATCAGCAATTATATAAAGTATTGAAGCAAACTGACGTCGATCAGTCGGTACAGTTATTTTGCATTTCAATGGCTGTGAAACGCGAATAGCGAAATAGTACTTCGTATAAAATGCCTCATTGTTAAACGGATGTCTGCTCCAGAAGTAATTATAATAAAACTTCTTTTATAGGAAGCTTTATTATAGGAAACTATCAATGTAATTAGTTTCAGGAAGTTCGTAATGAGTCTGAAATCTATTTCCGATACTGAAATGTTCAATTTAATAAGCGAGATTTAATTTTGCATTTGATAGCGTGCTGGATAGGAAAACTCGAGCGATGAAGGGCTAGTATTTATAAGAGAAGATAGCTCAGTCTAATATGAGAAACCTTCTGGCAACAAAAGATGGAAGAACTCAAAACATCCAACTTACAGAATAAGTTTTCAACAAACTATAATGAATATATCAAGTTAGATAAATCTATAAAGACATGGTTTAACAGATGCTGAAATAAAAATCTCTAATTTAATCTCACAACATATAGACCATACTACTCAAGTGAAAAATGTAACAGAAAGTAAAACTTATCTTAAATGGAGAGATTCTACCCTTCTGTAAATTACGAAAATATTATTTTATAATCTTATAAAACATTATATATATATATATATACTATAAAACTTTTAATGAATTTTTTACTAATATTCCTTTATTTCTTAAAACCACTTTAATAGATTATTTTAGCATGATACCAAAATTAATATAATATAACTCTTAATAAGAGGAATATGTGCTGTGCATGTTTTTTACCGGGAGAAAAACAGCGAAAGGAAGATCTTAGTCCTTTTTAGGACTTCCAGGGTAGCAAATGGCAATGCTGTAGCCCATGAAGTTTTAACTGAGGCTCGGCTATTGCCGTTACCCAGCCATGACTAGAGCTTTTTAGCTCGATAACACCCCATCCACACAGATTTTCTTCATTCAGATGACGGGATAAAGAGTCAAGGACTCAGTCCATCGCCCAGTTCTTTTAAGAATGTTTTTTACCAGACGTGAACGAGCATAGGAATTTAAAATCAACCGTGAGATGCAGTAATTATTACCCCTGGAGGGCAATGGATGGCAATGCTGTAGCCAATGAAGTTCTAACTGAGGCTCGGCTATTGCTGTTATTCCCTGGGGCGCTGAGATTCGAGAGTTTGAGTTCGCTCGCTTAAGGTTTTTGCCTTTAGGGACATTTTGAGTCTCCGGGGAAGGTGTTTTCCGGCACGGCCCGGTGAGGGGCTTTGTCGGGGAATGCTTTTCTTCGGAATTTGAGCGGTTCTACACGGTGGTGGTGGTGGTGGTGGGTGGAAGGCCATCATATGGTGGAGCCAACGCTGACATGGACGGTCTTTCGGCCACTATTGAGTGGTCTAGAGATCGTCTTAATTTTTTTAGAGATTGGCTTTACTTAAGTATCACCGTGAGATGCGGTGATTAATATCCTTGGAGGGTAATGGATGGGAATGAAGTTCTGAGGCTCGGCTATTGCTGTTACTCTCCTGCCATGATCAGAGCTTTAATAGCTCAATAACACCTTATCCCTACAGTCGTCTACAGATAACGGGGAAGATGAAAAGCATTCTTGCTTCGCCCCTTTAAGCCAGTCCTTATAAGGATGTTTATTACCAATAACGTACTAGTCATTTGGAATAATGGTCTCACTAATAGTTTTTGATGATAGTGTCAAATAAAAATGAGCTTGCAAATTAATTTTTAAAATAGATATTTTATTTCCTGTTAAAAGCATTAGTGTAATGACTTGTAAGGAATGCTATCATGACCTGTAAAGTATTGATTTATACATATTGTACAAATTTGTCCTGTGTATCGGTTTCCGATACTAAATGAATAAATACTGTATTTGATTATTCAAAAAAAATCACAAAATTTACAATCCATGAATGGGATTTTGAGTCTTTAGGCACCCCCAAACTCATAAAACGGTAGAATATATTGAACCTATAGTTCCATCCACCACAAACAAATTATTCGGCAAGACGCCTCATTAGTGCATTCGGAGCAAACGTGAATCATTCAAACATTGAAATCACATCCATCCGTATATAAAATTCTCTTTGACCTTTGCTCGGGTAGGAAGCACTCTTCTGACATGAGGGTGGAGGAGGATCTAATTCAAGAGGATGTGCTTTGAAAGCGAATAGAACACATTTAAAAAATCATTAAATCGCTTTACTGAAAGATCGGTTTTAAAATTATTACCTATTCGTTCAGTGGAAGAGTATTCTTTCAGACTATGGTGTGTGGTATTCTATTTAAAATCCATTTCATATGCTTTTAAGGAGGCGTTACGGTCACGCAAGTTATCAATCATGACAAGGAATAAACACTTGTTCCAAGAAGGAACTATGTAGATATTCTTTATTCTGTTTCGTCAACAATGGAGAACTGTATTGTGGACTGACTTCAATAGACGAAACTGAGTCAGATGAATGAGATACACAATAAAAAAAATGAAAAATGCACGTGTTCGTAAGATTATTCCCAATTAATTGTACTGTGACATAATGGCTAATATTCACCGTTTTTATGAAAAGCAATTTATTCTGCACTCTGAAATTATGGTTTTAATATAATGAGTACACTATAGAATGAATGCATGGTATTTTTTCTGATTATTGTTATTATTGAAATATGTTAGTGTAATTCTTCTCTGAATTCCTGATTGGGTTTCATTTCAGTTCATGATATTTTATTTATTATTCTCGAACACTTGTTTTCCAAGTTCGTCAATCTTTGTTCTTCCTTCTGTTTGATAAGTCAAGTTTCTGCACTACAAAAACTGCGGGAAGTACCATTAAACTATATATACTTTGAGCTAAAATTTTGTTGTAAGCAACAAAATTTTATTTATATTTCAGTGACCTTCCTTGCCGAAGTCTTTGAAATGGAAGTACCATTGAACTATATACTTTTAGCTTCTATTGTAAGCAAAAAAGAATATTTATATTTCAGTGACCTTCCTTGCCAAAGTCAGGGATCCAACGTTATAACATACTGCGCCACAATTGGTCGTACGCTGCAATAACCATTAACCATTAACATTACTGACAAGATGGGTGAAGCACTAGTGCTTTTCATATTCCCTTTTATCTGTAATGAGAGTTGTTTGGGAATGGGAGATTTGTGAGCAATTAAGCTCGCCCTCTGGGGGCAGTTGTGTTAGTTATGATCAGTTGAGAGAAGAATAGCCTTCAGTCTTTTGTGTTTGTAGTAATCAGTCTCATTGTAATGGATAGCTTGTACGATTAATGGGTTTGAATGTGAACTTGACTTCACGAAGACGCTGCAATCCTTATAAGGACTGGCTTAAAGGGGCGAAGCAAGAATGCTTTTCATATTCCCCGTTATCTGTAGTGGGCAGTGTAGGGATAAGGTTATTGAGCTATTATTAAAGCTCTGATCATGGCAGGAGGGTAACAGCAATAGCCGAGCCTCAGTTAGGACTTCATTGGGTACGGCATTGCCATCCATTACCCTCCAAGGGTATTGGATTGAATGAATCAATCACCGCATGTGTAAGTAAAGGTGATATCTCAAAAATATCGGACGATCTCTAGGCCACTCATTCGTGGGCGAAAGACCGTCCAAATCTCAGCGTTGGTTCTACTCGGTGAAACTCGAGTACCGAGCAGAACCGCTCATATTCCGAGGAAAATATAATTCACCGGCAAGTACCCCTCAGCGGGCCGTGCCGGAGAACACTTTCCCCGGAGACTCAAAGTGCTCCCCTAGGGCAAAACCTAAGAGAGCGAACTCATTTACCCAGGATAACAGCAACAGCCGAACCTCAGTTAAACTTCATTGGTTCAGCATTGCCATCCGTTACCCTATATGGGCATCTCATATAAAATCAATCACGGCATCTCACGGTCGATTGATTCCATTCAATCTCCTCCTTCCTAAGACGCTGCAATAACATTTTGAATCTTTTTTCTAGCATGAAATTGCATGTAAGTAATTACTGTTGGAATGTTTCTTAAATATAATAAGAAATATATTCATAGAATAAACATTTTGAAATATTTTTAGTTTTCTTATAATACTTTCATATAAATTTTATAACAATTATTTAATAATACTTGAATATATAAATAAAAAATATAATTTGAACTTCTATGCTATTTCTGAGTGTCAGTTAAAAATATTTTACATAAATCTCACCAATGAAAAGTTGTATATCGTACATTAAGAACCAGGAGTGTTAGGATAATTTAAGATCTCAAAAAAAAAAAATAGAACTTTAATGTCACCAAAAATTCTCCATAAAGAAGCGATAGTTTCACAAAGAAAAAGAGAATCTTCTCATAACTATTATTTTCATTTTGTAGTATAATTTTAGTGATTAAATAGCGACTGGATTAAATGTATGAATCGTGATTAAGTAAACAGTATTCTAACCGATTATTCCGCATATTTGTTCGATGATTAATAAACTTTGAAATGGAAGTAAAATTAATGGAGGATACTGCATGACTTATTTTTAATATTAGAATGATTCGTCTTGGGTGTGGGAGAAAAAAACTGAATAAATTATCTTACATCTTGATAAACTATATAAAGATGTATGTACGTAGTTTCATGTTACATAAACAACTAACACACACAAAAATACGCTTATCAAACAAAACATATATCAATTGGTCAACAACAGCAAATAAAAGATCAAAATGGTGGTGAAACATTGACCGTTCAATTATAGCAATAGCGGAAACCAAAACTGCATTAGAGAACGTGCTCAAGAACCAACGGTAAATTTCACGAAACCTTCCAAATCCACTTCACAAATATAAGTAATCTCATTTCGAACCTCAACAATGTTCTTTTCTATCTCCAGTCTGCAAAACCTCATCTTCGTTCTCTGATAGAAAACTAATCAGAACTTCGTCAAACAATACTCATCTCAATGTGAATCTGTGCATATATTAGCTCAGATCACCATGTCAAAAAGTACTTAGACTGTCCTGTTTTTGACCCTCTTTGTGCAGACTTAGCCTATCAAAAGGTGGGCTAAATCTGTATTAGTAAAGATTGAGTATACCGCAGCTGGCTCTCATCCAAAACTCCATTTTCCTTTACTGCTTATACCAAAGCCCAGAATAGCCGCAAGAAAACTTCCAACATCCAAAAACTGACTTTGAAAAAAAAAAAAAAAAAGGAAAAAAAAAAGCAGGAAACTTGCATCCTGTCCAAATGGTAGTCATATCTTCTGGTCCATTGCCAAACCTATCAACAGTAATTTCTACTCAACATTGTTCCCACCAATTTCTCTTGGATAGTTCTATTGCATCATCACCCATAAAAGCCAACCTCTTGTTTCCTATTTCTCTTCAAATTCTTGAGCGATTGATTAACAAATGTCCTCTCCCACCCAGTCAAAATACACAACACTCAATACCCCCCTTTGACCTTTCGACAGATCTTGTCCAAATGGGATAACAAAACGTCTCCCTAATCCAGGTGATTCCCGTTCTAAGTAGTCTTTTTATGCTCTCTTATTCCATTGTTGTCTATCAGCCTGGATATTAGTCCACGCCATTCCTAAGAAGGGTGACAAATATTTCCCATCAAACTCCCGTCCAACTTCTTTCACCTCAACTGTCTCTAAAACAACAGAAAGAATCAATATTCAACCTTCTAAGCTAACTTGAGGGCACCTGACTAATAAACGATTGTCAGTGTAGATTCCGCCACGGTCAATCACCCACATCTGGATAAATACATTGAAAACGTGTTGTGGTTCCCAAGTGCTTGCTCCTGACATTTCCAACGCTTTTGATCGGGGTCTAGCACAAAGGCCTATTAAGTAATCTCCCATCATTTGGCTTCTGATTTTTGCAACTAAGCTGCAGATTTCTGACAAGACAAATTAATCTGCTCAGATGACAAGGCCCCGACTATTGAACTAAACCACATCCTCAACACTTTCTTAGCCAATGGCTATAATCCCAAAAAAATCCAAAAAATACTAAAACCTGCAAACCACAACCCCCCTCCCCCCTCCACAATAAAGATTACACCAAGTCTATCACCATCCCCTACATCCAGGGCACCTCTGAGAAAATAACCAATATCCTCAAAAAATATGACCTTACTTCCTGTTACAGACCATATAAAAAGTTGGCATCCCTTATCCGCTCTACCAAAGACCAACCACTTCCCCTAGACCTACCTGGTGTATACCAGGTCCCTTGCAGCTGCAAATTGTCCTACTTTGGCTAAACAGGCAGAACAACAAATATCAGGATTTCAGAACACCAAGACTACATCCGGTTTCACCAGTACAGCCGCTCTGGGCTGGCAGACCATGCCTTAGATACCCACCATAAAATTCGTTGGAAGAAAACAAAAATAATTCATCGCAGCAAGTTTAAATACGAAAGATTATTCAAAGAATCTTCAGCAGCTCTAAAAAACGTTCCTAACCTCAACAAATTTGGGTGCATGAAACTGCCCCAAATTTGGGAGACTTTCATTATGAGAACTTCAGCCCAACTGCCAAGACTACCAAATTAGCCCGCAAGAGGGCACCATTAGGACTTTAGGAACAATATTAGTTTCTTGCTTTCTTCCTCATTTGCTTTGTGTTAGTTCCTGAGTGCACATACCATATCTTTATGTTCCTGAAGATGGCAATGTGACGTTGCCGAAATATAGAAGTGATTCATTAAAGTTACCTTTAATTAATATACTTCATTTGCGTTGTTAATTCCGTAAACTAATTACCAGTTAAGACATATACTAAGCGTGCTAATGGATTGTTCCTTACATTGTAACTATGCAACTAATGCTAGGTTTTCGCAAGACTCTGTTCTCTTATCCACCCTCTTTCTTCTATATATTAACGACATAAGGAAGTTAACCGCCTTCGAATACCTGATTTTTTTCTGCTTACAGCACAACTATACTCTTCATTTTCATATTAAACGCTGCACCACACAAATCCCCACAGCCTCCTCATCGTCATTAATCTCCACTTCCCATATATATTAATCTCCGAACATTTTTAATGGGATTCAGATAATCTCGTCAATTTACACGCTAGAAAAACACAATTCTGCTTTATTTCCTACCAAAAGAACGGTTATTTCACAGCCTAACGTTTGAAAACACCCAACTCTATAGACAAGATATCTCTTCTTGGAATTGCTGTAACGTGAATATAATCTACTCGCATAAACACTCTTACTGCCTCTCCGACATCCATTAAATTAGTATTTCTTTCCTAAACGTAATATTTTACGTCCGAGTGACTTTTAATCATCCGTCCAACCATTTAATACTGTTCTCACATTTTAGGTTGAAATGTGAGAACAGTATTAAATGGTTCTAAAAGCTCCCTCAAAAATACCCGACTAAATATAAAACTAAACGTGTTTAGTTTCCGCTGCTTGCATCTTCCACAAATCGATAATTCCTCATCAATAGGTCTTTCACCCTCTGTTAAATCCATTGAACTACATATAACAGCAATTCAACACTCCTTCGCAGTTCAACTTGAAACATATCTTTCCTCCTCCTCGTTCATTCCTTCTACTGCCTGGAACTGTCTCTCATTTTATGTGTTTCCCAAAGACTGCAATCTACAGCCCTTCAAATCAAACATGGACTTCTCTTCTATCTATTCAGTCCTATCTTATATAGGTTGACACCAACCTCTCGTGTATGGGATCGTCATAAAAATAAAAAATAAAAAATAAATAAAATCCTACTGTACAACAGCAGGCTTTGGTATTTACACCTTTGTCGACCAATGAAATATCTCTACCATTAGTTTTTACGTACCGTTTTGCTTGAGAATATTTGTTGTGTTGTTCTACAAGTGAGAAAAAAAAAGTATTTCATGATTCAGATTAGGAATGCAAGGTGTTTGTTAGCAAAGCAATCAGCATACGAGATTGGAATGAGCCTCTGATTATGAAGCATTGATTATTTATGAGAGATCTCAAACCAATGTGCGAAAAGCACGAAATAGGAATTTGTTCGATTATAAAGGCTGAATATGGTTCTCGCATTTGGTACAGCATTTGCAACTGTACCGAAAAGGAATGTTGGGAAGCTGCTGCTGTTTTAGTTTTTATAGGCCCGACAGAAAGCAGAATAATGATTTGCCATGTCTAGGGTTTTTTGTTTTTGTTTTGAGACAATGGAAGGCTATTGATGTGATATGTTTATGCCAGACGAGGCTGGAAGTAAATGTCAATCCAAGGAATGTCACCTGATCCTGTCTTGTGATTTATGTATTACTGAAGGTGGGGAAAGGTCCTCACCTCAATTCTAAGCTAAGATTCCTTCTATGAGAGCAAAAGGAAGACTACGTTTTTGGTGCCATTGGGGTAATCAGGTTATTCTATCCCCACTGAAGGATGACATGGAGATCATCATTTAGAGCACTGGTTGAAGATGGAGAGAGCTATCATCAAGAAACTGTGAATAGGATTAGTGATGATTGAGGTGAAACGGTGATAGGGCAGGGTCCTGAGGCACTTTTGGATTCGTGGTGATGCTGGAAGAAAGGGAGCCATGTCAAACAGTGAACGGCATAGAAAACGCTGGCTACCCAATTACAGAGAGTGGCAGGTAAATCAAAGTTTGCTTAACAGGCATCGATGCCAGACATGATTAAAATCCTTGGAAATATCAAGGGGGACAGCATATGTTTCTTCGAACCTTTCCATTCTTCCCATTGCACGTGTCCACTCCCCCCCCCCCCCCACACACACACTCCGTGTACAATCAAGCAACGTTGAATCGACCATCTACTACAGAGGAAATCACAACAGCTTACAAGCAATGCGGTTACAAAACGTTATCTGAGCTAGACGGTTTAGGAATGGAGTTCTATCGCGAGCCAATTTCGTTCCCCTCTTGTCATATATTGTTTATCACTCATCGTATCCGCCAGCAATGTGCCAAATGAGTTTGTGATGTTGTATTAATCCTAAAACTTAAAGAAATCTCTTTGTAGTCAAGAACTGCTGGCCATTCATTGACCAACGGTGACTACAAGACCTTTGTAATCAACAGACTTGAGATAGAGATGAAATATGGCATCCAGAGTAAAAAAGGCTACATCATTTCAGGCTGTGCAATAGATTTTAACGTGTTCCTATTGAGAGTTTAGTGAACGACATTGTTTTTTTTTTGTTACAAATCCTCAGGCAAACTGCGATTATGAGGGTCTCTATTCCATCATTACAGTAGCATAGGTAACCTCGCTCGCCTCCTGAACAAGTATCATTTCACGAACCGGGACATATAACACAGTTAAACAACGCTACTCAGATAGAAGACGTCCTTGAGTCCTACCTTCCAACAGTCAACAACTCATTTGCTGTGAGAGGAATACCCCTCCCATCGACCAGCAGAGTAATAGCCTATGCATATGACTTGGTGGAGCACCTTTAGGAATAACGATTCTATATATACAACAGACTTGTTCTTCTTTAGAGATAAGTCCCAACAGAATGCTTCTCTGCTTCCAATTACCGTATAGTCTGAGTTATATTTTGTTAGAAATGAATGTTAGGCGACCGACCGACTCCACTTTACTTCTCTCAGATTCTGAAGGTGTTTATAGAATCATAATCCTTAAAGGTGCCTATCATGTCATAAGCGTTATATATGATATGCTTATTGTTTTCACTTCTTTCGTAGTGGATGAGCATTATGTTCCTCTTACAGAAAATGAATTGTTGACTTCTTGCAGATAGAGCTCAAGGACAAGTGCATAAGGGGCTAAGTAAGCAGCTTCGTTTAAACCCTCTTCTGCGTCCCAACGGCATCAGAAATGATACCATTATTCAGAAGATGAATCGAGTTAGCTTTGCTTCTGTAATGACAAGGACTGGAAGGCGGGACTGCACTGCTATCACTCTTTTCCAAAGCTGCGATTGTCAATATCACGAATATCTAAGAAACTGATAATAAGAAAAGACTATATAAAAACGCATATGCTTGTGTGGCAATCTACGCATGGAAGTGAAAAAATCCCGTTTCCTGCGAAGTTATGTTCTTGGGTTCAAAGAAGCCAAGAACCTAATTTCTTGAGTTCAAATCTCCGCCTATTTGTACAAGACCCAAATTGGAGACTGTCCTAGAACAACGTATTAGGTTATGCCACCCTCGAAATCAACTGATCACCTCGGACACTAAGATTGTACTTTTTGCCCTGGATATCTGTAAACTCTTTTCAACATGTCTTGAACCACTCTCAGAAGAGAAGTACGAAAAAACTACACAATTTCAGTAGCCTGCGATAGAAATAAAGGAGCGACCAGGCGTGGAGGATTGCATATGGAAATCATCCATTTAACGAGATAACAGAAAGCTCCCGAAGATTAAGCTCTATTCTGAAACTTTTTTGTTGCTGCCTTAATACTCTAAATCATCCGTTCTATGCTTTCTCATTTTTTATAGCGTGCGAAAGCGTTAGGCAAAATGTATGGAAAAGATATCCAAATAATAATCATCCTCCTAGTATGTTTGCACCAATATCAAATTATTATTTTAAATTTTACAGTTCCTTGCATAACTTTATAAATATGCAAAACGCAGTTGTATGTCAAACAATATTGAAAACAATATGAAGCAACCCAATCTTGTGTACCATGAAGAATGGAATATAAAGTTTTGCCTGTTAATATTGTAATAGTTCTTTCTTTCAATTATGGTTTTCAGCCCATATTTAAATTTAGACTTCCAATATTTATGCAGTTTCTGTTACGCCATCCTTTTGTTTGCTGCCTTTTCATTGACATTTTTTAACACTTCCGTCTTGCGAAGATTGAAAATAAATTTTTAAGCCTCGCCACACATATACCTGATACATTTAAAGATAATTCCACATTTACTTAACAAACTTCACTAATATTTCTTCGAAATACCTTCACCGATAAAGCATTCAGATTCCTTCACTCATCATTTCCCCTCCAGCAATACTCGCAGTAATCAGAGAGTAATCAAAATTATAAACAACTGCCTGCTCGATGCTTGGCAGCAGACAGTCTCAAATGGCAACTGACCACAGTGGCAGTTAGCTTCCAAGCAGGCCACCAATCGATGAAAACGCGCTGGCATAGAATATGGATAACACTGTTTTCCCTCATAAATTCTTCGATCTAAAACCTCCCGCTACTGGCAGAAATACACATAACGAAAAAACGAGAAATAACGTTCACACCTCAAATGGAAGATACTCTTTTATTTATACGTATCGGTAAAGTTCGTTAAAATAATGCAATCATTAGATGGTCTCAATCACCAAAGGTACAGCAGCAACAGTTTAGCAATCAAGGTTGAGTTCCCAGCATTCCTAGCGCGTAGATCTATTGTTATATCGTGCATGTCGATTCTGTTATTTCAGTATTCCTAGTTTCTCATATGTGATTTTGTTTTATTATCCTAATAAAACGAAAAAGCAAAACGAGTGGGAAAAAACAGCCATATATTAATAACTGATTATTTATATTCCTGATAATGGAATATAATCATAGAAATAATTTGGTGCCTAAAGAAAGATAAAAAAAAATAGCGTCCATTTAAAGTATAACACGTTCAAGAATAAGATGATGAAAGTGGGAAAAGTCACAGAATTATCCTAGAAACACAAATTCCAAGAATTGCGACCTTTACTTAAAAATTTCTTTACGAAAGTAGTGAATCGCTCTTTTATGATATCTATTTCTAAGGAAAGAATGTTTGATTCATAAGATAATTTCAAAAAATCTTATATCCAATAATGGTTAGTTTCTAGTGCAGTAAAACCTCGATATAACGGACTAATTCGAGCGAAGGGGGTGTCCGTTAAATCCGAAAGTCCATTATATAATAAAGTAGATTTTCCAAAAACATATGTTAAAAAATTGACAAATTACCTAATTTAAATGTTTTACTTATGTAGAAAATTTTATGTAATTAAAATTAAGTACTGTATCTATGAAAAGTTTAATTTCACAGAAAGATTTTCTATATGTATTATTGCTTATAACCTCACCGTGGTTTTGAGACAAAAAAAAAAAAAAAGTCTGCGATCTGTATCGAAATAAATAAACAAACATGTTTCCGAAAATAAGCTTTAATTATATTTAAATAAACAAATAAACAATGTTTCACATATGACTACGGACCGGAAATTTTGTCCGTTAAATCGAGGGTTTACTGTATTTATGTCACTCGACATGAATTTTTCGAACATCATATGCAAGATCCAACTGCAAACTCTGCTAAAATACCCTGAATTAAATGAGTACAGAAAAAGAGTTACAAATTTCTTGGCCATATAAGTTTAAAACCATAGATTAGTTTCATCTGCCTAATCTCTGGATGCTATGCATTAAATTGATCTATTAAGCCTTCAAAACTAATATAAAAATCACTATATATCACTCAAAAATTTTAGTAAAATATGTTATTCTTATATTCGAATAATTGAAATAATAAACAGTATTAACTTCTCAATGGGACATGTTTGTATGATGGACCAAATTCGTGGCTTAAATAAAATAATAAATATACAGTATTGCCACCAACAGCATCATATCATTTATGGTAATATGAAACCAATTTCCTTAGTCCTTATAACGACTGGCTTAAAGGGGCGAAGCAATAATGTTTTTCATCTTCCCCGTTATCTGTAGAGGACAGTGTAGGGATAAGGTGTTATTGAGCAATTAAAGCTCAGATCATGGCAGAAGGGTAACAGCAATAGCCGAGCCTCAGTTAGAACTTCATTGGCTACAGCATTGCCATCCATTACCCACCAAGGGTATTAATCACCGCATCTCACGGTCGATTAACTTCTCAACATCGAAATCAATTTCCATTAACCATTAACATTTCTGACAGGATGGGTGAAGCACTAGTGCTTTTCATATTCCCCTTTATCTGTAATGAGAGTTGTTTGGGAATGGGAGGTTTGTGAGCAGTTAAGCTCGCCCTCTGAGGGCAGTTGTGTTAGCTATGATCAGTTGAGAGAAGAACAGCCTTCGGTCTTTTGTGTTTGTAGTAATCAGTCTCATTGTAATTGACAGCTTGTACGATTAGTGGGTTTGAATGTGAGCTTGACTTCACGAAGAATTTTTCTCCAAGATCACGAAGAAGTGAAAAACCAATTTCCTTTATAGTCCTTATAAGGACTGGCTTAAAGGGGCGAAGCAAGAATGCTTTTCATCTTCCCCGTTATCTGTAGAGGACAGTGTAGGGATAAGGTGTTATTGAGCAATTAAAGCTCTAATCATGGCAGGAGAGTAACAGCAATAGCTGAGCCTCAGTTAGAACTTCATTGGCTACAGCATTACCATCCATTACCCTCCAAGGGTATTGGATTGAATGAATCAATCACCGCATCTCCAAAACCAATTTCCATCAGCTACTACTTCTAATAAATAGAATAATATAAAATATTTAAAGGTGTGTTTTAAATATTACTAGGTATCTAAAAAATTTGTAATGAAATTTTATTTATTTATCAAATTAGTAAATTAAATTACTTTTTATTTCTTATTATTTACTTATTTTATATTATTTATTTAGTTAGTTCTTATTTGCCATTCTTTATTATAGAATTGGTATTGATGTCATTTATTTTTTATTATTCAATATTTATTAAAACATTATTTCTTTATCATTAGTATGATATCTACTAAATTTTATAGAAGAAAATAAATTGCATTGGAAAATTGTATATAAAATATTACATTGGTAAAGTCGAAATTGTGCGGCAAGGTAAAGTAAGTTCTGGTTATTTATATGTAGATATAACAGTTAAACAGCCAGTGTTGTTGAATTGTAATCTCTGCACTCACGTAATATAAACATGCACCTAGAAGAAACCGCTATTTTACAGCACGATTTTTTTTTTTCGGCACTGCATTTCTGAGCTGTCATTCCAGTAATTTAAACAGAAAAACACGTTTAAAACTGATCTAGTAGTAAGCGTATTTCCTTTATAATTCCTATCTCTTTCTCTAGACTTAATTGCTTCAATAAAATGGGGAAAAAAAAAGAACGCATTAAAATTTCAGCAGACATAAACTTCTCCTCCATCTCATTACACTTAAAAAAAATCATAATGTCTTGAGCATTCTTTCCATCCTTAAAAAAAATAAGACTAGTTTTAGGAATGTATGTTTTCTCATACATACTATTATATAAGATACATTGCTTCAGGAATATAAACTGCGTTGGATTCTAATTATGATTACACCAGCATAATTATATTTTATATAAATATATAAAATATAAATATATTTTACAAAAAATACATAAAATAAAATATATATTATAATTTATATATTTTATATAAATAAAATTTATATAAAAATATAAAATATATAAATATATTTTAATTTTTTCATATCTAAATATTTTTATGCTACTGTGCATCGTATTTTTGTATTCAGACTGATATATAAACAGTACTTATGAATACTATAAATAAAGTATAAATTAATAATCAAAATTATTAATATAAAGAAATATAAATTAGTAATCAAATTATTAATATAAGTATAAATTAATATTAAAACCATTAATGCAAAGAAAATATACATTAATTATTCATAATTAATTTATATATTAATCGATAACTTAGATTGAAAAGAAGGCATATATAAAAGGCTATACTAAAATTCTGAAATTTTAGAAGAGCATGCAATTGCACAATAATTTTTAAAGGCCTGAATGAAAATTCGCAAACAAATAAACATTTTATAAAAGAATGCAAAGCGCAATAGTAAACAATTTTAATGGGGGGGGATGGAATTGCTTGTAAGAATTGAAATCAATGTCAGTTCGTTGCATAAATGGTAAGCACAGTTAAACTAATAATCTCATACTCTTAAAATTATATATAAATATATGTAAATCGATTACACATAATTCTACTTATTGGTGTATCAGAATGGCTAAAAGTACTGTTCTGTAAACAAGTCTATATATATATAGACAATATATTTACAGACAATAATATCAGTAAACAAGTATATATATATATATATATATATATATATATATATATATATATATATATATCATGGAAGCAAATATTCGATGTGAACCTTCTCCTAATTGCACCTCTGCTATGACTGTGTCAAAATGAATTCGTCAATAATACAAATATTTGAATCATCAAATTAACCAGAACGAAGTTACAAACAAACCAATGATGGACCAATTCAAGCATGCAATTTCAGTTATATATGATCGAAGCACACCACATTATTATGTATATAAATATTATATAATTAATTCTCTAAGCTGCGAACACTGCTCTAAAGCTATGCAATGTGTTCGACTAGAGAAAGGCATCATTGTCATCAGACACGTACTTTTTCTAAAGGAAATTTCTAAAAGAAAATAATAATTGTTTTTGTTTTTCTAAAAAAAGAATAATAATTCTTATCTCCAAAAAAACCGACTGTGTTTAGTATGCTCAGAACAATTATGCCTCTCAGGAGGTTGGCTGATAGATAACCATTAATGTTTGATGCTTTACCTCTGTTCTTTTAGAATCCTCATGGGGATCATCTTCTCCATGTATGCACATTGTTCACGAAGCACAAAGTAACCAAAGAAATGATAAAAATGTACGCAACAGAGTTGGATATGTAAACTTACCACAAGAAGCACGGCAAGGATAATTCTAGGAGTGGTTAAATGGAAGAAGCAGGTGGAAAATGTACACTCAACAATATCACTCGATGCAACGAATCATAGCCTACTTGAGGCTGCAAAAAAATAAAAAAAAACACAACACAAACCACCAACACCTTCTAAAAACTTGCCTTTCTTCGCTTCCTTCTGCGGGATATGGAGACCTCAGTAACCCAGCAGAATAGAACGTGCAAACGAACAGAGCTGTTCGCTCCACGAAACACTGCAGACCTCGGTGGATGAACACGCATGCGCCGTAAGCGTACAGTACATCCATCGAAGTGGTCGCTAGAGGGCACTACAGTTTATGATCTATCGCTTACTACTGAATGTATATCCTTCTCCCCTTTCAATAATATGGAAAGGGGGGAGTTAAAATTCAGAATCAGAAACGTTTTATTGAATTTTAATGACAAAGTGCAGGGCTGATTACCATATATATTGTAGTAATTGGGTTTTCTGTAGCAAAGTAAGTCTTTCTTAGATTTTCTTTGTGTAAAAGATATCATTTCTTATTGGCTAGCTTATTCAATTTTCTGATAAGAAAGAGGAAAGGAAATAAATTTAAAAAACGCATTCTAATGCTTCTTTTTAGTAAACTATTTTTTCTAATTCTCTTTTTAATAAGTAATCGAGAATTTTTCTCTCTCATCAATGGAGGCTTTTTTATTATTTTTATCTCCTTATTTTTATTAAAGAAAGGTATTACTTGAAATCGTTCTTGTTATATAACATAATATAAATTATTAAAAACAATGCGATATGTTATATATTTAATAACTTAGCATCTAAAATATAATCCACAAATAAAGGGCATGGAGAGAATATCAATAAGGATATAAATAGAATGAAGAGTTGTTTACTGGAGCAGCTGGATTAGTTTCAGGCAGCTAAGGTTACGGCCAGCTCATTGTAATGTGAATGTCGAGTGTTGTTTGATTGCGTAAACCTATATTGATCGCAGATAAAATCCTTTGGGAAATGGTTCATTTATCTCCTGTTCAAATTTCAGTAAAGAATAAAAAAATACACCAAAAAAAAAAATACAGATCTCCATTTCTGAATAAAAGACTAACATAATTTGCAGTCTCTTACAAAACAAAACAAAAATACCCAAAAAAAAACATTGAAAACCAGCTGGGTACGGATCATATTATAAAAGACAGCTACTAGCATACATATTCCTGATTAGAATAATTCAACTAGTTATATTTAAGTTATTTTTGGAGCCAACTAACAAAAGTAATTCTTCTATACGCATATGTATTTGCTTGTGTGTAATTCGGAACATGGAAGAGAGAGAGAGAGAGAGAGAGAGAGAGAAAAAAAACTTTAATAACCAGACGAAAAGTGATGATATGCATGTGATTATTCATTTTTTAAGATTAATGTTATGGTGCGCTGGATATAGGAAACGATGTCCTGAAGCAAAAATGGCTGGGTTTGCCTGTTCCGAAGGGAGTGGGGGAACCCTTCCACCTCCCTATGAGCCAGAACATGCATTAATTGCGATGATACATAAAGAGAATGGTAAGTATGCTATGGCTGCGACTCAGAATTATAGGTACTAAGAGCTAAGGAGTATCTGACTATGAATATGATAGCAAAGAATAAGGAAACGGGATATCTTATAACTCAGATAGAAAGAATTTGGCAACTAGACGAATCGAGGGGGATCGAACAAGTTACTGCAGATGTACTAGCTTAGAATTACTAAAGCAACTTAACTGTTGATATGACAAACGTATTAGATATTTTAATTCAATGTGTGAGTTCATGAGTTACACAAACTCACTTTCTGAGTTGGAAAAACACTCTTTTATTCTTTTTTGGTCCAAAACGAAATTCCAACCTAGAATGGGATTAAACACTCCATAATATTCAAGTTGTAATCAGTTGGGTTAAGATATGACAAACAAATGTATTATTGCTTGAAGTATAACTTTTAGGAACATAGAAACAGGTAAATATCATTGTATCATGGTGTGATTTTCTTTCTTGACTACTTGTATAAGAAACTAAAACACATTTTAGGAATGTTAGTCAAGTGAGTTTATTTATCATCCTACTAGTTTCGCCGATTTTTGCTATCGGCATCTTCAGGGATACAATTGGTAAGCGATATGAAGGTAACAGACTAAGTTTTAACTGACAGTTCTAATTCATACAAAATTAGTATTGTGCGAGACAATGCGCGGGTCTCGGGAACATGATTTATTTGTTACGACATAATGTAATTGGCGTGAAAGTTCATTTCTTTCATGTTTAGTGATCTAATTAAAGTTTTCCAAATTTCCGGTAGGATTAGACCTTGATTCTTATTCAGGTTTCCTGTTGAACGGGCGACAATAGCAGCTTCCTTGAAGGTTCTGGAATGGTAGTTCTCTTCTATATAGGGCATATGACTCTTATCCCATTCAATCAGATGGTTGGTAGAGGTAAAGTGGGAAAAAAGCCTGAAATATCTTGTCTGTTGCTTCTAACATAGCATATGTGCTCCTTCTGTCTCGTTTCGAAGCTTCTAGAGGTCTGACCAACGTAACTAACACCACAGGAACAAGGTACAATATATTATATACCAGAGTACTTGTAGAATGGATGAGGGTCTTTCGGTGATCTTAAAAATTTCCGAATAGTATTGACCGGCTTGAATGCTACTCTAATATTGTGTGTTTTAGAAGGATAGCCAATTTTTTTGGAAATGCTGCTGACAAATGGAATAGTTATAGTACTGATGTACTGGGTGTCATCACGTTGTCTTTGTGGTATATCCGAAAAGAGAATCTTGTTGCAGAGTCTTTAGAATAACCATTTAAGGATACCTCTCTGGATATTGTAGTTAATTCTTTTTGTAAGTCATCCTGGTCTGTGGTGTACTGTATAGCACTTTTCTTAAGCATATGGATAATGCTAAGTTTCTGGGATACATGATGTGACGAGTTCAAATGGAGGTAACGTCCAGTATTAGTACGTTTTCTATAGACAGAGGTTGATACTGTTATTGGTTTGTTTCATTATTAGGATGTCTAGGAATGGAAGTTTTTCATCTTTTTCAATTTCTTATGTGAATTTGAAAAAGATGAAAAACCAAATTTTGATTTGGTTGATACCATTGTATCATGTTTTAAATGTTTTTAGATAACTGATATAGCTCGGTATGAGACCACAACTTTACTTATCAGAAACCTAAAGTGAGTAGAAAAGTTCAATATTTTGTCTCTAGGAGCAGAATTTCCCGGTCAACAAAGGCTTAGCCCACTCGCCTAAAGTCGTACATAAAGCATGACTCAAGATGGAAGGCTTTCATCCCTGCTGACGGCTATACTTAGAATATCTTCGTTCTTCCCTCTGTTTTTTGAATCCCATCAACTTCTTCCTTTCTTTATGCCATTCCTCTATCTCCAGAAAGTTGACAGTCTCGCTTTAAATTATATTTCGAGCGCTGTTTATTACACAATGATCAGATCCTTTCTTGCCTATATTTCGGAAATTTATTTCGCAAGATTTCCTACTCACATTCTAGGTTCCGAATCGATGTTCACTCCTACTCTTACACTAAGGATATCCTCTCGCGTGTTCTTCTCAAATGTATCACCTCAGTTTCTTTACTCTCTTCCAAGTCATACTGGCTACTCAACTGATACACCCACTGTTAATGCTGTGGCATTGGCAGATGAATCTATAATCATAACCTGTACTGGAGAAGGCTTGCAGAAACTCTTCAACCAAGCAGCGTAGCATGAAGTAAATATCTGTGTGGTGAATTCGAGTAGGCTTTTCTCTTGTGCCTTCTAATAGAGACAAGAATCCAACGTTGAGAACTCTGAGAGTTCTCTGCACTGCATGATCTTCTATTCTGTCACGGTTCTGTAATATTTACTCTTCTCCATAAGACCACTCTTCTTGCCTGTTCATTCTAGGATCTTAACTATGTCCATTCGTAATTATTTCCTTCTTCCTAGATTTTATCAAACGTTAATCCGAGGTGGATGTAGTCGTTAGCCTGGTAGTCTGTTCTTGTTTGCATCTTCGTCATGATGTGCCATCAGCATATTTTCATGCCACCGTCAACCATGTAGGTCATGGAAGTCTTTACTTGTGAAGGTTAGAGAGCTTATATTACGCATGTCAAGATGTGATCCTAGACGCAAGAACACATATTTCTGAAGGGAATAAATAAAGGTGTTGTTGCGTCTAGGATCACATTTATCTATTAAGGATAATTATCAAAGTACTTCGGTAAGTGCTTGATGGAAGAATAAAAGAGATGGGATCTTTAATGCTAAAGCATTCAGTTAACAAAAATACATTACAAGAATCCAAACCTGCCGACTTCATGAATCCAGAATGAGACTCATCTCCTGCCTGGATCTGAATATATAGATTAAAACAATGCCCTGCTGACTCGAGCTCATATATAATACAGTGATAAGAACCCCATTATCCTACTAACATCGGAGTTAGAAAGCCAGCCCTTGAAGCTGAAAGAGGACAGGAAAATAATTAGACATAACCACTTCCAGTTCGTGGAGTTTGGGCTACTGTCCACTGCCTTCCATAGTACAGTTGCTTGCTATGCTTAAACCAAGGTTTGGTAAGTATACTTCAAGTAAACATCACATCGTACCAAAGGTTCCTTATAGAAGGCTTGTATCCTTTCTTTCAAAGTTATAAGGCTGATTTCAAGGCACTTCTTTGTGTGCCTTGAAGGATACATGGAGATATTGAGAACTCACTAGAGAATAACTTATAGATTGGATAGCACACGGTATTGTTGGAGCTTAGACTCTGAAAATTATTTCAGTGAGAAGGTATAAAAATAAATCAAATCAGCTAATACCTTTTATTCCCTTATAGGGAGTAGACAAGGCCTTTACACCCTATCTAGCTTTTGGAGACTGAGTGGGTGGGCAGTTCAATCTCCACCGGTAGTCAATCAGAGATAGCTGGCCCATGTCTATCATTAATTATAAACCCTAACAAGATATGTCACTGTCTGAAATAATGTGGGTACTACGGTCGATTTTCTTAAGTTTACGAGAGGAAATCCTCGTTTGCCCGTGCCAGAGATCGACTAACTCGAGAACCGGTCGAAGAAAGGCTTAGAAAAAGTTTCTCCAGTCGGCGACTAAACTTGAACTTAAATCAAACTTCGAGCGACCAAGCGCAGAGGACGCAAGCGCCATTTCCACTGAGCTACACAGGCCTTTTAAGTATAAAAATAAAAGAAATAAAATTTACCACCCTTCACGACTGAGATTCACATAAAAATATGACATATACAGCTGAGATATGTGCAGCATAAAACGTTAGTAAATGCTATATTGTAATTAATATTATTGTTATTATTAAAGGTGTGTAGTAACATGTGAAAGTTATCATTGTGGTTTATCTTGTGTAGAAGAAAGACTAAAAGATTTGATTGAAATCAAATCTTCTAGTCTCTGACATATGGAAGGCAGTCGGTCTCCGCTTTTCTTAATTACCTTAGGCAGTACCGTCGGCAGGGTGTAGCATAGAGGCAGCCTACCTCACGGCGCGGCTTAATAAGGGCGCTCGTTCAGCCATACTGCGGTAGAGGCCATCGCTACGCAGAAAGCGAGAAAAGTTTTTTCAAGCTTAAACTGATTAAAAATTATTTCCGAACAGTAATGACCGAAGAAATATTGGTTGGTCTAACAACTATATCGATAGAGGCGGACATAGCTTATAATTTAAATTTAGAACTTATAAACAGTTTCACTGTGCAATATCCCCGTAGAGCAAACATTTAATTAAAATTATTATGTAATCGTTTTGCATTAATGTTCTCTTGTAATAAAAACAAAATAGTAATTGGAGATTTTCTTATATTTTTGTCATGTAATCCATTAGGGGTGATATTTAATTGTTTGCCTCAGGGCGCAATCTAATCTGGCGACGGCCCTGACCTTAGGTAATGATGAAAGGCAGAAACCGACTGCCTACATATCTCAAAAGAAAAGAAAATCAATCAGAATCAGATGATTTATTTTATAGTATCCCTTAGTATTTTATAGTATCAAGGTATCCCTTGGTTAACGCGATTAATTAATCCCTCGATGTTACCACGTATATCAAAATCGCGTTAATCAAATATAATAATCAACGGTAAAAATTACGATTCGTCCATGATCGATTACTGTATTAATAATTCGTTTTATGTGGTACTCTTTTAGGAAAGATAAAAAATGAATGCAAAGTAAATGTTTAATAAGTTTGTACCTACATTAGTTACTGAAATTTTTTTATCTAAAAAAGTTATCAACAGTCGTTTGAACAGTTTTAGTTTTTTTCCCTATCAGCATAAATTCTACGATAACAAGCAAAATGATTCTCTAGACATCGGCAAACAAGCATTCTTCGATTAACATCTGGATTCATTTCCATTACTTGATGCTTAAGCGATTCTAAACTGCGAAATATTTTGAATTTGAATCCAATAACATCTTCTGCATTAACACCATCAAAACCAAGGTCTTCACCAATTGGAACGATTTCTTCAACCACGTTGTTCACAGGATTTTGAAAACCACTTAAGTGATTAGCGCATTCTGCAAAGGGTTTTCCCGATCAGTTCTCATGCAGTCAGAAGACACTTGCTCCCAAGAATCATGTATGTTTTCAATTGCGTGTTTAATGTTAAAATTTTTCCAAAATTCTTGGAGCTTAATCGCATTTTCTTTCGTTGTTGTTTCTACTGCCTTTGAGAATTTTTTTTTTTTAAGAAAACAGGCTTGAAAGTTGGAACGCCCATGTCCATGGGTTGTAGCAATGATGTCGTATTTGGTGGAATTTTGGTAAATTTTAAAGGCGTGTTAATTAAAACCCGCGTTAAGCAAAACCGCGTTGAGCAAGGGATATCTGTAATTTACATATAAAAGACTTTACAGTTTATATCTAATGCATCGTGATGATTCGTTTTAGGAATCAACATCCCACTATCTTCTGAAATTAGGCACTTCTATGTGCAGTTACCTAAAAAACAAGGATATTCTTCAAAAAAAAAAAAAAAAAAAAACGATGGATCTCTGAAATCAACATTATAGGAGAGAGAAGGAAATGCTAATTTAATCACACCTTCATCCTAATTAAACGTCAGAAATAGTTCAGTATCACTTGTGTTCTAAGATGTAATCTTAATTTAAAAAATAATAACAAAGACTGCTTCATACCTTCGCTTTTTTTTTAATTAAGAGAGAGAGTGAGCGTTAAAAAATTCTTAGATGATAAAAAAATAGGATTGCGCGATTTTTTTGAACGTCATTATCTGAAAAAGTACGCCTCTAAATATGATGATACTTCAATGTTTATTCAATGCAAAGTCCATACATGTGACAGTTTTAGCCGGCGTACAATTATGGTACAATATATGAAAGGAATGTGGAAACTTTTTCATACGATCTGAAAAGTAGTACCAAATAATATGAAAGGCAAATCACTGTGTTCGTAACATCACAACAAGGGAACGTTCTCTGCTGAAACAGATAACGCAGAACTTGACCGATATCAGTAAATTAAACCTCGTAAGATAAAGTAGTAAGTCAAGAGCGTAGGTAAAGCAGAATTGTTTAGAACAGGGGTCTTCAACCTCTCAGACAGTGCAGGCCGCATTAAAAATTTCAATAAAGCCTGCGGGCCACTAAGCTATACTGTGGTGTTTAGAATTGTAAGATGCTTTCCAGATTCACAAGGAACGCTGTGCATTTGATACCTTACATAAAATCCTATAAAAATAAACAAACTGAGCTTTAAGAGCGTAGGTAGGAGTCGGGTTCATGATAAGTAAATACAATCAATACTTGAAAAAAGACAATTTAATGAAGAAAACAGTCATTGTTTACAATTTCAATGGACAACTTGGCAATGTTTTTCCTTTACCAGCTTGTTGATCTTGTCTTGGACTTCACATGCTTGATTCTGGAGAAGAAATGCTCACATAAGTATGTGCTTCATAACAAAGCGCACATCTTCAAAGCATGCCGGCGAAGATTAAGGAATGCGTCCTCAGAAATGTAGTCTTTGTAAAATGTAAGCAAGGGCACATTGAATAATTTTTCTCTCAAAGAAGAGTTGTTTTGGAGTTGCTCCATTTGTCTGAGCCTGGCATTTGGGCAGCATTGACACTGAATGGCATTGAAATTAGATCTAAAGAAGACTGTTGGTTACTAAAATCACTAAATCTCTTTTCGAACTCACTTCGCAACACGGCTAATTTTGTAGCGTATTCATCAAGAGACGAACAGTTGGACTCAGCGAAAAGATGAGTTCAACTGTTCGTCCAACAAACGCACATCACTATAATAAACCACATCGCCGTGATCCGCTTCGCACTCTTGGGTCAAAAACTCTTGCAACTCTTGAGTTTAACCACAAAAGCTTTGATGTGATCAAACAGAGTGTGCTCCAGTTGATCTTTGGATTGTAGCCGCGTATTTAGGTCATTCATATACAACGAGATGTTGGTCACAAAGGCATTGACGATGATTCAATCCTCTTGACCTAATAATGTTGACGACAGTCACAATAACTTTCATGACATTCTCAAATCCAATAGTTTTCGCCCACAAATTCTCCTGGTGGATTAAACAGTGGTAATGGACGAAATCTCTTCCTTCTAGTTCCGGTTCTTTCCGTAGCAGCGCAACAAACCCTTCGTTCTTTCCCACCATAGCAGTACCACCATCAGTTACCACACCCTCGAGGTTGGTTAGAGGTCGAAACGCTGGAGTGTTTTCTTGGCGGCTTCAAGAATATCAGTGCCTTTCGTTGTTCCCTTCATAGCGAGCACTAGCAGTTCTTCCGTCACAGTGAATTGTTGTTGAATGCCACGGACAAAGATAGCGAGTTGTGCTGCATCCTTCACATCTGTGCTCTCATCTAAAGCAAATGAATATGATGTAAATTCGGACGAATGTTTTTTTTAAAGTTCCTTTAATGCCATTGGCGAGTTCTTCGACACGTCGTGCTACAGTAACCCCCAGACAAACTCGGTTTTTTAAACCCTTCCTTATTATTTGGCCACAGAATTTCTCCAGCAGCGATGAGACATTCTAAAAAGGCTTTTGATTTTTTAGCAATTTTTCAGCTATTACATAACTTATTTTGACTCACGCTTCGCTCTCTTCTCTCTGTCTTTTAAACGTACCTTGCTGCCATTTTAAATAAATTTGGAGACGGTTCACTTTGTCCACACGAAGCTGCCCTTGAAGGTGATCGAAATTGGACGCATGCTTTGTCTCATAGCGTCGTTTTATATTGTCTTCTTGTGATACTGACACTGACTCACGACAAATTAAACACGATGGCTGACACGACGAACCTGCGTGCGCTTATATACGAATATAAGTGTTCACGACTGACCAACTGTGGATGAGATCCTGTTGTATTTATATGAAAATAAAGAAGTATTGAGAACCTTCGAGATGTATCTGGAAGGCACTAGACAGCGCACTCGAACGAACTACTGCTTCAGCCATCTACCTGCGACGTTAGTACTAGTACTTAAGTACCACTTGGCGCTGGTAGATGGTTGAAGAAGCATGTCTATTTAATATTTATTTTTATAGGATTTTATGTCAAGTATCAAATGCACAGCGTTCCTTGTGAATCTGAAAAGCATCTTACAATTCTAAGTACCGCAGTATATCTTAGTGGCCCGCGGGATTTACTGAAATTATTTTTTATTTAATTGCGTTTTAAATGTTAAGTAGTTATTTTTTTTTCAAAATGGCCGGCGGGCCATGGCAAAGAGCTCCGCCAGTTACAGGTGACTCGCGGGCCATACGTTGAAGACCCCTGGTTTAGAATGTGGTAATAAATTCCTGCTCTTCAGGACTTCATGCGCTATGGCTGGACATCCGAAACTAAACCATATTTTAATGCTAATGGCATCAAAAGTCATTCTGATAACAAGAATATTTCCAAAAAAATTTCTGTGCGCATGAGCCACACTTACTTATATTTATCAGATGCGCTCGCAATGTAGCGCAAATTGTCTAAGAAAAATATGTAATGCATTCTCTACTACCTCTCTCCCTTACAACCCCTTATCACTACTGCAAGCTACAGCATTTGTTCTTTTTACCATTGCAGTGAATGCATAGAGTTGGCAGGAGGAATTCTCAAGTGTACTGCTGTTCTACAAATCCAACGAAACATTCTGATGATCGATGATACAACAATCATTCTTAACAGTGATAAGAATTTGGATGCTTTATTATCTTCCACTACCACACGATGTTTCCAAGTTGACTTAGGATTCAATTAGGACTTCCGAACAAGATTGAAATAAGTATTGGGACACTTCCTCTATTAGAATGAAAACATATGTTAATATGCATATTTCTATTCGCGGTTTTCATCGTCAATTATCAAAACACAATCCTTCATTTTTTATGGAAAGACTAGTCAGTTGAAGAACGGGTCAGCATTTTTCCTGACCACACGAGGGTGTCTGAAAAGTTCACTCCTAACAATGAAAAAACGAATTTATGATTTCAAAATTATTTTTATTTTTCAACATAACCTCCCTTAAGACTAATACATTTATTCCAGCGATGCTACAGCGCTATTATCCCGTCCCTGTAGTGGTTCTCAGTAAGATTAGCAAAATACCCCTCTACAGCTGCAATCACCTCTTGTTTCGAAGACAAACGCTGACCAGCGAGGAAGAGTTTTAGTTTCGGGAAGAGATAGAAGTCAGAGGGAGCCAAATCTGGGGAATAGGGTGGATGTTCCAACAATTCATAGTGCAGATCCCTTACTTTTCCCATTGCCAAAGCACCTTTGTGGGCAGGTGCATTGTCCTGATGAAAAATTATTTTTTTCTTCTGAAAACCGGGTCTTTTTTCACGAATGTTTTCGTCTAGGCTGGTTAAAAGATTGGGATAATATTACCAGGTTATTGTTTTACCCTTTTCAAGATAATTAATAAACAAAATGCCTTTAGCATCTCAAAACACCGATGTCATGACCTTTCCTGCTGATGAAACCGACTTTGTCTTCTGTCCACTGTTAACTGCTGCTGTTTGGATCATGGTGAATCCAAGTCTCATCCATAGTAATAAATTGACGCACAAAATCTGTTTTATTTTTGTTAAAACGCTCCAAGCACTATTCAGAGATTTTCATGCGAGTGCGTTTGTGATCTGCTGTGAGCAAGCGCGGCACCCATCTTGCGCAAAGCTTTTTCATATGCAATTCTTCATGCAAAATATATCCTACACGTTCTTTTTTAATGCCTATAGTCTCAGCAATTTCACGCACTTTGACTCGCCGGTCATCCAATACCATATCGTGCACTTGATCAATGATTTCCGGTGTTGTTACACTTTTTGGACGTCCTTAACGTGGATCATCTTCAAGACTGGTACAGCCACGTTTAAAGTCTGCAGCCCATTTCTTAACTGTTGAAAACGAAGGAGAAGAGTGCCCATAAACTTTTATGAACTTCGAATGAATTTCTATTGGGGTTTAAACCTTCTTTTACAAAGAATTTTATAACTGAACGATACTCAATTATCCATTTCAACGGATACAGACAACACTTTTGCTTCATACAGCTGTGTACCAACTTAGAAAAAAAATCTCTTCCCGATAATGTTGCCATCTATGGTCGAGGCCGAGAACTTTTCAGACCATCCTCGTATTATTATGAGTCACTTTATTCTAATGCATATTTAGTAATTCTAGAAAATGAATAAGAACTAAAAAGTATTCCGATCAAGATTCAAATATGGTCTTTGGGATGATGTACCCAACTCAGGCGTAAATTAAGCACTCCAAGACATTAATGATGCCATTCTTGACGAAGACATGTCTGGTATTGCTTATAATGCTACCTCTAAATTCCTATAATTCAGTATTCACAATCAATCCTTTGGACATTTTTAAAGTTCGAAAAGTAACAACAAATAAGCTTATTTATGCAATAACACAAAACGTTTCCTAAAAATGGCAATAATCCGACATTTGATGACTTACGTGTGTGGCGACTATTCTGGTAATATTCCATCTCTGTCATAAGTTAATATTAAAACTGTCGGATGATAAAACTGCCATACCCATACAAATATCTAATATGTTTTTCTTTTCTTTTTTTTAAAGATAGTGATGAGAATTTACTCTAATTATTATGTTTTGTAAATTAGTTTAAATTTAAGAATGAAACCCTCTCCCACCATAATCGAATCCTGAACTTAGACGCCATTGTTATTTTTCTTCAGTTTATGTGTTGTGATAGATCTAATGGATAGCATTTATTCAATTTTATGACAGCTAGTGTGATTTATAGATTACAGATTCTCTTTGGTACTGCTCCAGAAAGGATATCCTTACAGAGAATCAAGGTGGCACAATTCAATACGACAGGGCCTTTTGACATCATACGAAGACAAGTTTCCCATATATGTAACTTTTGCTATAAGCAAAAGTTACACATGAACTTCCATAAATTAAAAATAAAAAATCATAACAGATAGGGAACAATATTTATTGAGGAAGTTGCTTACTAAGAAACATCGCAAGAATGCAGTGTTTAAAACCAAATAAAACATATCTTACTAGATTTTTTGAATTGCAAGTAACCATCTTTCTATCATTTAGAACTGTTATTTATCGTAATGGTATTTCTTCACGTAAATATCTAAACTGAGTCCATACTCAGTTTAGATATTTACGATATCTAAACTGAGTATTTACAGAAACAATATTCCATGATTGGTTATAAATATGCACACAGTTATTATTCTCATTATTAGTGCTATAATTACTTTATGTTGAATTGTGGCACTCACTTTATCTTGAGTCGTTTGTTAATGACCACACATGTAACATTGTATATTCACATTAGAGACCAAAATGATAAATGGTCGCAGGCGTTGACTCAAGCGCCTTTGTGAAATGTTATTCTGTTTACAAGTCATGGCGAAGTTTATATGTAGCAGCGATAATAAAGACTGGCTTGGGAATTCGTGTTCACGAGGCTTAAAAACCTTCAAATAAATATAAGGTGTGGGTGAATTATATTTGTTCTTATTGGCCAACAGAACTCTCTTTAAGACAATGTTTCTTTCAAAACAATTACTGTAATTGGCAGAACAAAGAGCGAAGAAAGAAAGCCAAGGAAAGTTTAAACACAAGTGACTATCTAAAGTTCACAAAAGGGATTAGTTTGGAAACAATCTCTGACAGTTAAAGCCCAGTGAACTAAGTGTGTTTGGAATTAAGGATTCCTGCAGTGAGCAGTCTCCTTTGTGCGTAGCTATGGGCTGATTAAAGAAGAACTTAAATCCACGGTAATACTGTTATATAAAATAAAACAAATCATTTAGATCAAGCTACTACAATAACCACAGTTATGCAGCTGAATCTTGATAAGATATGTTGGAGATTTAGATAGACTTGTGTTTTTAAGCATCTTCTACGGTCTGCATTAGCAGGGATCTGAATTAAAACGAGCTTTTATCAAAATGGGTAGTAGAAATCTGAAAAACGTGAAAGAGATCTGACTGACACGGAAGAGGAGGCTATTATTGTACGGAGAGACTGATAAATGACAAAGAATCTCATAAACTTGACTGACGATTTTTGAAATTCTGTATAGTCCGATTGATTACACGCTAGAGTATAGAAGGGCTTGTTTTTCATACCAGAATATTCGTAGAAAAAAGGTAGAACCTTCAAGAAAATGAAACAACTTTGTGGTCACTTGATAGATGCTTTTGGAATATATATTCATCCTAAAATATTATTTTTCGTTAACAAATTTTATATTTCACAGTAACTATAAGTTATACCAGATGGGTCATAACTAATTCCTATGCTCGTCAACCAACTGTTAAAACCAATAGGAAGGGCTACTAGTGTAGCAGATAGAGGTGAAATATGAAGTTAACTTGTTAGTATGCTAATGAGGTTCGTGCTGATTGTGATACCACTGCTGCTTCTATCTGTTACTGAGTAACGAGCATAAACAACACTGAAATTGCTTTGGAAATTATCAGGAAACAGCGGTTAGACACAATAAGCAATGGATAAAATTTGTCTTTGGACAAACGACTCATGTGCCACAATGTAATACATATTCTACTTCAAGTTTTTCATATAGACCGTTTTTGCCACCTCTCAAAATGTAAACAGTTCAAAAATACAATAATTGCTTAATGTATATAGAATACAAAACAAGTTAAATTGGTAAATATTTATTAAATAATTTTTAAATAATTTACAGTTTTATTATTTAGTATTATTTACAGTTAAATAATAAACAGTTTTAAATAATTTTAAGATTTAATTTTTGAAGTTATCTCTCTCTCTCGTATACAGATATTTGCAGTATAAATGTTTTATTTTCCTAACAAAATATAACATTTTAGCCCAGTTAGTTACAGTTTAATTAGTCGAAATAGAAATCAACATTTCTTACCAAAACTGGTATCCCACCAATATAAAAGTCCATGATTACTAACATACAATAAGGAATCTGTGTACTGCTATAAAAACCTCTTATAAAAACATTTTGAAAATAATAAATGATATCTTGGATCTAGAAATATTGGAATGAACTTCAAATACATCAAAGTATAAGAGGATCAAATATCAACACCTTTTTTTAAATGCAATGAAAACGAAAGATAATTGAAATGAATAAGTATTAGAAATGTTGGGAAAGGGAGAGTCTCCGATATAGAATCCAATACCCTTGGAGGGTAATGGATAGCATTGCTGTAGCCAATGAAGTTCTAACTGAGGCTCGGCTATTGCTGTTACCCTCCTGCCATGATTAGAGCTTTAATAGCTCAATAACACCTTATCCCTACACTGCTCTCTACAGATAACGGGGAAGATGAAAAGCATTATTGCTTCGCCCCTTTAAGCCAGTCCTTATAAGGACTATAAGGATTAGAAATGTTGGCTTGGTTAGGAGGAGAAAGTCCTTTTTAGGACTTCCAGGGTGACAAATGGTAATGCTGTAGCCAATGAAGTTTTAACTGAGGCTCGGCTATTGCCGTTACCCAGCCATGACTATAGAGCTTTTTAGCTCAATAACACTCCATCCACACAGATTTTCTTCATTCAGATGACGGGATAATGAGTCAAGGACTCAGTCCATCGCCCAGTTCTTATAAGAACTATTAGAAATGTTCTTGTAACATAAACATGTTACAGATTTCTAACATATTTTCTTTGCAAATAGGGGTTCTGTATTAGTGTTGGTTATGCAGTTATTTATATTTATTATTTATAAAATGTTATTCTTTGCTAAGATATTTTTACTTACGAAGTTTTTTGCAAGTTTTTATTGTTTAGAAAAAGTTATATTTATTGTTCTGAGTAATATGTTCAGTTTCTCATTGGACTGTAAAACAATATACAGTATATTTTGAAGTTAATTTTTATCTAAGGTTTCCTCATTCGTTATGATTAACAGTCCTTAGTCTTATGGGATTCAAATTAATAGCTGAAAAAAAAATTCTTTTTTTTTTTTTTTAAATAAAAGCATCAATTCAGAACCAATTTTTTGAAGAGGATAATAATATTAAGAAAGTTAATTTTGCAAGAAAGTTAGTAAAGAATAAATTGGCAATTATGAGTCAATGTACACTGCTGACGACAGCGGATCTTTTTTGGCGAAAGAGTTCTCCAAGCAACATTACTGAGCCAAGAGATCAAATTAACAGTGGGATTGTTCTTGAAGACGAGCAAAAATGTGTTGCTAGAATGCAATTTAAAGCATTAGCAGCATCGTCGCAGAAAGATTTTCTGCTGAAAAAGTTTTTATTTAAAAAAAAAATAGAGATGAACTCTTTTAGTTGTCGAAAAAATCGCCCAAGAAGACAATGGATAATAGCAAAGCTGTATTATGATTGTACACTTTCAGCTCAAAACTAAAAGAACAAACAAAAAAACTGCTTTTTTGCAGGTTAAATAAATAATGTGGAACTTTCTGGGTACGGCATAGTCTGACGAGATCTCTTGATCAAAGCATTATCCTCGCTCCAAGTCCATTACATGGAGCTTTCCATTGAGTGCTGAGATGTCAATGTAGCAATCTCACAGTTCCGAACGTGCACACTGGACATAAATCCAAAGGTTTATGATATAAAAGGGGAGAGTAGACAGTATGTTGCGTTAAAAACTAATATTCGCTTAAAATAAATATTATGTAATGGAAGATAAGAATCTACAGAAAAAAAATGCAGAAATTAGCATCATTACTAATAATGAATTAAATCAAGATTTACAGAAGCAGGCAATTCAAAATAAAAATAGAAATATCAGAGCATTTAAGGAATAATTTTTAGGAACGAGAGCCTCTGTATCTCAATTATAAGCACCATACATTGAGAAATTTTTAACTATATATCTTTAAAATGACAAATAAAAAAGATGTACAAAATTAACAATCACTTACAGTTCTTATTCCCTGGCAGAGATATTGTGTTTTTTTCTCACGAGAAAGCTAAAGTGGACTAATTATTTTTAAGTTACATATCAATGCAATGAAGAGTTCTATCAAAGTAATAAACTACTATGACATACGAGGTGATCTAAATGCGAAAACCTTTTTTTATGCAATCAGATATCTTCATTATTTTTACCATAAATGTGATGACTTTAAACTAGTTAGCAAATTAAGAATATATCTTGATCATTTAAATTCTTAAGCATCTATTGGGATTTATTTTATTTATTAAAAATTAAAAAAACTTTTACTTAAGTATACTGAATTTTTAAATTGTATTTTAAAAATGTTTAATACACCATTTTTTTCTCTATTAAATATGGATATAAGTTTAACAGGTTTAATAAAAATTATATTATAACAAAAAATATTATAATATGATATTTTCCAGCATTTACAATGATTTTATAAATATTTTCAGTATTTTTCATATTATTATAAATTTATTGATTTGTTTTCAAGTACATGTAATTTGGTTAACCGACTTAATTATGTCTCCAGTATTTTGGATTATTCAAATCATAAGTTGTTGGTCATTTTAAGAATAGAATAAAAGTAAAATTTTTTGTAAACAAGCTGTGTTTTTTCATGAGTTTAGTTTCATGACCATACACTCATGTTTTACATATTTTAAATAATACAATCCTTAAAATTCATTTCTTCTCATCTGTTTAAACCCTGTACATAAGATCTTTTACTGTTCTTAGAAAGCAAATTCAATCTTCAAAATCCTTTATCAGGAGATAGGAGAGAAATTCTGTTTAAATGAATAGTCAAGTCTCAACGCTCACTTCAGTAGATAAACCATGTCAGTGACTGTAATCTACATTTGAAATGGTTCAATAATTACGTGGAGATATCTTGTCTCATTTTACGCTAATCTGTTCTTCCATTTCCAAATGCCATATAATTATTCTCTATATATAATCAGCATGTAAATTTAGAATCACCGAGGAAGCGTAATGCGTTATTTTGTTGAACAAAATTTGCACTTTCGAGTCTCCAATTCAAATCTTCACACTTTTATTATCTTTAAATGTATACTAATTAACTTCTGAGTTCTTCTGAATAATATTAAAAATAACATATAAGTTTTGCTTTCTAGGATTGGTGTAAGATATTTATATTAGTCACTTAAAGTCTTTAAAAGGACTGGCTTAAAGGGGCGAAGCAAAAATGCTTTTCAACTTCCCCGTTATCTGTAGAGGACAGTGTCAGGATAAGGTGTTATTGAGCTATTAAAGCTCTGATCACGGCAGGAGGGTAAGAGCAATAGCCGAGCCTCAGTTAGAACTTCATTGGGTACAGCATTGCCATATGTAAAGGTAAAGCCGTCTCTAAAAATTCGGACGATCCCTAGGCCATTCAATTGTGGGCGAAAGACCGTCCATCTCAGCGTTGGCTCCACTCAGTGATGGCTTTCCACCCACACACCACCACCACCACCGAGCAGAACCGCTCATATTCCGAAGAAAAGCATTCACCGACAAAACCCCTCAGCGGGCCATGCCGGAGAACACTTTCCCCGGAGACTCAAATTGCTCCCTTAAGGCAAAAACCTTAAGAGAACGAACTCAAACTCTCAATCTCTGCACCCTAGGGGGGTAACAGCAACAGCCGAGCCTCAGTTAAATTTCATTGGTACAGCTTTGCCATCCATTACCCTCCAAGGGTATTAATCACCGCATCTCACCGTCGACCCATCCTCCCATATTTATATTTATACTAGTACACTAATGAATTCACTAATAAGTGAACTAATAGTTCACTTATTAGTGAACTATTAGTAAGTGTATAATCAAACATTGAACTATAGAGTATAAAAGCCTATAGTTTGGCATAAATAAGTTATTAGAATAGAGGATATTATGGATCCATCAATATAAAATATGGATGGATCTTAAGAGTAGAATATAGAAAAACTTAAGAGTTTCGAAACCAAGGCAACTCCGACGATGAATATTACATCTCATAATTGTCTTAGTGTCGAGTCTTCAAAATTCGAGACATCAGAATTCAAGGAGAACCGGCCAATCCTCTGAGTCCGAAACTCAGAGGATTGGGCGCCGTAGGTGCGGGGGGGTAGCCCTCCCCCTAGTTTGGTTATAAAATACGAATGAATCTATTATATCTTCAAGTTCAATATCGCTTTTTATTTACAAAATCAAAATTTCGTGACGATTCAAGTAGTTGAAGATGAAACTGCTGAGACAATGTATTTGGAAATACCTTACCAAAAAAAAAAAAAAAAAGAGAGATTAGATTAGTTTACATAAAACAATGGTTAAAGGGGAAAATGGTAATACAAATAGGAAACAGAACGTGATAGCATCCAATTGTGTTTCTACTTTAATTGTTGATAGCATTAACCAGCAATCAAACACAAGACAGAATACTGTAACATCTGGAATATATTTGAGGCATACGAACATTTACTTTTAACATATAATAAGCATATTGTTGGAAATTTATTAGTAAATTATTTTTATAGTTATTTCGATTTTAGATATATCTGATGGCATAAAAGTGAACATTAACACATACTTGGATATACAAAGAAACAATTTCCATTGATCTTATTACTGTTCTGCTAGGTTTACTGAATTCGCAATCGGTAAAAGGAATTGCAAAAGCAGCTTATGAGCATATATCGATTGAAATACATAAAGAAATGCATCCATTTCATTCTTCACTTTATATTCAAAAGGAATCTTACTTTAAAATTTAATGTGAACATTTTGTGCCATATTCTAGCTTATGGATAGTTTTATTCAGCGAAAGAGCACCAATATGCAATGCATAAAGCCTTATTCAATGGATTCTCAAGTATAGATGCATTGAGGAAAACAAAAATGGCATCTACTTTGAATGCATTTCGGCGAAGAGAGTTGAAAACCCAAATATCTGTTAGTTGATCTGATTTCCGTGAAAGAAAATTACCTGGATGTGTTTACAAATGCTATGGGGTTATCTATATGCCAAAAGCTATCTGTTGCAAAATTTAATAATGATAGTGTATATTTGAATAATGTGCATTATTCAAATATATATTTCCGCAATAACAGTATGTATACGAAAATTGTCACTACCCAGGACATCAGCAAAGCGCTAATGCTGAAAAACTAGAGATTCATCCTCTACTCGCCAAAATCATATAAGTAATAATTATTATTCATAAGATTTTTCTTCGTATTTTGTATTATGTGAAGTTATACAGGGTACTTCAGAATGCCCATTATAAAATCCTAGGATATGGGGAGTCAGGGTAGATCGGTTTTGGATTAGCACCCATATCCCCAAACTCGCCGTTGCAATGGTATAGGTCGAAAACTTTTCCGGGTCTGTACCGACATGAGTTCAGCAGTTGGTATGCATCAGGCCCTTAACATCAGGTGGTTTCTGATGACTAGGGAAAGGATGTTAATCATGAATCAACTCCATCATACATCCTGTTTGCCAACGTGAATCAGCAGTTGAGTGAAACAGGTTACTTCAATTCCAACAGGTATGACTGCGGATCTCCAAGAACTCGCTATACTCCTAGACTTCGACGAGTCTGTGGTTGAGGAGAACCCTTCTGTGAGTACCCGTGGGATTGCACATTTATGAGTGTCGCTCATTCAGCACGAGTTCCAAAAGGTTCACGCACTGATGACTAGGGAAAGGATGTTAATCATGAATCAACTCCATCATACATCCTGTTTGCCAACGTGAATCAGCAGTTGAGTGAAACAGGTTCCTTCAATTCCAACAGGTATGACTGCGGATCTCCAAGAACTCGCTATACTCCTAGACTTCGACGAGTCTGTGGTTGAGGAGAACCCTTCTGTGAGTACCCGTGGGATTGCACATTTATGAGTGTCGCTCATTCAGCACGAGTTCCAAAAGGTTCACGCACTGATGACTAGGGAAAGGATGTTAATCATGAATCAACTCCATCATACATCCTGTTTGCCAACGTGAATCAGCAGTTGAGTGAAACAGGTTCCTTCAATTCCAACAGGTATGACTGCGGATCTCCAAGAACTCGCTATACTCCTAGACTTCGACGAGTCTGTGGTTGAGGAGAACCCTTCTGTGAGTACCCGTGGGATTGCACATTTATGAGTGTCGCTCATTCAGCACGAGTTCCAAAAGGTTCACGCACTGGAGCCACCCGATTTTGCATCATAGGGTTGGATTCTGTAAGTGGTTTAGTCAATGTTGTATAGACGAATCTCGATTTCCAGAACTGGTGCTCTTCACCGATGAAGCTGTATTCGCTAGGAAAGGCATGCAGAGCGCCAAAAGAGCCACATTTGGTCCAGGTACAACCCTCATGTCACTCACTGCCATGAATTCCAGAACAAGTTCGTCGTCAACATGTGGGCAGGCGGGCATCTTTGGTGATGAATTGATCGAACCGTATCTTCTTCCATCCCGCCTGAACGGCCCCATGTACTTGACATTCCTGCAATTTCCACAGTTGTTGGAAAATGCGCCATTGCATTGGATTGGCAGAGGCGATCCAGGGGCATGGCTTGCACGTTCACCGGACTTAATTACTCCATTGAACTTTTTTTGTGTGAAGCCACATGAAGAGTCTCATGTACGAAGCCCCCGGTGGATTCCGCAGAAGATATGTTGGCAATCATTCAAGGACTGACTGCAGCAGGCGAGATCAAAACCGTGCTGGGCATTTTTGAAAGAGTGCGTCAGAACTTGCTATGCAAGTGTAATGCAGGCTGTGAAGGTGGTGGTCACGACTTTAAGCATCTTTTGTAAATATTTATGAAATTAAAATATAATTTACCCTGTGTCTGATGTTTGCGTTCTTTGTGATGTGCACACGAAACATTTTAGCCCTGTACCATTGCAACGTCGCTTTTGGGGACATGGGTTGCTAATCAAAATCTGTGTGTGTGTGTGTGTGTGTGTGTGTGTGTGTGTGTGTGTGTGTGTGTGTGTGTGTGTGTGTGTGTGTGTGTGTGTGTGTGTGTGTGTGTGTGTGTGTGTGTGTGTGCGTGCGTGCGTGATTTCCTGATTCGGTGTGAGACCACTGGTCGTTTGAGGTCTCAAGCTGCTTGAAGAAAGTCTATGTTTGGTTTCTAGAAAATTACGTAAACTAAAAAGAAAACATTACAAATAATTTTAAAAATAACTTTACCTCACTCTCAGCACTGACGGTCTATAGATCTACTTTTCGTGGGCGGGAGTCACATGAAAAAATGTGAATGACTGAAAATGTACAATTACAGGATCTTGCAATTTCAGAAAGCCCAACAATTTTCACAATAGAGGAACTAGAAGCATTTGTAGACATTTAATAGTCATTCAGCTTGTCAGCATTAGATTTTAGCTGTAAACAGATAATCAGAAGACGATGAGGAGGAGGATGTCGGTAATAATAAAAAAAAAAGAAAAGAAAATCATGACTTCATATAACATCATTTGTAACAAACACAAGTAATGGGTCATCGTTGACCAGAGTCAAAATTTTATGGAACTTTTAGACCCTCGTTTTCGTTGTATAACTACGCTTCAAACATAACTCCTTCACAATACGTGACAAGTATCCTTTTAAAGAGGGGGGAGGGGATTCCTCATATGAATCTAATTTAGTTTTATTATCGAAAACTAAACGTAATTTGAAAGATTTCTTGATGATTTTAAGATGCTTCTAATCTCACAAACCTGAAAGTTTAAACTAGAAACATCAGCTTAAAATTTCTGTTGTATTTTTTTTAAAATAAATATATTTGCGTAAATAAAAACCACTAGAAAACTGATACATCATATAAAAATTAAGGAGCAGGTCTCTCCAATTTTTTTTATTGTCATTAAAGCTTGTGAGCCAAGTTGACCACCACCTTGTTCTCTTTTTCTTTTCTCTAATATTTTTCTTTTCTCTACTAATCTTGTATTCTTTTGTACCGCGTTGCCGTTTACCTTCCTCAAATCTTTGTAGATTTCCTTAATAACAACAGGTAAAGCTTTACAGGCCAATAACTTCTTAAAATAAACTTTTTTTTCTACACTCAAGGAACATCTTTAGGGCTTTTCATAAAGTGTTTCGTTAGGCAGAAAGACTAATTAGTCTTCTGCATTGTTCGTATCTTGTTTCATTATCTTGGTACAGAATTCATTTCTTGAACAAGCGCATGTCACTGTGTATCTACCGGTTAATTACTGTTAGGCAAAAAAAACCTAATTTGGTAAATGGGACGTCAATAGCTTAGAGAGAGATTTAAACTAGGTTTGGAAACTGATGAAAACATGTAAGATCTTTATCACATGCTCCATATTTGGAAGATAAAAAAACTGACTAATCCACACACACCCTTCTTCGTTTTTTTAGGTACTCCAATTTGTGCATTTATATTACAAGAATAATTAGTAAACTGCTATGATCCATTAAATCTGCTTTGATTTAAATGAAATTATTTTTTATTAATATAAATAAAGAACATGTTCAGTTAAACAAAATAAATCGCCTGGACTGAGACCACCGTGCTTATTGCAGACCTGAAGTGGTTTGAAGTAATTCTATGTTTGATCTCTAGAGCAGGGGGAACTGTTATCCAACTCTTAAGTAGTCCACGATATTCACGCATGAAAGGTTCAAATCTTTTATTGGTGGAATTCGTATAAAAAGTATATAAATTTATCTTATTAAACCTGAGAAATAATTTGTAATATTTCTTTTCACTATATATGCACACAGAGAAGCCCGAACGTAGGCTTCATAAGACTAAGGAACAGAAAACTCCAAGTAATCAAAGGAAGTGCGAAAGAACTAAGTAAAAATCGTAACAAATATTGGTGCAGACTGTCTTTTGTATCATATCCATTTCAGACTTGAGAAGACCCTAGTTTGAATCTTGTCAAGGATGTGATGAGGTATTATACAGATGTGTTATTGGTGTCGTATGGAGGTGGAAGTATTTTTCATCCCGCAAATTATTGGACACCTAAAGAGGCTTGAAAAAGGTTCATGGTTGGTCTCTAGAGAAGCGGACTATGTAAATAAAAATACCTGTATTTACTCGAACATAACTCGCCCTCACGTATATCTCCTACCCCTGATTTTACTTTAAGAACAAAGAAATTTAAAAGTTTCGCAAATCGTTGGCACACGAAAAGAGTTTAAAACTTTAAAAAATAGATAGTGACTGTTGTTATAGCAATTTCAGATATTTTGGAATTCGGTTGAAGAGAAGCTGCATTTCAACTCAATAATCGTCGGCTTGCCTTTGTTGTTGAGTCGCGCGATCCTTTGTTAATACCATACTAATCATATGCATAGAGATGGAAGCAACCAGTAGAGAAAATATGGGAGTGAGGGCATTGACTTCTACTCGATCTTGGATTGCGCGAGGGTGGATTAAGAGAGAGAGACCATCATTAGAACTGTTGTGCAACTGGATTTTGAGGGCTTGGGACATGATTTCGTCAGAAATAATTTAATTATAGAATTAAAGGATTCAAATATATCGCGTCCTGAAGGTGAGCAGCCGATCGCGTGAATAACGTCGATAATTAAAATTTAAACGAATTCATTTTATAAATAATGTGAGCAATTACAAATTCTAAATGAATACTGAGGATTTAATTATAAACGTCAATTTAGATTTTTCCTGAAAACTTTTAGTTTCCGAAAATCCCCGCATATATCTCGCATCATAATTTTGTAACTTTAATTTTGAGGAAAAAAGTGCGACTTATATTCGAGTAAATACGGTACCACAAATATAAAGACATTCATAAAAATAGAAAAAAATCGTAGCTGACCTCACAAAAGGTTTTAAAAAAAAAACCTTTCGTGAGTGGAAGCCACATAATTAAAACAGTATAACTCGCTTCTTAACCTGAAATGCTCGTGGATCGGTAATTCAAAACAGCAACAATCCTCCTAAACTTCATTTAGTTTCAATTCTGGATTATGATTCCAAGATTTAACATAAAAGGAATTCACCTTTCGTTCTTCGTATATAACTTAATTTGAGTAAATAAACATTTTTATCGTTTGGTTTCTTATGCTAGTGATTCGAATATATCAATTGGGCATGTAACTATAACAAGAGTCTCCTGCACATTTCCTAATTCCGACTTTGGCATTCACTTCCATGAAGGCTGATAATGAAGAAAATTAACAAGACAAACTGCTCGATCGAAAATGCTAAGAATTTAAATAAGTATTTGAAGGATTAGCTTCGTATTTAATCATCCTAGTTCGAATAACAGGATTAAGCATATATTAAAAGGTACACAGAATTAAGAACGAGAGCAAACTGAAATTCTAAAAAAAAAAAAAGAAATGTTTCACCAATTAATTATTTTTTTTTTTTTTAAATCGAGATAAGACGATTAAGGAACCAACTGACAACAAGACGCCACAGCCTAATTGTCGTCGAAATGTCTATGTTGTTATTGGGTTGTTAAAAATGCGAATTAATACCCGGATGACTCCGTGTAAAGAGGATGGAATTATATATATATTAGCCGTGGTCATTACAAACGGCTTATGTATATGTTAAACTGTTTCTCTGTTCATTGGCTAGTTCAATAATGACTCATTATTGAACTAGTAACAAAGAACAAGTAATTATTCATGTAATTAGCGCGAAAATACGAAGTAATTATCCTGATTTGTACGTGTGTAATGTAGAGAGCACATCCAATATTATTCGTGATCCATAGGAATCTGGTACCGTGTGTGTGTGTGTGTGTGTGTGTGTGTGTGTGTGTGTGTGTGTGTGTGTGTGTGTGTGTGTGTGACTATCCAAAAGAAGATACCACTTCTGTGGTATATGAACATTAAGATAAGGAATGCAAATATCTTGTGACGAAGGAAGACTTATTTAATAAGAATATCATGAAAATTTTTAAAACGCGTTATTGCTATTGTTGAATTCAAAAAACCCGACGGCACAGTTAGAATAAATGATTTATTCTTGTCTATATAATGACATATATTCTACTGGAATGTGTACGATTTCTTGTTAAAACTCAATTCAGACAGTTCCAACGCAATTCTATCATTTAGGTTACATAAAATGGGATCGCAGTTAATGAAATCTATGAAAGGAATTAGAACATTTCTTGAAGCTGCATAAAACTCATCAAAATTTTAGTATAGTGATTTTAGTAAAGGATTTGAGAATAATAACCATGCAAATGCCAAAAGTTATGGGTGGCTAGTGAGAAAAGTAGTTCATTTTAAGACATGCGTGTAAATCCACAGCAGCACAATCCATATTTGCAATTTTCAATAGAATTGCGAAATAGTTGGCAATAGACTCACCATAAATCAGTAAAAAAATTCAAATAAAATGAGAAAGTAATACGATGACAATTGATTTCATTCCCGTTTCAGAACCATGTTGAACACGCACAATATGTTATGCAGCAGTTTAAATAAATCAGAAGAAAAAAGGAAACCAAAGAAATGAATCCCGAAATATGTCTTTTAATAAATGAAGTCCATAATTAGAATTCTGAAATTATCATTGTCTAGCGTAAAGCGAAAATGACTTTAGGAGAGGATTTGTTGATATCATCAATGCAAAAGTTGAAAGAAAAGTAAAATGTATGGATTTGCTTTGGTCTTTTAAACATGAACATTATGTTTTGAGTAGTCCTTAAGATGAAACTTTCCTTTGCGTAAATGCGAATAGCCTTGTAATTGCAAACAAAAAGGTTTTTTTTTTAAGAGTTCTCCAAATTTTTTTGATAGTCATGGAATTTTTCAGAAGATCAGGGAAGATGTGCGGGGAAAAGTAAAATGTATGGATTTGCACAGGGAAGATGTGCGAGAAAAATCACACCAGGTTGTGGTACTGAAAAATAGTTTATCCACTATGACAATGCTTCCGCTCATTTTGCTTTTATCTGCGCGGGAATTTCCCACCAAAGATGATGTTGTTGTTAATGCCCTTCTTGCTCTTCAGTTTGACGTCTTGTGCCTTACTTTTTGTTTGGCATAACGTAAGATGGCGCAGAATGAAAAAACAAAATTAATTATGATTATAAGAAAAAGAAAGAAAACAATTGCTCATTATACTTGCCGAGTTCAAGACATAGGACTTCTGCAAATGGTCTTAACAAGCATGTTTTGACAGTTTGCAAAATAATTATTTCATCGCTGCACAGCGTGGAATAGCAGATTAAAACATGGTTATCTTAAAAGAAAAGAAATTCAATTTGAAAAAAAAAAATGATCATGCGCTGGGATATCATTTTAAGAATGATAGGCCTTAACCATCTATGAAAAACAAAACTTGTTTACTAGAAACTAGCAGAAAATGTGGTACAATTCTCTGATAAGCAATTTCTCTTTTTATTATGAAGTAAATTGGTGGTTGAATTAAGTAAACTAAAAATAATAACTATTATCTAATTATATCAATATCGAAACATACGCCCTCTGTCCAAAAAGAAACCAAACTTTTCGAAAACAGACGAAACTAGTGGCGCCACCTGTTGTGTCTTTTTGTTGTCGAAAGAGCGGCAACCTTCATTAGTGTTGTGTCAACTGTTTATGACGTTTGTTTCATTAGAAACCCAGTTATAGTACCAAGAGTGACAGTGTGTTTTGACGAACGGTCGGTCGTCACGATATTCATGCCGTACGCGACGAATTCTCACTATCAATCGCTTCAGAACTTCGAGATAAAACTCACCATTGACCGTTTAGCCAGGTGGAACGAATTCTTTGTGGATGGTGCCCTTGGAATAGTAGAAACAAATCAGAATTGTCTTTACTTTTGACTTCTCCAAGCGACTTTTTTTCGGATGCCGCTCTTCTGGTGGTCTTCACTCAGCACTCTGTTTCGGGCTCATACTCAAAACACCAGGTTTCGTCACTCCCTAGTAACGATCGTTTCAAGGAAGTTTGAGTACTTACGAGCGGTTTTAACGATGTCCTTTCAGTGTTCACTTCGATACATTTTTTTGGTCGTCGGTCAACTTGAGGGGAACAAATCGCGAATTCAATTTACGAAGGCCCAAACTCTCGGTCAAAATGTTGTGCACAGTTGATTTTGGAATCCCCAATTCATCTTCACTCAATCTCACGGACGATTTCGGGTTTTCTTTGATGACATCACGCACCTTTTGGATGTTAACTTCGCTCAGTCCAGTTTTTGGATGGCCCGGCTTTTCGTCGTCCTCAAGCGTCTCACGACCACAATGAAATCGCGTAAACTTGAGTACGGGATAAGCATTCATCACCGTATGCTTTTTGAAGCATATGATGCGTTTCGGTAAACCTTTTACCAAGTTTAACACAAAAATCAATCGCAGCTCTCTGTTTGAAACTCATTTTCCGACCGTTCGTCAAAACACTGTCGCTCTTGGCACTATAACTCGGCTTCTAATGAAACAAATGTCATAAACAGTTGACACAACACTAATGAAGATTGCTGCTTTCGACAACAAAAAGATGCAACACGAAAAGTTCGGTTTCTTTTTGGACAGAGAGTGTAGATGGATAAGCAAAGGCAACGTTCGGATGCCTTTTTATAGTTGGTTGGGCTGCGATCTAGTTTTATCCATGAATGCTCTGAGAAAGTTATTTTAATTTATTTCAAGGACTTCAGAGTGATGGAATAGAAACAACTGCACTTGAATTCCGTGACCATCACATAGAACAATATTTTGCAAAGGCTGTTCTTGTATACGACAGCGGAACCAAGATCTGTCTAGAATGAACTGCAAACAATGTTCCACACATTAAGACATGACAGTTTTATAGATCGGAAATGATACAAATTGCGATATTTTCGCTTTATCATTTTGCAGATTAAATGTGAAGCCTCCAGTAGCTCAATTAGTTTCAACGGAACCCTTTGGTTGGAAAATCTTGCTTTCGAATCCCGTATATGTCGCGAAGAACATTTATCGGGCTTCTTAATCAAAATCACTTATCCCCCACACATCCTCCCAAGGGGGGGGAGTAAATTTCTCCAAACCTTTACTTACTTTCATCCTTTTGAGAATTTTATATGGGATTATATTTAATTATATATTATTTTTCATTTATCTTCACTTTCGGTTGATTTATCATATTTTCTACACATTTTTCACTAGATATTTCTTTGGTCCTATTATCCAAGATTAAATTTTATCTCCCTTTTGCTGCAGCATTTTTTCTTATTTTTTGAATATTTATTGAGACGAAATGTGAAATTAAAATTCAGAATGGATATCGCATATTTTCTGAGGCTACGAATCGATATTTGTTGGAATAAAAGACGTAGATATTGATTCCACCATTTTCTTTGATTGCAAATAAAAAAAAAAAAATAGGAAAGAGGATGCTTGAAGTAGACTTGATAAAAGAAAAAAAGTGAAGTATGGTCATTAAAGATGTGACAAGAAAATAGGTACTACTATCACGTCTCTACGGAAGAACCAAGAAATAGTACCGAATAGACGCACTCTTCACATGTAGCAAATGAAAACTATTCCATTTACTACTTCTTCAAACTATCTTAAATCGTAATATTGAACCTCGGGGGGGGGGGGGGGAGAGAAGAAGGCTTTTGACGGTAGTCTCCTCAAGTGAGGTCTGTGACCATTCGTCTCATTCTCTTTATCAGTAACTCACAAAGACCATCCACTTTACTCCGATAGCATTACTGGCTTCAGGAAAAACACAAAATGGATCTATCCCCCCCCCCCACCACCACTAAAGTTTATAATAAAGAACCCAGACAAGTGGACGTACAAGAAAGGGTAGGGAGAAAAAAAAAACAATAATTTTTATTCACCGACAATCGTGAAATAAATAAAAATAAAGCTGAACAAGAGAAAATCAAATATGGCACGTTTATGTGGAACAAAACAAAAAAAAATCACTTAATTTTTAACATCCCATCCATTCTTTCAGCTTTCTATAGCACGTTTATAACCAAGAGAAATCGTATCACGTCAGTGGGATGATTGATGGGAAGTAGAAGAGTAGGAGAAGTTGCTTTGCAAGTGACCGATGCACTTCCGCACTCCGCTATAACTACTTTTTTCAAAGTAAGGTGCCTTTTTAGTGCTATCTCTTTTAGACCAGAACCCTAAGTTGTTGAAGCAGAAATGTATATATCGTCTTCCTTTTCTGAGACGTTTTCCACCAGATAATAAAGATTAACGAGTAAAGAGCAACAATCACCCAACTACACTGGATCAGTGTGTGTGTATGTGTGTGTGTGTGTGTGTGTGTGTGTGTGTGTGTGCGTGGTGTAGATTTCTACGTCAAATAAACATTATGTACAGTTCTTTCTTTATATTTACAAGGGTATATTTAGAAACTACAAGATGTGATGAAGATAGATTTTTGTTGCCCAACTGAGAATGTGTTTATGTATCTGTCTTCATTTTCAATATATTCTGCCATCAATTCATCGATCCATCTGTCTTCGGTATCAATGGTACGATGAATGTTGTAAACGAGAATTAATGGTTAACGTTTACACAAGAATGGTCACGTTCTGGTCTTTCATCAGATGACAAAATATAAAGTTTTTCTTTTTCTTTTTCTGCGTCTTATGTTTTCTTAGTTAAATGAAATGTTAAGAAATGTATGAAGGGTTTTTTTTCAGCAGTTCCTGGAAATTTAAGGCTGCATAACAGTCAATGGTAATAATCAATTATTTTAATTAGATATAATCATAAAAGAACTTATTCAATTTTGTTTAATTCGTATTCTCATGATTTCAAATTCTCATTCAATAAAATGATAATGATAAATGACCGAAAGAAAAAAAAAAAACTTTTGGGTCTTGACAACCAAATCAAGCTTCATTACTTTCTTAACATTATAAAGACGATAGAAATCGTTTTATCTCATTCACGTGTAAAGATGAAAGTATTGCTGGAAGAATTGCTTTGCTGATCGAATGTATACACGAATATATTCATTATTCATAGTCGAAGCGACGTTAAGCGAATGACTTTAAGCGAGTCTTCTGTAAATTAAAATTCTGCTGGTGTCCTCGTTATATGTTGATATATAATACGTTGTTTCACGTAAGGTTGTTGATGAATGAATGTAGACATGCATATGTCAGGATAAAGGTGTTTATATCGAAAACATGGAAACTGTAAGTGCATGAACATTTTATAATCTAATTTTAAAAAAATTATCGCCATTGGTTAAACCATTTGTCAATGTGAGTGTACATACTTTTCCATAGTTAGATCCTTTTGGACAATTTAACACTATTTTTGTCCTCTTTAAATGTCATTTTAAACATTTAGTCAACAAATGAAGTATGTTTGAAGACACGGTGAAATTCCTATACGATCTTGTGATTATGGATTTAAAAATAATAAATAAATAGCGTGCTATCGATTGGGAAAATCATTTTAACCTGAACGAAATTGAAAAGGCTGCATATTTTGTAAAAAACACGGTCACTATCATAAATTAGAGAAATAAACCAAAAAATAAATCGGTGAAAATAAAATAGACGCTTATAAAAGGGAAATTTATAATTCTCTAATTTCAAATACAAAATATTTGGTAAATACTAATCTAAGAAAAAAGCTTTTTTTTTGTTACAAGGGGTTGCTCAAACCGGAATTGGATTCAACAAACAGTTCTACTAAATGGCGTCAACCCAGGAACAACACAAAAAATAGTTAACACCACTCCAAGGCAACATCCAAGAACTACACAGGATTCTTACATCAAAGGTTCTCTGAATGAGCAGCAAAGATTATAAAAAAAAAAAAAAAAATTTATTGCTACCGTCAAACCCATTAACCAAATTCATAAACTGTTACCCTCTCCAAAAGACAAACTTTCAACTATGATGCTACTTGGGGTATACCCAGTCTTGTGTTCATGCAATCTCTCATACTACGGGCAAACAGGAAGATCAATCTATATACATATTTCTGAACATCAAGACGGCACTTGGCTCATCAGACCGCACAAATTGGATCTGTAACAGCGTAGAATTGAAGATGCAAACTATAGGATCCAATGGGAAAATACAAAGCTTTTACACAGGTCTATGTACAGATATGAAAGGATATTCAAAGAAAGTACTGAAGTTCTACTTCATAAACCGAACGTTAAACGTACCGGCTGCTTTACCATCCCAAAAGTTTGGGAAACTGTTATATTCAATTGTGTTATAGAGATTGTATTATAATAATTAATTTAATTATCATCTCAGGCCAATAGTTTTAACTTAACAAACGCGCATCTAGTTGTCCACAGGGGTTCAAATTTGGCGCATGCGCTGTTCTGTTTCATTGTTCAAATTCACACCGTTGTTCTTAATCCTCACTGATGATGTTTTACGATACGTAAGACGAAATATTTGTAAAATAAACGTTATTTTTTTACTCTGGCATAGATGTAAATGTTTAATTAAGAAAACAAAAAAGGTAGGTGCATTTATCGCAGTAAAATACATTCAGTTGAAATCTAACAACGAAAGAAATAAAGATAAAATAAAATAAGGCGACTTGAAAGAGTCCTTGCAAGTCCTTCTTATATAAACATGATTGGAAATAGTGTAGATCCTTAAACAAAAACTATTTTTGTATCGACGTTGTCGCCAATGGCCTGGGTGTAGTAAAAAATAAAAGTTTGTTGCGCAACTGTCTTCTCGCCCTTCATATACTATCCTCGATTATTAAAACTGCATATTGTATTCTCTTACGATCATCTTAACCCACTTTAACATCTATAGTAACCAAGAATTCTCTACAGTTATCCCTAATGAAGACAGCGTCTTCTGTATAGCAGGTTGTCAGTTGTTGATCTCCTTTCACATACCTTAAGTTGTCGTTGTTTGAACAGGTTGCCTGAAAGTCTTCCATTAGCTTAATATCGGATTTGTCGGAACTCCATTACGCTATCAGGAGATAAACTTTGATCTCTCTTTGACAAGATTTCAAGGAACAGTGAGCTACAGAAAGGATCCTGTTCGTCCTATGAATAGCTACGGAGATTCGCATTGGAGACGACAGGAGGATTTCCTGAAACAATCAATCACCCTCGGAGGTATCGTGACCTGGCACCCTTAATTTACGTCAAAGAGAAGAAATCGTGGGAGCCATATGTGGATGGTTTCCGAGCCAAGTCATTGTACCTAAAAAAAAAGTCTTAAAAGGAGTTGGAATTTAAAAGGCTTGCTTCTTTACGAAAACTTTTTATCTTCGTCCCAAAACGTGGATCGATAGAAATCAATGCGGGTTCACGTATTCTTGCAATTTTTCCTCAAATGAAAAATACAGACAAGTGAACCGTGATTTCTTTTTTTTTTAATTCTCGGATCCTTTTCATTTGGATAGAGAACTACGAATCAATCGCCTTCGGTATACAGTCCAGCAATAACAGACGATGAAAGGAAAAATTAAGCAAACTAATCTTAAATTGTAACACAATTATTTAAATTATGCAAGCTGATTGGTATCAGCTTGCATAATTTTCGATTTTTTAATCGAAAAAATTTTCGATTTTTTAATCGAAACGAGAACGATAGTTTATTTCTTTAAAGTAAAAATTATACAAATTAATTTCTCATTAAAATTTTGTGTCAAATTTTATGGATTACTGATTTATTTATTTTAAATACGAGATAACAATAGACAAAAAATTTCTTGTTTCAATTTATATTTTAAGTAACCGAACACGGGAATTTGATGGTGATTATGGTATTATCGAGGGTAATGGATGGCAATGTTGTAGCCAATGAAATTTTAACTGAGGCTCGGCATTGCCGTTAACCTGGAACGTTGAGTTTCGCTCTCTCAAATTTCTTCCGGAATTTTGTGAGCAGGGCTTGGATTCCGAGGGGTTTGCCCTGAGAGAACATTTTGGGTCTCCAGCGAGGGTGTTCTCCGGCATGGTCCGGTGAGGGGCTGTGTCGGTGGATGCTTTTCCCTGGAATATGAGCGGTTCTGCTCGGTGGTGGGGGGGGGGAGAGCTCGTCACTGGGTGGAGCCAACGCTGAGTTGGACGGTCTTTCGGCCACTGTGGAGTCGTCTAGAGATCGTTCTAATTTTTAGAGATGGCTTTACTTATTCAGTAACCAATGAAGTTTTAACTGATGCTCGGCTATTGCCGTTACCCAGCCATGACAAGAGCTTTTAGCTCAAAAAAACACCCCATCCACACAGATTTTCTTCATTCAGATGATGGGATAAAGAGTCAAGGACTCAGTCCATCTCAAAAAAAAAGAAAAAAAAAGGGGGGAATTGAGAAGACCCACCGAGGATAACGGATGGCAATGCTGTAGTCAATGAAGTTTTACTGGGGCTCGGCTATTGCCATTACCTAGCCATGACTAGCGCTTTTAGCTCAACAACACCACACCCACACATTTTCTTCAATCAGATGAAGAGTCAACGACTCGGTCCATTTCCCCCCCCCCGCCAAAAAAAAAGAACAGAATAAATTACTTCTTGAAAAAAATTAATTTCACGTTCTAAATTTTGGATTCGGTTTTAAAATGCAGTAATGAATCGAATGACGGTGATTTTCAGGTTAGTCAGAGATAAATGCATGCAGCAGTAATCAATAAATACACGACAAAAAACAGTTTCAACTGGAAGATTTAAAAGAAAATTTGCATCACACTAGCCAGAAGAAAAAACATAATCCACATTACTTTCATTTTAATGACACTTGTCTGGGAAAGGCTGTAAGCATTGCGTGGGCTAACTATTTTTCTATTTTTTTTTATTAATCTTTACATTTTTTGTGTTATATTTTATTAAGTTTTATTTAATCTTTAAATTCCTTTATAGAAATTAATCAAACTTCTGTAAGCTACTTTAGACTTTCAGTAAATTGTGGTGATGCCCTTACACCAAATAATGAAATTCATGTCGTAATTAAAAATAGAAGGACATATATCAATCAGTTATAGACCAAGACAAGTAACCATCCAAACCCGTTAATCAAGGAAGCTTCGGAATATAATGAAGAAGAAATCTACAAATTTAAAAGACCAAAATCTATTTTAAGTTCAGCTGAACGCAACTAACTTCACTGCCCTCAATGGGCGAGCATATAGCTCACAAACACTCCATTCAAAGTTCTTCCATTACAAGACAAAGGGGAATATGAAAAGCAATTTTGCTTCACCCATCTAGCCAGAAATGTTAATGTGTGTGTGTGTGTGTTAATCAGTTATAGGATTTTTCGGAGTGCGAAAGATGGCGGCTCGTGTGTTAATGTTTCGTGTCGTGTATTATTGATGATGAATTGCGAATTTGATTGATATGTTTTTAGTGATTTATTTATGCTTATTCATTAGTAATAGTAGTTAATTGCTTGCTACCATAAACAGTCACTTTATTTTCCATAGTGCTTTATCCAGGTAAGTCATTTATAATTACAAGGGTGATACACTAGGCCTACTGCCGCTAGTATCGCCATTGTTTCTTAAAGTGACATTTTACTGCTGGTAGACACCTGAGTGTCTACGGGATTTGCTAGTGGACCCTAAAATGTCCACAGGATTATCTTTACCTGCTCGGGACACCTGAGAAATCTCTACTCTTTCTCCATCTGTGTCTTAAAACATTTTAAATTATTGAAATGGCAAAACTTCTGAATGAGACCAAATTCGAGGAAGTTTACAAGGAATTCCTCAGACAATGAAAGCTGCTGAGTGATAATTGGCCGGGAAAAGTGAAATTGTATGACAAGTTTCCCCCCGAATGTGTCTCAGACGTTGTCGCTGAAGATCATTTAGATTCGGTGCCTGCTACTCCTTCAAACTTTGTAGAAGTGCGCGCGCGCAAAAAGCGAAGAACAACAGAAGAACTGCACAATGACAATACCGAAATGGAACAGGATTCTCAGAGTTCGGATGCCGCTATTTCTCCCAAAGAAAGTGCCTCCGATCATCCTTACAGAAAAGTAGAAGTGGGCAGCTTTAAGATCCACAATGTCCAATCTGCATATTGGCTTCATTAAGGCCAAAAACATGGATGGAGGCATAAAGATCCAGCAAGCAACAGTGACAAACTATAGAAGGTTGACCAAAGAACTGGACGATAGAGGCATCCAGTATCATACTTTTGCGCTCAGCTCCGAAAAAAAACTTTAAAGTGGTCCTTCGTGGTGTCTATGAAGACAATGACACAACAGAAATAGCTGATGACCTAAATTTTCAGGATCTGCCTCCAGTCAAGGTCAGCAGAATGTACAAAGCAGACAAGACTCCCATGCAATTAGTCCTTGTTGAGATTCATAAAATATACAAGGATATCTACAACTTAAAAACAGTCTGTGGTCTCATCGTCACACCAGAACCACTCAGGAAAAGATCATCTTCTGGGCAGTGCCACAGGTGCCAGAAGTTTGGCCATGCCCAGAATCTATGCAGATCGGAATATAGATGTTTAAAATGTGGAGACAGCCACCCAACCAATACCTCCACAAAGCCGAGGACCACCTCGGCCAAATGTGCCAATTGCAGTGGCCCTCATCCCGCGAACTACAAAAGATGTACTCAGCACCCAAAGAACAGACGGATGGAGGCAGTGAATCAGCCATCCTCCTACAGTACAAGAACACCAGAGGCCCAGGAATCAAAACCGGAGACTCAGCGGCCACACTCGGAGACCTCCAATAATAGAGACACCCAAAAGCAAACAAGAAGTTATGCCGATGTGACCCGTACAATTAGACCAATTCCAGAACAAAATCAACCAACAGCTCCTAAAAACCTAACAGCTGTTATTACGGCCTCACTAGCAAACATGCTACAAAATTTCAGCCTAACAAACCCTACTGAAACCGCCACTAAAAGATTTCTTCGTGAAACAGGTCATCCTTACAGCTCTCATAAATGAATAGTAACAAACTCACTCCAGCATCTCTTCGGATAGTTGCTTGGAATGCAAATGGCCTCAAAAACAAAATTCTGGAACTCCGAGATTTCACATATAGATATCAACCAGATGTTATATTAATCAGTGAAGCTCATTTAAGACCCTCGGACAATCCTAAAATAAGGGGTTATCGCCTATACAGAAAATACAGATTACTCTACAGAGGCGGTGGCACTGCCATCTTCATTAAAAACTACATTAAGCACCAATCTGTGAGCAACCCTTCAACAACTAACCTTGAGATCACTGACGTGGAAGTAGTAACCAGCCCCCCCTCCCCTGCATGGAATTGCTCAACTACCAGCAAGAATGGTTGCATCCTTTCCAATTACTTAGGATCAAGCAACGCTGTTGTGGCAGGCCCCACCGAACCAACTCATCTCAGTACGTTTGGCACTACTGACATCCTGGATATAGCTATCCGGCAGGATATCAAACTTCAATACAGCATTATATCCATGGATGAACTATCATCCGATCACAACCCAATTCTACTACAGCTGGGAAAACAAGAATACCTGTCTCCTCCTTCTCACTCCTACATAGCATGGGAAAGACTGTCAACAGCACTGAAGGATTATATTGGACCTGCTCCTCACATACGCACAAAAGAAGAAGTAGAAACTGCAGTTAAAAATCTCACAGAACAAATTAATTCTGCTATAAAGGTAGCTTCTTCCTACAAATCTGCCCGCAAGCCAGATCGTTTTCCTGAAGACATCATGAACTTGATCAGAGACAAAAACAGAGCTAGAAAAAGATTCCGTAACGCGTGTGCATCATAAGATAAAACAAATCTAAACAGATTAAATGGGACAGTAAGAGATGCACTCAAAGCTCATAGAGACCAAGTATGGGATGAAAAGTTATCCTCCATTTCACCTACTGATCACTCCATCTGGGGACTACTGAAAAATATCAAAAACAAAGACAGATCCCTTCCCCCAATATTCTCTGACCAGGGCCTTGCTCACACAGATGTAGACAAAGCAGAAGTTATAGCATACAACTTAGAGGAGCAATGCAGGCCTTCGTATAGAAACCTTGACTTTGACCACATAAATAAGATTCACAGCAAGGTCAGACACTCACTCAAACTTCCTATCACCAGCACTGACCATATTGCACAAACATCACCTGCTGAGATATATGACATTATTAAACAATTAAAGAACAAAAAAGCTACTAGGCCAGACGGCATTACTAATCGGGTGATCAAACCTCTGCCCCAAAACGCAGTGCACCAGACCAGTATAATAAATGCAATCTTAAGACTTCACTATTTTCCTTCCACCTGGAAACTGGCTAATGTAATCTCTATACATAAACCAGGCAAAGACCCACACTTACCGCAAAATTATCGTCCAATCAGCCTCATCTCCAATCTGGGTAAGGTTGCGGAGAAGGTCATCCTCTCACGACTCCAACCTCAGTAAATGACCTAAACATCCTCCCTAAAGAACAGTTTGGTTTTCGGCAACACCATAGTACTACCCAGCAAATCCACAGAATTGTGGAATACATCACCACCAGCTACAACTGGCGCCAGTGCACAGGAGCTGTTTTCCTAGACCTATCCAAAGCATTTGACAAAATCTGGCATTTTGGACTCCTGCACAAACTTATCTCAGCCGGTACCTCACTAAAAATGGTTCATCCAATCCATTCATTTCTTCAGAATAGATCAATGCAAGTTAAAATCAACGGTTCTATATCCTCCCAGCGCCACATCTTTGCTGGAGTGCCGCAGGGATCTCTACTGGCTCCATTGCTGGCTCTATATACGTCAGACATCCCGCACAATCCGATGACTTCCATTTTGGCCCTGTATGCGTTCGATACGGCAATACTAACCAGATCTCTCAGACCCCCATTTCATTACCAGAAAGCTTCAAGAAAACATTCTAAAGCTGGAGGGTTGGTTCTCTAAGTAGAGATTGGAAGTCAAGCCGCAGAAATTTCTCAAAAAGGCCAATGTCTCCCGCAGGAGATGTGTTACTCTTCAATACTAAAATTCCCTGGCAGACAGAAACAAATTACCTGGGTGTAATTCTCGAGAAGAAGCTATCTTTCAATCAGCACACCAAGTCTGCGTGCACAAAGGCATCTAAAGCCATAGCACAGATCTATCCGCTAATTAATAGAAATAGCAAGCTCAGCAACAGAATCCAATAGCAACTATACCAGATGATGATTCGTCCTATAATCACGTAAGCCTCTCCGGCCTGGAGCCACACCTCTAATGCTAACATTATCAAGATACAAGGAGTGCAGAACAAGTGCTTGAGAATGATTCTGAACGCTCCGTGGATGTTAGAAACAATCAACTTCATAGAGATGCAAATATTCCCTACATTTTCTCTTTTCTACAATCCTTAGCATCCAAGTTCTTCCTAAAGACGTCCACACACTCCAACGATTTGATTCAGCAAGCTGCAGCATACGAGGCAACGGACATATTCAAATATAGAAGATCAAAAGCTATATTAACCTCCTATAGAGATGCATAATCTCCATGCCCATTCAGGGCGAGCAAACTGCTCATAAATTTTACCCTCACTGTAACCACAACAGATAGCAGGGAACATTAAAAGCATCTTGCTTCACACCTAAAGACATAAATGTCAATAGTATACTATTGACAATTGACAATAGTATACTACTGCTTTGGTCAAACCGACAGATATGCAGACAAAGAACAAAATAAGGGTATTTTGAAATTTTCTAAATATCATAAACTCGTAATGATCGTTTTTTTCCCGAACTTCTCTAGAATTAAAAAAAAAAAAAAAAGAGGCAGTTGGAATGAAAGTTTTGCATGTCTTCTCGTTAAGTGGAATAATAGTTTATCGGAAATCCTATGTTATAAAGCAGCGCTTCCCAAACTGTGGGCCGCGGCCCCCTTGGGGGACGTAGGTTTTGTTGAAGCGGGGGTCGTGAAATAATGAAAACAAATTTAAAATGTTTTAAGACTAAGTAGATTTTTTTATTTTAAAAGAAACGTATTTAACTTTTATTATTTATTATTTCTTTTTTGTTATTTTTTATATTTTAATGGAAAAATTCACACATTGGTGTTGGTTCACGAACTTTGCTTCCTGCGTATTTCGGCGCTTAACGAATATTAGTAAATATTGCTTATTCATATGTTTCATTTCAAAGCAGTGGTTAATTGTATTTACTTCGAATGCTCTCCAGGGAAGCTCCAAATCTTCCTCTCCCTTTCATCATGCATTCGTAATCAGGGACTGTTGATATTGACTTTATATCGGTGTATACATATCAAAACTCGTTTTATATTATCACTGTCATCCGAGCTAGTTTTCTGTTACCAATAAAAGTTTCGCATATACTTCACACATGAAAAAAAGCTTAAACAAGTTCATGTGGGGAGATAGTAACTCGTTTGCAGTGGTAAACAACACCCCTCCCTAACAGCCACTATACTGCAGAGGCAATAAAAACAAGTACTTTTATTATGCCAGTGAATAAGGTATGAGGAGTCTGTGTAATATATTTCTCAACAAATAGTGCAATTAAAGACAACTGGGATAAAAACACATTAATTAATGAATCGCATGTCCCCTCATACAGAAACTATGCTGTATAGACTGAAACAAAACCATATGTTGCATGGACAAACACAGTATCTAACTAAAAACTATTGTTATTAATTAGATGTGTGTGAGTTCGATTTCCCAAGGCAGCAATAAAATTCAACCGAACGTGTTAAAATTCGTAAAAGTGTTAAAACTAAGTAATATATATATATAATGAATGTTATGGCAGTTTCACATATGGAATTCGGTTGAAGAGAGTTAGCATTTTAACTCAATTATCAGCTATGCTTTTATCTTTCGGTTGCGCGATCTTTTGTTAATACCGCACCAATCATATGCACGTTTTAATAACCTGCCTTTGCTGTCTGTTTCGCGTTAGGCTTAATTACCGTAAAGGGAGAAAAGTCACAAAAGAGAAAAATGTTCCTGGTCTGGGAATTCCCTTATTCAGGTAATATTCACTAATTTCATGTTATCAGTCTGTGGTGTGAAGTATCCGTAAGAGGTGATATTATTTGATCTAGTCTACGTTAAAAAATGTAACCCTGAGATGGATAAGTGGCTGATAAAAAATCAAAAAAAAAATTCCCGCGAACAATCAGAAGAAGCAGAAACAGACTCAAAAAAAAAAAAAAAAAAAAAAAAAAAAAAGGACAGTATTTCATATTTTACCAGAACAGTCCACATCGTCTTCAGTACCAAACGGTAAGAGGCAAAAAATGTAATATATGCATTTGATTTTTGCAATATTCGCTATGTATGTTTTGTATTGAATATAAATACAATAAATATTATAATAATATATCTCTCTATTACGATTTTTTTCGAGGGGGGAGCGTGAAATATTTTAATTTTTGCAAAGGGGGCCCTGACATCCAGAAGTTTGGGAAGCACTGTTATAAAGGGTGCCAGATACCTGAGATAATATGCTTCTCCGTAAATCGTGATTTCATTCATTTGTCTTAGAGAGAGAGAGAGGTTCGATCTTTATTCCAATTTCCCATAAAACACAAAGAATGCACGAGCATTTGCAAGTGACATGAAAAGAATTAATAAGCCGCTAAACATCTAGTGCAAACTAATTGGATCTGCATGACCTTTATTTGCATATTAAGTAGAAATCAGTAGGCACGAGTCCTTGTATAATCTTTAACACATCCGATGTATTAAATATTTATACATTAATCTACTGATCGATTGTCATTTTTTTTTATGTTCTCGCATGCTTTCTTTGCAGTAATCGTTTATAGTTTGAATTGTCTACAGAGACACAGCTTTCATTTTAATTATAAAATATCAGAATAATATTCTATTATTATTTCTGAACATAATTATCTTAAGATAATCATGTTTATAAAAATATAGGAAAAGAAACAGTACAATAAACACATAAATTTAGAAGGGACTGTTTTGGGTGAGGAGATTTTTTGCTGTGTCATGATTAAATGTACTACTACTACTGGATTAATTCTTTTGCATCATTTAATTATCTCAAAATGTATAAAATGTGTTTCTTAGGAAATGGAATTAATCTCCACTGCTCCTGAGGTTTACGTTTTGCTGCACGTAAAAAAAATAAATAAATAAATAAACGCAATGAAATTGTCTGTTGTCTAAACTGAATAAAATTTAACTCTTCTAATAGAAAAGAAATAAAGATGTTAAAAATATTTCTTCCCCTAGTGACCAGAAGTAACATCTGATTCAAATAAGTTAAACTGATAAAATAGTTCCAATATTTACCAAGTAATTTATCTTAAAAACAAGCCAGTCATTACAGGACGAAACCTCACTATCCCAGGATAGTTCACTAAGGTCGTTAATCAATACTAGTTGTTTGTAAGTGCAAACTTACTGAAGGGATAATAAAACTGTGTCAATTATGTTACTTAATCGAAATCAATCAAACGTTTTTGAATGTAATAAAAACAAAAAAGACTTTCATGACAAAAGAGAACACTTTTTGAAAAGTAGTATGATTTATTTATAAGAGCATTCAGTCAACCATTTGTACTTAAATGCATGTTAATGCATGCATTTAATTTTCACGAATGTTGTAATAACATTTCCATAATGCATATCAAGGACGAAAGCACAATGAGGCCATGATCAAGATGTTATATTTCCTTCTTTCATGTTCTCCTTTGTTATTTTTGTTCTTATACTACGTGTGGTGTTGTTCGTGGCCCTTCGCTCTAACTTTTTTCCTAAACTTTTTCTCTAAACTTTGTCTATCAAATACTATGCAGGGCCCTTAGATTAAGTACTCTCTAACTTGTGTGAGGCATCCCCTTTTTTCTCAGACGAATTTATATACTACGCCAGCCTGAGCTTAGGTACAGAGTATATCTCAACCTAGGGAGGGTCACATAAATTAGATGCCACTAATGTGGTTACAACTAAATCAGAGGTCGTGGGTGTTCTAAACTTGCAGTCGTAGCCCTTCCTTATTAACTTACTTTGGGTATCCCCGCGTGCATATACAGATTAACAGGTTCGTAATTTTTATGAGTGGTAAGAGTCAGTCTACATGGTCAGATCACGCACATAAGAAACATATTTAATGAACTCATAAGTTATACAAAACACAGACAATATGTAAGCAATACTAAGTTAAAATCATCTAAGGTTTCACTCACTCTCTCATACTTTAAATACACAATTTCTCATTACATAGAATGTTTCCTTCAAATGGTTAAAATACTATATACAGTTGATCAGGTGGTCGTTAGACACAAACACATCTTGTTTCCTTTTCGTATGGGTTAAAACATTGGTTCTTAACAAATTCGCGGTTCTCGGACAGTCAGTCTAATGAGATTTAAAATGTTCTATAATCTGCTTAATCTTCAGAGTTCATTTTTTGTTCTGAAACACAAAATTTCTTCTGTTCACAATCATTCTAATGTTAGAGGGACAAAGAATATGTAAAGTACTTATCTACATTGCACAGGTTTTCGGGGTTCCTTCCGACCTTCCTTCGTAGTGGAAAGCTTTGTTGTTCAAGGTCTGCTGCCACGTGGGAATCACGTGTACTTTTCGAGTCTGGCGCTACGGAGTTGACTACCGGGACCTACAGTAGCCAACTCCGGAAACGTAGGAGTTGGACATCGTTGACCACTGAGGAGCACACGGAGAGAAAACCGGAACAAACAAATGAGAGGGGGGGGGGAGTCCGGACCTGTGTTGCTGCATATATTCTCCCTTTCCAGCGCCCTTTATTCGAGTTAGACTTTGCATATTCTCCCCTTCGATTCGTCCCCGACTGGGTCACCTCATCGCACCGCCATACGGGGCTTTCCATTTTCGGGAACGCGTGCCTCTAGATATTTTCCACGACCACGGGCGCTTACAATATTACGGTGGTATTTGAGCGACTTTTGCTCTTTCTTAGGCAGTGTATTGACACTCTTGCATGTGTAGTTATAAATCGCTAGTAATTATCTTTACATATACTCTTTGATTATCTTACATCTACAATTCTAATTCAGATCTGTCAAAGCACATAATAAATATTTCGTTCGTCTAATTGATCATGATATTAATTCTTCTATGACATGAACTTAATTGCTGAAACGACAAGTATGCTCTCTTAGTGGGGCATATTCTGTTAGAATCTGGATGGGTGACTTCGTTGTAAATGAGGTTGCCCATTTCAGATCTAACAAAGCCCCCCCCCCTCCTTCTAAAAACATTTTCTTCCCAAGAAAATTTTCTTTCTCAGTTTTCCTCCTTGATATGACCCTGTCATTATGTCTGGGCCTTAATGAGTATCTAAAGAGGGTTTTTTTGCATACTTTCTCCGCAACTAACCCCCCCCCCATCTTTTCTGATTCCCACGGTGGGTGTCCTCCCTACGAATTTCGTCTAAGGTTTCTCTATATCTAGCAAGTCTTGGGAGGTATTCCTCAGAAACGCTCCGTCCTTCCTCTTCGTTGTCGTTTTCTCCCATAAGTGAGTGGTTTCTGGACTTGGTTGTACGTTTGTTTCCTCGGAGTCCTTTTCCTTCTGTTTGCCTTCCTCGTCTATCCCAGATGCTTTCCAACGAGTCTCCTAAACAGACTATCCTATCCGATCTGCTTTTATACAACTTCAAACGATCCGAGTGGACGATCAAGATTTTCTTTTATTTCTTGTTTCTCTAATTTTGTAGGTAACTGGTGATAATTTTTCTATGATTTCAAAAAGTCCATCGGCATTCTTTCCGAACTTACCTCCTCTTTTCCTCGCTGAATTCTGCTCCAATAAAACTAGATTGCCCAGATTCAAGTCTTTGTACCTTCTCAATCTGTTTGCATATGCCCTCGCACGTTGGGAGCACATATTGCTGGATTCAGCTACTAATTCGTATGCTAACCTGTTTTCTTGGATAAGATTGTTTAGATATCGGTCAATATCCTGAAAGCCGGTATTTGCTGTGGAGCTTCTGAAATCGCTGGGGAAAAGAGGCTCAAAACCTTATAGCACAACCGCGGGGGCTTCCTTAGTGGCGGCGTGGAGGGCTGATCTACTGGCAAAAAGGGTGTGCGCAAGGTGAGAATCCCACTCCGAAACCTGCCTCTCTGTCAGCTTAGATAGAGTGAGGTTCGTTCTCTCGCACATCCCGTTGCCTTGGGGATGATATGGGGTGGTGAATAGCTTCTTTATCCCGAGCAACTTACAGAGTTATAACATCACTTCGGCGGTGAAATTTGTGCCTTGGTCTGATAGGAGCGTCTCGGGTGTTCCATATCTTGAAAAAATCAATTTGAACAGCTTGTTCGCCACAGTCTTCGCCGTTTGATCTTTCATGGCTGTGGCTTCAGGAAATCTAGAGAACATGTCAATTACGACAAGTGTGTATCTGTTCTCCTTCGAGGTCGTGGGGAGTGGTCACACGATGCCCATAGCCACAGCCTGAAAGGGGCGCGAGGGGAGTGGAAATGGTTGGAGGGGGTGTTTTGCCAGTGATGGAGGATTTTTGTTGACACAGGTGGCATGATGACACGAAGGCTTCAACATCACCTCTCATCCCCCTCCACAGATACCTGTCCGTCACCCTCTTCCAGGTCCTATGTATGCCTTGATGGCCAGCTATGTCCGTGTCATGAAATGACAATTCAATGTAAATGGGCAACCTCATTGTAAATGAGGTTGCCCATTTAAGGTTAAGGACACATTTAAGTCATTTAAGGTTAAGGACACATGGGATAACAAGATATGGTTAAGGACACGATGAGATAATCAAAATGAGGTTAAGGACACGACAGCATAAGGAGAACATGGCTAAGGCCAGGATTAAAGACACCACTGTATATTGAGGACATAACCAAATCATGATTAAGGACATTACAATAAAAGTAGATGTTTAAGGACTACAGCACAGCACAGCACAACATGATGACACGCTCCGGCAACAAAGAGTACATCTGCCATTCAACATTACATTTTTTACACTTTTTTTATAAAAACAATATATATATATATATATATATATATTATTGTTCATCTTTACTCGGTATAAAATATTATAAAAAATTAGTTTGAATGACTATATACCGAGAATGAAAAAACAACAAGGTTTAATATTATGATACAACTACTTTCGTTAAATGATTCAACTCCTTCAGGTATCACAGGCAAAGAATTATACAAAAAATGACAGAGATATAATAAAATTATATCAACAGATCTAGTATAAGAGACAATAATACATTTAAAAACAGGAATGCGAGCTTGAGTTCTAAATTAAAGTTGACTACGTGCGTGAGCTGCCACGAGTGCGCCAATACTGAACAGAGGCAATGTGTGCGTCAGAGAGATTGAAGCTAAGGCTGTTGTTAATATGGGATGAATCTAGTGAAATTTCTCTGGATTCGATTATCTTTCTTTCGAGTTCATCATAACACACATGGATAGTAGAAGTTTTTGGCGAGTCTACAAGGTGTTGGCGGCCTTCATCCGAGTTAATAGAGAGGTGAACGTAACGTGGCTAGAGAGAGCGCTGGCTCTGGTCCTATTGTAGAAAATGTCTCTCTGATGTTCCGTATATATATATATATATATATATATATATATATACGGAATTACTAAAACCTTGGTATTTAGGGTCTAGCTACTCACTGAGGAGACCTCAAAAAAGGTTGAAACCGGTCTGGGTAGTGACCCCACCCATAATATATATATATATATATATATATATATATATATAAAATATATAATAAGGCTCCGTATTACTAAAACTTTGGTATTTAGGGTCCAGCTACTCACTGAGGAGATATATATATAATATAATATATTATATATAATATATTATATTATATAATAAAGTTTTAGTAATACGGAGCCTTATCACCTTTACCTATAGAAGTTTCAACAAGGTGTTTTTATTTTTAATAAAAATCTCTGGAGGAGATATAGATGTAATAAATTTTTTAACTTGGGGATATTGTATATTAGGATAACCAAGTAATTTTATAAACTTGGTTATTTTAACTCCTAATCCCAAGTATGCAAACAATTAAGTTTGCTCCTGAAACAAAGTTCAAGTCTAAAGATGTTACAACACCAGGGCAACTCATTGTAAAGGTGGGTAAAGGTGATAAGGCTACGTATTACTAAAACCTTGGTATTTAGGGTCTAGCTACTCACTGAGGAGACCTCAAAAAAGGTTGAAACCGGTCTGGGTAGTGACCCCACCCATAATGCATTGCAGTATACATCTTCTAGTGAGATGTGCTTTACATTATGGGAAAATACTAAGAATAGTGATCAGAGCTTTACCCACCTTTACAATGAGTTGCCCTGGTGTTGTAACATCTTTAGAATTGAACTTTGTTTCAGGCGCAAACTTAATTGTTTGCATACTTGGGATTAGGAGTTAAAATAACCAAGTTTATAAAATTACTTGGTTATCCTAATATACAATATCCCCAAGTTAAAAAATTTATTATATATATATATATTCATACTCGCATTTCTTAATTGAATTTTGAAATCAGATGCCTTCTAACAATATCCAGTTCTGACGTCATCAATTTTTAAAAACACCTTACGTACATAAACGGGGAAAACTTGAGTTGCTAGTAATACAACTGCAATGGTTCAGAACCCAATGCAACAACAGCGCTCCAGGTGGTAGACGATAGAAAGGATTGAAGGCCTAAAATTGTTTAAGAGCAATAAATTTTTCGATTAGGTAAACATAAACTACGTGAGAATTCTCGTTCCAAAAATAAAACCGAAAAAAGGGAGGAAAGTACGTATTCAGAATCTCTTCTATCAATAATTTGCAATTTATTACGCATTAGCTGGCAAATAACGTGCCAAAAGAGGATTGGCCGATATGGATGAAGATATTTCGCAACAATACACACGCGTGTTACCATGACTATTGGTTACCTTGGTTACAGGGAAATAAGTAGTTCACTTAACTAAGCATAAAAAACTTGTTTAATACTGACCATATACAAATATTTTAACATTCTTTGCCTACCAATTTCGCTAGGAAACTGTCTAGCTTTTTCCAGGCGTGATCGTAAAAGTATAAAAAATACTAGTAAATGCAAATTGAAAGGAACATCAAAACGTTGTAAACACTTTAGTAGCTAAGGTTGCACGTTCGCGTGACAGAAACTGAGTGGACTTATTGTTCTTAATCATTATCAGGCATGCGTGTTTGTTATAAAGGCATAATGTGATTACTAGCTAGTTGTAGTTCAGATGGATTTAGAGAGAGGATGAGGTTTTTCCATGAATTGTTAAGAATAGTACCCTGGTTTCTGCTTGAGGTTTCCGCCAGTTTTTAACACTACTGCGTCTTCCTTGAATAAACGATGTGATAAGAAACTGACTTGATGAAGGGAATCACTACAGTAGAAATGTGCTGGGAGTTTGGTTCTTCTTGTCTGGGGTTGTCACCGTATAGATATTTTTTGATGATGTTCAGAGGGTATCAATATTGTATCACGAATAGCCAAAAACAATAATGTTTTGGCTATTAGTGAGATTTCAGTCTGTATATGAAGCCAATTTCTTATCAAATAGCCAGAATACTAAAAGCCTACAACATCTTCAAAACAACAACCAGCATCAAACATTTTTTATGATCACCAAAAGACAAGGTGCCATTCTACAAATATCCAGGAGTATATTACATTCCTTGCTCCTGTGGTCTCGCCTACATCGGACAAACTTCACGGAGTTTGGAGATCAGACGCAGAGAGCACGTTGGTGATGTAAACCACAACAGAAGTATTTCTTCCGGCTTAGCACATCATTTCTGTACGTCTAACCACACGATAGAGTGGCAAAATAGCTGCATGCCATATTTAGACGACGATTATAGACATCGTTTATTCAAGGAAGTTCATGGAAAAACCTCATCCTCTCTCTAAATCCATCTGAACTACAGCTAGCTAGTAATCACATTATGCGTTTACAACAAACACGCATGCGTGATAACGATTAAGAACAATAAGTCCACTCAGTCTCTGTCACGCGAACGTGCAACCTTAGCTACTAGAGTGTTTACAGCGTTTTTATGTTCCTTTCAATTTGCATTTACTGGTATTTTTTATGCTTTTCCTTCAACGCCTTGAAAAAGCTAGACAGTTTGCTAGCGAAACTGGTAGGCAAAGAATGTTAAAATATTTATATATGGTCAGTATTAAACAATAAGTTTTTTATACTTAACTTTCAAACGACCAAATATGTTTAATTTGAACAGTTCACTTAACTCTTTTGTTTTTGTTAAAGGCACGTGTATGGTAGCATAATTAGAGGAACCAAAGTAATTATAAACTATGCAGCAAACGCCGGTGAATTTAATATATGATTCCCCTTCATACGAGCGATTAAATTATGTTGCAAAAGTCCATCTTCATATTTCATTCACTTTCCATAGTTCAATATGTTGTGCTCTTTGTGAGACGAACGTATATTTCGCGAATGCTAAGGGGGTGCATTATTTAACTAATACATCTCTTCCTGGAGTTTACAATGACTTTGAGTAATGAATATTGTCTCCAAGCAACGTGGAATATCCATCACAAACTTGCAAAGATTACTGTAACCCGTTTAGAGCAACTATATTGTATGCTTTCGAAGTATAACCTTCTATGAATGCTAATTGCATCACACATCTTCAGTAATCGTTCACATTTTATTGTTACCGTTGTGAGATTTAAGATATTACTTCATTCAAATGTGTTCAGGTCATGGTGCCGAAATAACCAAATAAAACGAGTAGTTTAAAGTCAGTAAAAATAACAACTCAAATCGTGAGAAGTCAAAGGTAGCTCAAAGGACAAAGTATAATTCGTTATCTCCGATTAAAAAGGTGAGGTTAATGCAATGAAATAGTAGGCTGAAAGAGGATAAAAAATCGGAGGCCGAGGATAAAAATATACGAACATTAAGTGTATTTTCTATGGTGACACGTACGCTCCTATCCAAAACGGCTATCACTAATACCGAGAGTCTGAGACTGCGTGCGGTAACTAAATGACAGAATGATTAATTTAAAGAATGATAAATGATCTTCAATAAAAACTATCTCTTTGAAAGAAAAATAGATTATTTATTACAAGTAAAATACTTAAAGACAAAAGGGGAAAAAATTATGAAAACATTTGGAATGATTCTTATATGATTGTAAGAGTTGACAGCAGAAAAAAAAAAAGGAAGCATCTTCAATGTACTATTCCTAAGAGAGTAAATTCACTAGGGAAAAAAAAATGAAGAAATCGTACGGAAATAAAAGACAACCGGGTATTATGAAAGATAAAATTCCTGGAATACGAATGGAGACATAAAAATGATTGTAAACATATTAGGGGGGAAGATATCGAGGGAAACAAAGAAGACAGGACCCAAATATTCATTAATATATCTGCCAGTGCAGTTGTTTATAGGTAAGTATTAGAATATACAGCTTAAGTTGGGATCGTGTGAGACGGCAAGGCTCAGAATACATTCTTGCCCATCCTAATTACATGACTCAAGTCTTACTAGTAAGGAAGTTGCAGGAACTAATAGTCACTGTAATTTCATTATCAGGTTCATAATTTATTATTTAGATTATTAACTGATAATGGGAGATTAACTGATAGTGGAAGATTTGAACCAAAAATATATATCACCAGGGCCGTCGCCAGATTAGATCACGTTCTGAGGCAAACAATTAAATATCGCCCCTGATGGATTATAAGATTAAAATACAAGAAAATCTCCAATTGCTAATTTGTTTTTATTACAAGAGAAACATTAATGCAAAACAATTACATAATAATATTAATTAAATGATTGCTCTACTGAGATATGGCATAATAAAACTGTTTATAAGCTCTTCTAAATTTACATTATAAGCTATGCTCTCCTCTATCGATATGGTTGCTAGACCAACCAATCTTTTTTGGGTCATTGCTGTTCGCAAAAATTTTTAATCAGTTTAAGCTTGGAGAAACTTCTTTACGCACTTGCTACGCTAACAGGAATTGTTTGCGTAGCGACGGCGCCTACCACACACATAATATGGCTGAAGAAGAGCCCTTATTAAGCTGCGCCGTGAAGCAGTCTGCCTCTATGCTACACTCTGTCAACAGTACTGTATATCACCCTCATTTGTTTCATGCTATGACCAAAGACGATCCCCATCGGCGATTGACTTTGCGATATTTTCAGAAAAGGATGTACAGAGGATGTCACCTGTTTATTGGGAAGTGAAAATGATGTCCATACTCTATAAGTTACCTTTTAGGTTGGAATTTGTGTTGTGTGTCTCGTAGGTCGGTTCTTTTATGACCAAACAATGACAGACGGGAGTTACGTGGCAATACGACAAGAGTTATATGAGGACAGACGGATAAACAGACAGAGTGATCGTAAGAGACTTTATAACAATACTCTCTCTCTCTCTCTCTCTCTCTCTCTCTCTCTCTCTCTCTCTCTCACTCACACACACACACACACACATACACACATTACAGCACCGTATGTATAATTAACGACTTAATGAAATAATATTAATTTTTAAATATTTTGTTTTATTCATCTAATAAGTCTTTAACACGAAAGCCATAATTATACTACAAAATGATTATTTTAAAAATTATTTTAATCAAATCTATCGAGGTTTCTAAACCACTCTGATAGCAGACATTGCAGTGCAAATGTAATCTGACTATTGTGACAAACGGGAGCTCGCGAGTAACATCTGGAGTACATACTCGGGATTAACTTGTACATTTGGGAACTCCTGTAATGATGTGAAGATTACGAATTGTACTTTGTTCTTTTCTAAGGCTTCGTGACATTTCTAGAACAAATACAAAAGTCTAAATTACTAGTATTCGTGTCGTCCCTAAGGAGAAAAATAACGAAGATCGTGTCCAAAGATAATGGAATCTCTGAGAATTTCTGTAATTACACGAAGCAAGACTATATAGAGTAAGAATCGTTCCATAAGAGATGAAATGAGCATCATTAGAAAGCTTTATTTTCTACTAAAATAAGGAATTGTTCTAAGAAAGCACTTTAAATTATTCGAAATAATCCCTAGTAAGCCAATAATGCAAATTATATTTAATATAAAATTGTGGATACGATTTTATTATTTTCCAACAATCAAGTAGCATTTGTCGTTTGGTTAATTTGCAGTAAGCGCGAGTATTGTTGAAAATCACATTTTTAGAGAAATACATTCGATCGTGTATTAACACAAAGTTAACAAATCAAGCTTATTAAAATATTTACTATCGGCTGTTTGAATAAAATGGGTAATACAAAAGCCATTACATTAGATCAGAAAAGACTGGCAGACGAAGAACGGAATGAAGCAGAATAAATTAGTCTAGAATTATTACTTTAATGATATTTTATTATGAACTTCACACCCGATAAGCTGTTTTATATTCGTAATGTGTGGGGAATAGTTATCCCTCTTGCATTACTAATGTGCACAGCCAGACAAACAAATAAACTATTTTCACAGTTATTCTACTCAAACTATAACGCTAGCATTAGAGAAGAATACATAAATTAAATATGCAAGAGTGAGAATTAATTTAAAAGAGGAAATGCATGTAGTAACTAGACAAGATGAGCCAACGAACAATTTTTGAATTGGAGACAGTTTTTGGTAGTTTCATGAAAAAATATCTCTACACGTAAATGACCAGAAGAGGGAGACACTAATCTGGGATTTTCTCAGATAGCCATTTCCTAATTTTTCTGATAATAAAATCACCATATCGACATAAACCTTAACAAAGTTACTTTTGAATTGAACTGGAAATTTTACACTTTTAATGGTTTAATTTTTTAATTATATAAAATTAATTTTAAAATATTCCCACGCCTTTTCATTTCTTAAAGAAAGTTGGTAGAACGTTCCTTCTCAACTAGTAGAAATTGCTGAGCAGCTGACTTCCACCCTTCATCAGCAGTTAAGTTTATTTCTGTCAATGATTAAAAGATTTCTGGATGAGAAGCAAACAGACGTGAGATGCCATCCTCTTAGATTTCAAACACTAATTGGTATTACTGGTATTATTGTTTCCAGTTCTGTGTAGTCTTTGAGAGGGAAAATGTTACTTTGTCCTAAGTCAAGATCGACTGATTCTAGAACGGAATGTTTTTTTTTTTATCTTTATCTTTTTAAAGATACCTGTAATTGCGACTAATATCGAATCTACGATGGTCTTATATATAAAATGACAATATATTTCTCAAGAATTGAAAACTACGGTGGAGTTTCGTAAAAAAATATTAATGGTTAATACACTAAACATTACGATATGTGGATCTAACTGTAGTATTACTTAGTTTAATATTAATTTACATAAACAAAATATTATTTTATTCGTGTACGACTTGCTAGTTGTGAGCTTCAGTGAATAAATAACGAGGAGTAATAGATTTTTTTTTTTTTTTAAAGTGTATTATTTCGGAGAGATTCGATAGATATCAGATCAATTGCATGAGTGGTCCTTTGCAATAAACCATTAAATTAAAATGCAATAAACCATTAAATTAAAACCGAATGTTACATTTCCATAAACAGGAAGCTAGCGAAGAACCACAACAAAGAACTCAATGACTTCATTGTTGTAAATAACGCAGAACGCTACTGTCTGTAAGGGTGAAGCATAATGCTTTTAATCCCTGCTATCTGATAGGTTACTGTGTAGGGAAAAATTTATGAGCTACGTGCTCAGCCCGAGTTGAGCAAATTATAGATCTTGAAAGGGAACTAGGATGGTCTTAGATCGTCTATATTTGCATAATTCCGATTCATCATAATTTGCTGCTTGTTGAACTAGTTCATTTGGATGTGAGGACGATTTTGAGAAGTACTTTACTGCGAAAGATTGCAGGAAAGAGTAGATATAAGAGATATTTGTGTCTCGATGAAGTTGAACATTTCTAATGTACCATGGTGCATTTAAGATCATGCGTAAGCATTTGTTTTGCAGTCTTTGCAGTTTGAGGATATTTGGAGCTTGAAGTATGGCTCCAGGCGGGGGACGCATAAGTGATAATGGGACAAGTCATCAACTGATAGAGGAGCAATTTGATTTTAATATCTAGTTTGCTGTTCCTATTGATAAGAGGGTAAAGCTGTGATATGACTTTTGATGCCTTTGCACATAAGGATTTTGTATGCGGGCTGAAGGTTAGTTTTCTATCCAGCAGAACGCCTAGATATTTGGCTTCTGTTTTCCAGGGAATCCTGATGTTAAATAGAAAGATGTCTTCTTTGGGAGATGTTGAATTGTTTGTGAACAGAAGAGCACTGCTTTTTTGACGGTTTACTTTCATTCTCCAAGTGGAGAACCAGTGTTCCAGTTTCAGCAGGTTGTCTTGTAGTTTCTTTGAAACAAGATGCGGTTTAAGAGATCTGGCCAGTATTGCTGTATCGTCGGCATAGAGAGCAATGATAGATGACGTCGGGTTATGCGGGATGTCCGCCATGTAAATCGAGAAAAGTATCGGCGCAAGGAGGTATCCTTGAGGCACTCCAGCCAAGATCCACCGCTGGGTAGAAGCCGTCCCATTTAGTTTAACTTGCAAGCGTCTTCCACAAAGAAAGGACTTAATTAGGTTGATCAGATCCAGTGGAATGCCGGCTAAAATCAACTTGTATAAGAGTCCAAAGTGCCATAATTTATCGAAGGCCTTTACTAAGTCAAGAAAGACTGCTCCGGTGTATTGATGCCAGTTGAAGCTGGTGGTAATGTATTCAACTAGTCTATGGATCTGTTGAGTAGTGCTGTGGAGTTTGCGAAAACCAAACTGCTCTATAGGTAGGATATTTAGCTTGTTAACATAAACTTGAATTTTGGAGAGGATGACTCTTTCAGCGATTTTGCCCAAATTGGAAATAAGACTGATGGGGCGATAACTTTGTGGCAGCTGTGGGTCCTTAACTAGGCTTATAAATAGGGACCACATTTGTCAACTTCCAAGCATAGGGAAAGTATTTTAATCTAAGCATGGCATTTATTATTATTGTTGTGAGATGTACAATGGCCTTTCAGGGTAGCAATTTAATAACTTTATTTGGTATGCCGTCAGGTCCAGGAGCTTTTTTATTTTTTAAATTTTGTATGATGTCGTAGATTTCGGCTGGAGAAGTAGGTGTGAGTTGGCTGGTACAAGTATCACACTGTTTTAGTAACGTATCTGATGTAGCGGTGGATTTTATAAATATGATTGACAGGTTATCATAAGATGGACTGCACTGCTTTTCTAAGTTTTTGACTATAGTTTCAACTTTTTCAGCATCCGAGTGAACTATGCCTAAATCCGATTTGAGAGAAGGAAGAGTTTTATTTTTATTTTTGATATTTCTTAACAGTTTCCAAGCGATTTGATCACCGGGTGAAATGGAAGCTAATTTATCTTCCCACAGTTTGTTTCTGTGGGCCTTCAGTGTATCTCTCACTGCACTATTCAACCGGTTGAGTAACTTTTTATCCTGGGAAGCCCTGGTATTAAAGTATCTTTTTCTTGCCTTATTTGTTCCCCCCCTGATTAAGTTCATAATATCTTCTGGAAGCCTTTTAGGCTTAGAAATAGGCGTATTTGAGGTGATAGATGACAAGGCTGCATTGATTTGTTGAGTAAATTTATTGCTTGCAGAATCAATTTCTTTTTTAGAGTTAATATGAGGAACAGGACCAAAGTGGTTTGGGAGCACATTGGATAGTTTTTCCCAAGGTATGAAGGTGTGAGGCGGGAACAGTCCCTTCCGATTGCCTAATTGGAGCAAAATAGGGTTGTGGTCAGAGGTTAATTCGTCAAGTGAATCCAAGTTGTACTGCAATTTGACATTTTGGAGGACAGCTATATCTAGGACGTCGGAGGAGCCAATTGGACTAATATGAGTTGGTATAGAAGGACCAGCCACAGCTATGCAATTGGAACTTGAGTAGTTAAACAGTATTCGGCCATTTTTGTTGGTAGATTTACTGTTCCAGGCAGGATGTTTTCTATTGAAGTCTCCAGCGATGATGACCGGTCCTTTTACTCCAAGGAAGATCTGAGGTCAACAATGTTTTTGATGGAGGGTTTTAAGCAGCAAAAATGTTTAGGTTTCCAATTGATGGTTGATATAGTTTTTGATAAGGGTGGCTGTACCTCCACCTCTACACTCAAGTCTGTCGTTTCTGTAAATCTGATACCCTCTGATTTTTAGGTTGTCAGCAGGCCTTAGGTGAGTTTCATTGATTAGAAATATGTCTGGATTATATCTATTATTGAATTCATGGATTTCCAACACTTTGTTCTTGATACTGTTGGCGTACCAAGCGATAATCCTAAGCGAATCTGGGGTGATTTTTCCCTGTGCATCAGAGAGTGCAGATAATATGGATTGGTTCTCGTAGACAGGCTTATACGTTGGTTATGCATTTCTAAATAACTTAGGGAATTGAAACAACGTAGATCCGAATATAAATTAAATTATACTTTAATAGATATTTCCGATATTTCGGCAATGTCACATTGCCATTTTCTAAAGGAACTTACAAAAAGGCAAGGTGCACACAGGCAATAACAATACAGTAACTAAGAATGAAGATATGAAGCTATCGTTCTCCTAGAAGTCCTGATGGTGCCCTCTGGCGGGCTAAGTAGGCGTTCTTGGCCGTTGGGCTGAAGGTCTGCTGATGTATGCCTCCCAAATTTGGGGCAGTCGCATACAACCAAATTTGTTGAGGTTTGGAGAGTTTCTTATGGCAGAGGCTGATTCCATAAATAATCTTTCGAATTTATATTTGCTCCGGTGTATTATTGTTGCTTTCTTCCACCGTATTCTGTGGCGAGTATCCAGAGCATGGTCTGCAAGACCAGAATGGCTATACTTGTAAAACCGGATGTAGTCCTTGTGTTCAGAAATTCTGATATTCGCTGTCCTGCCTGTTTGGCCAAAGTACGACAGTTTACAACTGCAAGGGACCTGGTATACACCAGGTAGGTCTAGGGGAAGTGGTTGGTCTTTAGTAGAGCGGATAAGGGATGCCAATTTTCTGTAAGGCCTGTAACAGGAGGTGAGGTCATGTTTTTTTAGAATTTTGGTGATTTTTTCTGAGGTGCCTCGGATGTAGGGAATGGTGAAGGATTTAGAGTAATCTTTTTTGTGGAGGGGGGCTGTGGTTTGTAGGTTTTAATATTTTTTAGATTTTTTTGGGGGGGGGTAGCCATTGGCTGAGAAAGTGTTGAGGATGTGATTTAGTTCAGTGTTAAGGGCTATGTCGTTAGAACAGATTTGTTTAGCCCTGTTGTATAGTGTTTTTACCACTCCATATTGTTGTGAGGGGGGGGGATTGTTGGTGGATGTATCTGCCTGTATGGGTGGGTTTTCTGTAAACTGAGAAAACCAAAGTTCCATCAGGCTGGCGGGTGACTAGTGTGTCTAGGAAAGGGAGGCAGTTGTTTTCTTCTTTTTCCAGGGTGAACTTGATTCTGGCGTGTTGGTTGTTTAAGTGTGTAAGGAAGGAGAGGAGTGTTTCAGAGCCATGTGGCCAAATAGCGAACACATCATCAACGTAGCGAAGCCATATGGTTGGTTTTTGTGGGGCAGAGGCTAAGGCTTTTTCCTCAAAGGTCTCCATAAAGAAATTGGCCAAGGGTGGGGAGAGTGGTGAGCCCATGGCTGTCCCCTCTATTTGTTTGTAGAATTTTCCCTGCCAAACGAAATAGCCTGAGTTCATTGTGAACTGAAATAGGGCTGAGATATCGGGGGAAAATTTAGCTTGGATTAGCTCTAAAGTTTCCTTGAGTGGGACATTTGTGAATAAGGAGGAGACGTCGAAGCTGACCATTATGTCAGTATGTTGGAGTGTAAGGTTTTCTATGCTGGCGTTGAAGTGGGCTGAGTTTTTTATGTGTGATGGTGTGTTGCCAGTATAGTGTGTGAGCTCTTTGGCCAAATGTTTAGCTAATTTGTATGTGGGGGAATCAATGCCATCCACTATGGGACGTAATGGCACATTTTCTTTATGTATTAAAAAAAAAAAAAAAAATGGATTGGGTTTTCTGTAAGAATATTTTTGTAACACTTAGTGATGGATTTGATTTGCTGAAATCCTGCAGCATATTTGCAAGAGAAGAGGTTATAATAGCTGATAGATTTGAATGTGGATTAGCCATATTCTGGTTTTGTACTATCTTTTTGGAGTGGGCCACATCGGCATATGTTCTCGACCACTTTGATGTTGAAGATTCATTTTCTTAAGGGGGTTCAGTTAATGATGAGCGAGCACCTGTTGTCATGTTTTCACTCTTGGAGGACTGAGAAGCCTGAACGTCAGGAATTCTCGCACTAGATGGCGAGGTAGATTGATTATTTGGATCGATCCATCTGTTTTTGGGGTGATGTATACACCCTCTATAATTAGCAGGGTGAGGACCGCCACAATTAGCGCACTTATCCGGGGTTGATTTTCGCTTGGTGCAGGTGTTTGTGGGGTTATTCTCGCCACATTTTAGATGCCTAAAATGTGGCGAGAATAAATAAGACACCTATGCCTCTAAAAGAGTAGAGGCATAGGTGTCTTATTTGATCTGAATATTCTAGTGATCTTTATGGGAGATATATCCTTTAAGTTAAGGTCAGTAACTATTTCATCCGTGTCAATATCATCGGAGACTCCTCGTAGGACCACGTTCAGATTTTTTTCGGAGGCAAGTGACAATGTGTGATATTGTGTTCCTCTTGCGTCTATCTCCTTTGCAAGATTTCTATAATCAGCCACCGTGGTGGGCTGAATTTTTATGCCCTCGTCTACATTTTTAGCAGATCTATAACTTATTTGTAAGTTAGTCATGGTGGTTCTTAGTGTTGTCCATCTCTGCTTTTCCCTTAGGATAATCAGTGGCATCTTCTCATTGGGGGAGGCAGAGGGATCTGAAATGGGAACATCCTCCTCCATACCAATATCATTTGTTGGCTTAGCAGCGAGAGTGTTTCGCTTCTTACGAGCCTGGATCTTTCCTTGATCAGAAGGATTAGAGGCAGAGACAACAAGATGGAGTTTTTCCTCCATTTGAGGAGAGTCTTCATTTTCCTCATCATCGACCTCGGGTGAAGAATATAAGTTTAAGTAGCCGGGCCAATCTCGTTCAAATTTTATCGAGTGACTCGATAATGATGGGGTCGATCATGCTTGTAGGCCATTTCAGCTTGAACGTCTTTTGGAAGTTTATTAATGAGTATAAGAGCCGGCTCTTTATCGAGCAAATCAGTGACGACGTCTAGGTCAGGCAGGCTCGTATCGATTTAATTGCGTGTGAGCGCTAGTAGAAATCCCGCAGGTCTGGAGACCTGCCAGCAGAAATTTTGTAGAAAATCCCACAGCCGCAAAGGACTGCCAGCAATACCAAGCGTAGGCTAAACGAAGCAATTAAATTGCATCAAAAATCAAAGTCTTACCTTGTGCTCCACGATCAGTAATCAGATGAGTCTTTTCATCTTCAATCAATCACTAATATATAGCACCAATCACACTGATAATCCTGAAGAAAACATCACTCACTAATCAATCAATCATAATCAATAATCGTTGTAAATAACCTCTTTGATGTGTAACTTTAATATTAAAAATATTTATGAAACAGTTAGGTGTTTTTATAACTTTTCAAAATATTTTTTATTATTTTAAATATTTCATAAAGAAGCAGAATTATCTTTGTCATATTATAGTTGCAATATAACACATTAGGAATTACTTTAATTTTTAATTTTGTGAATATTATATAATAGTCAATTAAGTTGTGGTTAAAATATCTGAATGGTTATTTACAGTTTAGATAACATTAATTCACCTGATTTAATTACATTTCTATTTATTAACATGTTTCTAAATTCGCGGAATGAGTCGATGTTTTCTATCAATAGTCATTCCTTTCTTTTTATAGCAATCATTTACACAATGCAAGATTATTGTTCTCCATCTATGACCACGAAGTTGAACTTCATGTGGGAAATTCAGCGACAGTGAAGTATATTTCAAATGCATGAGCGTGTTAGTAAATGAAACAATTACATATTTTACTTTATAAATTATATAATTCTAATAATCATGGATATCCATTATATTGCTTACCTACCCTTAATGCATGTTGTACGGGGTGGCCAATAACTTACGAAGAGGTTTAAACATTTAATAGCGTTTTATTTATTAATTTTTATTCTTTTGTTGTTATAATGGACTGTTCTCTACCGCAGGGCTTACAAAATTTTCAATCATGGCCTGATATCACTCACCAGTGACAGTCAATGCATTACCGTCTTCATCTTCAAAGAAGTAAGACCCAATAATTCCCTCTGATGCTACACCACACCAGACTGTGCACTTGAGGGGTCGCCCGATGGTGAACAACCCTTGAATTCTCCCAAAAACAAAATCCTGCAGTTTTGCTTGTCTATGAAACCACTGAGGTGAAAGCGAGCCTCATCGGACATAATCACACGGTGAATAAAGTTTTTTTCTTCTTTTTCTCTAGCCAATTGTTCAAAGAAGACTGCACAATTTGCACGTTGCTGATAATCTATCGGCTCAAATTATTGTACCAGTCGGATTTTGTATGGGAATAGTCGTAAATTGTTTAAAATTCTCTGCAGTGACGTCTGAGATACACCCAGCTGACTACTTGTCGATGATTCTGGTTCTTCTTCAATATTGTCCAGCACACGTTGAATATTTCCGTGTCCTGGCTTAACGGGGGTCTCCTGATTCGTAGCAAGTCACTTACGAAATCCTCTTGCTGGAAACGTTCAATCAGGAGACAAAATCGCTGTTTCCGAGGGAGCATCTCTGAGACTAAAATGGTGGCGATATGCTCTTTGCGCTAGATTAATTTGAATACTGATTTTCAAAATAAAATTGCAATTTTGGTTCGTTGCTGGGTTGTGAACTTTTCCATGATTAATTTCCCAAATCTTAGACTCCTCCTCCTCCTCATACGTATATTAAGCCCTAGTGGCCTGTTACTATTTGAAATTGCAACTATAACTCGTGGATAAGGTGATTAGCACTATGCCTCCCAGTGTGTCCTATGTCTGTAGATGAGTGTGTTCAGGGGGACAGTTTGCCTGTTCTGAGGATCCAAAAATCTCTACCTTCGTATGAGACCGACTAACTCACCTTTAGTCGAAAGAGACCAGATAAAGGTTCCTCACCTCACTGACGGGAATCGAATGCAGGTCTTTCCGATCAACGGGCTACCCGAAAAAAAAAAAATAATAATAAAGTTATTCGCTTTTTAAACCCCAAGTAACCAGCATCGCAGTCGCCATGGTTGCAAATATGTATTTATATCGTAAGTTTTGCCTTTAATTTTGTACCATCTTATGTTGCAACCTTTGTCTTGTATTTTGTCCCATCTTGTATTCAGCTATATATGTTGCATGTGTAATATGTGTTAATGTTAATATCTTATTAACATACTGTATTGTGATTACTTGTATTTTGTCTGATCATGTTTTGCATTGTATTGTATCTCTCGTATTTGTCCTATGTGTCAGTGTTAATAAAATTCAGTTCAAATATATTGGTAAAGTCGGTCGATTTGGAGACAGTTCAGTAGTAAATAAACACTGAAAATATTTTTCTGAAGGTAAGTGACCAAGAAGAGAGACATTAATTGAATGATTGAGTGTGGGGGGGTAAGAACTTCGACTTAGATCTTAGCGTCAAAAATCCACCAACTGAAGAATTGGCAGGAAAAAAAAAAGCCTGGAAAAATTTCTCTGTTTGGTGACTCGTTTCGAACTTTAACGGTCTTTCTATATAATATAGCGGAACATTATTCAAAAATTGACCTACGGTGGATTTCCATGATTAAACATTAACAGCTAATACAAGAAACAATATGGGATGTGGGTCTAATCGCATGATTGCGTAGGCTAAATACTAATGTACATAAATAAAATTTTTGTTTACTTATGACTAACCACTTGTTAGCTTCGCATTTTTCCACAGTAAATAAATGATAAAGAATTTCTAGTTGACTGCTAGGAATAAAACGCAAAAGAGTATTCATTATAATGGGAAAATACAGTTAAGATCAAATTAACTGAAAATCTCGACTTCCGGTAAAGTTACGATGACTCATAAAATTAAACCAAAAAAGTCCGGAAGATTGCATTCCCCCAAACAGAATTCGCTACACATGGCACTAATTTACTGGAACTTCTTTATACCTCTCCCAACCGGTGCAAAAATAAATGAATAAATAAAACTGTAAGCTGGAAGTAAGCTTTACATTTTATTACATAATACAGGGTGTGTATTCAAAAGCTAACCTGTTAGCTGGTTTTCGCAAAAGCAGAACGTTACTGGTTTGATGGGTGAAGCATAAATGCTTTTCATATTCCTCTTTGTCTGGGAGGGAAGTTCTTTGAGTGGAGAGTTATTGAGCTTTAAGCTCGGCTGGAAGGGCAGTGAGATTAGCTGTGGTCAGCTGAGCATGGAATTGACTTTGGTCTTTTGTATTTGTAGAATTCTGCTTCATTGTAGTCTGAAGTTTGCTTGATCAGCGGGTTTGGATGATTGTTTGTCTTGGTGAAGAACTTTTCTGCTAGATAATGAAGGAGAGATGTGATGTAGGGAATGCTGACTTCTCTGTGAATCTGAGAGTTTCTAATGAACCATGGGGAGTCCAGAATCATTCTCAGGCATTTATTCTGTATCCCCTGCAGTTTATGCATGTTTGTATCCGAGGTATGGCTCTCCATGCAGGAGATGCGTAAGTGATGACTGAGCATATTACCATCCTGTATATGAGTAGTTTGTTCCGAGTACCCAGTTTGCTTCTTCTTCTGTTGATCATAGGGAGTTGCGCGGTTGCTTTGGATGTCTTCGAGCTTATGTGTTTTATATGACTGGTGAATTGGAATTTTTTGTCAAGCATCACGTTGAGATATTTGATTTCAGATTGCCATGGAATCTTGACTCCTAGCAGATGTATGTCCTCCTTGGTCTGAACCTTCTTTTTTTTTGGAGAACAGTATGGCTGAAAACTCTTCTGGGGGGTTTGCTTGGATTCTCCAGTCCATCAGCCACTGGTCCAGTGTATGAATACTGCTTTGGAGTCTTGTGATAGCCAGTTTGGGGCTGAGAGATCTTGCTAATAAAGAAGTATCATCTGCATATAATGCTGTGATTGTTGAATTTGGGTTTTGAGGGATATCAGCTATGTAGATTGAAAATAGCAGGGGAACCAGAAGTGAGCCCTGCGGCACTCCTGCTAGGATCTTGCATCTGGTTGATACAGTTTCATTTGTTTTGACCTGCATGTATCTGTCTTTGAGGCATGTGTGAATTCTTTTTATTAAATTGATTGGTATATTGAATTTGATGAGTTTGTAGAGAAGACCCTGATGCCACACCTTAGCAAAAGCCTTCGCAGCATCTACCAAGACCGCAGCTGTGTGGAGATTCCAGTTGAAACCTTTTGTGATATATTCGACAAGGCGGTGTATTTGTTGTAAAGTGATATAGTTTTTTTTTCTGAATCCGAATTGCTCATTTGGAATAATACCTAATTTATCCGTTTGCTGATTGAAGCCTTGTAAGGACGACTTTTTCCGCAATCTTTCCAAGACTGGATATAAGACTGATAGGTATGTAGCTTTCGGGGAATTGAGTTTTTTTCCAAACTTTCTGATTGGCGTGATATCCGCCGTCTTCCAAGTTATGGGAAAGTGCTTGAATCTGAGGATGGCATTGATTATGTTGACTAGATGCACAATGGCTTATCTGGGGGAGTAGTTTGATTATTCTGTTTGTGATTCCATCTGGACTTGGAGCCTTCTTTTGTTCATATGGGTTATGATATTTGTAACTTCTGCTGGAGAAGTGGGTGTGATAGGTTCTGAGTTATCCTTGTGTTGTCTTAAGACCTGCTTGACTCCGCGGTGAATCTTGTAGATAAGATTGATGTTCAGATTTTCGTAAGAGGGATTACATTGAGTTTCCAAGCTGTCAATTAGAGCTTCAGCTTTTTCTTTATCTGTGTGAGCAACTCCTTTTTTGGTCTATATTGCGGAGGATTCTCAAGAATTTCCAGATGGAATTGTCCTCTGGGTTGATTAGTCAGTTTGGTTTGCCAATCTTGGTTTCGATGTTTTGGCAGGACTTCACAGACTTGTCTATTTAAATTATTCAGAGTTGCGGGGCTCTTTTATTATGGTACCTCTTTCTGGATTTGTTTTTTTAATCTGATTACGTCCATGATTTATTTCCTCAGGGATCCTACCGCTAGGGTGAAACACTGTGGTTTGGGTAACTGATGCTATTGCTTTTTTTGATTTGGTTGGTAAGGTTGTTTACAGCTATTTCTATTTCCTCTTTATTGTGGATAATAGGTACTGGGCCGATGTGATCTGAGAGAGTTCTGGAGAGCTTGTCCCAAGATATAAAGGAGTGCGGATGAGAGAACTGCTCTTGTGTACCGAGCTTAAGCAGAATGGGGTTGTGATCAGAAGATAACTCGTTTAACGTTTCCAGTTGATACTGATATTGGTATCTGATGTTTCTGAGAATGGCGATGTTGAGTAAATCTGAGCTTCCAGATGGGCTGTGATGGGTGGGCTCTGTGAGTCCGGCTATAACAATAGTTTCGCGTTGAGTAATGGTTTAGAATACGACCTTTGTCGTTGATTGTGGAGCTATGCCGGGTTGTATGTTTGGCATTAAAGTCACCAGCCATGATGATGGAGTCTGTGAAGCCGAGAATGTCCAAGTCAGATACCAGTAATGGAATGCTGGGTGGATTGTATACAGCATAGATTTTGATACTGCCAGCATTGTTTATATGAACTTCAATACCTGTTATCTCTAGGTTCTTGGTTTGCGGATTGGTCAGGATGTTGTGGCTTAGATAGTTTTTAATGTATACGGCTGTACCTCCTCCACTGGTGGTGAATCTGACAGTTTTGTACAATATGTACCTCCGTAATTTAGGATTATTAGCTGGCCTGAGATGTGTTTCATTTCCTAAGATTATATCAGGATTGTATTTGTGAGTTAACTCTTGCAGTTCCAGGATTTGCTCAGTCCATTTGCGTTCCACGCAGTTATGATAAGGGAGTTTGGCTTATATTTCATTTTATTCATGATTGAGGGCTGTCAGAATTGAATGGGTACCTTGCAGGAATTTCTTCGTGGAGGATGGCGTAGGATTTGTTTGGCTGAATTCTTGAAGCATGGTTACTAGTGAGGCAGTTAGCACTGATGTTAGATTGGAGCTTGTGAGTTCTTTGGAGGAAGTATCCTTGGTTCGTGCAGCCTCGGCGTATATTTTGGTCCTGGTTTCAGGTTGTTTTCCTTCCTGAGTTGTCGAAATGGAGGTTGTTTGGACTGGATGGCGATCTGCACGGTTGCCCGGAGTGCCACTGGGCGGTAGATGGGCGGCTTTTCCGCGCTTCCTTGGGTGTGCTTCGCACCCTTTATAATTGGCGGGATGGGGACTTCTGCAGTTTGCGCACTTAGCAAGCAATGCATGTAATGGTCTGGTCTGGTGGCCTTCATCACATTTTAAGCACCTGAAGTTGTCCCGGCATAGTTTTTGGGGGTGGCCAAACCACTGACATCTGTGGCACTGTCCTGCAGACGCGCTCTTTCTTAGAGGTTCCGTGGTAATTCTGAGGCCACAAATAGTAATCAATTCACATATCTTCTTCTGAGTGTTATCAATCTCTACAAGTACTAAAGACATTGGCCTTTTGTCAGACCTGAGCATCCTGCTCACTTTGATTGGGGATCAGGCTCTTGTTGCGTAGATCAGCGGAGATTTCTTCGGGGATCATTCCTTCTGTGACACCGCGTATCACCACGTTTAGGGTATATTTTCGCTTGGTAAAGCAAAGGTATGGTAGGGAAGATTTTTGTTGTCCATTAGCCTTGTCATCTACATGTAGTCAGTGACAGTAGCTGGCTGGATTTTGAGTCCCTCATCTGAGTTTTCTGCTTAAGAGTATGTGATGTTGTGCTCCCTGAGGGCTGATGTAACAGAAGTCCATTTCTCCTTATCCCGTAATATGACTGGGGGGGGACCTTTTCAAAATTTTTTGGAACGTCCTGTGTGAGTGAGTCCTCCTCCATAAGATCTTCTGTTGTTTTTCGCCGTATGTTCGAATGCTCCCCTTGTGAGTTGTCATGGCGGGGGGGGGGTTAGGTGGCTGAACAGTAATGAATTCCCTCTGAGATTCCTCATCCTCTCCTTCTGGATCCTTTGTTTGGGAGTACAGGTTTAAATAACCCGACTAGAGTAGTCTCAAACTTTGCCATGATGAACTTTACCACATCTAGTGTCTCCTCCTTGTTTAGAGTCCGGATCTGTTCCTTGATGACCTCCATGCCAATGGGGAGTCTCCTGGAGTTATTTGAGGGCTGTGAAAGACTTGGTAATAAAGTAGGACAGTGAGCCTACAATTATATTCTCGCAGGCCTAAGGACCTGCCAGCATAATCCTGTTGACTGGAACAGTCAACTAGCAAAGATCGAGAAGCGGTGTTGTGTTGTGGGAAGAAACCGTGAAAGTGTTTGGCTTAGCTCGGATATCCTACCTCCTTAAAACTATACATCCACCACTGGTCATCAAATGTGTATGAAGTCAATGGCCTACGCGGCCATTGACCTAATACACATTTCGTGTATAGGGGAGAATAGCGGGAATTCAGGCAGGGTTAGAACTACTGCAATGCAAGATTCACGGAATACCTCCGTAAATTGTGTAATATAGCCTAAAAGAGTGCCGTTTTCAAGCACAATAAATAAAACACGTCTATCCACATCGAGATAATCACCTCTCCCCAGCTGGTTTCCTTATCCTTATAAGGATTGTAAGGACTGGCTTAAAGAGGCGAAGCAAGAATGCTTTTCATCTTCCCCGTTATCTGTAGAGGACAGTGTAAGAATAAGGTATTATTGAGCTATTAAAGCTCTGATCATGGCAGGAGGGTAACAGCAACAGCCGAGCCTCAGTTAGAACTTCATTGGCAACAGCATTGCAATCCATTACCCTCCAAGAGTATTAATCACCACATCTCACGGTAATCTACCTCAATCTTAGCTGGTTTCCGAATGAAATTTAAATTTCAAAAATATTTAAGAAATATTCAGGTGTCTTTATAATTTTTAAAATATTCTTTATCTTGCTAAGTATTCTGTAAATGAAACAAGTTAAGCTTTGCTACATTATAGCTACAGTATAATGAAATATAATGAATATATATAATTATAATACTGGGGGAAAAAAGACAGAAGAAAAGAAAGAAAGAAAGAAAGAAATAGCCATGCAACTCCAAATTAGAAAAAGTTGCCAATAAAAGGATTGATATGGAAGATATTTATGCATATTATTTAATATCTCGGTTAAGGTATCTGTTTGAAATATCTGAATGGTTGTTTTCATTTCAGGTAATTCTTAAAGCGTTTATTTACATATAAGTTAAAAGTATTTCATCTGAATTAATTACATTCTATTTCTTAGCATATATCTAAATTTCCCTAAATAGTGGATGTTATCAATAGTTATTCCTAGTTTGTAGCGATCATTTAGCACAATGTAAGATTACTGTTTTCCCTCAATGACATCGGAGTTGGGTTTCATGTGGAAACCGAAGAATCTTAAATGGCATTCAGGAAAGTGTTATTATCCTTCGGGTGATTTTGAGATTCGTGTTATGCGCATAACGATAAGATTTCGGTAATATTCAAAGCATGGAATCTATTTCTTATTTCAGCTGCCAACGAGTCAAGCAATTTATTGTCTCTTACTGCCTTAAATACTGTTTGCAACAAGTTTTAATTTCTTGTTAGTTTCCAGTCACTAGGATCTTTCTAAAAGCGCTTGAAAATAAACAGATAAATAATAAATAAATAAATAAATAGTCTTCAATGACCTGTCAGGTGACTTTCGAAAAACGCGCATGCGCAGATTGTTTCTGCTATGGACATTTAAAAATCGACTTTTTACTAAATTCGTGCTTTAAGATTGACTCAAGCTTGTGGAGTCAAATCGGAAATTTGATTTCAATAGGATCGTTTGGCAGAAAAATTTGAAATAAAAAATTTTATACTCCAAAATAAATTAATAAACTGTCTATAGTGCATAAGCCCAAAACGGCTTAATTGTTGGGATAATAACTGATGGCAATAAATAAAAATAAATTACCTTTTTTGTGATTCTCTCCAATCATTTCTATACTTATTTTGTTTTCGAGTTGCTATTCCCCTCATGGGGAGGGAAATTTCCAAACATAGCACGTCAAATGGGAAGTCCCCCGTTGCAAATTTGTATATCGGCTTGACAAATATTTATTCTTTTTTTTTTATTTAGTAATTTTGAATGTATGTTCAAGAAGTGTTCCGTTACAACTAGAATATGCCACAGCGACGCAAGGGACACCATCATACTAAATCAGTGTTCTCCAAATATTTACATAGGATCCTTTTGAAATAACTGCAGTATTTTCTGGAATTTTGTTAGGGTTATTTGCTATTCTTTCACTAAAAGAATATTTTCTTAAATCTAATCTACAGAGATCCTTCATTAGTTCGAAACTATGTCCGTTAGTATATGATTTCTGAGAAATTGTAAAAATATTTAAACCACAGTTTGAATAAATATATAAAACCCACACACAGTTTCATAAACTCCAATCATGTTGCTCTTCCCTGCGTCTTTTCCAACAAATACATACCCTTTCTTCGATAGGAAAGTGCACACTTGAATACAATACTCTTAACAATTGCTTTGCATAAGGGAATGATTGCAAAGCAACTATTAAATCTTAATCACCATTTCTCAAACCACCCAACGAAATATTCTATTTCAAAACCAGCCTTGAAGCAATGGAATTTTGGTCTTCATTCTTAACTTTATACAGTCTTATTGCCCATTCGATATCATTCTCTGTCTTCCTTCCCTTAATCATTAGTACTTCTAAATCGAGTCTGGTACCAATGCATTTCTGTGATTATTTTTAATTAACATTTGTTTATAAATATTTATTCGTGTGCAAATGTAAACATACGTATACAAGGCTTGGTCTATAAATTACATAAATGCTCTGAAGGCTTGGGAGGAAACAATCATCCTGATACTATGCAGAGGTACATTATATACAGTAGCCGGTGAAAAACATATCATGTCATCATGATTCTGTTTCCATGGCAACAGCCAGGTTCTAGGCGCGACGGGTTTCACAGCATATAAGGCTTGTTCTAAAGCAATGAAAATATGCATTTGTTTTTACAACTACTATATTTACTGTCTGTCTGGGTCGTTTTCGCTGCTTATTTCCGGATCGAAGGAATATTCTAAAGGTGAATTGGTAATGCAGGCAGATTATTCATTACCAATAGCAAAGCATCTTTACTGAATTCTCAACAAATATATGCACAAAAAAGAGAAACTTATCCATAATAACTATATTTTATCATTTTCAAAAGCACTTTTTAATGGGCTGCTTGGGTATTAATAATTACGCAACACTCACGGTGAAAGGATACGGTTCTCTATGCCGACCCTCACAAAGAATACGATTCGATGGTACGAATAATGTAACTGATTAATTTATTTGTAATCCAGATGCACACAAGGAAATAAGAAACATGAAGAATGTCATCAACATCCTGATAACTAAATAAGAATTTCATCTGTCGTTATTTCATTCATTTAGATAGAACTGTCGTCTTCTCCTTTTACCTAAATCGCTATTTAGGACACACAAATACATGCTAATCCTTACTGTTTCACTCTCATGTGAGGTTTTTAATTAAACCACAAATAACAATCCTCTTCCCACTGCTAGACAAGAACATTTGTTCGCCTGAAAAAAAGGATGACATTTTCATTGACAAATTGAGGTAGTTGTGCGCAGTTAATTTGAATTTAAAAAAATGGAGACTTCGTTTATTCCTCCACATTTTTTCCCTTCCAGATTTACTAATGCCTTTCACTTGTTTCGTGGTACTCATTGATTTCCTAGCTGATCTTTGAAGAGGAAGTTCGACCTTATGTGTGTCTTCCGTTGGCACTTATGATCTTCCTACTAATATAACACTGTCGGGTACTGAACTAGAAGACGGCTGCCCTGAAAATATCAGCTTGTTATGGAAAGTCAAACTTGGTTCCAAGCAGGTTTTTCTTCGATTAATCGAACATCTGGAGGACTGCGTTGCTCTATTAAACTGCCTCTAATAGTAAGGTACTAGAAGAATTACAAATATCTTTTATGATGTCTTTTATTAATGTCAGTTAAGGATACCTTGATTTTTTAATTATGGAAAAGTAAAATAATAATAATAACAATAAATTCTTAATTTTAAGTGCTGAGGAAGAGATTCTGATATGCTAAGGAAGATAAACTGACGACAAAAACGAACGAATTATTTTAAATATGGTTCATATTACAGTATAATCAGAAAACCTTTTGCGAAAGAGACTGTTAGTTGTCTCAACACAATCGAGTTAATAATTACAATTATTACATTCCTAGATAATAAATGTTTGAACGAGTACTCGCCAAAGAAAAGATTACTGTCAATATTATTATAACTATAATGCTTCCTTACATACAGAATTAATATCATCTCCAATGCATCCTCTCATCCCGAATAGCAGTGCTTGGTGCTCCAATAAATAGGATTCGTCCCGAGCAATTGAGTGCCAAGGATCTCCATTCACTTAGAGTGAATGGACCGAGCTTTCCAAGCCGCCTTGTTTATTGAACGATGGCGGTGTGGTTCCTAAAGATAAGTTGACTTTTATATGGAGAAACCCAATACGCTCTTTGTCTATGCGACAAATCTAGTCTTGTAAAGAAGAGTGAGGAAATGGGACGCAAACAAACTTTTCGGAATTCGTTACTAAAGATGCAATGAGACTTAAAAGATAAATGATTTTTTTAAAAACGCGTTGAATTAAAATTAAAACTTTAAATTTAAATCAGCTTAAAAAATAGATTAAATAATTCCACTTTCTGTTCGTCAGAGACTATTAGGATTAGAACAGTAATTTCTCACATTGTAAATAGAACTAAGAGAGGCTTTAGTTGGCTAAGATCGTTTATGGAATGTATTTTATTAGCAGGGTATGTGTACACATCCGGAATCTCTTTAAAAACAACTCGTAATTCAGTATTTTATGCATTAATATAATAACCTATTCCTAGCCGAAATCTGTTTATATAGATTTGTCTATATATTAAAATATCTTTGTTTGACTTATTATGTGATGTTATATACCGTTTCCATAGCAACAATAGGTTCTGATTGAGTACTGTATATCAAGATGCAGAGAATGCACCCCGTAAACTGTATGTAAACAATACAATGAAGTAGCCTTATTTCTGTGCACCGAATCTCTAGTTTGTTTAAATATTTAATAGTTATTTATTATTTTATGAATTTTTATGAATACACAGGTCGAATGATACCTGTGATGGAGACTTTTTATTTCCGTAATGCACAGTTTGCTTACAGGAAAAAAAAAAAAAAGCTCATCTTTTCAATAGAAAGGAATGCAATGCATGCGAATAAAATTGTCATTCGACTTTATTTACTATGACGTGTACATAAAAGAATGAGGAGGAAAAAAATAAGGAACATCTCTTCAACTTCACCTTATGACTTTGCAATCTCCTAGCGGGTTTGTTGGTTGTCATAAGACGGTATTGTTTTCTTTGCTATTTCACTTGGCACACATCTTTACGTAAACTCCCTTCTGATCGGAGTGATTTAAAAACTTATGGAAATATATGACATCTCCTCACAACATCCTTGTATCGAGCTCTGAAGATTACGGTAAAAATGTCTTTAGCATCGCGTATTGAATGGATCAAACGCGGCAAGAAGACTTTCTTATATACGAAGAAAAAGAAATAATAATAAAAAAAAAAAACTTTTATTCGTTTGTCAAGAAGCCAAGCGTTGATCAGAAGTTCTGTGGCGTCCACACTGATCACATTTGAGTCGGGTTGGGTGTTCCCCACAGACTTACCTAGAAGCGCAAAATGTGGCTATAAATCAGTTGGCACTGTACGGTCTGAAACTATCGGGGCCACTTTGTATGTCGGGCACGCCACTTGACTCTATATCGCTTTAAAGAAAACTTGTGCCGTTGTCGCCAAAGAGATACACGCATATCGGGGTCAGATAGGGGAAGTGAATGAAAGCAAGGAGGAATGTAGAAAGAAAAGAAAGAAGAGAAAAAAAAATAGCTGAAAGAAACTGAACAGTTGGAGTAGGTGACAAGTAACAGATGAAATAGACGTGCTCAGGAGAGAGAAAGAAAAATGTTTCAATCAAATGCTTTTGGATATTCTTAGAGTCTTTTTGAAGTTTTGGGGAAGTGCTGCAACTAATATATAACACTAAACATTTACAAAAATGCTATTTGAAAGACTGATCCAAAAAAACTGGGAATATTACAAGGTAGTTGAATAATGAGACTGTTTACAAGAAGAAAATTATGGCAATTGAATCTTCAATTGCCATCATGGGAACTATAAATAAAAGAAAAAAAAAACAGGAAATCAACACAACTTATAATTCTACAAGAGCTGGATTATATCTCAGAGAAGCATAAAGCATGTCCCTATTGGTTGAAATGAACGAGTTTGTAAAAAATAAATAAATAAATAAATCTAAATAAATAAAAAAATTAAAAAGTAAATAAATAATATAAAGTAAAATAAATATAAATAAAATAAGCTTAAAATAATTTAGAAAATAATTTATATTATTCACAATATTAGTCATTGAAAATGCCAAACCGTTTTATTTTTTTAATAATATTAAAATTTCTATTCAGTAATATTTTCATTCATATTATACCCAATTCTACTGCAATTGGGAGAACAAGAATGCCTGTCTCCTCCCTCTCATTCAGGTATATCGTGGGAGAGATTGTCTAAAGCACTTAGGGATCAAATTGGACCTGTCCCTCACATATGCACACCAGAAGATGTGGAATCCGCAGTGACTAGCCTCACCCAACAGATTAAGTCCGCTATAGCGGTTGCAACCGTCCACAAATCTGTTCCCAAGCCTGGTCGTTTACCTGAGGATATTATGGACCTGATCAGAGAGAAGAACAGAGCTAGGAAGAGATTTCGTAACACTCGCGCTCCTCAAAACAAGACAGTGCTTAATAGACCGAATGGAGCAGTAAGAGATGCACTTAAAACTCACAGAAACCAAGTTTGGGATAAAAGGTTAGCCTCTATCTCACCTATTGATCACTCTATCTGGTGGTTACTGAGAAACATCAAAAATAAAAACATATCCCCCCCTAAATCTCAAACCAGGGCCTAGTCCACACAGATGCAGATAAGGCAGAAGCCATACTGAAAAATCTTGAAGAGCAGTGCAAACCTTCTTATAACAAATTAAATCTCAATCACTTGAACAAAATCCACAGACAGGTCAGGCATGCATTAAATCTCCCAGATACCAGTGCTGACCATATTGCACCCGCATCACCTGTTGAATTATATGATATTATTAAAAAACTTAAGAACAATAAAGCTCCTGGACCAGACGGCATCTCAAACAGGGTGATCAAGCTGTTGCCTCGAAAAGCTGTAGTGCACTTGACCAGTATAATAAATGCAATCTTAAGACTTCACTATTTTCCTTCCACCTGGAAACTGGCTGATGTAATTCCTATACATAAGCCAGGCAAAGACCCACACTTACCGGAAAATTATCGTCCAATCAGCCTCATCTCCAATCTGGGTAAGGTTGCGGAGAAAGTCATCCTCTCACGACTCCAAACCTCAGTAAATGACCTAAACATCCTCCCTAAAGAACAGTTTGGTTTTCGGCAACACCATAGTACTACCCAGCAAATCCACAGAATTGTGGAATACATCACCACCAGTTACAGCTGGCGCCAATGCACAGGCGCTGTTTTCCTAGACCTATCCAAAGCATTTGACAAAATCTGGCATTTTGGACTCCTGCACAAACTTATCTCAGCCGGTACCTCACTAAAAATGGTTCATCCAATCCATTCATTTCTTCAGAATAGATCAATGCAAGTTAAAATCAGCGGTTCTACATCGTCCCAGCCCATATCTTTGCTGGAGTGCCGCAGCGATCTCTATTGGCTCCATTGCTGTTTTCTGTATACATGTCAGACATCCGGCACAATCCGATGACTTCCATTTTGGCCGTCTCAGACCCAATCTCCACTTGGAGGGTTGGTTCTCCAAGTGGAGATTGGAAGTCAATCCCCTGAAAAGCTCAGCCGGTCTTTTCTCAAAAAGGCAAATATCTCCTGTAGGAGATGTGTTATTATTCAATACTAAAATTCCCTGGAAGAGAGAAACAAATTACCTGGGTGTAATTCTCGACAAAAAGCTATCTTTCAACCAACACATTAAGTCTGCTTGCGCAAAGTCTAAAGTCATAGCTCAGATCTATCCGCTAATTAATAGAAATAGCAAACTCAGCAAAAGAATCAAATTGCAACTATACCAGATGATGAGTCGTCCTATAATCACCTATGCCTCTCCAACCTGGAGCCACACCTCTAATGCTAACATTATCAAAATACAACGAGTGCAGAACACGTGCTTGAGAATGATTCTGAACGCCCCGTGGTATGCTAGAAACAATCAACTCCATAGAGACACGAATATTCCCTATATTTTCTCTTTTCTACAATCCTTGGCATCCAAGTTTTTCCTAAAGACGTCCACACATCCCAACGATTTGGTTCAGCAAGCTGCAGCATACGAGGACATATTCAAATATAAAAGACCGAAAGCTATATTAGCATCCCATAACGATGCATAATCTCCATGCCCATTCAGGGAGAGCAAACTGCTCGTAAATTTTACCCTCACTGTAACCACAACAGATAGCGGGGAATATGAAAAGCATTTTGCTTCACCCCTAAAGACATAAATGTCAATTCATATTATTCTTCGAGAACATTTTTAATGTTTCCCACTCACAACAGTTATTCTCGAAACTATAGTATATATTTGTCTACTACAAGCTTAAACTTAGTCAAAAAATTGTTTATAACTTGTATTATATTTAAATTTAATGTATTTAATAATCATTATGACTACATATCTAGATGAGCCCAGTTTATTTTCTTGCGATGTTCTGCCAGTCATTCTCTGTTTGTTATCAGTGTGTTTATGTTTATCTTTTCATGTCACGTTTAATCAATTTGTAACGTATTCTTTGGGATTGTCATAATAGTTTTTCCGTATCTGTCAAAGTTCAATATTATTTTCTGTGAATATCTCAAACCTTTCTTCACGCGGATCTAGTGACATTTTATTAGAGGCCTAGATTTCAGTCCCATCTAGAAAGAGAGAGGAACCTGACGATGAAGAACTATATTATTTAACTGTATTGATATAGTTAACAGAATAACTAGTCTCATAATCTTGAGTCACTTCAGCCGTATTGCAACCACGTATATCCTATAATCACCAGTATTTGTCGTCGATTACATTTTCGCTGTTTAATTCAGTCAACAGTTTATGTGACGCCCTCAATACCCACGAAAGGCTGCAAACCTGTAGTGTATTATTACTGTTGGCGGACTAAAGATTACATAACAGACCTTCAGGTATCGCAAATAATAAAAAAAAATATTCAATGTATTGGTAAAAGAATGGGCAATAAGCGAACAAAAAAAAACATCTAATTTAATTATAACTTTAATACACAACCATACATAGCTCAAGGGTGGAATACAAATTCTCTCTGTGGTAAGTCAGCTTTGTTCAGACATCAGGTAATTAAAGTATTTCAAAAACACTCGCTAAATGTGGATTTATATATTTGTATTAAATTTCTCTCATTTTCAAGCAAGAACTTCCGAACGATTTAATTAAAATCCATGCCGTCTATAATTGCTCTCAAAATTAACCGCAGGATGTTTCTATTTCATTGCAGATTAAATAAGAACTAGGCTCATTTAGATGAAACATACAATGGGACTTAATGAATAAATTTCTTGATAAACAAATCAAATATTTTCAGAAATATTATTTAAATTAAGAAGCATAAAACTTTTTAACAATTCATGCTTTGGCGATGATGATTATTTTTGATTCATAAATACAGATTGCACATTATTGAAGTAAACCAACAAATTTTAGTAATAAGCTTTTTTTTTATGGCTAGATGGGTGAAGCAAGATTGCTTTCATATTCCCCTTTATCTGTAGAAGAAAATGTATGGATGGGATGTTATTGAGCTATAAGCTCTGGTATTGGCGGGGTAATAGCTCAGCCTCAGTTAAAACTTCATTGGCTACAGCATTGCCGATATTTAAGTAAAGGAAGGATTATTCTAAAAAAATTAGGCGATCCCCCAGACCACTCCCTACGAGTGGCCGTCCAACTTAGCGTTGTTCCACTCAGTAACAGGCTCACTCGTCACCGAGAAAAACTCTCAGTTGGCTCTACCCAGTGGCAGGCTCACCCCACCACCGAGCACAGCTGCTCACATCTCAACTCAGGAGCAGCAGCAATATCCGAACCTCAGTTAAAACTAAAACTTCGTCGGCTACTGTTTAAGTGCGGGCCAATCTCCAAAAACTCGTGCGATCCCCCAACAATGAGCGACCCGAAGGATCGAAACTCAGCGTTGTTCCCCTCAGTAACAGGCTCACCCTGTCACTGAGAAGAACTCTCAGCGTTTGGCTCTACCCAGTGGTAGGCTCACCCCCCAACCACCGAGCAGAGCCGCTCATATGTCATCTGGGGGGACGACAGCAACAGCCGTGCCTCAATTACCTTCATGAACTACATCATTACCATTCATTACCCGATGGATTTTATGATTTATGATTATCTACTAAGCAAGTTCTTAAAGTTATTAAAAGAACTGGGAGATGGACTGAGTCCTTGACTCTTTATCCCGTCATCTGAATGAAGAAAATCTGTGTGGATGGGGTGTTATTGAGCTAAATGCTCTAGTCATGGCTGGATAACGGCAATAGCCGAGCTTCAGTTAAAACTTCATCGGCTACAGCATTGCCATTCGTTACCCTGGAAGTCCTAAAAAGCTTATAAGGACTGGCTTAAAGGGGCAAAGCAAGAATGCTTTCATCTTCCCCGTTATCTGTAGAGGACAGTGCAGGGATAAGGTGTTATTGAGCTATTAAAGCTCAATAACACCTCAGTTAGAACTTCATTGGCTACAGCATTGCCATCCATTACCCTCCAAGGGTATTCATCACCGCATTACCTTATTCCTATACTAAGCAAGTCCTTATAGTCCTTATAAGGACTGGCTTAAAGGGGCGAAGCAAGAATGCTTTTCATCTTCCCCGTTATCTGTAGTGGACAGTGTAGGGATAAGGTGCTATTGAGCTATTAAAGCTCTGATCATGGCAGGAGGGTAACAGCAATAGCCGAGCCTCAGTTAGAACTTCACTGGCTACAGCATTGTCATACAATTTTTAGTTTACAGTAAACAATTTAAAATTAAAATATAGAGCTAAAAGCTTTGAATTGAAATAAATAAAAAATAAAACGAAGAATATTATGGATCTATGCATATTTTATAGCCAAATACAGAAAAATTGAAAGTTTCGAAAATTTATCAAATAGCTTTGATAAAATTTATCAAGTATAACCTTTGGGATTGGAGTTGCCTTGGTGTACACTACTTAAAAGATACGAACTTCATCCAGGAGTCAGTATGTTAGCTCTTTTATTAATGTTTAAATTAGGTTTCACTAGCCTAACAGCTGTTTCGAATTGTTGGTCCTCATCACAGACCAGACATTAATCTTATTCGGTTCATTATAGCAAATTCTAAGAGAGAAAGTTAAATTCATCATAAGTATGGGTTTCCCCTGTTCCTCCACCGCCCTTAATACTGGTTGATCTCTCCTACTGAGGGATTGGGTATATATTTTATGACTGTAGATTGTGTGTGTGTGTGTGTGTGTGTGTGTGTGTGTGTGTGTGTGTGTGTGTGTGTGTGTGTGTGTGTGTGTGTGTGTGTGTGTGTGTGTGTGTGTGTGTGTGTGTGTGTGTGTGTGTGTGTGTGTGTGTGTGTGTGTGTGTGTGTGTGTGTGTGTGTGTGTGTGTGTAACGGTACGTTTTATATATTTGGCTGTAAAATATATGTATGGATCCATAATATCCTCCATTTTAATATAGACTATTAAAAATTTCCTGGCACTGAAAAGCATGCTTTTGATTTTGGAAAAATAATGTTAACTGTAACTAATGAATTACTGAGCTCTAATTATCATTAAGTTACTTGGTTTGTTTTTTTTTGATAAAAATAATAATTTTATTAAAAGCATTTATGCAGTTTCAATAGCGTTTTTGTTCTATCGTGTAGTTCGTACCAAGGCAACTCGTAGCAAAGGTGCATCAAGCGGACAAACTATCAATATGGTTTTACTATCTAAAATAGTAAATTAATACACGTAAGACTGTTGAAATATTTGTTTATCAGTAGAGGTATGAGGCAGTTTCCTTATTTACTTCAAAAATGTTTTGCAATGTTTTGCAAAATGACATTACTAAAAATGCAAAGTCAGTTTTTTTTTTAAAAAAAAAACTATCTTCCTACAAAACGTGCAATTCCTGAAATACCATAAAGTAAAATTTAACAAATATGAATTGCGTGAAATATTTATGGCATTTCCTAAAAGAAATTTCAATTTCTTTTGTTTTGTCTGAAATTAATAATTATAATACTACTATTATTCTAACTGCAAAATGCGCTCGTATAAAAAATAAATAAATACATGTATTAGTGATTTCACAAGGATAAAGTCGGAGATATAAAAGGCTGCATTTCTGTCTATAAATGTTTTGGTGCTCTTAGTGGTGTGTGTCAAGCCGTCATCTTTTATTTCTCGGGTTCCATACGCAAATAGGTTTTTTTTTTTTTTTTTTTTAATCGGAAATTTTCCTAACTCATCTCGTACAAAAGGGTTAACAGCCTACGGAGCTGAACGATAGCAGTTGACTACTTTCAAACTCAAGTGGGATTCCCGAATACACAAGGCAGCTTCAAATAAATGTACACTTTTTTTTTTGCATTTTTTTTTTCTCTTTTAAAATATCTACATGAATTGTTCTGAAGTAAACAGACATCTCGGAATATGACAAAGACTCATGCGATGTAATACTATCCAAAGTACTTTTAGAATATAAAGACAAGAACAGATAAGATTTTTGTTGGAATGGGATTTCCATTAAAAATCCTTCATCTTTGAATAGGAGGTAGGAAAATTCAAGAAAAATGCAAAGAAATTGTCATTTTACATAAACCAGTGAACAGAATTCCGGAGATGACTTCATTCAAATAGCAGAGGCTGCAGATGACATCTGAGATGTGCTTTTATATATGATAGCTGAATGTTATAAAATGTACTATGCGGCTATTTTACAGCTCGTGGCAATCATCTAAGTTATAGCATAGCATAGAGAATAAAGATTCTGTAATTTAAAGTAATTGGGACACAAATCTTAATGGAGTATATTTTTAAAGACATCGAGAACAGTTAAATGACTTCGAAGTTAGCAATTTATATTCAGGTATCATCAAAACAAGCTCATTATTTTCATAATACATAACTAAACAAGAAAGAGACAGAAATGCATTTTATCATCAAAGTGTCACAAGTAGAAGAGAAAATATACTGATAAGAAACGCAAACAGAGATAAGTATCATTTATAATACTGTTCTTTACTAAGACTTCATTTCCCTGACATCCAATGTGAATAGCTAACTAAAGAATATAATGAGAATCTAATTCATTTTCCTCCAAACAAGAGAGTCATTGCTACCGACTACGCCACGGAGGAATTATTATTTAGGCATTGAGTTAATAGCGAATCTTGAATAACAGCTGCTTCACTTATAATATTTCTTTAATGTATGGATGTTCTAAGTTTATTAGACAAATAAACTAAAGAAACCATAAATAAATAGGGGAGGGAGATTTATTTCAACGTGGGCAGGTTTGAAATTTATAATTTCTTATTCAATAAAGCTAGTTTTGTATTGCTAGTACATTCAATCTGTCAATAATAACGAAGTACTTAGCTTCTTTTTTTGCTTTCCGTTTGTCTTGTTATGACCCTTCAGAAATGTGGCGTCTAAATTAAACATTCGTTGAAGCAACTTATTCATAAAGCTGTTTATGTCTTATCACCTTTAATGTAAACGGCTATGTTTGCTCATGTCAAGTCTTAATAGAAGGTGCAGAAGAGAAGCATTCTACACTGATTATAACAAGTTTTACTTTCTCTCCTCAGTAATGTTTTGCATCTAAGTATTATCAATCATGAAATATACCAAACAATGACCATTGACCATTGACATTACTGACAGGATGGGTGAAGCACAAGTGCTTTTCATATTCCCCTTTATCTGTAATGAGAGTTGTTTGGGAATGGGAGGTTTGTGAGCAGTTAAGCTCGCCCTCTGAGGGCAGTAGTGTTAGCTATGATCGATTGAGAGAAGAATAGCCTTCGGTCTTTTGTGTTTGTAGTAATCAGTCTCATTGTAATTGACAGCTTGCACGATTAGTGGGTTTGAATGTGAGCTTGACTTCACGAAGAATTTTTCTGCAAGATCACGAAGAAGGGAGGAGATGTATGGAGTGCCGGTTTCTCGGTGAATTTGTGAATTTCTGATGAACCACGGTGCATCCAGGATCATCCTAAGGCATTTGTTTTGGATTCTCTGTAATTTTGAAATGTTTGATCTTGAAGTGTGACTCCATGCTGGTGAGGCGTAGGTAATGACTGGACGTATTACTATCCGGTAAAGAAGCAATTTATTATGTAGGTTCAATCTGCTCTTGCGGTTGATCAATGGGTAGAGCTGAGCTATGACTTTGGAAGATTTGGAGCAAATGAGATTGATGTGTTTGTTGAAAAGGAGTTTCTTATCCATCAATACCCCAAGATATTTGGTCTCTGATTGCCATGGGATCTTTTGACCAGAGAGCAGGATGTCTTCTTTGTTGCAGATCTTTCTTCTTGAAAACATCATTGCTGAGCTTTTGAGGGGGTTTACTTGAATTCTCCAGTTGGTGAACCAGTTTGCTAGCTCATTGATACTTCCTTGGAGTCTAGTGATTGCCAGGTGAGGGCTGAGCGATCTAGCTAGAATAGCGGTGTCGTCGGCATAAAGGGCCATAGTAGTTGTTCTTGGGTTGAGAGGAATATCTGCCATGTAAGTTGTGAAAAGTATTGGGGCCAGAAGAGAACCTTGAGGTACTCCCGCCAGGATTTTGCGCCTTGAAGAAACGATTCCGTTAAGTTTTACTTGCATGTATCTTTCATTTATATATGAATATATGAGTTTCACTAGTTTAATTGGGATATTGTTTTCAATTAGTTTGAAGATAAGGCCTTGATGCCAGACCTTATCAAAGGCCTTGGCAACATCCAAAAATACAGCAGCAGTATGAAGGTGCCATTTAAAGCCATGAGTGATATGTTCTGTTAGTCGGTGAATTTGTTGCACCGTGTTGTGAGCCTTGCGAAATCCAAATTGCTCATTTGGGATTATTTTCTGTTGGTCCACTGCTGATTGTAGTCTTGATAGGATGACCTTTTCTATTACTTTGCCAAGACAGGAAAGAAGACTGATGGGCCTGGAGCTTTGGGGAAGTTGTGGGTTATTACCAGGCTTTTTCAGAGGTATGATGTCCGCGATTTTCTAATCAGAGGGAAAGTACTGGAATCTTAAAATGGAATTGGTAATATTAACTAGATGAATTATGGCTTTCCGTGGGAGTAGCTTTATTATTCTATTGGTAATGCCGTCAGGGCCGGGGGCCTTTTTATTCTTCAGATGGGAAATGATATTTATTATTTCTGTTGGAGATGTGGGGGTGATGGTTTCTGAATCATCCTTAGGCTGACTTAGTGCATTTCTAACTTTACGATGAACCTTGTAAATAAGATTGATATTTAAGTTTGCATAAGATGAGCTGCATTGATTTTCCAGATTGTCAATTAGGGCTTCTACTTTTTCTTCATCTGTGTGTGCAACTCCAAGATCGGTCTTTAAAGGGGGAAGTGGTTGTCTTTTGGTACGAAGAGATTTTACAAACTTCCACAAGGAGTTATCTTCAGGGTTGATTTCCTTCAGTTTGGTTTCCCATTTGGAGTTCCTGTGGACCTGGAGGGCTTCTCGAACCAGTCTGTTCAAAGTGTTCAAGGTTGCTTTGTCCTACGGGGCTCTGGTGTTGTGATATCGCTTTCTGGCCCTAATTAGGTCCATTATCTCTTCTGGGATCCAGTTAGGAGCATGGAAGACAGTGGTTTGAGTGACTGATGCTATTGCTGTGTTGATTTGCCTAGTTAAATTGTTTACAGCTTGATCTATTTCTTCTTTTTTACAAATGACAGGGGGAGGACCGATGTGGACTGGAAGAACCCTAGAGAGCTTGTCCCATGGTATGAAAGAATGATGGGGAGAGTGCTGGTCTTGAAGTCCTAACCTGAGTAGGATGGGATTATGATCTGAGTTAAGCTCTTCTACTGTCTCCAGCTAGTATTGATATTTGATGTTTCTGAGGATAACTATGTCTAATACATCAGAACTTCCTGATGGGCTGTAGTGGGTGGGCTCAGTGGGTCCAGCTACTATTGATGAGTTGAGTAATGTGTGGTTGTATAAGGTACGGCCTTTGGCGTTGATTGACGAACTGAACCAGGCCGTACGTTTGGAGTTAAGGTCTCCAGCCATAATTATGGAATCCGTGGAGCCGAGGATGGAGTCTGAGTCTGCTATCAATAGTGGAATACTGGGAGATACCAAACGATAGTTGAATACAGAACTCATATATTTTCCATATACAAGCTAATAAATGGTGTATGATTATAGCATTAAAATCCTGTAGAATAGAAAGAAATACTTAGAATTTTACTGTATTAAAAGTTATTTCCATAGGGCTAGTTCTCACATATGAGCCCTGAAAGTCACAACGGTCTGGGTAGTGTAATATACATGTTGTAGAGCAAGTCAGCTGTGCATCATGGCATAAATCAATTGATACGAAGTCAACGGCCTCTGTATCATAACAGCTTGATCATAAGACACGTAACTTCTAACCTTTTATTTGCTTACACTTGGATTAAAAATTAAAATGAAAATATAATTTCTTGTTTATTATAATTTATTTTTGAAACTAAATAAAATACTTTACTTGTGTAGAAAAAAATGTGAATTCTGCCTTTGACATTGTGCCTTGGGTCAATTTACACGCCTTTTCTGTGACAATTCAAAAGTTAGTTCGTAGCGACCTCTGGTTAGGGAAGATATTTTTCAGATAATGTGTCAATAACATTTTTCATAGAAATCATATTACAACTTTATCCGTAGCCATAGTGCTTCATGCAAATTTCACAGCATTAGATCCTACCGAATAAATAAATTGAAATGGATGAACTCTGGCTTTTTCCTACATGAAATATATTTTTAAGAAATATTCAAAAAAGTAAAAGTGTAAAATGGAAACTAAGACCTATCAGATAGTGTCAACAATCCAAGTTGTCTCAGCTTACCTAGATATAACGCAACTCAAGGTCAGCGACTGACTATTTAACGGGAATCTTCTACTTCTGATTTATTTCTCACTAAATATTTAGTTTCTCGTAGTTTTAGAAACCTTGTGTTGCGTGAGTATGGTTGTTCATCATACCATGGCATAAATCTTTGAACAAACATGCGAGGCCAAATTATCCGTAAAACTTATATTATAAACTTGTCATTTCTGCCATGGTATGATGAACAACCGCAAAAAGTAGTTACCGAGAGAAAGGTCTATTGAGCATGAAAGGTTCAAGAGTAGTTATGTTATTCTATGTATAATGTTCAAGAATTGTAAGAATGAAACGAAAGAGCTAGTATATTAAATAAAACATACTATTTTTTTTTTTTTGTTAATCTCACCCATGAAAACAGCAAATCTTGAACATTAGTACCGTAGATGGGCTATGCATTACATAATCCGGAAACGCTACTAGAGACCAAATAAATGAATTTTCAAATCACATTAAGCATTCAACAACTAGGATAGAATGGTACGACGCTCTTTATGGATTCATGCACATACTTGAACGTAGAAAACTAGTTGAAGGGGTATGTCGTGTTCCTTTTCAGTAGCTCAGTAAGTACAGCAAATGCGTAGGTGGGATTTTTATTATTTTTTTTTTAATTCGACATTCGAATGCAACATCACACGATTCCCTCTAATGTGTAGTTTTAATTTAAATTTTAAATTTTAAAAGTTTTAACGAAGTCTTCTGTCTGTGAGTCGTTTCTACGACCATTTATTACAACGAACTAAACATATTCAGACTGCGAAATAATCGAAGCTATAGTTTAAAACACGCCGAATTTAAAGGCAGATGAAATGGAAAAATTCCTTCCCACAGAGAAGTTACTCTCCCTCGCAACCAACCTAAATCTCGTTGGCGGAATGATCAAATTTCATTTCACATGAAGATCCACGTAAAGAAAAAGTAGAGATTAAGGAGTACTGAGTGGAAGACTTAAGAAACCGTAATTCGTATTCAAGAGGGGGCGAAAAGCAAATGAAAAATTCCAGTATTAAATCTCAATCCATCAAGGAAGATGGAAGGAATGCATTCAATTGTCTAAGGAGACGATTCTTTGCATTGTCTTTTTTTTTCCGAAGTCGTACTTCACCAGAATTTGAGTAAAGCTAAGAAATAAAAAAAAACATAAGAATTTATAATAAGCTTATTCATCAAAGTCTGACCTTCTTACTTATTTCATTTCGTATCATTATGCCGAAGCTGTGACGTATCTTATTATTGTCTTGAACGGCATTAGTACCTTGGCTATAAAAAATAAAATAAAATAAAATAAAAATCAAGGAGACGCGAATTTGAAATAAATTAGGAAATAAAGTTTGTATTTTTATTTTATTTTATTTAGGAATAAAAACATTAATTCCATCCATTTAGCGAGGCGTTATCAAGAGCAAAGAAATAAAAAGAACATGCAGCTAGAGAAAAAAAAATTAAAATAACAGATTCTCCCATTGGGTACTATTATAATATCAATCGACACAATAGCTGAGTAGAAAATACTCCACAGAAGAAAATTTATCGTTATGATATATATTAATGATAGGAGAGCTTACACCAACACTAATGAAATTAGTGTTGGTGTAAGCATTACCTAATTAAATTGACTAATTATACTATTAATAAATTAATTCTTACTTAGCTGTGTCCTTAATTATTATAATTCAAAAATGACATGGTTTGTGAAAAGCAACACACATACACACACACAAAAAAAAAAAAAAAAAAATCATTATCAAAGGTTTCTATGAGATTTACCAAAGCAGACAGATCATAAAGAAATCGTAGCATTGCGTTGAAAAATTTAGTTATATTAACAATCACTATCAATTCTAATCTATGCAGAATCTATCCAGTCTTCTTGATCGAATGATATGATCAAAATTCATTTCAAATAAAGATCTACATAAAGAAAAGTAGAGATTAATGGATTCTTTATGGAAGAAGTAAATGTGGAGAAAACGTAATGTTATTCAAAAATAAAAAACAAATGAAAAAAAAAATCAGCATTAAACTTCATTTCTAAGGATGATGAAGGTAATGCGATAGGTTTATACTAGTAGTGACCGAAACGTTTTCAGATTAATAAGTTCCCTACCCCTTTAAGACAGCATTTTCTCCGCTATGCTGCCACTCTCCTTCCAGCCTTATTACTTTGATGCAGTGAAACCAGTTCATATCATTGTTGAAAACATTTGCCGAGTTTTGAGGTCAGTAAATTTCTTTTGATGAATAGTAAGGATGCCATTTAACCCTCTCTTCACTATTTTGGAAAAAAAAAAAAATAGTAAGATAACATATGAAGTAGGAGGGCATGAAAATCATGCTGTTTATGGCTAGAACTTCCTGCGCAAACAAATCAGCGGGTGCATTGTCATAGTGGAGAAACTAGTGTATAGTAAGCAACATGTGATTCCAACTGATCACTTTCATCCCATTTACTCAATCAAGGCTGTCCCCTCCGAACTTGGAAACCCAGTTATGCCTTTGAGTGTTCTGTCATTATAAAAAACGCTGCGGTTTGAAGACAAGCACGCATTCTTTGTAAAACTAAATCAGGCTAGTTAAACAATAAATGTTTTAAAAAAATCCTTTTATCATAATCAACAATTCGCTTAGTTTGTTTGTTCTGCAAATGGAGAGCAAATATTAAAGGTCAAATGCTTTGACTAAATCTCTCAAAAGTTTCATAAGTTAAAAAAAAATCTTGTTTCTGAAGTTGCTGTATCTTCAGTGTACATTATATGTCAACATAAAAATAAATAAAAGTTGAAAAAAAAACACAAGAAAATACTACAAGAACGGTAAAGAGGCTTAAGAAGAAATCCGAAGACGTCAAATAAAAGAGAGAAAGAAAAAGAAAAAATCCCGTAAATTAAGTCCTGTAAACTAAGAGTAATCCAATTAAAGACAGTTGAAGAGAAACATGAAAGAAAATTCGAAGTTTCAATGAAAGCAAGAAAAGAAACATAAAGAAACCCAAAACAAAGAGATAAAAAAAAAAAAGTATCCGTTTAAAGTCTAAAGAGGAGAGCCTAACTAAAATCCAAGATTACAAACTAAGATACAGGTTGAAGAAGGAAAAAAAAAAACATCCTAGTGATAGTCATTGATGAATAATGAAAGAAATGTGTGTGCCGTGTGCAGTTATATTGTTCTTTTGTTTATCCAGCTTCCTAAAGAAACTTGGTGTCTTTCTTCAGTAAAAAATAAACCATGAAGCAGGGACAATATCAGATAATAACTGGATTTTGGAATGGAAACTATTGTTAGTAAAATGTATAGTTAAATCATTAAAAAAAAATGCTGAAAATACTGAAACTTAGTTCTGAAAAACATAATACTGTATTTCTCTAACAGAAGCGCCCTCTACTAGCAACATTATCTTCTGGTTAATTGCAATAAATTTATTCTACAATAATAATCTTCTAAATGGGCAGACGACATTATATTGTCATTTAAAATTTTATTCTTTAAGCGAACAGTCTGGATATTGCTTTCTGTTTTGGTTATAAATATCGTCCACAATTCTTGCTTTTATCCTGTTGGCAACAACTGCAGAAGTTTTGCTTCTATCAAGAGACAAAAAAAGATAATCTAGCTGTTATAGTGTGGGTCATCAATCTTTAACTCGTGTTACGAACGAACAACAACAGCGTAAATAATTTGTAGCTGGTATAAGCTATTGTTCACTATTTCTGACTAGTACATTCATCTCGAACATAATGTTACAGTTAGAGTTACTTTGTATGATAAATTATCGGCTTTTTGTGTACATTTTTTGTGAACTCCGCTTAAACATAAGACATATAGGTGCTTTCTTACTAACTTAGAGTTAGCATTATGGTTCGAGGCTATGAAAAAATGTAAGTGAAAAAACACTAATTTTAACAGAAATTCATAATGAAACAATCAACAATAGTCTCCAACAGGAAAAGCAAATAGTTTGGAGACGCTTTCTGGTTGTTAAAAAAAACAAAAGACAGAAAAGAATGGCTTTTTTTTTTTTTAATTTTTTTGAATGAATACATAAGTAGATCCTTTTTTTTTTTGCGGCATAATTTAAAAACAAACGTCTCATAAAAGCAAAAATCTATTAGAAATGTAGCAGGAACATCAAGAAATTAAAAATGTATTTTCACTGATTGCTTCGAACTATTTCTTCGTTGTTTATCAAGAACAACTTCGTCTCCCGCGTAGAGATCATTAAAAATCTGTTGTTTTTTTATTCCTTCTTCGGTACTTCAAATTCAAAGTTCGTGCTATTTAATACAGTTTTTTTTAAATCTAAGTCACGTCACTTAAAATAATTCTATCAAAGAAGAGAAAAACACTTTGGGGTGGTCTTTAACTTACGATTATTTATTCAGATTGCCCAAGAACCTCGTTCTCCGACGCAGCTGTGGTTTTTTCCATCATTCACATTCGCCTTTATTAATACAAAGGTTTCTTTCTGCTAGGAATAAACACGCAATAGCACTCGGGTACATGTTTGCACTCTCATATTTTATTACGCGTACTGCAGTCTTTAAGAAACTCCAATGAAGTATTAGACACCACTTTTTTTTTCTTAAAACAAATCAGAACATTAAGAACGATAAATGCTAGAAAGTATTCTACATTGTTCTACATTTGCAACACCAAACTGAGTACTATTAATGACAATATTGACGCTAATTTATTCCCATTAAAAAAAAATTAAAGAAAGAGATTCTATTGGCTGATTTATCCAGGCCAGAAAATTATCAAAACAATCCATATCATAAAATGGTCTATTTTGTTTCTTCGTTTGTCGTTGGCTAAAACGTAAGTGAGGTAATATTAGCATGTCGACCGTAAGACTTTTTGCGTTCATGCAGGGCGTTGTCAAGAACGAAATAGGCGAAATATACGTAGTTCAAAGATAACATGCTCTGCACTTCGAGTCCAGTTCAATGCTGTTCGTGCTTGCATCCCGAAGATGTGTTATAATTACACTTTTTCTTTGTCCTCGCCATCAGTGGCGCACCCAGGATTTAATCTTGGAGGGGGCAGAGTAGAGGTTTAATCTTGGGGGGGGGGGGCGAGCTGAGTATACGATTTGAGAATACACACTACGCATTGCATACGACCTATGACTGATCATCTTCAGTGATCGCCAATACATGATACCCGTGATCTCTGGCCCGACTCGGGCAACAAATTATCGCCCGAGCACTACTTCGTTCACCTTGCGTTCACAACGACCATGATTCCCGAGAACCAGAGGGTATTCCTACCTCATGTGACCGCTAATTCATAAGTAGCATAGAAATAGAAGACACGACACGACACAACATAAATAAATAAATAAAAATTAAATTAGGAAAAGATTTTGGAAAATTTTCTAGTCTTTATTATTTTCCTTTTTCTTTTAGGGGGAGCCAGGGCCCCTTGGCCCCCTCCCTGGGTGCGCCAATGCTCGCCATTATCCACTTGGTCTATAAGGGACATTTATGTTAAACGGGGTTTACCAAGTCTGCTTGGTTTCGTATACGTCCATTATCTTCCGCGTCATGTGACTACAGGGCTTCGCTCAGTTATGTGCTATAATTAAACTAGAAAAAACAAAAATTAGGACTATTAGACCTGTGAGGAATTTTTTTTTTTTTTCAACTGAAATTTCCTATAGTTGTTCGGGTAATCTGGATTAGAGCATAAAGGGCATTTCACCAATTTCAAAAATCCTACACAGAATGTCACTTGTATGTAGTATTTATCGCAAACCTCTTACAGAAAATATTATTGTACCTAAAACTTAACATATATGTTATTAAATGAATTTATTCTTTTTATATGCTGATATGAGGTAATGTTAATTACAAAGATATTTTATTGTAAATCATTTTTATTGTATCCATTATGACTTTACGAATTCTGATAAATTTAAATATATTTCTGAGAACGAATATCAAGAAAATCAACCATAGAGTTCAAACTATTTCATGCAATAACATATAGTGTTAGGGCAAGAGACCACGAGATGGCAGTAGTTGTCTACTTTACTCTCTTACCCTGATAACGTCTGCCCATTTAAAATCACTGATAGTCTTGGGCTAGCTATCGTGATTGGCTAAGGATGGAGAGCGGTTCCCTCCCTCCTCCCCCTTTGGTGGGGAATAAAAGGCGTCAGCGGATTTATTTTATCAAAGTTTAAAAAGCTAGTCATATAGAAAAACTTATTCTTTTATGGAAATGCGAACACCAATAAAAAATGAACTAATTCATCAAAGATGATGTTCTGTTTTGGCAATAGATCGCATCGAGGAATAAACATAACGAAAGCGTACTGTATGAAAGTTCTTTACAGACGTCGAGTATAAATAAATGATCAAGCAAGGAAGCTTGCTTAATTGCCTGTTTACACGCCTTTCAAACGTCGGCAACAACAATTTTGAACGGAGATGATTTGTGTGCAGAATCTTATTTAAATTACACAGGTTGTGTTTTGCCTGTCATCTGTTATTTTGATTCATAGATCAAATACACTTTAAGTGAAAGATTGGAAGAATCGGCGTAAAGTGGAATTTTAAACTTGTTCAGCACCCACGTATAGAGTTGGTTGTTTTCAAACTTGATTAAAGCATATAGAATTTGAGACATTTGGTAATTGATGCATACGGAAAATCTCCTTAAATAAAGAAAATATAAAGTAAATGAATATTTTAAGTAAAGTGTGAAGAAAAGTAAAGGTGTGTGTTCAATTATTCCGTAAAAATTTCTGTGCTTAGTTCCACGTTATTTCATTCGAACTGGAATCATGGAGTTCCTTATAGCATTGGATTGGTTTCACTAGAGAATCTCGTTATCCGACAGAGTTGCTTTTTTTTTTTTAATTCCTTTCTGACACAATTTTTCCATCTTTATTACGTGTTTGTGATTCTAAAATGAATAGAAGTAATAAGACCACTGAAAACAATTACTGAAATTCACTAAATATTTAATAAAATATTTCGCGAATAAAACTGTCATCACTAAATATTTAGTCAATAAAAGTATGCTATTTTAATGACAAAATGACGTAAATCTATTCAAATGACAGTAAATAAATTATCTACCTCACTGAAGACAAAACTGCGTTTAACTCAATTGGCTTGATATTAAATGACGTCGTTATACACGCCATTGTAAAAATATATTATTTATAACTGGTTCGAATCATTCCTATGTTTGTTATTACAACAAAGTTCACAGAACTTTTGGCTTAAGTGTACACAATGAAAATACATATTAAAACAAGTACGCATTTGTTTCAATGTATTATCTGTCCGCGCGGTTAGCCTAGTGAACAGGAAGCTATCCGCATCTTTTAAAATGAAATGCTCAGTGAGACAAGGAGACCCCCCCCCTCTCTATGGCCCTCTTCGTCCTTGCACTAGAACCAGTCATCAGAGCGATCAACTCCAACAAAGAAATCAAGGGAACAAACATTCACGGGGAGAGCCAAGCAAAAACATTGGCATATGCTGACAACATCACATTAACCCTAGAGACGGAAACATCCATTGAAGAGTCAATGAAATTACTAGACGCCTTTGCAAGAGCTTCTGCCCTGAAAGTAAACCTAAATAAATCTCATTGCATGCTAATAGGAAAATGGGAAAAGAACTCTGAGATTCCTCAAGAGCTCAGGAATACTTACCTGTTCTGGGAGTTAAAATAGGCGGCCCAGAAAGGTATGAAGAACAGTGGAAAGAACTCCACGCAGCTGTTGCGTGGAAAATAAATACCATGCGCCCAAGACAACTATCTGTAAGAGGAAAAGCGCGAATATGCAACATATATTTATCCTCTCGCATCTGGTACAAAGTGAACAGCATCCCGTACCATGGGCAATGGGCAGACAAGATCCACAGGCTGTGCGCCACCTACATCTGGGGCTCCCGGTACGAACCGATGAGGAGAACAACGCTCTTTCACGAATTAGAAGCCGGAGGTCTAGGTCTACTTAATCTATCTATCTATCCCAATGGCTTTAACAGGCCTTTAAGGCCCACAACCTTCCAAGCATGCTTGGATTTCGTAACCGAAATACGAGGATAGAATGGTCACTCCTATGCCTCAAGGTATTCTTGGCTGTATCCCTGTGTGTTCACGGGGCCGGTTTGCCTGCTTGCGGGATGAAAAACCCCAGATAAACTGGCGGAAAAAAACCTACTGCCCGCGCCCAAGACCGGCTTACTTGGCTATGGCTGAGGAAGATCCTTAAGCTCCTCACGTCTCCGACGGGAATCGAACCTAGGACACTCCTTCCCCAGGCATATGGTTGGGAAGCGCAAAGCCACTAGGCTAACCGCGCGGACTAGGTCTACTTAATATCCACTTAAAAACAGTTATCAACAGAGCGAAGACTGCAGAAACAGCAAACACTAAGTCATACCACGGATATGCAATAGCATTCCTACAGAAATGCCTTCCACACAGAATAATCAGCACAATGCCAGAGATTCACGGAAGAGTTCCCAGAATGTTTACAGAAATGGCGGAGGGATACGTATTTGTAACAGAGCGCATCAACACTGAAACCTTAATAAGTCAAAAAACAAAAGCAACATACTACGAACTAAGCAGAACCATTCCCATACCACAACATAGAGAATTAAGAAGAGGACAAATCACACTCAGTCCGGTAATATCTTCAAGCTCCCAATACATCCAAGGTATAAAATCTTCTTCTTCTTTAAAGTGCACCATGCCTGCCTACCAAGATGTGGATAATGGCTAAAGGTATACCCCTTGAAGGGCATGCAACATGTCAGCTTTGCCAGGAACCGGAAACACTATACCACCTAATGTTATACTGCAAGGAAGCAGAAGTAACTTGGAAAGCCGTTAAAAGATGGCTTCCCGAAATCAAAGTAATCAAAGTAATCAATGAAGAAATGTTATTCTGGCTAAAAGGAAAACATATAAACAGGGTGCAAACAATTGTTCTAATCCTAACGATGTACGCAATTTGGGCTCACAGGTGCGACCAAGCGTATGGAAGGGAAGAGAGTCCCGGAACAATATCGAAATTACATCACTACATCCAGGAGGAGATCACCAATTCAGTCCAGTCCAGAAGAATGACTACAGAAGAATGGACACACTTAACCTCCAACCTTACATCAGATGAACCCTTCAACCAACAACAGAACGACACCTTCATCACTCCTAGTAGAAATGGGGCAAATCGGAAGTAAATTCGGAAGGATAGTAACTCTCCACCTCCATCAGAGAAAACAGCACCTGAGTCACTTGGAACAGATCTCCTACCGCAGGAAAAAAGAGTGCTCTCCTACTTCATTGCATGTGAATGTTATTTCGCTGTACAGATGTATATATGATTTATCTTGTAGAATATATAGATTGTTAAATATATAACAAGTGTGATATATAATTATATACATGGTATGTAAATATAATTAACTGTATATTCTTTAAAAAAAAAAGCTAACAAAGCTGAATTATACCTTAATTGATGTAATAGAAAGTAATGTGTATGTAACTACCAGTTATGAGATTCCCTGTTTATAAGTAAAGGAAGTCAAGCCATTTTAAGAGAACAGTAATGTAACAACTACATGATGATATAATATAAAATGAAACTGCGATTGAAATAATGGTATAATAATTGTATATATTGTATATATAATTCATTATGATGTAAATAATTTCAAACGTTTATAATAAAGTTGTTTAAAAAAAAAAAATTTAGCCTAGTGGCTTTGCGTTTCGCAACCTAGGGAAGAATATGCCTAGGGAAGGAGTGTCCTAGGCTCGATTCCCGTCGATGTGAGCAGCTTAAGGATCTTCCTCAGCCATAGCCAAGTTAGTCGGTCTTGGGAGTGGACAGCAGGTTTTTTTCCCGCAGTTTATTTGGGGTTTTTCATTCCGCAAGCAGGCAAACCGGTCGTGGACACACATGGATTACAGTCAGGAATACTTCCCCAGCCATAGGCCTGATTCGTCAGCTATATCGGTTCCCGAGCCAGGATAAAATTTGGAGGGGACTTAGATGGTGCCGTACATTCCCGTAAAGGGAACGTACGTTGTATCATCACACGATAATGAATGAATGTATTATCTTATATTGGCGAATATTTAAATCCTTTGTGTGTGTAAATGTCACATTTGCAGCGTATATGCAAAATACTTGGTCAGGTGCATCAATAATGTTGATCGCAATTTGAAAAACAAAGCAACTTTCTGAGTTCGATGAAGGGCTTATTGTGGATGCCCGTCTGGCTGCAGCCACGATTTTGTAAACAGCAAAACTGACTGGTTTCTCAAAAGGTGAGATATCCCGCATTATAATCAGTGGGAAAATAACCCACATTACTTGTCTGAGAGGTGTAATGTGGTCCTAAGACAGTCTGTGAGCAACGAGACCGCAGTCATCTGAGAAAGCCTGTACAGACAAACGGAACTTCCTGTGAGCAGCAATTGACCAGCTCATTTATTGAAGGCTGTTCACGACCATATCTCACAGAACTATACGCAGGGAACTGAAGAGGATCGATAATGGCAGTCGCAGTCCGCGCGGTTAGCCTAATGGCTTTGTGCTTGGCAACCATGTGTGTCCTAGGCTTGATTCATGTCGACGAGGTCGGAATCTTCCTCAGCCATAGCCAAGTTAGCCGGTCTTGGGCGTGGACAGCAGGGTTCTTTCCGCCAGTTTATCTGGGGTTTTTCATCCCGCAAGGGGACAAACCGGTCCCGTGAATACACACGGATTACAGTCAGGAATACTGACCCAGCCATGGCCTGATTCGTCAGCTATGCCGGTCCCGATCCCGGATAAAATTTGGGGGATTAAGATGGTGCCGTACCTTCCCGTAAAAGGGGACTCACGGCCGTTGTATCATCATACGAAACTAACTAACTAATTGGCAGTCACATACCTATACGTAAAATAAAAGCTTCAAATTGAATGGGTGGTATGTGTAATACTATGCTATCTTTCTATATCTTGTCTATATGCGAAGTTTTTTTTTTCTTTTTTGCTGATTGAAATATAGTAAAAGAAATCAATTACATGCAATCAAATTGTTTATTGAGTAAATATAAAATCTAGTAATTTTCTGAATCTAATATATTTAATGATTGAACTGCTTGTCAAATATATGATATTGTATCCTTAAAGTTACATAACTGTGTGAAATCTAATAACTTATGGGGGGGGGGGGGGGGAAATAATAATTATTCATAAAAATAATAAATAATTCATGGGAACGCCTTGTTCCGTTGAAGTAATTAAAAAAATATTCCTAGTGGGCGATAGATGGCGGTGTGTGGTGAGGGTAGTTATTGTCTTTGTGTATAGATGGAAGTTAAGTAGGGAGGCAGTGGAGTGTCCTCCCACGATGAGTCCATGGACTCCTTTGGGGTATCACGCAATAATAATTAATAATAAATACCCCCAAAATGTCGCAGTTTCTTTGAAAAGGATGAATTTATCCGATTACAGATACGGCATCTTAGCATTTAAAAAAATTGGAAAATTACTGAACACGAAATCAAATGATTAACTTAATCCGATTTCAAAATAAGGTAATATGGATTTGTTATCTGGCATTAATGAAAATCTCCAGCTCAACAACCGACAACCTCAGAAGGGATCTTTCTGTAACTATCAGAAACGCTATTTTTAAATATAGATTATTGTTAAACATTTCGGTAAGGTATTTTCAGAATTCACACATTATGATGTTTATTTTTTCCTTATAAATAATTACTTTTTTTTTTCTAATATCCGCTGATATGTCTGAAAGTGTTATGCTAATTTACCTGCAATTCTTAAAATGTTGCGTATATCAATAGAAAAAGATTATGCATGCTTCAATTCGCCCTGTATAACAATTTAATCAGAAAATAATAATGATAATAATAAATTCTCTAACGCCTTTCATTTCCAGAAGGAAGTCAGCAGCGCGATTTTAGCCGTTTTTTAAAACTATTTTTTTAATCGCTCTAATCAACAATTCTGATCATATAGATCCATGAAAAATTGGGCAAGGCTGCATAGATACCAACACATTTTTTTCTTTCATATGAATCATCAACGAAAAGTCGAAAACGGATCGTTAGTACAGTTTATAAAGTTTTTCGTCTCCTAAATGAGAATTCGAACCTCCTTTTTAATTAAAATACCGTCTTTAATTGTAAAGAAGCCATACGCGATGAGGCAAGTTAAACTGCATGGTTCAGTAATTTAAAGATATTTTAACTATGCTATCATAGCTTAACTGGAGCCTGTGTGCAGTTCAATGGATGCCGCTCTCTTTCATTTATTCAAGTAATCATTTCTACAAATCGGCGTTGTATGTTAATTGACCAGCTAACACTCAAACGTCTAACGTGCGAATATGAAGGAAGAGGTGCTGACGATTTTTTGTTTGCGTATCAGAGAATGGGAAGATATGTTGTGATAAAAAAGCAGACTTTCTCAAAGCAGTTGGACAACGTAAAAAATAATTTTATATTAAAAAGTATAGTATCCTATTCATAATATAGTAATCTGTACTATTTTATTGAGACAAATGCCTTTTGACAAAAAAAAAAAAAAATCATTATAATACTAAATAATTATGGAAGTCACGTAAAATTTGTAGAATTTTCACTATATTACAGGAAGATAACAACAAGAGAGAACAACATGAGTATGTATAATCATCTATACTAATAAAATCCCAATAAAATCCCAGTATCAGTTATTTTGCATCACAAAGAGAACAACAATTAAAGTGAAAGTAGGAGAACAACGCCATCTGCATTAACGCTACCTTAGTTATGACGTTGATGGCGTTGCAGGAGCTCCTCGACCGGGCAGTTGACTTCTTTTATGTTAGAGGCTTAAAGATTAATGTTGAGAAGTCCTGCTCATTAGCCCTTGTCCCTTCCGGTCACAACAAGAAGCTAAAGGTCAAGATTGTAGACTTTCCCCTGCACGAGGGCCATTGCATCCTTTGACCATCCTAGAAGAGTGGAGATACCTAGGTATCATGCTCACTCCAAAGGGGGGGGGGGGGTCTTCTGTCCCTTCAGCCTTAGAAACTTCGCTTACATCATTAAGGAAGGCTCCTCTTAAGCCCCAGCAGAGGCTTTTTATTCTATCCTATTATTTACTGCCCCACTTTTACCAAAAATTGGTACTGGACAGGACATGTCTCGATACTGTTCCGAATGGACAGGGCTGTCCGCTTTGCCGTTAGATCGTGGCTCTGATTGCCACCGGACACCCCGATCGCATATTTTCATGCGAGAGTGAAGGATGGTGGACTCGGAGTCTCGTTAGTCCTATACTACAAGAAGACTTTAGGCGTACCAAGGGATGGACCCAGTATCAGGGATCCCTGATTGTGACTGAGCTAACAGAGTCGCACCTAGTGTCCCCTCAGCATCAATGGGTAAGGGATGGTACCAGGATGCTATCAGGTCATGAATTCGTTGATCTTTTTGAGGACTAGGAGCAGAGACGACACCCGCTGTAGGGCTGGCTGCCTGTACAGTGAAACTTTGAATCATATTGCCCAGTGTTGCTTCCACACACACACACACACACACACACACACACACACACACACACACACACACACACACACACACACACACACACACACACACACACACACACACACACACACACACACACACACACACAATGTTGTCCGCTGCGGAGGCATGATGCTGTGGTCTCCATATTAAATAACCGTTTCAGAAGCAAAGGTTGGAAGACCATGGTAGAGCCACACTATAGGACAAACACTGGGGTAAGGAAACCGGACTTGGTAATGAGAAGAGGGAGTGATGTATGGGTCATTGATGCCCAGGTAGTGGGTTCGAGGCACCCACTTACCGACTGCCATAGGAACAAGGTGCGTTATTATGAGCGAAATACAGACATTGTACGGCAGATAGAAGAGGAGTTTGGGATGGCTCCTCATTTTACAAGCGCTACTATCTCCCTCCGCGGCGTTTGGAGTGCCGCAAGCTATAGGGACTTACGTCCATTAGGTCTAACATCTAGAGACTTTCAAATTATCCCCTTGAGAGCCCTGCAGGGGATGGCCTGACGTTTCTACCAGCAAATGAGTAGTCGGACAGCAAGGACTGGCATCGGTTAGATTCTTGTAAAGGCTTCGGCCTATATCGTGTCCTTCGGGATGAGATGTACTGGGTAGTACTGCCCATAAATCTGTATGAAGATTTTTAAATAAATAAATAAATAATATCCCGCGTTTTCAATTTAATTGTTTTATCTCTCTTTTTTGTGGTTATCTTCCTGTAGTGTATTGAACATGGCTACGTGACTTCCGTAATTATTTAGTATTATATTTTTCACTTACGTCTCGATTTTCCAACCAAAGCTAAAAAACAGGACTTAGGTTGGTTGTAATCAGAATATTTTTCTGTCTTGTCCGTAGCGATTAAGTGCTCTAGCGAGTCACTATTATTACCGGAACAATTAGATTCAATCAACAACTTCCGGTTTCCTCCATACTTGGCCCACGTTTTCGTATACGAAATGTTTTCATTAGGTTTACGTTAGATAGTACGTAGTTATAATGCACAGCTGCAAGTCGACCTCATATTCTTAATTAGAAAATATAACATTTTATTCCAGCATTATTCAGACATACCTTTGAATAATGTATTCAAAAGTATGAATACATTATTCAAAGTATAATGAATAATACGTTGAAGGTAACAGTATCTTGCATATTATTCGTCGTAGTGAACAAATTAAATTGAGCCGCCCTACCGTTTTTTTTTTTTTTCCGGCAGAATAATAGAACTGTTTGTAGTATAGAAATGATATCTAATTTTGGACTGCATCTATACTCTGTAAACCATAATAATAATAATTAGTGTTATTAAATTAAGGGGATAAAAATCCCTTATTATTTTACAGCCAGTATGAGAAACTTTAAGATCGAAAACTACGATCTAAGAGTTTCATGCCGACGAACTATCGGCGAATCCAAGCGTAAGTGACCACCTGGAAGTACCACACCAAGGCAACTCGAAGCAAAGGTGGAGCAAGCTCCCTCACTATCCTTGATATTTTCTCATAATGTAAAAACACAGCTCCTAGGAGATGTAATATTGCTTTACATTATGAGGAGAGGTCACTACCAAGACAGGTTTCAATATAATATAATATAATATATGTGCACACCTTTCTGGCATTCGTATAGTGAAGGTATGTAAGTTCTTTTCACTTAAACTTCGATATCATTCCCCGTGTGGTTGCCGGCATAAGAATAGCACCAATGTAGCTAATGCATGTCGTACGAGGCGACTAAAATTGGTACCCAGGGAGGGTAATCGATGGCAGTGCTGTAGCCAATGAAGTTCTAACTGAGGCTCAGCTATTGCTGTTACCCTCTTGCCATGATCAGAGCTTTATAGCTCAATAACCTTATCCATACACTGTCCTCTACAGACAACGGGGAATATGAAAAGCAATCTTGCTTCGCCCCTTTAAGCCAGTCCTTATACGGACTATAAGGACTTTGATATCATCCAGGTCTATCTACTCACTGAAAAAAATAGCCGTTTGATTTTTCATCTTAATTATTATTATTATTTGTCACCTCCAAGGAGTCCAAAGACTCATCGAGGGAGGGCATCTGCTCTACAACTCTGTCTCCACCAGCTGACCGCAACTACATCAACGCCATCTATCGCGGACCACCACCAGTATTTCCAAAGACAATCACAAACAGCCATGCCCACGGCGGGATTCGAACCCGCAGCCTTTTGTGTGGGGAGCGGATACGCTAAGCCACTCGGCCAGCCAGCCAGGCTGCCCGAGTGGTCAGGTAGGTACATAATTATGTACTTTTTGTGACAATTCGACCCACGATACGAATATTTTTGTTAGCATTTTTACATCCTATTTAAAGGATATAACACCAGTTCCGTTTTAGTTATATAATTTCGCATGTAAATCCTTAACTAATTTAGGTAATAGCATATTTTGGCAGAAAGTTGGAAAATATCTGTTACCAAGCTTTGGTAATGAGCGCTATATTCAGTACCTTATATCGAATACTTTTTAACTATATAATTCAAAAAAATCTGAATACTTAGAAAATTAGGATTGAATTTTCAATCTTAGACTCTCGATCGGTAGCTATTGGACACCTTAAGGAGTTCTTACATGAAAACAATTTAGCCATTGCTTAAGGTTGGAAACATTATTCAAATAAAAATATTCAAAATATGTTTTGGCTATCCAAGGATTATATGAAGCCCTTTATAATAAAAAGATAATTATAAGAGATAAATTGAATCTCTTTATTTTAATGTCAACACTGGGATCCTTTCAATTTTGAATAAATGATGCTTTCTGTTTGAATCCAAATAAATAAACAAAAATTGACTTTATAAATCTATATTTTAAAATTGACTTTTTTCTTCAGCAAGAAGAAGACAAGTACTGAAAAACAGCTTATTCTCTTACGCAAAATAAAGAAAATCAATATCGCTAATTTGAGTGATATCAGACATAAACAGGAAATGGAAATTCGAAATCTGCATTTTAGATCGCAAGCGCCATTCAAACACGCAAAAGAAGGCCCGGATTCTTTGTCCCTTAGAATTTTCGATGATCGCAACCGAGACAAGATAAGAATGCGGACTATTTTCTTTTATTGCATTTCGAAAAGAAGATAGGTGACTGTTGTTATAGCAACACGAAGATCCGTTCTGCACCATTTTTCGTGGCACGATTCATCATCGTTTTCTTTTCATTCCATTTTTCTATGATACTAAGAAAAAAACGTATCAAGTATACAACATTAAATATGCATTAACTTGAATAACAATAAAAAATCTAAATTAATGTCTTTCCTTTTTTATTGTGTCTATGTGCATAACATTTCTACGGATAATCCTAACATCATAAAAGTAAACTTCACTTAAACTATGTATTGAAAACTGATACTGTAGAATAAAAACTTTTATGGAGTTTCTGAAGGAATTTAATATTTATGTATTCCTCTTATGGAGTAGATGGATTCCCAAGAGCTGATTAGTTACTTTACTATGTTCAGCCAAAGAAAAAGGTCGTATCTGACAGTTGTGTGTGTATGTGTGTTCGAAGACTAGTTTGTCCGTTTTTCAGCAAGAAAATACCACAGTTTTCAGAAATGAAACGCCTTAAACTCCTCCGAGAACACTTTCGACTTTCTTTATGTCCTAATTTTTTTAGAAATCATATGACAGTCGGTCAATCTCTGATTCGCCATCGCTAAAGGATTAGTGTAATCACTAGCCAGTGTTAACAGATGAAAATGACATCATAAACTAGGTAAGTAAAAAGGGTTGTATGATTTAATGGGACAAAAATAACTAAGATCATATTATCGTGTGAATATAGAATGACTCTATGGTCGATTTTGTTCAGTCGCAGGGTTAAAAGTCTGAGTTTCTTTCATGAGAAAAAAACAAAAACACACTTTCCTGCTCCTGTGATTGACAAAGAACCTACCAAAATGGGGAAGTTTAAGGTCCATCGATTTACTTGCACTTTCCTGACTAACATAGGATTGTAAATTTCCCCTGAAATTTCTACAACTCTCCCTTGCGAGACTTTTTGATACTTATTTACTTTGTTGCAATACTTAGTACTATGAGAACTCATACTTTAAACAGAAAAGAATGTTTCATGCTTTAATCTAATGTTGCTATAAAAACGCAGATGCATGGTATCCCATCTGTCTCAACCAAATAAACAAAGGGAAGTATTTTATTATATAAAAACATAAAAAATAATATCGCTTAATTAATTTTATTCATTTTTAAAAATTGTGTTCGTAAAATACCGACAAAGATCGTAATAAGCACGTATTAATTATTCTACCAAAAGGATATTTCGCAAATACTGTTACTAAATTTTCTTTACCAACACGAACTACTTAAAGACATTTTCTTCTAGTTCATCTTTTGTTCTTATCGTTTTTCTTGTTGAAATATCGACTTAAAAGTAAGAATCCATGCAGCTAGTCATCCTTTATAACTCACGTGTCTCTTAGCTACACAGAACAGGCATTCATTTTCTTATTCATTCTTTCTTATCTTGTAAAGAGCTCACTGCGGTAATCATCTTCAAGAAACAGAGGCACTCACTTCATGTCAAGAGACTCCAAATTTTGATCACAATCCCACATGCTGAGAGAAATAAAAGTTTCTTACGAGAGAGCGAGCATCTTTCTCGTCCCCTCCCTCCCCCCCCTGCTAAAAGAGTTCTTTTTAAGTGTAGCTTGCCAAAAGTAGCAACAAATGACAAGTTTCATTAGCGCCAGCGAAATGAGCAAGTCCAGCCCTCATCTAGCTACTGCTAGATTTTCATTGATTCTCTCCCCGCAAAATCTACAACTCAAATTTCCTTCTTGTTAAAACAAATGCACTACTTTTTTTGCTTACCATTCATTAATCAATACGTTGTAATGCTTTAGTTCACGCTTGCAAGTTTGGTAAAGGAGAGAAAAAAAAAAAAGAAGAAAACTATTAATTATATTTTCTGGATACCCATTGTTATCTGAGAACAATTAAGTACATCATTTTGATAATTTTGGTTTGTTTTCTCGAAGGCTCTGTGAATGATAAATGATTAATTTAAATAGCCAATGCCTAGTTTAATGTTTCAATCAGCTAAGAAGTTTTTAATTCGTAATGGAAGATAATTTTTCTCAAGAAAGGTCTTACGAACGAAAGATTAGATTTCAACATTCTTAAGTGTTGTAAGGAATAAAACAGTTAATAATTAAAATCCGTTTCTATTAAACAACAATTTTTTTCAAGAAAAATAGCAAAACTTTGAGATAAAAGCATATTATTCAGGCCCAACAACATTAAAACCTAGAAACAGCATAATTGAAATTTGTTTGGCATTATAAAATTGGACGAATTTTTTAGACTAAATTAATTAACCTGCTGTTTGATATTATTAAGAATTTATGGCATTATTGTAAACACTTTCGTCTGTTGCTATTAAAAATTATTTCAATGGTTCGTTTGGTATTACTAAAATACTTTAAAAAGTTCGTTTGGTACTACTTAAAACAGTTTCAATAGTTCGTCCGGTACTACTAAAAATTATTTCGATAGTTCGTTTGGCACTACTAAAAAAACACTTTCAATTGTTCGTTTGGCACTACTAAAAAACGCTTTCAACTGTTCGTTTGGCACTACTAAAGTAGCTACAATAGTTGTAGCTACTTTTTTTTCAGCTACTAAAATAGTTCGTTTGACATTATTAACTTGTTTCAGTAATGTCAAACGAACTATTTTAGTAGCTAAAAAAAGTAGCTACAAAATGTAGCTACTTTTTTGGCACTACTAAAAAACTACAAAATGTAGTTTTTTAGTAGTGCCAAACGAACAGCTGAAAGCGTTTTTTAGTAGTGCCAAACGAACAATTGAAAGTGTTTTTTTAGTAGTGCCAAACGAACTATCCTTGGTTAATAACATTGGCTTCAACTTATCGTCAATGTATATGCAAACTTAATGACTTACTGAGGAAGCTGTACAGATGGGACAGCGTACGATCCTCCACAGAAACAAGCAAGCTGGTGCTACTCGCACGCACGTGGAGAAATGCAAGTTCTAACAGCTAACGCCACTTTAATAGTGACGCTCATGAACTGTTTAACCAGATAGAGTTCATTAGCGAGGTATTAATTATGTGCTTCGCAGTACACGGGATGAGCAGAATTCCCGATGCTTCCTAATATGAAAGAAGCTCCAAAAATTAAGACCCAAGTTATAAATGTTTGGTGGTTGTAATTTACTGTAATACTTCGAAGTGTGGTTCTTAATGGTGTGTTTAACTCAGAGCGGCATCTTCCTTTACCTAATTTGTATTTTGGAAGAAATATGCTTACGAACTAAACACTGTAGAATCTTACTACCATCAATTATAAATATGAATTTATTCAAAAACCCATCACTGAGAATTTAAGAAAATAATTTAAAACGAAGTTGGATTGTTCAGTATGAGTGTGGAGCAACTAAAGCAAAGCATCGGATTATAATGGTTGCAGATTGCTTGTGTATTTTAAGTAGTATTCCAAACATCCTGCAATCCCCAGAATCATAAATTCTCGGGATCGCCTCGAGCTACAAGTAAACATAATATTTCCTTTGCTGGATGTGCCAGTTGAATTCTCAGAAAAACAAAAACTTTACATAAAGGAAAAAAACGCATTTTGGTCTCACAGAAGAAATCATTTTTAACATCACAAATGAAAAGCAGGAAATGAAAATGAATTGTAAAAGAAAACAAATTTTAACGTATCGTCGAAACACTAATGATGATATGATAAAGGGGACTTTCCCTTTGATGAGTTCCCTATTACCTGGAGGTGCCTTAATAATAATAATAATAACAACAACAACAACAATAATAATAAAAATAACAACAACAGCGACACCTGGAAACCGCCTCCATTTTCACTCTAAAAACTGCGACCTCTACCCAAAACTTAAAAATATTTCTTTCCGTACCAAAGATAAATAAAACGTATTTGGACAAATGCGCATTGAGCTTTTATTTTCTATTAATTTTCACGCCAGGCAAGCAATTTTCATTAAACAGAACTCTTGTTACTATTTTTATGATTACTACTAATGAAGTCATTATTATAACCTCTAAAGGTGCAAGCAACAACACGCAACCTTGTGATTATGTGACATTACCAGCTCATTATTATTTTTTTACTTGTGTCACGAGAGGGCGCAATTAAATACACTTATTTTTACTGTTAATTATGTATACTGATAGTTTGCTTCAAGAAACGACTAATGAAACGACAAACAATAAAATCCTAAAAAGCACGCAAATGAAACAAAATATTAAAATTAAATACAGGTAACCCTCGTATAACGCGGATGTTAGATTCCATAGAAATGCCGCGTTATATAAATCGCGTTATGCGAGACTCAGATCACATAGAAAAGTAGGGTTATGTTCCGAAATCGTTTTTTTTTTTTAATTATATAAACAACAATGACATATCCAACAAAAAAAAATATTTTTATTTAATTCAGGTAATTCATGTAAGTTAAGAAAACATACAAACTATGACACAAATACATACTATAAAATTATAAAAATTACAAATTGTAATTAAGCTTCATTGCACGTAATGCATAAATGTTTTAGGCAAAATAAAATAAAGTACATATTTTAATCTTTTATAGCAGGAGGATTTGAGGACCAGTTAATATACATTGGTTTTGTCATATAATCACCTGATGCATTACTACAAAACAGTAGAGTAATTCTGTCTTTAGAAACTTTGAATCCAGGAGCTGATCTTTCATTTTTCGAAATATAGATGCGTTTTGGCATTTTTTCCCAATATAACCCGGATTCATCCGCATTGAACACCTGGTCTGCATCATAAATGTTTATAAACTGTGAGAGCTTTTTATTTAATAAGATTTCAATCCAAAGGAATTTTTTTTTGAGTGCAATCTTCTATCCAAATCATTAGAGATGTCTCTATTTTTCCCATTAGAATATTGCATACACGAGCAACGTGCTTTGCACTTACCATTGACCCAGCAATAAACACTTTCTCGGATTTTATGTTCATTTTGTTTGTTCGAATTGTTGATTGGTTTAAATTCAAAGTCCTTGCAACAGCTCATGGTTTTTTCTCCATTTTTCAACCGATCCAAGATTTTAACTTTTTCTTCGAGAGAAATAAATTTTCTTTTCAATGTTGGTTTTTCCCTTTCGTTGCAGTTTGTTTGTGGACATTACTATAAAAATATTTTTTTTTTGCATAAAAAAAGCATTACATATTAATTATGTACGTAACTCACCAGAAAATAAAGTGCTCAGCTTGAGATTAACACACTTATGATTTTTAATGCGCTTTCGTGACAGAAAACGAAGACAATTTTCAACAATAAACACTTTATATGGTTAACAATTGACGTACATGCGCGCTGAAGGATATTCTCCCCTAATATAAATTCGTTACTTATAACTACATGAGCGATACGGGCAGATACAAATTTAACGAAGATAAAATTTTATTTTTAAGTCGCACGATGAAAAATATATGAAAAGATAAAGGGTTATTACTGCAGACGTATTTTCATCGAAACCGCGTTGTATAAATACTGCGTTATATGAGGGTTACCTGTGCTGTCAGGCAAAGATTTATAAAATGAAAATATTTGTTATATGCAGTCTGTCCGTTGGAATTATTATAAAGAATGAAATAATATATTTTGCAAAGTAACGGATAAAATTACGGGGTTTGCATTCACAGAAGTAGAAACAGATTTCAATTGCCACACAATAAGTGATCCAACCTATTGTGTATTGAGCATGCGTATACTGCTGTGTCAAAATGGCACCATTCACAACATCAAAAAGTGGGTAGAATACCAATAATAAATGTTATTATTGGTATTCTACCTGATTCTGTATTTTGAATTCATTTTAATAAACGCGGCGTTAAAATATAAAGATCCGCAAATTGAACTGTCATGAACAATCAGTATGAACCATATTCCTCAAGAAAAACCAGTCTGCCGTGCTCATAAATGAAGACGTTACTAAATATCTCTGAAATTATACAAATGAAACACTAAATGCCTGAAAGAGCTGTTAAAACTGACAATTTTTCAGATATATAGAAGGAACAAAAAAAGTCAGCATCTGACTTATACTTCATATAAAATATCAGCTCTTACATGGATATACTTCGAAGCATAATGCTAAGGAAGAGGGACAGAGCTTAAGTAATCTCAAAGTACTCGGAAAGGATCCAACAAAAATTCCAAGGTCTCGAGAAGTCAGTCAAAAATCTCTCAGGGAATGAATAGCTTATTAACGCGAGAGTGTTTCTTTTATCTTTTATGAGAATTCCATTCTCGAAAAGTGGCAAACTAAAGCACTGTGTATCATGGGCGGCTAAAGTGTTTAGATAATCCGTGAACTACTTTAGAGACCAAACATTAGACTTTTTTTCAAGCCACTTCTGGCCTCCAAAACGAAGGACGGTGTAATCATCTACTACTTAAAGACATTCACGACATCATCCACTCTCATGGTAGATGGGTTTCAAAACTATAAGCTAATGGGTGGACTGAATTTAAGTTAACGACTCGGCCAACTTGGGCCGGAAAAGAACTACCTCAAGCGAGAAACAAACTGAGTTAAACGTCTACCTGAAATTACTAATTATATGAAGAGCCAAAGGCTTCAATTCGGCAACATGAACTAAGTCTACCTGAAATTTAATAATAAAGTAAATAAAATTAACTAAAAAACTCATTACGTACAAAATTAACATCGAGATCGGTTAATTCACTAGCCGATGCAAGTACTGTACTTAGTATGCGAGATGTGCTCTACTCTTACCGTAAAAAAATAATTTACAAAGATCATTATTTCCTAACTGTGTGTGCGTGCGTGTGTGTTTGTGTGGAGATCGCATTAATGCGGTCTCCAAATAAAGTATATAGGTAGGGGTTTGCTCATTAATGTCTTTTTTATGCTTTATATTAAAAATAAAAGACATTACAAAGCAAAAGCAAAAGCAAACTACAAGGGCAATATTTCATCTAAAAGTAAGAAATTTCTGTTCAGATAATTAACATAGTTCGCTAGATGGCAGCACAGTTATTATGAAAACATAAAAATTTCACGAAAACTTGCAGTGGTAAAGTGGTAAACCAGTGGTGGCCGGTGAAAATTTTAAGTGGGGGTGCTGCATATACAAAATTTAAAAAAAAATAAAAATAAAAAAATTTATTTTTTTCCTAATCAGTAACCAATTTATTAATAAATAAATTTACATATTAAAAATATTTCACTCTCACCACGAACAAACACCAATAATAAAAGTTTCGTATCTCACAGAAATAACGAGCGCAAGCATACGATACACTGCCCAACTGAGCAGTGTCGAAATGACTTGGAACGTGCAATCACGAGCGCAAACGAATATCGGCGAGTCTGGCTGCGATTGGTCGAACGTGATAATTCTGACACTGCATTAGATCGCAGTGTGTTTGTTTCGTAATCTAAAGCGTTAATCGAACAATTCCAATCATTAACTATTCAATCAATGTCGAAACATAAGCTTTAACGTGTTGTACTGCATTTATATAATGTTGTAAGCATTGTTATTATTTATAAACACAAACAAAATTAAAATTTTTCATTTTTCTCCTTGGGGGTGCTGCAGTGTCGCAATGCTTATGTACGGGCCGCCACTGGTGGTAATTATTTTGCATGTATAACAATTGGAAAATTTTACTATAAAGCACGTGATTTCGCGTGTTGTTGACCAATTCGTTCATTACCTTATTTATTTCTCCCCTTCAACATGAATTGACTCTTCTTGGCAGTCTGCCAACGAGAGCTGTCCCTTCTGTGGACGGACTATATTTCTGTTTATCTTTATATGTGCAATGACACTGTATATGTAAAAATATGGTGCTTAACTAATAGCTAATTATAACACTGGAGACGCTGCCATTGTTATATCCAAAATAAAAACGGAAACATCTTAATTTAACAAAGGTCTACTATGAGGATCATGAAGGGCATGTTTCTAGGTTGTTATGTGCCCATAGGCTATAACTTTCAGGAGGCTCCTTTAACGAGTAAAGTATAAGTAATAAGTAAGGAGAGGCCTCTTATAATGCGAGGTCCTAAACTGTAGTTTCTCTAGCTTATGCATAAATCTGACTCTGGAAACGCCCTAATGAAATCATTTTATAAGCCAACAACTTTGCATTATCCCACCACGTGCAAATTACCGTTATCATTATCAGAGTGGCAGCAAATGTTTGTGCAACGCAGGGAACTGGTTAGCACAAGACTGGATATTCTAAAATCGAAATACACAGTTGCTTACGAGGCTCGACTTCTTAATAATAACAAAGACCTAGATATTTGTTTTGTAGTAAGATTTTTTTTTTTTTTTTTTTTTTATTAGGGATATAAAACAAGTCATGAGGTGGGAGTACCCGAGTTTCAATCTCGTTCGATACGTGAGGAAAAGTAAGTTTTTCAACTGCACCCTCAGGATGGAGAAAGACTCGCAAATGACAGACAAAACAAGATAAATGAAATACTATAATAGACGGAAAGATGAAGTGTATATGGTTTGCAACGTAGTAATATCTATTCACGATATTGTCACATTTCTGTGAGAGAGAGAGAGAGAGAGAGAGAGAGAGAGAGAGAGAGAGAGAGAGAGAGAGAGAGAGAGAGAGAGAGAGAGCACTCTCGTGATAAAGATTGGGGAAAAAAAAGAGCAAGCAAAGATAAAATTGATGGAAGGGATAGTGGGGAAAGGATGAATGATGGGTTAAAGAGATGAATTTTTCATGTTACAGAATTAATACAAGCCGATTTCTTAATATCTAAAACCAACTGATCAGAAATACCTGTCTGTTAAAGAAAATAAAATTTCTTGTTTGATTAAATACTACGTCAGCTTTTCTATATCGTTAAAAGTGCACAAAGCTGTTACTGCCGTTTCCACTCGGTTTAACCTTAATGGTATCTATTCAAGCACGCGCCGAGAATCCACCCCGCTTCGGTAAAGAATGGTAACTATTTTCTGCCGTCAACATGCAGTCGTGGCAATACTTGTAAATTATTACGGGACCAACCCTTATCTATCTCTCTAGTAAGAGCATTCAAATGCGTAATATTAGTTTACGTGGAAGATCGTAAAATCCTTCAAACGTGCAAGGAACTGAAATATCTCTGGAATAGATTTTAATCAGTCACTTGAGACAATAAAGAAAGGATTAGATATTAAAAATGGAGGGGAAAACACGTGCCAAAATGGATTTTGCTAAAGGAAATGAACAGCCGCCTGAATTATAGTTTTTGTTTCATATCATTAAACTTTTCACGGCAAACTGAATATCTAAACACTAAACATACAACAGGTTTTTTGGGATTTTTTTTAGCATTATAATAATTACAGAGGTCATATTTTCAATTGTTATAGTGTGTAACTATACAAGGATTTTAGTAATACTGTTTCATTGCAGTGGTGAGAATCCATAGCTAAACAGGTTTCCACGACGCTGTTGAGTTGGTGAGAAGATTCGAATCCCGTCTAGGAATTTTTTTTTTTAAGGGCTTGATACTTGAAGTAAACAAACCGGTTTCATACGGTTCAACATTATCAATTTGTCACAATATTATTCATTTGTCACCATGGATTCTTAAGGTTTCTTGATTCCATAGTAAAAACAGAATAGTGCGGTATGCCTGAACACCAATGCTGATCAAGTACACCCATTCATATTGACTTGTACTGCATATGATCGTTGCTTCCAGGAATAATACGCCGTGTGGCAAGGCAGGTAGTGCGCTGGAACAGTTGTAGGAATAAGAATGACCTTCCCTTGGTACCCTCACACCGTCACTGTATCTCAATCCTAATGCCAGAAAACTGCAGGAATTTTTCATGTCATCTGGGGGTGGAGAGTTTTTCTGACCCTCTTGGAATCAATTTCCTGACTTACCAAGACTGTCCACAAGATGGTCCCATAGTTATTTGGTGAGTATTTGAACAAAAAAAATAGTTAAATAATGTGCGCAAGAAGAATGTTATTACGAAAAGCAGTTTTATGTTTGTCTCAGACCATTTTGGTTAGCTGATCAAGTAATACACTGCTTGGAAAGAAATCAACGGACACCAAAGTATGAGGAACAAAACAGCCATTACGCTTTCGCTATGATGACTGCAGCAATCATACGGGACAAACTATCCACAAGTGTACGATAGCGATCACTGGGAATTTTGAACCATTCTTCCTGTAGGCATATCCTGGACTGTTGTGGAAAGGACGTCCCTTGACTTCACCCAGCACTTCAGTTCATCCCACAGATGTTCAGCAGGGTTGAGATCGGGATTTGTGGAGACCAGTCAAGTGTGCTGACGTTCATGTCCACAAACCAACCAGTTAGAGCAGCAGCTTTATGACACGGTGTACTGTCTTGCTGAAATTTCCGTAGAAACGCCACAAAGTAGGAAGCATTGCATTGTCCAGATATCTCTCGGAGTTCAATGTTCATGTCATCACAAACGGAGGTCCGAGGCCAAACCAGGAAAAATAGGACCATACCATCACACCGCCATCTCAAAATTTCATACTTGGGGTTATGCACTCTGGTAAGAGGCGTTCACTAGGCAGCCGCCACACCCACACCCGTCCATCTGCTCGGAAGGAGGTTAGCGTGATTCGTTGCATTAACACAGCTTTCCAAGCTTCCACGTTCCACTAAAGCTGCTCTTTGCACCACAAGACGACGCTGTATGTTGGTTCGGGTAATGTGTGGCTTGCATATTGCGATCCTACCATGTGAGCCTCGGTTATGAATGTTTTTGTGCAGATTCGTGTTCCAGTCCATGCCCGAAACTACGCATTCAAAGTGTCGTCCTACGGTCACGTTCGGCGAAAGTGGCAGATCGTTCACGGCAGTTAGCACTTGTGGTTGACTCCGTGCGCTTCCACCTCAGTATGGAATCACTGATTGTTGAACCTGGGAATGCCTAATTTGTCAACAGACTTGGGAGCATCATATTCCTCCAATTTATACCGGCTACAAACACGTGACTCCTTACATGACTCGATGCACCTTACCCATGGGGATGTCCGTTGACTTCTTTCCAAGCAGTGTATATTTATCTATTTGATTTTTTTATGTGTGGTTCCCACCTACGAGTTTAATATAAACCTCTAGTAGATTTTGCCGGCAACCCTGCTCTAGAGACCAAACGCGGAACTTTTTCAAGCCACTTCATTTCTCCAAGAAGCGGGGTGGTGGTGGTGTCACACCAGACAATGAAAACAATTTCCCACCTAAGTTAAATTTAAATTTCATATATACAATCGGGACCGGCGGAAGCTGGCATGCAGGTCATGCAGGCGCCGCCGCCGGGGCTCGGTTCATAAGTTCATTTTTAAGAAACAAGATTTTTATCATAAAAACAAAAAATTCTTAGAATGATCAATGTTGAAATAAACAAGGCTGGATACACCGAATAAAAATTTTAAAAAATTGTATATTGCCGCCTCTTTGATCAGTCGGCTGTTTACAATTTTGCAGCAAGAGCAGGCTAATGCTTGCCTGCAAAATATTGTGTCTACTGCAGTCTATCTAAAGTGAAACGGTGAACGGTTTTATGTGCAGAAACGAATTTTCGTACAAAACATTTGTTGCTAGTTAACCAGTCATATGGTACGCATCTCAGTAGGCTACAGACAGTTGCGCAGTGCGGACTATTATTTCGTCTCTGTGTCGTGTTGTGGAATAATTTCTTGTGGGTATAAAATAGAAATGGAATCAAAAATTAAAAAAAAAAAAGTTATCCGGTGCACAAAATCGTAAGCGGCATGCTGCGAAAGAAGAAGATATTAAGAAACAAACTGAGGCTCTTAATAAATTTGTTAAAATATTAAAATATTCTGATGCAGATTGTAACCAACTCGATACATCAGAAATCAGAGTTGAAGAACCGTGCACATCATCCAGTTTGCATCAAAGTACTATTGCAACTATTTAACAAGATAACAAGATGCATGATTTAAGTGAAAAACAGTTAGGAGAAGATTTAGTTGTAGTTGACCACGAAACTAACACATTGTTAGTCTCTGTAAATGTAGAAGATCCAGGTGAATGGGGAAATATTGATGAAAAATTACGAGTTGTTTTAATTGAAATGGGGTCTGTTCAAAAGAAAAATATAATATATCTCAGAGATACATATGGTCGTAAATTTGGCGACACGTATTATAATAGAAAAATGGAAAACGGGTAGCTCGTGCCAAGAACATGGCTCATTTATTCCGAAACTTTAAATTCTGTTTTTTTTTTTTTTGCTTTTGTTGCAAACTTGTCGCACCTACTGAATCAAGTAGTCTTGTAGAATGTTATAACGATTGGAGAAATGTAAATACAACTTTGCATAGACATGAGACTAGTTTAGCTCACATGAAAATTTTCTTAAAATGGAAGGAACTTGATAAAAATTTAAAAAACAAAACTATTATTGATTGCCAGACTCAAAGCATGTATGAAATGGAAAAGAAACATTGGACGAGTGTTTTCGAACGCTTGATTGAAATTATAAAATTCCTTGGTAGCAAAAATTTAGCTTTTCGCGGATCATCTGATAAATTATATGAAAGGAATAACGGCATTTTTTAAAAATTAGTCGAACTGTTTGCGAAGTTTGATCCCGTTATGGAAAATCATGTTGAAAGGACCCTACAACGAAACCATAGAGTACACTATTTGAGTAAAGACAATCAAAATGAAATATTGGAAACTTTGAGTAACGCAATCAGGGATACAATTTTATTATCAATTCGAAAATCTAAATATTATTCCATAATTTTAGACTGCACACCTGATGCAAGTAAAACAGAACAAATGAACATTATTATTCGCTTTGTTTCCTGTGACAATGGAATTGTCAAGATCAGGGAAAACTTTTTAGGCTTTGCAGATATATCAGATTCCACAGGACGTGGTTTATGTGCAACAATAATGGAACAACTGGAAAAATGGAACATTCCCATTGAAGACATGTGAGGTCAAGGGTATGACAATGGAGCAAATATGAAAAGGAAAAAATATGGGCTCCAAAATTTGCTTTTGAACAAAAATCCTCGAGCTTTTTACATGCCATGTGCTGCTCATACTCTAAATTTAATCATTAATGGTGCAGCCAAAGTGAATGCAGATACAATTAGTTTCTTTGCAATTATTCAAGAAATATACAATTTCTTTTCCTTCTCTTACAAACATTGGGCAATCCTTTTAAAGTTCGTAAAAAAATTAACATTGAAACAGCCATCAGAAACGCGATGGGAAAGTAAAATTAATGCAATCCGCCCTCTACGATATCAGTTAGGAGAAATTTACGATGCACTTTTTGAAATTTTAAATAATGAAAATTTTAATAAAGAAACTCAGCAGGAAGCACAAACATTATGTGCTAAAATAAAGGACTACAAATTTATTTGCTCTCTTATAACCTGGCATGATTTACTTACAAGAATAAAGCCTGTGAGTAAACTGCTTCAAGACAAAAATATGAACATTACACTTGCTTTAGAATCTATGGAAAACTTAAAAATATTTTTACAAGAGTATCGATCAGATACAAATTTTAAAGAAGTTCTAAAAACGGCAAAAGAACTGAGTGAAGAGGTGGATGGAGAACATGAATTTAAAACTGGTACGGAAGTTCGACGACGAAAGAGGACACGACAATTTGACTAAGAGCATCATGATGAAACGCCACAATCGCCAGAAGATAAATTTAGAGTGAATGTTTTATACACTTCTAGACGTTGCAATGTGTTCGTTAATAGAACGTTTTGAACTAAAAACATATTATGATAATTTCAATTTCTTGTATAGATTACTACAAATTAATAACGAAGATTTAAGAAAAAATTGTGATGATTTAGAGTTTCTCTTGAAGGACGGTGACAATAAATACGTAAATGCAATAGAATTATATGACGAGTTATGTATTTTTCGGAAGGATAATTTAAATATTCAAAATTATCCTTTGGATCATTTTGAATATCGAAATATGAAAAAAAGAATACACTTTCGATATTCTTAATTTTATTGTGTCCAATAATTCATCTTTCCCTAACTTTTCAATAGCTTTAAGAATACTGTTAACCTTACCTGTTAGTGTAGCGAGCGGTGAACGTTCCTTTTCCAAGTTGAAATTGATTAAAACCTACTTAAGGTTGTAATCAAATATATCACAAAACAGGCTTGTTAGTTTGGCGTTAATAGCTATTGAAAATGATATATGTGCGGAATTAGACGTTAAGACCATTATTTCTAATTTTGTGAATTTGAAATCAAAAACCCTAAAATTTTAATTTAAAAATTTTGAAGTATATTTATGTAATTTAATTTATTTTCTGTTATTCTGTAAAGATGTTATTTTTTGAATACTTATATTAAATGTTCTAATTATTTCTGAATTCTTTTCTTATTTTCTCATCTATCTTGAGTTTCGTTTATTTTCCTAAAAGATAGTTCCACTTATAAAAATTATTAAAAATTTTTTACAAGTTACTAAGAGTTTAGTAACTTGTAAAATGCAAGTATTTTTTAAACTTTAGTTCAAATAAATTTTAACTTTAATTAAAATTCATTTTAATTTTGTTAGCGATTTGGATTGGTGAGAAGGTAATCCCTCATTATAATCAACGATTAAAGTGAAGTAGCTTTATCAAAATTTGCTTTAACTTTTGAGAATTTTTTGAATATTCGGGTTTTTAACGATTATCCTGCCTAGTCAACACCCCCGGTTCGTTACATTTAGCGAACCAACGTGTGGCTGTTCTGTCAAAATTTATTTAAGAAATTTCAAATAATTTACATTTTTATTATCGTAAAAGAACCACGCACGCTCGGATCGTTACAGGGGCGCTTAGAAAGAAATTGCATGCGGGCAGCAAAGTCCCTAGAGCCGGTTCTGTACACAATATACTTAAATCATTATGTCGTCTTCTGAACAAAATGAATAAGTAAATAAATAAAACTTGGGGGTTGCACTGCATAAAGAAAATGCAAATCGGCTTGATAGGGACATTCATACTTAGGCGAGTTAGCATCTCATAATCCTAATCATACGAGTGCTTTAAGTACACTAATTGAACTGTAGATTGGAATAAAACTATTGTTTTAATAATTGTTATATGATAGTGCGCTAATTTTATAAATAGCTGTGGATATTTTAAGGACATTTTTCTTCTCGGTCAAAACAATTAAAAGGATTTCGGCAATTTGTTTCTTTTACATTCTTCGCGTCGTTTAACTGTCCGTGGAATCTGCACACATTACAAAAAAATGACGCAAAAAAAAAAAAAAATACTGGGAAAATGCCAACGATTTGCTACAACAAACACTTATTTCTATTGAAATTCCTTCGAGGCTCAAGTTTTGCTCTTTTAAATTTCTCACGTGCCATCCATTATGCATGATCGTTTGCTAAAGCTGTGAATATAATTCATTTAATCAGAAATGACGGAAGCATCACTTCAGCAAGCGTTGATCTTGGCACTAACAAAAAGCGAAATCCATCAGTGAAAACACGCGCAGAATCTAACTGAGCAACAATGACAATCCTTTAAATTTTATAAAATCAAATATTTCAATATTCCGTTATCTGTTTCCACTACTTGTGCTTTTTCTCCTTTGCATTGCTTTCTTACGGCCAATATTATTTGGCATTAAAACTGTTTCTTTTCCTTTATTCGTGATAATTTTCCCCCAAGGTACGGGTCATTTTATTCCATGTTGTCCCATTCGAAGCACTCTTGCGATTTGAATACGAATCCAGCTTATCCAATATTCTGATTTAGCAAATACGGTCGAAGTTATTTTATTTTTAAATGAAGTTGGAACGTCACGAGAACCCAAAGACTTAATGAAGCAACTCAAGATATTATAAGCAGCGACGTGGCAAGGTTTACGGGCATTATGTTTCCACTGCTGTGTTAGTGCAAGCCCAAAAGACTGTAACCAGTGAAAATCCGATAGAGAGAAAACACGAAGTGCTTATTTTATTCTTGTGTGAAGACGTTACGAGAGTGAGAAAAGGAGGATAGAGCAATCTGTGTCAACAGACAGTAGCAGAGGACAGAAAGGAGTAAATAACGCCTAGAAGGTAATGAAGTGACGGGTGCAAGATTACATAGCACGGAAATGCGCGGTGACATACGTCTTCTGGGAAATATTTTGTCTTATTTTTTTAGCACTATCGAGCCCTAGTATCAGTTTTTTTTTTCTGTTAAATAAAAATAAAAAAAAAGGAGGCTTCGTCCTACATCCTCGTGAAGATACGAAGTTTCTTCGAGATCATCGGACTGATTTCGATATTTTAACGAATTTAAGAGAGAAGATGGATAACGTTTAATTCTCTTTGGGGGTGAGCATTCTAATATAATCCAATGAACAAAGTATCACTCGTTAGTTGAGGCTTCGGAATAAAGAGTATTGCTTCTGTTATTATGTTGTTCAGTTAAAGGGAAGCCATCCCTTAACTGCTCTTGGAGACCTCGACTCACTCTTTTCAATCTGGGCTACTTTTAATCAATTGGATCTTCACTTTGTGTGTGTGTGGGGGGGGGGGGTGTCACAAGAAAATATCGGGGTGGAGTAGGATAGTAAACAGATCGTCTCACAGGGGCCAGTTGGGTCTGGAGATGAAGATTCATGGCCGCGATGGATCTACGTGATCTAACAACTTCGAATCGCATCACACGTATTCACAGTAACCCCGTGTAGACCCGGTACTAACAACGTTAAAAATAAAAGCGAGTTTTGCAAAAATATTTCCTCCACTCCTCCAAAACTGCTGAACGAAATTATTCAATGATATTTTCAAAAGATAAAGTTAGTTTAATAAATTATTTTAAGAAGAATTCCGTGTGCGAAACAGTTTCCGAGTTCGCTTTCTGATTACAAAACAATATCACGACGAATAAAAAAAAAAATTAAAATAAAAATAAAAAAAAAACTGTAATTGCAAAGCGTGGGAGAAATAAAAGTGAAAAGCACCCGAGGGATAACTGCAATCCCCGAAGCAATTTAATACCGTGTACAACCATAAAACGAAATTTGTTAAGATAACAATATAATTGGAACAATTGAGGGGGGGGGGGGGGAACGCGAGAGAATATTGTAAATATGCCCAATTTGTTGGACTTTTTGTTTAAGCTAAAACTGTATGATCACATTTTATTCAAAACCTTATCACAGGAATTCAATAAAAGCACTTTTTTCGGACACTAATTACACAACGCGCAGTTAGGGATGTCAATCAGAATTAAATGTTCCTGTCCAGAAAGAAAAAGCCATTGTTTGTGGTTCACATCAGCTATTAAATTAAATGGTAATAAAATATTATAAAGACTACAAAAAAAAAAAAAAGAGAAGCAAAATTATATTTAAAAGAATGTCTGTAAACGTGAGTGTTCTCATGCAATTACGCGTTATGTTTGCTAAGAATTCATTCTTTTCAATCTGGATTTGCAGTCGAAGGAATCAAAAAAAAAAAAAAAAAAAAAATAGAAGTTTCCCTATTACAGTTGAAAGCATCGTTAGTTCGGAGTAGGAATGATCAAGTGAACGTACGTAAAAAATAATGAGAATGAACTAAAATGGATTTTATAAACGCGTCAGCAAAAAAGTTTTTTCGAACCATAATATGCTTATGGTTCGGAAACTTTATTTGGCGCAATTATTCAAGAGCCACAACCAATAAAACTCTTCTGGTCATATCACGTGTTAGAATTATTTCAACGAATCATTATTTTATCATCACATGATTATCTATAAATGCACTTTCATTTTTTAAATTATATTATCGACTTTTATATTAATGATTTTTACAATTATTAATAATAACTAGTATTAATAACATTAATTTCATTATTTTATTTTTTATTCTTTGTGCCTGGAACAAAGTTTCCACACCTACTACATGAACACCTGAAATGTGCATAAATCGTCTACATGCGTCCTTCTTTCTTCATTCCTTCCCTCCCTTTACCCGTTGGATATTCTAAAATAAACCGTTCCTTGAAGAAAGTTGTGTTTATGTCTGACATTTCATATACTGTATCGTGTTTGGAGTATACGCGTTTACAGTTATAATTTGTAATAAAGTCGTATCTATTATTAATGGTAATTACCAAGGCACCAGTGTTTATAAATTTTCCAACTACATCTGGAAAGTTCTTTCCCCTTACGCGATAATGCTTCACCCCTTCACTCTTCTCTTTTGTACGCTTCTTTGTCACTTGTAGCAATTTTGTTCAATATTTGCCTGTCTATAAGAGTGTGGACGTGAGCGTATTTAAATACCTGAATAGCATTTAAAACCTAATTTATTTTGGGCTAGTTTATCGAGTTCAACAATCTGTCGGTTGTATGTGAGTCATTTGAATGAGTTTAAACGCTATACCGCACTCCTAACCGAGAGGTCAATTAAATGATATTATTTAGCCTTTTCGAATACAATAACAAAAATTGCCAGAAATAACAGCATTATTGCTAGCTGTCTGTTGAGTCCAGCTAATTATAAAAAGAAGATCGATGCCAATATACATTTATTATTATTATTATTATTATTATTAGTTCAGGCTTTCCAGTTCAGTGACGCGTCACGACATTCCAAATTATCTTGTGCACGCGCGCGCGCGCTTCCCTGAGTGTGCATGTGAATAAATTTCTCAACCTACCGCAGTAGTGAATATCAGACCTAACAAACATCAGCCTACTTCCAACACAGCAATCAAACCAATAAACAACAACTAACCAGTGCCATCCTCAGATAAGCTAACTAAAAAGCTCCGAAGAGGCATGCTGAGGCATTACATCTCAACCGAGATCAACACAAATAAAAAAAAAAAAATCCATTTATTACATTTAAGTGCTATTGTTACAGCGCTTAATTGAATTAACACCCTGAATTAACTCCATCACAATCATTTCGCTAAATATCGCTTAAATACATTAAAGCAAAAATTGTAAATATACGTAATTTATTGTTATTGTATAAATACTGTAAAATTGTAATCTTATTCAACCCAAAAAATCTGTATGAATTTTACTGTTAAAAGAAAAAAACCAGAACAATATGTTTTGTAAACGCATAATAATATACAATCATTATAATTTATTATTATTATCTGTATGATAATAATAGAAAAAAGATATATATATTATACAGAGTTTATTATATATATTATCTATAATCTATACAAAATATATAATAATGATCATTATTAATATTATAATAATATATGTTGTAAACAATTATTATTATTATTATTTACAAATATTATGTACGTGCTAGTATCTGTTATGCACAATTGTGTTCATGTAATGTATTGTACATATTATATATAAATAATAAAGTTCGAAAAAAAAATTATTAGAAAGACTCATTGGGAAATTTCAGAAACCATTTTGTTGCTTCCCACCTACCTTTAAGACGCAAAATTGGCTTCTGATAACTTTGTTCGTCTCCATCTTTATAAAACTTCCAAGAACGACGCGGTGCTCTTGCTATCGCCCTCCTACCACCCTGAATTAACTACATCACAATCATTTCGCTAAAATCGCTTACTATTCCGTACTTTTCTATCGTATTTTACGTTTTCTCTCGACCAAACGACGTAATTCATACTTTTACAATCTGGTAGTAATGAGATAATAATTTAGTCAATTTACTGCTGGTTGTTAACACTGTCACTACCTATTTTTCGATTTTTAATGTTCGTATTTCAATTTCAAAATGGTGGCTACGAGAAATACATATTCAGCAATGAATTCTAATGATAATAATATAACTGAAATCACTTACTTGTTATTTATACCTTTGGTTCAGTTGTCTGATTCTTTCGATTACACAGCTCTGTTTTAACACTTATCCAAAAATTAACACTTGTATAAGTTCACCAAAATAAATAAATAAACTGGAGTAAACAACGGAGATTTGATGAACGAAAACATTCCACTCGCTAACATTTTATGCATCTCACAATAATTACCGGGAAAAAAATAATAAAATAAAGAGGGCACCACTAGTAGAAATCTGCTGGAAAAGTCACAACTGTATTACAACTAAATAAATAATAAAAATAAAAAAGGGGAAAAGAATAAAATGCATTATAATGGTTATATATATATTCAGGTTTTTGCGAAAAATATTTTGCGAAAAATGTCCCAAATAGCCTTTATTCTAACGTGCAGCTGGAGACACAAGTGTACTGTGAAAAAATGCAGTGGGAATTTAAAAATTGCGTTCTCAAAAGTATTATACAGAACACAAAAATAATTACCGGTAGTTCGGAATTTGGATTTGGAATGATTTGGAATTTTTGAAACTTGTGCGGTAAAAAAAAAATAATAATAAATAAAATAAAAATAGAATACAGCCTGGTTCCAACTTACATCCTATCAAAATAAAATCTAAGCACAAAATCAATAGAAGAAATCAAAATTAAAAATATCTCTTTACACAGTAATAATATCTATAAAAATCCGAACTGAAACTAGAAATACTGGCATGAGGATCCAAATGTCTTACATTTAACAAAGCAGAATGCAATAACCGATGATATATCCAGTGACCTACGTCTGAAAACATTAGTAGTAAAGTCGTAAAGATAAATGCATTATATGTTTGGAATGTTTTCATTAAAAAAAAAAAAAAATACGGAGAGAAAAGACGCAGAAAGATTGGAATCGGAAAGAATAATTCCAAAACAACTAAGACCATGGATTGCGTATATTAAGTTTATTAATGCTTATTTATTCGGATAATTTGCTTCGCTGAATAAAAAGTTTGTGGGAGGAAACATCCTGCGATTCTGTATGACACAGATTAAAAAGCCATTGTCCTTCGAGTTCTAGACGCGATTTGAACTCGCGTATTGCAAACCAAAAAAGCATACTTGTGACCCCATTATGGAGGCACAAATCATGTCAGAAAAGATAGAATGGAAAAATAGTGAAGAGAAAACTGAAGGACAATCAAATATACAAACGAATTAAATGAAAACAATGCATAAAACAAGCAAGGAAATGATCGTGATCATAAAAATATAGTCGTAATAATCAAAAAAGTGTGTTTTGCCATCACATTCTTGTATTGTGATGCCGTTCTATATCACAACAATTGAATCTGCAGTGGCATATGTACTAAAGACATAATTTTCTTTTGGTTAATTATAGGTAAAGGAAGAAAAATACTATTATCATTTCAAGTCGTTTTGTTAATAAAAACACGATTATTACTTAAAAAAATTCATCAAGCAGTCCTGATCCTAGGAAATAGTTCAACAATGAAAAATATAATTACACCTTATTCTTTTGATGACATAATTATTAAGATTAAAATCTTTTATAAGGAACGCTTGTTTTGCCTGGTGGCAAAAGCATTTACATTCATTGCACTAGACCACCAGAAGTAAGACTGTTACAAGTTCTATTCTAGTCGCCAACTAAGGGAACCTTTCTAAGCATTTCTTCGACCGTTTCCCAAGTTAATCACTGGCAAATAGAAAATATTCTCCCGAAAACTCGTGCTTTTAATCCCGCAACTCAAGCTAATGAACCGTTGATGTCACATGATTTCAGGCAATATGTAGGATTTTGGACCACAAGATGGCAGCAGCTTTGTGCCAGATGTGTGCCTTATTTTCCTCTCCAGATGTATATTAAAATCACTGGGGGTACTAGACCAGCGATCTCTGATTGGCTGATAGTGGAGACCAGCTGCCCTCCAGTCTTCAAAAGTCAGTTAAACGGCCTTGCCTGTTCTCTTTGGAAAATAAAAAGCGTTAGAGGATTATTTATTTATTGTTTAAAGTTCATATACAATGCACTTAAACTGTTTAGAGTTGTATTTTCACTTTTGTTGATATTTCAGTGTGATGGCCTACGACAATGTTACATGATTTTAAAAAAAATCGATTGGTGATACGTTTGGGAAAAAAAAAGTATAATAAAAATGTGTAAAGTGCTTTATTAAATTCCAACCCATTAGTGAGGGTGAAATTGCACATGAAAATATTGCTAAATGTTGATAATAAAAATAAATAACAGTATGAAAATCAAGTGTAATTAATACAAGAAAACAAAATACAGTAGTATTAAATGTAATAAATTCTGCTTAGCATTTGGAAATGCAGCTTAGATTTCGTATATCACCATTATAAATTTGGTATATCAACTTATAACAAGTTAAACCAACCACTCTGTACAGAAAGAGTGTTCAACGTTGTCCTGAATTTTGCTGTAATTTTATGCAGCTACTTCAGAACGGAAGCATTACTTGGTGCTCTAGCTCGTTTAATTACACTAATTAAGTTTCTTCTTTTACAAAGGAAGGTGTAAAGTATTAACAATGCTTTTTTTTTGTATTCCGATCAATTTGTAATTATCCTAATTAGCTGTTTACAAGAAAATGGAAGACTTTGTTAATTTGATACAAAAGACTAAATCAATCAAGCACAGTTATCTTATGTTTCGTATTTTGTATTTTATATACGATCAGTAAAACTTCCTGCAATAAAAAATAATTATAACAAGAATTTATAAATAACAGAAATTTATTATTATTATTATATGATTTATTTAACAGTAAACTAGCAACAAGCATTATGACATAGTATAACTATTGTAATGTGTGGTAATATAGTTTATAGTATTTTATATTATTTTACTCAAAAACTGTTCAAGTACCAAAAACTAGGGAAGAAATATAATATACAGTAAAACAAACTATATTATCAAATATAGGATTGAAAATTTTCGGCAACGTGCTGAAATTTCGAGTTAGCACTTACTTGACAGCAATACGGTTTAGACTCAAGTGAGGGATTTCGAAGTAAAATGGGGGGGGGGATGTCACGCGCACACACACACTGTTGCGAAGCCGTATAACTGAAAAATTGGCACTGCTGCAATTTTCGATGTATTTATTTGCTTCTATAATACTTAAATTCGTATGTGTAAAATTTTTAGGAAGTTTTAACTTGACGTTGTTTTATAGTTGAAATTTTTAAGGTACATCAGCGTTTTTAGCATTAACTTTTGAATTTTAATAATGCTGTTTAATATATTTTTCTGGATAGGATTTGTTTCTAAAATTTTTCACGTATCTTACGTCTCACCTCTTCATGTGCAAATGAAATGTTTGACATCGACTGGATTTTGTATTTTCATACTCGAGTCTCCGTAGTTACTGCACTGAATGTTAGCGTTATTTTGAATACATGAAGTACATGATGAGAACAATAAGCAATCAAATAAACTGCATCGAGAACGAAATAGTCCATAAATAATGACATATTCACAACTTGTCATCCATTTTTTTTTCTTGGTAAGGTGATTGTAAGCACATATCAGCAATAATACAGACATCATTTGCAATTGCGAAAAATTGCAAACTTGTTTTTGTATTGTTAAAAAAAATCAAAAAGTTAGATAGGGTAAACGGCCCCGCCTACTCCCTATACGGGAACAAATAGGCGTTAGCTGATTTTTTTTTTTTTTTTTTTTTTAATCACTGCTTACGGAAAATAAAGTACCAGAGTGTGAACTCGTGGATGACTATATAGTTCCTAGAAGAGTGACACTCTTCTCTCTCTTACTCGATATTATCTCCTCCCCCCTCCCCCGTGTGAATATCTTTTGGAAAAATCTCCTACGAAGTGGTTTTTATCAACATTTCACAACTTTGATATCTCGCAAGTAATTATATGAGAAATAATTAATAATTATATTTCGAAATTTATAACGATGTCCCAATAAATCGCAGTTTCTCTACGTTGTCCTGAAATTAAAAAAAAAAAGTTCACAAAAACATCAGTGGAATAATACGTCATTTGTGGTGATGAGCTACATTTATGATTATATCTGCTGAAGATGGATATCTTTTCAGACAAGCTTGTATTACAGTATTGATATGTAGCAACGAGCCTCCATAGCTCAGTCGGTATAAACGAAGCCCTTTGGTCAGAATGACCTAGGTTCGATTCCCATCCTTGACGTGAGGAACCTTTATCTGGTCTCTTTCGACGAAAGGTGAGTTAGCCGGTCTTATACGGAGATAGGGGATTTTTTCACCCGGATTACAGTCAGGAATACCTAAGACCCAGCCAGAGCCCTGATTCGTCAGCTATATGCCGGGCCCGGATAAAATGGGGGGGGGGGGGGGAGTAGGCTGAGATGGTGTACATCCCTGTAATGATAGCGTAGTTAACTATCTTCACAGTTTGCAATGTTTGTTATAATATTATTAGTGTGTAGTCTAGCCCAGCGTTCTTCAACCTTTTTACACCTGCGGACCGGGGAAAATAGGAGAAATATTTCGCGGACCGGCTGACGGCTAAGAATGTAAATAGTATTTTATTTATTAAATCCAATATTATAAAATTACAATTTTAGCTAGTGCGCCATCTGCTGCTGCTTAGAGGTTAGAAAATTTTATATACGTGGCTGGAGCGTTGTTTCTGAGGCGAAGAAATTTTTGGCGGACAGCCAGGAAATTTCCGCGGACCATAGGTTGAAGAACAAGGGTCTAGCCCATAGATTCCCAAAGTGGGCGGTACCCCCCCCCCCAGTGGACGCTGAAGCCTTCTAGGGGGGGCTATAGTGGGATCAGAAGCATTTGGGAGCTTTCAGGCGGTCTAGGGGTCGGTAGCTTTTTATAGAAGAAATTAATAATATATATTTAAAAATATTTAAAAATTAATTATTTTCGTGATTTTGCGATTAGATAATCATTTAAAATTTAAATATAGTATTTTAGTTCATCTTATGCCCGTCTTACACGATCAATTTTTTTTATCAATTTTCTATTTCAATTATTTAATCATTTGAAATTTTACCATGTCAGATAGAAATAGATGTCAATTTTCTTTGTCAATGAGAAAATAGAGCATGTATATATGTGTGTATAATAGGGGGCATTACAAAATTTATGTCTTGCAAAGTGGGCCTTATTCCAACCAAAGGAGAGTGTTGCTATCGGCTCCTATATGAAGGTTAGATTTTGATAAAATATTGTTTGCCTTTAATAATCGTGTGACTGTAGCTTATTAATATGCAAAAATGGCTTAGAATGTGAATTTAAAATAAAATTCAAAATTTAACCCCCTTTCTCTTAATTTGCTTAATGATAAAGAGTTATGATTAAGCAAATTAAGAGAAAGGGGATTAAATTCTGAATTTTATTTTAAAAATAAATATAATAATAAAAAGCTTGAGAAGAAGCGTGCTAGATTTGGAAAACACAGGTACAAGCTGCTTCTGATATTGCCCATATGGTAGACGGTTGAACTGTAAGAAATCTGTCCACACTTCCAACGTAACAGTTAGTTTGTTTTACAAAGACGTCACATCTGAAAAAGAGGAAGGGGAGAGAGGGGAAGAAGGAAAAAAAAACAGAGCTTAAGCAATCATGTAATTTGTCACAGTTGAAGGAATGGGTTGCGACTTATCCGAGGGCACAATTATTTATTAACGGATTTTTTAGTGAAAATGATTAATAACAATTAAGCTGTCGACTTTCTGCTTTCAGAATAGGTAAGATTGCTGTACGTTTGAAGAATATCTCTGCGTGCTGCCAGTGTTTTATGTAAACTCAATAAGAAGTGCTTCTAAAGCTGCATACATTAACAGATTTTGGTGCTTAAATGGATCTTAATAACAGAACATGGTAATTTATTAAATTAATTTTATCCTTTTTACTCTTGTAATTAGTAGGAGAGAAAAAAAGGAACATTTTTAACTTCTTATGCTATTATTGCAACTCAAATGGACAAAGAACTGGCCACAGCACAGAACAGGCCACTGCTTAACTTCTGAGATCCAGACTTAGTGCTTCTCATTAGTACGATAATGACTTCATAACTATAAAGTAATATTCTTGTATGCACTGCAGTTAACATATGCTAAACAGTAAATAGTTTATTTCTTTTTAAATTACAGACCTTTCATGTTCATTAATTACCGTTAATTATATTGTTGGTGAGATTTAAAAGAAACATGGCAGATTATCAGATTACATTATCCAATGAAAATCTCGCATCAGTGTCGAAAAACGTATCTTTTATATCGATTTCTGCTGGCAATATCACTGAAATCAGCGACAGGGAAAAAATGATTCATGAATTTCAAGTAATTAAAGCAATTGTTTTAATTGTTGTAATGGCAGTGATAATAATCACCACAGGCAGATCGGTGTTTCGTGTTCTTGTTGGATATACCGTAGAAAGAGACAATTCTTTCTGAATTTTAAAAAATAAGCTGAGGAGGCCTGATACATGCCGAGTTTCCACTCATTTTCTCCACCTTCTTCTGGACGAGATTATAACTAACTATATAGAATTTATTAGTCACTATAACGATAGAAAAAATGATAACTTTATATGTAATTTGTTTATGTTTACTGTTCGGTAATTATTTCTACTGTAGGATGTACATAAATTTGTTATTAATGTATATGGCTTTGTCTCTTTTTTAAAAACAAAAACGTTAAGAAAGCTTTATTTTTTGAACATATTTTAATAAGTGAAAGGGAAGTCTTAATACCTGCTTTGTGAGAAAGCTTCGCTATTTCATCAAACCGTAGCAGAAGGGGGCACGTCGAAGGAACGAGAGGTAGGAAACTGAATTTGTTTCGCTATCAAGGTGAATATCTCAAACATTCCACAATTCAAAACTGTCATAATATTCTCTAGCATCTTCGACTCATTTTTATTCTCTCTTCTTTTTCTTGATCACAAGATGCCAATATCGTTCAACCTCTACATTATCAAAAGTGTCACATAAAAAATATAAAAAGAGAGAAAGAAAGAAAAACTAGATAAATTGAAATTTCTTGATCACTTAAGGAATCTTAAGTGATTTAGAAATTTCTAGATAGCATGAGGTAATAAAACGGTCGCAAGTACCATATAAGCAAGTGCTATACCACTACACAAATTTATTATTTGTTAAAATGGAATCATATGTTAATATAATGGTCAATAATTTTTTAACTGGTAATTACTGAAAAAAAGTGGAAGAAAAATTTTATTTTTAATATTGCAACTTAGAAGCATCCACGGTCGAATCACACATCGCACACAATATTACCAGTTGGGATTAGCAGCAAAAAAATTGTCTCATTATTGAAGGCTAAAATAACTAGTATCTGTAACATTGAAAATGATGTTATAGTTAACGCACTTAGAGAAAAAATTGTTATAGTAGGTAGCCATTTTAGTTGACAATATAAAAGATGCAAATATTATGGGAAATAAAAAGTAATGGTTGGGCAGATATCACAGAAATTGACAGAAAGGGATGGAAGAGTATTAAAGCTTACGCACCACTCCATTGTGTATCACGATGCTTAACTCCATACAACAGTTCATCAACTTCTCCATATTACAGCAAGCTCTGCACCATGAACGTAGAACCTGAAAACATGGTTTAAGAATGACGTTAAAGCTTATGCATCATTTTTGTTCTGATTCAATGAATTCACTCGACTTCAGGGCATCCAGAGCTATATAAGTATGCGCCAGAACATTAACATATTGAAATTCAGTCTCAATTTCCGTATAATTGCTACTGTGTACAAACCAAACGTCATTCTTAAATCATGTTTTCCGGTTCAACGTTCATGGTGCAGAGCTTGCTGTAATATGGAGAAGTTGATGAACTGTTGTATGGAGTTAAGATCGTGATACACAATGCGTTTAGATATGTAACTTCAGAAGAATGTTATATCATCTGCTAATAATGTCATGGTGTGGAGATGCTTCTTTTAGTATGGACTAGGATTCCGTATTATAATAATTGCAGATGTCTATGTGTAGGCTTTTTGTAAATAGAAAAGGCAATGGATAGGATTATTTCACATGGAAGGGTAGACAGACAGAACCACCATAGGTTCACTCCTTTCCCACCTTTTGGCTAATTTCTATACACAACACAGAGAACAAAGCACTCAACACAGCCAAACCAGTGATTCGGTTGTAGTAAGTAGATAATATATTTGCCCTTTGGCTGTACTGTCCAGACACATTAGATATACTTTAGTGTAAATAGCTAGCATCCTAAAATCCACTTCCCAATGTAGGAATCAAATAACTGTCTACCCTTTCTAGATACATCACTCACCAGCCTTCCAAATAATTCATTATCCTTTTCTATTCACAGAAAGCCTACACATACTGGAAGGTTTCTGCACACTCACACTATCATCCAGCACAATAGTATAATATGCTAAAGCCACACACACTGAGAAAGAGAGAGCACTATCTGTTCCAATGATACTGCTCTTACTACTCAACTCGCTCATCTTTGCCACATACTTTTTTGCCAATGGTTATAATCTCCAAAAATAGATCAGGGCATATCTGAAAAGATGTCCAGAGCACTTAATAAATACCAGCTTTCCACCCCATTTAAACCATATATCAAACTGGCGACCTTCATCTGTTCATAATAAATTTAGTTTAATCCTTTATCCAAGTGTGAGCAAACAAAGTTTGCACCTGAAAGTATCTTCAGGACTGGGGTAAGGTGGTACAACACCAGGACACTCCTTGCAAAGGTGGAGCAAGCTACCAACACTCCTATCTCAGTATCTCCCATAATGCAAAACACATCTCCTTGCAGATATGTCTAATGTTAATGCATTAAGGGAAGGGCCACAACCCAGACTAGTTTCGACTTTTATTGAGGTCTCTTCAGTGGGAGCCAGGCCCAAGTCGAGATACCAGGCAGAAGCGTTAGCAGGTCATCTCTACCTATAGGAGTTGCCAAATGGTGTGCCACCCTTTTTTAATAAATTACTCTGGATTTAGAGAAAGAGTTTATTTTTCACTTGGTTAGAGTATAATAAATTTAGTTTAATCCTTTATCCACACTGAGAAATGCAAAACACATCTCCTTGCAGATATGTCTAATGTTAATGCATTAAGGGAAGGGCCACAACCCAGACTAGTTTCGACTTTTATTGAGGTCTCTTCAGTGGGAGCCAGGCCCAAGTCGAGATACCAGGCAGAAGCGTTAGCAGGTCATCTCTACCTATAGGAGTTGCCAAATGGTGTGCCACCCTTTTTTAATAAATTACTCTGGATTTAGAGAAAGAGTTTATTTTTCACTTGGTTAGAGTATAATAAATTTAGTTTAATCCTTTATCCAAGTGTGAGCAAACAAAGTTTACCACCTTACCCCAGTCCTGAAGATACTTTCAGGTGCAAACTGTGGAGTAATTTATTAAAAAAGGGTAGCACACCATTTGGTGTGCCATCCTTTAGGTAGAGATGACCTGCTAACGCTTCTGCCTGGTATCTCGACTTGGGCCTGGCTCCCACTGAAGAGACCTCAATAAAGGTCGAAACTAGTCTGGGTTGTGGCCCTTCCCTTAATGCATTAACATTAGACATATCCACAAGGAGATGTGTTTTGCATTATGGGAGATACTGAGATAGGAGTGTTGGTAGCTTGCTCCACCTTTGCAAGGAGTGCCCTGGTGTTGTACCACTTTACCCCAGTCCTGAAGATACTTTCAGGTGCAAACTTTGTTTGCTCACATCACACTTGGATAAAGGATTAAACTAAATTTATTATACTCTAACCAAGTGAAAAATAAACTTTCTTCATCTGTTCACCTAAGGCAAACTCTCTAATTTGAAGTGCCCTGTACTTGTGACATGGCTTACTATGGACAGATAAGATCTATTGGCATCTGCCTCAGAGAACATAACAATACATTCAGCACCATTGTTATTGAAAGCCAGGAACCAGTAGAACATGCCTTGGACACCCCTTTACACAGGATTAGATGGAAGAAAACAAAAGTACTACACAGAAGTCATTACAAGTCAGTGAGACTATTTTTGGATTAATAAGCAGCTTTAAAACATTCCCTGAACCTCAACAGGTATGACTATCAATTTATCAAAAATCTGGGGGTCATTTTAAGGTCAGATTAATACTTGTGAGCTCTCTTTATCCAACAATAGATGATGCTAATTAGATTTTAGTTCTTTGTGTTGTCCATTACAATTTTAAACTGTTCCCACCATTAACTAATTGTTGCTGTTCATGTATCGTAACAAAATGTTCGTACTCTGAAGATGCTGGGTAGAAAACCAGCAAAATATCAACGACTAAGTAAATGACTTAACATAAATAATAAAAGTAAAATAACAAAAACCACTAACACATAAGCCTTTTTAATAGACTAGCAATAAGGTTTGCTGAATCTATGTGGTAACTCACCATCAATCATCCACTGCTGCTGTTGTGCTTGATTAGTGCCTTTAAATATTGTTTATTTACTGGAAAAAGAAAAGTCTGCCATTGTCATTATAGAATCTATTTATGGATGTAGCCTACATCATGCTGGTGAAATTTCATCGATATTAAATTATATTTTACGGCTACAGCAACTAATAAATATTAGAAAACTTTTTATTAATCATTACACAATACATGGCAGATAAATCAAAACTGACCAGTTTTGCACATAATTTGGAGTCCATTAGGGCTTCTTATGGAAACGAACAATTTATAGTTTGTTTTTTTTTTAAACATCAACTGATTTTTCTTAATTTTTCCGAAGCTGCCAAATTACAGATGTCTCCACAGCTGGTAACTTTTGATTATTTTCTAGCATATTGTGCTAGTAACTAATAAAATCTGTTCCAAAATACTTATATTTCATTGATTTTTACCCCCCCCCCCCCCGCCAAGAAGACACTTTTCCATGAATCGTCTTATTTTGCCAAATTTTCTTAAGACAACTCAGAGGGTCAAAGTTTGTGAGTACTTTGCACAGTTATGTCTAGCTCTATCTCTTCACAAAATCAATATAATTTTTTTCTTTTTGTAACTATAATTTATAGTACTATTATGTCATGCATCCCCATCCCTCACATTGCCATTTCTTATGGTCTGAATATATCTTCAAATAATCTCCCATAACATTTAATTTCAAAAGGTAATTTTTTTCATCCCCCTTTCCACTTAGTCCATTCCTCACAGTCATAGAGTAGCATAAAATTCATTGGTGTGTGTAAGCATCAATCTTATTTTCAGTGGTATTTTAGCCTGAATGGTTTTAAGTTCTGTGATTCAAGTGTTGCTTTTGCTATTCTAATTCTCATATCTATTCTAAATTTCCCATTTCCATGACCTGCATTAAGAAAGGTGAATCTTCTCACTTTTTTAACTGGTCTCCATCATTTTAATATTAATGTTCTAATTTCTTTCAATAAATACATACTTATTAGCTTTGTTTTATGCCATTTGTTGAAAATAATAAAGAATCCTGTCAGTTAGTTCCTATAAACTCTTCCATGCTTCTTTTTTTTTCCATCAATATATGTCATTGTAGTGTAAAATATTTTTCACAAAAGCTTCATACCATGTAGAATCAAAAGCTATATGTATATCAACACAATTTATTTTATTTTTATGTTAATTCCTCCCACAAAAGGCTGTAAACTCACATGTAAGTACTGCAGGCGAGCAAAAGCTAGCTAATCCAGAAATTCTACTCTACAGGCCAAACATGGATCTTTTTTCAAGATATTCAAACTCCATTTCCACAATGAAATTCGAGCCCACACCTCATTGGTCTCAAAGGGAACATGCTATCCACTCAGATATCCATGCCAACAGTTGTAGCATATTTTATCACTATCAACATTCTCTTCTCCAAGCAAATTTGTTGCTAAAATGTAGTGGTTTGCAGGATTCTCTTGAATCCTGCCAACACAAATCAATACCGTGATGTGTGTGTTGGCAGGATTCAAGAGATGAGTTAATTGTTGTTATTCTTTTTAAGGAGCTGGAGATTATAGTCTTTTGGAAATACTTCAGTGGGGAAGGCTGTTTCTGGTCCACAGAATAGAAAGAGATGGAATGAAAGATGACGGAGGTAGCAAGTTGAGTGTGTCGGCAGATTTTTAGAGATCTTAGGTGTATCATCAAAAAGGTGTGCACAGTATTTCAAGATTTTCCAGATTTGTACAGAGCAGTGGAATAGATTATTATTATGTGACACCTCCAAGGAGTCTAAGGACTCATCATGGAAAGGCACACTACTCCACTAAACACAACTCACTGTCTCTCCTATTTAATCCTCCAACTACACAACCACCATCAACACATGCACTATCTACTGCCCAACATTACCAATAGTATATTTTGAGACGTTTGAGTACCACTGCAAGGTTTGTCATACAAATAGGAGCAACAAATAGTGAGCAGTATCATCAGCAAAACTGTGAACAGGGTGCGAGATCAATGAGAGAAAGTTGTTTATATGTATGAGAAAGAGGGTAAGTGAAATCACAAAGCCCTGAGAAACGCCTGCAATTAATAGGAAAATCTAAGTAGGAACCCTCATGTGGTTTGCTGAATGGATAGTTCATCCACTCCCATACTGGCTGCAGGTGGGTTTTGATTTCACTGTGACATGGATGTTTGTCGGTGCTAAGTGATATATGAACCTGGTGTGGATATTTAGACATTAGTTGTCAAATCATCTACAACTAGTGAACATTGATCTATGTACTATACTTCAATGGGGTGTATGAAGTACTATACTTCAGTCTGATCATGTTCACTGCCATCAAAATGCAGTCTTATCATTTCTCTTGCAAAAGAAATCTCAACTCAAATTCCTCACCCTCAGCAATGCAAATCACCAGACAAGATCAGATCATTCTGATCTTGTCTGGAGGTGAATGTTAGTCCAAGGACTAACATTCACCTCCAGTCTCTCCTGGCACAAACACATTGCAGCAATAGCTTCCTCATGCAAAAAAACTAGGCAATGTCTTTCGTTCAAGATGCTATTTTACACCCATCCAACTCTTAATAATATTGTTAGGAGTTGGATGGGCGTAAGATACAAATCCCAAATCCATCCATACTTGAAATACTGATCACATGTTTAGGTAGAGAGCCTAAAACTTCTCTAAAAATTCTTGATGCTGTCCAGAGGAGAGAAATTTGGTTCACAGACAATCTCTCTCTTACAGATTCACTTCAATCTCTCTCTATCTATCTCACAGATGCAATGTTTTGGCTCTGTGTCTATTCTACAGGCACTTCAATGGTCATTACTCCATTGAACTGTCAACCACAATCCCTTCACTTTCTGATGCACCTGTTAACACAAAAGCAGTAGCTGCCCAGCAGTCCTTTACCGTGGAACTGTAAATGCATTGAACCTGCTTTCCTTCTTCCTCTTTTATTACATCTACAGCCGCAAAAAAAAATGTCAATAAACTTCTGAGTCCTCACCTTCATCTCAGACACAGCTGTGATGTGCTTAAGTCCTTTGACCTCTCATGTATGAGATCAATTAAAAAAACTTTTTCCCATGCATTGCTGATATCCTTTCCTGGAATATCCAAATGCTTAGTCACCTCCTAGGTCAGTACAGCATGATCACTATCTAAGCTAAGGTGTTGTACCACCTTACCCCAGTCCTGAAGATACTTTCAGGTGCAAACTTTGTTTGCTTACACTTGGATAAAGGATTAAACTAAATTTATTATAGTACCCATTATGTTGAACAGGCAATGCATTTCATTGTCACTAGCAGCTGATACACTAGGTGAGTAGCAACACTCCATGTATTTGAACTTGTTAGACCAACTTATATTGTCCAACCAACTATTTTAAAATTTTCAAGTGTCTATTTATCTCCTAAGTGATTATATAAATGCACTACACATTCTTTTGTAACTAAAACTGAATGGAATCAAATCTTTCTTTCGATTGAAAATAACTAACTGAAACATACTGTAATATATATGATGTGCATTATTGTGGAATGTGATCTGCATCCATTCGACAAGAAAAACACAATTTATTTGATCTTGTGAATAACAGAAGATATTTATATGGTGTGGGTTAATTTTCTACTCATAATGATCTATTTATCTGAAGAACAGAATCATAGTAATATACAGATTTATTTTATATGAAGATACTCTACAACATTACTAATATTTAAAACCAAATTTTTATACTGTTGTATTAAACACAGCATAATACAGTAATAGAAATTGAATTTTCTTTATTTCTCTAAAGTATAATAAAATTAAACTTATGAACATATGTGCACTATTTTCATTAATGAGCTGAATTTACAATAATAATGATCAAAGCATTTTAACATAAAATCTGTAGATTTAACATTTTCAACAATAATTTGGTGGTAAACACCCAATATAATGATAATTCACATATAAAGGAAAATGATATGATGTATTTAATTCATTTTATCAAATGTTCTGTCATTCTAAATTCCAACAACTATGTTTATAAAATCTTGTCATCGGTCTTTATTGATGTATAAGCAATTTTCCACATACTGAAATAAATTTACTTGTCCACAAGAAACTAAAGTAACAGTTCTTTAGACAAAGATGAAGTATGTCTGCATATATTTTACAAGTGACAGAGTGATGTTAATTGTTATTCATTTGTATTTATACAAAAAAATAAAAATAAATAAAATTAAATTAAAGAAGGCAAATACCTTCTATTATTCAACAATGCTGTTATTATTAATACTTAACTGGTGCTGATTTCTCTCTGATATATATGTAAGATAACTCTTTACCAGATAGGAAATTACAGAAATGTAAGAAAAGCATAGCAATCCTTTACCATCTTGCATACAAATAACAGTTATAATTTCTACACAGTAAAATATCATGTGAAGAAATTATAATTATTGCACATAAGATGAATTGTTTTATTAATTTTATTCAAAATTTGAATTATAAATTTAAAAATGAGGTGCATATAATCTACACAATTACTATTTATACATTTCATAGGATGTTCGGGAATGAAACACACAAACCTTTTGTTCAAAAATTTGCAAAAATGTTGTGGATCATCATTTTCAAGCTAAATATCTTAGCTATATCAGTTCCAAAGAGGTAGTTGAGCCAATAGTGTGTAGCATACAATTATATTTATTCTAAAGGCAAAATCAAATAAGTGAATATCAGCAAAAATTGCTGATATTTCTAATGTATAGGTAACCCTCGTATAACTGGGTACTTATACAATGCAGTTTCGATATAACGTGGTCTACAAATTGTAGTAATCCTTGTTCAACACGGTACTTATACAACATAGTTTTGATAAAAACACGGTCTACAAATTTTAGTAACCCTTTATCTTTTCATATATTTTTTCACTGTGCTACTTAAAAACCAAATTTTATCTTCGTTAAATTTACGTCTACCCGTATCGCGCATGTAGTTATAAGTAGCAAATTTATATTAGGAGAGTATCCTTTAGCAGGCATGTACGTCAATTGCTTACCGTATAAATGTTGAAATGTTTATTGTTGAAAGTTGTCTTTGTTTTCTGCCAGGAAAGTGCATAAAAATCATAAGTGTGTCCACAAGCTGAGCACTTTATTTTCTGGTGAGTTACATGAAATATATAATGCTTTTTCATGTAAATATTTTATTTTTATAGTAATGGCCACTTACAGGGCTTTTGATATGATTGAAAACGAAATTAGTGAATTAATTGATGGGGAAAGAGATTTAAATGAGGATGAACTGGTACAATTAATAGATAACATCGAACCAAATGGTGGGGAAAATTCTGCCGAAGATTCTGATTGTGATAAATCCTTTAAAGAATTCAGTTTAAAGAAATTAGCAGACAGATTGGAAGTTAGGACATTATTTTACGGATAATGATCCCTCAATGGAGCGCTCTGGAAAATTCACGAGGCAATTGGATATTTGTTTAGCTCCATATTTTGAACTTAATAAAAATTTTCAGCATAATGGCAAGCAAGATCTTATTACTGACTTCTTGATAACTAAACCAACCGACGTATGCAATGAGAATTATACAAATGATGTCCAAGAGATTTCAAATGGTGACGACGTCCGGCCACTCGTAAATAAAGAACATCTACGAAATGTTCCTTTTGAAGACAGTGATGACGATTAAATTATGCACTTTATTTTATTTTGCCTAAAACATTTATGCATTATGTGCAATGACATTTATGTACAATTTGTATTTTTATAAGTTTATACCATGTATTTGTTTCATAGTTTATGTTTTCTTAACTTACATGAATTACCTGAATTAAATAAAAATATTTTTTGTTGAATGTCATTGTTGTTTATATAATTTAAAAAAACGATTTCGGAACATAACTTTTTCTATGTGATCTGAGTCTCACATAACGTGATTTATATAACACACCATTTCTGTGGAACTTAACATCCGCGTTATACAAGGGTTACCTGTACTTCCTTATTTGTTAAATAAGGGGGAATAATAATAAAATATTGACAAGCAGCAGTTCCTGACAGTGAGTGACTGATAATATAAATTTAGTACTATGAAAGTATGTATAATTATGTACAGAGCAGTAGAGGGTTCAATCTCATGTAGACTGCGCAATATACAATGAGGGGGATGAAGGATAGTCTATTCATCATTATTTAAAACAAATTAATCACAGTAACAAATACTATGATCGAGTTCAGCTGGAGTCCTCCCATATCAATATACCAACATTCGATGAAGTCCGTGTTTCTTTTTACCTGTAACAGAAAAAAAAAAATGATGTAAAATTTTTACGTTAGATACGTAACAAAAATTGCTCCATAAATATAAATGTCACCTGGTCAGAAGATAAGAGTATATTACAGTTGATAAGATAAATTCTCATTTTCATTTTCGTATATATTATATTTAAGCATGTTAAATCTTAGAATTAACTTTAGCCTCTTTTTTTGTGTGCAAAGTATAAGTCAGCATATATTTTGTATACTGGAAGCAGATGAATTCAGCAAAAATTGATCTAAGTATCCACTACCAGTGGAAAGCAAGCCAGCTAAACATGTAGGGGCATATAACTTGCATTTCATTATTAACACCATGACCAGTGGATAGTTAATCCTAAGGGTAACTTAAGGGCAAAAATACTTTAAATTAACCATGGATTAGAGATGGTTGCTGATGGTGAGTAGTATAATTATAGATTACAAGTCGTATTCTATTTATCATTAATATTCTAACCAGCATGTCTATAATGTCTAGTGTAGGAATCAGATACTATATGGGAGGCAACATGGTTTTGTGAATGGTAGGTTGTGCCTCGGTAAGTTCCTCACCTTTTATAATACAGTGACAGCTGAGTTGGATAAAGGTAATAAGTTTACAGTAATGATACTGCTGGACTTTGCAAAGGCTTTGGACAGGATACTGCATGCAATTATGATAAATAAATTGCATCACATGGGGATGGATATAAAGTTAGTGAAGTGGATAAAAAGGTAGTTGATGAAGAGATACTAGATCTGTGATTAATGACATGCTGGAGGGCTCTGTTTATTGGGCCACTACTATTTAATTTGTATGTGAACAATATAGGAAATTACCTGGGAGGAACAATTCAGTTCTTTGCCTATGATACCAAATGAAGTAGAGCAATAGTCAATAAAGATGATAAAATTTTGCAGGATGATTTAAACAGACTGTCACATTGAAGTGACGTCCATTCTTTTTTTTGGCCATACTGCCAAAGTGTAAGGTTATGCTTTTTGGGGATGAAATGATTATCAACTGTGTACCATATCAATGGAACTAACTGTATTCCAGGTAATTGACGAAGTCAGGGATTGGAGGATGTTAGCAGATAGGGAGTTTAAGTTTAGAGGGCATATTGCAAAAGTGCTGAAACAACTAATTTTACTTGGTTACTGAAGAACTGATGACCAGAGATAAGCAGGATATTTACACCTCTTTATAGGGCCTTGGTAAGATCCCATCTGGACTACTGTGGACAGATCTGGTCACCTGGATTTCTTGATAATAAGGAGGAGGAGGAGGTGGGGAGGATCCAGAGGTGAGTGACCAAGATATTAGCAGCTTTATGATAGGTTGAAGATTTGTTAGTTACAGAAATTGGTTAACAGGCAGAAAAGGAATGATATGCTTGAGACATACAAATTACTGAAGATTTTTATAAGATTAATATAGAGGAAATATTTCTGAACAGGTCTGGTGTTGGGAGAACTATGAGCCATTCTTGGAAATTGAGCAAGACTGTAGTCAGCAGGGGTGTGAGGACTAGATTTTTTGCTTGGAGAGTGGTGGAGTTCAAAGCAGAGTATGACTGATACTGTGCAAACGTTGGATAGTACTTGACATAATGTTTAGGGACTTTGTGATGAGTCTAAGCACTCCATGGAGTTGTCCATATAATAATAATAATCATCATACGTATCAAGGATTTAGGCCTAGTATGGCCTTAGAAGTCATCGTTGAATCGTTTAAGAGGACGTCCTGGTTTTCTTTTTCCTAATGGCTTGTACTTTAAGGCTTGTTTTGGTAATCTTTCTGTTTTCATTCTTTGAACGTGTTCCATCCATCTATGTTTATATTTTTTAATTTTTTCAATTACTGGTTCTTGGTTTAATTCTTTCATAATATCTTCGTTTCTTTTGTGATCAAATAGGGTATACTTCGCAGTTTTTCTCATAAACTTCATTTCTGCTGTTGTTAATCTTTGTTTGTCTTTTTGTTTTACTGTCCAGATTTCGCTTCCATACATTAAGACCGGTAGGGCTAATGTATTGTATACTTTTAGCCTGGTTTGTTTTTGAACTAGGTTTGGTTTAAATATAGAGTTAATTACTCCTGTTATTTTTTAAATATTTTGCAATTTTTATGTTTATATCTTTTTCATTTTCATAAGTGATCATACATCCTAGGTAGTTAAATGAATTCACCTGTTCTAAGATCTTGTTATCTAATACTATTTTAGTTCTTGCTGGATCTTGTCCTTTAAAGGCCATAGTTTTTGATTTTTCCGTTGATATTATCATACCATAATCTTTGGATATCTCATTTAGATTTAAAATAGCTTTCTGTAAGTTATCTTCAGAATTTGTAATTATTATTTGGTCGTCTGCAAAGAGGAGTGTTTAAGTTAACTGTAGGTGAAAGTTTAATTCCTTGATGTAAATTTTTACTCCATTTTATTATTATTTCATTTAAGTAGATATTAAAAAGAGTTGCTGAGAGGGGACATCCCTGTCGGACCCCTTGGTTTATCTCTCTTGTATATGATAGCTCATGATTTAATCTAAATTGTATTTGATTATTTTCATATATACTTATGACAGCTTTTAGGATATTATTTGGTATTTGTCTTTCTTTTAATATGAATAATATGTTTCTTTTAACTTTGTCAAATGCTTTTTCAAAGTCAATAAATGCAATATGTGTTTCTAAATTATATTCTCTTCTTTTCTCTATTATTAATTTTAGGCAGAAGGCTGGGTCTATACATGATTGTCCTTTTCTAAATCCATTTTGTACCTCTAGAATAAAGTTTTCGGAATATTTCATTAGTTTGTTATTTAAGATTCTGCTGTATATTTTGTAACATGAATTTAGTATACTGATACCTCTATAGTTTTTAGGGTCATCTCTATTACCTTTCTTAAAGATAGGAATCACAATTGCTTTTTTCCATTCTATTGGGGGGGGGGGGATACCAGTTGAGTAAATTTTATTTAAAAATAATAAGAGTCTTCCTTTGAATCTTGTTCCTGCGTATTTATATAGTTCTGAACCTAGCTTATCTTCTCCAGGTGATTTTCCGTTTCTTGTTTCTTTCAGGCTGATTTCTAATTCTTCTTCAGTTATTTCCTTTTCATTTTCGTTAATTGTTTGCCAGTTGTCTTTTTTAAAATATTTGTCTGTCCACAGTTCTGTGTAGTAATTTAGAAATTCTTCTAATTTCAATTCAGTGTTTAATTTTATGTTTTCTTTGGTATCTGCATTTAGGTGTTTCAAAATCTTATACACATTGGGTCTTATTTTACATAAATCATGTTCTAAATTAGAAACAAATTTATTCCATGATTCTCTATGTCTTTTTCTGACTTCTCTTTTAGCTATGGCTCTCATTCTTTTATATTCTATTTCATCTTCTAATCTTTTACTGCTTAACCATTTGTGATAGGCTTCTTTTTTCTTTTTGATTATTTCTTTGATTGTATCATCCCAGATCTTCAGTTTTTTTCTTTTATTGAATTTTTTGGTCTTTCCTAAGCTTTGCTGCTGCATTTAGTATCGTTTTTATATTAAGCCATTCTATTTCTATTTCTTCATTTTGTTTTATTTTATCTAGATACTGGTTAATTCTTTGTTCATATAGCCATTGTACATTTGTGTCATTCAATAGTCTAGTTTTATAAACAAATGTTTCAATTTTTCTTTCTGTTCTTGCTACTTGTAGCCACTTAGGTGGTAATCTTAATTTTATTTTGACAAGGAAGTGGGCACTGCTTATTTCATATCCTCTGTGAACTCTAACATCTAGTGAAAATTTTGATGTCTTTTCATTTAATATGAAGTAATCTAATATTGATTTCCATCCTCTTGCTGCCCAAGTATATTTATGTATGTCTTTATGTTTATAGAAGGAATTCATTATTTTTAGGTTATTATAAACTACAAAGTCAATCAATTTTTTACCATTTCTGTTTAGAGTGTGTTCTCCATGTATTCCTATATTGTTATTAATTTTCGTGTTTCCAATTCTTGCATTTAAGTCGCCTGCTAAAATTATGTAATCATTTTTATTTATTTTATTATATATGTTTTGTAGCTGATTATAAAAATCAATATTATCCTATTCTCTTCCTTCTTCTGGGGCATATAAACCAATTATTGTTAAATAGCCTCAATCTATTTTTATTCTAGCTTCTATTATTCTTTCATTCCATAATTTATAATGTTTTAACTGTTTTGAAAGGGAGTTATGAATCCAAATCATGACTCCTGCTTGTGCTCTTTGGTCTCTGTTGACTCCACTGTATATCACATTAAAATTTTCAGTTCTCATAGTTCCTTTTAATTTCTTTTTTGTTTCAGTGATTACTGCTATTTTAAAATTTCTTTCATTTAATAACTGGTCTAATTCTATTTCTTTATATGCTATTCCTCTTACATTCCAGTTTTGCTATGTGTATTATATTTTGTCGTTTCCATTTTCGTTTTCCCTTTTCCATTCCAGGGTCGTTTCCCATAGATTCAATCCGATTATCTTTTTCTGTCAGCTTACAAGTATGGTTATGTTCTCCATGTCAGGGGACTAGCCTGACGATGGAATAGTTCAGTGGTAGGGCTGCTACCTTAAGGCTTCTGAACTCGCCTTCTTCTGAATTTAAACCCATAGGAGGAATAGGGTATATTGAAGGGGATAGGGTAGATTATAGAAGAAATATAGTAAGGTTTATAAAGAGGACATAGTTGTAAGGCCAGAAATGAAAAGACCCCATGGCCCTCGAGTACTCTAATAGCACAAGGGTCATAAAGTAGGAAGAGTTGGCTGATAAGGCCTTATAGGAAAGATTAAAGTAAGTGGGTCTTCCTCAAAGTAGAAGAAGGAGAGGATAGATCCAGCTAGGGGGTCCATGGGAGTGCCGCTTCCCTTACAATCAAGATGATTGCCCCTTATGGCCCTGTTGGTCCTCGAGTCCTTATTCAGTATATTCGGACCACCCCACCATATATATATATATATATATATACACACACGCACGCGCATGTACACACACACACACACACACACATGGTGGGCTCCCCTATCTGCCACCCAGGGGACGTGCTCTCTAGGGGTTACAGGGTCCCCTGAGAGCGCGTCCCCTGGGTGGCATCATATAATAATAATAATAATAATAAACTAGGGCAAACCACAGCAATACCAAGTATTCAATTTAGAAAATTGTGCAGTCATGAAGATACTTTTATCCATAAACTTGATATGAATATGCCTGGTTATAATACAGATGAAAACAAGAATATAATTTCTTATCAACTATAAATATCACATAAGACCTCAATATACCTAGAATTTGATACAGCACAGTCTACTTCTTCTTTCACTACGCGTTATTCCTGCTTCCTATGTAGGTTCCGCATGTTACTTAGATGCAACTTCTTGTTAGTACCACTCCCAACTGACCTGTTGCCTAGCCTGCCGCTGGAGGATATATTTTGGCTGTAGTAGCGTATGTTCACGGGGCCAGTTTGCCTGCTTGCAGAATGAAAAACGCCAGATAAACTGGCGGAAAAAACCCTACTGCCCCCGCCCAAGACTGGCTAACTTGGCTATGGCTGAGGAAGATCCTCAAATTCCTCATGTCTAAGATGGGAATCGAACCTGGGACACTCCTTCCCCAGTCATATGGTTGCGAAGCACAAAGCCACTAGGCTAACCGCGCAGACATACAGCACAGTCTACTAGTATTCAAAAAAATCTTAGTTTTTGAAAAACCACACACACATGTTCAGCACTAATGTTTCCAGCCCCTTCAATAATGAAACATGCTTATACACAACATTCCGATATGATTCACAAATTGTCAACTGGATTGAGATCTAGGGTCAGGTAGTTATTAGTGAGGAAGACTTTAGCATCAAGTCCCTCCAACCTCTGATAAACAATTATTTGGTAGCCTGTGGGTTCAAATCCCACTATGTGCAGAGATGTTTGTGAATGTTTCTAAGTAATAGATGAATTTCACTGCCTGATATAGACACACCATCCTGCTTATTTGAAGGCCTAAAGTAGCATGAAAATATTTCGATGTTTAGACTCTACAGCATGATTTCTGTATTAAAAAACAAAGTCAAATCTATTGTAATAAATAAATAAATATATTATCATCTTGAAAACAGCACCCTTAAAGAAGCAGAATCACATTTTTATGATTATGCAATAGTGATATGCATGACAGATTTCACAGCATTTAAACAGGACTTAAATGTTTCCTTACCAAGATTTTTTTTTTAATGCCAATTAAAAATGGTATTTGGACACCCACTGTATATGTAAAACATTGAAGAATCAAGTTTTAATAATAACTACATTAACTAACATTTAAGATGATATCAAAAAGTATCATTTAAGTCAAAAGAAAGAATGAAGTAGTTTAAATCAGTTCAGTAAGCATAAAAGTTCATATTAGCACATCAAAGTACTGGTCACTACTGAATGTGGTTAAGGACAACAGAATTCATGGCAAACATTTCATTAAGGTTAAGATGTTGAAACAAATACTAAATTAAAGATTACCATCCAGCTGTCATCCAGTTCAAATATTAAGAAGTGTGCAAAACATTATACAGTTGACCCTTGAACAATGCAGGGATTAAGAGTGCCAACCCCTAAAATCCATGTATAACTTTTGACTCCCCCAAAAACTTAACTACTATTGGCCTACTGTTGACTGAAAGCCTTAGCAATAACAGTTGATTAACACATATTTTGTATGTTATATGTATTATATACTGTATTCTTACAATAAAGTAAGGCAGAGAAAAGAAAATGTTATTAAGAAAATCATAACGAAGAGAAAATAAATTACAGTACTGTACTGTATTTATCGATACCGTAAGTTTACGTCATCTGTTTACAAGATGAATTGTCTGTCTGTCAGTACCTACATCAATATTGTCTTATATGATACAAAACACTGATGTTATATGTATTACGAACACTAGATATCAAAAATAAAAAGATAACTTGAAAAAGAAATTCATATTTATTTACAGGTATAATGATTTATGCATTGATAACAGAAGCAGCAATACGATTGCTTCATGGTAGCCTAACCTACACACTAAAATGAATGAATTGTTATAAAATTTTTATGGCATAGAGTATTAGTCATATTCAGAATACAGTATTGGAAACACTGTTACAGTTTTAAAAAACCCACTTACCTGTGATAATAGGCTGATATGCAGTTTCTCCAATTACGAGAGAAAGAGACATACTGTATGATAATGTACAGTACTCTTAGAAAGCAAAGTTATAAAACAGTAAGAAAACTAACACATTAATTTTATATTAAATACCTTATGCCTATGTAAGGATAGGCTATCCACTTCCAAACAAGTCTTGCACTTGATGTTCTACACGATGAATACTCAAACGATGATGACACAAAAATATCGCATACAGTTCTTGCTGTACAGTTGTTATATTTTCACATGAAGACACATACACAACAGATAGGTTCATTATGATGATTATTTGCTATTCATTAAGGGGATCACATCATAAAGGTCTTCATCCTCATTGTCTTCATGTTGAGTAGACTGAGGAGGAGGAGGAAGGGGGTGGGGTTGGTCTTGCTGTCTCAGAGGTGGCAGAGGCAGAAGGGACGGCAGGAGAGACAGACACACTTGGTGTAACTTTATGGAAATACATCATAATTTCTGTCTGAATTTTTTGCTTTTTCATTTTTCTAAAATGTTTCTATACAGTACCAATTCTTCTTTCACCATTTGCTTTAGTTTCAATGTCCATATCATAGAACGGTCTGTGTCATGAAAGAAGTCAAAGGCAGTCTTAAATAATTGGAACCCTTCTGCCAGATTGTCTAATGTCAATTTGTTTTCTGGCTCTGCTTCTTCTTCTACGTCGTGTTCTTCATTGTCTGACACTGGTTTGGAAGCACTCATCTCTAGCAAGTTGTTCACTGTTAATTCCTCTGATGTGGGTTTCTATTAGCTCTTGAATTTCTCCATATCTTGAAATCCTTCATCCCCCACCTTTTTTTGCCATATCCACAATCTCTTTCAAGATTTCCTTGACTGGATCTGTCGTAAATCCTTTGAAGTAATGCACAACATCTGAACACAGTTTTCTCCAGCAGGAATTTATTGTTTCAGGCTTGATGGCTTTCACGGCTTTTTCTATAACAATGATGGCATCTTTAATTGTGTAATCCTTCCAGACTTTCATGATGTTCTCTCTCTATTGGGGTTCTCTTCCATGGCACTGATAATCCTTACCAAAGAGTACCCTGTGTAATGAGCCTTAAAGGTTCCTGTGATCCCCTGGTTTAGAGGTTGAATTAGAGATGTGTTTGGGGACAAGTAGACCACTTCGACGCCTTTGGTGTTGAACTCACAGGGGTTCAAGGGCATTGTCCAATATCAAAAGAACTTTAAAAGGCAGTCCCTTACTGGCAAGGTACTTCCTGACTTCAGGAACAAAGCATCGATGGAACCAATCCAGTAAAAGGGTTCTCGCTGTACAAACAAAAGACTGGCAGCTGGTTTTTATCTTTTCCCTTCAATGCTCAGGGGGTTAGCAGCTTTAAAGATAAGGGCAGTCCTGATCATAAACCCAAAGGCATTTGCACAAAACAGAGTTAGCCTATCCCTCCCTGCCTTAAATCCCGATACTTGCTTCTCTTCATTACTAATAAATGTCCTTTGTGGCATGTTTTTTTCCAGAATAGGGCATTTTTGGCTGCATTAAAAACTTGTTCAGGCAGATACCCTTTCTCCTCAATGATTTTCTTATGGCATCCTCACAGAGGAACCTCACATTATAGAAGATTTCACATTCAATGCCTTAATATCCCATAATGCAAACCACACACTCTGTTTGGTATACATAATGTTATGAATTATGGGAAAGGCCACTACCCAGACTGGCTCTGACCTTTGAGATCTCATCAGTGGAAACCAGACGTAGGAGGGACATCAAGTTTGAAGTAATGCAGAAATCACATATTTCCTGTACACAAGTAAAGAAAAAGTACATCACCTATTTATTAAATTACTCTGGATCAAATATAGAGATAGTTATGAAGATACACATACAAACTTTGGTCTGTTGCCTCTTGTTCAGCAGAATCTGCTTCTCCTGTTATCTTGATACTTTTTAAGCCAAACCTCCAAAATGATCAAACCATCCTTTTCTGGCATTAAATTCTCCAGCTTTAGATCCTTCATCTTCCTTTTGCTTTAAGTTGTCATGTAATGACTTTGCTTTTTCTCGAATCATATTAGTCTATAGGTATGCCTAACAATCCTGAACACACATAAAAGCTACATTTTCAATATGATGTAAAATGGTGTTTCGCAAAAAAAAAGCACAAGATTTTTGCGCCTGCTGGTGTAGCTGCAGCGACGGCTTTACGAATTTCCTTTTCTTTTTTACAATGGTCCTTACACTGGATTCATTTATCTTGAAATGGCTGGCAACTGCAGCCTACAGCTGCAGTTGCCAGCCATATATCAAGCAACTCAACTTTTTTCTTGTAATGTCATGACTTTTCTCTGCTTCTTGGAAACACTTCCAGTATCACTAGTGGCACTGCGTATGGATCCTATGGTGTTATTCAAGGTTTACAGTATTACACTAAACATGATGAAAAATGTGTAAGAACCACGAGAGATCACTTTTTACTGTGATATGCAATTTACTAGAGAGACAAAAATCACATGGAGATGATTAGCATCACACGATGTTTTAAGCAAATACTCGTAACACTTGAGCTCACTGCAGTAGCAACAGGAGGTGACCACGAAATTATTCAAGTAGAACAGTTATGTACCACAGTTTTATGCAGTTATAATTTAATACTGCATCATTACATTTGTTTACATTTCGGGAGAAATGTAAACATTTGTAAAATGTAAAAACACCATGCACAGTCTGTAAGTGCTTGCATGTGTGTGTGTAAGTTTTGATAAATTTTAACTTTTTATAATAGATTTATGTATATTTTATAGCAGTAAATGATAAAATAGACTAGTACCTACACATGTTTTATGCATTCATGACATACATAATTTTTTCTTAATTTTTTTGATATTTCTAGGCTATGTAGTTCGTTTGTGAGTTTTTTCAAACTGTCACAAATCTCCAAAAATTTTCCAATATATTTATTGAAAAAAAATCAGCATATAAGTGGACCTGTGCAATTCAAACCCATGTTGTTCAAGGGTCAACTGTATTACAGTTTCTGCTAACTGCTTCCTGAATCTCAGACATGAGCATTTAAATCGTATGCAAAGAAACATGAATCATCAAAACTTTGGTCCATTATGGCTATAACATTTCTTCCTGAGAAGAGATAGATTCAGGCCCGCATTTATACTTTTTGAGGTCCTAGGCACAACATCATAACGAGGCCCAAAAGAACAATTTTATTTCAGTTAGTCAAATTCATACGCATTTTTTTTAGTTTCTTGAAAATAAAAATCGACATTTCCATAACTCATTTTAATAAACTAAAAATAACACAACATTGGTATATTTTATTTTATTTTTTTTTATTATTTATTTTTTTTTTTTTATCCTCTTAACTTATTGGTATACATATATTTGCATTTTAAACAAAAAAAAAAAAATATATATATATATAAATCAGTTCAAATTTAAATAAAAAAAAATAACTAAAAATTTTTTTTTCTGGCTTTGGTTTTAGCAAATATACCTAAAATGATATCATAATTAATCGAGTCTATTACATATGATTCAGTGCATTATAACGACAGGTCACTTGTTTTATTTTAATGCAAGTTGCTTCTTAAATTTTTTATTCGTTTCAACACTGAAAATGAGCGTTCAGCACTTGCATTTGAAATAGGCATCCTCAAAAATATTTTTAGAATTGTTTCTATTCGGAAAAGTAGACCTTAACCCATCGTTTATAAATTTATACATATTTTAATTGAAAAATTTTCTTCCTTTATCATTATTAAACATTGCTTAAAGGTTTATTTTTCACTTGGTTAGACTATAATAAATTAAGTTTAATCCTTTATCCAAGTGTGAGCAAACAAAGTTTGCAACTGAAGATATCTTCAGGACTGAATATGGTGTTGTACTACCTTACTGGGGTGAGGTAGTACAACACCGGGCAATTTGTAGCAAAGGTGGACCAAGCTAACATCACTCCTATCCCAGTATATCCCCCAATGCAAAACAATTACTCTGGATTTAGAGAAAGATGTTGAAAGTTTATATACTATATTCAGTCCTGAAGATATTTTCAGGCGCAAACTTTGTTTGCTCACACTTGGATCAAGGATTAAACTAAATTTATTATAAACATTGCTTAACTTCACCAATAAATTTTTCTGAATCAATATCAGCCCCATCAATATCAGCCCCATAAGATTGTAAAATTTTGTTAATACTAGTCTTGTACTTGTCTTGAGCTATATCTTTCTTCAAAAAAATGCCAAGCATATCTGTCTAAATAGCTTTTTGCTCTTTCATTAATTTCCAAAATTAGCTTATCGCAAAGACATTAAAAGTATTAACAATGAAAATTTATTTCCCGTGTAATATACGAGTATCTCATCGTTAGATTGTGAAATTTCGTGAGACATTTTTGTTCGTTTTTTCACTCTTTCCTTATCTTTAAATTTTGTCTCATCTGTTAATAAATTTGCTTCTTCATTTAAAGCAGCAAAAACTATTTCTTATATCTAAAATAAAACCAATTAAAGACTGTAACAAATTATTAGCTAAAAACAAATTCATATCGGAATCTTGTAGAGATTTACTAGTAGCATTTATTCATTGTAAACTTTTGTCCCACACAACTGTTAAAATTGTTATTTCTGAATTGTCAAAATGATCAGCCAATGATGAGCTCTAATTTAGAAATAGGTTTTTTTGGATACTTCAAGTAATGCTTCTTTAATTTGTTTATATCCACGGTTTCAAAGCAATACAGTGTCAGATCTTATGGACCACCAAGTTTCACTTAATCTTTTAATTGATAAAGATTTTTTTTCTAAATGTTTAAGGAGTATACTCCATCTTCTTGTTGAAGATGAAAAGTAATTATATACGTTTTAAATAAAACAAAAATACTGCCCTACTTCCAGACAAGATTCCATGGCATAGTTGCCAATTCAATTTTAATGGATCAAAACTTCATCCACATTCTACTTTTTATCATGCAATTACACCCTTCGCCATTAGTTCCTGAACGGCAATTTTAGAGCCGTTAACGGATTAACTGTGGTGAAACAACCTTTGATTTTATGTGTACTGTGTTACTTGGAATTTCCTTTACTGTCCTATGATATTTAATTTTTTTTGTTGTTTTGTTTTGTTTTCCTGCACAATTATTGTGTCTTTTCCCAAAAACAAAAATAAAATTCACATGTGCGAAAGTAATCAATCCTGAAATGACCAGAGATCAGCCTTTGCAATGAATCTATTTAGTAATAGTAAATTTGCTTCCTTTTATTCTTCAAATCAGTGTCACGGAACAAGACAACTTTATGTTCTTTCACTTTACTAACAATATAAAAGATTTTTTTTGCGAATTTTTAAATGTTTGTTTGTTTGTTTCATTTAAAATATTGTGTCAAATATTTATATTTTTTAAATAACATTTATTGAAATAAATATGATATTTTGCTTTCTTTCCTTGCAAAATACCGTTATATAAATCGTAACATTTCAATTTTAGGAACGATTTTGTTTTTGTGAACAACAAATGACATTAAACTGCATTACTAGGGGTTTCTGATTGTGAGTCTTTTTAATATCAAAAATTTATATCCAATGATATTTTATCAGACTTTTTGCCTTTGTCTTTTGCTTAAAACTGCAACAGATTTTTTTTTTTTTTAGGATCTGCATTACTATAATATCCAGTGTAACCACTGTAGATATGCTGAAAATATAATATGAAGGATATCCTATACGAAATAATTCAAAATTTATATCATTTTGAAGATTTTCTACTGCATCTACTTCCCTTCTCCTCTCCTGAAACTCAATTACATTACTTTAAATTTCTACTGGTTTGAAAGCTTTCAGACAGTATTCAAAATCTGTTACTTCAGTTTACCGTTTTGACAAAAAATAAAATAAAGTAATAATACTGTTGTGCCGTCGAAGCTTCTAATTCTGTACTGTTTCTTTGCAATCTGAAATCAGTTGTTCAGCGGTCTGCTGAAATTTCAGTAGTGTTATTTTAGTTATTTATTTATTTTTTTAATTCTATATTACTACATCTTCGAAATACTCCATAATAATCCTTTTAGCTGGAGGAAAAGCTAAACTTAGATTGCTCTCACTGCTATTGAGAAAGACAAGAGAGAAAGTTTCCCCAGAAATCACACTAAATTGCCTAGCCGTAGTGCAGAATACATCAAGAATGCCTTCCTTCGTTTTCCATTGTTGATTACAAACATCCTAACACAGAAATACTGACATATCTTTTACAGGCCGATACAACAGTTATACCAAAATGATTTCTTAATAAATTAAGAAATTATTTTGATATTATCTTGAAAAACAAAATGATTTGAATTATTTAAAAGAAAGGGCACAACATATGTATTACATAATCATTTATGGTTTTTTTTTTTTTTTGGGGGGGGGGTTATAGACCTATTCCTTTCTGCTTGAGTAACAGTCTGTAAGCTAATGAAAATTATTGAGAAAGTGAGAAATAAACACGTCCAGTAGATGCACTAAAAAGTCCCTAACAATAGCCGAATACACACAGAAATTTATTTTATTTTATTATATTATATTATTATATTTTTCACCTTTCTGATTGCTTTACAGATGTTCAAAACATTTTATTCTGATACTGCTTTTGTAGGATGAAACTGTTTTTTAAACATTAATTTCCCCAATATTACATATGATTTATGTATTATACTTATCAGGAAATAATATAAATGAAAAAATATACAAAATTTGCTAATTTACAATAATCACAATTTAATTTCAGTATCGGAATATTAAAAGTTCTCTGGTACAACAATTACTTTGGAAAAATAATGAATTCAACAAAAAGAAAGTGCACATATGTTATCTAGCAGTATTTTGTGAGTGTGTGTGATAATTTTTTTGGGGGGGGACGGGGTTTAACCATTAAAGGAGAATTAATTCTGTTATGAAAATTTTGGAAATAAAATTTCATTTTGACGCATGCACCTACACATGTTTCGAAAGATAAACTGTAGGGAAAATATTGCTACTTCAAAACTGCCACATAATATCGAAATTTGCCGTTATTTCGATTTGTATTGAGTGATTAGGGGGAAACCAAGAAAGTTGAAATGCACACACCTACAGATTATGTTATAAAAATTATGCATTACATGATATGATTCAAGATTTATGTATGATTCTCTATAAAGCAAAATTTAAAAGTGCGAACCTTCGCGCAATCTGTGAACTAACCTTTGAACTAAGATTATGAATAAAAAAGAAAACTTAATTTGTAACAGATGGAGGCTGTATTCATTTTTAGATTCGGATTTTCATGAATTTATAAAATAATTGTTTGACAAAAATGATTATCTTCAATCAAGTTCTGGGAGAGTTTTAAAATGTATTGGTGATTAAAATAATTAGCAAAAAAATTGATAGTGACATTGATCTTCCAAAGTGATACAATATGAAGTGAAGAAAGTATGAAAGGATTTCTTATTTTGCGCTGGCATTAAAAACTATAATTATACGATAAAAACAAGCAACAAAAAATGAATATAAGTCATAGGTATTTAGTCTGATATAACTTAGATTCTGGTTACGGAGCAAACGGCGTTCTTGCTGTAGGCAACTGAACGTAAGGCCAGGTAATCTAGTTAAGTGTTCTTTTCAGCATGAAGGATTATTGCCCCTTCTAATGGACATGATGGTCAAACTGCACTTGTTATCCATGTTCTTTCAACAGGTGGACAGAATATTATCCAGGTTTGCTGGACATGTATATACGTCCAGCAAAGAAATGGTATGCTTATATACAATTTTATGGAATACAGGAGTTCCTGTTAGTTTTATATTCTAAGGAAAGAACAATGTATTTCAAATGGAAACGGAAGGCCTCACAAATTTTTCAGTGGCCTCTAGTTTTTATATTATGAATTTAATATTTAAAAATAAGCATTTTATTTTGCAACTGTAATTACACTGTTTTTTATTGTTCTTTATGAGGAGTAAGGTTTTAAAATGTGGCCCCCAGCTTGCGCCTCATGCACCTAATAGTAAATGCGGCCCTGGATAGATTCCATTAGAATGATATGAAATAAACCTGTCATGATCATAAATTAGTTCAGCAAATACTCTCCATTGACAAAGCTTACCAAAAGGCATCACAGAATTTCACTTCCTTATGATGGGTGAAAACATCATCTATTGCACAAAAACAGTAAACCCCAAAGTTAGGCTAAACTTTTTTATTGAAGAATATATTGCTAATCCAATATTAAGAAATGTAAATGCTACAGAATCATATTCTAAAAGAGAACTTGCATAATTCTTAAAAAGATGTTTGTTGTGGGGGGGGGGGGGGTTAAATTTGCATGATTTTGTCCAGTGTACAATTTGTGAGCTGTATTGTTGCAAAAGTTGAAAGATTTGTGTAAGGAGAGTGAAACCGATAAGCAAATGCATAATAAATGTTTTGAGAGTGAATGTGGAGATAAAAAAAAATTAGATAATAGTAGAGTAGAGTAGAGAGTATGAACAGAAGTCTGGAAAATGTATAATACTGAAGGTGAGGTGGTAGAAGTTTAGGAGAACGTAGAAGACCTGAATAAAGAAATAGTGTGCTTGCATGCAGTCCTTCACAGGGCAAAGCACAAAATTAAAAGGCTGCAGAAACAGCAAGAAATTAGTTGAAATGAGAACAGAAAAAAAAAAAAGAAGTCCAAATAAAAAAAAAATTTATTTATTTCAAATTGCAAGAATAAAGGAGAGAAAAAGCACAAGCAGATACATGGCTGTTCTGTGATGAGAAGAGTACTTCACAAAAGTGCTACAAATTCTTATTTTCTTGACATGTGAAAATTAATAATATTAGTAATGCAGAAAGGGAGGGCAGTGACCTGAGAGGTGAGAAGTATTGTATAAGAGACGATGTGAAAAAGAAGAGCAAGAGGGTGAAATATATGAGTCTGCTGCTGCTATGATAGAGGTGAAATGAGAAAGAGAGTGATGATAGCTAATGAATCAATACATAGGTAGTGCAGAAGGAATGATGTCAAGTTTGTGGACGGAAAGATTTGTACAGTTAGGGTAGAAACTTGTGAAAGCAATGATGGTAATAATGCCCATGTAGTAGTGAATTTGAGGCTATCTGGTGTGAAATGAAGGCTAACAGGTGGAGTGTTGCTACAGACCTGACAGTTCACTTGCTGGGGATAATGAAATGCATCGCCAAATTACTCTGATGAGTATTAAATGAGTAATCATTATGGGTCACTTAAATTATCAAAATACTGAATGGGTAAAAAAGAAATCTCATAATAATGAAAGAGAAAATTAATTGAACTGTTGCAAGGCAAGTTTCTCAGACGACATGTAAAAGAAGCAACTCGAAGCCAAACAGTGTTAGATGTGATGTGATCACAGCATTAGAAGGTGTCTCAGTTAAAAATGTGAGAGTTCTGTCACCAGCTGGTGAGAGTTATCATGCCATATTGACCTGGAAGTAGCCAACCAAATGGATGTTTGAATCAGGACAGGTTACGTGCTGAAATACAAAGCTGGAAATTATGAAAACTCAGGAGAATGATTCATTTTATCAGTTAATGAATGGGAAGGATATCAACAGTGCATGGGAAGTTTTGAAAAAATGCTTAAATGATGCAGTATCTGAATGTATCCGTAGAGTTTGAAGATAGGATGGGAGTGAAATGGATGTGCAACCTTATTAAGCAAGAAATTCATAAGATGTGGAAGGAATATCATGAGAATAAAAAAAAAAGAAATAATGCACGTGGAAGAATAACTTTACTGAATGTACATGATTGTTCTAGTGCTGTTGCATAACCTGGATAAGAATTCAGGAATAGAGACATATAAGCATGTATACTAAAGTCACATTCAGCCAAACTAATCATACAAAGCTAAGTCTTCGTATGATAATTCCATTGCACATGCAATGGAATTATCATACAAAGTTTGATATAATTTGATACAATTGCACATGCATGGCGCCAAGACAGATGTCAATTATCGACCTATCAATATCTCCAGAATGACTGTGGAAGATTTTAGAAAAGTTGGTAAGAACTCATATACAGAAACCAGTTAACAAACAAGCTACACTTTACAAGGAATAGCATGAGTTTACTAAAGAGAGGTCATGTCTGAGCAATTTGCTCTCATCTACTCTATATATATAAAAAATGATAAGCCTTTTTATGTCACGTTTTTTGAAACATTTTGAAACTCAGGGGCAACTGTTCAAAATTCGAATCATCAGAATTCAAGGAGAACCGGCCTACCAGTCCGGAACTCGGGGGGATTGGACGGCATAGGTGCCAGACCTCCCCATTTCAAGTCTTCAAAATTCAAGGAGATCCAGAACACAGGGAGTTGGGTGCCATAGGTGCCCCCCCCCCAGTTTTATAATAATGTTACAGCTAAGTTGGATAAAGGGAACGACACTATGATACTATTTATACTTTCCTAAGGCATACAGTAGGATACCACATGAAAAGCTGTTGCATAAACTGAAGAATATGGGATTCGAATATATCTATTTACTTGAATAAGTGGGGCAAATGATTAGTTATTTGATTAGGAGTTTATTGGTGCAAGGACAGCAAAGGTAACATATTAATTATATTGGGAAGGCTTCATCGAAGATATGCAACTGTTTCCCCTGCTCATTCTGCCCTGCATTATCAGCAATCAGAGATGCTACTGATATACAGATTTACAGGGTAATCTGAAAAAGGCTGGAAGTGTGGGCAATGATAATGATTTTAAATTTTTGCCCAGGGTCACTTGGTAAAAATTGCAATGTTGAAACAAACACTGGCATGTAAAGATATGGAAGTCATTTGGCCTCATAAAAGGCCTTGATATCACCATAACTGGACTACTGTATGCACATTTGATCTCCTGGATTCTGAAGGAGATAAAAAAAAAGCTGTGGAAAGTGTGCAAAAAGATGATATTGGGATTACTGAGTGTAGATTATGAGGACAGATTGAGAAAATGTGGAACTGCACATGCTGGTAGACAGGAGAAGAGGGATGATATAATTTGCATATGTGATGAATAGAGTTTGAGGTTTATTTTAAACCCTTCATTGGATTATCAGTCCAATTAGTGTTTATAAGTTGCATATTGAATAAAAATAGCCAATTTGCAATATACATTGCAAATTGGCTATTTTTTTTTTTTGCAAAGACCAATGTATCCAACTATCAACCAATCTGTATTTCAGGAGTGGTGGTGAAGATGTTGGAAAAGTTGGTTAGGGCACGCATTCAGAAATAGGCTGACAGAGAATCTCTACTTTGCAATAAACAACATGGGTCCAGCATTGGATTTCCAGACAGGACAGGGCAATGTCCTGTCTGGAAATCCAATCCAAGGCCTCATCTGTCACCTTGTGGACGTCCTGTAGACCACCACTGTGAAACTGGCGCCTTGGGCAGTCGCAATATGAGTAATCTTCTGAGCCACGGGAGAACAATCACAATAAGAATGGTCTAATAGCCTCCATTTATGTAGTAGTAGTAGTAGCCACATCTGCCCTGGTTAGTTCTGATCCTGTTGATTGATGACCAAATCTTCCTAGGAAGAGCAAAACCAGGCTGCAGAGCACAGGGATCTTCTACAAGGAAGCCGTTTGTTGGGAGATTGTTGGACCAGTATTCTCTCCACATGTCAGGTGTTGATGGCAGGGCAGCTGAAGAGAGTTTGTCCATGGACCAGAGAGGCTTTCTAGATTTTAGGCAAAGACTAGGTGGATTAATGAGAGTCTGGTGCATACAGAATTTCAGTAGATGGCATTTTTCATTTTATGGAGGATGGGGAAAGCATTCATCCTCAACTTTCAAGGATGCAAGGACATCTCTGGAAGTTGAGAATGAATGCTGTTAAGGTGTGAAGACTAGATTTTTCTCTCGTAGAGTGGTGCGTGATTAGAATGTATTGCCATTGGATGCGGTGTGTGCAAGTAGCATGAATGAATTCAATAACAAGTATGACAGCTGGTGCAAATAGACCTCTTCCCTGGAGGTCTCTCTTAATAATAATAATAATAATAATAATATTAAGTCAGATAATCTTGAAAACCCAGCTTGAAAAATAAAACATGGAACTTTTTTTTATTTTTTTAAAACCATCTCAGTCTCCTATGATATACCAGGCAAAAGTCTCATCCTAGACAACAAAAATTCATTTTCTGTTCGAAGGCATTTCACAAAATTTCCATGCTACTGAAGAGTGGTGATGCAATCTACTTGGTCAACCTAGCCAGTAAATCATTCTTTAATTGATGTGTTTTCTTAAAACATGAATTAACCCTTCAGGGTTAGTGTTTCTCACTAACAGAACTCAAAACACATGCATGCACAAAACAAGAGTAACATAAAAAAAAAAAAAATTACAAGTGGAAAGTTGTTGAATGGAATTTGCATTCAAATAATCTAGTATATTCTTAACTTGGTTTGCTCTGCTGATTTCAAAAAAGTGATGTGTTGTGTGTGTGTGTGTGTGTGTGTGTGTGTGTGTGTGTGTGTGTGTGTGTGTGTGTGTGTAAAGTAAGAATTTTTCTGAAATTCCTTTTTCACTGAAAAAGGAATTTCAGAAAAATATGTATTTTCAAATTTAACCTAATGACCGATTTTTTTTTAAGATAACATTATGAATAAACTGAATTGAAAATCAGAAGAAATTGAAAATCTTTATTTCAGATCTCTAGTCTTTTTTTTTTTATAATAAAAAATAAGAAGAAAATCTCGCTGTTTTATTTTTAAATAACCATTCTATGCTCATCTTGTATGATGCACCAGCAGCTTCCCATATTAAATAATAATTTGTTGTTGTGCTGACATTCCAGAATGAAAAAAATAAAATAAGAAACATGGAAAGAAAGATGGTACCAGAGATGCTACTTTAGAAACTTCCTTTCCAAGGCTCTTTATATACAGAAGTTTCTCTTTATTTGAGGATAGCTAGTACCAGAAAAATGCCTCTTACAGTTCATTTGAAATGGAGACCAAAAATTCCTAATAAATAGTGTGCATGTTGGGTGCAGGGGGGTATCGGGAAACTTTCTTGAAAAATGAAACTCAAAATTATAAAAATAAGTCTGTCTTTTATTTAATAAAGTTTAGGTTATAATTTCACGTGTGTGCACTAATTCCTAGATTGATTCTTGAGTTGATCATTTCCTTTGCTGTAATTTTTCAAATGAAACTGTATGACAGAAAAATAAAATCTCCTTCATTTCATGTTTGACTATCACAAAGATAATTATTATCAACTGTTTTATCAATATTCCTAAGCATTTGTCTGAATTCTCTGATATTCGAATCATTCTTTTTAATGTGCCCATGGTGTCATCATCCTTGTAGATTTTTCATTTGCAACTCTGCCAATTCTCATTTGTACTGTTCATACTTATGAAAAGTATCAATGAATAAGTGTTTCCAGGTATTATTCATCAATCTAGTTTTCTTTTCTTTTTTTATGTCAACCAATCATGAAAGTCACAAAACTGTAATACAATAGTGCAGTGTGTGTGTGTGTGTGTAGGAAAGTGATTAGGAAGAAAGAAAGAAGCTATCTAATGATGAAGAGCTTGAGGTTATTCATAGGGGTAAGCTGTTCCAAGGAACAGAGGTAGATGGAATGAAAGAGGAGATTGAGAAGTTAGTATGACAAGTTTGGAGCTGAAGTGTTAATCAGTAGCTGCTCATGTTCTTATATGATAATAGTGAAAGAATGGTGGCATACTGATTACAGCCAGTATGGGAAGCACTCTTCATGAAAGCATCTATAAAAAGACATAATGCAGAAACCAACTGCCTATGAGAAAGTGATTTGAGAAGGTTTGTAAGGGAGGTAATCTATTAAGCTGTCCTTTTCTGGATAGTATCACATATTAGGGAGGTTCTGATGCACCACCTGACATCTGAGAATAGTATTCTATTGTGGAGTCATGAAATAGTTTTGAAAATGAAAGAAAACACCCAGCTTTTTTGCAGGGTGATGTGATGTGATATGATGCGATGCATTATGTTTCTGCCAGGATAGGACAAAATAGATGTGAAATTCAAATCAGGGAAAGAAAAATTGACCTCGACTACTGCTGAAACATTATCAAAAGGGAGTGAGTGAAATAAAATTTTCTTCTGTAAAATAGACAAGACTGCATTTTTTGTAGCACTGAAATTTACTAATTTTCTTTACTCCACTTGAGAATGGTGAAGAGATCAGCATTTAAGACATTGGAAGATCACTTGGATTCATCTGGAAGCTTAAATCATGTGAATACAACAGCTTCTTAAATGAAATAAAGGAATACACAAAATAGTGTGGATTTTAGTGGGCTAAGTGCAGAACTAATGATTTTGACTCAAGCCATTTAAGATTTACTGATATTGAACTTTTATCTTTCACTGCCTATCAGGAAAACAGAAACAGTAATCAGATCATGGAAAACAGGTATAGAAATACCAATCATTCCCATTTGCACCACCTAGTGCCAGAGGGCATCAGGCTAGGAGAAGAATAATCTGTAGAAAAGGAAACATGGAGATCACTATAAGAACTGTCAAGAGTGTTGGGAGAATGATGAGGATAATGAAAAATTTTGGTTCATAGGTGAATAATTTGTGTAAGATCATTATCTCTATTAAGCCAGAGAATGGAAACTAGTTTGAATTATGAATTCTCTGAAGAAGATGATCTCACTAGGTAATTACTATAAAATCTTCTTCTTCCTAACATGGAATTTAGGCCAAGTGGCCTGTTCTGGTTTCATGCCATCTCTTTCTTGGTCTTCTGATTCTTCTTTTTGCACTTATTTTGTATCTGTGTAATATTTTTGATAGTCTGCTGTTGTCCATTCGATTTAAATGTTCTATCCATTTTTGTTTATACTGTCTTATGTAGTAATTAATTGGTTTTATTTTCAGGGATTGTAAAATTTCATCATTTGTTTTATGGTTCCAACTTGGTATATCCAGCTGTTTTTCTCAGAAACTTCATTTCTGCTGTTTGAATTCATTTTTCATCTTTCCTTTTTATGGTCCATGTTTCGCTTCCGTATAGTAGAGTTGGTTTTGATAAGACATTATATAGTCTGATTCTAGTGTGTTTTTGTACTAGGGAGTAGCTTAAATATATTATTTGTTATGCCATTTACTTTGACAAAGTTTGATATTTTGGTGACTGTCTTTTTCTTCTTTGTATGATAAATCACATCCCAAGTATCTGAAAGTATTTACTTGTTCTAATATTTTATTATCTATCACTATTTTACTTCTTATTGGGTTTTCTCCTTTGAGTGCCATTATTTTTGTTTTTTTCTTTAGATATTGTCATATTATATTGTTTTGAGATATCATTTAATGATTTTAATGATCTTTGTAAATCATCTTCTAATTGTAGCTAATACTATCTGATCACAAATAGTAGTATATCTTCATTTGTGGGGTTATTTGTATACCAAATTAGTTATACTGTTTCCAGATTGTTATAATTTTATTTATATATATATATATTTAAAAGCAGAGGTGAGAGGGCACATCCTTGTCATACTCCTCTCGATATATGAGGAGTATGAAATCTGTATGAATCAATTTTCAGAAATAAATAATCAAAATGATCAACACTGTCATCTATGTTAGGAAGGCAGCAGATGAAAGCGACAAAGTCAGGGAAGGAAATCTTGAGCCAAAGCAGATCATATAGAGAGGATTAGACTGTTAATAATCTCTGGCATGGAATATCAGATCTGACAAATGCATATACTCTATCCTTCTTATGGAGGGAATCACACAAAATGTTGTAAGGATAGTTAAGGTGAACTATAGTTGTAGAGGATGCCAGTCAAAGTTCAGTAGGAATAAGAGAGCAGGATTAGATGTAAATACATAATTAATGTTTATGTTAAGACACTAGATGTTGTGAAGTGGATGTATAATTAATTGTTTTTTGCATGGGATTTTTTTGAGAATGCAGGGGGTGGGGTTCGTTTCTGTTTTTGTTGTTTTATTTTAAATATTTTTTTTGTTGAATTTTGTTGATTTTTTTTTTTTTTTAAACTGCAGTGTTACTATTACCATATCTTTTATAGTTGATGTCAGTTACAAAGCAGAGACAAGCAGTAAAGGTGAGACATGGACATGACTTATATGGGTAGTGTGCCTAGACTGCAGTCAATGTACTGCTTCAACATGTGCCCCTGGATGCTGCTATACTCACTCTCTCCAGGCACAGTGTGGCAGAATAAGCCGCAACAGGATTATTTGTCAGCTGGTTATGAAGAGCCTAATGTATTACTATTAGGTTCCATTCTGAATACTATCTTGTGGCAAGATGCAGTACTGCTTTACCCTCCAATGGAGGAGATATTCCAATGCCAGATATTTGAGCAGTTTTACATTTTCATTATCATCCTAGTTGAAAATTCCTTCGATGTTTGTCTTATGGATTCCACATAGTGAGGAATATTAAATTTTCCCTAACACTCTTTCTAATTTGGTTGTACAATTTCAGCAACTTATTTCCTAAATGTGAGCCATAAATAGTATACTTTTAACAACTTGATCAATGAGTTGCAAAATAGGCATGATAACTGATAGTAAACACACTATCCTGAAGCAATGATATACATATCAGTGTCAATGATATGAGCTGGAGCACTGCCTAAAATAGGAAAATTCTTGATTCCCTGACTAAATTTAATAACTGTTGTAATAGATATGGTATGAAGGTCAGCATTAAAAAGACAAAGACAATGAAAATAGGCAGAAACATTTAAAATATCAACTACATTGTAATGGAGAACTTAGAGAACAAGTAAAACATTTCAACTACTTAGGCACGATTTTTAGTGAAGATGGTAAATTAAATATGGAAATAGGCAACAGAATCAACAAAGCTGGTAGGAAGTCAACTGAATAAATTCATATGGAATAAGAGAGAAATTAGTCAGAACACTAAATTAGCTGTATACCAGACAGTGTTCAAACCAGTTTTAACTTATGGATCTGAGAGCTGGGTCAGAAGTAAAACACTAGACCAAAGACTAGAGACCGCAGATATGAGAGTCCTGAGAAAGATTAGAGGCGTGAACAGATGGCATCGATGGCAATATCATATTATCATATGGTCACTTAAATAGAATGGGTGAGGAAAGATTAGCTAAACAAGTGTTCTCTGCCAGGTTGGCAGGAAAACAACCCAGAGGAAGACCAAGGTATAGGTGGATTGATACGGTACAAAGTGCCTTAGATGATAGAAATAGAAGATCTGATAATGTTGGAATCTTGACAAGTAACAGACTGATTTGGAAGAAAATTGTAGATAGGGAGTTAGTAATGTAAATTTTTTATGTAGTACTATCATATCCTGTACACCTCTTGAGGGTACATGTCAGGAATTTGATGATTTTTTTTATTTTGAGCACAAAAAACTCATTAAGCCAGTTATGAAAGACTTCTGTCATTACCACCCTTTGTATACTGCAACTTCCATATTACCAGCAGTGAAATATTAGGTTTGCTTTTCAAAACTTATATATATATTTTTTTTCAAATCTGGCTCTTAGATTTTCACTCCTACACACAAGTAAAGACTAATTTTTTTGTAGGAACTCATGTTTCTGTCAACAAGCATATCTTCTGATGGCATAAAACCAGGTGCAACCTTTTCTTTTAATATATACATCTTGATGACATTTATTTCCAACTGAAGCCATTTGTAATGGAAATGTTATACAGGCAAATGATAACAATATATCTCCACCAGAATTCTATACCAGAAAATAATAAGACCATCATCATTTTCTGGTATATACATTCAATTATATTTCTGGTATATATACACCAGATATTACTGACAATCTAGCATAACTAAAATTTCATGAAGAGTTTCCAATCAAGACCTTTGTTTCAAAATCAGTCTATTATACTGGTCAACACATTAAAACTTTTTTTTTTTGCTTGTAACTGAAATTCATTTAAATGATTCTAACGCATTTTAAGCTGCTGAATTAAATATTTTTTTTGAATTCTATTCAATTCTATCACAAATGGACTTAAAAAAAATATATATATATAAAGCTTTTCATGGATTTTTGGAATATTTTATCATAGTAACAATTAAATTCTCAACTTATGTGACTTACAGCCACTCGTATGGCCACTGGTCTATGTGTTTACACTCCCATAACCATAGACCTGAGTGTTACTGCTGCCTTCAAGACATTATTTAAGAAATACATTTGTTCAAACTTTGGAAGAAGTTGCTGAAAACATATGTTCATACATTCACAGGATTCAACATAAACAAAGCCTTATAAGAGACTGGTAATGCTGCTAACTAAAGAGTTGGTGTTGGAGGTTGACAATGAAGATGTAGAGAAGTTGGTGGAAGAAGAACTCTCAAATGAAGACCATAAGCACAGAAAATGCAGAAGTAGAACTAGTGAGAAAAGAAGTAAGAAGGGAACAAGAATCTAAGCTACCAAAAAGGTTACAGTGAAAAAAATTGGGAGTCACTTGCTTCTGCCAATTTTCTCACTGCCTCTGTACACTCATGTTTCATTATTTATTACAATAAGTACAATATTGTATACAGTACTCAGTAATTTTATGCTTTAATTTGTATAATGTATTATTGCACAATAAACAAGTAAAATTAGTTCAAATGTTAAAGGACTCTGGAATGTTGGTAACGAAGAGCATTTGAGAGAATGTGGATTACAGAGGTAGGTGGACAGGAGAAAAAGAGGACACATGATAGAGACCAAGTTAGTTAAGGGATTTTATCAGATTAATACAGAAAGAATGGATGTTAAGATGGGAAGAATGAGAGGCCATCCCTGGAAGTTGTATAAAGGTGTGGTGAAGAAGAGTGTGAGGAGTACAATTTTTGTGTGGAGAGTTGCTGGCAAGTGGAATGCACTGCTGGAGTGCATTGTGAATGCAGGTAGTGTAAATAACTTCAAAACTCATTATGATAGACATGTTACTGGTTGAGTGGGCCTCCCATGATGATCTGTTGACTCCATGGAGGTTACTAAAATAATAATAATTAGAAAACAACTTGAAGAAAAATACCAAAATGGAGACAACAATTGGATCATAGACTACAAACAAGTTAAATTAGTTCAAAAATCAAGTGATGCCACTAGTAGTTACCATGGAGATCAGTATGTAGGCGCTGCATAGGAAATGTGCAAGACTCTTGTGGTCAAATATATGCCCCACAGAACCTTGCATATTCACTTTGCTAACATCCGTGGCTTCAACTCCAACCTTAATAGTGTCCACTACCAAACCCGATCTACTCTTTTTGGCAAAAACTCCAAACTCACCTCCCTCCCCCAGCACTATTCATCTCAACCTTCCAAAACTACACACTCTTTAACTCCTTTTAACCCAAGGATTGCATCTTTGCATACATCCGCTTTGACATACCTGGCCAGAGAGCATCCAACCTAGAATCACCCAATTTTGACCTTCTTTGGTTGAAAATATCCCTTTCCCACTCAATCAAATTCATTTGCTGTCTCTATTGCTCCCCTAATACCACCAACCACTCTGAGCTCTTTAACTTCCTATCCTTAAAAATTAATTTTTGCAAGTCCCACTTTCCCAACAGTGAAATCATCCTCCTAGGAGATGTTGAAGTCCACAACACCAAATGGCTTTCCTCCAGTTGTACAGATCTTGCAGGCAGAGATGCTGAAACATTTGCCATCACTAACAACCTAAAACAAATTGTTCACATGGCAACCCAGACTACCAGATAACCCAATCCACTACCCAAACACCCCAGATCTCCTCACAATGACCCTTCCAAACATACAGTGAATGTAGTGGGCTCCCTAAGTAATTCTGACAACCATCTAGTGCTCATCATCTCCCCCATTCAACAATGCTTACACAGTCACTCCCTTACCATACCCAGATGGCTCTATTGCATCACAACCCACAGAAAAAGCCAATATTCTGGCTTCATAACTTTGCTTTCAATGCATGCATAACTGACAATGGCAGATGCCCCCCCCCCAAAAAAAAACATTCCAGATGCCCAATATACAATGACTCCTATATCCTTTTGCCAGAAAGAGATCATAAAACTACTGTCCAAATTAGACACAAAAGTCTCCTGGCCCTGATGGCATTCCTCCAATTGTCCTGAAGGTTTGTGCACCAGAACTGAATCCTATCCTATGTCACCTGTATGTACTCTCTATTACTCCACTAGTATCTATCCCACAGCCAAGAAATTGGCCTATATTCAATCCATTCCCAAGAAGGGTGACAAATCACTGCCATCTAACTACCACTATATCACTCAACTCAGTCCTGTCTAAAGTAATGGAAAAAACCATCAATTCCCAACCCCTACACTACCTTGAAGGCACCCAGTTAATAAATGACCACCAGTATGGATTCCATCGCTGCCAATTAACAGGAGATCTACTCACATATATCACCCATCTCTGGATAAATGCCACGGAGAAGTTTGGTGATTTTCAAGCGGTTGTACTTGATATCCCCAAAGCTTTTGACTGGGTCTGGCACAAAGGCTTACTAAGCAAACTTCCATCATTTAGTCTTTTTCAGGACTTCTGCAGTTAGATTGTCAGCTTTGTTCTCTCACCAACTCTCTTCCTTCTATATATATCAATGACCTACTTCAGTTGACCTCCAACACAATACACAGTTTTGCAAATGATAGCACATTACACTCCTCCCTTTCATTTGATAAACCTTACTCTACACAACTCACCTCAGCCTACAGAACATCAACCACCACTGCCCTAAATTCTGATCTCCAAGCCATCCTCCAATGGAGTTCAGATAACCTCATCAATTTCAATGCCAGTAAAACCCTGTTCTGTCTTATTTCTCACAAAAAAGAACCATTTTCTCCCAGTATTATTTTTGACTACACTCAAATTTCCAGACAAGATGAGATTTCTCTTCTTGGAATTACTTTGACATCAAGCCTCTCCAGGCATAAACACATCACAAGCATTGCATTCTCAGCTTCTAAAAAACTGGGATTTTTCATTCACTCAAGACATTACTTCATCTCTGAACAGCTGTTAACCTTATACAAATCACAAATCAGCAGAGCTATTGAATACTGCTCTCACATTCCAAATGTGAGATCCCCCCCCCAAGAGCTCCCTCACAATGCTTGACTCATTACAGAGGAAAACAATTAGATTGATGAACGACCCATCTCTTACCAACTCAGTCCTCCCACTTCCACACAGACGTTTGGTTTCTGTAATATGTGTATTCTATAAATATTTCCATGGCAAATGTTCATCTGAAATAGCATCAATAATTCCTCCACTTAGTACTGAGCCCATTGGAACACATGCAGCTGTTGCTAAACATCCCTTCACAGTACACCTTGAAACCTATAGAACAAGTTTATTTTCCTCCTTCTTCAGCCCTGCTGCTGCATTGTGGAACATTCTTATCCCTGATGTGCTTCCCAAAGGATACAATACACAGGCTTTCAAGCAGCACTAATGTACTATAGGTTGATGAACCAACCTCTCATATGGGCTCAACATAAAATAAAATATTAAAATAATAATAATAATAAAAGTAACAAAAGAAACCTACATATTTTACATTTTGACTTTAACATATCCTTATTAAAATAAACCTGAATAAATTCTATATACTTTTTGTTGTGCATGTAACAAAAATTATACAGAATTTATTCAAAAACTACAATATATTTCATCCAATGTTACATGGGCATCATCAGAGAGAGAGAAATTACATTCAAAACATGAATCAAAATAAGTCATAAATCATGCGTATATTAGCTCATGTCTCAGTTGCAGCTCAAGTATATGATATTACACAGGCTGAGTGGATATTAAATTCAACATTATTTCCAAGCCGAATGTGTGTTTGAAACTATGAAAGTTTCGTAAGTTAACCTGAGAACTTACGAGAATACAATCCTCAGTATCCCCGACTTGCCTTAGTATGGACTACTTAAAAGACACGGGTCCTGCCAAAGCGTCCATATATTCGCCTTTTATTAGTCCATTCGATAAAGGTTTCACTGGTCTGACAGCTGTTTTGAACTGGTTGTTGGTTCTCTTCAGAGACCATGCAAAAATCTTAAGACAGCAAAACTCTTGTTCAGCACTAAGAAATTCAAAATGTCAGAGAAATGTATTTTTTGTAAGTGAAATCTCAGTCAGTGTGTAAAAATAATTACTAAAGAAAGAGCCAAAAGGCTTAATTTTAGCAATGTAAAATTATAATAAATATAATATAATATTATAATAATTTAAATAATATAATATCAACTCTATCTATGCAATTTTATATGGCCGAAATGAAACCTTTTGGCTTTTTTTTTTTGGAATACTATTTCACTATTAGAGTTCAATGGAACAATTGTAGGAACATGCATACATTTAAATTTAAATAATTTTTATATGAGCCCATCTCAGGGGCTCACATTGGTGAGTACAGGCATGGCAAACCCAAGATACCCAAGCTAGACCTAATCTTACTTGATACAACATACACTTGGTATATCATATCTGAAGACTGGTCTTCTACTCTTCTTTCCCTATACTCTCTCTTACTTCTTACTCCTCCCCCCCCCCCAGTGCTATTAAAACAATTCGAGGGCGAGGGGGGTGAATCTTTCCTATCAAACTTTAGTTTCCACTATCTACTAATAAAAGGCAAGCCTAGTTGTCTTAAGGTGGCAGCCCCACCACTAGGATACCTATCGTCATGCTAGTCACTTGACACAGGGAAACACATATTACTTTCAAGTCTCAACGAAAATCCAAACCGGACAGAAAACATGGGAGACGACCGCAAACTTGGAAAAGGTTAAGAAACTTTGAAAAAAGAAAAACGTAGTGAAATATGCTGCATGGAACATTAGAAGCATAGCACATAAAGAAGAAGAATTAGATAAAATTTTAAATGACCAAAATATAGAAATTGCAGTTCTTACAGAAACGAAAAAGAAACTTAAAGGAACAAAAGAAACAGCTAACTACAATATCATATAATAATGGAGTGGACAAACAAATACATGCAAAAGCTGGTGTAATGATTTCGATCCATAAATCAATTAAATCAAAAATAACTTATTATACATACTGGAATGAAAGAATATTAGAAGTGCGATTAAAATTAAATAAAGAAAATTTAACAGTTGTTGGAGTATATGCCCCTGAAGAAGGAAAAGAAGAAGAAAATGATTACTTTTACAAAGAGTTACAAGGAATATATGAAAAATTAAATAAAACAGACCATATAATTATAGCCGGAGATCTTAAGGCCAGAATAGGAATGAAAAAAATTAACAATAATATACAAAAATTTGGAGAACCAACAGTAAACAAAAATGGAAAGCAACTCATTGATTATACAATATATAATAATTTAAAAATAATGAATACATTTTACAAACATAAAAATAGACATAAATATACATGGTGTGCAAGAGGACAAAAATCAATAATAGACTACTTTATAACAAATGAAAAAGCAGCAAACCTCTTCCTAGATGTTAAAGTTAAAAGAGGGCTAGAAATTGACACGATCACTATTTAGTACAGGAAAAACTAAGATTTCCACCAAACTGGCTACAAAAAAATACAAAAAAAAAAGAAACAAAATCTAATTACAAAGTAAGATTACTAAATGATATAAGTATAAGAAATTTATACCAACAGAGGATTAATAACTACTTGGAAAAAATACAAGAAAATGAAGACATTGAGAAAGAATGCATTAATATAAAAGAAATTATTGCATCAGCAGCATATGAAAGTCTAGGAACACACAAAAAATATCATAAAAATAAAAAATTACATATATGGGACAATGAAATAAAAACAATAATTGAAAAAGATGGTTAAGTAGCAAAAAACAAGAAGATGAAACTGAATATAAAAAAAGACGAGCAACAGCCAAAAGAGAAAGCAGAAAGAGACACAGAGAAAGCTGAGAAAAATTTGCATCGCATCTAGAAAATGACATATACAAAATAAGACCCAGTGCATACAAAACACTAAAATACATGAATGCAGATATAAAAGAAACTGCAAATATAAATTGTGAAATAGATGTAAAAGAATTCTTGGATTACTTTACAGATCTTTGGACAGATAATACTGGCCATCAAAAATAATTACACCAGAAACTTAAAAAATACCTTAAATAATATGATAACAATGAAAGAATTAACAATGAAAGGACAACCTAAATAAAATAAAAAATGGCAAACCAGCAGGAGAAGATGGGATAAACTCCGATCTGTATAAATTTGCTGGAAAAAAAATTCATCAAAGATTACTAAAATTTTTAAATAAAATATATACAAATGGACAAATACCAATAGAATGGAATACAAGCATAGTATTACCTATATTTAAAAAAGGGGATAAAACAAAACCTGCTAACTACAGAGGTATTAGTTTATTAAATGCATGTTACAAAATATACAGCAGAATACTTAATGAAAAACTAAAAATATACAGTGAAAAAATATTATTAGAATGTCAAAATGGATTTAGAAAAGGACGATCTACAATGGATGCAGCTTTCTGTTTAAAACTACTTATAGAAAAAAGAAGAGAAATTTATTTGGAAACTCATCTTTTGTTTATAGATTACAAAAAAGCATTTGACAAAGTAAAAAGATATATACTGTTTGATATATTACAAAGAATAAATATACCTAATATTTTACTACATGCAATATTGAATATATATAAAGATAATGAAATAAAAATAAATGAAAAGTTGTCTGAAAAACAATCTATAAACCAAGGAGTAAGACAGGGATGCCCTTTGTCTCCAACACTTTTCAATATTTACATTAAGGAAATATTAATACAGTGGAACACCTTAAACCAGTGGTTCTCAAGCTTTTTGAAGTCGGGGTGCATTTAAAATCCTACAAATAATTGTACGCACACTATATACAAATTTCTGAGAAATGTGTTATAATAATTAAGTCAAATATTAAAGAAAAAAAAATAATGCAATAAAAAAAAAAATTAAACATACCTTAAGTTTATTTATTCTTGTGTTTATGAGAAACATGAGCCTGATGTGTCCTAGTGATTGCTTCAATGTTTGGGCATATATTTGAAAGGCAAACTCTCATTTCCTCGTCAATAAATTGAAGAATTCCTCTCTTTTTACACTTAATTCTGGTGAGGGTAGAAAATCCTAATTCACATAAATACGATGTTGAAAATTGTAGTAAAATGTTCAAAGCTTTTTTAGATATTGACACATATTCTTCTTTTATAGAAACCCAAAAGGCTTCAAGAGACAATTCCTTATGTTTAATCATCAATCCACGATCAGTGGATATAGCTGCCAGTTCTTCTTCTTCTGTTAATGTTAAACCAAAATCACTTGAAGTTTCCATAAATGGATTTCTAATCCAATCGTATTGTTCAGTGTTAAGTGATGGAAAATAAGAACTCAATTTTTTTCTAAACTTGTTAAATGTTCAACTATTATTGGAAGTGTTTCATTTATGCAAGTGTTACTCACCAATGGAAACATTTCCAAATTACCTTCAACAGCTTTTCTTTTCCAAATCTGTAGTTTTCTCTGAAACGTTTTCATTTTGTCAGTGGATGTGAGAAGATTATCTTCTTTCCCTTGCATGCTAGTATTCAAAATATTGAGCTGCTGAAATGTATAGGCCAAATACTGTAACCTGGCAATCCAAAATTCGCACCGAAGGAGGTTACAAAAATGTAATTGTTTCGTCTCTTCAAAAAACGCAAGTTCTTGTCATAGCTCGTGTACAGGTAAGTACTTCCCCCCTTGACAATCACCTCACCTCAGTGTGTAAAAGCAGCCGTCTGTGTTGTGAATCCATATCGATACAAAGCTTTTCGAATAAACGCAATTTGCCAGGTCTTGTTTTAATAAAGTTTACCATCTGAACAACTTGATCTAAAACTTCTCTTAATTTTTCTCCCAATGTTTTTGCCATCAAGGCCTCCCTATGAAGAAAGCAGTGAGTTACAATAACATTCTCATTTTGTTTTTTTACAAAAGAGTTAAGGCCCTTCCATGACTTCCATGTTAACTGCCATTTATCAAGATAGCTATTCAAAATGTTAAAAACGTCCTCACCTTTTGTAGACACTTAATTCTTTGCAAAAAAAAAAAAGAAACTGATTTACTATTTGATCTTCATTAATAAAACGGACCAATGCTAAGAGTTGCGCCTTGTTGGTAATGTCTGTTGACTCATCAACTTGCAATGCAAAATTTGAATACTGAAGTTTATTACTGCATACATTTTTCTCGATATCAAAAGACATTTCTATAATACGCCTGTGAACTGTATCGTTGGACAGAGGAACGTTGCTTATTTTCATTGCTGCTTCATTTCCTTGCATTGTCATGACCATTCTTTTGCATGCAGGCAAAATAAGTGACTCACCTAAAGTATGATCTTGCATATTTTTTGCTATCAGTTCTGAGACTTGATAAGAAGCGATTTGAGCTTTATCAGAAACAGTCATTATACTTTTAAAAGAATTTGCTGCTTTTGTTTGCTGTTCAGACAATCTCTTGAAAAAACTTACAGATTTATCTTGTAAATTAGAGTGTATAGTTTTAAAATGTTTACTCAATTTACTAGGAAGCAATGATTCATTTGCCATTTTACATCCACATACTAAACATAGCAGCAAAGGATGATCTTCACTTCCAGTCCAAGTGAAACCAAAGCTTAAATAACTTTCATTATATTTGTGAGTAGGCCGCGATTTTGCTTTCTTACTTGCACTTAACTTTTGCTCACTTCCAAAATCTAATTCTTCAATATCATGCTTCTTTTTGAGAAATCTATCCATTTTATTTGGGTGTATTTATCTGAAAATAAGTAATATGCACATAACATCCACTTCCAACACTTTTAAAATAAGTAATATACACAACAAGAATAAACCATATTCTTGTTCTCTTTGCAAGAAAAACCGCTGTTAATTAACATAATAATGAGGTGTTGATAAAAAGAGCGGTATATCCGTAATGAAAAGGTATAATAGAGTAACTATATTTATTTTTATATCTGGACACATATTTCTCTGGAATACCACAGGGCACATCCTTTGAGAACCACTGCCTTAAACAATCAAGGTATAGAAATTTCCCGGAATATCAAAATAAATACGCTATTATTTGCAGATGATCAGGTAATAATATCAGATAAGGAAGACAATTTACAAAGAGTAATATATAATTTAAACAGTATAGTAGAACAATTTGGAATGAAAATTTCCATAGATAAACAATGGCATTTTGTGGACAAACTCCAGTTAGAAGCAAAATAGTTATTAATAATAAAATAATAGAACAGATAAATACTTTCAGTTATCTTGGATGTAGAATATCATATGAAGGAGAAAAGGACATAAAATTAAAAACTTCAAAATTTTTACAGATTATAGGCCTGATAAATACAATATTCAATTCAAATATAGTACAAAAAGAAACACGCTTGAAAATATACAATCTTTAGCAGTGCCCACATTATTATATGGCAGTGAAATTTGGGCAATAAATAAACAAGATAAACAAAGAATAAAAACAAGTGAAATGAGATTTATCAGAAGAACTGCAAAATACACATTATTAGATCAAAAAAGAAACGAAGACATTTTAAAAGAACTAAAAACAAAATCAATAGAAGAAAAACTAAACAATTATAAACAAAAATGGATTGAACATGTAAACTGAATGGCCAACACCCGACATCCTAAACAAATATTAAAATATAAGCCAACTGGAAAGAGAAGGCAGAGTAGACCTCAAAAAAGGATATTGGATGGATAATGAGACAGGAACAGACCAATATGGTCTATACCCGTATTTAGTGTTATGATGATAATTTTTATATATATATACACACACACACACACACAGGGGGTCCTCAACATCATTGTTTTGACTTTACGGCGGTAATCCCATAAATAATTTAAAAAATAAATTTCGACTTGAAGCAGTGCGGCAGAAGAATACGGCGTTACGTGGCATTTGTTTGGGAGAGGTAGCGTCAATTGGGTCCCAGCATACTCTTTGGGTACTGCATGCTTTGTTTACATCCGCTCTCTCACTTTTGTGTTTGTGTTTTTTTTGTGACTTTTTACCCTTCAATATGGTTCCCAAACATAAGGCAGACTCTTCCGATGGCAGTGCGTCAAAGAAAAGGAAAGCCATTACATTAGAAGTGAAATTAGACATCATTAAAAGTACAAAAAAGGGAGAAACGCCAACGAACATCGGCCGCGCGTTGAACTTAAGTCGTACCACAGTCGGGACTATTATCAAGGATAAAGTTCGCATCCATGAACACGCAACAGGATTGGCGCCCATGAAATCGACTGCAATTACAAAAAAACGTAGTAGGCTCATGATTGAGATGGAAAGGCTTCTTGTTCTTTAGCTGGAAGACCAGCATCAACGCCATATCCCAATTAGCCTCATGTTAACTCAAGAAAAGGTGAAAAGATTGTTTGAGGCATTGAAAAGTGAAAGGAGGGAAACGAGTGCAGGTGAAGAGTTTAATGTTAGTAAAGGTTGGTTTATGCAGTTTAAGGCTCGGGGAAATTTACATAACTTTAAGGTGCAAGGTGAAGCTGCTAGTGGTGATGATAAAGCAGCTGGTGAGTTTCCTGAGGGATTGGCTGAGATAATAAGGGAGGGGGAGGGGGGCTACAGTGCTCCACGAGTGTTTAATGTGGATGAGACAGGCCTATTTTGGAAACATATGCCTAATCGTACCTATATCGCCAACGAGAAGAAGGCAGCACCAGGCCATAAAGCTGGTAAGGAGAGACTGACTTTGCTTCTTGGGGCTAATGCTGCTGGCGACTTAAAACTGAAGCCCTTGTTGGTTTATCAGGCTGAAAATCCAAGGGCACTAAAGGGCATTTGGAAGGGTCAACTGCCTGTCATCTGGAGGTCCAATAAGAAAGCATGGGTGACACTTCAAATCTTCAAGGACTGGTTTACCAACCATTTTGTGCCAGAAGTTCAGAGGTACTGTACAGCCAAGCCCTTTAAGGCATTGTTAGTGCTAGACAATGCCCCTGGTCACCCTACCCATTTGGATGACTTTCACCCTAATGTTAAGGTGGTTTAACCTTCCACCAAACACCACAGCCCTTTTGCAGCCTAGGACCAGGGTGTTATTGCTTCCTTTAAGGCACATATGGCCAGATCCTGCAGGCCGGATCTGGCCCTAATCTATTTCAGCGAAGTTTGTCTGATTCATGGTGGGAGAAAACATGGTGTGTTCTACTAACTCACATTAAGCTGACGTCATATGACTTGCACAAAACACACTATGTTTTCTCCAACCTGTGCAAAATAGATTAAATTCACAAATGTTATGGAAGTTGTAGTAGGCAGTATTAACTTTATTAAGTCACGGGCATTTAATCGCCGCCAATTTAAGAAGGATTTGGTAGACCTATTTTCTGAAGATTATAAAGATGTGTCTTATTAATTTTGAATGAGGTGGTTGAGTAAAGGTAAAATGTTAAAACGATTTTATGATCTGAGACAAGACATTGCAGATTTTATGGACATAAAAGGAAACATAATTTTTTAATTAACCAAGTAAAAGATGATGATGTGAACTGAATCTTAAATTGCAAAAACAAGGACAATTGGTTCATGAACTGCATTGGACATGTCAATGCTTTTTGTAATAAACTAAGATTGTTGGAAAGTCAGATAAGAGCTAAAAATTGTTATCATTTTCCTACTCTAGCAACTCATAAAAATATCCCTTATAATTGTTATGGAGATGAACTGAAGGCACTAATAGAGCAATTTGATACAAGGTTTGCCGACTTCAAAAAGACTCCACATTCGCTATATTTGCTCGTCCGATGAATGCTGATGTAAATAATGTGCCAGAAAACTAACAGATGGAACTTATTGAGCTTCAGGCAGATTTAGTGCTAAAATCACAATTTAACAATATTGCTTTCATGGATTTTATAAATTTTATTTGGTGGAAGAAAAATATACAAATTTACATGCCTTTTCAAGAAAAATTATTTGTCTTTTCGGCAGCACATATATGTGTGAATAGTTTTTTTCAAGGATGAAATACAATAAATCAAAAATACGGACAAGAATAATGGACGAAAACCTCAAAAATTCTATGCGATTATCCTTAAGTAATATTAATGTCAATATTGATAGTCTCGTAGTTGAAATACAAGGCCAATCTTCACATTAAATTGTTATGTCGTTCATTATATTATAAAATTTATGTAGAGCTTTATACCAAAGCATTATATTATAAATAAATGAAATATGTAAAGCATTATATTATAAATAAATGAAATAAATGAAGTAGCAACTTGTTTTAATTCATTTAATATTAATTTATTTTATTTAATAATTTGGTCCCAAAACTAGAAAAGGTTGCGCATGCCTGCTTTAAGGCCTACTGCCTCTGCAGGACATTTGCTATGGCTTTCAGGGCAACTGAAAAAGATAGGAACTTAACCCTAAAAGACTTTTGGAAATTTTCGGAAATACAAAACATTGAGCATGCTTGGGATGAAGTGAAGCAGACAAATTTGAATGTGTGAAAAAAACTATGTCCCCAGTTTGTGAATGATTTCCATGGCTATGAGGAGACAGTTGAGGCTGTCACAGAGAAGGTTCTTGCCCTGGGGAAGCAGATGAATTTGGAAGTGGAGGCCGAAGATATCATAGAGCTTCTGGCATCTCATGGGGAGGAGTTGTCAGCAGAAGACCTCATTCAGTTAGAGAAACAGCTGATTGAGGAGGAGGAAACAGTTCCAACTCCTGAACCCAGGAGATTCACCACCAAGGGCTTGGCAGAAGGTTTTGCCCTCATTGAGGATCTGCTGGCCAAGTTTGAGGCTGAGGATCCCAACATTGCTAGGTACATAAAGGTCTTCCAAGGGGTTATGGATTGCCTGCAGTGTTATAGGGAGATATACGAGGAGAAGAGGATGGAATCATTCCAGACTAGCCTGGAATGTTTTTTCACGAAGGTAGAGAGGCCTGCAGCAGGTGCTGGTACCTCGACTGTCTCTTCAGTTTCTCTTCCAGCCTCTCCATCTTCTTCAGTTGCAGCTGCAGTATCTGCTGCAACCTGTCCTGACTCTCCTGCCTCTTCCTCCTCCTTCCATTAAGTCAGACTCTCCCTCCTTGCAACGTCCCTTCCAGTGTGCAAGCCAACCACAGGATAAGAGGTAAAGAATTGTTTTCATTTTTTTTTTTTTTAATCACCTGTACAGAATGTCCAGTTTTATTTGTCATTTTGGGGATTGTTCTCATTTTTATGTTTGTTTTTTTTATTACAGTTTCATTTTTGTCATTTTTCTGTACTATACAGTAATTATGTTCTCCCTTTCATTTTCCTATGGCCTAGTTCTGTTTCTTGATATATACGTATGACTTTAGGGTGTTTTAGGTTAGGTAAGTAACTTAGGCTATGGTAATTCCAACTTACATCGAAAATCGCCTTACATCGGTCCGTAGGAACGGATCTCCGACACAACTCAAGGACCCCCTGCATTTATTTTTTTTAAATAATAAACTTATGAATAATTAATAGTGATTACTTCCCAAAACTTGGCATACAATCTGATTGGGTCAGGTTTGGACGATTTCCGTAGCATTTTACTTGTTTCAAAGAAAAGTCGATCGAATATGAACTTGCTGGGTGAAGAAGTTTTGTCTGGTTCCAAAGAACTCTGTGCCTAGTGTCAATAGCATGAAAAGCATGGCCAGACTTGTCAGATTCCAAAAATGTAATATAATCTTGATGTTCTTCAATTCTAATCAAGGCAGAATGGACAGTCTGTCTAAAATAGGAAAGATGACATGAGCAGGGTACTTGATAGACACCTTGTAAGGAAAGAAGTGGTAAAGTATCCTTTGTTGATGGTAGGAAGGAAGACAGTTTCTGAGCTGGCTTGAAGGAAGCATATATTTTGAATTTGCAAAGAATGCTTACTATTTCTTCCGAGGATCCTTTTACATAGGTTATTGAAATTTTTTTCACATTGGATTGTAGTGTGGTAAATTTATGGGAGATGAAAAATTGGATTTTGGGGAGGGAAACCACTCATGGTGAGGACTGCATATTCTTGCACTGTTTTGGGTAGGAAACAAGAAACTAAGATAAAGTGGGCTCCTCATTATTGATGAATATTTTATAAAAAGGAACTGATTCGGTGGTTTCAGTGATAATGCTGATATACACTTTTTTGGATGAATGATTTAGAGAGAGAGAGAGAGATCAATTAAATGGATAGATACATTAGTTAAACACAAATGAGTTTTCTATGAAAACCAAACACTCGATTTTGTGCCAAACTCTTTAGATTTTGTAGCATTTGTCCAACAGCAGCAGCATGGTACAAATGGATGATGAGCCTTCTATGCTTGTGTGAATAACAAGTTACTATCCTTGGGTGAAAACATTAATGAACTTGTCAGCAGAGCTGTTACAGATTTGAATTTTTCTAAACATCAATTTAAATAGCTTGGAATTGTTTAGAAACAACAACAAAAAAAATAAAAAAACTTGCTACTGTCATTATTATTATTACATCACATTTCCAGGGAGTACAAAGACTCATCGAGGGAGGCATTTACTCTACAACTCTTCATCTCACTACTCCACCAACCTTCATCATCTAACACCAACGCCACCTACTGCCGACTACCACCACTAATACTTTCACAGACAATCACAAACATCCATGCCCACGACAGGATTCGAACCCGCAGCCTTTTGGCTGGAGAGTGGATGCGCTAACCACTCGACCAACAAGCCGGCAAATGATGTAGTAGATTTTTTTTTTTTTTTAAAAGAAATTAAATGTGAGCTGAAAGTATGGTGATTTATTATTGAACATCTAAAACAAAATTAAAAGGAGTTTTGATGCGTAACAATAATGAGAAGCCTTCTATACCTTGCACATATAAAACAGTATAAAGGAGACTAAAAAAAATATGTCCAGGGTGATGGACCTCATTACCTCATGAGGTACAAGGAATACTATTGGAATATTTCTGATGATTTAAAAGCTTCTTGCTGATCCCAAGAATAAATGGTGCTGTGGTATATTAAACTAGTTTATGTGAAAAATTTTGTTAAAGGACTATGTCAAATATGAAATACAACTTAATTAACCTTATTTCAGATTAAAAATATAACTTACCTATATCAATGTCCTAAACTATGTGGAATAACAGGTCTCATACTTTGGGTCATAATAGGATAAGAAACAAGGGAAGTTGATGGGCCACTCATAGTGATAATGCTTTGTGGTATGCTCTGTGATGGTAGAGCTTGGGCAATAGATACAGAAGCAATAGAGACAGGGGCAAGTCCAGCAGCTGTTAAATCTCCACTGCTTAATGGTAACTGTTGAGATATTTGAGTAATAGCTGGAGTTGGAGTGATTGTATGGGGTATCAAGGCCTGTGTTATAGGGGTACTCTGTTTGCTAAGACGAAGTTGTGCATTCTGATCCAGCAAAAACTCATTCGTTGCAGTGAGATCTGCAACTTGTTTCTTCAATTCCTCTATTTTTCTTCTTAAGATTGCATTCTCTTCCTCAAATCGATAATCACGTAATGGCGTCAGCACATGATCATGATACTGCAGAGGACAGTCATATGCACGTCTTTTCATGGCAGAATCAAAACTATCAAATAGTCCTCGTGACTCAAAACTAAATTTCCGTTTTCCTCGTAGTGAAAATAGTGATTCATCCTCAAAATCTGGATCTATATGTCGAAATTTACAACGTCCACCACGCCTACAGTCTCCTTTTTGATAGTCTTTACAAATAGGAATTTCACCCTTAGATAATTCAGATGAAAGGCCTTTACCTAAAGATATAGCCTCTAATGCATGATCAGGCAACTTGCCAGTGGAGCGATAAAATTCTTCCTCTTGTCTAGTACAATGAAGAAATTTGCAAGTAGAACGTGTACATTCCTTATTTTGATAATCATGGCAAAACACATATTCTCTACTTATTTCTTCTCCATCTTCGGTGATAGGATGTTTATACTTACAACGACTTCCTCTCTTGCAGACATTGCGTAAAAAATCACGACATATAGCATCGTCTGCTTTTATATCACTGCCATTTGCCTTTGAATCTCTTTTATTTTCATCTTCTGACATGCTGTGGGGTTTTAAAATTGAAAGTCAACTTTTAAAAGTAGCTTAGCTGAAGAATATCAAAAGCAGGCATCTGTTTGACCCAAAATAGCTCTGAAAATAAACAGAATTATTTATTTAAATCTCAGATTTAGACATAAATAATTTTCTAAAAATATTGACAGGGAATTAATATTTAAATTGTACATATTTGGTCTGATGTATTATAATAAATAACTTTTATTAAAAGACCAGAAGATAAATGATAAAATATACAAAGAGCCAACAAGTTTCACTAGCCACTGTCTAGTATTTTCAAGGCTGAACTGGTGTGAAAACAAATGCATTGAGTTACATTTCAAACATACACTTTAGTAACTGTTAGGCCGTTACATTTTGTTCCTTCTGTTGGAAGGCGTGCATGTGTTTGAAAGCTTCAGTCAGATTCCGGTACATGACCACGCGTTTTGTAGTTATTTGCATATTGTAATTCTGTCGAACTGAGAGAGATGATGAGATTTTTCCATATGTCTTTAAGAACAATGCCCTGATTTCTATTTCATTATTTATTTATTTATTTACATCATTTCTCAACATCAAATCATGTTATAGATTGGAAAAACAGTTCTATGCCTTACATCGAGAATGACTACAGATACAGAACTTTAAAAGAAGCAGCTGTGGTATTACGCACAGGCAATAATTTAAATAGAAATCAGGGCATTGTTCTTAAAGACATATGGAAAAATCTCATCATCTCTCTCAGTTCGAAAGAATTACATACATTTGTTGCAGTCATTACTTACGTTTGTTTACATATAACATACATTACATATATTGGTTTACAAGTGATACATCTTGGATGAGAAGTAATTTCTCTGCTTTCATCCTCGAAGCTTATATGTAAACTTATCTGAGGATGACACCAGTTGGTTATTATTTATTGGTTTTTTTGCTGTGTTGGAGAGCTACGAAATCTATGATTGAGAAATTCTCGCGCGCACGCACAATAACGTGGAATGTATTGATGAGTCGCTGAACTGGAAGCCTGAACGAATATATTGTGTTTCATTAAGTTTGTGTGGCATTTTGGGTGCGTGTTTCTTGTTCATAGTATGTCCTTAGAGCTCTTTTCAGGCTATTGTAGTTTGTAAGGTTTCTGTATTCAAAAGGTAATTTGTTTATCATGTCTGGGATGTAGAAGTTTCGTGTGGCTTTTCCATAGTGATTATTGTATTTATATGTGATATAATTAATTGTCTGAGGTCTTGTTATGCGATGTGTTTCTGACTGTTCTGTAGTTGGCATCGAAATAATGTTTCAGCAAAGCTGCATAGTGACAAATGTTTTGCTGTCAGTATTTTGTGTTCTGACATTGCAGTGTATATAAAGTTATTGTGTCTTTGTTCCAAAAAGATTAGTTTTATGATTTTGTACTGTAACAAGATTAATCTATTTAGTTTGTAGGGTGCACCGAAAGCATACGTTGTTATAGCGTATCTTAGTATGTTTTGGAATAGTGCTTTGTATATTAGTGTTTTTAGGCATGTGGGGACTATGTCTTTTAACCTGTAGAGTTTGCCAGTTATTGTTCAGAGTTTGTTGTGGAGATGGTTTATGTGGCTATTCCAATTCATATCTGCATCGAAGTAAATTCCAAGGTATCGTATTGTTTCATTCTGAGTGATTATAGTGGTTTCGCTGTTCTGTGTGTTTTTTATGTTGGAGAGTGGATGTTGGATGGTTATATATTTGTTATCAACTGGTTGAGTCAGTGGATTTCTGATTATCATTAATTTTGTCTTATCTGAGTTTAGGTGTATGGAGTTTTTCGTGAGCCAGTCTGTGATCAGATTTATGTCATGTTGCATATTAGCTTGAGCTATGTTTGTGTTATTATAGATGGATATTATCGCTGTATCATCTGGTATTGGAATATCTTATCTTTGAGAGGTAGCTGATTAATATCGTGCATGTAAATGTTGAATAGAGTTGGGGAGAGTACAGCTCCCTGTGGCACTCCACAGGTCACTGGTAGCTCTCTACTTCGGTTTGACCCGATACATGTGATATGCTTTCTATTTTGGAGGTAGTTTGTAAACCATCTGCCTTCCATGCCTCAGCTTTTCTAACAATGTTTGATGTGTGAGTGTATCAAATGTTTTAGTTAGATCAATAAAGACTACCATGGCAATTTTGTTTTTATCTAAGGCAATATTAACCCTTTCTGACCTGAATTTTTTTTTTCATAGTGAAAAAATTTTTTCTTTCTATTTATTTTGTCTTTAGGTCTAAAAAAGCAAGAGTATCAAGTATTTTGATGAAAAACACATTTCAGGATAGGAATTCTGACCGACTGATTCCATATGGAATCATTATGTACTGGTAGCAAATATTCAACTTGTGAGCCTTATACTCTATAATCCAATATATGCATATTATTCTACTAAGTCATAAAAACCGATATTGATAAGATTTATACGTATAATACATACCTGTTATTATATTAAAGAAATGGAACTACGACGTACGATACCGTTTGGAATCATTCACCACGTAATATGGGCTATGAAAGCCAAGACAGTTAGTGATTCCAATTGGAATCACTAGGGCAGAAATGGTTAATTACATTTGTAAAGTCTTCCAAGAGAGATGTTGTTCCCTTATTTTTCTGAAAACCATATTGTGTTTTGGGGATAATATGAAAGGTCTCTGTATATGCTGCGAGTTTCTCCAGTACAATCCGCTCCATAATTTGATTGATAATTGGTAATGTTGCTATGGGTCTGTAATTGCTGATTAAATTTCTTTTTCCATGTTTGTATATGGGTATGATTATGGCAGTCTTTAGCATACTTGGTATCTGTCCTGTTTTAAATATTTTGTTTATTAATTTTAGTAAGATAGGACCTAATCTAGTTGCATGTTGCTTGATATCCTTAGGTCTTATACCATCAATTCCTTGACCTTTGTTTGGTTTGATTTGATGTATTACAGAGAGAAGTTCTGCTTCTCTTATCATTGGGAACCATAATGTCTGTTTTGATTATGGTCCAAGTGGAGGATCACGTTTTGTGATTAGGGGAATATTTTTGTGCAGTTCTTGGATGGAGTCTGTAAAGTATTGGTTAAAGTCATTTGCTAGTTGTTGGAAAGGTTTTGCGTCTTTCATGAAGCTGTGTTTTATGGTTTCGGAGGTGGTGGTGTTGGGAGCACAATCCAGCATCTCGTTGATCAGGTGCCAGGTTTGTTTCATGTTGTTTTGTGCAGAGGTTAATTTGTCTCTGTAGTAGTTTCTTTTTGTTTCTTATTTGTGTTGTAAGACGATTCCTTGTTATCCTATATTCAATTTTTAAAGCTGTGTTATTTGGATATAGCTTTAATTCTTTCCATAGAGCGTTCTTTCTGTGTATTTCTAGGATTAAGTTTTGTGTTATCCAAGGATTTTGGGTTGTTTTTGAGCGAATTTTGACTTTCTTTGCAGCTTTCTTATATAATTCCTCCAGTGTGAGTCTAATGTTGTTGTTGTATATCTGTGAATTTGATGCCATGTGTTCCCAGTTGATTTTCCTTATTTCGTGGTTGACTACTTCTTAGTCTATTATTGTTTTGTGTTGCTTTTCTTCTGTGGGGCATTGCATGGATATTGTCTTAGTGTGCAGGTTTAGACCCGTGAAGTAATGATCATTTTATGACTGATGCAGTATAACTGTTTGGTGGTGGTCGGACATTTATATGATCTAGGCAGGAAGCAGTGATAGTATTTCTGAATATTTCTTCTCTAGTACATGATGTTACTACATGAGACAATCTCATAAAAGCCAGCAGACAACTGGTTTTTTTAGTCTGCTGGCTTTTATGAGATTGTCTCATGTAGCCTTGCTTGTCAAACGAACTATGACTGGTGCAGGTTGTGGCAAGCCTTGTTTTTTGTTCTTCCTGGGAATCTGATTTATGGTCTGAATATCATTATGCTGTAGGGGGATGTCAATTGCATTACCTAACTTTATAACTACATCTCTGAGATTTTCTGTGGATTCACTTTCTGGAAACAGATATTCATCAGTGGCAGAATCACTCATATCATAAATGATGATATTAGGAACTTGACATTATTATCATTCAGAAATGTATTATTATTATAATTCAGCTATGTAGATACAGTTTTAAGTGAAGATGACAAATGAATAAGTGGTCATTAGTCTTAGATTAAAACTGTTATTTTTTTACTTCAGCTCTAAAATCTGTAAGTCAAAATACACTTGACCACTGTCTTGTATGCAGCTAGTTTCGAGTTTTGACTAATTTCTCTTATTCAACATAAATTTATTTTGACTCATCATCATACCTTATTCTGTTGTCTACTTCCATATTTCATTTGTCATCTTCACTTAAAACTGTATCTACATAGCTGAAATAATAATAATAATACATTCCTGAATGATAATAATGTCCAGTTCCTAATATCTGTTCCTTCCCTAATTCTTCTCAAAACTCTCATATATGTGGTCTTTAGTCTTAGATTAAAACTGTTATTTTTTTACTTCAGTTCTAAAATCTGTAAGTCAAAATACATTTGACTTACAGATTTTAGAGTATGCAGCTAGTTTTTGAGTTTTGACTAATTTCTCTCTTATTCAACATAAATTTATTTTGACTCATCATCATACCTTATTCTGTTGTCTACTTCCATATTTCATTTGTCATCTTCACAGCTGAAATATTTTAAGTATTCTATGTTCTCAAATCACAGTGCAGCTGATGTTTTTCATATGCCTGCTTACTGTCAGTCTGTCTTTTCACTGTTAATATTCATGCCAAATTATTAAGGAATCTGCAGATTCTTTGTACTGGAGTTATTTAAGAGTCTAACAGCATCTGAATAAAGATAAGAACTGAGATTAACATGTCCACTTTTAATACCAGGTTTAATGCCACTTTCTCTCATAATATGATCCATAACAGATGATGAATAACAGTGGAGCTGGCCTAAATTCTTGTCTTACACCTCTTACATTAAATAATCTCCCAATACTACCAAATGCTTATTTATAACTTTTGTAATATTGTAGTAGCTGTTTCAACGAATGCAACATAGTCATTTATCATGAATTTTAACACAAAGTGTTAATAAGGCTGAAAGAAAACACTTAGTGATTCTACAAGGCAAGCATGTCTGCAAAGACTGCATGTTTAGGTGTTGATCTGTGTGTTAAAGCTTAAGTGCTGGGAGAAACTCGTGTTAGAAGCTTAATGGAGTGAAAGAGCACTAATTAACCACCAACCGGCCACGACGTCTATAGATGTCGAGATAAATCTGGATACGAAGCTCTAAAACCCATTGAATAACATGGACAAGAAGTGCAATTTGGTGTCACTATTTCATCCACATTGGCCAGTAGGGAGGTTAAAATATTATTTACTTCTCTTAATATTTCATTTCAGTTACTGAGACATTGTCAAGGAGTACAATATGAGACTTATAACACACAGACACAAACTAACTGAAACACGTGGACAAACGACTAGAGTCCTAACCAGGTGGGGCACCCAATGTGAGCACCTGTTGGTGGCCTAGGATGTAAACTAGGATCTCGAAGGATTAGTGTTTCCCATATTTTGGGGCATTTTATGCAACCATATTTATTTAAATTAAGATGTCTGAGAGCAGCTACAGATTCCCAAACTAATCTTTCTATTCAAAATTTACTGCAATGGAGCATGGTAGTCTTTTTCCAACTGATTCCATCAGCTGTATCTAAGCATGGTCTGCAAGGTCCGATTGACCATCAACCAGACCTTGTGGGTCATGACTGCAGATGTATTTTTTGCATTCTTCTGTATGGATGTTGGCTGATCTTCCTGTCTGTCCATAGCAGGCCAACTTGCAGAAACAGGGAACTATATATACTCTAGGCACAGAAAGAGGAGGGAGCTGATCTTCAGTGGAACACATAAGGGAAACAAGCTTTCAGTGGGACTAGAAAGCTGTGCAGAGATTGTATTTCTTTAAGACTTTGGCTATTTTTTCTGACGTGCCTCAGACACAGGAGATGATGATAGCATTACTAAAATCTTTCTGAAGAGAAGGAAATTGGGGGAAAGATTGATTACTTTTTTGATGCTGTAGGAACTGTAGCCATTAAAATAAGAAGGTGTGGTGTATTTGATTAAGTTCTGGTATAAGGGTGGAATAAGCCACAACATTCTCTGTCCTGGAACAAAGGTTATAGGCTCTAAGAATTATAAACACGTTAACACAAGAATATTTTAATGTTTGCCAAATATTTCAGTCTGAAACTAACAGACTATCCTCAGTGGCTTGATAGGAACAGTTTTTACAAGGTGGAATACAAACAATTGATCATTCAAAAGTAGAACGAGCCACGTGATGTTACATTGCTAAGCATTAACCCCCCCTACCGGCCAATGTGGATGAAATAGTGACACCAAATTGCACTTCTTATCCATGTTATTCAATGGGTTTCAGAGCTTCGTATCCAGATTTAGCTCGACGTCTATAGCTGTTGTGGCCGGTTGGGGGGGGGGGGGGGGGGGTAAAGAGAAATAAATTTCATCAGAGTGATGAATAAATTATAGGTATTAATTCACAATTTCATATAACAATCTTAACTTATAAATTCAATTAAAGATAACATTAGATTAATGTAAGAATTAAAGGTCTCAAAAAAAAAAGAAAATTTTTTTTAGCGTGTTATCCGGATTAAACTTTCCCATATTATTGACAAGGATATACAATCATTTCGATTCAAGTTAGGGCATTAAAGTAAGGCCTCAGCACTCTCTTTGAATAGGTGTTCGAATTTATAACGACATCTGTGTAGAAGGCTTGTCTTGGACAGAGAATGTTGTGGCTTGTCTCTATCCCGTGCTGCACCAATCCAGACTTATCGGATTTGTTGTGAAGAATCTATGATTGATGTTCTTGTATTCTTTTTTCTATAGAGAGTCCAGTTTGTCCATAGTATGACAGATTGCAGTTACAAGGAACTTGATATACACCAGGCAGAGACATAGTTGAGCGTTTATATTTAGAAGAGGGGAAATAGGTGAATATTTTGTTAATAGGGATATAACTGGCTGTTAAATCATATTTCTTCAGAAAATTGGTTCTAAAATCCCAGAAATATACGGAATTGGAACTCGACGTATTGATTCTTTGTTGTTTTGGACTGGATTGTAGGAATCGAACAGATGTGTCTAGTTTTTTTGGAGAAGCCATTTATTTCATGTGATGTTTGATAGTTGAAAGTTCTTCCTGTAATTCATGGGAAGTTAAGCAATTAGTTCTAGCTCATCGAATTAAACATTTTGATTCCTGTTTTTTGATAAGGATGATGGGCAAATTGTTTGAGAATGTAACGTCCAGTAAAAGTGGATTTTCTGTAAACTGTTGTTGTCAGAATACCTGAAGGTGAGCAGATGTGGAGGATGTCTAAAAAGGATAACTTGTTATCTTTTCAATCTCCATGGTAAACTTAATATGAGAATGTAAGGAATCTGTGTTGTGAGACCACACTGAAAAGATGTCTTCTATATATCTAACCCAAAAGGATGGTTAAGGGAATATAGATGAAAACAGGAAGTCTTCTAGATGTTCCAAATAAAAGTTGGCTAAAGCAACTGAATTTCCCATGGCCGTTCCTTCCACTTGGTTGTAGAATTTGTTTTGACACAAGAAATATCCAGAGTGCAACATGATATTTCTTGCATCAAAACAAATTCTACAACCATGTGGAAGGAACGGCCATGGGAAGTCCACTTTCACCTGCTTTAGCCAACTTTTATTTGGAACATCTAGAAGACGTCCTGTTTTCATCTGTATTCCATCAACCATCCTTTTGGGTTAGAAATATAGACAAAATGTTTCCAGTGTGGCCTCACAAAAGAGATTCCTTACCTCCCTTTTTAGCCGAAATCAATTCCTTACATTCTCTTATTAAGTTTACCATGGAGATTGAAAAAGATAACAAGTTATCCTTTTTAGACATCTTCCTCATCCGCTCACCTTCAGGTATTCTGACAACAACAGTTTACAGAAAACCCACTTTTACTGGACGTTACATTCTCAAACAATCTGACCACATTGATCAAAAAACAGGAATCAAAATGTTTAATTCGACAAGCTAGAACTTATTGCTTAACTCCCCATGAATTACAGAAAGAACTTTCAACTATCAAGCATCACATGAAAGAAATGGCTTCTCCAAAAAAACTAGACATCTGTTCGATTCCTACAATCCAAAACAACAAAGAATCAATACGTCGAGTTCCAATTCCATATATTTCTGGGATTTCAGAACCAATTTTCTGAAGAAATATGATTTAACAGCCACTTATATTCCTATTAACAAAATATTCACCTATTTCTCCTCTTCTAAAGATAAACGCTCAACTATCTCTCTGCCTGGTGTATATCAATTTCCTTGTAACTGCAATCTGTTGTATTTTGGACAAAACGGATGCTCTATAGAAAAAAGAATACAAGAACATAAATCATACAACATTCTTCACAATAAATCTGATATGTCTTGATTGGCGCAGCACGGGATAGAGACAAGCCACAACATTCTCTGTACAAGACTCGCCTTCTATACAATCTATACAGATGTCGCTATAAATTCGAATGCCTATTCAAAGAGACTGCTGAGGCCTTACTTCAATGCCCTAACTTGAATCAAAATGATTGTATATCCTTGTTTGTCAAAAATATGGGAAAGTTTAATCCGGATAACACACTAAAAAAAAATTTTTTTTTTTAAATTGAGACATTTAATTCTTACATTAGTCTAATGTTATCTTTAATTGAATTTATAAATTAAGATTGTTATATGAAATTGTGAATTAATACCTATAATTTATTCATCACTCTGATGAAATTTACCTCTCTTTAATGCTTAGCAATGTAACGTCATGCGGCTCATTCTACTTTTGAATGATCAATTGTTTGTATTCCACCTTGTAAAAACTGTTCCTATCAAGCCACTGAGGATAGTCTGTCAGTTTCAGACTGAAATATAATTTGGCAAACATTAAAATATTCTTGTGTTAGCGTGTTTATAATTCTTAATTTAATGTCACAAGTGTCTCTCAAGAATAGAGTTATAGGCCCTATTGGTGAGTGTTTTAATGATACTATATTATTGAGAGGGAGGGTGATGAGAAAGTTTGTGAATGTATCTGTCTACATTATTGGGCTTCCATGGTAAACTGGATTCTAGTGAGAAGACTACTGAGGAGAGAGAGAGAGAGAAAGAGTCCAATGTGTCTGTGCCATGAGGAAATATGGAGAACACATCATCCACATATTTTAACCAGACAGAAGGTTTGAGAGGGACTGAATCAAGAGCTTGTTTTTCAAAATATTTCATTAAAAAAAAATTGGCAGCCCCCCCGCCAACAATTTTTTTTGGGGGGGGGAGGCATAGAGGTAGCCTCTATCTTTTTATAAATTTTGTGCCCTCCTGATATTACTGATCTGCATTCCTTTGCTATCCATTCTAGATATTTCTCTTGGAAGCACAAAATTTATAAACAGATAGAGGGTACCTCTATGGGTTCTCCCCCCCTGCCAATTTTTTATATATAAAGTATATATACAGGGTGTTCGGGATAAATTTGACATATTTATAATTAATTATATTTTTCCGTAAGTTACATGTATTAACACACACTTCTCTTCATTTAAAAGTTTGGACCCTTCTTCATTCATATACAAGATGTCAGAAAGGATGGATAGCTGGAACCCACCTGAATCATGGAAGAGAATAACTTGTATCATGATGATTCGTGCCCGCCATCAAAATAAGGATATTACGACTGCTGCCCAATGCTCCCTGAATACAGTAAAAACAATCAGGCATGAACTAGAGACTTGCAATGGTGACTACGAGGATGTAGCAAGAAGAAAGATCCCTAGCAGACGATCTGATTGCGTTCGTACAGCAGAATTCCTCGCAAATCTGCAGGAACAGGTGTTGAAGAACCCTGGCATTGGAATTCGGGCTTTGTTCGTGGAGTTGCTAACTGTAGTCAAGCCCTGGATAACAAGGGTAGCCAATGGTAGGCCGTATGTATGGCAGCAGGATTCGGCCCCTTGCCACACCTCTGGGAAAAGTCAAAAATGGTTGTCTGAAAATTTCTACGACTTCACCAGTCCAAATGTTTGGCCTCCAAACTCCCCAGACCTTAACCCCATGGATTATTTTGTATGGGGCGCAGTTGAAAAAGACACCAATCGCACTACCAGTAATACAAAAGCCCAGTTAATGGATAAAATTAAAACAGTTTTTGCGGCCCTTCCCAGGGAGACTGTAGCATCAGCTTGTTCGAGGTTCCGAAGCAGAATTGAAGCTGTGATCGATGCTAATGGTGGTTATTTTGAGTAAATCTTGTTGATAGTATTGTAATTAACTCTGCCTGTAATGTTTTTTTGTCAATTCATTAAATTTAATAGATACAAAGAAGATTTTCTTTTTCCTTACGAAACTGTCAAATTTATCCCGAACACCCTGTATATATAAATAATACATAAGTGTCCTGTTCCTGCAAGTTCACTTACTATGGACAGACAGTAAGATCAGCCAACATCTGTATGGAAGAACACAAAAAATATATTTGCAGTCATGGCTATGGTCAATCAAGCCTTGCAGACCATGCTTTAGATACCGCATATAGAATTAGTTGGAAAAAAACCACCATACTCCATTGCAGTAAATTTAGAAGAGAAAGACTATTTTTAAAATCTGCAGCTGCTCTCAGCCTAATTTAAATATAAACTTCCCATAATATGGGAAACACCAATACTTTGAGATTCCAGTTTACATCCTAGGCCAGCAATTGGTGCCCACAGAGTGTGTCCCACCTAGTTAAGATTCTAGTCTTTTGTCCACGTGTTTTACTTAGTTTTGTTTGTGTGTGTGTTACAAAGTCTCATATTGTACTCCCTGATGATGTTTCAGTGATTGAGATGAAATATTGGAAGAATTAAATATTATTTTTAATCCTTTCTCAGTGCAGTTTTACTCCATTAAGCCTCTAACATGAGTTTAGGTGCTGAGTTGAACTGATGTTGGAATTTGATGGAATGAAAAACAGCACAAAGAATGAATTAAATAGCAGGATGTTTCCAATATTTCATATCAGTCACAGAGACATCTTCATGAAGTACAATATAAATTGTAACAAATGCAATTTACATCATAACATAATATAAACTGAGGTAGAATAAAGTATGGAGTCCTAGCTAGGAAAGGTAACTCCATGTGTGTTAGCAAGAAGTATAGGTTGTAACTTGGGTTACTGAAGAATTACCATTCCAATATTTTGGGAAATTGCAATTCTTACCATTTTCATAATTATTTAAATCCACACTCAATTAAATTACACTGGTTTTTAAGAGCAGCTGCAGATTCTAAAAAAAATCTTTCACAATTGAACTTGCTGTGAAAGCATAGTGGTTTTTTCCCATTTGATTCTAAGTGTAGTGCCCAAGACATGGTATGCTAGACATGACTGTCCTTAGTCATGATTACAGATGCTTTTTTTTTTTTAATGTTCTTCCAAGTGAATGGTGGCTGATCTTCTAGTCTACTCATAATATGACAACTTACAGGAAAAGGAATTCTGTACATATACATTATGAACTGAGAGAAGGAGGAGGTCCTTAGGGGGAACAGATAAGGGAAGCCAGTTTCAAGTGTGACTTGAAAGTAGTGCATGATTGCATTTTTTCAAAGTTCTGGCTATTTGTTAGATGTACTTTGGTCGGTCTTCTCTACTTGACAAACAACTGAGATTATAGTAATTACATTACTATAATCTCATTAGAGAAGGTCGAGGATTAGGATAAAAAAAAAAGTATTGTTAATTCTGTTGGAAATGTAGCTATTAGATAAGAGGATGCAGCATATATAGTTATATTCAGTTGTGTCATTGGAACAGACACTGATGGTTCTACTAGTTACAGTTTTAATAATACTCTACTGATGTGAGCTGGGGGGGGGGGGAATGATAACTTTCCAAATGACCTTTCTTTTACAGTATACAGAAAACCTACTCACAATGGCAGATATATATTCATAAACTTCCCTATTATCCCTCAACCTTTTCTTAACTTTTCAGTTAAGAAAACTGGCCTTGATTTAAAAAAAAAAACACTTGGGATATTGATCTAGCAAACTGGTTGGAAAATAAATACAAAGAGTTGTTAACTAAATTGTTAATTAGAGACTGTAAAGCTACATTTCAACTACAGTTGAAATGTAACTTTAAGCTAGGAATGTTAATGTCAATTCTAAGAGTTCTTAGAGCTACATAAATGAATAATAATTATTAGTAGTAGTAATAGTACTTGACACCTCCAGGGAGTCCAAAGACTCATTGAAGGAGGACATCTACTTCAACTCTCTATCTCCACCACCCATAATCCACCAACTACAATGAACCACAACTACACCAACGGCATCTACCATCCATCACTACCACTAGTATTTTCACAGACAATCACAAACATCCAAGCCCACAACGGGATTCAAACCTGCAGCCTTTTGGCTGGACAAACCGAATAGACTAACCACTCGGTCAACCAGGCCGGCAAACAGAACAGAAGTAATTAGTGATATGGATTAGATTCTGAAATACCCTGCTCTGGAACTTAATAAATTACTTTGCAAGTGTTCACACGGATGGTTGAATTGAAGATATGCAAAGCCACCTGCAGATTATAGGAGAAGGAACCTGCTGATATTTATAATGCCTGGCAACAGAGAACGTTGGAGACATGGAAGCCGTTAGTTGTAAATATGTATTATTATTACTAATACGAGACTTCCATGGAATCAAAAAACTCATTATGGAAGGATCCCAGTTTCACATGCAAAACTCAGGGAACTATGCCTCAAATTCAATCACCATTTTTGCATTCATCACATTTTCCATCCCATCACCAACTACTCTCCATGCAGACAACCTGCTCCCACTGCTTTCAGAGATGGCCATTTGTTCTAGCCCAGTCTTTTTTTTTTTAAGTTGTCTCCCACCATACTATGAAAAATATTTTTCACATTAATCTGAAAACAACTCTATACCAACTTATATGTCTCCATCATGCTCTCCCCCTCCTCCTATTCATTAGCAACTGCAAATGGCATTCCAGAGATCTCACATTACCTTACTCAGTCTTCAGTGGACACTCTCAAAGATTCTTCATCTTTCTGAAAACCAGGTTACCAGATCCATGCACAATAATCCACAATTTTAGCAATATGACCCCTACACCATTCTACCACCATTCCCAGATGATCCCTTATTTCCTCTGCCTTGAAAATTTTCCTCACCAAATGTATATCTTGCATCTCATTCTTAACTACCCAAAATCTCATAACTTCAATTGGCAAAACTGAAATGGCCTCCACTCAGTCCATTCAGACCCTCCTTATAAGGCCAAAGCATCTGCTCTACTCCTCATAGTTCTCCACAACTTTATCTACAAATAGCAGCATATCTCTAGCCACATCTAATCCAATATTGTTTAACTTTATGTTAAGTGATAATGGCCCCAGAACAAATCTTATAGCATATCACAAATTACCTTCCTCATTCACAATGTGCTAATACCGATCTGGCAGTCAATCTCATATCCAATTCACTAATTCCATCCATTCCAAGATGGGGTTAAATATGTAAATTGTTAAAATGTGACCTCTCATTAATAAACCCAAGATGGCCATCACAGAGGATACTGCTAGTATGAGCCCAATTCTGTATCCTAGTCCTCATCAACTTCTCTAACACCTTAATCACACCTCCATACAAATATTTATTGGCTTATAATTTGTAACCTCAGTTTTATCATTCCCTTTGTTGTGAAGCAGAACAACAAACTCTCTTTCAACTCCTTTGGAACTTTCTTGTTGCAAGACTTGTTAAACAGGTATATCAAGACTGCTATTAACTGACTGGAACATTCTCTAAAATACGTGATAACATGCAAGGTGATAAAATGATATATGATTAATTCCTCATATACCACCTGCTCACTCACAATCAGTCTTTCCTCCACTCTACATCTACACCAAACTTCCTCACAATGTCACTCTTAAAAGGATGAAATGCTCATTGGCCATATCCTCTGCAGATGTTACTAATTTACAAGTTTCATCCTCTAACATTATCCTTCCATAGTCATTCTTTCTTCTACCTGTCATTTATCAAAAAACTCCCTAGGATTTCTCTTGGCTAATTGTTGCTCATACTGCACTATGGCTATTTTTACCAACTGAGTCATCTTCCTGATCTTTATAGTCCTTGTGTAACAGATTATTAGCATTCACTCTATGCTTATAACGCAATCTTTTTCACATTGAAATTATGAATAAATAGAGAGACTGCATGCTTAGTATCTCTATTTTACACATACCTTATTTAACTTCCTAACCTTTAGAATGCATTCAGCCATTGATGCTGTTTAACTCCTGATTAGTGCCCAAGCTATCTTTTAAGCTTTCTTTTCATAACCACCATCCTTATAATATGCAACAAAACAAACACTATTTCTGAAGATTACAATTACAAATTCAGATGACTCAGCTTGTGGCAATTTGTATAACTGAAGAAAATCAAATTTTCGAATCATGCACAAAGGGCCTTTTATCTTTTACCTTTTGCCCTGTTGAGTAGCTCAATAGGATAAAAGGCAAAAGGCCATGCTAAGAGAATTGTGTTTGAAGGAATAAAGCTGCAAACTTCGATGTCTTGTAATGTCTCAAAGCCACCACTGATCATCTAGATCAGTGGTGGCAAACCTTTTTATTTTAATGTGCCAAAATTTATAAATAATATTTATCAAGTTGCTAACATGCCGGGCAGTTTTTAATAGGGGAAAAATTAATAGAAAATTAACTGCAGAATTTTATTGAGACAAGTTTAAAAATTAACATAGAATTTCATAAAAATGAACTCATAATTTGACATACACATTGTCGTATACAAATCAATATCAATCTATTATCAATTTATTAATTTATCAATATCAATCTATCAATTTATTAATGCAATTTTTGCTGTTGTATATTAGAGGCCAAATGCTTTATATCAGGTAATACACATGCCGAACTAAATTCATCAGTCAATCTATTTCTTAAACTGTCTTTTATAAAATTCATTTCGGAAAATAATGACTCACAAGCATATGTAGAGGAGAAAATTAATAACATAGCCATCGCTAGTTTTTTTAAACAACTAAAGGTTTCAGGAATGGTATTCCAAGTTCTCATTATTTCCTCTTCTGCACTCTTTTTTAATTGCTCCCAACAAGTGATCATTTTCAATTATTTCCTAGTCATTTATCAAATCAACAAACTTTTCTTTCCATATAGAACTGGATTGAAAATAGATTAATTGCATTTCTATATATTCCAAATTCAGCCACTCGAAAATCTCCAAACTAAGTTTATCCGCTGATGTTGTGTCCGGATGTAAAATAAATTTTGATGTCTCTACAAATTGCTTTAACTGCGTAAATCGCGGGACATGAAATAATCGTGACATTATTTCATGTCACAATTGAAAATTTGTAATTTACCTTCAAATGTTATTACCATGTTTGATTAAATCAAACATGGTAATAACTGTCTTGTTAACTTGCAGTTCAGCATTTAATTAATTTAAATGTAAACACAAATCAGTGAAAAACATTAATTTCGAAAGCCATTTGACGTTCATTGATTGTATTTTTCAATGATTTTCTCATTATGTAAAAAAAGTGACTTCATCTAAACACTCAACAAATCTTTGAAGAATTTCCCATTTTCCATAAGTAAACCATTGTGCACTGAGTTTACCTCACTTAATAATTTATAAATTTTCATTCTATAAATTTTTATTTAAAGCATGTGCAGATATAAAATTGACCAATTTTGTTAGTGGCTTGAAACTAGCCTTTGTGCATAAAACCTGCTGATGTATAGTGCAATGAAAACCCAGAACTGAATGTCCAATACATTCGGTAAATAAAGTGACAAAACCATTTTCATCTCCAGTCATACTGTGAGCACCATCAATAGTTACTGATGCAATTTTGGAGAGATCTATATCTCTTTCAGCAAGTGCATTTACAACTGCATTGCAAGTATCCATTCCTTTTGTTGTTGTTGCTAGTGGTGTTAAACTGATCAATTCTTCTTCGATATTGTTCCCGACACAATAACGAATAAAAATTGCTAAATGAGCTGATCCAATTATGTCAGTACTCTCATCAAGACAAGACAAAGCGAAATTAAACCAGAAGATTTCATATCTATTTGTTGATGAGTTATATTTTTAGCAATTTCCAAGATTCTATCTTTCACTGTGTTTCTAGCCAAAGGCATATCTTTTATTCTTTGAATAATTTTTTCCTTGTTTTCAAATCTTTAAAGAGAACTGATATGCATTTTAACCAGGCTTCTTTTATATATTCCCCAACACTAAAAGTTTCCCGTGTTTGTAATTACATTTGAGGCAAAAAAACTAGCAGCAGTTATATTTGAACGACTGCCGATAAATTTCATTAGGGTTGTTGACTGAATATTTCTATTTTTAATTGCCTGAGCAATAAATTCTTTCTGTTCATCCTTGCTTTTCTCAAGAAGTGATTTACGGTTTGTCTCATAATGCCATTTTACTGACGACGTTCTGCACACAACTGTCCCAGAACATAACACACATATTGTTTTATTGTCTTTGTTAATCATGCCATACTCTTCAGTCCACCAACTTTGGAACTCTCTGTTTCTTGATTGTGATAATTTTCATTTTTTATTTTCACCAGCCATGTTAAGTAGAACTGTAACAAAATAATTCAAAACTTAGCATTTTTTATAGTTTCAAAAAAATCGACATTTTATGCCTAAATTAAATTACCTTTATAATTCACAGCACTTACAGCAAAAACAAAACATGCACATACGCAACAATAATACACTTGCCGCTGCTTATTTCTGCCTACTGGCAGATGCAGGGCATGAAATGCATAATGAACACACGTGCAATTAGAGAAGGGAAGAGTACGGGAATCCTAAGGATCAATGGTTCTCAATTCTTTTTCTATAAGACGAGGGCCTGGTCCCAACAAATTTACTCATAAATACCGTTCTCATTTTTTTTAAAGTTCATACATTAAACTAACATAAGTATTAATTATGGCATAATCATAAAGAATATTAGTACACTTATGTATACAGTGTGGCAGGTTGACAAATATAAAAGTACGTTTAAATTAGTTATAAATCACTGGACTAATGAAATCTTGTAGCATATTGTAGTTTCATCATTAAATTAATTTGTGCTAATTTTCATTAACATATCCCATTCTGATCACCAAAAATTTATATTATTCAGTGTAAAATTGATTATTGTATTATTAAATTGATTTTAATGATGTTGGTTTGAAAAAAAAAAAAAACGGTAGTGAGAAAAATTTATGCATTGTAACTCACCATAGAAGTCAGCTGAGCAGGGGAAGTAGTAGCAGGATATTAACTTGTCGGCGAAACGCTTACCATATTTACTCAAATATAACTTGCCTTCATGTATAACTCACACCCCTGATTTTACTTTACGAAAAATGACATTAAAAAGTTTTGCATATACCTTGCACACAAAAAACGTTTAAACATGTTCATGTCGAGGCAATAGTAACTCGCTCCACAAGGTTAACAACATACCCTCCCCAACAGCTATTATACTGCAGATGCAAGAAAAACAAGTAGTTTTATTGTATCCCTGAATAAGGTACAGAGGCTTCTGCAGTCTGTGTAATATATTTCCCAACAAAAAAGTACAATTAGAGACAGGCTGGAATAAAAACTAATTACATGTCCCCTCTCACAGAAACTATGCTGTACAGACTAAAGCAAAACCATATGTTGCACCGGAAACACAGTATCTAACTAAAAACTATTGCCCAATTTTTAAATTACATGAAATAAGTGTTGTCATAATGACATCAAAATTTGAATTTCAATGTCATTATGACAGATCACAAAGGCTAACTTCAAACAAAATTCTACCACGAATTGAAACATGCCATATAATGCACGTGTGAGTTCACCTGCCAGCACAAATGCAAACAAGCAGCAATAAAATTCAACCAAAGGTTGAAACTTTGCATGAGTTAAGCCCGCCGGTAATGAGAAGTTCCGTCGGAACAATAAACGATGCTTTGTTGTAAATGTGTTAAAACTATATGACAGTTTCAGATGTTATGGAATTCGGCTGAAGAGAATTAGCATTTCAACTCAACAATTGTCAATTGTCTTTGGGTCGCGCGATCTTTTATTAATAATTCACCAATCATATGCGCTTTTTCATAGCTGCTCTATATCTACTGGCCTACCATTGTTGTCTGTTTTAATATTTGCCAAATATTTCAGTCTGAAAATAAGACTATCTTCAGTAGCTACATAGGAACAGTTTTTAACAAGGTGAAAAAACCTTATTAAAAACTGTTCCTATGTAGCCACTGCTGTTATTTTCAGACTGAAATATTTGGCAAATATTAAAATATTCTTGTGTAAAAGTCTCTATAATTCATAATCATAATGTCACAAGTGTCTCTAAAGATTAAATTGTCTGTTCTGCTTTCGCTATGCTTTCACTTCTCATTAGTCATTCATGAAGGATTGTTTATTATGTATGTCAAGTCTTGTAAATTACTGGTAATTTTTACTTGAAATAATGGAAAAGAAAATGCTGTTTCGATTTCCAAAAATCCTTGCATATATCTCGCACCACAAATTTTTAGCTTTAATTATGGTGGGGGGGGGGTGAGAATTATATTCGAATAAATACAGTATTATCACATACACACACACGCGAAATATTTATATATGCAAAGTATGCAATTTAATAAATAAAAATTGTATGAATCTCTCAATTCTAAACACTAGTTCCAACACTAATTAATATTTTGAGCCAACAAAGGTTGGTCGATTGGTAGAGCCTCTGCTACTAATGGCTCACGCAAAAAGTTAAGCAAGTTTGAGCACGGTTAGTAATTGGAAGGGATTCAATTGTTCAATGCTGTTGGCACATTCTCCCTAAATGAGTCTTTGGACTCCCTGGAGGTGTCACATAATAATATCACAATATCACATCATAATTCAATAAGTTGAAGGGTTTCTTCATGGGGAAAGGGCTGTGTTCAACAAAGGGGTTCACAATCCACATATTTTGCCTCCAGGAAGCCTTATGTTCAGAATAATACTTTTAAAATGTCAACAACAACAGCATCTTCAAGTGGGTGGGCTGCAATAATATCTTAAACTGAATTCTGTGAATAGAAATCATCTACTTACATAATATAATATGAGTATGACAGAAACATTTCATTATTTCTTTACATTTTGGAAAATTATGGAGACAACTACCGTGTTTGAGTAAAAACTTTAGTTTAATATAAACCAAAATCAACCCTCGACGTTTCAACCTTCATATCAAGGTCATCTTCTGGAGCATATACACTATATACAGAGAAACAAGCTGCACTACAATCTACATGGTTTGCTAAAGTTACTGACTAACCGTTAAACAATTATTGGCCTGAACTCTGGTGAAAAAAAAAAAAAAAAAAACTTTACTACATCAACATTAGAGTCCTATTATTATCTATTGGTTACAAATTATATTGGGCTGGATAGCAACATGTTTATATATATATATATATATTAAAAACATGATACTAAGTATTAAGTAGGCTGAATATGTGCCATCCAGATTCTTGGAATTTTCATGCCACCATTATTGTTGATATTAGGGTGGTTAATCAGAATTTCGCAGGCTTCTTTAAATTTTCTTTCATACCACGTTTTTGTATGGTGTAAAGAGTGGGTACTTTTGCAATCAATTTGGTGTAAGGTGTTGAGAGCATGATCTCAGAGGCCTGCTTCACCAAAATTGTTATATTTCATGTGTCTTTCGTGTTCTTTTTTTTTTTTTCTTTTTTTTTTTTTTTTTTTTTACGTATAAGGATTGTACGTCCAGTTTCACCAATATAAGGTAAGTTGCAGGTGCAGTAGATGCAATAAACTCCAGGATGTGCCAATGGGAGGAGAGAATCCTTAGAGGAGTTCAATATTTTTCTAGTTTTGAAGGTGGTTTAAAGGTGGCATCGAGATTATAATGGTGTAGGATTCTGTTGATTTTTTCTGATAACCCTTTAATGTATGGGATGGCTATGGTTTTACTGTAATCTAAATTCTTTTTTGATGAAGTTTTATGAAGAACTTTATTAATAGTATTTTTGTTATAGCCATTATTTATAAATGTGTTGTTGCTAATAATTTTTAATTCTGCTTTTAAGGGTGTTGATAACTCCATATTTTTGTGATGGGTGGACCATGAAGGATAGACTGCCTGAACGAAGACGTGTGACCAGTGTATCCAGGAACGGGAGCAAGTTCTGATTTTCAATTTCGATAGTAAATTGTATGCATTCATGTTGTTTGTTCAGGTGGCTAAGGAATGTGTTTAATGTTTGTTGCCCATGTGGTCAGATAACAATGACATCGTCAACATCATCTAAGCCACACTGTGGGTTTTAGAGTGAAGGAATCAAGAGCACTTTGCTCAAAAGCTTCCATATAAAAGTTAGCAATTGGGGGGGGGGGGGGAATAGTGGTGAGCCCATGGCCATACCTTCTTTTTGTAGGTAAAATTAATTTTGCCACACGAACTAACCGGAATGTAATACGTGGACAAAGAGGGTCATAATGTCTGGTGGAAATTTGTTACATAGGAGAAGAATTGTGTCATTGATTGGAACATTTATGAAAAGAGCAGAAACGTCTAAACTGACTAATAAATCATCTTTGCCAAGTGTTATGTTTTTAATTTTGTTTATAAAGTGGCTTAGATACATTGACGATGTCTTCGTTATCTGGCCACATGGGCGACAAACATTAAACACATTCCTTAGCCACCTGAACAAACAACATGAATGCATACAATTTACTATGGAAATTGAAAATCAGAACTCGCTACTGCTCCTGGATACACTGGTCGCACGTCTTCCTTCAGGCAGTCTATCCTTCATGGTCTACCACAAACCGACACATACTGGCCAATACATTCAGGCTAAATCATATCACCACCCATCACAAAAATATGGAGTTATTAACACTCTTAAAAACAGAGCTATAACAATTTGCTCTAATCAGCAAGCTCTTAAACAAGAATTAAAAATTATTAGCAACAACACATTTATAAATAATGACTATAACAAAAATACTATTAATAAAGTTCTTCATAAAACTTCATCAAAAAAGAATTTAGATTACAGTAAAACCATAGCCATCCCATACATTAAAGGGTTATCAGAAAAAATCAACAGAATCCTACACCATTATAATCTCAATGCCAACTTCAAACCACCTACAAAACTAAAAAAACATATTCAAATCCTCTCCTCCCATTGGCACATCATAGAGTTTATTGCATCTACTGCACCTGCAACCTTGTACTGGTGAAACTGGACGTTTACAATCCCTATACATAAAAAAGAACAAAAAATTAGATCACGCTCTCAACACCTTACACCAAATTGATTGCAAAAGTACCTGCTCTTTACACCATACAAAAACCAGGTATGAAAGAAAATTTAAAGAAGCCTGCGAAATTCTGATTAACCACCCTAATATCAACAATAATGGTGGCATGAAAATTCCAAGAATCTGAATGGCACATATTCAGCCTACTTAATATCATGTTTTTAATATATATATATATATATATATATATATTTTCTGGAGAGCAACATGTTTATATATATATAAACATGTTGCTCTCCAGCCCAATGTAATTCGTAACCAATAGATAATAATAATAATAATAATAATAGGACTCTAGCATTGATGTAGTAAAGTTTTTTTTTTTTTTTTTTCACCAGAGTTCAGGCCAATAATTGTTTAACAGTTAGTCAGTAACTTTAGCAAACCATGTAGATTGTAGTGCAGCTTGTTTCTCTGTATATAGGTATATGCTCCAGAAGATGACCTTGATATGAAGGTCGAAACATCGAGTGTTGATTTTGGTTTATATTAAACTAAAGTTTTTACTCAAACACGGTAGTTGTCACAATAATTTTTCAAAATGTATTCTGATCACCGTGTACGCCTAAAAGAAAGGATCATTATTTTTTTCTGCAATCATATTAAACTGGAGTTTGAGCGTCTTTTTGAATGATTCGATCTTGTTCCAAGCATTAAATTTTGTTGTATCTGGACCTTGAAGTTTTAAATTCAACTTATTTATGTAAGAAAATATATCGCTGAGACATGTCAGCCTGACTACCCATTTCTTATCTTGGAAATAATGGGGCAGGTCACTTTTCTTATCAGATAGAAACAGCTCAACTTCCTTTCAGAGTTCATATAACCTCGAGAACTTCATCACATGACAGCCAAAAAACTTCCGAATGCTGAAAGATTTCGATGTGTGAAAATTCCCAATCACTCATGAATACTTCCATGTTTAAAAATATGTGGCTTAGACACTGACATTTACTACAAAGATGTTATTTAGGAGTTCTGGGTCTGAGCTTTTTGATACATTCACGAATATTATTCTCCTCAGAATATTTCCACCATAAAATATTTATTCATGAAAAATGCTTAGAAAACTGAAATGACAAATTTCAGGAGAACCTCTCGCGGTCTAGTATAATTGATGAGAGGGCTCGGTGGTTGAGAAACCCTGATCTATGATGAGTCGACTGATGCAAAGAAAAATTGTATTTGTTCACAGGCCATTGTAAGAAGAAGGCCCAGCAGATATGACAGATAAGAGTGCCATGTTACTCTTAATATCATATGTTTAGAAGTCATCAGTGAGAGCCAGATCCAGAAGAGATACCACAGTTGAAGTAATGCAGAAGTCATATATTACCCATACAAGTACTCAAAGGTGCCACATCTTATTATTAAAATACTTTGGATTAGAGATAGATGTTGAAGTTTTTTCACTTATTTATACTATAAAGTAAAGATGCCAAGAAATTATATTCTTGGTTTAATCCTAATATATGACTTCTACATTACTTCAACCTTGGTATCTCTTCTGGATCTGGATGATGAGACCTAAATAAAGGTTGAAACTGGTCTGGATAGTGGCCCTTCCCATAATATATTGCATTATACACATCTGAAAGGGTGTGTATGTGTGCTTTGCATTATGGAATACTAAGGCAATTGGTGTGAAGTCATTAGCCTCCATATACAAGTAGCCCAGTCATGAAGATACTTCAAGTGCAATGCAAACATTGTTTCCTTACACTTGGATGAAGTATTAAATCAAGAATATAATTTCTTGTCATCTTTAATTCATAGTATAACCAGGTGAAAAAAACTTTCGACATATGATTCAATCCAAAATATTAGACAACTAAGTTGATGTTCAATGTTTATCAGTTGATCTCAACTTATTTGCAGTGACAAAAACGTGAGGTTAAGATGAAGAGGTGATACAAAATGTCAGGGACGAGTCTGCAAATGTTAAAGAAACTGTTGAACTATTGGCTAACTCATGGGAAATAAAAAGTTGATTTTAACAAAAAATTTTTTTAAACTCTTTGTTAAAAAGTAGGGATATGAATGCTTACTTCTTTTGCATTAAAACATGTATGATATAAAATTTGTATATTTTCCTGTATTAAAACTAATAAAAGAGACATTTTAAAGCTTTTCATACTTTCAAATATTTAACAGTGTTTTTGTGAGGTGAGGAACTTCGTTAATGTATACCAGAAAATGTTATTAATTCAGATTGAGTTGTACATAATTAGCATGGTATTCATAAATTATGAATTCCTAACTTATGGGGGGTTTCCTTTGAATCATAAGGAAGAACCTCATATCATTAGATACAGTGAGGCCTCCAGTATGACATAAGCTGAGAGTTAGATGGCAACAAAAGCTTAAAGAGAAAACTTCCAGGAGTCAGATAGCAAGTAGCAGAGTTCCTTGGGGAACTCTGTTACTTGCTACTTAATATTACTCTGTTACTTAATATTTAGAATTAGGTTCATGTAATAATAGTGTGTTCTCTATTTGCTGATGTAAAATTGCATACAGTAGAAAATTGTCAAGATGATCTCATCTCCCTTCAGAGAGGTTAAAGGAAGAGTGGGAGTGGACAGAAGTGGAGATTAAAATTTAATCTGGACAAATGCAGATATATTTAATTTTGTAATAAAGTAGTACTAGATTAATATAAATTGAATGGGAAGAATTTGGAAGGAGTTAGAGAATATAAGAAATGGGTATTATGTTGGATAAGGAATTTAAATTCAGAAATCATACTGATAACATAGTTAACTTGTAAAGCACATTAGTCTAGTTAAAATGAGCCTCACTTGCAGGAGGGAAATCACGATACCTTATACAAGTCTCTGGTCAGGTCAGTTTTGGATCATGGCTCAACTTTGGCTGCCTGATTTCTAATGGATATTAAAAGAATTGAAGCTGTATACAGAGAAGGCTCATTAAGTATGTCGAAGGATTAAATAGAAATGTTATGAGACAGTTGATCAACTGCTATTTGTTGAGCTTAACTGACAAGAGAAGAAGGGGAAAAAAAATGACATTTCCAAATCAGTTCATAGCAAATATAATGCAGATATCCACTCTTGGTGAGCCTGATCCTAAAAAGGGAGCATAACAAAAGGATAACAAAGAAGCAACATAAGGGGCTCGTTTTTTTACAATAAGTGTGCAGATAGGACAGTGTAAATAGCTTTACAAATGAAGAAATATGAATTTCATGGGTGGATGATAGGTTAAAAAAATAACTAATCAAATCATATAAAATGTGTGTGAGTGGGTTATGTGATTAGCTGATACATCGACTGTTTATGTAATCTGGATTTTAATTTTATATACATTTTAATATATAACATATTACAGATAACATTTTAATCACATCAGGAAAAGTAGGATAATTCCTAGCGTGTTGTTAAACAGAAGTATTACTGTTGCTAATACTACATAAACAGTCGATGTATCATTATTACTATGATACAGGTATCTCCATGAAGCCAGAAGACTCACTGTAGGAGACCCACATTAATATTTATACCCCAATACCTATCATACCTTCCTTACATTCATTCACTGTCAGGGCACTAACAACCAATTCTGACATTCCATTCTACTCATTCACCACTTTCCAAGCAAAAAAGGTAGTCAGTATGGGATGACCTCCAGGGTGACCCACAGTTCTTTCCCTCTATATTCATTATTTATTGAAAATCGTGTTTGTGTCACTTATAAAATTCCTTTAATAACTTATGATTCTGTAGTGCCCCATCTTTTCTCCCCGTTAACTACCATTTGCAGCCTGCATAACCTGTCCTCAGAGGGAGCATTTCACAGAACTGTCATCAGCTTGGTCACTCATCTCTGAATCCTCTTCACTGCCCCTGATCTCCAACAAACCCAGGGTAACCAAAACTGTGCACAGTTGTCATGATGCAGCCAAACTATAGCTTTATAAAGAGAGATAATAACTTCCCTATCTTTACTTTATCAACATCCAAATAATCCTTTGAGCTATTTTACTAACTTTTGCAATATGCCCTCTGAACTTCAACTCTGTCTGCCAATTATCCCCTAAGTCCCTAGATACATCAATTCACTGCAATCCAGGATCATCAATGTGATCCACAGTATGTAACTTTTTCAACCTCAAGTGCATGATCTTATATTTTGCAACATTAAATTGACAACCATTATCCTTTGCCCATAATGCCAATTTATTACCTTTATAACAAAGGTAATAAATTGACTTTATCACTATTGCCCTCCCCAGTTTTGCATCATTAGCAAACAGCAGAATACCACCCCAAATCTTTCTCTATATAATTAATATACAAATTAAAGAATAGTGGCCCTAGTATAGAATCCCAACATACTCCACTGGTTATCCTTATTCTCTAAGATTCCACTCCACCATAATCTCTGGTGTCTGTCTATTTGTCAGTAAACCTCTATCCAGCATCATATCCAATCCCATTTGCTCTAACTTTTGTAATAGTTTTACATTTTCATTTACTGAATGTAAATGAAAATGTAAATTACTAATGCAGGAAATACCATTTCCAAAGCCATGCTGCCCACCATACAATATTGTATTCCTATCCACCCATTGCTAAATTTTAACTTAAACCAGCTTTTCCAATACTTGAACCACCACTCCTAAGATAGTAATTGGTCAGTACCCTTGCCAGAGCTGAGACTTAGATTAAACAATTTTGTCAGAGGCACTGCCAATTCTCTTGCACATTCACCAACCCATTCAGTCTCACTGCTATATTTGAGCAGATATTTTTCAATCTGCTGAGAACTTCCTGTTCATCTACCTCAATTCTGACATCAGTCTTTGTCACATCAAGCAACTACAAAATCTCCATCTGGATTTTGATCAATTGCTAGTAATGAATTAAAATTCACCTAGCAATTGATAAATAAAATTCACTAACTGGATAGCCAGTCAGCTTTCTCTCAGTTGTTCACTGCGTGTGTCATGGTGGATGGCACTCTCTCTGAACTTTGTCACCAAATGCAGGAGCATTTCATGGCTCTATTCTCTCACCTACCCTATTTTCTCTTATACATAAATGACCTACTCTCAATCACTACAAATCCTATCCATAGCTTTGCCAATGATAGCAATCTCCACTCATCCTACTCTTTTGACAAACCATGTAGTTCCCAGATATCCCTTACATCATCTGCAACTAGTGCCTTAAACACTGATCTTCATACCATCCTTCAGTGGGGCAAGGATAATCCAGCCACCCTCAATGTAATCAAAACACAGCCTTGCCATTTCTCTTGCAAAAAAGAGGTATCTCGGATAATCTTCTTTCATCCTCAATAATAACGCACATCACCAGACAGGATGAAGTATCTCTCCTTGGATGGACATTTACCTCCGGTCTCTCCTGGCACAAACACATCACATCAATAGCTTCCTCTACTTCTAAAAAAACTAGGCATTCTTTTCTGCTTAAGAAGTTATTTTACACCCACTCAGCTATTAATCCTATATAAATCCCAAATCCACCCAACCTTAGAATACTGTTCACATTTGGAGTGGTATACCTGAAACCTTAAAAATTTTTTGATGCTGTCTAGAGGAGAACAATTTGGCTCATAGATGACCCTTCCCTCACAAGCTCACTACCTCAATCTTCTACTTCCATGGTCAATGCTCCAATGAACTGCCAAAAACATCATTCCTCTACTTGCTCTTAGGTCTGTTAAAGCAAGAGTAACAGCCGTCCAACATCCCTTTTCAGTACAATGGCAGATTCATCGAACTTGCTTCTCCTCTTTCTCATTTATTCCATCTACCTGTGTCGTCTGGAACAGCCTACCCCATTATATGTTTCCCAACGGTTTCAAGCTACAGCTCTGAATTTAAGAATGTCAATAGGTTTCTTCTCTCTCTCAATCCTATCTGCACCTCACACACGATACTGGTGTGCTATAGATTCTTGTACCTTTCATATGTGGGATAAATATGGAGGGAAAAAAACAAACAAAAAACTTATGTCTCAGTGTGTTGTGTGTGTGTGTGTATATATATATTCTGATGATGACCTTGATATAAAGGTCAAAACATTAAGTTATTTTATCTCACTTTTAAGTAAAGCAATTGCTCTAAAATGCCGGTTTCTCCATAATTCTACACCACAACTGCCATAATCTATTGTGATGATCTCACAATTTTAGCAATGTAATCCCTATACTTTGAGTCTCTGTCCAATGCCACTTTCAGATTTCTCATTTTTTCCACTACCATCAAAATTTCCTTATTAACTATATTTTCCATCCCATATCACTGCCTACCAAATTTCGAGACCTTACATCCTGCAACATAAAACTGGCAACTCCACTCACTCTACCACATACATAGTGTATTTAGATCTTCCTGTAAGGCCACATCTGCTTAGTTCTTCAGTTTTTCCAACTTTGCCCACATGTAAGGCCACAACAGCATCTACTCAACTCTTCATAGTATTAGCATAAATTCCTATTAACATATCCTTGCTGCACACTGCTGTTACCTTTCGCTTTTGGGATACCACTCTCCTACACAACCTACTGATGATGACAGCCAATCATCGATCCAACTCGCTAGTCTCTTATCCATTCCAATTTATTTATCAGCTTATCATCGAAGGCCTTTGAAAATTCCAAGTATAACAATCTAAAAGCATTTCCTTTATCCAATGAAATCATTACCTTAGTACATAAGTAGATTACTAAAACATGACTTCATTTAACATGTTAAATACTGCTATTATCAACCAAATTCTGAATCCTAACCTTCACTAACCTCTCCATGTACTTTGAAGGAATGCTCCATAGCGTTAATAGCACCCTAGCATACTGGTTTAGCATGAGTCTTGGCTGCCAAGGGTGCCACTGTCAACAGCTTTTCAAGTCAAGTATAAATTCCACATGTACATTGTTTGCTGCTAAATTTTATTCAATATGAATCTCTACTAGTTTTAGATACTATATAGCACACTTCATTGGAAGAGTTAACCCTCTCATCCATAAGGGCCTCATATGAGGACACATATATTTTTCCTTATAATAATTATTCACTCATAATTTAGTGCTACTGTATGCATGTAGTCCTCATCTGAGGAGACCAAAGTGTTCTTAGAAACGACACCAGATGACAGGAGTTTCAACAGAGTTACAGTAATACCAATCTCTCTGCAGTGCATGGTGGTATCAAGGAGGAAGTGAAAAGGTGCTGTTTTGTTGATTTGAATTTGGTGATTTTATGAGTCTTCTGGAAAAGGTTAGTATGGTTTTATATATTGTTATACCTTGTAGATGAAGTGTGAATATTTAATTTGTTCATGTTTATTACCATATTCATAAAACGAACTTGAAAACAACCCATTCTCATATGAGGACAATATGTTTGTAAGGTAATCTATGCAGCAAATAGTTTGAGGTTAGAAAGGTCTTGTACAATATTTTTATAATTTTATTTTTGCAAACATAAATGAATAGTAAGTGTGTTAATTGGCATTATCATCTCTTTTACAGATGGATAACCAAAACCCAGGTCCATCAGGCATAAAAAAAGGCCTATTACCACAAGAGAATTACTGAAGAAGATTGAAAAACTGTTGGAGGAATCTGAAGATAGTTTGGAGCTGAGTGATTCTGATGATGATCCTACATACAAGCGGCCACAAAATGATCCTACAGAGAGTGACAGTTCAAGTGAAGACGGTGATGTTCAGTGTCCTTCCCCTGTTGGTCAGACTCACAATGTTCAAAGTCCAGCTAGTGTGCAAAATACAGCTGTTGCTGGTCATATGCCATTGCAGGCAACCAGTGTGGTTTAGTGAGAAAGATAATCCCTTTGTTGGTACTGAACCACAGTTTAGAGGAAAACACAAAGTAAATATTCACAGAGAGAGCACTGTAGATTATTTTTCACAGCTGTTTCCAGATGAATTGATGGATGAAATTGTGAAACAAACATCTGTATGCATGCTATAAAGGCAAAGATAATTTAGCACTTACTGTGACTGAACTCAAAATTTATCTTGGAATTGTACTTGTCATGACATACATAAAATAGCCACGTGTAAGGCAGTATTGGTCTTCTGAACATGGGCTGTGCATCGATGTTATAGCTGATGCTGTCAGTGAACAGATGGGAGGACATAAGGAGATATTTGCATTTTGTTGATTCAGACACAATACCCACCAACAATAAAGACAAAGCAATACGATAAGACCAGTACTGCAAAAGTTTCATGAAACATTCCATGCTGCTGTCAGCCCAAAAGAATTTCAGAGTGTAGATAAGATGATGGTTCCATTCAAGGGACATTCACAACTCAAACAATACTTACCTAAGAAACCAAAAAAATGGGGTTTCAAAATGTGGGTGAGAGCGCAGGCATTTCAGACTATGTGTATTGTTTTGATATTTATGTAAGTGCAGATCCTGGAAGACAAAATTCAGACTCATTCAGTGCAAGTGAAAATGTAGTACTTAGGCTTTGTCATGATCTTGCTGGTAAGAGCTTCAAGGTATATGCAGGCAACTTCTTCACAAGCATCCCCTAATTAGGAAACTAAAGGAAGATGATATGTATTATGTGGGTACATGCAGAAGAAATCAACTTCAAGGTGCTGACAAGAAACTGAAAAATGAAAAGGATTTGCAGAAGATGGGACGAGGAAATATGTCACTTACCATGTCTTTTGATGGTATTACTGTCACTAGATGGGTTGATAACTCAATAGTACATGTGGTATCTAGTTACTTAGGAAAGGAGCCTGTCAGTGTATGTCAGAGGTTCAGCCAGAAAGAAGAAAAGTATGTTGAAATTCCACTACCTCGCAGCATAACTGTTTATAACAAACATATGGGTGGAGTGGACCTTATGGACTCTCTTGTGGCTTTGTATCGAAATGATACCAGGAACAAACGATGGCATATGAGAATTTTTTACCATATGCTGAACGTACTTGTTTGTAATGCATGGATCATTTGGAAATGGGAAGAAAAAGAAAAATTGGATTTGTTGGAATTCAAATCAAGAGTGGTAGCTGTTTTGATATATGAAAGTTTAGCTCAGCTAGGTATAAAGAAATGAGGACGCCCTTCAAGTCAGACACTACCAGCACTAAAGAAACGCAAAACTCACTCTGTGCCACATAAGAAACATTTTGACGGTGGTGGACACTTCCCAAAGAAGACAACAGGTGCTAATGCCAATCGTTGCAGAGATGTACACTGCAAGAGTAAAACAAGATGCACCTGTGGCAGACGTGAGGTCCCAATCTGTCTGGAATGTTTTCAGTCTTTCCATACAAAATGAGGCAAAGAGAATAAGACTGTTCTTGATTTACATTAATCTCTTATAGATTGCCATAGCTCTACTGTAAATTCTAATTGTTTATAATCTGCTTTGTATACTTGTAATATCTTTCAATGAAAATAAATTCCTTAGTCTAAGTCATTTCCATAGAAATATGCCTGTTTAGCATTAGTGCATGATGTCCTCAGATGAGGACATCATTTATTTATATATATATATATAGGACACAAAATTAGCAAAATTAATGAATTCATGGTAATACTGTAAGATTAAATGGTACTGTATATGCCATTATAATTTTTTATAAATGAATATAAAAATTCATGCATGAGAGAGTTAATTTTAAACAAAATAATAATACAACAATTGAGGTATGTAATAAACAAATTAACAGAAAGAAAACAAAAACAAATATTTGAAAAAAGACTAACAACAGAGAGAGCTTGCAAATCATGTTATATCATGATGACTAGCATTATGATGAGAAGTGTCTGAGATTTGTGTCCATTAGTTTTGATGAAAGATGACCAAACCTGATGTAGGATCATACCCTGCTTCTTGTTGCACTGATTTGAGTTTTTAACATTTCCATGACTCTTTGAATGCTCTAATGAAGAAATTGTAGTCAATGTAAACCATTTCTGTATGCTGCCATAGCACTTGATGTTTTGTATTTGTTGTATTCACTGCTAATTCTGATTTGTGTTTTCTCCCCCCCCCCCACATCTTTGATGTACACCAACATGCTTCTCTCTCCTGATTGGCCCTTGTCTGTCCGAGATGGCAAATTTCATGAATTTTGGTGAATGGGGAGATTTCAGAGGTTGCAAAGGATTTGAGATCTAATTTAGCAGAGAGAAAGCAACTTTTTTCCCTGTTGACACAATATACTTGCTATCTTGTCCATGACAGACCAGATATAAGGGAGGGATACGGCTCCTCTATATTCTTGTTTGTTCTGTCCATCTGTCTGTTAAGGAGGCTCCTTTAGAATGCTGCCAGCCATTTTTTATCATAGCCACTTTTGGGTGGATCAGACTGTGGTATTAGAGGTCTTAGCTTCTCTTATAGATTGCTGGAAATGCTATATGCCCTGTCTTGAAGGGTTTTATAATATCCATTTTTTATGAGGGATGATGGTGGTGGTGGTACTCTACATGGGGATATCTCCCCATGTGTGTTGGTTTTCTATAGACTGAATAGAAAACTTTATTTTGTTTGGAGACCTTTGGGAGAGTGTCTAAAAAAAATGAAAAGATCTGTTATTTTCCAATTTGATGGTGGACTTAATGCAGGAATAAATGTCATTAAGATAAACAACAAAGTCTTGTAGTTGTTTTTCAGAGCCTGGTGATGAACACATCGCACATGTATCATATCCAAAGTTTAGGGTGTAAGTTGTCAGGGCCTGTTTTTTTTTTATACAATTCCATGAAAAGAGAGTGGTGAACCTATTGCTAAGCTTTCTATCTGTTCAAAGAATTTGTCCTCCAATTGGAAGAGTGTGTTTCTAATGCAGTGTTCAAAACTTCAGAGCATCCAGCAATAGTAGTTGTTGTAGATCTATGGTTTGTGTTTAAGGAATATTGGTGAATAGATTAGTTGCCAGTAAGTCAGAAGATTCTATGACACAATCTTTTGCTTTTCAATAAAGTGTTGTGTTGCTGTTGTAGGATCTGTCTTGACACAGGACTGGCGCATAGTATTTTTCTTGTGTGTGCGATTAATGTTCACCGCCTTTCCAAAAAAATTTTTTTTTGAATAAAGTGGGAATAAAACAAACAAGAAATGAAAAACAAATGAAAACCGCTTTACAGTATAATGTTACCTACGGATTAGTCCTGCTTATACAAATTTTTTCAAGTTATAAATTTTCAAAATAATATAAAATAGTAATATAAAGTTAAGAAATTTAATAAAATATTCTTTACATTAATTTTGCTAAAAGGGACTCGTCTGGTTTCATTTTAGCAAAATCCTGTTGCAGTACATCAATGTTGATAGACTGAGCAATATTATTTTCTATTGAAATTAGTGCCAAACCATTTAGTTTTTCTTGACTCATGCTTGATCGCAGGTAGTTCTTTAATTGTAATTTAGAAAATATTCTCTCTCCCTTAACAACTGAAACGGGAAAAGTTAATAGTATTCTCAATGCAATCAATGAATTTGCATAGAGTTCTTCAAGGTTGTTATAAATCTGATTCGCCGATTATTTTGTGTTGCTGACACTGCCCTAACAGCCCATTAATATAACAGGCTCGAATGTTGAGAAGAATTAGTTATCAGTAGTAAGCCGACTTTTAGGGCTGGACCACATGCATCCTATCCGATTAAAATTAGGATATGGTCCTTACATGGAACTCAACAATTAATCATAATTTGATTTTATGATACATCAAAAAATTAAGAAGAACCATTTTAGGTATATTTTCGTAAATTTTAATCAAAAATTACAATGATATAATCCAGGATACAATTTCAGAATTTATTTGTTCGTTTCTGGGAAGATCTGAAGGGACCCGAACAGAAGACAACATACACTGATAATTATATGTACCATTCTGTACCATTTGCTGTTTGCTTAAACTCTTATCTCATATTTTTTGACATCTTTTAGGCGCCTGTGTATATTGCACACGCCACCAGCCAGGCCTAGGTAGGACATGTAGCATCCAGTATGGGCAGCAGTGGAATGTCTTCTTTGTGAACCTTAGGAGCTCCATAAATTCTTGAAACTCAAAGGTGTTTAGATGTGAGATACTTCATCTTTAGGCCAGTTGATGAGATCTCTGTTTAAACTGTTTGCCGTGTTGTGGTGTGCCAAGTGGGGACCCAGTCAAGTAGATTGTGGGTGTTGGTATCACTAAGAAAGTTTTGCCTTTTTTCAACATATTTCTCCATGTTCATGACTACCATGGTATTACCTTTTCTGTTTTCAACTTATATAGTCTTTTTTTCATGCCATATTTTCGCTCATCTACATAATACTGTATATGAGCTTTCAGTAAATTTTTTAAAATCTTAATGAACACAGAAGAAATACATAGTGATCTATGTATTTCTTCTGTGTTCATTAAGCTTGACTCCTCTAGGTTGTTCAAGGAGATGAAGAGATTTTGGAAACCATCTAGAGATGATTAAAGTAGTGTTTGGACTCTGAAAAATTAAACTCATTCATGGAGAAACTTCCTTAGTAGACTGACGTCTACCAAGAAAGGAAAATCCACAATTGATCAGATACATATAGTTAAACAATTTAGAGAAGTTTGAGGAATTTGATATAAATATTCAGCAAATTTGTTGCTATTATCCAACAGGCATATTACAGCATTAATAGAGGAAAATTATATGAGATTATGTACTTTGGGGTACCAGATGAGGTAGTAAGACTGACAATGCTAGCAATGGAAAATTCAGAAGCACAGGGTAAATAACAAAATGATTTAACAGACCCCTTTCCAATAACTCAATGATTAAAAAGGTGATAGTCTAGTGCAAATAATTTTAACTTAGCTTTGGAATATATTATCTGATCATTGTCAGTAGATACTAAAGATACTCTAATTAACAAATCATTGCAGATTGTAGAATATACAGATGAACATTAACATCATGTCAAGAACCTAATAGAGCAGAAGAAATGCATATGGAACTAGAAAAATCAGCACAAGAGACAGACCTAAAAATTAATAATAATAATAAAAAAAAAAAGGTTAACTGATACAATTGTGAAAATTGGGAATCTTGTTCCAGAAAAACTGGAACAATTTAAATATTCAGAAGTAACGATCATTAGCCAATGAAAGGAGATGATACAAATGCAGAATCGAAAAAAAGAGTTAATCAGGATTTCTATTCTCTCTCTCTCTCTCTCTCTAGTGTACTCAGTCAAAAGATATTGATTGGAAAACTAAAGTGAAAATATATAATCAATAATTAGTCCAGTTATTAGCCATGAATTTGAAATTTGTATATTTATGGCAAAGGTGGAAAATTTGATTTCAGGTTTTGAAAGGAAAATCCTTAGAAAAATATTTGGCACAGTGAATGATAGCAGTTTCTGAAGTATAATCAACTTCAAAAAAGGTGCAGTTGGCAGCACATGTTGTATTCTTAAGAAGACAATAAATAGTAAAATTCTTGGACCAAAAGAAAAACCTAAAATAAGATGGATAGATATGATTAGTCAAGATAGCAACATCACATTACGATGTACAAACTGGAGAAGTAAAATTGTGGACAGACAGGGTTGGAGGCAACAAATCCTGGAGGCCAAGGCTCGATTTGGGTTGTAGAGCCATAAGAAGAATCAGGTCTGCGGAATGTTGGGTATGGAGGAGGAATGATATGACTGAGATAAATTTGTGATGGATTTGTACTGTATTAATGCAGAATAGGAGCCTCTGTAGCTCAGCTGATAGAGATGAGCCCTTTAGTTGGAAACTCATAATGACATGAAGGACCTTTATCAGGTCTTTTCAATCAGATGGTGAGTTAGTCAGTCTCATAAGTAGGTAGTGGTTTTTTCTCCTGGAAACTCAGGTCTTTTCATCCCTCAAAATAGGAAAATAGGTAAACCAGCCTCATGAACACACATATCTACAGTCATAAAATACTCACCCTGTGGATATGCAGCAGAGGAATGACAAGCTGGCTACATTAATTGCCTATAACCTCTAATCAGGGGAATCAACCTTGGATGGACAAGAATTGGAATGCAGAATAGTTTTTCCATAGACTGGAAAGTGTAGCAAGAGAAAAATGCAGTAAACAGTTTTAGGGAATAGTTTGATGAACACTCGGCTGATAATGAAGAACTCTCACAATGAGTCTTTTGACTATGAAGGTTTGGTAATAATAATATATATGTGAATGTTTGTCGGTCTGCTACACAAATTACACTGATGAGCATATGACTACCATATATTATATGGCTTTCTGTTTCGACTAGTGAATATTTGTAGTTTGTAAGCTAAACATACAAACCTAAACTACAAATTCATTTACACATGCTTTTTTTAATACATGCACTGATATAATGTTTACATCAATTTGCAATACCTTTAAACCTCCAACTCATCTATTCTCCCTTCTCAGTAACAAGCATGATATCATTTGTAGGCAATGGTATAAACTATGTCATTGCTGAATATCTTAATTTTACTGCAATCACTTTATTGCCATCTGTATGCTATATCTCTAAATAATTTTTGGAATAACAACAGGAGAAAGGGGAAAAATTTATTCTTCAAAATTCTTCTGTTGCTCTCACATGGTGCTGCTGCACTATAATTCTAAGCCTACTACACACGAAGTATATATATAGTGGAACTGATGCTTTGCCTTACATATGGAAAATTTTACTCAACTTCTCTATAATCTGTTACCTTTGGCAGTACTCCTCACATATAACTACTAGAGAGTACACTGGATTGACCCTAATGGTATGTTTTCAGTCAACTAGCAAATAATCCTGCTGCCAAGTGCACCTGGAGTGAACATAATGGCATATGGAGGCACTGCTAAAGCCAAATTTGCAAAGTAGCTGGGCAATTGTTTGTGTGTGTAATTTGGCAAAGAACCCATGCTATGACAGAATAATTGTAGCAAGATGATTTTACCAGTTGACTTGGAAGCCTTCAAACACAATTATTAAATTCAGTCCAGAAATGCTATCTAATGATTGGTTTGCAGAATTGTTTTAAAGCTAAACGGTGAATTTTTATTAGTAAAAGAGGTATAGTTTTTGGCATGATCGAAACTGATTCATCGATACTACATATATTTGAAAGGTATCTGAAAGGTTATGGAAGGTTTGCCTTTTCCTGCATATAACCTATTATGTTTTGCTCGAGTTTTCATGGTGTTATTTAAAGTCGAAATTTGGAAGGACATAAAATATGTAATAATAGATTCTTTAGTATTCACTAATTATGAAGTATACACTAATAATTTCACCCAGTTATCCTGAAAATCACTTGAAACACAACAAGCAGAATAGACACCAGGAATATTGACTAAATGATCTGAAAACATTCACTTATTATTTACTAGTCGACAGTATAGTGGACTGAACAATCTGCAGAAAAGTCACTTTAACGCTATATACCATCACCATCTGGATACATACAGATATTAAAGAGAGAAAAAAATAGTCAAACTTACTAAATAAAGTTTTATGTTACGTATTTCTTTTTTCAAAGTTCTTCATTCATTATTTTTGTTTCAAAAATTTCAGGTATATATTTCAAGTATAGATTTTTAAACATACTGTTAATAATTTTTATTTTTATTTATTTATGGCATCTAATGCATGGGCAGGTGCTCTGTAATCTTTTTCTCCTGAAAACTCAGGTCTTTTCATTCCTCTAAATAGGTTAACCAGCCTCATGAACACACATATCTACAGTCATAAAATACTCACCCTGTGGATATGCAGCAGAGGAATGACAAGCTGGCTACATTAATTGCCTATAACCTCTAATCAGGGGAATCAACTCATCTTGGATGGATAAGAATTGGAATGCAGAATAGATTTTTCATAGACTGGAAAGTGTAGCAAGAGAAAAATGCTTTAGCCGCTTCACTTCTTATCTGAAGCAGCTAAAGAATTGTCAGTGCCTTTGACCTTATTGTTTAATCTGAGTCTCGGGTCTGGTTTAGTCCTGAAGGGGTGGAAAGAGGGGAAAATAGTTCCACTGCATAAAGGAGGATTCAAGACTACTGTTGCAAATTACCAACCAATCAGCAAATCAGGAGTCATTGTCAAGGTCTTGGAGAAAGTAGTCAAGGGTAAAATACAGGAATGGATTGATGAAAATGAGATACTGTATGGGAGACAGCATGGTTTTGTGAAGGGTAGATCATGCCTCAGTAACTTGCTCACGTTTTATAACACAGTGACGGCTAAACTGGATAAGGGTAATGGGTTTACAGTGATACTGCTTGAGCTGGCTAAGGCCTTTGACAGGACACCACATGGAAGTCAAATCCATAAACTGCAACATATGGGAATGAATATAGGGTTGGTGAGATGGATAGGAGGGTGGTTGATGGAGAGACAACAGAGAGTAGTTTACTCAGGAGTAGAGTCCAAAAGATGGCCTGTGACTAGTGGTGTGCCACACGGCTCTGTTCTTGGACCACTGCTGTTTAATTTGTTCATTAACGATATAGGGAAGGATCTGAGAGGAACAGTTCATTTGTTCGCTGATGATGCTAAGTTGGGTAGGGCAATAGTGAATGCAGAAGATGTCAAAATTTTGCAGGATGATTTGGATAGATTGGAGGTTATGGGCTAAGGAAAATGGATGTCAATTTAATGTGGCAAAATGTAAAGTTATGCATTTTGGGGGTGAAAAGATTAGCAGCAGTATATCACATTGGTGGAACTGTACTCCAGGAGATTGATGAGGCCAGGGACTTGGAAGTGTTGGTGGTAGGGAGTTGAAGTTCAGGGGGCACATTGTAAAAGTGGCTAAATCAGCTCATCAAATCACTTGGATGCTGAAGAATACTTTGACGAGCAGAGATAAGCAAGTTATTGTCCCTCTGTATCTAGCCTTGATAAGATCCCATCTTCATTACTGTGCCCAGATAAGGTCACCTAGGTTTCTTCTTGATGGGGAGGAGGTTGAGAGGATCGAGAGGCGAGTGACCAAGATGATAGCAGGTTTATGGAATGAACCTTATGAAAACAGGTTGAAGATTTGCAGGTTGCAGAAATTGGTTGATAGGTGGAAAAATCCTATAGAAACCCTTCAAATTGCTGAAGGGTTTCTATAGGATTAATTCATAGGATATTTTTGAGAACAGGACTGGTGGTGGGAGGACTAAGGGACATCCATGGAAGCTGGGCAAGAGTGTGGTCAATAGGAGTGTTAGAGCTTGGTATTTTACTTTTAGAGTGGTGAATGAGTGAAATAAGCTGCCAGAGTCTGATGTGGGTGCTATGACAGTGAATGAGTTCAAGGCAAAGTATGATAGATACTGTGTGAATGTCGAACAGTTGTGATGGACATGATGTTTAGGGCCTCTCTCGATGAGTCTAAGCACTACTCCTTGGAGTCGCCCGTAATAATAATAATCATTATCCTTGTTATTCCTAAAGCATACTGACATACTAGAAAGGATCTATATTAATAAAACATACAATTTCAAAAACAGGAGTTAACTTCTGTTTGGCATTCTGCATATATTGTGTCCTATATTTGGGACACCTGGCATGGTTGAACTTGATGCAGTAAGTAGTGTCTTCTGTCTGTTTTCTGAAGAACATACTTTTTCTTGTTAGAGGATAAACAGAGACATTTAAAAAGATACTGTGCTTAAGTTTTAATTTTTAAAATTTCTCTAATAAATTTATTAAAATAACTTTCAGGACTTGGCATGTAACAAAAATTATACAGAATTTATTCAAAAATTCCAATATATTTCATCCAATGTTATGTGGACATTGTCAGGGAGACAGACTGTTAACAAGATTCATAAAATAAATCAAAATAATGAGCCATAAATCATGATTATATTAGTTCTTGCCTCAATTGCAGCTGAAGTATATGACATTACACTATTAGAGTTCAAAGAAACAACTGCAGCAAGTTGTGTAGATAAAAATTATTAAAAATAAGTATTCATTAAAAAAAAAATTATGAACAATTAATTAATAGTGATCATGTTCCAAAACTTGGATTTAGCATACAGTCAGAGTAGTTCAGGTTCAGATGATTTGGTACCGTTGCATATGCTTCAAGGAAAAGACAAATTTGAATTTACTGGAATGAAGGTGTTTTGTCTAGTTCCAAAGACCCAGACACGACTGAGACATGAACATATGCCTGATTTATGACTCATTATTTTGACTTACCTTTTGAATGTAATTAATGGTCTATCTCCCTGACAATGTCATGTAACAATTAGATGAAATATATTGCAATTTTTGAATAAATTCTATATATCATTCTTGTAATATGTGTAAACCATGTAAGTTATTTTAATGTCTAGTGCACAAGTTCCATTAAAGCTATTGTCTAATACAGTGTTTCTCAACCTGTGGTCTGCAGGCAGACTTAAATTAAATAAATATATACTTTTTTTAATTATCCAAACAAAACAAATTAAAATTGAATAAGTAAAAATTATTGAAATAAAATGGATACTTAAAAAAAACAACAAATAGCGGCAGAATGACGACAATAAGAGGGGTGAAGTGAAAAACTATATGGTTTTAGTGCTTCCACCTTCCCTTGCTGTTTTGTCAAATTTGAAGTAAAAAAGTGTTATCCACATTTCATTTCAACCAATTGCTTATTATATATTGATTTTTATGATTGAAAGTTTCCTCCTTCAACCAAGGCTCAGTACATCTTCAGAAGTGCTAAGTGATACTTGGACAAAGTGTGTGATGAGTTAACCCCAGTATTTATATATTTTTCGGAAACGTTTTTTAATGGAAAAGTGGCTTAGAAGGACTTTGAAAAGCAAAGCAAATGAAACAGGTAATACTAACCCTAATTGCGATACACATGTTGTAACAGCGAGTAAATCCAATACTACTAAAGTAGAAGAAACAAGCAATTCAAAGAAAAATTACCGTAGGAAATATAAGTTCATATTTGGAATTAGGGTTTACTTGGTGTGGAGATGAAAGTGAACAGAAGCCTCAATGGGTTTTGTGTTATAAAGTGTTGTCGAACGAGTGCATGAAACCTGTGAAACTCCAACGATAGTTAGAAACTAAACATTGGGATGTGAAAAATAAGCCAATTCAGCGGCCACTTAGGGACATTAAATCATGGGAAAGATATAGTTTTGGCCATGGGTTCGATTAATAGCACGGCACTGAAAGCATTCTCTCTCTCTTAAGTTTGTGCATAGCGAAAACAGGGAAAATTTACTACTTCCAACTATAAAAGATGTGGTAAAAACTATGTTTGGCAACAAGTTACTAAAAGATGTTGATTTGATTCCTCTTTCAAATGACACTGTCAGTAAAAAATTAATGATATGGCAGGTGAAAACAGGGAAACATTCTATCAGGGAAAATTTACTACTTCCAACTATAAAAGATGTGGTAAAAACTATGTTTGGCAACAAGTTACTAAAAGATGTTGACTTGATTCCTCTTTCAAATGACACTGTCAGTAAAAAATTAATGATATGGCAGGTGACATAGAATCTCAGTCAATTGAAAGAGTTAAGAAGAACTCTTATTATGCATTACAAATAGACGAGACTACTGATGTTACAAATGATGTGCAGTTAATATGCCACATAAGATATTCGCATGATAATAACATTCATGATGATATTCTGTTTTGTAGAACTTTGTCATCCCAACCAACCGGAGAAGAAATATTTTACACTCACAATAATTACATAATACAGTACACAAAGGAATCCAGTGGGAAAAATGTATGAGCTTCTGTTCGGATGGAGCTCACATCCTTACATAGTGGGGTTGTTTCTAAGATCAAGGAAGTAGCTCTGGGTATGAATTGGGTACACTGTTTCATACATAGGAAAGCGTTAGCCTCCAAAGGAATCCACCAGAATTTAAAACTGTGCTGTAAAACTAGTTAATTTTATTAACTAGCTTTATAGCTTTATTTTCAGTACTCTGCGATGAAATGGGCAGTGAATATATACAACTTTTGCTTCATTCTGAAATTCACTGGCTTTACAGGGGCAAAGTGCTAATAAGGTTATTTCAATTAATTCACGAAGTTTTATTGTTTGTAAATAAACGTAATTCTGATTTTACATCACTCCTTGTTGATGAAGCATGATTATCAACACTATCCTATCTTTCAGTTCACTTTTTTAGTTCTTTTTTTTGAAATTAAATTAACTAAATCTCTCTCTTCAGGGAAATTCTTTAACTGTTCTTGATGCCTACGACAAAATAAAGGCATTTGATAAAAAAATGGTGTTATGGATTAGTGATGTAAAAGACAGACAATCTGCACCTTTTCCACATTGGAATCCTTTTTAGTGGAAAATGATATTTTTGTTGATTCTGAGTTTCTGGAAAGTGTTTGTGACCACCTCAAAACTCTGAAACAGAATATTGAAACATATTTTCCAAATAACTTTAATAAGAAATTTCTGTGGGTTCGTGATCCATTTCAGGCTTACAGTCACGAGAACGACCTTTCGTTATCGAAAAAAGAACAGATAATTGAGCTTTTTAGTGACAGTGGACTTAAAAAGCAATTCCATGATCTTGGTTTGGCTCGATTCTGGATCTCGCCTTCAGTGAAAAGTGAATTTCCCGAATTATCTAAAAAAGCATTGAAAATCATCATGCAGTTTTCTATAACCCATCTTTATGAGAAAGGATTTTCATTGCCCCTTCAAATAAAAACAAAATACAGAAATCGTCTTAGTGTGTGTGTGTGCACGCACCGATCTTCGACTGAAGTTGACCGATATTGAGGCCAGATATCCAGCAACTCTGCAAGGGCTGAGAAGCTCAACCATCTCATTAAAAGTAAGTAGTAACATAATTAGATCATATTATTTATTTGTTTAATAAAAATTAAAACTTTGTTCAATGATGATACACTTTTAATAGTTTACTTCCAATTTAATCATGTTTACATATGTATTCAAAACATGCATTTTAGATTTATTATGTTATAAATGGCACAGTTTTTCTCATATGTTGATAATCCCCACATAGGTTTTTAAAAAAAATTACATAACTTAGTGGTCCGTAGAATTGTTTTAGGCATTTTACTGGTCGTTGGGCTTAGAAAGGTTGAGAAACATTGCTCTAATAAATGATCAAACTGGAACAATAAAGCTGTGTATGCAAAAAATTCCAAAAAACGTCCGAATTTGTACTTTTTATTTTAATTCTGAGTGTATTATTTTCCCTCTTAGTAAATGTTTAATATATGGTACAGGAGTCCTGTGGGCTTGTCTGGGTCAATTTATAGGAGCGGATTGATTATTTTTTGGGTTATTATAGACTATGAATTGCCCCGTATAATATTCCATTTACCCAATATATGCGTCAGAGCTAATCTCAGGTGGTATGGTCACTTAAACAGAATGGGCAAAGAAAGAAAGATTAGCAAAACAAGTGTTCTCTGCCAGGCTGGCAGCAAAACGACCCAGAGGAAGACCAAGATATAGGTGGATTGGTATGCCTTAGACGACAGAAATATAAGATCTGATAATGTTGGAGTCTTGACAAGTAACAGACTGATTTGGAGGAAAATTGTAGATAAGACGTTAAGTAATGATGTAAATTTTTCATGCAGTACTATCATATCCTGTACACCCCTTGAGGACACATGGCAGGAATTTGATGATGATGGTAAATGTTTAATAATATACCTCAATAATATTTATTTTATTTTTTTATTTTTTTTTTACTCCTAAACTGTGGAAAAGAAACTTTGAGAATAACAAGCTGGGTTCAAACCAAATAGAGGTTGTCAAGATCAGATTTTTGCTTTATGAGAAATAGTTGAGAAATCATGGGAATGTAACAAGGGCAGCAAAACGATCCAGAGGAAGACCAAGATATAGGTGGATTGGTATGGTACAAAGTACCTTAGACGATAGAAATATAATATCTGATAATGTTGGAGTCTTCACAAGTAACAGACTGATTTGGAGGAAAATTGTAGATAGGGAGTTAGTAATGATGTAAATTTTTCATGCAGTACTATCATATCCTGTACACCCCTTGAGGGTACATGGCAGGAATTTGATGATGATGGTAAATGTTTAATAATATACCTCTATAATTTTTTTTTACTCTTAAACTGTGGAAAAGAAACTTGGAGAAGAACAGGGGTTCAAACCAAATAGAGGTTGTCAAGATCAGATTTTTGGTTTATGAGAAATAGTTGAGAAATCATGGGAATGTGACAAGGATCTGTACTTAAATCTTGTAGATCTGAAAAAGGCATATGGCAACAATTATATCGGATAAATGGAATATTATACGGGGCAATTCATAGTCTATAATAACCCAAAAAATAATCAATAACTACTATCCTATAAATTGACCCAGACAAGCCCACAGGACTCCTATACCATATATTAAAGGCATCTCTGAATGTATGGCAAAAATTATGAAAAAATATCAATTGATTGCTACCTATAAACCCATCGACTAAATTTGCAACTTGCTACCTTCTCCAAAAGACAATCACCAATGATGCTACCTGGCATATACGAGGTACCATGTTCGTGTAAAGTGTCTTACTATGGACAAACAAGAAGATCTATATAAATGTATCTCTGAACATCAATCTCATCAAATCCCATAAATCTAGCCTTGTATAACATGAAACTGAAAATGCTAACCACAGGATCCAATGGAATAACGCTAACTGGTAATTAGTTTACGGAATTAACAACGCATATAAAGTATATTAATTAAAGGTAACTTTAATGAATAACTTCTATATTTCGGCAATGTCACATTGCCATCTTCAGGAACATAAAGATATGGTATGTGCACTCAGGAACTAACACAAAGCAAATGAGGAAGAAAGCAAGAAACTAATATTGTTCCTAAAGTCCTAATGGTGCCCTCTTGTGGGCTAATTTGGTAGTCTTGGCAGTTGGGCTGAAGTTCTCATAATGAAAGTCTCCCAAATTTGGGACAGTTTCATGCACCCAAATTTGTTGAGGTTAGGAACATTTTTTAGAGCTGCTGAAGATTCTTTGAATAATCTTTCGTATTTAAACTTGCTGCGATGAATTATTTTTGTTTTCTTCCAACGAATTTTATGGTGGGTATCTAAGGCCTGGTCTGCCAGCCCAGAGCAGCTGTACTGGTGAAACCGGATGTAGTCTTGGTGTTCTGAAATCCTGATATTTGTTGTTCTGCCTGTTTGGCCAAAGTAGGACAATTTGCAGCTGCAAGGGATCTGGTATACACCAGGTAGGTCTAGGGGAAGTGGTTGGTCTTTGGTAGAGCGGATAAGGGATGCCAACTTTTTATATGGTCTGTAACAGGAAGTAAGGTCATATTTTTTGAGGATATTGGTTATTTTCTTAGAGGTTCCCTGGATGTAGGGGATGGTGATAGACTTGGTGTAATCTTTATTGTGGAAGGGGGGAGGGGGGTTGTGGTTTACAAGTTTTAGTATTTTTTGGATTTTTTTGGGGTTATAGCCATTGGCTAAGAAAGTGCTGAGGATGTGGTTTAGTTCGATAGTCAGGGCCTTGTCATCTGAGCAGATTAATTTTGCCCTGTTATATAGTGTTTTTATCACCCCATATTGTTGTGAGGGGGGGGAGATTGCTGGTGAATGTATCTGCCAGTGTGGGTGGGTTTTCTGTAAACAGAGAAAACCAAAGATCCATCAAGCTGGCGGGTGATTAAAGTGTCTAGGAAGGGGAGGGTGTTGTTTTCCTCTTTTTCTAAGGTGAACTGGACTCTGGGGTGTTGGTTGTTTAAGTGTGTTTGGAAGGAGCAGAGTGTGTCTGAGCCATGTGGCCAAATAGCAAACACATCATCCACATAACGAAGCCAAATAGTGGGTTTTTGTGGGGCGGAGTTTAAGGCTTTCTCTTCAAATGTCTCCATAAAGAAATTGGCCAAGGGTGGGGAAAGTGGTCAACCCATGGCTGTCCCCTCTGCAAGGGACCTGGTGTATACCAGGTCCCTTGCAGCTGCAAATTGTCCTACTTTGGCCAAACAGGCAGAACAACAAATATCAGGATTTCAGAACACCAAGACTACATCCGGTTTCACCAGTACAGCTGCTCTGGGCTGGCAGACCAGGCCTTAGATACCCACCATAAAATTCGTTGGAAGAAAACAAAAATAATTCATCGCAGCAAGTTTAAATACGAAAGATTATTCAAAGAATCTTCAGCAGCTCTAAAAAACGTTCCTAACCTCAAGAAATTTGGGTGCATGAAAATGTCCCAAATTTGGGAGACTTTCATTATGAGAACTTCAGCCCAACTGCCAAGACTACCAAATTAGCCCGCAAGAGGGCACCATTAGGACTTTAGGAACAATATTAGTTTCTTGCTTTCTTCCTCATTTGCTTTGTGTTAGTTCCTGAGTGCACATACCATATCTTTATGTTCCTGAAGATGGCAATGTGACATTGCCGAAATATAGAAGTTATTCATTAAAGTTACCTTTAATTAGTATACTTTATATGCATTGTTAATTCCGTAAACTAATTACCAGTTATGTCTAACCAACGTATAAGTCTTACTACTGGAATAACGCTAAGCTGATATATAATCTATATATAAACATGAACATTTATATAAAGAAAGTGCTGAAGCCTTACTTCATAGACCTAATCTTAATTGACACGACTGTCTCACTATTCCAAAAATTTAGGAAATTGTTATCCTCAATTGCATTAAATAAATTTAGCTGTTATATTTTAATTTTAATTTAAGCCCCCATTAGTTTTAAACCATGAACACATGACTGTATATGTAAAGGAATTCCAATCTAAGCATGCACAATGCTGTTTTTTAATTCAATTCGTATTGTTGCTCAAAAATGTACCGATGATGTCTTATTATACATAAGACAAAATATTTACATAATAAAAAAATTATTTAGTGTGGCATATGTGTTACTTTATAGTTATGGATACCCCACAGGTTTCACTATATAAGAAATACATAGTCTATATTTAAGCTGTAAGTCAGCAGTTAGAATTGAAGGAAATACAGGAAGATGGTTTGATGTAAAATCAGGGGTAAGACAAGGATGGATATTTTCTCCAGTCTTATTCATCATCTATATGAATTGCATTATGAGGGGGAAAAGGGGGAGGGCATTAAACCTGATATTAAAATCAGATATATCAAAACTAAGCTCTTTGCTTCATGCAGATAATATTGTACTCCTAAATACATTCAGTGCAAGTCTCAAGATTTTCTAACTAAACTGCATAACAGCTGTAATAAATTTGGCATGAAAATCAGCAATAAAAGAAAACCTGAATTATAAGAATAAGCAAGAACAAAGAAAACTTTAGCTGCATTCTTGATGGAGAAAATATAACTCAAGTAAAATATTTCAGCTATTTAGGCAGAGTTTTTAGTGAAAATTACAAATTAAAATTGGAAATAGACTGCTAACAGAATAAGCAAAGCTAGTATGTTGGGGAGGCAGCTAAATAAATTTATATGGAAAAAGAGAGAAATTAGCCAAAACACAAAACTAGCAGTGTTAATGTTATGGATCTGAGAGTTGGATTAGAAATAAAGCATTTGATCAATGACTAGAGACCACAGCTATGACAGTTCTAAGAAAAATTGGGAGAGTGAGTAGATAGCAGAATCATGCTAAAAATTGAAGATATTAGAAAGGAACTTGACATTTTCAGCATTCAAGAATGTGTGAGCAGAGCTAATCAAAAGTATTATGGCCACTTCAACAGAATGGGAGAGGAAAGGCTAGCAAAACAGGTGTTTGATGCCAAGTAGCAGGAAAGGGATCAGAGGAAGATCATCAAAATCTAGGTGAATTGATTCAGTCAGAAGTGCCTTAAGAAGAATGAAATGTTAGATATGACAACATTAGAGCAATCACAAGTAATAGACTATTTTGAAAAATTGTGGATAAGAGCGACACACTCTATTAATAAGATTAATAGTGTGTATTGCTAAGTAAACAGAGCAGTGGATTTCAGTTATGCTTAAAAAAAAAGTGTTTTTAAATAGTGTATAGTGTGGCTTTTTTGTTGTAAACTGTGCTTCATTTTTTTCAGTCAAGATACAAGTGTCCTTAGTAATGTTTGTTTTGTAAATTTTGTTTATTTATATTGTGTTTTTGCTACTTGTTTGTTCTTACTGCTTCTACTTTTGAAAATGGCACCCGTAAAGAAGTGGATTTTGGCAGCATGGAAAACTTCCGTATGAAGATCGAGTTCTGCCTTGGATTTTTCCCAGTCGATGTGTTGCGAAAACTGCTTCATGTATGCACCGAAACAAAAAGAAGGAAAGCACTGATGTATGTGAAAAGTGTGTTGATAGATTAGGGCAATTAGAAAGGAGCAAGGACTGGGAGCGGCAAGAGTTAGTCAAAATGAAAAGTAAAATGAAACATCTGGAAGATGATATTAAATATCTAAAGAGAATGGCTAATGAGAATTAGAAGGAGGAAGTTAGTATTATGAAGTAAGAGTCAACAGATAATTGTATATATGGGGGACTCAATCATTAGAGATGTGATGACTAATAAAGTGCACAAAACATGCTTTCCTAGTGGAACAATGAAACAAATAACTGATGTGCTGCAGAAAAGGAAAGCCCACTTCTACCACTAAGTTCTATCAAAATTAGTGGTAGAAGTGGGCACAAATGACTTAGTTGGGGAAAACAAGAATGTCGATAGGGACTTGAGGAATTTGTTGCAGCAGGTAAAGAATAATGGTGTTGTTGGGAAAGTTGTTAGCATGTTGCCCAGATATTACAATAATGAACAATAAAATTGCTGAGTTGTGTGAAGCAAAAAGGATTTCATTTGTAAATCTATGGAGTGAATTTGAAGGAAAGTTGGAATGGTTTAAAGTTGATCGACTGCATTTGAATGGGTTTGGTGTTGGGCATTTAGAAAGACTCTTGTTTACTATGACGGCAGAGAAAAGAAGTTAATGTTGCAAATGATCTGAGTCTACTTTTAAAGCAGAATAGCACAGCTAAATGGACTGTAGGAGGAAAATGGATATGAGGTTGAAGATGTGTTGCAGCAGCACAAGGTGATGGATATTTGAGGGTGTTCAGGCTTTATGCATTCCATTTTTTTTCTTGTTGTTGTTTTTATATGTAACACCCACCCATGAAAGGTTGTAATAAACCTACAGTACATTAATACAGGGATTGGCTGATGTTTTTTTTTTTTTTTTTTTATTAATTTTATATAATTTTTGGTCTTTTATCAGGAAATAGATAAGTTTTTTTTTTTTTTTTTTGGTACATGACAAATCATTAACCCTACATTCTACTTGTAAAGATGCACATCGTGTTGTGTTAGCCTAGCAGATTGTTTTCAGTCAGCAATCTGGAAGGAATAATAATGTATTTTTCAACACGGAAAGATATCTCAAGTGTTAATAAACAAACACTAATCAGGTAGTCAGACTAATATGAATGTAAAAAATAAAACAGAAAACTGTTTTCGTGGCTCTCACTCGCAAAATGTTTTGATGTAATCTTTTATAATTTGATAACAGTGATGTTTTAATTAACTTTTTTTGTAAAAAAATAACTGCTAAAAAAGTTTCAGAGAATAACTAGTCATTTAAAGGAATTAGGAGTTTCAAATAACAAACTGATAGAAATATTGAAAACACTGAGCACACGACTTTCCATTGTAATTTTTACACCTGATTTGTTTTCTAGGATTAAACATACTATCAATATGGTAAAGCTCTTATGCTGACAGTTTTTTTTTTTTTTGTTGTTGTTGTTGTTTTTATATGTAACACCCACCCATTAAAGGTTGTAATAAACCTACAGTACATTAGTACAGGAACTGGCTAATGATTTTTTTTTCTTTTTATTAATTTTATATATTTTTTTTGGAAATCCTACTCTAGAGACCAAACTTTGAACTTGACAAACCACTTCAGGCCAACAACTCAGTTTTTCAAATGAAATAGCCAGTCACATTATTTCTACATACTTGGCTTAATCATCATACAAAACAGGCAAACTAGCTCAGTCTTCAGCTTAATTATAACCAAATATATACAATGTATCTAAATATTTGTTGATATCTATCAGAAGGATATATAAATGTTCCAAAAGTTCCAAGAAACCATTTTTTGTGCTAAATCAGCTCAGCGTTGCCTGAAACAACTCATTCAGGTTGGTCTATTTCTACAGTCTCTTATAGTTGCAATAAAGCACAGTCTACCAAACTTGTCTTCTCACATTATAGCACATATAATGGATTCCAGTTAATTGGGCCACTTTGGGAATAGCATAATTTGGACAATTAAGCAGATACCCCAATTACACAAAGTTGAATGTAAAGAATTTAAAAGGTGGATGTGCATAAGACAAAATACAAGTTTTTTGTTTACCGCATAGCAAAATTACTTATAAACAATTGGCGTTAATTAAAGTAAAATACTTGCCATAAAATAATTTCATTTATATTAAACACACATGCAGTTCTTAGCAGTTAATGACAATAGTTTTTTTTTTTTGATTGACTGCAACCGAAAAAAAAACAGCACAGGTATCTAGTGCAGATACACCACCATCTTCAATGCCTTTGTACATGAAATAGTTATAATCCAGTAATAAATCTTCTAATGTCCTGGGTAGTCACTTGTTCAAGTTTGGGAGTGTTATTCTCATCATTTTCTTGTTATTCTAATATAATAAGGAAGTCATTTTGCCTCTTTACAAGGACTTAATAAGGATTCACTTGGACTACTGTGTGTAAGTCTGGTCTCCAGGATTCTGTGATGATTCTGATACAGTGGAGAAGGTGCCAAGGAGAGTGTCAAAAATTATATCAGGATTGTGGAATACTGATTATGAAGACAGACTGAGAATTTGTAGGCTTCAATGGATTATGTAGCAGTGTTAAGCTGTTCAAGTATGTCAGGAACTGATAAATGAAATCTGTTAGTTATTGGAAAAAAGGCCAGGCTAAGATGGTTTAAAGCAGTGTTTCCCACGGGGGGGCAATTAGAAAATGACGTTGCATTTGTCACCTCATCACCGATATACTAAAAAAACTCACCATTGTCGGTGATAAATTGTCGATGTTGCAACCCTGACTTTCTGAGAAAAAAAAGCTGACACCACTAGTACAGCAGTCAACATAAATACAGTATCAAGAACTCTCAGAAAAGCAAAATGATGAGTCTATTAGAAATTTATTTAACACAAAAGGAACAATAACATGGCTTTCTAATGAGACGAAATACCAAAATTCAACTAGTTTTGCAAAAAAAAAAATACTGTTGCCTTTCCTGTCATCATATTTAGTTGAATGTGGCTTTAGTGCTGTAAATGACTTGCTACTGAAAAAAGAAATCATCTGGATATCACAAACCATGGGGATTTGAGATTGAAAATGACTAAATCAGTACCTCAAATAAAAACTCTTTGCAGCAGACATCAAGCTCAAGGATCACATTAACTTGGATTTCATTTTCCCGAGTTCAGTTCGATTTATGTTTTATAATATACAAAGTGTAATATAAAATTTATATTCATTGAAGAAAGTCAAATTAAAAACAATTTTACCTATGTTCTTTTTTATTTAAAGTACATATTTATATTATACTTTTTCAGAACTTGGCTGACTATTATGCTGGGGGGGGGGGGCAACAAAATCTTTGAGGTGGGCATGATCCAAAAACATTGGGAAACACTGGTTTAAAGGGATAAGAATAGAGAGTTTACCATTTCATTACCAGATCAAGGACATGAATGGATAACATGAATTTTTTAAGAAATAGCTTATGAGTTGGGACATAGAAATACAGTGGAAATCAGGAAAAATTTTACTGGTTATTGACAACTGCTAAGGGGGTCATTGCAAAAGTTAATCTTTCACAGGCAATACTGTTTATGGCCAGTATTTGGTGAAGAAGAAGAAACAAGACAGATATACTGATTTTTCCAATAACTAACAGATTTAATTTACCAGTTCCTGACATATATGAACAGCTTAACACTGTTACATAATCCACTGCAGCTTTCTTTAATCCAAACAGTGTAGCGTTTATATGGTGTGGCACAGTAAATTAGCCCCATTTCATCAGCATCATAAACATCACCAGCACTAAATTTTTGAAGCAAGATTACCATAAGAGCATTAGAAAAATTATGCAGAGGTTACTGTTAGTTCAGACCAATTAAATGGCATTGTGTCCCAAAACAAAACAAATTCTTGTTATATTCTGATTTTGTTTTAATTCTTATAGGATTTTCCCAATGAAACGGCTTCCCCGATTAACCGGAATCTATATAAAGCAAAGCTTTTTGAGCTTATTGATAAAGCAGAGTTTTTTGTAGATCTCATTGAGATCTACATTTTTGTCACACATAGTATGCACCTATTTTCTATGGTTCAGCAAGTACATTTAGTTGAACACTTGCAGGCAGGCCATGTATAAACTACATATATATATAGGTCAAAATTGGTCAATTCGTTCTCGAGTTATAAGCGAACACCAAAAACTGACTTTCAGTTTTCGATGTTCACTTATAACTCGAGAACGAACTGACCAATTTTGATTATGTCTTCACCAACAGATAGAGGGTGTTCCAAATATGGTTTGTGTGTATTTTCATCAATGTACACCTGCAGATTATGGAACAGTGATTCATTTTATTTTACCTCTCTCCATTCCATGGCCAGCCCGCAAGTGTTCAACTAAATGTACTGGCTGAACCATAGAAAATAGGTGCATACTATGTGTGACAAAAATGTAGATCTCGATGAGATCTACAAAAAAACTCCACGACAGCATGTCTATCTGCTACAGGTGATATACAATATGCAAAAAATCATAGTGTCACTGAGCAAGGCGCTATTGAAGCAAATAGTGGCCAAAGCATTTGATAGGTGCTCTATGGAGGGGAGAGGCTTGCCCTGCTGAAGTGAGAAACCATGGCCTAACACGAGAGAGAGCTGGTGTGAGTCAGAAGCATCCCACTTATGGTATATGTGCAGTGAATAGCTTGTCTTACTGTACTGCAGTTTAACAATATCTGGCCACTATTTTGCAAAGGGATAGAGTTTGTTCCCTTGGTCAATACATTGGGACCTCAGATTGCAGGTATTAGTGAGACCTGGCTATTAGAAGCAGACATAGTAACTGGTATAGAATGTAAACAGTACAATATTTTTAGGAAGAACAGACAGGATAGGAGAGTCATCCAATTAAGTCATCCAATAAGGATAACTAGATTAAGTCATCCTTATTGGATGACTTAATCTAGTTAGCGTTGAGACCTATGACTGTAATGCTAGTAACATACAATAGAATCACACTTGTGCCACAGTAAAAATTAAATTTATTATGCAGATATTTCACATGTTTTAACCCATGAAAATGCAACCGTATACATAGAGGCAAGCACTCTACTGTTTCTTTATTCAAATTCCTTATTGTTGTTTACTGTTTGCAATGTCTTACAATAAGCAAGACAAGATATCTGCATAATAAATTTACTTTTTTACTGTGGAACGTGCGATTCTATAGTCCTGGATACTCCACAGGTCTCATGATCATCTCATGAGCCATGGAGTGGGAGTCGTGGAGTCAGTAAAAATATACCATCCAGCTCCTAATAAATTTAAATTGTAATATAAATAATATGTAAATAATATAATATAATAAATAAATAATAATATATAAAAAATAAATAATATAATAAATAATTAAAATTTCCTATTTCACAGATAATAATTTGATTGACCTATATTTTAATTTCAAGTTCTTTGCAAATTTTATGATAATTCATATATTATGTTAGTGAAAGCAGCATCCCATGAAAAAATTCACAAGCAAAAAAAAAAAAGTGTCAACAGAGTCTGCTTTTTTAAATACTTTACAATAACAATAGATGAGAAATATAATGCGTGTGTGTCAATGTATTATAGAAAATTGTGATTGTAAAAAAAGCATGTAATGCAAAAATTAGTAGTTTTTGTGGTTCTGATAAAAATGAACCGACAAGAGCATCAAATTTAATGGACTTTGCTAAGGCATTTGATAGGACACCACATGAAAGGCTGTTGCATAAACTTGAGAATATGGGATTGGAATATAAACTATAGGTTTGAATAAGTGGATGGCTAACAGGTATCAGAAAGTGGTATATCGTAGTCGTGAATCTGACAAATTTAAGGTGACCAGTGGTGTGCTTTGGGAATCATTCTCTTCAACTGTTGGTTGATGATGCAAAGATAGACAGGCCAATCAGAGATGTAACTGATATACAGCATTTATAGGGTGATTTGAATGGGCTGACAATGTAGATAAACAATAACGGCTATCAATTCTGTTAGGAAGTGCAAAGTTATGCACATATTATACTGATGAGATTATGCTTGGAATAACTGATGAAGCTATTCATCAGTTATTCCAAGCTATCAGTTATCTTGGCATTATGGTAGGTAGAAAGTTGATGTTCAAAGGTCACAACAAAAATTGCAAATAGAACTCAGAGGATAACCGAGATGTTGAAACGAACACTGATATGTAGGGATATGGAAGTCATTTAAAAATGCCTTGATAAGACCACACTTGGACCACTATGCACAGATCTGGTCTCCAGGTTTCAGAGGAGGAGGAATAAAGAAGCTGTGGAAAGGCTACAAAGAAGAGTTACAAAGATGATATCAGGATTATGAAATGTAGATTACAAGGATAGACTGAGGATACATGGGCTGCAGACACTAGTAGACAGGAGAAAGAAAGTCAATATGATAGAGGTCTATAAACTTTTGAATTACAGAATATTGGTTGATAAAATTTTTCATTATATGGAAGGCAGAGGAGAGGACAAATGGACATCTGTAGAAGTTATGTTTGTGTGCAGTTAAGAAAGCGGTTAGAACTAGATTCTGCTCTCACAGAACAGTGAGTGAGTGGAGGAGTTTGTCTGTTGAAGTGGCAAGTGCATCTAGTGCAAATGAGTTTAAAGAGAATGTATGCCCTCCCTCAATGAGCCCTTGACTCCCTGGAGGTGTAACTAGAAATAATATATTTGCCTGAATTTGCTTTCTGGTATGAAATTATCTTATCAGTAATTATTTTTGATTTGTTAAGAAACAAAGCATTAAATAGAGGAAAAATAATGAATGAAAGTTATTTCTACTTATTTCCAATACCATTATGTATTTTAATAAAAAAAATAAATAAATTAAAATTACTACATTAAAGGAAACCGAATTGTTATTTAATCAGCAGGAAAACTTCAGTTTTCTGAGTCGAAACAGATAGCCAGAAATATCTGGGTGATAGTTTTCTTCAACTTTGCCTTGTTCAATTTAAAAAAAATTCTAAGATCTCAGTTAATTCCCATTAATTAATTTATTTGTCTAAATTTTCCTGCATGATCTTTGATATTTAAATTATAAATTAAATTTAAATTACAATATAATTTAAATTATTTAAATTCTACAAAATGCATTTCATTCACCACTAGTTTCTATGTAAAAAATTACGAGATACCCCCTTTGTTCAGGGATGGCTTTTATTCTTCCCTCTCTCCTTTTTACTCTAATATAACTCCCTTCTACCCGACCTGTAACATACTTTCATGAATATAAGTTCTCATATCACCTCTTCTTTACTATCAAGTAAAACATTCCAGTCCTGTTAGTGCTTTAACAAATTGCTGCTGAATCCTCCACAGTTTCTGCATCACAATAAAATACATACTTGTATAGATAATTTAGTCTAATATCACTCATTCTGGACATTTACAAATCCTAATTTCATATGTATGAAAAGTGTTAGACAAATAATTTCAATGTTTATAAGCCCACTAAAAATAAAAAATTTAAATTTAAGATAGAGAAAAAAATGTGAGCTATGGAGTGGATAAAAAATGTGGGAAACGGAGAGGGCAGAAGATAGTGCATGAGGTAAATATCAATGCCGAAAAATAAGTTTTTTTTGAAAGTTTTTAGTGACAATTAAGTTATTATTTTTGCATAGTCATATTTATGAATGTTTGTGTGATTAACCAAGGATACTGTGTTAAATTTTCTTATTTTTAAAGGTTTAACATTTGTTTTATTGCAATGTATTGTGTGTTATGGTGCCAATGCAGAAAACGATGGTGGATGATTTTAATGTGCGTGATTATATTTCACTGCAGCACGTGCGAAACATATGGTTCTTTGCGGAATGAGAGATTTCTGGAGGGAGAATGAATCTTGGAAATGTGTTTGTTAAGTTTTGTGAGCAAATGTCATAAGTGTGAACAGAATAAGAAGAGTGATTGCAGTGAGTTGAAAAAACAAAATGCATGATAATGCTATGTGGCATAGTTAGTATTGCAAGCAGCATGAGTGACTGTACTAATGATGTGTTGGGAAATGAAGAGAATGACCAAACGGTAATGGAAAAGATAGCACACTGGAGTTCTTCGCAGAGCAAAACATAGGATTGAGTGGTTGGAGAAATGCCTGGCAGATGGTAAGACACAGAAGCAAATGAAAGGGAAGAGAAAGCCGAACATGAAAGATCAAAAACATAAAATAAGGATAGGATTTAATACAGTGATGCATTAATACAAGGAATCCTTGGGGAGAGTGTGATGAAATGATGTTTTCCTGGAGCTAAGATAAAGGAAGTCAGTGATGCTGTGAGGATCCGTGTGTAGAGGCTTAAGTGCTGTGAGGACATCATGTTGGAGGCTTAATGGATTGTATACAGCACTCAGAAAGGATTAAAAACAGAATTTAATTCTTCCTATATTTCGTCTCAGTCAATGAGACATCTTCAGGGATTACAAAAAAACTAATGTAACATAAAAACAAATAACAAACAATACTAAGCCCAACTACGTGGGTGACACTAAAGTCCTATCTAGGTGGAGTACCCTCTAAGGGCGGATGTAGGTGGCCTGGAATGTAAAGTGGGACCTCTGGTGATAAGCATTTCCCAAATCTTAGGAAGCTTAATGCAATCACATTTGTTAAGATTTGGTTGATTCCTGAGAGCTGCTGCTGCTGACTCTAAGAATCGTCTTTCTCTTTTGAATTTGCTGTGGTGAAGCATGGTGGTTTTTTCCCATGAGATCCTGTGGGTTGTATCCAAGACATGGTCATCCAGGCCTGACTGACAATAGTCATGGTTGCAGATGTATGACTTATGTTCCTCCAGGCAGATAGTAGCTGATCTGCCTGTCTGTCCAAAGTATGCCAGTTTATTAGAACAGGGTACTTTATAGACTCCAGGCACTGAGAAAGGAGGGAGCTGATCTTTTGTAGAGCAGATAAGGGTAGCAAGTTTGCAGTGGGGCTTAAATGCTGTGTGTAGGTTGTACTTTTTTAAAATGTTGGCTATTTTTTCAGATGTGCCATGGATGTAGGGTATGGTGACGGCATTTCTAAACTCTTTTTGAAGAGAAGACCGGGGAATGGGGGAGGCATTGATTATTTTTTAAATGCTGTGATCTCTGTAGCCATTGGAGAGGAAAGTGTTGTGCATGTGGTCAAGCTCAGTTGTAAGGGTGGTTCCACTGGAACAAAGATTGTAGGCTCTCTTGGTAAGAGTTTTAATAATGCCATATTGTTGAGCAGGGTGGTGGTGTGAGCATTTGTGGATGTATCTGCCTGTGTGCATGGTTTTCTATATACCGTGAAGGAAAGTGTACCGTTGGTAGGCGTGTAACTAAGGTGTCTAGGAAGGGTAAGCAATTGTTCTTTTCCTTTTCCATCATGAACTGGATTCTTGGATGTAGTCCATTGAGGTGACTGAGGAAGGCTTCTAATGTGTCTGGGCCATGAGGCCAAATAGAGAACACATCATTTACATATCTTAGCCAGATGAAAGGTTTGAGAGGGGGGGGCTGAGTCTATGGCTTATTTTTCAAAATCTTCCATATAAAAATTGGCAAGGGGGGGGGACTCCATGGCAGTTTCCTTCTATCTGCTTATAGATTTTGTTCTTCCAAGAAAAATAACAAGAATAGATGGCAAAGGAAAAGAGATCTAGGATGTCAGAAGGAAAAATGTTTTTTAAGAGTGTTAAGGTATCAATTAAGGGAATATTGGTAAACAATGACAACATGTCAAAGCTTACCAATATGTCAGTGTTATTTAAGGTTAAATTTGGGTGAAAAAGGAAAACTACACTTACTCAAGATCGTTTACTAGTTAGGAAAACCAAAATGAATCCAAGATTGTCACCTGTAGACTTAAATGGAGACTAGGCAGTTAGTGGATTAATGTTTCTGACATGACAGTCCATCAAAGATTGTTGGAAGCAGGGAGGACTGTTCACAGGCCAAAAATGAAACAAATGCTGATGAAGGCTATGTAAAAAAGGGGCTCCAGTGGACAAAAGTGTAAAAATATTGGACTGTTGAAAAGTGGAAGAAGGTTCTCAGATGAGAGCCATTTCTTTGTCTAAGGAGAGCGAGTATCCTATGTTCACAAATCAGTGGCTGAGAAGACTTCTCCTGCCCACCTTCAACAAGCTCCTAAACACCCAACTAAAAAGATGTTCTGGGGTTTTTTATAAATAATGGTCGAGGATCACTTGTGCCTGTTGACAGTATGATAAAAAGTGACAATACATAAAAATATTGGAGAAAAGAGTGGTCCCAGAGATCCAGAAAGACAAACAAGTCATCTTTCAACAGGATCTTGCTCCATGCCAAACTTCAAAAAAAGTGAAAGAGTTCCTAAAAATCACAACATCTAATTGCTTCAGTGGCCAGGTAACTCTCCTGACATTAACCCAATAGAAAATTTGTGAGCCATAGACTTGAAAAATTAAATTGTGATACAAAGGATAACCTGATACAATCTATTATGAAAGTATGATTTCAAGATGCAGAAATGAGAAAAATGTGTTCTACATTAGCAAAGTGCATGCCTAAGCAAATTAATGAACTTATTAGGAACAGAGGAGCACATATAAAATATTAGATAAAGTTGGAGTTTCATTTTTGTATTTATTTTCTTGCGAAATTAAAATTTTTCTTTACAATGTGAGCGTTCAGATTAATTTGTTCGCTACTGTACAATTCTAAAATTATATGGCTTACCTGAGATTCACAGGACTTGTATTCCTCTGAGACCCATCACTAGTGGAATAAGCTTGCTAACTTATTTATTATCCAAATATCTTTCTAGATTATTAAAAACACTACATTGAGAACTCATAGATCAAGAATTCTACCATGATTTCATACATAAACAGTCACATCTTTTCATTTCACTGGCTGACATTCCTGCGAGTCTGGATAGTCTCTCATTTACATCAGCATCTCTGTTGATAAAGATCCAGTTGTCAATGAACTATTTTATCATTGCCTTAATCCAGCATCTTTAAATGGAAGAACAAATGTGTTTACTAGCAACTTTTTGGTCTGGCCATGCTGATCTTTAAATGGAAAAAAAAAAAAAAAAATCCTTGCTCAAACTCCCCCCAAACACGTTGTCTGATGGAGATAAAATTATGTCTTTATATTTTGAAATTTTTTTCATTCTCAATTTGGCTCACAATGGAATTAGAAAGCACAGATAAAACACCTATTCTTGAAGTTTTAATCTCAAAAAATAAAAAATAATAATAATAAAATAAAAATTAAAAAAATAAAATAAAACAGTGTTTTCATTGGACAATTTTTATAGGCCTACTCATACTGCATGCAATCTTCATACGTTGTCTCTTCACCATCCCTTCAAAAATTAGGCACTATTCACTCCTTAAAAAACCAAAGTCTTCCATTCAATATATGGGATATCTTTCCATCAGGATTGCTGTCCTACTATGATATCATGAGTACTCAAGCATCATATCTGGGTAGCTTACAAGCCTATCCAAACCACTGTCCATTAGCTCCTTAGATTTCTAAAAGACAGCAACCTTTCTATAAACACCAGGATATTTACATTATTCCATGTTCTTTTGGTCTATCTTCATAGTCAGACAAGAAGAATATTGAAATAAGCATTAAGGAACATCTTAGCAATCTTAATTTCATTGCATTCACCTTTATACTTTAGAAAAATCTCTCTCCAATACTGTTTTTCCCGCTGAGTACAACCTCCAACTCTAAGAAGCATATTAACAGATTATCTCTTTCTCCATAAACACTTACCCAAGCACGACACGGTTGTGTTTTACAAGTGTATGTATGTGGAATAGAGAAGGAAAAATCTGAGCTTGTACATCATGCATCCATAACAAATCACACCATCACATGAAATAGCCACCATGCCCTAGGGTGAGGATAACCTCCTTTCACATCTAAATTGAGGAATCCAGTGTGGTAAATTCAGTCACAAGCTTCATCAACTGAAACCACGGTCTCTAAAGAGGCAGCTAATGCATTCCACACATTACATGTGTAGCCCTAATGGTTTTATTTTATTAGGAGTTTTTCTGATGACTCTGAATGTTTTTACCCTGAACATTTGTTGATAATGGCATAGAAGAAACTGACATTTTCATAAGAGTAATTCAAGACATACTGTATTGAATGAAAATTATTATGTCCATTATTCATTAATAATAATAATCATCATTGTCATTTATTCATGTATAAATAGGAAAATATATATATACAAAAATATTCATATAACAATAATTCATGGAGATAAAGTCTATTCGATGAAAGGGAGCCAAGCTGCATTGTTTTGTTTCAAATGGTAAATGTCAGATATACCAGCCTCATCTTCAAAAAGAAGTTTGCTTATGTACTGCCAAAAATGTTTTCTTGGTCTTCCTCTTACTCTGTGCTCATTAGTTCACATGTGGAGAGCAAGAACACCGAGCATAAGTGAATGTCTAAGTTTGTGTCCCAATCATCTCATCTGACTTTTTTTTAAATTGTTTCTATTAGAGATCTTTGCTGGCTTTCTTCAAGAGTGACAGTATTAGAAATGTGATCTTGTCATGTATATCCTACTATTGTTCAAAGGCATGTTGTCCCAAAGCTATACTTTTCTTTTTGTTATTTTTTTTAATACTGATCCCATACACGAGAGGTCGAAGGACCTATAAGCACATCCATGCCATGTCTGGGGTGCAGGTGAGGAGTCAGAGAGAAGATTGTACTGCGAACTAGGACTACTTGCATTAGCTCACACTAGTAATTGCTGATACTTTTATAGTTTACTATATTCGGCATGAAACTCTCTGATTCCAATCTTTGAGTTTCTTATTCGGTTTTAAAACAATGTGGGATTAATATCCCCTTAATTTAAATAAAGTTTATTGACATTTTTTGAAGAGTTGCAGCAGGTTGTAGCTATTTGGAAATACTGCTTGTAGTAGGCTATTCCAGGGGAGAGAGGTGAAAGCAGGTTCTGTGAGTTTGCAATTGAATAATAAAAGGATGCTGGACAGCTGCAGCTCTTATACAGGGTGGCCCATAAGTCACGAAGGAGTTTCAAATGTGAATAACTTTTCTGATTATTAATTTTTTCAGGCATTCTAAGGAACATTTGGGAAATTAATCATGGAAAAGTTCACAACCTAACAACAAACTGAAATTGTGTAATTTTATTTTAAAACTCAGCATTTGATTATTCTAATGCAAAGGGCATATCACCACCATTTTAATGTCAGAAATGCTCCCATGGAAACAACGATTCATCACTTGATTTAACATTTCTAGCAAGAAGGGTTCTATACATGACCTGTCATGATTCAGGAGACGCCATTCAGTCATGACAGAAGAAAACATTCAATGTGTGCAGGACAGTAATGAAGAACCAGGAATGCTGACCTGAAGCCATTCTGGCCAGCTGTGTATGTCTCGGATATCACTGTAGCACATTTCAAAATCATTTCCACTTATTTCCATAGAAAATCCAACTAGTACAGGAATTAAAGCTGATAGATTATACCAATGTGTAAATTTTGCAGTAAGCTTTCAACAATTAGCTAGTGAAGAAAACGACTTTACCCACCATCTGATTATGTTCCAATGAGGCTCACTTGCACCTCAATGGTTTCATAACAAAGCTGAACTACAGGATTTGGGATTGGGAGAATCCAAGGGTTGTTCACCAGCATGCGCTCTCTCAACTGCATGATCTGTGTAACATCACAGGGAATCATTGGGCCTTACTTCTTTCAAGATGACATTTGTAATGTCATCTTGAAAGAAGTAAGGCCCAAGATGACAGTAGTAATGCAGTGACAGTCACTGGGGAGTGATATCGGGCCATGATTCGAATTTTTTTCCCCTATGGTAGAGGACAGACCCAAGATGTAGTTTCAGCAAGATGGGCCACTGCCCAGCAGTCTAGACAGGCACATTTTTGGTGAGTGAATAATTTTGTGAAGATCTACAATTAATTGACCATCACATTCTCCAGATCTGATAGCTCCCAACTTTTGCCTATGGGGTTACCTGAAGGAAAAGATGTATGTTAACAAGCCACTGACAATCCAACAGCTGAAGGAGAACATTCATGCAGAAATTAGGACACTGCAGCCAGACACATTAACAGCTATCATGGAACATGTTGTAGAAATGACCTGTCTTTGTAAAGCCAAAAATGGAAGGCATTTATGTGATGTTTTTTATAAAAATAATAAAATAATCTCCTAATAAAAATAATCTCCAGGTTTTCTATTTCATTATAACAATAAATAAATAAATAAATAAATAATACCAATAAAATAAAAATAAAAATAAAAACAATAAATAAAAAAAGTATAACATGTTTAAACCCCTTTGTCACTTATGGGCCACGCTGTGTTAACAGGTGCAACAGAAAGTGGAGGAATTATGGTTGCCAGTTCAATGGACCATTAACGTACCTGTAAGACCTGTAAGATAGATAGATTCATTCCTATCTCTGTGAAGAAATAGAAAGGAATCTGTAAGAGAAGAATCATCTATAAGACAAACTACACCCTCTGGACAGCATCAAGAATTTTTTGAGAAGTTTCATGTGCTCCACCCCTAACACGTGAGCAGTATATGGGTGAACTGGGGATTAGTATATTGTTAAGAGTTAGCTGGGTGAAAGAATGATAAACACCCTACTATACAATTAGTTTTTTTTTTTGTTCTTTTTTTCATGTTGCAACTGTAGTCCATTAGTATTGAGTTGGCTAACATGGAATTTGTTCATGCTACTTCAGTCCTCCAGCATGCTCAAGGCTCTGGTCTCACACTAGATGATGAAATTCATTTCCCAACTAAAGTCCCAAGAAACTTCTCCAAGATTGGAGAAGTTTCTCAAATTTTTATATGTATTAACAAAAGCATATAAATTGACCAGATCCAAGAATGAACACACAATACGATATAATACATGACCATGGTACTCCAACCTGGATGAGACCTGACTGGTGAGCCAATACAAAATTTTTCAAGCCCTGATGACATAATAATGTCAGGAAAAGAACACATAAGAGAACAGAGGTGAATGAAATAGAACTGAAGACATTTCAAATTTGTTACCTTTATTAAACAACATTGCAAAAGTCAAATACCAAAAGAAAATGAAAAGAAACTTATAGCTATCTACTTCTCCCTACCAATCTTAATCCTTGTAAAAAAAATAGAATTTTAGGCTGTGTATATCTTTGTATAAACCTATTTTATATCTATCTTTGTACTAAGATCATGTGACTCACAACTACAGCCCAACTTACACAGCTAGAGCTTAGTGCTGTTAATAAATTATGAGAGCATATTCTTATAAGACAGGTTTATACAAACACAGTTTGATGGTGAAGTATCTTCACAACCAGGCTACCTGTACAGAGAGGCTAATGACTTCACATCAGCTGCCATAGTAACATCCTGAGCAGACAGATGACAAGTTTTATTAAATGCTGAGGAAACTATTGATGTGACATTTTTCAAATAAATCAAGCAATAACCAATTCAACAAAAAGAAGGTCTGATCTTGTTTAGTGATCTGGCACTATCAAAGGTAAAGCAAATGAATGAGATCATTTCTGTGAAAAGAAACATAGGATATTTGCAAGTGGTGAAGATGACTATGTTATATTCATGTTTAATGCACATCTTGAAGCCAGGAATGTTTGTATACTACAAGGATGATAAGCAAACTATGGAGGACAGTGAAAGGAAGCATTTACATATAGGAGAAAGAGGATATGTGATATTGGCAGAGAAGTTTAAAAAGAGGAATTCATCTACCATGACATAGTGAACAGCCAGAAAGCTGGATATTTAGTTACAGAAGATGTAAGGTAGATCAAAGGATGGCAATTTTCGCAACAGACACCAATTCTGATCAAATGCTCTGGAAATGTCAAGAGCAAGAGCATAGGTTATGAACTCTTCCATGCCAAGTATCCAGAGGTTGGTGATATAGGCAAGTATTTTCAAGCTGGTTCAGAGAGTAAATTATACTTAACAAGAAATTATATTCTTGTTAAGTATAAGCCATGAGATCTGCCATGGATTGAAAATAACAAATTCTCTACTAGTGGTTAGTGATTAACTGGGGAATGGGAATGAACTCCAATTTATAAGCCATGTTAATAACTTTCTCCATTATTTTAGAGGGCTGGGGTGAGAACAGTTGATTTCTTTTTTTTTTTCCCCACTCACAAAATGTTGTACAATTATAGTACATTAGTCATGTTGGCAATCTGACGATATTTTGAGAATATAAGAAATTTATACCAACAGAGAATTAATAACTACTTAGAAAAAACACAAGAAAATGAAGCCATTAAGAAAGAATGGAATAATATAAAATAAATTATTACAGCAGTAGCATATTAAACTCTAGGAACACACAAAAAATATCATAAAAATAAAAAATGATATATGGGACAATGAAATAAAAACAATACCATCACCATCAAATTCCTACCATGTACCCTCAAGGGGTGTACAGGATATGATAGTACTACATGAAAAAAATTACATCATTACTAACTTCCTATCTACAATTTTTCTCCAAATCAGTCTGTTACTTGTCAAGACTCCAACATTATCAGATCTTATACTTCTATTGTCTAAGGCACTTTGTACCGTATCAATCCACCTATATCTTGGTCTTACTCTGGGTCGTTTTCCTGCCAACCCGGCAGAGAACACTTGTTTTGTTAATCTTTCTTCGCTCATTCTGTTTAAGTGACCATACCACCTGAGATTAGCTCTGGTAACGCATTCCTGGATGCTGACAATGTCAAGTTCTTTCCTAATATCCTCGTTTTTAATATGATATTGCCATTGATGCCATCTGTTCACGCCTATAATCTTTCTTGGGACTCTCATATCTGCGGTCTCTAATCTTTGGACAAGTGTTTTACTTCTGACCCAGCTCTCAGATCCATAAGTTAAAACTGGTTTGAACACCGACTTGTATATACAGCTAATTTAGTGTTCCAACTAATTTCTCTCTTATTCCATATGAATTTATTCAATTGACTTCCCACCATACCAGCTTTGCTGATTCTGTTGTCTATTTCTATATTTAATTTACCATCTTCACTAAAAATCGTACCAAGTAGCATAAGTAGCAGAAATTTTTTACTTGTTCCACAGGTTCTCCATTCACAACACAGTTGACATTTTCAATGATTCTGCTTATTTTCATTGTCTTTGTCTTTTTATTGCTGACCTTCATACCATGTCTATTACAACAGTAATTCAATTTAGTCAGAGAATCTTGCAGACTTATAGCGGATTTATTTAGAAGAATAACATCATCTGCATAAAGCAAAGAGCTAACATTAACATCTCCAATTTTGATATCATGTTTAATACCACTTTCCTTCATAATGTGATCCACATAGATAATGAATAACAGAGGGGATAATGTGCATCCTTGTCTCACACCAGATTTAACATTAAACCATCTTCCTGTACTTCCTTCAATTCTAACTGCCGACTTACAACTCAAATAAAGACTAAGTATTGCTTGATATAATGCCCCATTGACACCATATAACTGTAACGTATTGAATAGCTTCACTCTTGGCACCTTGTCATATGCCTTTTCCAAATCGACAAAAATTAAATAAAGATTTTTGTTATATTCCCATTCTTTCTTGACTATTTCTCATAAACTCAAGATCTGATTCTGACAGCCTCTATTTGGCCTGAATCCAGCTTGTTCTTCACCAAGCTTTTCTTCCACAATTCTTCTCAACCATTTCTCAAGTATACTTGAATAGATCTTGCCAGGAACACTCAGTAGGGAAATACCTCTGTAATTCTCACATTCAGTTTTATTTCCCTTTTTATATGTGGGTACTTCGAGAGCTCTACTCCAATCATTTGGAATTCGTCCCTCTGTCCAGGCTTTCTATACTATGCAGTGCAGCCACTGTAAGAATCTTATACCACCATACTTCAGCATTTCTGATCGAATATCATCTACTCCTGCTGCCTTTCCACATTTCAAGCCTTTGATGGTTTTTTCTACTATGGATATGTATTCCTCACTGCATGCCTGGTCAGTGTTTTTTACCATTGTGCTGTCACCACTACTTGTTTCATTTAGCAGTTTTTCAAAGTAATTACTCCATACGTCAAGGATATCTTTTTCTCCCGTTTTTTATGTCACCTTTATCATCTCTAACTCCTTTTACAGCACTCTTTTCTCCATTCCTAAGCTTCTTCAACAACCTCCAGAATATTTTGCCACCTTCTTGATATTTATTTTCTATATTCTTGCCAAAGTCCTCCTATGACTTTTGTTTAGCTAGTTTTACACAGTGTTTAGCATTCTTGCATTTGTCTCTGTATTCTCTAAGAGCACAAGCTGACTTATTTGCCAGGAACTTTTGATATGCTTTCTTCTTTTCCTTCACTGCCTCTTTAACTTCCTGTGTCCACCATGGAGTTCTAATTTTTCTATCCTTGCAGACAACTTCACCATATGCCTCTCTAGCTGAATCAATCAGGGCTTTCTTCAAGGCTTGCAACTGAATCTGCAAGGTTTGATTCCTGTTCTCAAACTCCTTCATTTTTTCTTCAATAATCTTTTGTGTATTTTGATATGCACTTCACAAAGTTCACATCTGAGAGCTGCTCAACTTTTGTTTGCTTTAAAACTTTGTTACGTGTTATTCTTTTCAATATGAAATTCAATTTTATCATGCTGAAGACTAAATAGTGATCACTTCCAATCTCAAATCCTCTGTACACTCTGGTGTCCTGCACAAGGGAGAAAACATCGCTATCAACAATAACATAGTCAATGAGACTTTTCTTATTCCTTGCTTCTTCTCTCCATGTGAATTTGTGCACATTTTTATGTTGGAACATGGTGTTGGTAATAACCAGTCCATGTCCTGAGCAGAAATCCAACAGATATTTGCCATTATTATTAGCTTTGCTCTTTTCTCCAAATTTTCCCAAAATATTTTTGTATGTCTCACAATCATTTCCTACTCTGCTATTTAGATCCCCAACAAGGACCAACTTTTCCTTTTTCATTGTGTCAGTTGCTTTTTCTAAAGCCTCAAAAATTCCTCCACTTCTACCTTACTAGAACCTTCTATGGGAACATAGGCACAAATAAGTCTCATTGTCCAGTTCCCCATTCTCATATTTGCCCACAATACTCTACTTGAGACTGACTGACATTCAAGAAGATTAGCATCGTATTTTGTGTTGTATACTATGGCTACTCCTTCTTTGCCTTGATTGTCATTGCCTGAATATAACATTTTGTATTTATTGCTCAGGAAGATCACACCAGTTTTTGTCTTTTTTTGTTTCAGTCACCGCTGTTATGTCGATCTGGTACTTATCTAATTCCTCAGCTAGCTCCATTTCTTTGCCATTCAGGCTTCTTATGTTGATAGTACCGATCTTTAACTCTGGTGATGTTGAGTTGGGGTTTGTTTTCCGATTTGTTCCAGTAGCTGACTTTTCATTGTTCGCCCTGGTTCCCTGGCAAACACAATGGGGGCCTTGTTTAACCGGGCGATGCCCCAGCCGGCATGAAATTTTGTCATGTTGTACCATCATTTTTTATTTTGGTTTAACCAATAAGAATACAATTTGGTCAGCTAAATCCCAAATTGCCAGCCCATCCTCGTTCGTTCAGTATCCAAGTAGATACCCAACAGGATGTACCACGAGAAGGTGAGGATTGGACATTAGGTCAGAAGCCCTGGTCGGTTCTCCGCATTCCTTTAAAAGCTATGTGGAGGTCTCCTCTCAGTTATACAGCTTTGACCCTTAAGCACCCCTGAAATAAAAAAAAACAATAATTGAAAATAAAAAACTGGCCTTTAAAAGATGGTTAAGTAGTAAAAAACAAGAAGATGAATTGAATATAAAAAAAAAAGACGAGAAATAGCCAAAAGAGAACCAAAAAAATTTGTATCATATCTAGAAAATGACATATACAAAATAAGACCCAATGCATATAAAATACCAAAACACATAAATGCAGATATAAAAGAAACTGCAAATATAAATTACAAAATAGATTTACAAGAATTCTTGGATTACTTTACAGATCTTTGGACAGATAACTAACATAAAAAATAAAAATAAAAAATTACACCAAAAACTTACAAAATAATTCAAATGATTTAATAACAATGTAAGAATTAAAAGACAACCTAAGTAAAATAAAAAAAATGACAAATCAGCAGGAGAAGATGGGATAAACTCCAAACTATATAAATTTACTGGAAAAAAATTTCATCAGAGAATATTAAAATTTTTAAATAAAATACATACAAATGAAAAAATACGAATAGAATGAATTACAAGTATAGTAATACCCATATTTAAAAAGGGGGATAAAACAAAATCTGCTAATTACAGAGGTATTAGTTTATTGAATACATGCTACAAAATATATAGTAGAATACTTAATGAAAAATTGAAAATATACAGTGAAAAAATATTATTAGAATGTCAAAATGGATTTAGAAAGGATGCTCTACAAATGGATGCAGCTTTTTGTTTAAAACTACTTATAGAAAAAAAGAAGAGAATTCAATTTAGAAAAAACTCATCTTTTGTTTATACATTAAGAAAAAGCATTTCACAAAGTAAAAAGATATATACTGTTTGGTATATTACAAAAAAAATAAATATATCTAATATTTTACTACACGCAATATTGAATATATACAAAGATAATGAAATGAAATGCAAATAAATGAAAAAAATGTCTGAAAAACAATCTATAAATCAAGGAGTAAGGCAGGGATGCCCTCTGTCTCCAACGCTTTTCAATATTTACATTAATGAAATATTAATACAGTGGAACACCCTAAACAATCCAGGTATAGAAATTTCCCAGAATAACAAAATGAATACGCTATTATTTGCAGATGATCAGGGAATAATATCGGATAAGGAAGACAATTTACAAAGAGCAATATATAATTTAAACATTATAGTAGAACAGTTTGGAATGAAAATATCCATAGATAATACTAAAACAATGGCATTTTGTGGAAAAACTCCAGTTAGAAGTAAAATAGTTATTACTAATAAAATAACAGAACAGATAAATACTTTCAATTATCTTGGATGTGACATATCATATGAAGGAGAAAAGCACGTAAAATTAAAACCTGCAAAATTTTTACAGATTATAGGTTTGATAAATAGAATACTCAATCCAAATATAGTACAAAAAGAAACACGCTTGAAAATATACAATCTTTAGTAGTGCCCACATTATTATATGGTAGTGAAATTTGGGCAATAAACAAAGAATAAAAACAAGTGAAATGAGATTCATGAGAAGAACTGCAAAATACACATTATTAGACCAAAAAAGGAATAAAAATATTTTAAAATAACTAAAAACAAAATCAATAGATGAAAAATTAAACAATTATCAAACACTCGATATCCTAAACAGATAAAATATAAACCGATTAGAAAGAGAAGACTGGGTAGACCTCAAAAAAAGGATATTAGATGGATGATGAAACCAGAACAGACCAATATGGTCTATATCCATAATTAGCATTATGATGATGATATTTTCTTTTTTTTATTATTAAATTTATTTTATTTTTAATTTTTGTATTTACTTATTTAAAGGTATGTTGGAAAGGATGGACTGAGGTTGTGGAGAGAGAGAGAGAGAGAGAGAGAGAGAGAGAGAGAGAGAGAGAGAGAGAGAAGAGCATGAATTGAATGTGTTGATAGGGATGAATGATTTGTGAGGAAGCGCAAGTGAGGATGCATGGGATTTGAGACTGTTACATTGAAGAGAATGAAAGGTAGAGTTGTGTTTTACCCTTCTCCTCAGCTGCCTACTATCATTCCTTGGCAACACACAACTCTACCTTTCATTCTCTTCAATGTAACAGTCTCAAATCCCATGCATCCTCACTTGCACTTCCTCACAAATCATTCATCCCAATCAACACAGCCAATTCGTGCTCTTCTCTCTCTCCACAACATCAGTCCATCCTTTCCAACACACCTTTAAATAAGTAAATACAAAAATTAAAAGGAGTGCTTAAGGGTCAAAGCTATATAACTGAGAGGAGACCTCCACTAGCCTTTAAAGGAATGTGGAGAACCGACCAGGGCTTCTGACCTAATGTCCAATCCTCACCTTCTCGTGGTGCATCCTGTTGGGTATCTACCTAGATGCTGAATGAACAAACGAATGAGGATGGGCTGGCAATTTGGGATTTAGCAGACCAAATTGTATTCTTATTGGTTAAACCAAAATAAAAAAACGATGGTACAACATGACAAAATTTCATGCCGGCTGGGGCGTCGCTCAGTTAAACAAGGCTCCCCTTTGTTTTCGCCAGGGAACCAGGGCAAACAGCGAAAACTCAGCTACTGGAACAAATCTGAAAACACACCGCAACTCAACATCACCAGAGTTAAAGATCGGTACTATCAACATAAAAAGCCTGAATGGCAAAGAAATGGAGCTAGCTGAGGAATTAAATAAGTACCAGATCAACATAATAGGGGTGAATGAAACAAAAAAGACAAAAACTGGTGAGATCTTTCTGAGCAATAAATACAAAATGTTATATTCAGGCAATGACAATCAAGGAAAAGAAGGAGTAGCCATAGTATTCAACACTAAATACGAGATTAATCTTCTTGAATGGCAGGCAATCTCAAGTAGAGTGATGTGGGCAAATATCAGAATGGGGAACTGGACAATGAGACTTATTTGTGCCTATGGTCCCACAGAAGGCTCTACTAAGGTAGAAGTATAGGAATTTTTTGAGGCTCTAGAGCATAGGTTCCCAAACTTTTTCAGGCCACCGCTCACTTTGCAAGACATAAATTTTGTAACGCGCCCCATTATAACAGTTTTCCGCGTTCAAGCTGTTTGATATTTTTGATTAAATAGCAACTAATGATACATTACTGCTTATGCCATTAAATTTTTAAAAAGAAGTGGCCAATATGTGCTTCGTCTTGAACAGTTATTGCTATACCGATTTTGATGAAACGTACCCCATATGTAAAGATTGTAAAATGTATGCTCGAATAACATTATGCAGTTTCATACAAGGGTTTAAATATGAAAATGTGGAATACAATTAAGAGATTGCATTGCATTAGTAAGAATCTTATTGTAATAATTAAAACACTATTATATATATGAAAATTGTTTATTTCTAATTTATAAAGTAAAAATACAAAGCAAAAATAACAAATTAATGTTAAGTTTCATACAATGGTTTAAATATGAAAATTCGGAATACATATTATGAGATTGCATTACATTAGTAAGAATCTTATTGTAATAATTAAAACACCATCAAATGTATTAGATGGTTTATTTCGAACTTACAAAGTAAAAATACAAAGAAAAAATAACAAATTAATGTGAAGGATGAGCCTGGTGCATTTTTAAAAGTTTGTTAATATTGGGTTCAACTTTCATTAAAAACAGTCGTAAATCGCCACGCTTAGTTATATGCAATCGGTTCCTTTTCTTAGATAGTAAATTCATTACAGCACTAAACCCATGTTCAGCCAAATAAGAGGATGGAAATGCAATTAAAAATTTCTGCACTATTTCCCATAATCCAGGGTACAGTGTCGGTATTGATTTTTGAAGCCAGAACTCTTGGTATCCAGTTTTGAATTTTATTTTTAGTTCTTCATTTGTTGTGAGTTATATGAGTTCCACTTCTAAATTTGATGATCCTGCTGTGCTTACATGTGAAAAAGGATCTAGAACCCAATTTGGTATATTCATGTTTAGAATATCCTTGAATCACTCATTGAAATCAGCATGGAGCACCTCCAAGTGTTGGCAGTATGTAAGTAAATCTTCCTTTTTGAGAGACACTGCTGATAAATTTGAAAAGTGGCTATATTCCCCTCGGTCCATATTCCGCTTGAACAGAAGAGGTTTCCCTACAAAAGCGGCAATAACATTTTTTGTTTTAATTAAATTCAATTAATCACCTTGTAGTTGTAGACTGACTTCATTAAATATTTTATAGAGGTCTGTCAAATAAGCGATGTCATTTTTGGATGTAATCAGGTTGGCCCGCAATCCATCGTCTCTGTTTTCTAGGAACTCTAGTACTGAATCAAACAAATTGTAAAATTGATTCAGACAAATACCTTTTGAAAGCCAGCGAACTTCTGTGTGAAGCAGCAAATGATTGAAATATTCATCGTTTTCACTACAAAGTTGGCTAAACAATCTGTCACTCAATGAATTGCTTCTAATCTTGTTGACTACTCTAATAACATAATGGAGCGACATGTGCAGGCGTTCACTTAAATTTTTCGCAACCAAATGTTGACGATGAAGAACACAATGTATAGCGAGTACATTTGGTACTGCTTGTTTCAGATGCACTACGAAACCCTTGTGGCGCCCTGTCATTGCTGGAGCACCATCAGTAGCAGCAGACAAAATATTACGAATAGGAATGTCTTTCTCTTGAAAAAACTTATTCATGATATTAAAAATAGATTCTCCCTTTGTATTCTCTTCCAAGCAAATAATAATTCTTAACAAACTTTTTCTTCTTTTATGAATCGTACGTATGATAAGAGTAGTGGTTCATTATTTGGGAGAGTTGATTCATCGAGTTGAATGGAAAATTGGCATGTCTTCAAATAATCGCACAATGATTTTTCAATGTCTTCAGCCATTTCATCGATTCTTCTTTGCACTGAATTATTGCTCAAAGGAATTTTCCTGATGATATCTGACACTGGCTTATGAAGCACAGTGTTTATTACTTCTTTTACTGCCGGCAAGACTAATTCCTCACAAATTGTGTGTGGTTTTCCCGCTTTTGCGATTAATAATGAAATATTATAAGAAGCTTGTAATCCGTCATTATCTTGTTTAGTGGACGATGTAAAAAGTTTTGATATAGTTAGATGTTTAAAATATTTTTCTTTTAGTACTTAAAAATAGGACAAATCTTTGTCCTTTTTGTCAGCATGCATTTTAGTCAAATGCTCTTGTAGCCTAGAAGGCTTCATTGCAAAACACTTTTTAGCAAATCAAGCACATGGGTAATAATTGGTTCATAGGAGACTGAATAAAACCACATTTCAAATACTCAATACTGTACTGCCGATATTTCTTCTTATATTCAGACATAATGAAGTAATAAAATTTGCAAAAATATTCACAAAATAAAAGATTTAATTTACACTTTGTATGACTCCACTTATCCATCACACTACTTTTGATTGATGATTGTTGGCAAAGCACACAAAAAATAATGAAACTTATTCCTAAACCACTGGTATTTATAGATTTGAAATCTAGCCCAAATCGACTTGCATGCATTGACTTGTTTGCGATACCATCGTACTCGTGCTTTGAACAAGTCACTGCAAGCACCGATATTCCTGTCAAGACATGCTGAATTGAGTGAATTACCTACGTAATAGTTGACCGACATACTAGTTAAGACTTGTCTGCTGCGTGGATAGACTAAAGCCGGTATGGCACGATCAATTTTTACAATAGCAAAAAATGAATAAATTTTTTAAGTATATAAAAAATAGAAGTTAAAATATCCTGTATGACACGTTCAATTTTTCATTTTGCACGTTTGTTTGTCCGACCACGACATTGTCCGAATAATTATAAATAATAATTAATAAATAAAATAATTACACAAGATATAAACAACAAACCTAAAAAACATAACCACAGAAAACAGTATAATAAGTTTCGAATAATATTTGCTGTTTTTTTCCCTCTAGTTAGCAATATAACAATTCTTACTTGTAATATTAAATTATATAAAATTGGGTTTATTTTTGTACAAATTAATTAGAAAAGTGGTTTTATATATTTTATATATATTTTGAAATGAAATATAATGAATATATTTGCTACTGTAAACATAACCTATTATACACACATATATACATGCTCAATTTTCTCATTGACATAGAAAATTGACATCTATTTCTATCTGACAAGGTAAATTTTCAAATGATTAAATAATTGAAATAGAAAATTGATAAAAAAATTGATCTTGTAAGACAGGCATAAGATGAATTAAAATGCAATATTTAAATTTTAAATTTAAATGATTATCTAATCGCAAAATCACGAAAATAATTAATTTTTAAATATATATTATTAGTTTCTTCTATAAAGAGCCACCGACCCCTAAACCGCCCCCAAAATCTTCTGATCCCATTATAGCCCCCCCTAGAAGGCTTCAGCGACGACTGGGAGGGAAGTGGTATCACCCACTTTGGGAACCTATGCACTAGAGAAAGCTACTGACACAATGAAAAAGGTAAAGTTGGTCCTTGGTCCTTGTTGGGGATCTAAATAACAGAGTAGGAAGTGATTGTCAGACATACAAAAATATTTTGGGAAAATTTGGAGAAAAGAGTAAAGCTAATAATAATGGCAAATACCTGTTGGATTTCTGCTCAGGACATGGACTGGTTATTACTAACACCATGTTCCAACATAAAAATGTGCACAAATTCAGATGGGGAGAAGAGGCAAGGAATAAGAAAAGTCTCATTGACTATGTTATTGTTGATAGTGATGTTTTCTCTCTGGTGCAGGACACCAGAGTGTACAGAGGATTTGAAATTGGAAGTGATCACTATTTAGTCTTGAGCATGATAAAATTGAATTTCATATTGAAAAGAATGACATGTAAGAAAGTTTTAAAGCGAACAAAAGTTGAGCAGCTCTCAGATGTGAACTGTAGACTAAAATACACAAAGATTATTGAAAAAAAATGGAAGATTTGATAACAAGAACCAAACCTTGGAGATTCAGTGGCAAACCTTGAAGAAAACCCTGATTGATTCAGCCAGAGAGGCATGCGGTGAGGTTGTCTGCAAGGATAAAAAAATTAGAACTCCATGGTGGACACAGGAAGTTAAAGAGGCAGTGAAGGAAAAGAAGAAAACATATCAAAAGTTCCTGGCAAATAAGTCAGCTTATGCTCTTAGAGAATACAGAGACAAAAGTAAGAAAGCTAAACACTGTGTAAAACTAGCTAAACAAAAGTCATTGGAGGACTTTGGCAAGAACATAGAAAATAAATATCAAGAAAATGGTAAAATATTCTGAGGTTGTTGAAGAAGCTTAGAAGAAGAATGGAGGAAAGAGTGCTGTAAAAGGAGTTAGAGATGATAAAGGTGACATGAAAACAAGAGAAAAAGATATCCTTGAAGTATGGAGTAATTACTTTGAAAAACTGCTAAATGAAACAAGTTGTGGTGACAGCACAATGGTAAAAAACACTGACCAAGCATGCAGTGAGGAATACATATCCATACTGATGATTGGAGTAGAGCTCTAATAGTACCCATATATAAAAAGGGAAATAAAACTGAATGTGAGAATTACAGAGGTATTTCCCTACTGAGTGTTCCGGGAAAGATTTATGCCAGTATACTTGAGAAATGGTTGAGAAGAATTGTGGAAGGAAGGACAAGCTGGATTCAGGACAAATAGAGGCTGTCAGGATCAGATCTTCACTTTACGACAAATAGTTGAGAAATCATGGGAATATAACAAAGATCTGTATTTAAGTTTTGTCGACCTGGAAAAGGTATATGACAAGGTTCCAAGATGGAAGCTATTCAATACATTACAGTTATATGGTGTAAATGGGATATTATATCAAGCAATACTTGGTCTTTATTTGAGTTGTAAGCCTGCAGTTAGAATTGAAAGAAGTACAGGAAGATAGTTTAATGTTAAATCTGGTGTGAGACAAGGATGTACATTATCCCCTCTGGTATTCATTATCTATATGGATCACATTATGAAAGAAAGGTGGTATTAAACATGATATTAGAACTGGAGATGTTAATGTCAGCTCTTTGCTTTATGCAGACGATGTTATACTTCTAAATAAATCTGCTACAAGTTTGCAGGATTCCCTGACTAAATTGAATAACTGTTATAATAGATATGGTATGAAGGTCAGCAATAAAAAGACAAAAACAATGAAAATAGGTAGAATCATTGAAAATGTAAACAGTGTTTTGAACGGAGAACCTGTGGAACAAGTAAAACATTTCAGCTACTTAGGCTCAATTTTTAGTGAAGATGGTAAATTAAGTATGGAAATAGACAACAGAATCAGCAAAGCTGGTATGGTGGGAAGTCAATTGAATAAATTCATATGGAATAAGAGAGAAATTAGTCGGAACACTAAATTAGCTGTATACAAGACAGTGTTCAAACCAGTTTTAACGTATGGATCTGAGAGCTGGGTGAGAAGTAAAACACTTGACCAAAGACTAGAGACCGCAGATATGAGAGTCCTGAGAAGGATTAGAGGTGTGAACAGATGGCATCAATGGCAATATCATATTAATAACGAGGATATTAGGAAAGAACTTGACATTGTCAGCATCCAAGAATGTGTTACCAGAGCTAATCTCAGGTGGTATGGTCACTTAAACAGAATGGGCGAGGAAAGATTAGCGAAACAAGTGTTCTCTGCCAGGTTGGCAGGAAAACGACCCAGGGGAAGACCAAGATATAGGTGGTTTGGTACGGTACAAAGTGCCTTAAATGATAGAAATATAAGATCTGATAATGTTGGAGTCTGGACAAGTAAAGACTGATTTGGAGGATAACTGTAGATAGGAAGTTAGTAATGATGTAAATTTTTCATGCAGTACTATCATATCCTCTACACCCCTGGTACATGGCAGGAATTTGATGATGATGATGACGATGAAAAATTAAAAATAAAAATTTAATAATAAAAAAAGAAAATATCATTATCATAAGGCTAATTATGGATATAGACCATATTGGTCTGATCCGGTTTCATTATCCATCTAATCCATCTGCTAAGAGCTATGGTATACAAGAAGACGTGCCTTAAATATGTGGATGTATAGAATAAATACAAATAGAGTAAACTATCTGCTATGAGATGGTCTGCATTTGAGTCAGAATGGTAGTACACAAATAAAATTAAATTATCATTGAGAAGGTGGAGAGTGTGTATCCATGCAGGGAAAAGAGGATTTGATGATTGGTAGCGGAATGAAAATCAAGACTGCTGGGATGGCATCAACTAAAGAAACAAGATTACAGATCATGACCCTGTGTAGTGATAGGGTGAGGAATTGTATGAAGAGGGAATAGTAAAAAAAGATAACATTTTTACCAAAGTGAGGAATATTTCAAATAAAAGGGCAGAGTTTGTGGAAGGACCAAATTACTTGGTTCCCAGATAAATGATACCAGCGAGATATATGTATATAGTAGTGTTTATCAATTGATTTTTCTGAGTTGCAAGATTAAAAAATGAGTTTTCTTCTATGAGAAAAACAGTACTTAGCTGCACCAAGGATTAACTAAGTCAGGAACCTAGTATATACATAAATAAATAAAAACATGTTGCTTTAAGTCAGTTAATGAAATCAAAACTAGCAAACTATTATAAAGCTTCATTTCTTTCACGGATGGCATAATGAAAGCTAACAAGGCACTACCATAAAGAGAAAGAGATTTAGTTACTTATTTGCAAGCTCGCAGGATTTAAATTAAAAAAAAAAAAAAAATCTCAAGCCATATGTGATAAGCTGGATTTTTATCTTGGACTGCCTTGGTATACCTGCTTATAGAGCCAAAGGTGGGAAAGTGGTCAAAGAACTTGGGATAGAATGGGAGATGAATGTCTTCATTCCAGTTAGCATTGCTGGAATAGGTCAGAACAGGTGTTTGGATCAGCAGAACAGAAACAGTAATCAGAACATGGAAAGGAGCTGGAATTCCATTTGGCTATACTGTAATGCAAGGCCATGAGACTTAGGACTGCTGGTGAAGGATGTACCACTGTAAAGGAAACCTGGAATGGAAGAAGTTATGTTCTGAGTTGGATAGAGAACCAATATCTACAATGTATCTGGAAAGGAAGCTGGTTAAAAAAAATATCAGGATGGCGATGATCATTTTAGTGGAAAGATGAACGATTTATGTTAGGTCACTGCTAATAACAAATAAAATAGCTTGGTATCCTACCAGTTTGTTCAGTTAAATTAGAGAAGGAGAAGCCAGTTTGAGTTGTGAACAGTGAATTCCTGAACACCTCACTAGGTAATTTTGACTGCAAAAGATCAAACTTTAGAGATGAGATAGGTAATGAAAGAAAACAGAGTAGTTATCAGAATGTTATGAGCAAAATATGCAACTAAGCAAGCGAAGAAAGCATGGCCTAGAACAGATCAAACATTTGGGGGGGGGAGAGTTAAGGCTTAATATTCTCTGACATGGAATGTCAGATATAAAGGATGCACACATGCTGTCCCTCGCGATGGAAGGAATTGTGTAAAGCGTAGTTCAGGTAGCTGAGCTAGATGGTATTTGTTGTCACTGTGCTGAGGTTCCATTAGGAATAACAGATATGGTTTTAGATGACTGTAAGGTGGTAGTAGTGATGGTGTACATCATTTATATTACTCTTAAGGTCATGAACATTGACAAAATGGATGAGGTTTTTGTTTTTGCATTGAAAGTATTACTGATGTTTTTGTGGGAGTTTTTTGGTTTTACTTTTGTTACTTAAAAAAGTCTACAGTTTTATCAGGATTTTTTTCTTTTTTTGGGGTGGGTGGGAGGGGGGGGTAGATAAGTCGTTGGGTTCCAACATTAATGTATCAAAGTGTAAAGTTTGAATTTGGAATCAACAGAGGGAATGCTGCATACTTTATTAGAGGGAATGTACTAGAACACGTGGAGGAGACAAGGATCTTTGAATTATGTGTCGTTAGTGGGGTGGATAAAGGTAGCTAGTTTCAAGTGGGTCTTGAAAGCTGTGCAGAGGTAGTATTCCTTTAAGATTCTGGCTATTTTTTCTAAAATCCTCCAACATAGGGGATGATGATGATAGCATTACTCAAATCTTTCTGAAGAGAAGGTCGAGGATTCGGAGAAGGATTAAATATTTTTTTTGATACTATGGAAACTGTAGCTATCAGAAAAGTGCAGTGTACGTGATAAAGTTCTGCTATACGAGAGGACTCACTGGAACAAAGGTTTTATCCTCTGTTGGTTAGTATTTTAATGATACCATCAGTGGCAGACTGTGAAGCTTTAAGTGGGGGGTGCTGCCTATACAAAATAATTATTTTTAAATATAAAGAGCCAATAGGCTTCATTTCGGCGATATAAACATTATTTAAATTAAGGGGATATTAAATCCCACATTGTTTTAAAACCGAATAAGAAATTCAAAGATGGTAAAGTTCTGATCGCTATTCTTGGTATTTTCCATAATGTAAAACACATCTCCTAGGAAATGTATGCTGTTATTACATTATGGTAGGAGGTCACTACCCAGACTGGTTTCAGCCTTTTTTGAGGGTTCATCAGTGAGTAGCTAGACCAAATAAATACCAAAGAGTATAGCGAAAAGAACTTATATACTCTGCTATATGAGTTGCCCAAAAGGTGCACCCATTAAGTTACTTAAATATAAAGAGCCAATAGGCTTCATTTCAGCGATATAAACATTATTTAAATTAAGGGGATATTAAAGATATATAGCAGAGTATATAAGTTCTTTTTGTTATACCCTTTGGTATTAATTTGGTCTAGCTACTCACTGATGAAGCCTCAATAAAGGCTGAAACCGGTCCGGGTAGTGACCTCCCACCATAATGTAATAACAGCATACATTTCCTAGGAGATGTGTTTTACATTATGGAAAATACCAAGAATAGCGATCAGAACTTTACCACCTTTGCTGTGAGTTGCCCGAGTTTGTACTACGTACTTGGACTACTTGCATTAGCTCACGGTAGTAGTCGCCGATACTTTTATAGTTTATTATACTATATTCGGCATGAAACTCTCCGATTCCAATCTTAGAGTTTCTTATTTGGTTTTAAAACAATGTGGGATTTAATATCCCCTTAATTTAAATAATTATTTTTAAAATTATTTTGTATAGGCAGCACCCCCACTTAAAGCTTCATGGGCCGCCACTGGATACCATGTTGTTGAAAGTGGGGGGGGGGGAAGAGTTTGTGATGTATCTGACTGTGTGAGTGGGTTTCCTGTATACTGATAAGGAAAGGTTATCATTGGGTAGATGTGTTACCAAGGTGTCCAGAAAGGTTAAACTATTATTAATTTCTGTTTCCATAGTAAACTGGAGTCTAGAGTGAAGACTATTGAGGCAAGAGACTAATGTGTCTGGGCCATGAGACTAAAGAGAGATCTACATATCTTAATCAGATAGAAAGCTTAAGAGGGACTGAGTCAAGAGCTTGCTTTTTCAAAACATTCCATAAAAAAATTGGTAAGGGGGTTGAGAGGAGAGAACCAATAAAGGTACCCTCTATGTGTTTATAAATTTTGGGCTTCCAAGAGAAATATACAGAATGGATAGCAGAGAAAAATGGATTTGTAATACCAGGAAGAAAAACTAATGAAAATATCTGTATTATTAATGTCAAATTTTCAATAAAAGTTTTAAAATGGGTCGAGTTTTTTTTTTATATGGGATATGAAGTGACCGTTTTTTTTTTTTATATGGGATATGAGTGTGGGGAGTAAGAGAGCTTGATAACTGTTTTCCTAATTTATAGCACGAGGAATCTGTAGTATCTACTATAGGTCTTGGGGGGGGGGGGGATTTGGCTTGTGGTTTTTTTTGGTAATTCATAGATTGGAAGAAGGAATGGTCACAAGGAACAAAGGAAATGGAGTTTATACAGTTGTTAAGAGATAACTACCTGAGACAGCATGTAACAGAAGAGACAAGAGATTCTAGACTGTTAGATCTGGTCATAACATCGGAGAACATACCAATAAGTAATTTAGTTACACTGTCTCCACTTGGGGAAAGCGATCATGTGGTCTTGACCTGGGAGATTGTAAGATGTGCTGAATATTCTGTTAAGAAGGGGTATATGTGGAATTACAAGGCTGGTGATTATGACAAGCTGAGAAGTCAGCTTTCTGCAATGTTATGGCATGAGAAATTGAACAGGAGAGATGTTGATGATGCCTGGGAGATTCTCAAGGAGTATTTAAAGAAAGTTGTATCAGAGTGTGTTCCCAGAGTCAGAAGGAGAAATCAAGTAGGAGTAAGATGGATGAATAATATTATTAAGCAAGAGTTGCAGATAAAGAAAAGGTTGTGGGGGAAGTATAAAGAAAAAGGTGATGAGCATTCCCATGAGCAGTACAAGGTACAAGCAAAGAGAGTCACCTGTATGGCAAGGAAAGCCAAAGCTAATTATGAGATGGAAGCTAGCTGATGAATCCAAAAGAAACCTTAAGGAGTTCTTTCGTGTGGCAAGTAAAAGGAAGAATAACCATGGAAAGATTACTTTAAAAAGTGTAGATGGTAGAGAAATAACAGAAGCAAGTCAAATAGTTGAGTTGCTTAGTGATCATTTTGCAAAAGTGTACCACCTTGGTTGTGATAGTGCAGTGTCAAATGTGTCATTGACTGATGAGAGTCTAGAGATAGACGAAATAATGGTGCTTAATATATTACAGAACCTTAATACTAACACTGCAATTGGATTAGATGGCATATCAGCCATCTAATCCAATTATAGACTAATCAATATATCTGGAGTGGTGGTTAAGGTTTTGGAGAAATTGGTAAAAATTAGAATTCAGGACTTGGTGGACAGAAATATGATACTTTATAAGGGACAACATGGTTTTGTGAAAGGTAGGGCTTGCCTCAGTAACTTGTTTACTTTCTATGATAAAGTAACAATAGAGTTGGATAAAGGAAATCCTTACTCAGTGATACTGCTGGACTTTGCAAAGATTCGACAAGATTTCACAAGGAACTCTGTTGCATAAATCAGAGCAAATGGGTATGGATCCGAAGCTGGTTATATGGATTAGAGGATGGCTGGTCGATAGATATCAAAGAGTGGTTTACGGAGGAGCTGAGTCCAGGAGAAGGCAACTAGTGGTGTACCTCGAGGCTCAGTGCTTGGTCCTCAATTGTTTAATTTGTTCATCAATGATATTGGGAATACTTTGAAGGGAATTGGGAATACTTTTGTCCACTTGTTTGCTGATGATGCAAAATTGGGAAGAGCGATGGTCAATTCAGATGATGTAGATATCTTGCAGGATGACTTGAATAGGCTGGCAATATGGACTAAAGTAAATGGCTGTCAGTTTAATGTGGCTAAATGTAAGGTGATGCACTTCAGGAGGATAAGATCACATGCTGTTTACTATATTAACGGAACTGAACTGCAAGAAGTTGACGAGGCAAGGGACTTGGGAGTCATTGTGGACAGAGAACTTAAGTTTAAAGAGCATATTGCAAAGATTGCCAAAACATCACATCAAATTACATGGTTGTTGAGGAACACACTAACAAGCAGGGATAGGGAAGTTATTGTTCCACTCTATAAGGCATTAATAAGACCACATTTGGACTATTGTGCACAGATCTGGTCACCTGGATTTCTTGGTGATGAAGAAATGGTGGAAAGGATTCAGAGGAGAGTCACAGAGATTGTTGCAGGTCTGTGGTATGTTCCCTACCAGGATAGATTGAAGATCTGTGGGCTCCAAAAACTAGCTGATAGACATAGGAGAGGAGAATATGATAGAAGCATATAAATTATTAAAGGGATTTTACAGGATTGATGCTGATGACATTTTTAAGACCAGTTCAGGAAGGGAGAGAACGAGGGGGGCCATTCCTGGAGATTATTTAAGAGTGTGGTTAACAAGGGTGTTAAGATTTTTTACTTGGAGGGTTGTGAAGGAGTAAAATGCATTGCCAGAGGTGGTTGTGAATGCTTCATCTGTGAATGAATTTAAGGAGAAGTATGATAGGTATTGTGTAAATAATGGAATAATGGTTAGTGTGTCAATGTGGGGTCTCCTGCGATGAGTCTTCTGACACCATGGAGACACTGTTATAATAATAATAATATTGGGGGGGGGGGAAACTGAAGGGTTTGATGGTAGGTTTTTTTTTTTTTTTTTTTTTTTGTGATTTCAGGATGCTAGGAAGAAACTTTTTTGACAGAGAACTTTTCAGTTTTTTGATGGGATCATAATCTAAAGAACTGCATGTGGAGCGATCTCTGAGAATGAGTTAAGAATAAGTGATGCTCACCTTATTAGTGCTGGTGATGACTATACTGTTATCTTTGCATAGTTTCTTGAGGACACTGTTGGTAAGATGATAAATTTCTTTTAGGAGACAAAGATCTAGAAAGAATGTTGGCAACATCAAGCCTAATGTTGTTGGTTATTTTCAGAGCTAAGTTATAGATACTGCATTCGATGATGAACATGATCTAGTGCTGGTACTTGTTTCGGAGAAATTGCAAAATTATGGTGGAGACTTAGGGCACTGATGGCAGCTTCATTAAGCCTTCTTGATGACAAGTTAACTACTGTATAGAGGTTGAACTAGAGGCATGAGTTTAGAATCCAAAAGATTACTGTACTTTTTGATGTGTTTATTTTTAAGAATTCTTTCTGAGCAGAGGCTTCTGAAACATCAAAGAAAATGAAATACAATTCAGTATTCAGAATAGCAGAGAGCTCTGAATGCAATAAGCTGATGGCTGCATTGGTAGCAGCAATCTGTTACCACAGCAGAACAAAACTGGCATGATAGTAGATAAGGAGGGCTTTTTTAGGTTTGAACTCAACTTTAAATTTGAAGCAGTTGGGTAATATTTCTATATCCCAACAACTTTTAAGAAAGGCCAGTCAGTTAAATTATTTAAACAACTGTAGTTTAACTCACTATAATGTTTTGCCTTGCACACTATATTTTCGCCATGAATAATCATAAGCTGTGTGTAAAGGCATAAGTGCTGGGAAAGCCTCATGTCAGAGGTTTAATGGAGTAAAACAACACTGAAAATAGATTACAAATAATATTTAATTCTTTCAATATTTCATCTAAGTCACTAACAGACATTGTCAGAAAGTACAATATGAGACTTGGAACACACACACATGAAGGAAACATATGGGAAACACTAATACTTCGAGATTCTAGTTTACATCCTGGGCTGCCAACATGTATCCACAGAGGGCACCCCACCTAGTTAGGACTAGTCTTTCATCCACTTGTTTCACTTTGTTTTGTGTTGGAAGTATTATACTGTACTTCCTGATGATGTTTCAGTGACTGAGGAAAAATATTAGAAGAATTAAATATTATTTTTAATCCTTTCTAAGTGCTGTTTTACTCTATTAAGCCTCTAACAGAGTTTCTTCCAACACCTAAGCTTTTACACATGGATTAATTGGACAGATGGCACTAATGACCAAAATGATCAAATCACATTAAAAAATGAAGATATTTTCAGGACTGGGGTAAGGTGGTACAACACCGGGCAACTCCTTGCAAAGGTGGAGTAAGCTACCAACACTCCTATCTCAGTATCTCCCATGCAAACTTTGTTTGCACAAAAATGAAGATATTATAAGGGAATGTAGCATTATTAGCATTCAAGAATGTGTAATCATAACTAATTAGAGGATTTTTTTCATGTAAATTCTATCCATAAAAGGCAGACCTGTTGTAATAGTAACATAGGTGGGATAAGGGTTAAATATTGGAAACACTTTTCTAAAGACCAAATTCCACACCAGACATGGATGTTTGCAAATGAAGAAATGGAGTGGCTTGAAACAGACCTTGGTCTGTAAATCTGTTTCAAGCCACTTCTGCCCTCTAATAAGCAGGATGGTGATCTCATATAGCAATGAAATTCATCTTCCATGTGAAGACATTCACAAACATCCATGTCTGGTGTGGAATTTGAATGCATGCCTATTACAAAGGAGAGTGTTTTTTCTCCATTCAGCTAACCAGGCTGACCAGAGTATAGTATGGTATAACAGGGAAAAGAGTAGCATAAAACAGACGTTTGATGTTAGGATGGCTGGCCTAAGAACTAGATGGACTGATATAGCTGTCTTAGGTATTTTTATTTGGGTATTATTATTATTTGTTTATCTGTTATTTATGTCTGTTATGTCTCCAGTATTGTCATATCTCATTTCACTTTTCAAAACTACCAACTTGAAATGTGAAATGAGATATGACAATACTGGAGACATAACAAATAACAGGTTAATTTGGAAGAAAACTGTTAATAATAAGGAAACTAGTAATAGTGTAAAGTTGGTCATTCCACACCAATATGTATGGGACATCATAATATCCTGTACACACACTTGACATATCAGGAAATAATAATAATAATGGATGATTTTGCCTTTAATGTTCTGTATACATAATTTTACTATTTCAGTCTGATCTATGTTGAAGGGAGTTTAAAAACTCTGCCAAGAAACTAAAGTAGAACATTTTTAGATGTTAACTTACCCTCCAAATGGAAAATATCTTCCACATAAACTTCACAAGAGAGAGAGATGATAATGACCTACTGCATCAAGTACAACCATGCTATGTGTGTGCCAAACATAGAGCAAAAATATCTGGAATGTAAAAGAAAAGGAAAAAAAATTAATAATTCCTGTTTTTGCTCAATTACTTAAAAATAATAAATTCATAATTCTGAGAAGCTTTTTTTTTTAAAAGTATAACATTTCAGTAGCATTTCAGTTAGTTTTTACTAATAATGTTCTGCATGCACTATATTAGTGTTCCGGGATTAGAGAGAGAGAGAGAGATATGTTAATTGTATGATTGTTTCCTATCCAGGCTTGTGAAATCTTGGCTTCAATCTTCAACATCAAGGCCATTCAACATTTTTATAATGACCTACATCAGGAGAACAGAAATATGAGTTCCAGAAATAGTTAATATTCCAGCAAACAATATAAATTAGGAGTTTATATGTGTTTGCTGGGAAGTATGTATTGTGAGAATTGGAGCAAAACATATGGGAAAAAAAATGTTTTGGTATCCAATTTCTCAAAACTTTTCTAATTTCGGTAATGAAAGCTCAAAGATGCCAGTGTAAATTTGTGGGTGTAAAATGAAGTGTTTAAGCACTCAATGTATGAATCAAGTACAAAATGAAATAATTCCACACATGTTTGTCTGATAAGCATCATCCAAAAATGTGCTATCAGCTAACGCCTTTTTATTTCCGTATACGGGGAGTAGGCGAGGCCATTTAGCCCTATCTAACTTTTGGAGACTGAGTGGGCAGTTCAATCTCCACTGGTACCAATCAGAGATAGATGGCCCAAGGCTATCACTAATTAAGTGGTACTCAGTGAAGAGAGACGGCTCAAATGTGCCGCCATCTCGTGGTCCCTAACCCTAACAGAATATATATTTTTTTAATGTCTGAAATAATGTGGGTTCTACGGTCGATTTTCTTGAGTTTACAGGACGAAAAACCCGAGTTTCCGGGAGGAAAAACCTGCTTGTCCGTGCCAGAGATCGACTAACTCGGGAACCGGTCGAAAAAAGGCTTAGAAAAATTTCCTCTAGTCGCCGACTAGACTCGAAACCAAGTCTTCCTTCGTGCGGCCAAGCGCCGTGGTTGGCAAACGCCACATCCACTGAGCTACTACACAGGCCATCCAAAAATGTACATTACATAAACATAAGTGATCTCTGGATTTCTTTCACATCCCTAATGTGAAAGAAATCCAGATGATCACTCATATTTTCAAATTTAATTATTTTAGTTTCTTATCTAGTTTACAAGTTTGCTTCTTTCATTCCATCTATAGAGGATAAAAATTGCCCATGGTTTTTTCAAGAGTCAAATTTTTTGTTTGTGTAATTCAAATTGTTACTAATAAATTGGTCATTATGTAGGTGTAAGGTGGGAAGAGCATATCAGTTACATCCAATTTCACCAAAATGTAAAATTAGAACACTTATGGAACATATCTTGGCAACATATATATGATAAACTGAAAACATAAATCCTGTTACACTGTAACTCAAAGAGTTACAGAGCAACAGGAAATCATACATTTGTTTCATCTTAGAAAACTGACATGATGTATCAAACTCCATTGGTAAACACTCATCAAAATTACTACTGAAAAAAAGTTATACTTATTAAATTAAAAAATTTTTTAAAATATTAAATTAAATTTAAAATATTCCTTTTATTTCGAGTATGTTTTTTTAGTAGAAATTGTCATAATTTTTTTTTCACATTCCACATATTTTCATCCCTTGTTTGACATATTTTATTACTGTAGACAGACCAACATAAAATACTAAACCTTGCACTTTAGAAGGTAGTTGTCTGGTTTTGTTTTTCCATGAAGAATATATTTTCCATATAGAGATATGTTGATATCTCAGGATGTTGTTTGCTGGTGAAGTTATTAAAAATTGTCTATCACACTTCAATCTCCAGAATAGCAGGTATGTGTATATAGAAAGTTAATGGCAATAACTTTTCAAAATTACTACTGAAAAACTTTCATATCGTTTATTGCTTTTTTTTTTTTAAATTTTCCATTTATATTATTTTTTTTTTAGTATATACATTAAAATAATACAAATCTAAATTGTTAATACTTGGCAGGCAATATAGTATGTATGCATACCTAAACAAGCCTTTATAGCCTGGTCAGTAAAGACGATGTCTTTTGGTTAGAAAGCTTATATTCAAATAAATGCTATCTAGGATTTGAACAGAATATTACTTTACATTACTTTTACCTTACTTTATAACGTTCAGTCCACATAAACATAAATAGCATAACATCACACTGAGCAAAACTTCTATGTCAGCATATTGTTTCTAATAACCAACTAACTATATGGATAATAACATATTTAACATACAAAGAACTAATGAATGCTGATATTGCTGGTAGTTTTATACAATGGTAAAAAGATAAAATTGAAATGGAAAATGCATAAATTTGAAGAACATAATGCTTTCATAAATACCTGCAGCAGAAAAAGGATGACTAATTTGCACAATACCTAAATCTCAAGATATTAGGTATCTCAACTAACATTCCAAGAGAAGTACTCAAATTAATTCCCATGACTTGGTGTCATCATTTTTATTTACATTCCAAGTTTTAGTATTAAGGCATATTGTGAGAGTGTCCTGCATCAAATAAACCTCAACAAGAATGATTTGATGCTTATCTCAAAATATGTGAGCTGTCATCTGACACTGTTTTTTGTGTGCATACGCTCCTAAACATGTATTAATTTGTAAAACTCTTTATTTTTTAGTCTCGGTCATGAACAAGCTTTAATTCGGTATTATTTTTTTAATGATTTCTTTATGTCTGTCAGTTACTCTGAATAATGCATGCCATTCAAAACACAGTAAAATACCTATTATAAGTGAATATAAATTAAAATCACAAAAGTCTCCTCCAGATAAAGATATATAGTTCCTTGAGTTTATAAGGCTTTTCTTTTTTTAACAATTACTTATCTTATGTTAATTCATGTCTTATTCTGTTCATGATATATACATTTATTATTTTACAACTTTTCATTCTGTGATAGTGTTAAGGGGAAAAAAATGTGCATGACAACTGAAAATGGGAGAAGTGAAGTGGACTTAGCACACTTTCATCAGATTACCGCAATGGTGATTAATCAATACAATAAATACCCTGCTGATCTTTTTTATTATTATTATTATTTATTCATTTTTTTGAAATAAGAGTTCAAAATAAACCAGTCTCTCAGGTTTTGGAGATGGTTTCTTCCAGATACTTATCTAGGGGAAAAAAAAAAAAAAAAAAAAAAATCTGCATATTCCTTATTGTACTAGGCTCAATTGGTCTATCACAGTCTTTGCTTCATAAAAACCTAATAAGGTTATGGCAGAGCAGGTTAATGTTATCCACACAGTCAGTCATGACTGTCACTTGTGTATATTTCTGCAAGTTTATCCATTTGACAAAAGAAAAGAAAACCAGAAACCAGAACATTCATAAGGGAAGAACCTCCCAATATGTATGAAATGTATGAAAATACTGGCTAATCTGCCTTCAGCTGAAAAGCTCCATAAATGTTCTTTGCATCCTAGATGAGATTTGAACCTAGATCTTACTAACCAAAGGGCACTGTCATTATCAAATGTGCTACACATTTTTTTTTGATAACAATAATGTTGCAAAGTATAAGGTTTTAAAATTTGGGAAGCAAAAGATGGGATGCAGCATATAAGATTAATAGCGATATTTTAGAGGAGGTGGAGAAGATAATAAATCTGGGGGTGATGGTGGATAGAGACATGAAATTTCATGGACATTTCGCTAAAATTGTGGGGACAACATAGTTGATTATGGGAATGATGCGGAGAACACTGATGTGTAGAAGTAATGATGTTTAGTACAACACTCTGATCAGGCCACATATGAATTACTGTGCACAGATTTGGTCACCAGGTTTTCAAAGGAATGATGACATGTTGGAGAGGATTCAGAGACAAAGTCAATTTCTGGTCTCTGGAATGTGGAATATGAGGACAGATTGAGAGAATGCAAATTACAGAGCAGAGTGAATAGAAAGAAGAGGAGAGACATGACCAAGATGTATAAGTTGGTAAATAGGTAATTATAGATAAGATTTTTTAGAGAATACCTAGAGACAAAGGAAGAATGAGAGGTCCTCCTTGGAAGCTGTATAAGGTGAGTGTGAGCAAGGGGGGGGTGAGGAGTAATTTTTTGCATGGATAGTGGTAGGTGATTGGAATGCATTGCCTGAGAGTGTGGTGAGTACAGGTACAGTGAATACATTTAAGTTGAGGTATAATGAGCTGTGCATGTAAGAATGGGGCCTCCCATGATGAGTCTCTTGAATCCATGGAGGTCTGTTAATAATAATATAATAATCACATTCGTAACTATTTTGCAAAATTGATGAAAATCCTCTTAAACGAAGCCCATTTCTTTGATTATAAGAAAGGTTCTTGTCATTTCATACAAATTATCTGCATACAGTAACTACTTGAGTCAGATATATCTAAGAAAATTATACACTTCTCCTTCCTCTACATGCTTATCCTGCTTCCAATTCAGGATCTGCATGTTACACTGATGCGACTTTGTCAGTACAATCCCCAACTGGCTTGTCGCCAAGCCTACTGCTGGGGGGGGGGATGTATTTTTGACTGCAGCAACATGTGTTCATGGGGCCGGTTTGCCTGTTCTGAGGGACAAGAAAACCCCTCTATCTCTGTATGAGACCGGCTAACTCACCTTTTAGCTGAAAGAAACCAGATCCTTACATCTTAGATGGGAATCAAACCCAGGTTTTTCCAAGGGGCTTCGTCGATACCGACTGAGCAATAGAGGCTTTCTAACAAAATTATACACTAAAATGTAAAATAATGCACAAAGGCTCACATTATGAATTCTAGCAAAATATGCCAATAATTTGTTACTTTAATATACAACACAGAATTATAAAAAATATATAAACAGGTGATCTACCATTTTGTAAAAATAAGGAAATTAATTTCATGCTTTTTATTAAAGGTAGGTATATGCCATGCACTTATATCCCCCAGTAAAAATAATTAAAATATGGAAAATAATTTCACAATTTTTTCTTGAACTGTTATTATTATTAGTATTTTATATTTTAGTATGAGAGTACATGTGTATGATTTCTAGTGGTAATCGCTACTTGTTATCACAAGTGTGAGATATGACAGCTCCATTTCATTCAAATTTACCTTATGCTATACACCGTTAAGTTGAGAGATCATTCACCAAAATAACTTTTATGTTTCTTGAATGTAAAATATTTGGAAAGTTCGTGCCCAGTTTCCCTTGGAAAATTCACAACAAAAATTCCTTGCCTGCTGCTCAGATAAACAAGAATCAATGCTGTTTTTATTTGTTAATTACCAATTTTTGTTATCAGCTTCCAGGACTTATATTACCAGTTGTTATAAAGGAAAAAGGATGAGTAACTAAAAAGTAGAGTTAAACCTAGCCAAACAATTTCGAACTGCCAAGCAGACATTGCAGTAGCGAATACCTACTCATCGAACATGCTGATCGATAATCTAACTTTAAGAAAACCTAATGAATATAAACAATATTACAAAAACACCATTGCACGCTTACCACAATTTTCATACAAGAATCGTACACATTTTGTTTACGAACACAGGTATTGTATAAAGAACAAGATAGTGCTGCCACCAATAATTAATTATTAAACCTAAAATGTATACATATGATTTTTTTAGAAAACATAAAACAAAAAATCGATTTTTAGAATTATTTTAAAGATTGAAAATTTCACATATATATCATCTTCTTCTTGAATATTCTGCAATTGAGCAGGTTCTTAGTAGCAAAAATTTTCCTTCCACTCTCTTCTGCTCTGAGTCTTCTCTTTCAAGATTGTGTACCTGTCTCCATTCAGCATGTCATCTAACATTGTTTTCCTTACTCTTCCTCTGGGTCTTTCTCCGTCTGTTTTTCATTCGATGGCATCTCTGATGATTCCATTCCCTCTCAGAATATGACCGATCCAGTTTCCTTTTCTTCTATTTATACTCCTTAACAGATTTCTTCTTCTATTCTTTTTAATCCATTTGATTTATTCCATCTTTCTCCAAATCCACATCTCAAAGCTTTCCAAAATCTTACTTTCTTCTTTCTTTAATGTCCAAGTTTCAGCTGCATAGAGGGCAACACTCCACACATAACATTTTATTAGTCTTTTCTTTAGGTTTCTATCCATTTTAATTCTGAATAAATTCCATTGTCTATTAAAGGTATCTCTTCCCATCGCTATTCTTGCTTTTATGTCACTTTTACATCTTCCATCACTGCTAATTACATTTCCTAGATATATAAATGTCTTTACTTGATTCAATTTTTCCCCATTTATAATGATATCCATATTTGCCTCTTTCCTTGCTATTTTCATTGCCTCTGTTTTCCTTATGTTAATTTTGATTCCATAATTGATACAGGATTCCATTATTATCAAATACTGAAACAGGGCTACAACAGATGTTGTAGTCCTGTTTCAGTATTTGATAATAATGCCTTGTCATCTGCATATCTTATTGAAAATATCTGTCTACCTCCAGGGGTGTAGTCGGGCCAGGACGACGCCCTGGTACGTTTTTAAAACTATCAAAAGTCTTAAATTCATTATAATAAATATAAGAATTATAATAATGAGACTTACAATGCATTTCCAGCTTTCGGTCAAAAAATATAGCTTGCAGCTCTTGTCATTTTCATTTCAGAAAAACAAGACAATCTCTGGTGCCTCTTTTAACATTACTTCGGAATACATGTTAAACAAAATTGGTGACAGAGAACAGCCTTGTCTTACTCCTCAATGATACCTGGTTCTGTTGTACCATATATGTCTCTCACCATGGCAGTTTGTCCCATATATAGTGAAATTATTAGCCTTCTGTCTTTTCAATCTATACCAATCTTTTCCATTACTTCCACCATCTTATCCCATTTTACGTAGTCAAAAGCTTTTTCAAAATCTATATAACAGATATTAACGTCTTTATTCACTTCCAGACTTATTTTACTTACTCTTCTTAACAGTCCAATCGCATCTCTTGTTCCCCTACCCTCCCAAGCTGATCTTCTCCAAGAAATTCTTCCACCTTAGATGCAATTCTTCGTGTTAAGATTCTCATAAGTATTTTTGAGTAATGAGAAATAAGGCTTATTGTTCTAAAATCCTTGCAGTTCACAGAATTACTTTTCTTTGGTATAGGTATAAATATTAAGGTCTTAAAATCTTTTGGTAATTCTCCTTTGTTATAAATTAATATTATTATTTCGGTTATTTCTTCAGTTCCTTTCATCTGAAGTTGCTTCTGGAATTCTGCCGGTATTTCACCTATTCTTCTGCCTTTCCCCATTTTAGTACTTTAATGGCCATTTCTACTTTGGTCTTCAAAATCTCTGGGGCTAGATCATCTTCATTTACTTTCTTTGTATCTTCTAATGACAACTCATTTGGTCTACTTTCGTTATCATATAGATCATCAATGTATTCCTTCTATCTCATTAGGATTTTATCTTCTTCAGTTATGATTTCTCCATTCTTATTTTCTATGCCTCTAGTTCGAATTCCATTTCTCTTTTGATTCATGCTTCTTGCTTTTTCATACAAAAGATCATACCTTCCCACTCTCTCATATTTTTTTATTTCGTCACATTGTTTTTTAAGAAAATCTTCTCTACTTCTTTCTGCTTCCCTTCTCAATTTGTCATTCAGGGTTCTATATTGTATTTTCCCTTCTGGGGTTTCCTTTTCTACCTTCTTCCATTAGAAAAATCATCTCATTAGGATGATGGGTGATGAGGAGAACAGATACATGATTATACTGTTGGATCTTGCAAAAGCATTTGACAGGAAACAGCATAAAACCCTATTCTATAAATAGAAGAAAATGGGTTTAGACATGAAATTAAGATGGGATTTAGAGTATGTTTAATGAAGAACTTCTCAAAGTGTGGTCAGCAAATCCTTAGGGATTCCAAAATCCTTTCAGTGGGTCTCGAGGTGAAAACCATTTTTATAATAATACTAAGATGTTATTGAAAATATAGTTATTTTTCATAAATTATATTACTTATGTTAGCATACAATCGATTTATTATTGTTATTTTTTAATGAATTGATAGTTATTATTATTATTATTATTTTAATGGTGTCTCCATGCAGTCAAAAGACTCATCGCGCGAGACCCGACATTGACACACTAACCATTATTTACACACTACCTGTCATACCTCTCCTTAAATTCATTCACAGTTGAAGCATTCACAACAACCTCTGGCAAAGCATTCCACCCATTCACAACCCTCCAAGTAAAAAATCTAGTCCTAACACCCTTGTTAACCACACTCTTACACAATCTCCAGGGATGGCCCCTCGTTCTCTCACATTCTGCACTGGTCTTAAGAATATCATCAATATCAATCCTGTAAAATCCCTTTAACTATTTAAATGCCTCTATCATATCTCCTCTCCTACATCTATCAGCTAGTTTTTGGAGCCCACAGATCATCAAACTATCATCATTGGGAACATCCCACAGACCTGCAACAATCTTTGTAACCCTCCTCTGAATCCTCTCCACCACTTCCGCATTACCAAGAAATCCTGGCGACCAGATCTGTGCACAGTAGTCCAAATGCGGCGTTATTAATGCCTTATAGAGTGGAACAATAACTTCCCTATCCCTGCTTGTTAGTGTGTTCCTCAACAACCATGTAATTTGATGTGATGTTTTGGCAATCTTTGCAATATGCCCTTTAAACTTAAGTTCTCTGTCCACAATAACTCCCAAGTCTCTTGTCTCATCAACTTCCTGCAGTTCAGTTCCGTTAATATAGTAAACAGCATGCGATGTCATCCTCCCGAAGTGCATCACCTTACACTTAGCCACGTTGAACTGACAGCCATTGACCTCAGTCCATACCGTCAGCCTATTTAAGTCATCCGGTAAAATATCCACATCATTTGAATTGACTATCGCTCTTCCCAATTTTGCATCATCAGCAAACAAGTGGATATTTCCATTCAAGGTATTTCCAATATCATTGATGTACAAATTAAACAATAGAGGACCAAGAACTGAGCCCTGAGTTACACCACTAGTCACTTGCCTTTTCATGGACTCAGCTCCTCCGTAAACCACTCTTTGATATCTGTCCACCAGCCATATTTTAATCCAAATCACCATCTTCGGATCCATACCCATTTGCTCTAATTTATGCAACAGAGTTCCATGTGGAATCCTGTCAAAAGCCTTTCCAAAGTCAAGCAGTATCACTGAGTAAGGATTTCCTTTATCCAACTCTACTGTTACTTTATTATAGAAAGTAAGCAAATTACTTAGGCAAGACCTACCCTTCACAAAACCATGTTGCCCCATATAAAGTATCATATTGCTGTCCACCCACTCCTGAATTCTAATTTTAACCAATTTCTCCAAAATCTTAACCACTACTCCAGATATATTGATTGGTCTATAATTTGCAACCTCAGTCGTAGAGCCTCCCTTGTGCAATGGAACTATTTTCCCCTCTTTCCACTCTATTCGCACTTTACCAGAACTGAGGCTTAAATTAAACATTCTGGTTAGAGGAGTTGCTAATTCTCTTGCACATTCTCGTAACACATGGGCCGATATGCCATCTACCCCAATGGCAGTGTTAGCATTAAGGTTCTTTAATATATTAAGCACCTCAATTTCATCTATCTCTATACTCTCATTAGTCAATGGCACATCTGACACTGCACTATCACTACGAAGATGGTACACTTTTGCGAAATGATCACTAAGTAACACAACTATTTGATTAGCTTCGTAATTTCCCAACCATCAACACTTTTTAAAATAATATTTCCATGGATATTCTTCCTTTTACTAGCCACATAGCGAAAGAACTCTTTAGAGTTTCTTTTGGATTCATCAGCTAGCTTCCTCTCATAATTAGCTTTGGCTTTCCTTACCATACAGTTTACTCTCTTTGTCTGTACCTTATATTGCTCAGTGGAACACTCACCACCTTTTTCTTTATACGTCCCATCCTCCACAACCTTTTCTTCATCTGCAACTCCTATTTAATTGTATTCTATCAATCTATCTGCATCTTGGTCTTCCTCCGACTCTTTTTCCTCCAACCTGGCAAAGAACAGATGTTTTGCTAATCTATTCTCTTCCATTCTGTTTAACAGTTCTAAGGCGGTAAATATCGATAGATATAAATTTAAAAAGAAATTTATGTTTGAATCATGTATGTCAGTAAATATTCAGCTATTTACTGACATTGCAAAATTGGGTAGAGCAATAGATAACAAGGATGATGCAAAGATCTTGCAAAACGATTTTTATATACTGACAGTATGGGTAAAGAAGATGAAAAATGTCTATCGGTTAATGTAGCAAAGTGAAAAGTTATGCTTTTGGGGAGAAAGGATTCCAAGCTCTCTACTGAAACAGAGCTGCAAGAAATGAATGAGGCCAGAGAATTAGGGAATTTGGTGAACTTTCAGTTGCTTAAAGTGCACAGGGCGTATTGCAGAAGTGGCTCAAATATCTTATAGGGTTACTTGGTTTTCTAAGCCGCACTAACAACCAGAGATAAAAAAAAGTGGTCATACCTCTTCATAAGGGCCCATCTGGACTATTTTGCACATATCTGGGCATCTACTTTTCTTGGACATGGGGGAAGAGATGGAGCGGATCCAGAGGCGAGAGACAAAAATGGCGGCAGGTCTAAGCCCCTTATGAGGAGAGATTGAAGATTTGTGGGTTAAAAATATGGCTGATAAGCAGAAGAAGGGGGGGGGATGTTTAGCAGGATTGATATTGAGGAAATTTTTCAGTATATGACTAGGGTAGGGAACAGTGGAGGCAGGCGAAAATTTTAAATGTGGGTGCTGCATACACAAAACAAGAAAAAATAATTAATTTTTTCCCTGATCAATAACAAATTTATTAATAAGTAAATTTACATATTACAAAATTTGCTTTATTAAAAATGTTTCACCCTCACTACGAACACACACCAATAATAAAAGTTTCGCATACAGAAATAATGCGCGCAAGCATACAATATATCTGTAGCGTGTCTGTTTGTATTGGTAATAATGTTTGCCGATACAAACAGACATTCCAGTTTCCACATTCCAACATTGCGTTAGATCGCAGTGCATTTGTTTCGTGTAACGATTATTAAGAAAATATAATTCTTTTCATGTTTTCAACAGTGACACTCGTCATAATTCAACCCTGTATTTATAATAAATAAATAATTAATTATATGTTATTTTAAAGTGTAAAATAAGATTTACCAAAATTTCACCCTCACCACGAACACACACCAATAATAAAATTTTTGTATCTCACAGAAATAACGCGCCCAGGCATACAATTTATCTGTAGCGAATCTGACAATTGAATCTGAAACTGCTCGTTGAGCAGTGTAGATTCACTTGTTACGTGCAGTGACAAGTGCAAACGAATATCGGCGAGTCTAGCTGGAACTGACCGAACGTGATAATTCTGACACATTTGTTTCGTAATCTAAAGCGTTAACCGAAAAATTCCAATTATTAATTATTCAATCAATGTTGAAACATAAGCTGTAACCTTCAACATGTTGTATTTCATTTATATAATGATGTAAACATTGTTATTATTTATAAACACAAACAAAATTTAATTTTTTCGTTTTTTTTTCCCTTGTGGGTGCTGCAGTGTCGCAGTGCTTATGTACAAGCCGCCACTGGTAGGGAATAGATCATCCTTAGAAATTAAGTAAGCATGTAGTTAGCAATAAAGCTAGGAGTACATTTTTGCTTAGAGAATGGTGAATGAGGGGAATGGTTTGCCATGGTTTGTTAAGAATCCTTTGTTAGTTTGAGAGATTAAACCGAACTATGAAAAATATGGAGATGATGACTAGTTCATGTTAGGACCTTCTACAATTAGTTAGTCTATGGACTACATGAAGGTACCCATCTGTTAATAATGTGATACCGTTAACACCTTTTGTTCCCTATAGAAACAAAAGTAGTGAAGTGAGTAAAGAGAGCCAAACAGTTCTCTTCACTCACTTTCAAAACAGCCGTCAGGCTAGTGGAACCTTAATCAAATGACTAACAAAAGACAGATATATGAGCACCTAGGAAGGGCTTGTGTCTTTTAAGTAGTGTGAGCTAAAGCAACTCCGATATCGATGACTGTATTCTAATAATCTCTCTGGTCAAAATTTAGAACCTTCTGAAGTTTCTACAAAAAATTGCTTTTCAAATGATGTTGGATCTTTAATATCCACTATATTTAAATAATCTACGTTCCCGAAATGAAGCTGTATGGGTTCTTTGATGATGATAATAATAATAATAATAATAATCAGTTAACGCCTTTTATTCCCTTATAGGGAGTAAGCTAGGCCTTCTGACCCTATCTAGCTTTTGGAGACTTAGAGGGCAGTTCAATCTCTCATTCTCCACCGGTAGCCAATCAAAGATAGAGCTGGCCATCCCTCATTCCATCGTCCACCGTTCTCTAAACAAAAAATCTAGTCTTAGCTTTATTGCTAACTACACGCTTACTTAATTTTCAAGAATGATCTCTATTCCCTATCCTGGTCATGTACTGAAAAATTTCCTCTAACTGTCACTAACTATAAGCGGCAATCGATGAAGTGACGGATAAACAAGTGCTGTCATCTCTTGGTACCTAAAACCCGCTTGCCAATGCCAGAAATCGACTAAGTCAGAAAGAAACCGGTTGAAGAAAGGCTTAGAATAACTTTCCTCAGTCGGAGATTACACTTGAAATTAAATCTATCTTTTTGCAGCCAAGCCCCACTTTCACTAAACTGGATAAGCTTTTGATGATGATGACGATGATAATAATGATGATGATGATAATAACGCGCGTTTCACAATTTGTGTTCTTAATTTGACACATCTTCATTCATCATCCCAACAATTGAATCCACAAATGTTTCTGGCATATCTACTCAGACAATTATGTTTTGTCAAATTTTGATGGTTCAATGAATAATACATAACAAATTTCAGTGGTCATTCTGAATAGTTTCATATTATTCTTCTTGCTTTAAACTTCAGCTTGTTGCATCTCCAATACTTCAATACAAATTTGAATTTTAGGTCTCTCATTTGGTCTTTTCCTATTTGATTTTCAGTCTCTTGGTAGTTTAATTATTTTTTGAGTCCACCTTATTAATAGGTTGTGCCATTCCGACCTTCTCTTTTTTCATCTATGCATTTATGGGTTGTAATTGACATTCTTCAAATATATTTTCATTTTTTTATTTTATCAAATTTTGATTTTTTAATGATTCATTTCTCATGTATTTATCTGCTGTATTTTTTATGTTTCTGTTCTTGTTTCACATGCATAAATCAAAATTGAAAAAACATTCTCACTTTTTTTTGTTTGATCTTTATTTTTCCATATGATTGAGTTAAAATATGCTATTTTTTTTTTACCCTTCAGGATTTTTTTTACTTCATCCTGAATTCTATTTTCACTGTTCACAGCTATTCTAAGATTGGAGGATGAATATTATAATACCAATATTTAAAAAGAGGAAAAAATCAGAACCTAGAAAACTATCGAGGAAAAAACTTATTGTACACTACCCTAAAAATAAGCAGAATAATTATCAAAAAAAAAAATTAGTATCAACACTAAATTATTATGGACAACAAGGAATCGGCAAAGGAACATCATATACTGATGCTATGCTTGTTATAAAGCAAATAAGAGAAAAATAAACAAACCGATACTTATGTGCTTCATTGACTTAGGCTTTCGACAGAATGAGATTATAGGATCTCCTGAAAGTACGAGTATAAAGAAAGATACCACTGTAAATCATTAAATCACTCAAAGGAACAAAAAAAAAAAAAAAAAACCAGAATGTGTAATAAGGTACCAGAACACAAATACACAGAAAATCCCTATAAGGAAAGGGTTCAGACAAGGTGATTCTTTAAGTCCATGTTTATCAACATAACCAGGAACGAAATAATAAAAGAATTTAAGAAACATAAATTAAATGCAATAAAAATTTGAAAAGAAAGTTTGAATTTGGTTAGATATACAGGCGATGTAGCATTATTTGCAGAAAATGAAAATGATCTCCAAAAGTAATTGTTCAAACTACAATTGTTCAAACAACAACAGATATGCAGCAGTTTTATCATGGAAATATCAACAGAGAAATCAAAAATAAAGGTCATTGCATGAAAAGCGGTCACATGTAAATCGGAGTTAAATGGAAACATTCTAAATAGCAATCTCGAAAAATTTGGTTATGCGAAAAGAAATTATTATCATTTAAAATGATTTTACAACGAAAAAAAAAAAGTTCAGTTAAATGACGAAAATTATTGAGTCGCATAGTGTGGATATGACTAAATAAATCTTATGCATAACAATCTTTTATATATATATATATATATATATATATATTTAATATTGAATGACTAAAAACTGAGAAAAATGTAAACAAAGTTTAATAGCACAACTAGTTTCACCTTGCATCCGCCTTCTTCAGGTGCACAAAAGAAATAACCAGTAAAACATAGAGGAAATAACTGTAAACAAACGGAAAGCTAGTGTATATATATTCAACGTAGAAACCTTGAAGTCTGCGCATTCGAAACTCTTCTCTCGTTAGCTTCATTGTTGGGCGTATGCATGCATACAACATCTCGCGAACGCCAGTATTTGATCGTAGCACAATGACAATCTGAAAGGTTGTAACTCAGGTTGTTGTTGAAATGCAGGGAGTTGAGAATGATTTCTTTTGATTTTATTATCTTTCTTTCTAATTCATCCTGGCAACGGAAAATGTTATCAGACTTTTCCCTTAGGACTGTATAGCTAAGGTTTTCTTCATTAGAATCGGCCGAGAACAAAACGTGACTAGACAAAGGACTGGCTCGAGTTCCCCTGTAACTGACGTCTCTCTTATGTTCTTCAATGCGTAACTCGATCGATTTCTCTGTTTGGCCAAAGTATGGTATATCACAGTTGCACCAAATCTGGCAAAACACCAGGATATTTAAGGTTGTGATGTCTAGGTTTCGGACGGCTCACTAAGGAGGGGATTTTCGGAAGAGGAGTAAATAAACTTCTTATGTTGTATTTCCTAAGAATTTTGGCCAATTTCGGTGAGACAGAGCTTATGTATGGTATAGAAATATTAACTTTCACCTTATTGGTCTCTTCATTATTACGAGCGGGTGGATTTAATAGGAATTTGTCAATTTTTTTTTTTTTTTGTGAATAACCATTTGTTGATAAGTAGACCTGAGAAAATTCAGTTCTTTATTAAGTTCTATCTCATTATCAAGAGGTGAGCGAGCAGGATGTCCTAGTGGAGAAATGATTCCAAACTTTTGAGGAGGATAATGATGGGAGTGACCATGAAGATATCTGTTGGTGTAGGTAGCTTTTCTGTAAATCGAGATTTTTAATTTCTCTGAGGAACGGGTCATTTTGATGTCCAAAAAAGGAAGAGATCCGTTAGCTTCAAACTCAGCCATAAATTGTATGTTCGGATGTTGATTATTTAGAAGTGCTAGGAAGTTCAGAAGAGATTCACGGCCATGGCTCCAAATCAGGAAAATGTCATCAATATATCTTTTCCAAATTCTTGGTTTTAGATAAGAAGAGATGGCTTTAACTTCCAGATCTTCTAAAGAGTTGTTCGCAAGTACAGGTGACAACGGATTACCCATTGCAAGGCCAAAATTTTGTTTTTAGATGGTGTCCTGAAACTTCCTGAAAGTATCCTGATTAGATGCAATGAGTAAGTAAGGCCTTGATATTTTTAGATAATTTATCTTTGAGTAGTACAAGAACTTCGTCTATAGGAACATTGGTAAATAAGGAGATTATATCAAAACTAGCCATGATTTCATCTTCCTTAATAATAATATATTTTATACATAAAACAAAATCTGCAGAGTTTTTAATGAAAGGCAATGATTTACAGGAAAAAATTTGAGAGATTTAGCCACATATTTTGAAAGGTTATATGTTGGAGAATCAATTCCTTCTATGATAGGTCGAAGTGGGGTATTTTCTTTCTGAATTTTACGAAGTCCGTATAATCGTGGAGTAAGCGGATGGAGAGAACGAAGGGAAAGGCGTAGGTTTCTAGGTAGTTCTCAGTAGGTTGTTGGTCTAGTTGTGGAGTTCACGGGTGGGATCTCCCTCGAGGATCGATTAAGTGTCACTCCGTAACAATTCCATCATCTTGTTATGATATTCATCAATGATAAGAACAACTGTGACGTTGCCTTTATCCGCGAGAAAAATAATTATATTTTTGTTGTTTTGTAACTTCTTAATAGCCTGTCGTTCCGATGAAGAGATATTGTCAGTAGGGGGTTTTGGTGTTATTGATGATGAAAATGGATTCAATGCGGAGTAGGTTTTCCTCTTGGTTAGGAAGAAAGGTGGTAGCTTTTTCGATCTTTGTAAGTAATAATTCTTTAGGAATAGATCTGGTAGATAAAACAAAATTTAGGCCTTTACTGAGGACTCTTTTCTCTGCATCGAAAGATTATAACTTGATTTGTTAATAACAACTTTGTCGAGATGGAAGTGTGGTTTCGAAGAAGTTGAATTTCTTTGTATTTGTTTAAGGGCTTTGAATTTTCTAATAAGTTTCAGTTTATTGACATTTTGAATTCTGGCGGCTTGAGATTCAATTCTCACTTTAAGAAGTTTCCAACTGTCACTATCTAGAGATTGTTCAATTTTTTGAGATAACGTGATTTTTTTAATAAATAAAAAAGCCACAGTGCGTTTAGTATCAAATATCCTCTCCGCGAGATCTAACTGTGTTCCATGATAAATCCTTCTAGCCCGTTCCGTTTTAATGTTTTCTTTAAAGGAGATAAATTTAGGAAAGAGGGCATGGAATTTACAACGCTGGAGAAACACTAACCTGTTGATATTCAGGCCTATCCTATTCAAAGTTTTCTGGAAATCCCTGATATTATTGTGAGTTATTTCGTCATAAGGACTAGAAACAGGGCCGCCGCTACCATTTAGGCAAACTAGGCAGTTGCCTAGGACGCAAGCCATGAAGGGGAGCAAAACTTCAAGCTATGCTCTATTCATACTTTACTAAAATATCAAAATTAAATAGTGATATATGATTTAGGTATCGATTCTTTTTCCTTATCCCTCACACAGTCACACATCACACTATTTTACTATTTAATTCTTGGTTCTTTTTTGTTCTTTACCTAAATGATTTGAATTTACCGCTATTTAAAATTTATTAAGATAAATATTTTAAAACGTTAACATTTTAAAATATTAAATTTCGGTATTTTATATTTTTTTTTGTAAATGAATTATAACAGAGAATTTTCAAGTTAATTAAAAAAGGAAACAGAAAAAGCCGTATTAATTTACCTGTTAATTTAACCTGAAAGACAATTTTATTTTGTTTAATGTCAATTAGAAACATTTTAGTTTATGAAATAAGGGGCGCACTACCTTGTGAAATGAGGGGCGCATTTGATTTGATTGCGTTTAAACTTCCTTCTAATGAGTTTATGTCTCACATAAGTAGGCTGTGTTGCTAACCAACTTTTCACGGTTTCATGTGGCAAATTTGTATGTTTCTCTAAAGCTCTGATACTTCTAAAACTCACTACTGTATTAGGATTATAGTAATCTGCTAACTTTTCCATCACTAACAATATTTTTTTCTTTGTAGGTGAAAATCAAGAACCATCGCAAAAGTGAAAGATGTTTGTTATGATAGCAGTACTATTTATACTTATGTATTTTGGACTGTGTATTCTTATGTGGGAAGCAGTATCAAAATCACCGAATTGCACGTCTCATCAAAGAAATGTTACGACAAGAAAAACACCACATGCATTGGTGATATCTGTAAATTCCTATTTTTGCATTTTGCATTGTAAATAATATCTGTGAAATAAAATTTGTAAACTTAAATGAACAAACGGTTTCGTTTACGTGTTATGCATATTTAAGTAATATCACTTTTGAAATCACAGTGAATTCACACAAAATTTATTTATTTATTTATTGAACTTTAAGATCTTAAATTTAGACAGATCAAGATATTCGGATGAATTATGAATAAAACATTAATTCGAATATGAATAAAGAATAAAATATGTATGAGGTATGGAAAAAAAAGTGTGTGTTTGAGGGTCACCAGCATACAATTAAATTATTCACAAAAGCCTAATCACTGCTGCCATCACGACTCTACTCTAAAAATTCCCACCCTTTAACAGGAAAGAAATACCTCATAATGTATTGGAAATTAGTACAGCCATCTATAGACAACCAAAGACAAAACATGACGACAATGATGGATATGTGTCACCCTGGGAAAATTCCAAGATATCTTATCTCAAAAAAATCGCCCACAATTCCATAGCCAAACCAAAACACCACGTGATATCACAGAGAGACATATGTTCCCCAGAAATTTCCAAACACATAACGTCACGATTCTTCTCTCTAAAAACACCCACAATGCATCACGCGAACCCAACACACCACGTGATGTCCCAGTCTCTCTCTCTCTCTCTCTTCTTTCAGATATTCAAAGTATGTGCTTGCTCTTCCTTTCTTGAAGTCTCTTATAAATGCAGTTCAAATTTATTTACAGATATACCTGTGGATTTTGATTACTGTTCAGTCAAGGTTAACTATAAATGAGAAATGATTATGGTTTAACCTAGAATTATGTGGGCGTGTAATACATTATCAACTAAATAAATAAAGTTATTATACATAGCCGGGTTTTGCTAAGAAATAAGCTATTCCATTATAGATTTATATCCAGGGACGGTTCGTGCATAGGCACTGCAGAACTGCAGCACCCCCAATTTTTCTCGATATATAAATATATTTATTAATTTATTTATATTTAATTGTAATATTTAATTTTATCATCAACAATGCTATACAATTCTCTTATTTTGTATAAAAAATAATAAAACTCCATCTTGTGGCACTTAGGAGAGAGAAGGACGCTAGCAGCACTATGTTTACTATAGTGTCATATTGCTACGCGCGCAAGCATATGCACGTCATAGTGAGATGCGAGCTATTAGCGTAATGCGGCACTGTCCGTCGCGCAGTTCCACTGTTGTTTATATGCACTTTGCGCCAGTAGTAGTGTTCGTTGTGCTTATCGTGTTCACTCCGTCTCTTTAAATATTTGTACATTACAATTAAAGGATTTAATTGTAACGTCCAAAAATTGTAAATCCATTCCTTTAATTACAATTAAACGGGATTTTATTTTAAAGTAATTTTGAATTATACTAAACTGTATAATTTTATCGATAATAAACAATATTTTTTCATGAAAGAAAGCAAGAAGAATATATTTTATTTTTAAGTAATTTTGAATTATACCAAACTGTATAATTTTATCGATAATAAACAATATTTTTTCATGAAAGAAAGCAAGAAGAATATATTTTATTTTTAAGTAATTTTGAATTATACCAAACTGTATAATTTTATCGATAATAAATAATATTTTTTCATGTTTAATTTTTTTGTAATTATTATCATAATTTTGATATTTTATCCAAACGTATACACTGTACTTACAGTGTGAGTGTATATTTCGAAAGTTGCAGCACTCCCACGATTTCAAGCCACGAGCCACCAATGTTCATATCGTTCTTAATTCTTACTGATTCATCATTGTACACGAGTTTTTTACAACAGCTGCTAGCACACAGTCTTTGTTTACAGAACAAAGTCAAACTATTCTAGTTGTCACTGTCCCTATATTATAGTGACAGTGACAACTGTCACTGCATTGTACATTATATTATGTATATATATATTATACATTATATTGTGACAGTGACAACTGTCACTATGTATTTTTGATTGACTTTCCCACCACTGTGCCATTTTTCAAAGATCTGAATTCGAATCAATTCCGATTATGAAAAGAAAAACCATTATAACGACTTTTCTTCTGAAGGTGAGTTCTCTGGTCTCATACAAAGATGCCAAAGTTTTTTCGCTTGAAAACTCGAGTTTTTTAAATACACAAAACTGGTAAATGAACTAGAAGGACATGTACAGTTAACGGACATAATATGTTGGTCTCATGGCCTTAAGCTATTTTACCACTGTAAAATAATTACAGTGGTAATTATTTTACAGTGGTGTAAATATATTTCCATAATTCAAAAATATCAGCAATAACTACGATGACTACTAAGTAATAATCAGTTCTGCATCTGGATGTTTCAATATCACTGTACGAGACCGACTCGCACTTCAGAATGTTTAATATAATTCAGCTAGGTAAAGAGCTAGTAAGATATTTGTGAGACTAGATAACACATTAATGATTGAAAAGCCCATTTAAAGTTCTTCCCATTCTTGATGCGGAAAACGTCTACATGGAACGGTTTTCATTTTTACTGCTTTAAAGTATATGTTAGCAACAATAAAAACTGTCTAATTTCACTTCATTTGAGGTCAGAAATTATATTTTGATTTCTAATTCTGATTCTGAAGGTCCTAATGTTATTGCCTATATATGGAGACTATAAACAACATACACCTCAGTACAAGAGAAAGAATGTCCATCTTAAGCTTGTACTGCTCTACTTCCCTAATTCATCATGCTGATTAATAGGATCCTTAATTTTGGCTGTACTAAGTTAAGTTCTTTTGTAATCAGAATGGAAAAAAATATATGTTAAGTTTCAAAGTAATATTCAATTTATACTATCCAGATATCCCTTTTTAATAATGGATACGAATACATAACAACAATGGCTGAGATATGGCGCAAAAGGAAGCATACCGTCTTCATATTTATGGACAAAAATTAACAGTAAAATGGGCCATAGTGAGGAGCTCATTGACGTTTGACATGGCGGTATCATAAGACGCCACCTTAGCAACAATCGGTTCAGAAATTTCTGTCCTGCTGCAAATTCTCCGATGAACTGCAAGAGATGTTATCGTAAAGTAAAAATGACCAGGAGCAACAGCAACACAATCGCAACCTGGTAAAATACTCAAAATTACAGCGCATTACTGCCGAGTGCTGAAGTGCTTGGTGAAAGAATCACCTGTCCTTGTTCGAAACATTCAGTGCAATGTCCTAAAATGCCTCTGCAAGCAAAGCCAGCGTCACAGCTGTTCGTGTGGAGTAGTGTAAAGCTCATCACCATTGGTCTTTTGAGCAGTGGAAGCGCGGCGATCTTTGAAGTCATGAATCATGCTTCGCCATCTGACAGTCCAACTGACTAATCTCACTTTGGCAAATGCTGGGATAACGCTATCCGCCCGAATGTGTTGTGCCAACTGTGAAATTTGGTGGAAGAACCATTATTGGCTGCCTCTGTTTTTCATGGGTTCAATGACCGGGATTCTTAATGCTGTGGCCTATAATAATATTCTAGACAATTCTTTGCTGCCATCTTTATTACAATTCACCGAAATCAGTTTCTTCAATCAACATTATAAAGCCCCAGTCGAAAAAAAAGCAATGTCAGAGTAGGAATTTGTAATGACACGAGTCTTGAAGAACTTGATTGGCCTGCATAGGACCCTGATCTAAATTCCAACGAACAATGAACCATAAAGCAGATTGCTAGTCAGACCGAATTGCCCGATATTAGTGATCGACCTCACTAATGCTCTTCAGGGAGACTGGAAGGGAATTATCATACCATTATACCAAAATCTAGTGAAAAGCTTTCCCACAAACTTGAAGGCTGTTATAGCGAGAGCCGGCAGAAGCGGGCATTCAGAGCATGCGGTGCATGCGGGCGCCGCTACGAAGGGGGCGCCGCCGCCGGGGAGACGTCCCCTTCGTGCCTGCAGAACCACATATGCCAGGATCGTTACAGGGGCGCTTAGATAGAAATTGCATGCGGGCGCCAAAGATCCTAGCGCCGCTTCTGGTTATAACAGAAGAAAAAGAACCAAATCCATATGCCTTTCACATTTGAGTGAAAGTTGAGATGAGCAAGCGTTTGACAATTGTGATCAGATGGCGTATATTTTAACATGCGAAATTTTTCTGCCGTATACTATCACCAAAATGACTGAGCTGGGAATACTGGGTAGTGTATTGGAAACTAATACTATTTTTTTTTTTTTTTGGCATGCGCCAAAAAATTATTATTACATGACACATCCAAGGAGTCCAAGGACTCATCGAGAGAGGGCATTCTACTCTACAACTCTCCGTCTCCACCATTTAATCGACTCACTACACAGACCGCTACTACCATCATCATCAACCACACAGTTTAATCCACCAACTATATAGAATTGCTACTACCATCATCGTCTACACCCAGCGGCATTTACTACCTACCACCACTTTTATTTTTTTCTCTGTTCTCAAGGTCAGTTTGCTCGGGACGCAGGATTAAAATCCCGAGTTTAAGGGAGAAATACCACGCTAACTCCTTATAAGATTGACTAACTCATCTTCAGTTGAAAAAAAAAAAACAATATAGAGACTCCTCTAGTCACGACGAGCCTTTTTCAACCGAAGGGTTGAAAAAGGCCTGTTGTAAAATTAGACCAACTCAGATATCAGCTGAAAAAGGCCTATAAAAAGTGTCTTTATTCGACGACTGCAATAGAACCTATAAGTGTCTTTTTTAATTTCTAAGATTGTTGTCCAAAAACATTGCTATAATGTAAATGGAAATAGAGACGATTATATAAATAAGAGATACAGTATAGAATTAATTATATTTAAAATAAGGCGTAATTTTAGTTGCAAATATGTAGTAGAGTATACCATAGCGTTATTTTAAATATTTACATTTTAATTGCTAATGCACATATATTATTTTCTTTTAAAGTGTAAAGATGGCTGAGTAATAAATTCAACCTAACTGTTCAATCGACTTACGATCCTTGATTCTTGTAAGCTCAAGAAAATAGTCATTTATTTTTTTTAATTCATTACTTTTTATTTCTACTAGTTCTAAATTATTTTTTCCATCACTTACTAGGAAATGTTGCCAAAAAGAAATTACTTGTATTACAAGGATTTCTCAAACTACGAAAACATATTTTTCTAAATAAATTTCAAAGAGACAACAGCAAAAATCATCATTAAGAAACATGTTTTCAATAATTACATCTCCATGAATAACAATATAATTATAAAGAATTGTCAGGGATCACAGTCTCATTTATTGATATTGGCACGTATTACTTTCCATGTTACATATCTGATTCGTTAAACGACAGCAATAAACAATTCCTGATTCAGATCTAGTTCTTGTGCAGTTGCAGAATATTGTAGTGCCTAATGGATAGAGATAAGTACTTTTTTATTTATACAAATTCATAGAAAAAAAAATATAATTACTTAAAACAAATTTCATGTAAATTATAATGCTTATAACAAATAAAATATATAATTTTAATAAATTTTTATACATTTTTATAGGAGGTAAAAATAAGAGTGGAATGAAATTGAAATTATTCAATAACTTACAAAAGTTTTAAAACTTGAAAGTGATATTCAAATTTTATTACAATCTGGACAAAAATAGAATAAATTCTCTGATGCTTTTTATTCTCCTCTCCCTAAAAAGGATCAGCAGAACATTTAATGATTATACGCAATTACAAGACGTGGAAGAGAATATAAACAGGTGTACTAGAATATCTGGTATACCGAACCCTGTGATATGTATTATTGTCTGAAATAGGAATGTTTTATGTGTATTTTTTTCTACGTAGTGGAGTAAAACGCTCCGTTCTAGGGTTTAAAAATAGAACTGTTGGTAGCATTATAAATCAAATAAATCAAATCTGTGACTTGCTGAAAAAATCAACTAGCATTAAACTTATAACTTTCCTTCCTCTGATGGACTAGCACTATGGTGCATGAAACTTAATCATAATACACAGCCCTTGTGCACCTCTTTCCATTTACAAATTCGCTATTTACATTTATCCTTCAAAATTTAACTCATATTTCGATCTAATTGCTGCAGTGTATTTAATTAAAAACATTTGTGAAAGATGGTCTATTTTTTCATTATAAACTGGTAACGGTGTTACACGTTTATAATAAAAAGTAACTTTAAAAATATGTACCTCTTTTTTTAGTCCTCAGGACATAAACTAAATCTGAACCTCACAATTTTCTTTTGTATGGTAAAAACAATCTGCATTTTCTAAGATGCAGATTGTTTATTCCACTTCATTTAATATGATAAGGGAAATTTGAAGTAAATTTATGGCACATCGCGAGTACTTCTTTGATGGGGTGGGATGGATGAACTGAAACCAATCAACTCAACAGAATGTGGAAGGTGAAGAGACGGAATTCGCTTCACTTCCTTCTCTCTTACACTTCTAATCATTTCTCCAATTGTGGATGACAAATGGAGATGAGTTATTTTCTGTGTGATAACAATAATGATGTTTTTTGTCTTGAAGCAATAGAACAGAGAAGATACTTAGCTCAAAATTAAGTCACTCATCAAAACTGAATGTATAGTATTTTAAACAGAATTGCATTTCAATCTGTTTATAAATCATGTATTCGCGAGGTCTTGCACAGTTCTGAAAATGCATTCTTAGCAGATATATTGTGCCTAAAGAACACAGAAATCGCCTCATTGCAAACTGTTGAGAATGTGCAGCAGATATCAGTTTTTTAGTAATATTTAAAGCATTGAAACTATTTCTTTTTTTTTCTTTTTTGCTTTAAAGCCTAGTATGCTCGAAAAAATGGATGTGAAATTTGAATATTGTGGAGTGGTTTCAGCTCTTGAATGGAAAATCCTTAGAAAAATATTTGGCTTAGTGAATGATAATGATATCTGAGGATCAGATACAATCATAAGTGATATCAACTTTATAAGAACCCACAATATCTAGTATAATCGAAATCCAAAAGTTGAACTGGGTAGGACATGTTTTTAGTATAGAAAAATGATAGTATTCTAAAGGAAAACCCTTAAGAAGGTGAATACACACCATTAGTCAAGACAGGAATATCATATTACAATGTACAAATTTGAGAAGTAATGTTTTGGAAAGACAAGGGTAGAGGGAGGCAATAAATCCAGGAGGCAAATATTAGAGTTGGGCTGTGGAGTTATAAGAAGAAAAAGATCCGATTAAATTATAAGATGACTCCGATTCCGATTTAAATGAGTAATAAGATCTTGAACTTGGAAATATTCGTAGAATCTTTTTTTAAGTATTTGATCTCTACTATAAAAGATTGTAATGGCCAAATTCCACGAAGATTGTGAAAAATAATTTGTCTATTACTGAAAGATGTTGAGAATAAATCTTTGGATTATATTTAGGAAATTCCTAAAAGAATCAAAAAAAAAAAAAAAAGAAAGAAACCGTAAAATGTAAATGACGTTGAAAATTGCTTAAATGGTGTTTAAGTAGATTGTCTGAATGGGTGAGGTTTGGGAATTGTGGTTTATTGTTACAAAGTGTAAGATTTTAAAATTTGGGGTGCAATGATGAAATATGAAATTAACCATTGCATCAACCAGATTTCTGCCAGTTCCCTCAGTGTGGATTAAAATAACTTTTATCCATTCTTAACTGTTCTGTTCTGACCGGAATATGAAATATCAGTGAGAAGGAAAAATAAATTTGACTTCAGCTGTGACATCATATATTGAAAAATAAAAAACAAATCCGCTAAGGCTTTTATTACCCCCAAGGGTGGATGAGGCCATTTTAGCACTATCTGACTTTTCAAGACTGAGTGGGGAATTTAAAATACGCCGGATTTGGTATTCGGTGGATTTTTTACTATCACTAATTTTAAGTAGCATCCAGCGAAGATGATGGCTAGACAAGTGCGCAATCTCGTACTCCCTAATCCTAAACACTATATTTATTGTCTGAAATAGTGTGCATTCTGCCGGCGATTTTCTTATGTTTACAGGATGTAAAACCTAAGTTTCCAGAGATAGATTAACTCGGGAACCTGCCGAAGGAAAGATTAGAAACGTTTCTCTAGTCGGAGACTCAAAACGAACTTAAGTCTTCTTAAGGCGGCCTAGCTCTTTGGATACAGACATCACTTCCACTGAGCTACAAACCATATTTGAAAAAAGAGAATTTAGGATATAAGGAAAACGATCGAGAATAATATTATCATAAGATAGTCGGAGATAGCTGAAATGAAAAAGAAACATATGCATGAGAGAATAATGTAGAGAGAAATAGATTGATATATTTTTATGTGAATTTTCCCACAAAAAATATAAACATAATGTATTAGTATACTTGGTTGTCCTAGATCAGATAAATTGGAAAACCCGGCTCAAGAGACCTGACAAGGAACTTAAGTCTTCCTAAAAAAGTGAAGTACCTAAAGACATTCACTGACATCATGCCACAGTGAGATTTCACTACACAGCATTTTAAATCACTCTTATGTTCCCTAATACAATGGTTATAGAACAGAGATTCTATCATTTTATCTACAGTCCAGACTAGCAAAGGTAGTGAGGCCGAAAGGATGATATTTGAATCAAGTTCGAAAATATTAATAAAACATAAGGTGAGTATTTATTGGAAAATGTAACACATTCTACATCTGATTAGCTTTTATAAGACATTTATATCACTTACTTGGCACCTCACATCGATCGCAGCACTGTGATGACCAACGGTTTTTTGGGGAAAAGGTTGAATCTGGGAAGAGAGCACAGGTCGCTCTGTCTATATATTGGCAGTTTATGTTGTGACATCCCAAGCAGTGTAGTCTGCTATGGTACACAGGAATAGTCATCATCATCATCACTGTCATCTGAAATTGGGAGGGAAATAAACAGAAACTATAGAATTAACGCATGTTATGTTAAAATAAATATGGAATATACTTGTTTTAGAACCAAACATTCTAATATGTATATTCCTGTCATCCCATCTGGTGTATAATTTAAGAAAAATAAATGTACCTCTTGAGTTTATTGCACATTTGAATACTGTCAATGGTATACGTTGAGTAACGAATGGCCTTCAAAACGCCGTTCGTTATCGGTCAATGGAAATGCAAAAGTGCCATCTAAATCTTGATGGCAAAAGTGCTATCAAGATTTAGGAATCTTGAAATGGGATTTTGATGGAATTTGGATGGGACTGTCAGATCTTGGCTTCACATAAACTAAATATCAGCTACAGCAATCAAGAGCACAGTTTTTGAGTTTCCAGGAGAAAAAAAAATCTGTTTGCTGGTGCCATAGGTCTACTAACTCGGGAAGGGGGCTGAAGAAAGGTTTAGAAAAAGTTCCTTAAGTCGGCAACTAGAATTGCTCTTAGGCTTTCTTCGGGCAGCTTAGAGCTGTGAGTGCCACTGAGCTATACAGACCTCCAAGGCAAATTTATTATTAATATTATCCTCTCTTCATTCTGATGCTACTTGCATGTGATAATTCTGGAACGCAATATCGCTAGTGATATGTTCAACCTCTATAACTAAATGTATTCACCTCTTCAACCAAAGGACTTGACTTAATGTTTGTCTTTAATTCCTCATTTTTATTTTGTGCAAATGTAATCTTAAAGTATTTGATTTAAAACCAGTTGCAGACCGTTTTTCATAATTTGGTTCTCTTCATAGAAGTAAATGATTAAAGCTCATTATCACTAATTTTCCTTTCCAGTTTAATATGTAGAGATCTAGCAAATTCATTATTGTTGTTATTATTATAATTCTCTTGTTGTCTGAGACTCATCGATGAATAAGATTGAAATTACAGTGCTATAAAACCTCTGACGAGTCTGTGTACAGAGTTCACAGACTCATCAGAGAAAGTTTGCTTACCTCCTGTATATCTATCGTGCTGAGTCTTAAATTCATTCAGATTCATTCACAACACATTGATGCAGTAAATGGAATTAATTACTTCATTTGTAAATTTAACCTGCCCATCCACCTATTAACAACTAGAAAAATCCCTTCGCACTGTTTCATTCACCATTATTTCGCGCAACATCACAGTTAAGGATGGTCTCCTAGTTCTATCGTTTGCAAAATTCTCCCTCGGTAAAGAACCATTCAACAGCTTAATCGTTTAATCATATTCCGTTCGTCTTTTATTTATCAGACTGTGTAAATTATGTCTTTAATCGATCCTCGTAACTAACATTTTCCACTACTGAACTTATAATTTTGAACCGTTTCTGCACTCTCATCAAGCTTCTTTCATGTCTTTCAAATCCTGGTCACATGACCTGAGCAGAGTTGCACAGATATCATTGGTCTATGTACCATGGAACCACTACCATTTTATTTTTCAGCATTTCAGTAATAATATGTGTTTTCTTTACCACTTTACATGTCCCTTGAACTTCATATTTTTTATTCACGATACACGTCATCTGATTTTCTGCGCTCCTTGTCTAATCGTCATAATCTTGAATGAGTCCTTGACTCCCTAGAGGTCTCATATAATAATAATTTTTTTCCTTTTTTTAATTAAAATTTATGATTACATATTTAAATTACTTGTGATTGATACATACGTACATTTGATTACATATGATAATACATTCAGTACCGTCGACAGGGTGTAGTATAGAGGCAGCCTGCCTCATGGCGCGGTTTAGTAAGGGCGCTCGTTCAGCTATATTGTGGCAGGCGCCGTAGCTACGCTAACAATACCTGTCAGCTTCCTGTTAGCGTAGCAAGTGCGGAAAGAAGTTTTTCCAAGTTTAAACTGATTAAAAATTATTTACCAACAGCAATGATCAAAGAAAGATTGGTCGGTCTAGTAAATATATCATTAGAAGAACTTATAAAAAGTTTTATTGTGCAATATCCCCGTAGAGCAAATAGTTGATTAATATTATTATGTAATCGTTTTGCATTAATGTTTCTCCTGTAATAAACACAAAATAACAATTGGAGGGTTCTTATATTTTTGTCTTATAATCCATCAGGGGAGATATTTAAATGTTTGCCTCAGGGTGCGATCTAATCTGTCGATGGCCTTGCATACATTACATGCATTTGCTTACATATGATACATACATTACATGTATGTATCATATGTAAGTTGATTCCATATGATTCATACATTACATTATGTGCATTTGATTACATATGATACATACATTGATTACATTTTTTTTTAAATTCAATCTTTTTTATTATTAAAATTACGATTACATATTGTGATTAGGATTACATATTTACAACAGGTTTTAATTCTTTTTTTGTAACAATGAAATTCGTATAGATTTTTCTTTCTTTTCTTTCTTTTTCTGTATAATGTATTAATAATAATACAGAATTTATTCATTTAATAATAAGTTATAAGTATTTATAATTTTGATTTGAATATATTTAAGCACTGTAACTGCAGCACTTAAATGTGATATATATATATATATATATATATATATATATATATATATATATATATATATATATATATATATATATATATATATATATATTCCCTTTTATTTATTATTTTATTTATTTATTTATGTATTTATTTGATCTTGGATGAGATGTATTTCCTGAGCTTTCATCCTCGAAGCTTATTTGTTCAGCTTATCTGAGGATGACACCAGTTAGTTATTATTTATTGGCTTATTTGCTCTGTTGGGAAGTAGGCTGATGTTTAATAGCATACGCACGCACGCACACGCACACACATACACACGCACGCACGCACACACACACACACACACACACACACACACACACACACACACACACACACACACACACACACACACACACACACACACACACACACACACACACACACACACACACACACACACACACACACACACACACACACACACACACACACACACACACACACACACACACGATAACTTGGAATGTCTTGATGCATCGCTGAACTGGATAAAGCTTCAGAATTGTATTAAATTTTGATATTCGTTAGAGTATATAGGTTTTTAATTATTCTTAAATCTTTACAACAATATCTTATAAAACTTTCTCATATAATTTATGCTTATATTCTATATCAAAAGCCGCAAGTTACAATTCCTCTTCTTTTATTTTTATTCATTAATTTTTATAAAATATAGTGGAAACTGTTTTTTTTGCAAAACTTTAATTTGTATGTTTGTTTGGAATGATCATTTAAAATAGAATTGTATTTTAAATGATTGTGAAATGATCACTTAAAATATAATACTACCATTGAAAATGAGTTATTTTTAGAATTAAATCAAGACGCTTTCACTTTCTAAATCTTGTTTCACATCTCACACCCATTATTATCTTAACTTGATGTGATTTATGCTCCCAATTTAAATAAACTGTTTTCATGACAATCAGAGACCAAATATCTTGAGGTATTGCTAAATAAAAAAACTCCTTTTTAACAAGCACATCACACTCATTGGCTCCAAGATATCCAGGGTAATAGCTCAACTCTATCCACCAAGGATCAACCGCAAGAATAAACTGAAGTTACAAAACAAACTACTACTTTACCGGATGGTTATTCAACTAGTTATTACCTACGCCTCGCCAGCATGGAGTCACACTTCACTATCAAACATCTCAAAATTACAAAGAATCCAATATAAGTGCTTAAGGATGATTCTAGATGCCTCATGGTTTATCAGAAATTCACAGATTCATCGAGAAACAGGCATTCCATGCATCTCCTCCCTTCGTAATCTTGCAGAAAAATTCTTCATCAAGTCAAGTTCACATTCAAACCCGCTGACCGTACAAGCAGTCAATTACAACGAAACAGAGTACTACAAATACAAAAGACCGAAGGCTATTCTACTCCCAGCTGATCATAACTAATACAAGTGCCCCCAGAGGGCGAACGTAAAGTTCACAAAACTCCCTTTCCCAAATAACTTCCTTTACAGACAAAGGGGAATATGGAAAGCATTTTTGCTTCACCATCTTGACAGTAGCGTTATGCGTTATGCTGTTTAGATAATGTACTGGTTTGAGAGTTTTTAAAATCTCATTGGATTATGCTAGTAAACATTCACGTATGAGATTTCGGTTTGTCTGATAAGTTATTAATACATATTCTATTTTAATTTTTATTAAATGGTGATATTTTAATCCTTAAATATTTTAATACGTATGCAGCTTTATTCCTTAAGTCTTGCGATATTTTTTGTAAGACTTATCCTGCCAGAGTATTCATTTTTTCATATAATTTAATATGGTTATAATCCCGGTAAGTAGGTTTATTTTAAATTTATTTTTATATGATATTTTAGCATTAGAATACCGTTTAGAAACGAATTAGTTCTGAAACCGCTCATATGTTTGATAAGCATTTGTAAAATATAAGTGAATACGCACGCCTTAAATTAATTCAGCGGGATTATTTTTGAACTATACACTTTTGATCACCCCAGTTTACTGAATTCGCAATTAATTTTTGGCCAGGAATAGTTGGTATTAGTGAAACTTGGTTGACAAATATATATATATATATATATTTTGCCTATAGGCCGAGGGGTGCAAGGGTAGATTTAGATGACATATATCAACACATCAGTTGAATTAATAGGGCACGTTAATCGTTATGCGTGACTTTATTATGGGGATATAGATTGGAATCAGGAGATGTCACTTGGAGGAAGGGAAATGAAATGTATACAGCTCCTGAGAGATAATTTTTTGCATCAACATGTTCTTGAGGAAACTTGCGGAATGGAAGCGCTAGATTTGGTGATAACATCTGAGAATTTGTCCACATACAAGGTTGCCATTTTGTCTCCAGTTGGAGAAACAGTGATCATTCGATGTTATCTTGGAAGGTATTTAGTCGTCTTGAATTTCCGGTTAAGAATGGATATTTGTGGAATTATAAATACATGATACCCATGATCTCCTTTGGCCCGGCTTGAACAAACGAAGTAGCAAACGAGCACTACTTCGTTCGCCTTGCGTTTACAGCGGCCAGGATTCCCGAGCGCTATAGGGTATTCCCACCTTATGTGACCGCTAATTCATAAGTAGCATAGAAATAAAAACACAACACAACATCAATTAAAAAATAATTTTAATTAGAAAAAGATTTTTGGAAATTTTTCTAGTGTTTTATCCTTTTTCTTTTTTTTTGGGGGGGGGGGGAAAGGCCCTTGGCTTCCTCCTTGGGTGCGCCAATTCATGGGAAATATTTCATGGCTTGAAGGTAGCAGCATTAGACCGCACTCCTAAGGTGGAGAAAAATAAGAAAGGTTGGAGTTAAATGGATAAATAACACAACCAAGCATGAGTTGCAATAGAAGTCGTTGGGGAGGAATATAAGCTGAGATATGACCTACAAGATGCAGACAAGAAAGGTGACATTCATGGTATGGAAGGATAAATCACAATATGAGATGAAATTGGTTGAACATTCCAAAGTGAATCCAAAGGAGTTCTTTCGCTTTGTTGTGAGTAAAAAGAAAAATGTTTACGGTAAACTATCTTTGAATGCTCTTGTACAAGGTAACAGAACCAGAAGAAATAGTTGGATTACTAGTAATTATTTTGTAACGGTTTATCATTTGGATAAAAAGACAGTAGTAGCAGGCTTAAATATGATCTTTGGAGTAGACGAACTACAGGTGCTTGGGATATTAGAAAACCTAACGTGAATAGGTTTTTAAATTTAAGTCTAGGCTCAAGTGTAGTTCCAAGAGTGTGGAAGGAGAATATGATAGTTCCATGGCAAAAATGTGGGTAAAAAAACAACAACAAGAAACAGGTTAAAAATTACAGACCTGTTACTAATGGTTAAGGTTTTGGAAAAGTTAAAAAGCCAGAATTCAAAATTGGATGGGAAATAATCTAATACCTTTTTAGAGGTCAGCATAGCTTTGTTTAGCTAGGTCTTGCCTTAGCAATTTACATTGTTTCTATAATAAAGTAACTCTAGAGTTGGATAAAGGTAATGCCTATACTGCTACATTAAATAACCTAGGTAAGCTAAAACAAATGGGAATGGATACTGGTTTAGTGAGATGGATAAGAGAATGGTTGTCAGGTGGGTATCAGAGAGTTAGCATATGATGTAGCAGAGTCAAAAGTATAAAAAAAAGTGACCTGTGGTGTTGCTCAAGGCTGTGTTCTCTCGGTCCATTGTTGTTTAATCTGTATATTAATGATACCAGAGACAATTTACAGAGTGATATCTAGTTATTTGCTGATGGCGCTCAATTAGAAAGAGGTATACTACATAACGGCAATGTAGCGAACTTACAGAATGGATTTGAATCGGCTGTCATTGTGGTCAAAGGATTAATGGAGTCACACTAAATAAAATGTAGATTAATTTATTAAAATAGATATTAAAATATGTTTACTTGGAAGAAAGAGGAACATAAAGAAATAACAGATATATATTATTCGGATTCTGAGAACGAGAACAGCCTAGAAACTCGAGGACTTGCTGTTTCAAAGTAAGTCTGAAATTATTATTATTATTATTATTATTATTATTATTATTATTATTATTATTACTACGGGCGACTCCAAGGAGTCCTTAGACTCATCGAGGGAGGCCCTAAACATCATATCCACACAACTATTCGACATTCTCACAGTATCTATCATATCTTGCCTTGAACTCATTCATTGTCATAGCACCCACAACAGACTCTGGCAGCTTATTCCACTCATTTACCACTCTAAAAGTAAAGACCCAGCTCTAACACCTTTACTAACCACACACATGCCCAGCTTCCATAGATGTTCCCTAGTCCTCCCACTACCAGTCCTATTTTTAAAAATATCTTCTGGATTAATCTTATAGTAACCCTTCAGTAATTTGAATGTCTCAATCATATCACCCCTTTTTCGCCTATCAACCAATTTCTGCAACCCACAAATCTTCAACCTGTTCTCATAAGGTTCATTCCATAGACCTGCTATCATCTTGGTCACTCGCCTCTGGATCCTCTCTACCTCCCCCCATCAAGAAGAAATCTAAGTGACCTTATCTGGGCACAGTAATGAAGATGGGGTATTATCAAGGCTAGATACAGAGGGACAATAACTTGCTTATCTCTGCTCGTCAAAGTATTCTTCAGCATCCAAGTGATTTGATGAGCTGATTTAGCCACTTTTGCAATGTGCCTCCTAAACTTCATTTCCCTATCCACCAACACTCCCAAGTCCCTAGCCTCATCAATCTCCTGGAGTACAGTTCCTCCAATGTGGTATACCGCTGCTATTCTTTTCACCCCAAAATGCATAACCTTACATTTTGTCACATTAAATTGACATCCATTTTCCTTAGCCCAGACTTCCAATCTATCCAAATCATCCTGCAAGATTTTGACATCTTTTGCATTCACTATTGCCTTACCCAACTTTGCATCACCAGCGAACAAATGAACCGTTCCTCTCAGATCCTTCCCTATATCGTTAATGAACAAATTAAACAGCAGTCGTCCAAGAACAGAACCCTGTGGCACACCACTAGTCACAGGGCGTCTTTTGGACTCTACTCCTGAATAAACTACTCTCTGATATTTCTATATCAACCACCCTCCTATTCAGCCGTCACTGTGTTATAAAACTTGAGCAAGTTACTGAGGCATGATCTACCCTTCACAAAGCCATGCTGTACCCCATACAGTATCTCATTTTCATCAATCTATTCCTGTATTTTTCTCTTGACCACTTTCTCCAGTACCTTCACAACGACTCCTGATATGCTGATCGGTCGGTAATTTGCAACAGTAGTCTTGGATCCTCCTTTATGCAGTGGAACTATTTTCCCCTCTTTTCACACCTTCGTGAGTAAACCAGACCCGAGACTCAGATTAAACAAAATACTGTATTCTTTCATCTTCCAAATCTTCCAACATCCCCCCCCCCCATTTTTTATGAATCCTTAAAAATTTTTGGTTCTCTGAGTATTATTATTATTATTTTCCCGATACTTCCTGTTTTCTGATTATTACCTTTTCTTTCAAATGATTGATATCTGTATATTTCCGTACGAGTTCATAGATTAGAGATGTCAAAATAAAATATATACACATGGTACATATATTTTTTATTGGACCAAATAAAATAGAGATTTTATTTGGTTCATGGTGAAATAAAAGAGATTTTTTTTTTTTTTTTTACTTTTTCTTTGACTTAAGTTCCTCCAAACTTAAAGAACGCTTTAAAATTGGAGTAGATTTGCATCATTCTATGCGTCTAAACCAGTGGTTCTCAACCGGTGTTCCCCGGAAGGAGAATACGTGTTCTGCGAGAAGTTCTGGAATTCGTAATTTTTAAATTAATTTGTCAGCACAAATTAATTTAATGATGGTTTTATTGATGTTTAATTAATTATTAATTAACAATTAATCATCAATTATTGATTAATAATAAAAAATCAGCTAAATTACCAATTAATTATTCATTTATACATTACAAAATAACCCAGGTGTTCCGTCAAAATTTCAGGATTTGTGAAGTGTTCCGTAGTCGAAAAAGTTTGAGAAACACTGGTCTAAACGATTCTGAACATTAGGCTACGATATTAACGGCAAAAATCATTTCTTCAGAGGAATCCATCTGATGTAGAAAATAAGTTTGACGTGCCGCGCAGCACGGCATAGCACAGTTCTTATATTCACGAATGAACGTAAGAACAAAGGATGAAATAGGAACACTGAACGATGTTAAAGAAAGGAAATATCACTGTCTTTATTAGAGTTCAATTTGAAACACGATCTGAGGAGCTGGCTTAAGGAAAAAAAAAGGAAACAAATGGTTCAAATATATATTTATAGATCTGAACATAAAATGAATCAATAGAAGAAAATATAAATAAACAGAACAAGTAAACATACAGCAAATATGCAAAGAATATTACATTATAAGATAATGTTTCAGCTATTTAAGATACTTTTGAGTGAAGATGGCAAATTAAATATGGAAATAGATAATAGAATAAAGAAAGCTGGTATAGGAGACTTTATCTTCCCCCACCCCCCAAAAAATGAACTAGTTATGTATAAGACGGCGTTGAAACATTTTAACTTCTGGATTTTGATAGTTTAGTTAGAAATAAAACTGTTCATCGAAGGCTGGAGAGGCCACAGATGTGGAAGAAAAGCAGAGTGGTGAACAAATGGTACAGAAGACATAATCATATTAAAATCAAAGATATCACAAAGGAATTTTTATGTTATTAGAATATTTTACCAGAAACTAGAGAGGAACAGTTAGCAAAAAAAAAAAAAAGTGCTCGATTCCAGGATAGCAGAAAAAGGCCCACAGGAAGACCAAAAGATCTAGGTGGATTGATGCAGTTAGAAGTGCGTTAAAAGGTAGAAATATAACATTTCACTATGTGAGGGTGATAATGATAAAAAAAATAAAAGAGCATGTAGATCTCAGGATAGGTTATGGATTAAAAAATAAGTTCGAAACAATTCATAAGGTCTGTATGATGATTATAGTAATGTTCATAATAATAATATGCATAATAATTAAATTTATAAGTTTACAAATTTATGCATTACGTAGAAATGCCATACTATGTTATACTCTACTACACTATTTTAAATTCATATTTAAATATGAAAATACTTGAATACTGCAGCTTATTAAAGACGATTACCCTTTCCCTTTCATCTTCTCCATCCCCTAGGACGGATCGAATCCCTGATTAGGGTCATAGAATTTTAATGCATTCGATATGCTACTCCTCTGCTTGCATCTCATAAGGACGAGTATTTTATGCTTATAGATACTGAATGTGTGTTCGCGTGACTGGTTTTCCTGTTTTTGAGAAAAACCAGTCACGAAATGAGAAAGCCCTACTTTCCGGGAGGGTAAAACCCTCCACTTCCATACGAGATTGACTAACTCAGGTTTAATTGAAAAGACCTCATGAAGGTTCTTCTCGTAATAGGCGGGATTCGAACCCTAGTCTTTCCAACCAAAGGGCTTCTTCGAAACTGACAGAGTTATGATACATCAAACTATTTTTTTTCCCCAGACAATAAGAATTTGCTTAACTTAACAGTATGTCTAATATGATATCTAATTATGAAGTAATTTACGTGATATATTGTACTCGTTGAACCGTGGATATGCTAGGAATTAAATAATCTGAAAGCTTTACCTAGAGAACAAAGACGATAATTTTCTTTAGATCTTCAATGAGCAGCGAATTTTCTCACTGAAATGAAAATTATTTGCAAGACTTCAACTCGGTCTTGCAATTTCTTCAGTTATACTCCAAATGTCTTTTAAAATGCCTCCATTGTCACAGGATTTTTCTCCGTTGTAAAAATGTGCTGAAATTTGCAAATATGACTTTTTGGGGACTGGGTTGTCAGTTTTGCCTGGTTTGTGGAACGAATACCTAAGTTTCCAGGAGTTTTCCTGCCATCTGTATATGAGACCACCTAACTCACCTTTACGTGAAAAGTCTTTATAAAGGTCCTCGCTTGCTAGGTCTTCTTCGAACCTTCTTTCTAATCTAAGGGTAAATATCGTGTCATCCTCGAGAATGCACTGCTCAGGACTGTATCCTGAAGCCATTATCTTTAACGCATATTGGGTTATTCTTTTATACGGTATTCCGTATCTCTTTCTGCTGTTCATCAGTAAGGAGACAAGTACACTATATTTCTGTAAAGTGTCGTAAACTATCAGAGTTATTAAAAAAATCAATCGAAATACTATTTATGTTATCTTATAATTTTGTATTAGATTGTGATCGTTTGGCATGAGTTTGGAAAGCGGTTGTCGACAACAACTGCTTCTTCTGCTTACCATGTTCCAAATATCATATTTTTCATCCATCATCAAACCTCACTCCGCAGTTCTTATATTTCCTGTAATTCCTTTCTGTTTTTCTTTTTTTCCCCCTGTTCTGAATTCAAATCTGAAATTTTCACATTCTTCCAATTCACTAAACTGAATAAAATTGCTGAACCTATTTCTTATCGAAAACAAAAATAATGATAACGAAAAGATGTCAGTAAAGCAATCACATATTTAACCAAGAGAATTAGCTTTATTAAAAAGAAAGAAAAAAGAAGAAAAAAACATCAGGAGAAAAGGTCTTATATTACTAACTGATTAAAAAACTAGAAAGAATAACCACACATAAAAAAAAAAAGAAAAAAGTATGAACTTCAACAATCTAATCCATATAAACAGGAATGAAAGCAGTTGAATTAAACAATGTGCGCATAAGTGGATAAGAGCTACTGAATGCTGTCACGTTCTGTTGTATTATTTGGGTGGTATCCAAGGTCCACGCTTGTCAAATTTTTAATAAATGGAGGCCAAACTTGATGTATTATCAGGCCTTGACTTTTGTTACATTATGTGTGTATGGGGGAGGGGGTCGGAGCATTTCTTATGGTTTCTTAAATTTTCTTATATAACAGTTATGACGGCATTTCCTTATTTTGCCATAATACTTGTTTCTACCGATCTATGTTTCCTTTTCTTTTCTACATCTTTTATATGTTCCCACACATGGATCTCTCTCTCTGTAATGTCCTGTCTAGTCTACGCGGAAAGAACAGCAAAGGCCGCAGTGAATTCTATATACTCCCGCTTTTGTTAATAAACGAATGTGTGGCTTCGGAGAATGCATTACGTTTTCAACCCACTTAATGTGGGTTTGACTCCGCTTGAGTCAAACCCACATTAAGTGCGATTGACTCAAGCCAAGGTACTTAGCCGTGACATTTGGCAGCACACGTTAGAAAGATGAAAGTGAAAAATAAATAATTTTCAAATATGTTTAGTCGGGTAGAATACTCTTCACCGCAAGAAAAAACAAAAATCATTTTGCATTGTGTTATAAAGAATTTTAAATTTAAATATAAGTGCAAATCTTATCTGTGGAAACTCGTAAATTAAAAAAAAAAAAAAATACTCACTATTGCAAACTGTACGAACACTGCTGATGCCATAACAGTAGTTTTTCTAATGTCTTGTTATACAAATGCAGCATTGAACTGATTACCCAGTAAGTTAAATATACGGCAGCGGACGTATAAATTTGGGAAGTGGCATGATAAAAGTAACCAATGATGTAATATCAGTGCAAGTACAAAGATTTCGTGAATAACTCCGAAAAAGAAAATTGCGACCTTGTATTCAGCAGTACGCAGACGTCATACATATTATACAGAATTAAACAGTTGCTTAATGCTTTTGTAATTTATGGCATATCAAAATGCATCTTTAAGTAGCAGATCATGTATGGAATATTTCGGTTGTTTTAAATAACGGATTCAGGTAATATTTCTAAAGCAGGAAATACTAGTTTGTATTACATGACGTCGCCATTTTTCTTTGACGAAAATAATACTGCACTAAGCAGAATATAAAAAATACCAAAGTGCCTTTCGTAATAGTTAGTGTTCTTGATATTCATCATAATTTTGTTTTTCCAATAAAAAGGTGAGAAAGAAATTGAAATTACTTGACTAATTTCAGAAGAGTTTCCAAATACAAACTTATATAAGGTTCCATCAAACCAGGGTGAAACTTTTGTATAAGTTATATAAAAAAAAGAGATATAATCATAGTGAATTAAGTTCATCAGTATATAATAAACAAAAATGTATCTTTCAACATTTGAACTTAAGACTGAAAGTGCTGTATTATAATTTTATGTTTTGTCAAACTGGTTAATATACATCTTTGATCTGCTGGCGAGTTTGGAACCTTTTTCATCTATGATATTTACATTTTATAGCATGTAATAGAAGACTATATTTTCAATTAACTTAACTATAAAGAACAAAAACATTAACTAAAAAAACAACTCGCATTATTTTACGATATGTCTTGTAAATTTATTCATTTTTATCTAAATAATATCTAAATTTATTAATAAATCGATTTAGATATTATTAGTCCGCGCGGTTAGCCTAGTGGCTGTGCGCTTCGCAACCATTTGCCTGGGGAAGGATTGTCCTAGGTTCAATTCTCGTCGGAGACGTGAGGAGCTGAAGGATTTTCCTCAGCCATAGCCAAGTTAGCCGGGCGTGGACAGTAGGGTTTTTCTCCCCAGTTTATCTGGGATTTTTCATTCCCCAAAGCAGGCAAGCTTGAGCGGCCTTGAGAATTCAACACCACTGCGGACATAGGATGCACCGGGGAGTAGGGCTGACCACCTTATTCTGTGAACGGTTCAGGTCCGATGATTAATAAACCCCCGACACCGAATGGTAAAAGAGGGGGAAGGAAAATGAGATGAGATTATCATATTTTATTTAATATGAAGTTTGCTAAACGTCTTTATTTAAATAACAACGTCTCGGTCTGTTGAATTAGTCGAATTGCGACCTTGTAAGTTATTCGGCTTTGTAAGTCACTTGCTGCTTTGTGGCAAGTTTGTACTTTTCGCTGCCCTTTTTATCCGCTTGTTGTATGCTACATTTATTCCTACAGTTGTCATTTAATTTGAGTCAATACACAGTTTTCTCATTGATTTCGCTTCACGTTATACAGTTAAATGCATTCATTTAGTGTTTCTGATGAAGTTGATCATAATCGGATGCATTCACGCAGTTAATTTGGCTTCCTTATAATTGTTACTGATCAGCAAAATAAGGTTCTCATCATACTTTTACGAACATTGAACTCAATGAGCTGGCAAATTTTCCGGTTAGATATTTAACCTAATTTAGCTAGCATTTTTGTCTTGTTCTGCCAAGTTTTTTTGTATAGTGCTGTATTTGAAAGCGCACTAAACTGACTTCGTTCTCTCTCTCTCTCTCTCTCTCTCTCTCTCTCTCTCTCTCTCTCTCACACACACACACACATGAATACCGACTAGTTAGAGATCGGGAACATCACTTTTGATTTCACACACCGCAAAGATGATCTCAACTGCAGAAATGATTAAAGATGGAGCCCTATTATGGAAAAAAAGGGGGGGGGGTTAGCTAAAATAGTCTCGCTTCATTCCTTTGGGAAATGAAAAGATGTCAGAGGATTTTTAATGAATAAATGGGTTACACGGAGTTATATATGACTTAAGGGTTCTGGCAATTATTATTATTTCACATTTAAAAAAACATTATTTTATTTATTTATTTATTATTATTATTATTATTTTTATTTTGCTCTCGATATCACATTAGTGGGAAATTTGGGGATTGAATGCTCATCTCTGGACAAGTATCATATATGCATGATGAGAATATCGATTACTAGTTATTTTAGAGGTTATCTTAAGTTTTAACAAGCAGAGTATTCAATAAAATTGTTAAAAGGGATGACAGAAGTTCTGATTTTCAGTTTATGATGTAATTTTTCAAGTTTCGGCTTATTACTGTTAAGGCTGTAGGAGCCTTTCGTTTCCAGTGGATCTCAACGAATTTGTTATGTGCAATGGATAGAAAATGTGTCGACCTTTTTTTTTTTTTAATTGGGCAAATTTTGTAGATAAATTTGTTTCAAAAGATAAAATGATATAAATTAATAACCTCCATTCTGGCTGGAATCGAATAAAATTTGATATTTAGAATTAGGACTTGGCAAAAATGTTTCACGTATGCTGAAGTATGCTAATTACAAAAGCAGAATTAGACATAACTCAGAGAAGAGCAGAGTTCGATGCAGGTCATTACAAGCTGAATCTTTTTATTTTTTATTTATTTTTTTTCTTCCCTTCAGTTGAACGTCATTTAGCTGATCTCATAGGAAAGTAGCAGTTATTATTATTATTATTATTATTATTATTATTATTATTATTATACCGTACTCTACTCAGGTACGGTATAACGATCTACGCAAACACATCAAACAGCCACCTAACAAAATCAGAAATATTACACACAGAAAAATCGTGTCAACAGTGATTTGGAGATCTTATACACAACAGCCAATATCCGAACCGCTTATGACGACACACAGAATCCTGAGCATTAAAAATTTGAAACACTACATAATGTTACTAATAAATTACTTTCATATCAACTCTTTACACTCCAAGATCCTTCAACAACTCACGCGGTTCTTTTGTGAGATCGCATCTGCTACCCACGCTACTCAACAACCTACCAAGAAATTTAAAACACACAGACAACTACAGAACCGTAAAACGCGAACTCTGGAAACTATACCAACACAGTTAATATAGCATTAACGCTTATATACACATGACAAATCACAAGCATCCAACGCCTACATTCCATCCATAAACAGTACCAAACAAAGTAAATAGTGAAGACTAATCCTATAGTTTACAAAAAACTAACCCTAGCTTCGAAGTAGGGAGGGATTAGCCCGCCACATTCAACTAATCCTCATAATCATAGACTGCAAATTATTGTAATGTATATGTTCAATATCGTGTATAATAATAAATGATGATACTGATATGAAAAAAAAGTATGTGTATTTATATTTAAATAAAAAAATATTAAAAAGAAATAAGGCACTTTAAACTACTTACAAAAGAACAGAAAATGTAATGTCTTAAATGTACGTATGTAAATACTTTGTATGATGATAATGGGAAAAAATATTATTATTAAAAAATATATTATATAGAGTTATAATATCTATTGTTATTGTATATATAAAGTGTAAAAATGCAAAATATACGTTGTAAACAATTACTATTATTATTATTATTTAAAAAATCATTATGTAAGTATAGTATATGCATAACATATACTCGTGCAAGTATATGTTATGCACAATTGTATTCATGTAATGTATTATAAATATATATATAAATATTATTGTATGTATGTAATTTATCTGAGAAATAATAAAATGTTAAAAATTATTTTAAAAAAATTATTATTATTTTACTTTGCAAAACAGACAGATAGGCCGGAAAACATGCAGTTACAGAGAAAATACTAAGTAGTAGGTGGCAGATGATGTTAGTCCACTGGTGGATTGCGTGGTGTTGTGTAGGTTTAGAGGATCTTTCGCGTTGAATGCTCTTGGATTCCATGGAGTTGTCATGTAATAATAATAATAATAATAATAATTTTTTTTCAATATCAAATAATACTTTATCATCTGTCAATTAAATTACATACATATACTTACAATTTAATGATATACAATTTATATTATACATACAATTCAATATAATTGCATACAATTTAAGAGATAATACTATAATTTTTCATATGTGGTTCAATTCAGATTCCAATTTATCTCATACTTTGTACAGTGCGCAAGTCATAGTACAACAATTCGTGTGCTCTTAGTACTAATTACGATTTTAGTAATAGTTTACAATCAATTATAGTTCAGTTACACAGGATAGATTACACGATTATCTATATAATTTTTTTTTCAGTACAGAATGCTAGGAAAATATCTTATTTAAAATAGCATAAATAATGATATTAACAATGTGTTTTACATCTTTTTTCACATTCATATTTACAATGATTCCTTTAAATTTACAATGATTCACTTTTTATTAAATCGATTATGATATTTATTTGTTTCTTTGGGTGGTATTTCTGATTTCTTCCTCGAAGCTTTGCAGAGCTTATCTGAGGAAGAATAGATGGCGGTGGTTTCTTGGTTTTGTTTCTATACCCTTCGCAAGCCAGGTGTTGATTTTACTGTTTGTAGGTACGTGCTTGAAAGACCACTACTGCTTGTCCACGGTTTAACTTTTTTTGCAAGTGGGGTTGGATTTGGATATGGTATATTTGTGTCTTTGTAATGGTGTTTTTTGAGAGGGGTTTGTTAGAGGTAGGTTTGTTAATTTTTTTTTTTAAACATTTTATTATGTTTCAGTATAAATTACATACAATAATAATATTTACAATATTTACAATAAGGTTTATACAGAATTTTTGAATTTAGAATATAATAATAATAATAATAATAATAATAATAATAATAATAATAATAATAATAATAATAATAATAATAATAATAATAATAATTTTTTTTTTTTTTTATAAACGACTTATTTGTTTTTACAATGAAAATGATAAGGTTTACTATCACACAGAGTATCTGCACACACACAATGAAAAACATATTATCTTTTCTGTACAGTACGAAAATTCGATATACAAAATGCAGAGTACATTTTATAAATATGAATATACATTTTTTTAAACTAGCTAAATATGGATTGGCACCAATGTGCACACAATTCACGATACAATGCAGTAATGCAGCATACACACACAATTCAATAATAATAATAATATTTTTTTTTCTTTTACATTTTATTGTCTCAGTATAAGTTACATACAATAATAATATTTACAGTATTTACAATAAGGATTATACAGAATTTTTTTTTTTTTTTTTTATGTCTCAGATGAATTGCATACATAGTTGCTGTAGTAATTATATGTATGTATAACAGATACATACATGGTGTGTATAACAGATACTTGCAAGTTAGTAATTTTCTTCCTCGAAGCTTAGCAGAGCTTATCTGAGGAAGATAATAGATGACAGAGGGTGGTGGTTTCATGGTTGTGTTCCTATAGTGGTCACAAGCCAGGTGTTGATTTTACTGTTTGTCGGTACGTGCTTGAAAGACTTCGTCTGCTATTACAGTTTAACTTTTTTTTTTTTTGTGTGCAAATAGGGTTGGATTTAGACATGGTGTGTTTGTTTCTTTGTGTTCTTGTAGTGAATAATAATAATAATAATAATAATAATAATAATAATAATAATAATAATAATAATAATAGCTAAATTAACAAATGAAGTGGAACATTTCTCCTGAGTTACAAAAATTACTTCATTAAACGATTCCTGTATCGCTGTAACTAGCAGAAGCAGATATACATTCACGAAAGAACAGACATCTCAAAAGAATCAAATAGCATTGAGGGAGACTGTGAAAATTTGGGGCAAAAAGCCCTGATAAAAGCAGAAACAGAAAGCTTCAGAATAAAGAATAAATGGAATCAGAAAAGTGGACTACTTAACTGAGATGGAGACACAGAAAATATAACAAAATCTGAAAAAAGTAATCCGAAATGCTAAATTCCAGGACAATAGAAACGGAATTGGAGTGTTATCGCAAGGTGCTATAGCAAAGGAAAAAAAAATAAGCGAAAGAACTTCGAGAAAAATGGAAAAAGTTTGTAACAGTACTAAAAAATGATATATCAAAACGCAACCGAAAACCTATAAAATAATGTAATACATTGATAAATAAATTAAAAAATAAATAAAAGTACATAGAGTAGCCTTAGAAAATCAGGTAATCTATTTTTAGATAACTTTAGATAACATATCAGACACTTATTATTATATAATCTATTTTTTTAGGTTATGTAAAGCAAAGGTTGATCAAACAGGAGAAATTGTTACAAAGATTGTTATGATGTTAGAGCTAATATGGAAATATAAAACGCTAGCTTTTTTCTCTAGCTCTTCGAAAAAGGTATTTATTATTGCAACTTACACAGTACGAAACCTGCATTTACTAAACTAGTGTAATTAGTCTAGTAAATGCGAGTCAGTTACAAGATATGTAGAAGTAAAGAGATGGTAAACTTTACAATTCAGGACAAACTACTAGTACAAAAAATATTTCTAAAAATCCAATCTTGCCTAAGATCAATCCTTACTTTAAAATTATTATTTTAAAAAGAGAAGAGAATTTTACAAATAAACACGTATCTCTTGTTGATAACAAAAACGCGACTGAAATAATTAACGGACAAAAATTGCTGAAAACATTCGCCGATTTAAATATTTCAAACCACCTCTTACAATCAATTAAAGGAGCATATGCAAATTTATTTTCAAATGGCCAAATTGTGGTAGCCGCATCAGATGATGATTTACAGAGATCACAAAAAAATCCATTCAATTAAATCTCTGTGGAGTATATGGAATCGAAACATAGAACATAAAAGAATCAGAAACGAATTCAAACTGCAGAAATGAAATTCCTCATTAGATTATACCACGTGGAACTACAAAACAAGTGGAGAAATTGATCAGTCTCTCAATATAAAAGCATTATTACATAAATAAATAGAAAGAAAAATGATAAAGCATCCACATCGAATGAAAGAGTAGCAGACAACCAAGCCTACTGTGTGGAAATAAATTAATTTAAAAAAATACGAATTTTTAAGAGTAACAAAGCGATGGTATTACTTTAGAAGGCTACTTGGTCTCAAACTGTCATAGGAAGAAGAAGGAGAGGATGATAAAAGATGAACGGTATCCGCATTGCCAATGTAGCTCAAGGGAACAAGCAGATGTGGTGGAAAAGGTGCTTGATGCCAGAAGCAATTATAATGTTCCAAATGCATAAATAGAATTACTCAGGTAGTATTTTAGGCAATTAAGGCACACAACTCATCCAAGTTGACCTGCGTAATCATAATTTTAGGATAATGGGATTAGTCGTATGCCAAATGCGTATTTTCTCGTGTGTGAATTGCGTGTACTCTCTTTGCGGGGTTGCCTTTGTTACCGGAATAAAACCAGAATTTCCGTGAAGAAAAACCCTTCATGAGGCTGTGTAGCTCAGTGGGTATCGACATTGTTCTTTGGTTGAAATGACCTGGGTTCGAATCCCGTCTAGGACACGAAGGAATCTTTATTAGGGCGCCTTTTATTCAAAGTAAGTTATATAACCTTATCCGAAGGAGAACTGGTTTTCCGCCCCCTGGAATCTCGGGCTTTTCAAAACCGGAAAATTTAAAGCTATAGTAGAGACAATGAAGACAGGATTAATCCGCCCTATCAAAAACGGCATCAGGTTTCTAAAAAGCACAATTACTTGCCATAACAGGCCATTGAGCCTAACACTAGAGGAAAACCATTCACCCCCAATTATGAGACTGGTAACTCACCTTCGTGATAGAGGCCTTCTCGTCACAGATGGGATTCCAACCCAGCTGTTTCCAACCAAAGCGCTTCGTCGAAACCGATTCTAATATATTACTACAAGTATATACCATGTTATGTGCGTCCTCATATATGCAGTCACTGAATTTTGCAGTGACTGTATCGAGCAAATTTAATTTTCTAATAACTAGTATGGCTACGGCCCTTGGTTACACATAAAAATTAGTAAAAGATCGTAAAAACTCACTAACTTGTTTTAAACATTTGTATAAACTATGAAAACTATCCGATAATGTATTTTATCCTATTTCTATATATAAGGAAAATATTTTTATTTGTTTATAACAACCAATAAGCCCAAAATAAATGTAAAAATTAATAATAATAATAATAATAATAAATATTATTGCCAGTATTACTGCGACACATCCAAGGAGGGCAAGGACTCATCGCGGGTATTTTTGGGAGGGTATTTTTCTCTACTGCACCTCCGTAGCGCAATTGGAAGAACAGCAGAACATTGTGCCCTTCGATTGGAAAAGACCTGTCTTCGATTCTTGTCGTGACAAGGAGAATCCTTATATGGGCCTTTTCAATTGAAGGTGAGTTAGCCGACTCACATGAAGGTAGCAGGGTTTTTTCCCCCCGCGTATTGACAAATCGGCCTTCAGAACACACGCAATTTACAGACAAAAATACTATTGTTGGTGGTGATGATGAGCGGTAGATGGAGTTGATGGTAGTAGTGTTGTAGGAGTAGGAGAATTAAGTAGTAGTGGAAAGGGTGAGATGTATGCTATTTAGCGAAGTAGAGTAGATTGCTCTCCCGCGGTGAGTCTTTGGACTCCCTGGACCTAGAGGCGTCACGTAATAATAATAATAATATTGCATAAAACTCACCATCTCCACTTCTTTATCCATGATCTGTACACAACGCCATCTACCGCTCACCGTCATTACTATCTTTTGTCTGTAAATTGCGTGTGTTCTCCTATAACAATAATTTACGCAGTAAATTCAAAAAGTAGATCATTATACACAGGGGGAAATGTTGTACCCAGAAAAGCAGCGTGCTTGAAATTTTGACTATGTCCATGAAAATAAACGTAGATTGTTCAGAAATCTAAGTATATGGAATTTCCAGTTCGTTAGATGCTAGTATATGTTCAGTAACATTCATTTGAACAGCGTAAAAAAATAATAATAATAAAATAATAAATAAAAAATAAATGGCAAATTATGTGAGATATCGGAAAGGTCATCGTACCTTCTGAAGTCCCACCGATTATAAAACGAATGAAATCTATAGGTGTCTTGTTTCTTAAACATTTGCTGACGATTGCGTTAATTTTCACTGATAATGAAATGAGAAAGAAAATGTATTGAATTTGATGTGAGAAAGTTCAATGATCGTCTATCATGTACACCGATTACCGACCTTCATCATTTAGTTGCTGAAGGAGTAAATTGATTTGCTTAACCAGTAATCTAAGTCAAGTAGTGAAAGAGGGGGGGGGGGGAAGATAGAGAGATGGTCGTAGGAAAAATGACGTCAATCATTTTATCATTTGTGCAACAAGGATAAATTCTGCTATCAGTGTACTTGTGCTCATAAATAACCTTCGTCAGTTTAAAAGGAGGAAATCTGAACTAACAACACATTCTCTGTACGACCTCTCGCCCAACAATGGGGAATCTATTAGCGATACCGCTATCATTCATCTTTGGGTTCGCAGGTAATTATATATATATATATATATAATATATATATATATATATATATATATATATATATATATATATTGGTCGAATAATTTTTGTCATTTCTGAGGGTTTACTTTTAATAATTAATAAATAATTTCCAAAATTGGTTACATTACATTTGTTTTTATTTTTTCAGAGCTAAGTATATGTAAGTTGTCTATTAAATATGTAGTTGAACTTAAGTAGGTATAATGCTACTTTTTTTTTTTTTTTCATGTGAATCCAACCCACGAAAGGTTGCAAACTTGTATAATGCATGCGTGTACCGTGAATAGGCTAAGGCAGTATTTCTTAACCTTTTTTGGATCATGTCCTACATCAATGTCTCAAAGATTTTGATGCCCCCCCCCCCCAGCATAATAGTCAGCCAAATTCTGAAAAAGTATAATATAAATATGTGCATGTACATTTTTCCAATTGCCTCCCAAAATATTCAAATTGCCTCTCCTGTGGGGCGTATGCCCCACGTTGAGAAACACTGGGCTAAGGTTACATAATCTGGGAACACTACATTGTACACAGTAGTGTACAATGTACACTAATGTGCACAGAAGACCAATGTACACAGAACTTTTTCAGTCCACTTCGGTAAGCAGAGTGGTGGTCTCGCATCGGGGGGAGGGGGATGAAATTCATCTATTACCTGGCACTTGGGTTTAGCCTGTAACTCATATAGATTAGGCTCCAGCCCAGTGATGGCGAACGTATGACACGCGTGTCAGCACTGACACACTTGAGGGTTTCAGGTGACACACCTTGGATGTTGAAAAATATTGGTATTCTGATGAAGAAACTGCGATAAATCGTGTAAGATCGCTCTCAGTTAAGGCGAAGGTAGGTTTCGGTTCATTGAAAGAATTATATTTTATAGTTAGCCTATTTCTATTTTATTTTGTAACTAGCCTATAAACAGCGAGTCTTTTAAGTTTATGTTTTCTTTCTCAATGATTATAATTTCTGCATAGTCATATGATATTATAAAAACTTATAAAATTATTATCAATATTATATGATACAAACTTATAAATACGTGCTTTATATATTATAAACGTAAAGTTTTCATTTGACTTCTGTGTGAAATTCGTTCATGCATGCATTCGAAGTCTCTCGACTGAGTAAATATAAGTTCCAAACATATTTAAAAACCACTTTAACAGAAAATATAATTCGCAGCATTAGATATTAAATTTATCTGAGTAAATAATGAAAATATTTTTATAGTTGCAATAAATTCAGTAAATTTATTGCAACTAAATAATGCAAATATTTGCGTTGAATATTGCAAATACTAATTTGCATTATTTAACGAAATTTACTGAACGATGACGTCGCAAAAAAACTAAATAGCTGTTATTTAGTAGCATGATGTAAAACATAACAAGGTTGCTACGAATGTACCGGTAATAAATCTGGCAACCCTGCTGAAAGAAGTAGTGGTAGTCTTGCATGGTCTGCTACTTAAGTAATCTGAGTTGCTAGTGATTCATTTCCAGTAATTGTAAGTTCTTATTAATTATTACTACTTAATTACCGCCGTATATAATTGTGCTCTTTTTTAATTTGTGAACCCTTTTACAATGGCAGCTAGCACTAATAAAAAACTAAAATTATCACAGAAAGGAAGTGGAAGAAATTTCCAAGATGCCTGGACTGAACAATATGGTGTTATTGATAGAAACAATATAGTGTTATTGATAAGCGTGTGGAATAGCCTTCCCGTAAACTTTCATGCTCTTAAAATTTTTGCTAAAGCTCTTCTAACAATTTTCTCTTCTACATACTCTTGTGAAACTCTATTTTCTGCCTTAAATAATATCAAATCGAAAGGGAGAAATAGATTGAGCAATGATTTGAGCGCCTGTGTAGCATTAAAATGTACACACTATATAGCCCCTTCTATAAAGCAACTTTCTACCAGTACTAAGCAACAGAAAAGTCATTAAATGTAATGTAAGTTTGTGATTTCACTTTATTAAATTAATTGTATAATATGAATTCATAGATTTTATATCAATGTCCTATTAAATAAATAGCCTAATATGATATGTATAAGTCACCATCTATGATTATGTAGTTAAATTTATAATGCATGTATGCAAGTGGCACATCAACAACGTCAATATTTAAAAAACAAAGATGTCTGACACACTTGGGTAAAAAGGTTCGCCATCACTGCTAGGTGATGGCGAACCTTTTTTTTTCCAGGCCGAAATTTGTTGCTTTGTCAACGAAGTTATAAATGTTTCAACTACAAAGCGGGGTAAGACTATATCAAAAGATATCGAAGGATTTTCTTGCGCATCTAATATTACGTAACTGTAAGCGTACATTATAAGAATTATAGCTGATAATGACTTTTTTGAATGGTTGTGTGGAAACGAATTGAGTTTGTAATGTCTATAATCGCCTTGCGAAATTTACCTCCATAATTTGAAAATCGTCGGAAATATTTTTTCTTGTTATGAATGAGATTCGAAGTTCTAATCTTTTACAGTCAATTTTTTGGAGGAGCGCTACTAGTTTTGCTAGTAGAGACGATTCTCCTCCTTTTGCGAAATCATTGGATAAATAATTAGCTTCTATATTTACATTTCGTAAGTTCTTATACTTAAAATTTCACTTGGAAAATATTTATTATCCATAAAGTCTGGTGATGTAGGCAAATAAAAAATTTTGTTGCGGTTAACGCCTGCTTTAACTGCAATAAGATTGCAGTTAAAGCAGGCAGTGCCTATGAGTGTATTTGGATGTTACTTTTCTTTTCAATGAAAATGTGATGTATTCTATCATATAAATCCGTCATTATTACTTGGAATTTAGAAAAGAACATGTGTATCTTAAGGCTATATAAAGGTTGTATTTTTTTTTTTTTCATTCGAGTCTTCTCGTAGAGTTTCTAAACATTCACGGCAGTTTGTCAGCATAATTTGAGGAGCTATGGTCATGCATTTCCTTGTATAAGCAGAACTTTATGACGCATTAGTCTATCTGATACGTCATGAAATGTTGAAATATTGACATATAGCCAACATATAAAATGGCACATCCACTTTTGCGCTGTTAAGAATTTGAATGCATGTGTGATTTTTGTCAGCTATGATCAACGTCTTAAAACTTAGACTACCTCTCTCTCTCTCTCTCTCTCTCTCTCTCTCTCTCTCTCTCTCTCTCTTTCTTAACTTCATTTCTAATAAAATAAATTTGATGGTCAAAGCATTTAATTATTCTTATTGATAAGTATAAAATTCTTATGTATCTGCGAATAAAAACGATATCAATCCCTATTTAGATTATGTAAGTTTCCCTTTATATGAACTACCAATATAACCCAAAGAACAGCATTACTAACCTATGAACTTCGAACCTCCAATCATCTCAAAAATACATCTAAATGCAAAAACAAACAGTAGCACTTATAGAGTTGATGATTAGGAATAATATCAGGAAATTTGAGCTGCTTTCTTTTTTTATTTTATTTTATTGATAATCATTGGAATGTGTTTTGTTGCTTTTTTCTTTTTCTTTTCTTTCTTTTTTATTTTTGCACGCTCTTGCTTCTCTAGCATGTGCGATACTACTTACAAATAAGAAAAGTTATTTTGCGAAATGAAGTATATTCGACAACCGGTTGCTTCACCACGAACATAAAATATTTAGAGAGAAATCGCTGAATGTTTTACACATTTTATGTTCATATAGATGGATTAACTTGTCGTCAGATACACGTACTTCTGGCCTCGGAATTTCTATTCACTCTGACTAAAAATTCAGACCATTTCGATCAGGTTTTATTTATATATTTATATTTTTCTTAGTAGAGGTCTGATGAAGAAAAAATACACATAGTAGGTTTAATTGCAGTCAGATTAGAAAGAAATTTTCTACACTGTTTGGAAAGAAGTCAACGGATACCATAGTGTGAGGAACAAGTACCCATGGCGCCAACCTTAATAAGATGTAGGACCTCCTTTCGCTGCGATGACTGTCGATCTTATTGGCATTCTTCCCACAAGCGTACGATAGCGATCAATGGGAATTTTGGACCATTCTTCCTTTAGGCATGTAATGAGGTTCTGGACTTTGTGGGCCGGATGTCCTTTGACCTCACCCGACGCTCTAGTTCATCCAACAGATGTTCAGTGTGTGGTGACGTTCATGTTACAAACCACGCAGTTTCAGCAGCAGCGTTACGACACTGTGCAGTGTCTTGCAGAAAGAGACAATGGTCAGTTCAGTATAAATGCCACAAAGTAGGAAGCACTGCCTTGTCCAGAATGTTCAGATACTCTCGGAGTTCAATGTTCGTGGCACCGCAGAGGTCCGACACCAAACTAGGAAAAAACAGGACCATATCATCACACCGCCACCTCCGAATTTCATAGTTGGGGTTACGCACTCTGGTAAGAGATGTTCACCAGGCATCCGCTACACTCACACCCATCCATCTGCTCGGTGGAGGATGCAGTGTGATTCGTCACTCCATAACACAACTTTCCAAGTATCCATGTGCGACTGTACATGCTCCTCTTTGCACCACTGAATATAACGCTGCATGTTGGTTCGAGTAATGTGGGGTTTGCATATTGCGGTCCTACCATGGAAACTGATGTTGTGAATCTCAGTTGCGAATGTTTCTGCGCAGATCGTATTTCAGTCGATGCCCGGAAGTCCACATTCAACGCGTAGGCCGACGAATGCCGGTTTTTATATATTATCATTCGTAAGTCACGTTCGGTGAGTGTGGTGGGTCGTCTACTGTGGGTAACAGTTGCAAATAAGTTTGGCAAATTGTTGACAAACTGGAATGACCCAGTTTGTCAACAATTTGCCGAACAGATAGGGCTGCAGCATGACATCCTATCACAACGCCTCTTTCAAACTCAATCAGTTTCCTTCTTGCATCCATTTCATACGGACACAGCTGCACTGACTTGGGAGCATCATATTTCTTCGAATCATACCGGCTACAAACAGGTGACTCGTTACTTGGCACGATGTACCTTTTCCATGGGAGTGTCCGTTGACTTCTTTCCAAGCAGTGTATGTCCTCGTTTTTCACTTTCACATTTAGTAGTTCTCTGCGTGGTACAGGTAAATTAAGTCTTTTTCCCCCTGGAACTCACGCTTTTTAATTCTGCAATTCAGCAAAATCGATTATAAAACTAGTCCGAGTGCATAAAATAAATACCAATTCGGATTCGCGCGAAAGAAAAACTTTTATAGGCTTTATTTTATTTTTTATTTATTTATTTATTTTTATTTTTATTTTTTTTTGTACTGGTATTTGAACGTTTTTTTCCCCAGATCAGTAGCAGTAGATCAACATGGCAAACGTGCATTACTGGAAGAATAGGCTTAAGAAGCATTATTGTAATATTGCTGAAATAAAGCACATTGAACTTGACGTATTTCTGCAAGTGGGGTAGCGAACAAATCTGAACTTTTCTACAAGAAAAGGAAGATTTTTATTTTATTTTTATTTTTTAGGAAGATTTTCTTATTTTATTAATTAATTCAACCGAAACTTTGTAAGTGATATTTAGAAAAATCTGCACATTGTACTTATAAACATTTTCGTATATACAATCATTTATTTATTTTTATATTCACTTAACAATGTTTGTAGCAAAGAGTAACAAGAACCCTGAAACAGAGTAATGAAATCTTTGACTGCAAATGAGTTCAATTCGGGCCTTATCCAGAAGCCTAGAAATATTTGATATCATCGTAAAATGTTAGACTTCCTTAGAAGTGCAGTTTTCTGAATTTTGAGATGATGTATCTCAGAGGCTCAACTTTCCCAGATGTTTCATAAATGGTATTGCTCCTATGACAATTGGAACTGTTGTTGCTTTCTTGCTCCAAAATCGTTGAATTTCAATCTCCAGATCTCTATACTTGGTCAGTTTTTCATTCATTTTTTCTTTAATTCTACTATCCCCTAGATATTGCCACATCAACCACACTTGCTGTTATTCAATTATAGTAATGTTTACCATATTATGTTCGAGATGTCTATCTGTCTGGATTTTAAAGTCCCATACTATTTTGGCATTCTCATTTTCAATAACCTTTTCATCTGTATTCTCCCAAGGGAACACAGCTGAATTTTGCAAGTTGGGAAACCATATTTCCTGCCTAACTGCAATGTACAGTTTTTGCTAGCCAGTCACGCCTTTTTTTAATAGTATGTCTGGACAATCTTGCTGCAAGAACTAATGAGCTGGTCCACTGTTTCTTCTTTATCTCTGCACAGTTGACATTTGCTATCGCTACAGATCTTTTCAATCCTCGCCTTCGTTGCATTCGTTTGTAGCGCTCGTTTTTGAGCAGCAAGTATCAGACCTTCCGTCTCCTTCTTGATGCTTATCTCCGATCTTACAAAGAAAAAAAAAGAAAAGAAAAAAAAAGCCGTAAATCAGGAAGTTATGAAGAAATACATTTCGTCGTTCTATCAAGGTAGCTGAAGGCATTAAGTGTCACTTTATATAGTTGTGTGCCACGTGACTAATGCATAGAAGGCAAAGAAGTACAAAATTTAAAAACAATAAAATATAACATTAAACTTTGACTATTATTTTTTTTTAAATTTATTACTTACAATAAATTGTATTAGTATAAACTAAATAAAATCTCTATTTGTATTTCATTTACTCCAAAGGACTGATTTGTACTGTTTTAGCCTTTAGTTTATGGATAAATTTTGACCTTTGAATTGTACAGATGGGAATGCATACTCTGTTGGTAGAATTGTTCTGGAAGGAGTGGAGAAGGCAAGCGATCTTTTCATGATGATGGATAGAAATTTGCAATTCATGGGACATATTACAAAAGTCGAAAAGACAACCCAGGTGATTCTTGCAATACTGAGAAGAATACTAACCAAAAGAGAGAAAATGCACTTCAGTGGTTCCAATGTGTAAGGTGCTGATCGGACCGCATTCATTATCATGCAGATCGAATCTGTAACTGTTATGGTCTGTGTGCTGTAGATATAATTTTGTCTTGCCTAATGCTGACACTAAAAGATCGTAGAACTGAAACCAAAAATGAGATCATGTGTTAAATTTATTCGGAATCCTAAACACATATTTTCATAAAATTATATCTACTCATTGCTACTCATATCTACCCTAGCGATTTATTTGTTAGATTTTTCAAATAAGGACACATTTTAGCATACACCTAAATACGTAGTATATCCCCCGGCTAATCTATTACATTCATCCTGGGATTTCTTTGAGGGGTTAATTTCTGTAGTAATTTTAAGCCAGAAAGGATATATCAGCAGTATCCAGTTCCGAATGGAGTGAGAAATACGGAAATTTCTGCCTGCTATGCATTATATTGTAGGCTAATGACGTTGTCTGTTTCTTGCAAATGTTCTTAAAGTTTGTACACTTTTACTGAAAAAATCGACTAAACGAGAGACATACCGACATCCACTTTATTGAGAATTACTGTTGAGAAATATTCTGTTGTTCCAAACTGGCAAGTTATTATTGATATAACCGATGTATTCAGGAAACGGGATCATTTGGTGTTTTGTTAAACCGGAATTTGGCGACGCTATTTTTTTCAAGAAAATGACGTCATTGAGTTCAAAATATATAAATGCTACGAGCCGTGCAACACAGGAACCGTACAACACTGGTACAACTCGTGTGTGTGTGTGTGTGTGTGTGTGTGTGTGGAAACCGTTCTAGAAATCAAACATGGAACCTTTTCCAAGCCACTTCAGGCCTCCAGTAAGGGTAGCGGTGGTCTCACATTGAACGATGAAATTCATCTCGTGTATAGATAGTTAGACACAATATCTATGCCCATAGCAGAATTCGAATCTGCTGCCTCCCCGCAACTAATGATCCATTTAATCCTATTAAATGGATCATTAGTTGCGGGGAGGCAGCAGATTAGCTAGGGGGAGGGAATTCGTATCTTAATTTGTAAAATGAGTTGCTGAGTCTTTAAGAGAACGTTCCTTTATTGACTTCATGATCTATGTATCTCTGTTATAATGGAGCTCCACTATATTTTTCCGACAGCTTTCCAATTACCGAACCGTCACTTCCCCAGCCATTGGATAGATCTCCCAACTTTAGACTAATAATACTTTTGGAATCATGAAAGTATTAGCATAAAGTTGAAAATTTAGAATTTTGTATACAAGAGACCCTATTTAAATCTCACTCAATTTAAGCGGCATCCAGTGAAGAGACATGAAGAAACTAGTGCCGCTATCTCGTTAACCTTGAGATTAGCACAATACATTGATTATCCATATTAATGTGGGTTTTACGATCGCTTTTCTTGAGTTTACGAAAAACTGGATTTTCCGTGAGGGAAAAAAAAAAAAAAAAAAAAAACGTGCTTGCCCGTGCCGGAGATACTAACCCTGGAACATGTTGAAGAAAGGCTTAGAAAAAAAATTCGTCTAGCCGGCGACTATAATTAACCCAAGTCAGGCAACCTAACTTCAGGGGAGCGAACACCACTTCCACCGACCTACACAAGCCTATTATATATATGTACCTTAGAAAAAAACATGATGAAATTTAAATTTTGAATAATAAGAAAGTTCAGAGACTAATGAAATTTAGTGTAGAGGTCCTACTGCATGGAAACTATTTGAATTTAAACTTTTAATATAAATAATTCAAACCATGCAGTTGGATCACGATCGTACCATTAACCAGACGGCCACAAAGGAGGCAAATACATGCCAAGAGACTCATTTTGTTTAATACTTCCTTTAGATTTTTAGTTATTGAAAAATTAATTATAGAATAGACCCACATTTATCACGACAATACGGCAACAAAAATATGAAATTGAAAAATAAGCAATCAAAATAAAAAAAAAGTGCCTAGCCTCTAAAGACTCTTTTTACACGTGGGATATGCGTACCGCACTTTAGAAAACACTGGGCAAGGGGTGTGCAAAATTACGGCCACCCCGCCTATTATTGCACGGCTTGCTAAGGATTATTTTTAAATGAATTTCGTGACAGAATCATGAAATTGCTGTTTCATTATTTGTGCTTCCTTCCTTTCTGTTTTATGCTTTTGCGCAGACCATGGACTTTCGAAACCAGATCCGACTGGATAGGTGGGTTAATGAGTCTTCGGACTTCTTGGAGTTGTCACGAATAATAATAATAATAATAATAATCTTTATTCCCATAGTAGCCTATGTCTTTAAATTGCGTGTGTATTTCTAGCCGGTTGACCTATTTTGCAGAAGGAAAAAACTTTTCACCATCGTATGAAAGCATCATTATCTATGGTAATGTGAGACACAACGCACCTATTTGTTATGTAATGTGAGAAACAACGACAATACGGGATAACCTAATGGTTATTCCGTATTGTCGTTGTCTATTGTCTAACGTGATATATTGTCTAACGGGATAACCATAGACAATACGGGATAACCTAATGGTTATCCCGTATTGTCTATGTCTATAGCCGCTTTCGCGCCACATGTGTGGTTTCGGCAGTGACAGCGTTTTGCACTCTCATCGTCGCCCCCTACTACCATTGCTACTCACAGCACTAACTCGACAGTGTTTTCAGTGCCATGCGTTTCTTAGTTTACTTCGATGAATAGTGTGCATATTTTTTTATATTCAAATTCGGTAGCTCGATCTCGGAAAGGCATTTTTAAATATGTGAAAAGACATATTTTTTTAAGACGAAATACCTAAAACTCATTACAGATTAGCCTTATCTGATGAGAATTTGCAATTGATTTTGATGTTTGGAAGTGTGACTGTCTCATAAAAAAGAACCATAATTCTCACTAATTTCCCAAAATATGTGTTTGTAAGCAGTTATGTTCTGTATTTTGTAATAAAAAATTATGTAAATATTGGGTTCTGTCTTATATATATAAACACATGATATCTTTTGGTTCGCGAAGGATAGAATATTTACTTTTTGATCCTTCTCAGAAAAAAAAAATTGTCAGCTCCCTGGTCTAGAGGATAGGTTGAGAAGGATGTTGACGAGCAGTCAATCAGTGTCCTAAACGTCAGTTCACACTTCGGGCCACGCAAAACAGATGAAACTCAGAAAACAAAAACAGCAACTCATGACAAATGATAATGCTCATTTGGATTGGTTAACACGATAACCAATCGCAGCCACTGTTTTCTGGGTGCTATTGTCTCAGCGCGCACCCTGCCTCTCGCTTTCTGGGTAGTTTAAAGCCACTGGAACGCTAAGAATTGTTATATAGAATAGAGGGAGCTGAAAATTTTCAGTATATATGGCAGAGGAAAGAACAAGAGGTCTTGAGAGTTGAGTAAATTTGCAGTTAGCAAAGATGTAAGGTTTGGATTTTTTGATTCGATGGTGGTGAATTAATGAAATAAGTTGCCTTAGGCGGTTGTCAGTGCTTTGCTGGTGAATCAGTTTAAGGACAGAGTTATGCTATTCAAAGAATTCTATTCAGTAGTGGTGCTTTTTTGGGATGGAGGGAGAGATGAGACTATATTTAGTTATGACGCGTTTTATTAAATTTTGAATAAACATATATTTTTGTTTTGACAAATTTTGCCTTGCTGTTTATCCAAGTGAAACCAAATTTGAAAAAAAGTTGGATTCCGACTAAAGATGCGTTAAATTCTGGTTATCCTTTAATTTGGAATTATTAAAATCCCTACGAATCATTTGAAAAAAAAAAAAAGGATTGAAATCAAAATTGAACTACATGGACATCTTTTATTTTAAATCCCAGTTTATTAAATTCCAGCCAGTCTGAGTGGAGCTCCACCATATGACAGTAAGACGTCCTAACCTAGGACGCAGAGAACTTTATAAGTCATTAAGTTGAGGATAAGTTATCTATTTCATGTGTGGGAGGTAGTGCTCTCCTCGAAACTTGGGTTAATCATCCCATAAAACAAGCAAATAGCCCTAAAATATTGACCTCATAGCATTCGTTGCTTCAGTTGTAATTCAACTGAACCAACCCAAAGCAGATTTATTGCAATGGCTTCCACACGTTTTTGTAGTATATTCTTCTGTGAATGGTCCGAATGAAAGAAAAGTCGGAATGGTACAGCACATTTTGTGCAAATATGTTGTACCATTCTCCCAGCGCAAACAGACTCGCGGAATAAGTTGTTTACGAAAGGATAAACCTTACGCACTTGAACAGATCATGTGATCTGTTATTATAACAGATAAGTTAAGTAACAAAAATAAACTGCCTGTAAATGTACTCGCACATTCACAGTATGAACCATTATCTCATCTTGTTATTGCTGATCTAGAACCAACTTTTGTAGAAATGTCACTTTTTTTCACATAATTAAGCAAGTAAATAGTTAATATCAGTCACTTTTACAATACAATAGATAATATTATCATTTTCTTTTATGGAATTATGAAAGAGATTCGCTTTCTGTTTATCGTTATCATATTGGCAAGATAAAGGTACATTTTCCTTTCTTCTTCTTCTTCTCTTTTTTTTTTTTTTTCCATATTGTTTCTCAGTACATTTTGCCATTTATCACAGAAGTGAGTTTCATTTAAAAAAACAGCGAATATGCAAAAAAAAAAAAAAAAAAGTGCTACGACCTCTGGAGTAGCTTTTTCATCCCCCACTTAGATGCTGTTATGGTGACTTTTAGACGAATGCAATCTTTTAATCATGATTTTCGAAAAATTTAATATTTTTTCAAGTAACTGATATTATTCAGTGTGTAAAGTACTGTGCATTTATAAATCGCGTTTAGTTTAAAAGAAAGAAAGAGCACTATAATAAAATAAAGGTTTCAATAGTGACAACAAAAATATATAAAAGTTATGAAACTTACTTTGAAAAAAAAAAAAAAAGTTGAAAGTTAGATACTTGAAAATGTTTTTCAAAGTCACGACTGATGAGGAATTCTATGCTGGTACACGTACTTCAGTATGAAATATGAACACGCAGCACTATTGAAATGTATATCGACAAGGCGCAAAGGAAAGAACCCCGTCCTCATCATATAATACAAATTATGTGGAATTTATGCAAAGTGAATTGTAAGGCATCTGGTGAAGTGCCGAGTTTCGTAATTCTTTGTCTATTAAAGAAGGGGAAAAGAGTTCATCCTGCTTAAAATTTTAACAGGATCAAATCTACGCAATACCAATTTAAAAATAAATAAATAAATAAAACCATACCGACCGCCAGATATAAAGACTCAATTTCTTTACCATACTGGCCAGGTTGGTTGAGCGTCTGTGCTGTTCAACCAACAGGTTGCGGGCTCGGATTCCACTGTAGACCGGGATATTTGTAATTGTCTTACGGTGAGAGATGAATTTTACATCCCGGTGCGAGACTATTGCCTATTGGACGCCCGAAGAGACCTGAAAAGTTCCATGTTTCCGAACTATAAAATAAATCCGATACAAAAAGTAATTTAAAAATATATACAAAAAAATTATAAAGAATCCTTATGGGGGGAGGGGGAAATGGTATTTCAATTATGGATAAGTACATTGATACCTTCTTTAAATGGAAAAATATCTCGGATGACAGTGATAATACAAAACGAGTTTGTAATGATTTGTGTGTAGTTTCTGAAGAGAAAGAGGTGTGTAACGAATCCACAGAAACACAGAATTCCCATCAGTTGCCATGCGATCATATTAATATGCTGAACGAAAGGAAAGATTTGCTGATTTGCTGGACACTCGACCAGTGGATCGCATTTAAAGGTAAATACAGTTGGTTATTTTATAGGAACATTTTTCTGTTTTGTGACTTTTCTCCCTTTACGGTAATTATGCCTACATTATTGTGTTATTATTCAACAATTGTTTACAAGTTTGAATGTGTATAGAAAGTCAATATCAACAGTAGCCTGATTACGAACGCGTGATGAAAGGGACGGGAAGGTTTGGAGCTTCCCCGGATAGTATTCAAAAGGTAAATACAATTGGTTTTTTTGTATTGGGCCCCGAAACTTATTAGTTTAGAATTTAACCACTAGGAAAGGGTTTGTGTCCACCTCAAAACTCTGAAACAGAATTTGGAAACATTTTCCGAATAACTTTTTATAAGAAATTTCTGTAATTTCACAATCCATTTCAGGCTTGCAGTCACGAGAACGACCTTTCGTTATCGATAAAAGAGCAGCTAATTGAGCTTTCAAGTGACAGAGGGCTTAAAATGCAATTCCGTGATCGTGGTTTGGCTCGATTCTGGATCTCGCCTTCAGTGAGAAGTGAATTTCCCAAATTATTTAAAGAAGTCGAAAATTGTCATGCAGTTTTCTACAACTTATCTTTGCGAGAAACGATTTTCATCGCTCCTTCAAATAAAAACAAAATACAGAATTCGTCTTAGCGTGTGTGTGCTGATCTTCGACTGAAGTTGACCAATATTGAGCCAGATATCCAGCAACTCTGCAAGGTCGAGAAGCTCATCCATCTCATTAAAAGTAAATAGTAACATAACTATATCATTTTATTTATTTGTTTAATAAAAATTAAAACTTTTTTTATTTTTATCCACAAAATTTAATTTTTTATCTATATATCCGGCCTGGTTGGCCGACTCTCCAGCCAAAAGGCAGCGAGTTCGAATCCCGCCGTGGGCATGGATGTTTGTGAATGTCTGTGAAAATACTAGTGGCAGTGGTCGGCGGTAGACAGCGTTGGTGTAGATGATGATGATGATGATTGTAGTTGTAGTTGGTAAAGATGGAGAGTTGTAGAGTTGGTGCCCTTCCCCGATATGTCTTTGGACTATCTGGAGATGTTATGTAATAATAATATCGACAAGCTTTATATGTTCATTGTGCATCACATAGTTTGAATTTGGCACTTAGAAATGCTATCTGTGAAAAATAAGAAATTGCATTGGCATAATTGAAAAGGTACACAATTTTTTCAACCCCTAAAAGACAGGACGCCCTTATTGTTTATAATATTATAATATTAATATCTTTTAAGATTTATAATATCTTTATTTAGCTTGCAAAAAATATTTGCGTGCACCTTACCATCGTCTAAAATAATGCAAAAATCTGACAGTGACTTCTTAATTGCCCTAAATTTTGTTGTTGATGTTGTGGCTCAATTAAATACCGTTCGTGAAATACCAGATTCTTCATTTAAAGATATTTTCGATGAAGCATGTATAAAAGCCAGTAATTTTAATATTGACATTAAAAAGCCAAGGACTTCATCAAAACAAACATTAAGGTCCAATGTTCTAGCCGATTCTGTAGAAGAGTATTTCAGGAAAACTATTTCATTCCATGTATCGACCAAATATTGACTCAACTTCATGAACGTTTCACTCGGCACAACATTTCGAAATATATTTTTTTCTCTTCTACCAAATGGAAAAGATGCTCCAACAGCAAGTGCAATGGAAGATTTTCGTCAATTGTGTGAATTTTATGCCGGTGATTTGCCTTATACAAATCTAGCAATTTTGAACGCCGAATTCAAGTTGTAGTATAAGAAATTTGAAAAACCGTTTGCAATAGATCCATACAAAAATGTAGTTTCAAAGTGTGACAAAATGATATATCCTAACATCTATAACTTATTAAAAATATTTGTAACGCTTCTGGTAACACCATGCATCAGTGAAAAGTCATTTTCTAACTTACGGCTTTTAAAAAACTATTTAAGATCTACCATGGCACAATCACGACTGAACGGACTGGCTTTGCCACACACACACACACACACACACACAGATTAATGTAATCACCGACAGAAATAATTCAAGAGCTTTGTAAAAAGAAAAGAAAACTGGATTTTATTCTTTAAATAAATTTTTATAATTACCTAATGAATTTTATTTAATGAATTTTATTGAATGAATGAAATTCAACGAAGTTTAGTTGAACGGATAAAAATATTTTTAATGCAAATTCATTGTATTAAAAATATTTTTATCCGTTCAATTCCCCCCCCCCCAAATTAAATTTTGGGTGCGCCACTGCCCTGGGGCATAGGTCAGAGAAGTTTTCAAATCTGGAACAGTGAATATCTCATTGACGTTGTCCACAGCCTCAAAGATAAATTGTGTTTCACTTCTCCTCCTCATAGATCACCATGACATGCATTGGTCACCAGTTTCGATTCCCTTATCTTGACGAAACCTCATGTTTCTTCTTTTCAAAGATTTTAGCAAGGTCATACGCTTTGACGACAGTGAGCCCACGGTACAAATTATACTATACGTAGATTTGCAAATAACCTTTCGCGGGTGGGAGCAGTGGTGTAGCTAGAGCTTTTGCTGCCCGCGACGATCCCTGAGTTTTCCGCCCCTCTCAATACACGCCAAAAATACTACAAAAAGTCTAAACGACGTATAGGGAAATAAATTGAAACACTATGTTTATTTTTGAAGTAAAACTTTAATTTCAACATTCTGAAATGTTATTTTTCTTGCTTTTCTGTTAACAAAATCGTCGATGACATTGGCGAAATCTATTTCATAGTAATGTAGGTAATTCTTAATCAATTTTATTTAGAAAAACTCCTCTCACAACTAGCAACACTTATAGCAATTGTGAGGAAAATTCGCAGTAGTATTACAATATTTGGAATTGAGTTCTCAAGACTGTATTTTAGAATTAACTGCAAAAGTTCAAAGTGCCACCTAGGGCGGACCTCCCCCTCCGCCCCTCCCTAGCTACGCCTCTGTGTAGGAATTGCTGTTCTATTAATAGAACTTTATCAGATATCAAGATAATATCAGTTTCCTGTATCAAACATTTCAGAAAGGATGTGTAGGGTTCTACTTTAAAAAATAGTTTCTAGATGATCTACAAGCCATTAAGAAACAGGTTTTTTATCTATTCTTCCTTTGACATAAGTTAAACGTATTCTCCTAGCCTACCAGAGTTTTGCCAGATTTGTCGTTTTTTCAGTCCCTCCTCTTTCAACTCGGTTAGAATCCCATCTGTATGGGAACGAATAACCTTCAGAAGATTTTTTTATTATTATTCTGAAGGTGCGTTAGGCGGTCTCATACGGTGGTCGAAGATTTTCTCTTATTAAAACTTAGGTTCTGAAAAGAAAATATTCCCAAAATTGGCCAACCGGTAGAACACACCAAATTTACACACATAAATACACTGGCCTCATTAGTCTTTTGTTTCGGCCGTAATTTTAAACAACAATAATTTACAGTTGATCCTTGATCAACGCGGATTTGAACTGCGGGTAATTATACGCGGATTTTTTTCAAAAAATATACTGGAAAATGTTTTGGAGATTTGCGACAGTTTGAAAAACTCGCAGACTAACCATGTAATCTAGAAATATCGAAAAAATGAAGTATGTCATGAATGCATAAAAATATATCTAGAAGGTAATCTATTTTATCATTTACTACCATAAAATATACACAAATCTATTATAAAAAGTTAAAATTTATCAAAACCTACCACATAATTCTTACAGACTATACATGACACCATTGGCAGTCGAGAGAAATGTAAACAAAAGTAAAGATGCAGTATTAAATCATGACTGCATAAAATTAACTGTTATTAATTAATTAGTGAAATTTAATTAATTAATTAGCATAAAAATAAACTTTTTATGACGATTCATTTATTAGTGTATCGACTAGGCTACCGTGAAACAATCGTATCGATTACACTAAGCTACCATAAAGCAGTCATATTGCTGCTTCTGCGTTATACCTGTAAAAACAAGTATTTATTTTTTTCGCATTATCGTTTCATTTTAGAGATGTCTTGGGTTAGTAATACGTAAAACATCTACAGTGTTTTGTTGTCATATAAGACAATATTGATATAGGTACTAAGAGACAGACGATTCATCCTGTAAACAGACGACGTAAACTTGCGGTATCAATAAATACAGTACGGTATTGTCAATGTATGTTATCTTCCTTATGATTTTCTAATATTTTCTTTTCTATAGCTTACTTTATTATAAGAATACAGTATATAATATATATAACATACAGAATATGTGTTAATCGAGTGTTTAGGTTATTGGTAAGGCTTCCGGTCAGCAGTAGGCTATTAGTAGTTAAGTTTTCGGGGAGTTAAAAGTTATACTCGGATTTTCGAACAATCTCCCGGGGTAGGCTTCCCTAATCACCGCATTGTTCAAGAGTCAACTAGACTGGCTGAATAGATTTTAGAGCCAAACTTTTTCATGGAACTCTTTCAAGCCTCCAATAAGCGTGGAAGTGGTCTCAAATCGGGCGATAAAATTCACCACACTAACCAGGCTGGCATTTAGAACACATTCATTTTCTATTCTTAAAAGGGCGAAAAATATTTACGAATCTCTTTAGATCAGAATAAGATCTCAAATTTATCACTATTATTTATTGGAAATGATGTTGTGAATAATTTGAATTATGATGATATTATTGATACATTTGTGAAAGAGAAGTCTAGGAAAAAACATTTGCAGTGTATTTGTGTTTGATATGTATATTGTCTTTGCTTAGCATAAGTTTTTTAAATAAGTGTAATAAAAGTTTTTTGTATATATTGATTGCTTTTATTTTTCTTTATTCGTTTTGTAAGGGGAGGGAGACGCGGCACTTAGCCCTTCCCCGCTTCGGGAAAAGTGTAAGTACGGCCTTAGTTTGTTTATGGTGTTTTGCGATTTTCGAAATTAGCAGTGTGAAAGATCAAATACTTTGTAGTTGGTTCTATTTTAAACTTGGTACTACTGCGTCTAATGTAGTTTCGAAATTCGCGTAACATTTAGAGAGCAAGGGCAATTTTAAAGACAGACATTCGAGTTTTCCAGGTTCAAAAGTTGATGAATCTTAGTGACATTTTCAAGTTACCCATGTTCGAATCGCAATGATGAGAATGTCGATAAAGTGAGAGGGGATTGATCCATAAAGATCTACTTTATATGTGCGGTAGCAAGTATAAGTTTATGTACAAGCTGCAGAGGAAGGGTATGTACAGTATATTGATCTTTCGATATGCTGCAAGTAAAAGAAAAAAATGTATACGGCAGAATGATTTTAAGGAATGCTGATGGTAGGAAGGTAAGTGAATCAGTCAAAATAGTAGAATTACTAAGTGAACACTTTGCAAGAGTATACCATCCAGGCCAGTGGTGCACTCAGGATTTAATCTTTGGGGGAGGGGGACAAGCACTGAAGATTTAATCTTGGGAAAGCCGAGTTGAGTAGATGATTTGAGAATACACACTGCATTGCATATGACCTATGACTAAGCATCTGCAGTGATCGCTGAGAATACACACTGCATTGCATATGACCTATGACTAAGCATCTGCAGTGATCGCTGAGAATACACACTGCATTGCATATGACTGATGACTAAGCATCTGCAGTGATCGCCAATACACGATGCCTGTGATCTCCTCTAGTCCGGCTTGGGCAAACGAAGTAGCGCTTGGTCCACCTGAGCACTACTTCGTTTGCCTTGTATTCATAGTGGCCCTGATTTCCAAGAGCTATAAGGTATTCCCACCTTATGTGACTGCTAATTCATAAGTAGTATAGAAATAGAAGACATGACACAACATAAATAAGAAAATAAATTTTAATTAGGAAAAGATTTTTGGAAAATTTTCTAGTATTTTTTTCTTTTTTTTTGGGGGGGGAACCAGGGCATCTTGCCCCACCAGTGCCTGGATCAGTGCTCCACTTATCCAGGCAGTGATATTGCAGGAAAGAGGGAACTGATGACTTATATGGGAACTGGGGTGAATGAAATAGAGGTGCACAGCATATTACAGAACCTTAACGTGAATACATCTGTGGGATTGGATGGTATACCAGCTCTAGTCTTACGTGAAGTGGCAAAGGAATTTTCAGTGCCCTTGACTATATTGTTTAATTTAAGTCTCATCTCTGGATTAGTCCCAAGGGAAAGGAAAGAGGGAAAAATAACTCCATTGCATAAAGGATGCTGTTGAAAATTACTGACAGATCAGCATATCAGGAGTTGTTGTCTAAGTATTGGAGAAGTTAGTCAAGAGCAAAATACAAGAATGGATAGATGGAAATGGGATACTGTATGGGGGGGAGCAGCATGGTTTTGTGAAAGGTGGATTATGCCTCAGTAACTTGCTCATGTTTTATAATACAGTGATGGCTGAATTGGATAAGAGTAATGGATTTACAGTGATACTGGTGGACTTTGCAAAGACCTTTGACAGGATACCACATGGAATTCTAATCAGTAAACTGCAGCACATGGGAATGGATATAGGGTTGGTGAGATGGTAGGAGGGTGGTTGATGGAGAGATATCACAGAATTGTTTATTCAGGAGTAGAGTCCAAAAGAAGGTGTGCCACAGGGTTCTCTTCTTGGACCACTGCTGTTTAATTTGTTCATTAATGATGTAGGAAAGGATCTGAGAGGAACTTTCAGTCATGACTGAACAGTTCCTCTCAGATCCTTTCTGATGCTGATGATGCAAAGTTGGGTAGAGCAATGGTGAATACACATGATGCCAAAATTTTGCAGGATGATTTGGATTGATTGGTAGACTTGGCTAAGGAGAATGGATGTCAGTTTAATGTGGCAAAGTGTAAGGTTATGCATTTTGGGGTGAAAAGATTATCAGCATACTACATTGGTGGAACTGTACTTAAAGAAATTGATGAAAGCCAGCGACATTGCAGTGCTGCTATTATAAGAAATACACTAACACGTAGGGAGGTGGTTGTGCTACTGTATAAGGCACTGGTCAGACCACACTTGGACTATTGTATTCAGATATGGTCGTCTGGTTTTTATTGTATTGTGGAAACATTGGAGAGTGTCCAGAGATGTGTGACTAAGATAATATCAGGGCTCTGGAATATTGACTATGGAGAGAGGTTGAAGGAATGTGGATTGTGAAGTTTGGTGTATAAGAATAAAAGAGGTGATATGATAGAGATGTTTATGCTAGTGAGGGGATTTTATTGGATTATTCAGAAGGGATTATAGAAAGAGTAGATGGTGAGAGGAGAAGAACCAGAGGTCATTCTTGGAAGTTATCTGAGACTGTGGTGAAGAGGGGTGTGAGGAGTAGATTTTTTACATGGAGAATTGTGGGTGATTGGAATGCATTACTGGAATGTGTTGTTAATGCAGGGAGTGTTAGTTCCATGTGATAAATATGTTGTCAGTTGAATGAACCTCCCACAGTGAGTCTGCTGACTCTATGGAGGGTGTAAACATGCTGTGCATTTGTTTCACAAGTACAATGTAAACATGCTGTGCATTTGTTTCACAAGTACAATGTAAACATGCTGTGCATTTGCTTCACAAGTACAATGTAAACATGCTGTGCATTTGCTTCACAAGTACAATGTTCTGTTGCACGCTGCTATGTCTGCGAGACACGTGTTGGCTAAGGGCAATGTGCCCATTGGCACACCCAGGGAGGGGGACCAAGTGGCCCTGGCCCCTCCAAAAGAAAAAGGAAAAAAACACTAGAAAAATTTCCAAAAATCTTTTCCTAATTAAAATTATTATTATTTTTTTAAATTTATGTTGTGTCTTCTATTTCTATGCTACTTATGAATTAGTGATCACATAAGGTGGGAATGCCCTATAGCACTCGGGAATCCTGGCTGCTGTGAACGCAAAGCGAATGAAGTAGTGCCCAGGTGCTACTTCGTTTGCCTGAGCCGGGCCAGAGAAGATCACGGTATCATGTATTGGCGATCGCTGCAGATACTCAGTCATAGCTCGTATGCAATGCGTAGTGCGTATTCTCGAATCATCTACTCAACTTGTCCTCCCCCCTCTCCCAAAATTAAATCTTGAGTGCTTGGCCCCCTCCAAGATTAAATCCTGAGTGCACCACTGAATGTGCCTATCATTACAGTATATGTCACCCCTTGGCAAGCACTACTTTTTCGCAATTAAAAAAAAAAATTATAAAATTAAAAAACATATTTTTATGGTTGAGATACAATTTTGTTGTTTTTTACTTCTTCTAAGCATTGTTCTTCTAAGAACAGCATATCAGAACATATTGGAAACTAAGCTGATGACCCCAAGTGAAAAACAAAATATAAATACAAGAGCAGAATGACTGACTACAGTTCTAAAAAAAGGCAGTAGAGGAAGTAATTCCTGAAAGAGAAAAGATCAACAAGAAATGGATAACTCAAGAAACCCTAAAATTGGTACAAGAGAAAAGAGAACTTAAAAGAGATAATTCAGAGGCAGCAGCAGAGTTATACCATCAAAAATGCAATGAAGTACAGAAAGCAGCAAGATCTGATAAAGCCATAATGGTTGGTGGACCAGTGCAAAGACATTGAATAGTACTATGGAGAACACAAAACTAGAGAGGTCTACAAACTTATAAGAAATGTCAAAAGGAAGTGGCAAACAAGATCAGTAGCAGTCAAAGATGACTATGGTAAAGTATGATGGACAAGATATTGCAGCTAACTATATAAAAATCAACTAAATAATACTGCAACAGAGGAATCAAAGAACTAAAAGCAATCTCTCCACCAGCAGAGATCTTTGAAAATGACATCTTGGAAGAGGAGGTGAATAAGGCTATTAAACATCTCAAGAACAGCACGAATCCTGGAGATGACAACATAATAGGCGAGATGCTAAAATATGGGGGAGAATCAGTTATAAAAGAAATGCATAAGCTGTGTAATGAAATATGGAGATCAGGGTATGCCCCCAAAGAGTGGAAAAAATCGATCTTGGTTGTTCTTCATAAGAAAGGTAGTGCTTTAGAATGCACCAATTACAGAACTATTGCATTAATGAGTCATCTTGGCTAAGTGCTGATGAAAATACTAACAGAACGCCTGAAGGGTCATATGGAGGCACATCTTCCTGATGAGCAAGCTGGATTTCGAAAAGATCAAAGTATAGTGCAACAAATACTCACACTAAGACTAATAGCAGAGAAAGCTTGAAGAAAGAACAAAAAGAGATACTGCTGTTTCGTGGACTTCCAAAAAGCATTTGATAATATTGACTGAAATATAACATGGGCTGTCTTGGAATCCTATGGTGTGGACAATAAATTGATCTGCCTGCTGAAAGATATAAACAGCCAAGCACAAGCAAAAATCAGGATAGCAGGTGCTACTGGAGATTGGTTTGCCACTAGTCAAGGCACAAGCGCAAGGGGACCCAATATCACTAATCATCTTCATCACACATCTGGGAAGAACACTAGATAAGATTAAAGAAGAAGGCAGAGGCATTTCAATAAATGGCATGAGAATAAACTATCTCTGCTTTGCAGATGACATTGTCCTGATTGAAGAAGATGCAGCAAGGCTGGAACAGACATTACAAACACTATACACAGAAGGAAAAAAGATATGGACTAAATGTCAACTTTGAAAAAACTAAAATAGTGATATTTGGACAACAGGAGTTACTGAATCAACTGGAAAATGTGGAATACTTCACATATCTTGGATGCCACATGACTTGGACCCCAAAAAAGAGTAAAAATTAGATAGCCAGAGCAACAACTATTTTAATAGCAATGGACAAAATATGGAAGAGCCGAGCTATAAGGATACAAACTAAACTGCACATTGTAGAAACCTGTATCTTCAGCAGCATGCTCTATGGATGTGAGACCTGGATACTCCTGAGAGAATCTGAAAGGAGGATATTAACATTTGAGAAGAAGTGCTATAGAAAGATCTTGAGAATAAGCTGGATCCAGAAAGTGAACAATGAGGAAATCTACAGGCGAATACAACCAAAAGAAAACCTGATCCAGAAAATAATCAAAAGGAAACTACATCTCTTTGGCCACATATATATAGAATGAATCATGAGAGGCAAATAAAAGTGCTGCTGTTTGGGATGATTGAAGGAAAGAACAAAAATGGAAGACTAAACAGAGAATGGGGCAATGACATTGTCAAATGGTGCGAAAACTCTATACACAAACGAGTCATCTTGCACAAAACGGAATGCAATGGAAGAATCATATCAAGATGGCATCAGACACCTATGGGCATTGGACCCATGGTTGTTGTTAATGATGAAGCATTGGTTTAATTGCTTGGTGGGTAAGAACTGCCTTGCACTCCTCCATAAATGGGAGGATATGAAATTGCACTTCTGAGGATGGAATTTTTTTTTTTTTTGGTCATTCAGATCGAATTGCAGCAGTGTGAATGCCTTACTACACACTATGTTGCCTAAAGTATTGACACATCTGAGAAAGACAGACAAGGACCAAAACGTTTTAAACAGGTATAAGCCCACCTTCAATAGTATTACAACATTTAGACTGTACAGCCAACTTTCCATGTACTACTAATAAGTTTCATTGAGGAATTGACAATATCCATTCAGGTCAAAGAATCATCTTGAATCCTTCTAGTAATCCTGCCCTCTAAGGCTGATTCTTACACATGTTTCCACTTCATTCCACAAATGTTGACTTGAGTTTGAAATGTTTTGATATTGCAGACTTTGCTATGTAACAGGTCATATTATCTTATTGGAACAGATCAACCATTCATAAAAGAATTCCTTGTTGTTACAAGACATTAGATTCTCTCATTCACTGAAAACAATAGCAAGTCTATTTCATCTCTCAGAAGTAGTACCCATTTTTTGTCCAGATATCAAGTTTCCGCTACATTCCACTTTCATCAGAAAGCAACTCTTTCTGTTATCACATCTGCTGTAGACATTTACAGCTTCAGAGGTTTCCTCCGAACGTCAAACATGGAATCTGGCCACTTCTTGCCTCTAGTAAGCAAGGTTGAATTTTACTGGATATCTTCACATCTCCATTGAATCCTTCACAATATCATTAACATATAAGCGAAAACTTAGTGTTCTCCATGTTACTCCATTAGCTGCTACTCTTCTAAGATACTACTTCCTCATATAGAACTTGCTGATATCCATCAGCCAGCCAATCATTGCTAATCATTTATTCAATCCTATCTGTTCTAATTTATACATGCACATTTGTCATAAGACAGTATTTCAAAGACTTTGCAAAATCTGAATTATATAATATTATAATATTGCATGCCTATCTATTGTCCAATGCATTTGATAAGTACTGTATATTATTATTATTCAGGCCTCCATGAAGTCAAAAGACTCATCGTGGGAGGTCCTCACTAAGAACATAAAGTCTGTCAAGACTCATCGAGGGGAGGTCCCCCCCATAAGAAACACAAAGTCTATCATACCATTCTTTAAACTCATTGACCGTTCTCACTCTCACCACTCCATCAGGCAATGCATTCTACGGTTCATCCACCCTCCATGCAAAGAAACCACTCCTCACCCTCTTGCTCACAGTTTTCTTTCGTAACTTCCAGGGATGGATTCTTGTCATCACTCCTTCCCGCTGTTCAACCAAGCAAAAGAACTCAACCCTGTCAACCCTGTAACCACCAACAGTTTAAAAGTCTCAATCATATCACCTCTCCTTCTATCCACCAAACTCTGCAGTCCACATTCCCTCAACCGATCCTCATAACGAAAATTGTACAGTCCTGAAACCATCTTTGCCATCCATCTCTGTACCCTTTCCACAGTTAATTTATTCCCTTCAAATCCTGGGGACCAAATCTGAGAACAATAGTCTAAGTGTGGTCTAATCAGAGACTTATACAACGGAATGATAACCCTTTTATCTCTGCAGGTGAGTGTCCTTCTCATAATTGCAACAATCCTCTGAGTTACCTTCACCACCTTTTGCAATATGTCCCCTAAATTTCAGGTTTCTATCAATCATCAACCTCAGATCTCTTGTCTCCTCTACTTCCTACAGTATAACTCCTACCATAGAGTATGCAGTGTCCCATCGATGTTTCCCAAATCTCAAGACCTTACATTTTGCTGCATTAAACCAATACCCCCCATTCATTTGCCCATCTATCTAGCTTATTCAGATCCTCTTGCAGGGCTACCACATCTGCACTATTACTAATAATTCTTCCCAGCTTCGCATCATCCGCAAACAACTGAATATCCCCTTTCAATCCACTGGCAATGTCATTGATATAAAGGTTAAACAATATAGGTTCTAGTACTGAGCCCTGTGGGACCCCACTTGTAACCCTCTGCCTCCTTGAAACTGTTCCACCATACACAACTCTCTGATACCTATCAGACAGCCAATCCTGAATCCAGTTGACCAATCTGACATCCAGACTCATGTGCTGCAACTTAAATATCAGCTTATCATGTGGCACCCTGTCAAGTGCCTTCTCTAAGTCTAAGAAAATTGCAGTATATGCCTTTCCCTCATCTAATGTTCTTGTAACTTTATTATAAAAGGCTAGCATATTGCTAAAACAAGAGCGCCCCTTCACAAATCCATGTTGACTCTCACAGATAACATTACCCTCATCTGCCCAATGCTGTATACGGTCCCTCACTACTTTCTCCAAGATCTTAAGAACTACTGATAACACACAAACTGGCCTATAATTAGACACTTCCAGTCTGTTACCACCCTTATGCAATGGCACTATTTTACCTTCCTTCCATGCCCTGGGCACCTTTCCCACAGCCAGACTTTCATTGAAAAGCCAGGTTAAAGGCACTGTCAGTTCCCTACCACATTCTCTCGAAACTCGTGGTGAAATACCATCCAGTCCTAAAGCTTTACTCACATCCAGAGTACTCAACATATGAAACACGCTCTCCTCCTGTACCTCTAAACCTCGAACCTGCCCTATCCCTCTAGCATTAAAACTGACTCGTCTAGACTGAAATACTCCAATAAAGTGTTCATTGAACAATTCCACTATGTCCTCTGCATCAGTCACTCTATTCCCATTTTTATCCCACAATATCATTCTTCCACAGTCATTTCTCCTCTTACTGGCCACATAGCTAAAAAATTCCCTAGGATTTTCTTTGGATCTTAGGGCCAATCTCCTCTCGTATTCCAGTTTCGCTTTCCTTACCACACTAGTCACTCTTCTGGCCTGTGTCTTATATTCTTCATACATGTACTCTTCACCTGTCTCCTTATATCTCTTCCATAGCCTCCTTTTTGCATGCATTTCCTGTTTAATATTGTTTGTCATCCACTTTACTCCAAATTGTGTCCTCTTGTTCACTCGTGGTATATAACTTACCATTGTTGCTAGCAAATATTCTTTCACAATTTCCCATGCACTAATGATATCCCGGCCTTCCAATTCCTCCCTCCATGAAACTTCCTGAAGTTGACGTCTAAGACTATTATAATCGCCTGTTTTATAATTCCACATAAGTTCCCATCTCTTTGATACTTCTGCATGTCTATTCATTTTCAGAATAAGTACTGTATATTTATTTTAAATATACAGTACTTATTCTTCAAGCATTCAAGATGCTTGGATGAATTATCTGTGGTTAATACTCAACTACACATTCAAGCAACGGATATTCACATATTTCCATAATAAAGGCATGCATCATGAAATTTGTTCCTTGCATGACATATGGATGAATCTATCATGAAATATAGATGGATATTTTTTGTGTGCTAAGCCAAAATATTGGCAGCTTAGTAGTTAAATAGGTTATTTAATCCCAAGTACTTATTCATTATTCAGTTACATTAATTATTACCAGCATTTAAATATCCATACCAGTTATGATTTTAAAACAAAAAAGATTATTGGTGAGATATGAATAACAAAACTTATAAGATTTGTTATTTTACTGAGGTTGAGTAACAGTAATAGTTGGAAATAAGAAGGTGAGCATATTCTTTGAATATGCTCACCTTCAAAAGCCAGTATATGATTTAGTAATTGAATCGGTCACTCTTCTTTTCTCTTTAGTAATTACTTATTCCTGTTGAATTTTGTTATTGTTAATTAGAATTTTGTCGTAATGTTTTATATTGGACTGCTTAATAAGATCAATAACAGAACTCAAGCTTCAAATTATAAGCCAATTTGTGCATCAGGTGTTGTGGTTAAAAGTGCTGGAAAGATTAGTGAGAACCAGTATTCAGAATTGGATTGACAGCAGTGGTATTTACTTTGATGGACAGCATGAATTTGCTGAAGGAAGGTCATGTTTTAATAATCTTATACAGTAGAATGCATTGGACAATGGAGATGGATACACAGTAGTATACTTAAATTTTGCAAAGCCTTTTGATAGTTAAACTAGAATGGATGGGATTGAATATTAGATTAATCCATTGGACTGGAGATTAGCTGTCTAATAGGTATCAGCAAGTTGTGTTTTGGGGAGCATTATATAAGAAAAGGAAAGTCACTAGTAGTGTGCCTCAAGGGTCTGGTTTAGGACCATTGCTTTTTAATATGTATATTAATGATATTGAGGGAGGGTTGAATGGGGATATTCAGTTGTTTGCAGGTAATGCAAAGTTGGGGAGAACTATTAGGAGTAGAGCAGATGTTGTGGCTTTTCATGTGGACGTGAATAGACTGAATGAATGGGCACAGGAGAGGGAATGCTAGTTTAATGTTGTAAAGTGTAAGGTTTTAAAATTCGGAAAAGAAAGATGGAATGTAAAGTATACACTTGGAGGGAATATATTACAGGAGGTAGAGTAAATAAGAGATCTGGGATGATGATAGGGATCTAAAATTTCCAGGACACATTGCTAAAACTGTGAGGACAGCACAATGAATTCTGGCAATGATGCAGTGGACACTGACTTGTAGAAGTAAGAAGATTTTTGTTCTATTGTATAAGGCCTCGATCAGACCACATATGAGTCACTGTGCATAAATTTGTTCACCTTGTTTTCAAAAGAATTAAGAGATATTGACTGAAAAGAGTCCAGAGGCAATTGACTGAGGTGGTTTCTGGTCTCTAGAATGTTGAGTATGAAGAAAGGTTAAGGAGGTACAATATACAGAGTCTAGTAGATAGGAGGAGGGGTGATATGATAAAGACATATAAGTTGATAAGGAATTTGTACAGAATGAATGTTAAAGAGGTTTTTCATAGAATGTTGGAGGTGGAGGGAAAAGTAGGTCATCCCGAGAAAATGGGAGCTGTATAAGGAGGATGTGAGCAAAGGGTTATAATAAGGTTGGAAACATAAAGCATCCATTTTTAATATTTCAAAGATATTGAAGGAAAAGTCCATGGCTGCAGTAGGGCAGCATCAAGAAAGATAGAAAGTCTGATACTTGCTGCTCAAGAACAAGTGCTTAAAATGAATGTAATGAAGATTGAAAAGAGCTGTAACAATAGCAAATTCTGCCTATCCAGAGATAAAGGAGAGACAACGGACCATCTCATTTGTTCTTGCAGCAAGATTGCCCATACTGACTGTAAACAAAGGCATGATTGAGTAGCAAAAGCTGTACACTGGAGTTTGTGCAGGAAATATGGTTTCCCAACTTTCAAAATCCCTTGGGAACACAGTTGAAAAAGGTATTGAAAATGAAATCGTGAAGATGTTACGTGACTTTAAATTTCTGAGAGATAGACATCTTGAATATAACATGTCAGACATCACTGTAGTCGAACAAAGATATGTGCGGTTTATTGATGTGGCAATACCAGGGGATAGTAGAAAGAAGATAAAAGAAAAAGTGCATGAAAAATTTATCAAGTATAGTGATCTGAAGATTGAAATTCACCAACTTTGGAACAAGAAAGCAGGTTCCAAAGAAAACAACAATGATATCTAGTCAATTACTAACCTTTGGATAAGGCACAAATTGAACTAATTTGCCAGTTAAAGATTTCATTATTCTATTTCTTGACTTGACATATTTTTTTAATACGAGTCTTGCACTGGGTCAAGTTCCTAAGGAGTGGAAGGAGGACAAGATCGTGCCACTTCATAAAGGAGGTGACAGAACTCAAGCATCAAACTATAGGCCTATCTGTGTGTCAGATGTTGTAGTTATGTTGTTGGAGAAGCTTGTGAGAACTAGGATCCAGAATTGGGTTGACAACAGTGGTATCGTCTTTGATGGACAGCATGGATTTGCTATAGGGAGGTCATGTTTTAGTAATCTAGTTACTTATTACAATAAGGTAACCACTTATATTGACAGAGGAGAAGGATACACAGTAATATACTTAGATTTCGCAAAGGCTTTTGATAGATTATCACATGATAAGTTGATAGTCAAACTATAGCAGATGGGATTGGATATTAGATTGGTGCATTGGATTGGAGACTGGCTATCTGATAGGTATCAACAAGTTGTGTATGGGAGAGCAATATCCAGGAAAAGGAAAGTTACTAGTGGTGTGCCTGCAGGGTTTGTTTTAGGGCCATTGCTGTTTAACTTGTATATTAATGATATTGGTGAAGATTTGGATGGAAATTCTTGTGTAGAGGCTTAAGTGCTGTGAGGACATTATGTTGGAGGTTTAATGGATTTTTTACAACACTCAAAAAGAATTAAAATAGAATTTAATACTTCCTATATTTCGTCCTAGTCACTAGGACATCTACGGGGATTACAAAGACAATTAATGTAACATGCACACAAAAACTTACAATACTAAGCCCAACCACGTGGGTGACAATAAAGTCCTATCTAGGTGGAGCGCCCTCTAAGGGCAGTTGTAGGTGGCCTGGAATGTAAGGTGGGACCTCTGGTGATGACTGTTTCCCAAATCTTTGGAAGCTTAATGCAACCGTATTTGTTAAGATTTGGTTGGTTTTTGAGAGCTGCTGCTGCTTCTAAGAAAAGTCTCTCTTTCTTGAATTTGCTGTGGTGGAGCATGGTGGTTTTCTTCCATGATACTCTGTGGGTAGTGTCCAAAACATGGTCAGCCAAGCCTGAATGGCCATAGTTGTGTTTAACGATGTACGACTTGTGTTCCTCTAGGCGGATGGATGCTGATCTGCCTGTCTGTCCAAAGTACGCAAGCTTACAGGAACAGGGTACTTTGTAAACTCCAGGCAGAGAGAGAGGAGGGAGCTGATCTTTCGTAGAACGGATAAGGGTAGCCAGTTTGCGGTAGGGCTTATATGCTGTGTGTAGGTTATACTTTTTTAGTATCTTGGCTATTTTTTCCGAAGTGCGACGAATGTAGGGTATGGTGATGGCATTTTTAAATTCTTGTTGACGAGAGGGATGGGGAATGGGGGAGGAATTGATTATTTTTTTGATGCTGTGTTCGCTGTAGCCATTGGAGAGGAAAGTTCTGTGTATGTGGTTAAGCTCAGTAGTGAGGGCGGTTCCACTGGAACAAAGATTGTGTGCTCTCTTGGTAAGGGTTTTAATGATGCCATATTGTTGTGAGGGGTGGTGGTGGGAGAGTTTGTGAATGTATCTGCCTGTGTGTGTGGGTTTTCTGTATACAGTGAAGGCAAGTGTATCATTAGACAGGCACGTGACTAAGGTGTCTAGGAAGGGTAAACAATTGTTCTTTTCCTTTTCCATAGTAAACTGGATTCATGGATGTAGGCTATTGAGATGACCAAGGAAGGAATCTAATGTGTCTGGGCCATGAGGCCAAATAGAGAACACATCATCTACATATCTTAGCCAGATAGAAGGTTTGAGTGGGGCTGAGTCTATGGCTCGTTTTTCGAAATCTTCCATATAGAAATTGGCAAGGGGGGGTGAGAGGGGGGAGCCCATGGCGGTTCCCTCTATCTGCTTGTAGATTTTGTTATTCCAAGCGAAATACCCAGAGTTGATGGCAAAGGAAAAGAGATCTAAGATGTCAGAGGGAAAAATGTTTTCTAAGAGAGATAAAGTGTCAGTTAAGGGAATATTGGTAAACAAGTAGGAGATATCAAAGCTTACTAATATGTCTGTATTATTCAAGGTTAAATTTTCTGTGAGGGCTTTAAAGTGGGTCGAGTTTTTTATATAGGAAGCTGAATTTCCGGTGAGGGGGGGAACAGAGAGTTGGCTAGCTGTTTAGACAGTCTGTAACAAGGTGCATTGGTGGCATCTTAGATGGCACCTCTTAGGCAAGCTTAGGTGGCACCTCTGACATCTTAGATCTCTTTTCCTTTGCCAGCAACTCTGGGTATTTCGCTTGGAATAACAAAATCTACAAGCAGATAGAGGGAACCGCCATGGGCTCCCCCCTCTCCCCCCCTTGCCAATTTCTATATGGAAGATTTCAAAAAACGAGCCATAGACTCAGCCCCACTCAAACCTTCTATCTGGCTAAGATATGTAGATGATGTGTTCTCTATTTAAAATGTTAGATTTTAAAATTTGGAAAACAAAAATGGGATGTTTATGCTTGGTGAGGATATATTGTTGGAGGTGGAGGAAATAAGAGATCTGGGGGTGATAGCGGATAAGGATCTGAAATTTAGGGGACACATAGCCAAAATTGTGAAGACAACACAAAGGCTTCTGGGAATGATGCAGAGGACACTGACTTGTAGAAGTAGGGAGATTCCTGTATAAAGCTTTGATTAGGCCACACATGGACTATTGTGCCCAGATTTGGTCACCTGGTTTTCAGAAGGACAAAGAGATGTTGGAAAGGGTCCAAAGGCAACTGACTAATTTAGTTTCTAACCTCTGGAATGTTGAGTATGAGGAAAGATTGAGAAGATGCAACTTGCAGAATCTGGTGGACAGTACAAAGAGGGGAAATATGATAGAGACCTACAAGTTAGTAAGAGGTTGTTATAGGATAAATGCTGGAGAGGTTCTACAGAAAATAGTGGTAGGATCAAAGGAGAACCAGAGGTCATCCCTGGAAACTGTGTAAAGAGGGTGTGAGTAGAGGAGTGAGAAGCAGGTTTTTTTCATGCAGAGTTGTGAATGATTGGAATGCCTTGCCTGAGAGTGTGGTGTCTGCAGAGAATTTGAGTGTGTTTAAAGCACGGTATGATGAGCTGTTGTATGATAAAAGGACCTCTTAGATGAGTCTTTAACTCCATGGGATCTTGGGTAATAATAATATTTTGTGTTTCTTGTTACTTTTGACTGTGAACTCTGTTAACTGAATGTAATAATAATAATCTTAATTGGCATGTTTATGTAAATTATTTTAATTCACAGTAGATTTATCATTCAATTTTGTTGGCAGTCTTTAGTGCCATTGCTAAGAAGTTACATACAAATAACTGAATAGAAAAATGTATAAAAATTAATTTTACTGTAAAATGTGCATATTTTACTATAAGTCTGAAAGGCATAAAGTAGGTGGAGAGGAAAAAAATATCTGCATAGGATATTATTATTATTATTATTCTTAGCCCAAGACCCCATGGAGTCAAAGACTCATCTAGAAGGTCCTTTTGTCATACAAACAGCTCATAATACTACACTTTAACACACTCATAATCTCTGCAGATACCAAACTCTCAGCAAGTGATTCCAATCATTCACAACTATACATGCAAAAAACCAGCTTCTCACCCCCGCTGCTCACACCCTCCTTATACAGCTTCCAGGTATGATCTCTGGTTCTCCCATGATTTCTCACCGTTTTCTGTAAAACCTCTCCAACATTGATCCTATAACAACCCCTTACCAACTTGTCTCTATCATATCACCCCCTCTTCTTTCTATTCATTAGACTGTAAATTGCATCTTCTCAACCTTTCTTCATATTTGACATTCCAGAGATCACAAAATACCTTATTCAGTCACCTGTGGACCCTTTCCAACATCTCTTTGTCCTTTGGAAAACCAGGTGATCAAATCTGTGCACAGTAGTCCATGTGTGGCCTATCTATATACAGTGAAACAATAATCTCCTTAAATCTACAAGTCAGTGTCCTCCGCATCATTCCCAGAATTTGTTGTGTTTTCCTCACAATTTTGGCAATGTGTCCTCTAAATTTTAGATCTTCATCCACTATCACCCCAAGATCTCGTATTTCCTCCATCTACAACAATATAACCCCTCCTCTGCCCCCAAGCATAAATTCTACATCTCATCTTTGTTTCTCAAATTTTAAAACCTTACATTTTGCAACATTGCATCCCCCATTCCTGTGCCCATTCACTAAATTTATTCAAGTCTTCTTTTAAGGCCACAACATCTTCTCTACTCTTCATAGTTCGTCCCAACTTTGCATCATCTGCAAACAACTGAATATCCCCATCCAAATCTTTGCTAATATTATTAACATACAAGTTAAACAGGGCATTGAAACAGACCCCTGAGGCACACCACTAGTGACTTTCCTCTTCCTGGGTATTGCTCCCCCATACATAACTTGCTGATACCTATTAGATTGCCAGTCTCCGATCCAATGCACTGATCTAATATCCAATCCCCATCCGCTCTAGTTTAACTATCAACTTATCATGTGGTAATCTATCAAGAATCTTTGCGAAATTTAAATATGCTATTGTGTACTGTTTATATTTAATAAGGTTATTTTCTGAAACTTATCGAGTTTATGACAATTTCTGTTCAGATATAATAATAATAATAATTATTATTTTTATTACTATTATTAATTATATTAATTTTTATAAGTTTTTATATTTTTATATTAATTATATTATTATATAAATTATATTAACTATTATTATTATTATTACAAATTACAAATACAGCAACAAATTAACAACAGCTCAGAACGACATAAAGGAAACCTGGCACCTGATTAATGAAATGCTGAACAATATACACAGAACCAATGCCTCAGAAACAATAAAACACAGCTTTGCTTGCGATCCCAAATTCCTCAAACAGTTGGCAAACAACTTTAATCAGCACTTCGTGAACTCTGTCCAAAAACTACAAGAAACAACCTTCCCTCAGAATATTCTCCACTAGGTCCACAAGCAACTCAGTCGATGTGGTTCCCCACAGTAACAAAAGAACTATTACTGGTAATTCAGCAAATTAACCCTAACAATGGACCAGGGATAGACAGAATCGGACCAAAAGACATCCAGAAGCACTCAACCAACCTATGTCCGGTTATACAAAAACTGTTTTAAATAAAATCTTCAAAACTGGACACATACCTGAAACACTAAAGACTGCATTAATCACACCCATACACAAACATGGAAAAAGAAACATAAGTAATTTCAGACCCATTGCCACGTCGTCTATAATCAACCAAATCATGGAGCGCATTGTGCACTACAAACTCTCCACATACGTTGAAAAATTTCAAATCATACCCAATGATAGATGCAATGAGTGAGATCGTGTTGTTGAGCGGAGCGATACAAAGGGCAAAGTGGCAGCTAGCGCTTATGAACAAAAGTCGACTGAGTGTACCAGCCAATAATAAACAGTATGATAGGAAAAATAAGCATATGAGTGTGAACGTAAACAAAATGAAGGAGAGAGTGCTGTATGAAGACTCGTTAGTACGAGGTGTGTTAGTAGAGGATTTGACAAAATCGTACCAACCTGGTGCGACCATAAAGGATGTAACTGAGTCTATTAGAGAGCAAAAGGAAAGGGTAAAAGAAATGATTGTTGTGGCAGGTACGAATGATTTGAAAGGAGATAAAATGGAAATGATAGAGGACCTGAATGAATTGTTTGGGATAGCAAAAGAAAAGAGTGAGAGAGTTAGGATGATTAGTCTTTTGCTGTGGTATGGCAGTGAAGTGTTTAAGAGGAGGGCCAAAATTGCAAATAACTTTATGCATGGGTTATGTATGACGAGTGGTGTGGAATTTTGGATGTGTGGAGTGAGTTCGATGGGCAAAAGGATCTATATAAAATGGATGGCTTGCATTTGAATGGATACGGTGTAAGGAGACTTGAAAAAGTGTTGCTGAATGTAGTGGATGTGCAAAATCAGGGAAACTAGATTTATTAAGGGGTGGGGGGGAGTACAGACTATAGGGAGGCAGTTGAATGTATGAATGAGTATAATATGCCTGAACGAATGAGGACAACAAATCAGAATGGGATAGTTAATATAAGGCATCAAGGTAAGGATGGGGGCTAATGGGGGGTCTTAAATTCATGTACACTAATGCTAGGAGTATTAGGAACAAGAAGGAAGAGTTTTGGCCATGGTTGGCACTTCCAGACCACAGGTTATTGGCATTAGTGAATCATGGCTGACTGTAGATGATATAGCTAGTGGGATTGAATGTGATGGGTATAGTGTGTTCAGGAATAACAGGGAGAATAAAATAGGGGGAGGAGTATTGTTGATTATAGCTGATGAGCTTCAGCCAAGGAGAATAGAAGTTGAATTGCGGGATAGAGAAAAGAGCACATTTGAGGCCATTTGGTGTGAGATTGTGGCTAGCAGAACAAAATATACAATTGGATGCTGCTATAGACCAGGTGATGGAAAAGATGGTGGAGACAGTATGCACAAGCAAATAGAAGAAATGAGTGGAAGGAGGGTAATTATTATGGGAGTTTTCAACTATGGCCGCATTGATTGGAGTGAGGAGAGGACACACGGTAGGAAGGAACTGGATTTTATGTAACCCTTGTAACCCTCTGCCTCCTGGAAACTGCTCCACCATACACAACTCTCTGATACCTATCAGACAGCCAATCCTGAATCCAGTTGACCAATCTGACATCCAGACCCATGTGCTGCAACTTAAATATCAGCTTATCATGTGGCACCCTGTCAAATGCCTTTGCCAAGTCTAAGAAAATTGCATGAATTGCAGATATGCATGATGATGATTATTATTATGACGGGCAACTCCAAGGAGTCTTTAGACTCATCGAGGGAGGCCCTAAACATCATGTCAGGAACTATTTAGCATTCACACAGTACCTATCATACTTTGCTTTGGACTCATTCACAGTCATGGCACCCACAACAGACTCTGGCAGCTTATTCCACTCAATCATCACTCTCCAAGTAAAAAACCTAGTTCTAACACCCTTGCTAACTACACTCCTGCTCAGTTTCCATGGATGACCCCTAGTTCTTCCACCACCAGCCCTGTTCTGAAAAATTTCCACTGTACTAATCTTGTAAAAATTCCTCAGTAATTTGAATGTCTCAATCATATCATCCCTTTTCTGCCTATCAACCAATTTCTGTAAGCCAGAGATCTTTAACCTGTTCTCTTAAGGTTCATTCCATAGACCACCTACTATCTTGATTGCTCGCCTCTGGGATCCTCTCTACCTCCTCTCCATCACCAAGAAATCCTAGCGCTCTGATCTGTGCACAGAAATCATATAGGATCTTATCAAGGCTTGATAAAGAGAAACAATAACCTGCCTGTCTCTGCTCGTGAAAGTTTTCTTCAGAACCAAGTGATCTAATGAGCTGATTAAGCCACTTTTGCTGTATACCCCCTAAACTTCAACTCCCTGTCCACCAACACTCCCAAATCTCTGGCTTCATTAATTTCCTGGAGAACAGTTTCACCAAAGTGGTATACTGCTGCTAATCTTTTCACCCCAAAATGTATGACCTTACACTTTGTCACCTTAAACTAACATCCATTCCCCTTAGCCCAGTCTGCCAATCTATACAAATCATCCTACAAATTTCGGCATCATATGTATTCACTATTGCTCTACCCAACTTTGCATCATTAGCAAATAAATGAACAGTTACTCTCAGATCCATCCTTTCCTATATCATTAATGAACAAATTATTGATATACGAAACAGAACCCTGTGGCACACCTTCTTTTCACAGGCCTTCTTTTGGACTCTACTCCTGAATAAACTACTCTGTGATATCTCTCCATCAACTACCCTCCTATCCATCTCACCAACCCCGTATCCATCCCCATGTGTTGCAGTTTACTGATTACAATTCCATGTGGTATCCTGTCAAAGGCCTTAGCAAAGTCCAGCAGTATCACTGCAAACCCATTACCTTTATCCAATTCAGCCATCACCGTATTATAAAACATGAGAATGTTACTGAGGTATGATCTACCCTTCACAAAACCATACTGCCCCCCATACAGTATCCCATTTCCATCTATCCAGTCCTGTATAATTGATGTAGTGCTTCAGTTGTTTTTAAGAAAGTTCTCCAAATAGTACTATGCAGCTTTTATACAGAACCTGAGTTTCGTTTAGTTAGTCTGTATCTGGAAGATATCACATGATGAGTTGAATGATTTGGCCTACTCTTTACATCTTATATATATAATTCTGATGTTTTCATCTAAGCATACAACTGCTGACTCCATCTCTTCCCATATTAAGGTAGGTAGCTCATAGAAACAAGTAACCTGCTAAATATGTGCATGCGATTGTGGATCAGATTGGTCTTTAATAAAAGACTATTTAGCAAATCAAGCTTAAGGAAATGACTTGTAGATTTAAAGGATCTGTAGCCTGAATAATATTTCTAACAATCTTAATAATCTCTGTCTTGATATATACAAGATAACTATTCTGATCTCTTTTTGAGGAGTTTCCAGAAGGAAGACACACCTGAAATTGAGTTAGTCTTTAGAATGAAACTGAATTCAGTGTGTTGAAGATCTTGTAAAAGTGCTTCTTTGGAGGATAAGCCATGAGCTTTACAGCATCTAACTTTTGAAAAGGATGATGGCTTCTTTTTATTTATACTGAAATATGGGATTATGTTTTCTTAAAATGAGAAGATCTGAAACTGGCTGAAAAACATCTGTTGCTGGCTTGCATATGGCGGTGAGAGAATGTGTAGGCAGGAAAGTAATGGGATGATCAGGGATCAAAAGGAAACAGATGGAATTGCAAAGGGTTCTAAAATGAAGAAGCAGAAAAGGAAATGGCCCCAGTCCAGCATGGAGAGATCACATCGAGTGAGTGGTATCAGTGGAACTAGCTGTAGATCCAGAAATGAGTTGTTGTGTTTGTATACCAATGCTAGAAGTATAAGAAACAAGGCAGATGAAATGGTTGCACTAATTGCGTCTGTGCACCCAGAGATTGTCGGAATAAGTGAGACATGGTTAGATGAGGATGACATCCTGACAGGAATAGAGATGGAAAGCTATGATGTGTTTCGTGAGGATAGAAGGGGTAAAAAGGGAGGGGGAGTGCTATTGATGATAGAGAAAGAGTTATGTCCATACAAGGTAGAGATGCAAGAGGGAAATGGGGCCAGTGGTTTTGAGGCAATATGGTGTGAGATAGAGGTGAATAGAATCAAATACTTGGTGGGATGTTCTTATAGACCTGGTAATGTGGATGGTGGTGATAGTGAAATGTATAGTCAAATAAGCCAAGCAAATGAGAAAAGGGTGATTATTATGGGTGATTTTAATTATGGCAATATAGACTGGAATGAAGAGATGGCAACTGGATGTAAAGAAAATGAGTTTCTTGAGTTTTTGAGGGATAACTACTTCAGACAGTATGTAACAGAGGGCACAAGAGGATTAAGGGTCTTGGATTTGGTCATCTCATCGGAGGATGTAATTATCAATGAGGTATCAAATCATCCACCAATTGGTGAAAGTGACCATGAGGTGATTACTTGGGTGGTTGCCAGCAGTGCAAGGACCCCTGTGAAAAAAGGGTATATGTGGAACTACAAGGGGGGTGATTATGAAGAGCTCAGGAGACAGCTTGCAGGTGTAGCATGGAATGAGGAGTTAGCTGGAAAAGAGATCAATGCAGCTTGGGGGATTTTCAAAAAATATTTAGTGGATGCAATGTCTAAATGTATACCACGGGTGAGATGGATGAATAAAGAGATTAAGCATGCAATACAGAGAAAAAGGGCATTGTGGAGGCAGCATAAGAGAAGTGGAAGTAACCAATTTCATGAGTTCTACAAAGACCAGGCAAGGAGAGTGACTTGGTTGGTGAGAGTAGCTAAAGAGAGGTATGAACAGCAGTTAGCTAATGAAGCTAAAAAGAATCCTAGGGAGTTCTTTCGATATGTAGCCAGCAAAAGAAAGAATGATTATGGAAGGATGACATTGATTGGAGGAAATGGTATAAAGACAGCTGTTGCAGAATGTGTGGTGGAGATACTTAATGAGCAGTTCATAACGATCTTTCAATCTTGTGAATGTGACTTCATGGAGAGATTAAGAGCAGTTGATGATGGGGAGGAGAGACTGACTGTAAGTGAGCAAGAGGTGTTTGGGGAGTTGAGTAAACTAGATGTAAATAAGGCTGTGGGACTTGATAATATATCACCGCGTATTCTGAAGGAATGTGCCAGAGAGTTGACACCTGCCTTGACATATTTTTTTAATACGAGTCTTGCACTTGGTCAAGTCCCTAAAGAGTGGAAGGAGGGCAAGATTGTGCCACTTCATAAAGGAGGTGATCGAACTCAAGCATCAAACTATAGGCCTATCTGTGTGTCAGGTGTTGTGGTTAAGTTGTTGGAGAAGCTTGTGAGAACTAGGATCCAGAGTTGGGTTGACAACAATGGTATAATCTTTGATGGACAGCATGGATTTGCTAAAGGGAGGTCGTGTTTTAGTAATCTACTTACTTATTACAATAAAGTGACTGCTTCCTTGGACAGAGGAGAAGGATACACAGTAATATACTTGGATTTCGCAAAAGCTTTTGATAGAGTACCTCATGATAAGTTGACAGTCAAACTAGAGCAGATGGGGTTGGATATTAGATTAGTGCATTGGATTGGAGACTGGCTATCTGATAGGTATCAACAAGTTGCTTATGGGGGTGCAATATCCAGGAAAAGGAAAGTCACTAGTGGAGTGCCTCAGGGATCTGTTTTAGGGCCATTACTATTTAACTTGTATATTAATGGTATTGGCGAAGATTTGGATGGAGATATTCAGTTGTTTGCAGATGATGCAAAGTTGGGACGAACCATAAAGAGTAGTGAAGATGTTGTGGCCTTGCAAGAAGACTTGAATAAATTGAGTGATTGGGCAAGCAAATGGGGATGTGAGTTCAATGCTGCAAAATGTAAGGTTTTAAAATTTGGAAAACAAAGATGGGATGCAGAATTTATGCTTGGTGAGAATATATTGTTGGAAGTAGAGGAAATAAGAGATCTGGGAGTGATAGTGGATAAGGATCTAAAATTTAGGGGACACATCGCCAAAATTGTGAAGACAACACAAAGACTTCTGGGAATGATGAGGAGGACACTGACATTTAGAAGTAGGGAGATTCTTGTTCCATTGTATAAGGCTTTGATTAGGCCACACATGGACTATTGTGCCCAGATTTGGTCACCTGGTTTTCAGAAGGATGAAGAGATGTTGGAAAGGGTCCAAAGGCGACTGACTAAGGTAGTCTCTGACCTCTGGAATGTCGAGTATGAGGAAAGATTGAAAAGATGTAATTTGCAGAGTCTAATGGAGAGAAGAAAGAGGGGAGATATGATAGAGACCTACAAGTTGGTAAGGGGTTGTTATAGGATCAATGGTGGAGAAGTTCTACAGAGAATAGTGGGAGATCAGGGGAGAACCAGAGGTCATACCTGGAAACTGTATAAAGAGGGTGTGAGTAGGGGAGTGAGAGGCAGGTTTTTTTCGTGCAGAGTTGTGAATGATTGGAATGCCTTGCCTGAGAGTGTGGTGTCTGCAGGGAGTTTGAATGTGTTTAAGACCCGGTATGATGAGATGTGTGTGAGATAAAAGGACCTCCTAGATGAGTCTTTGACTCCATGAGGTTTTGTTTAATAATAATAATAATAATAATAATATATCTAAGATAAAGTGAACTCCTTGATGTACTGAGTCCGAACTTGTCGAGGAAGACTTGCAGTTCTTCTGGTGAAAAGTTAAAAATGCAAAATTGTTTTCCACAAGGTGTAGACATATAGGTGGACAGAGTAACAGTAGTGTTACTCCTGTAATTTATCCTGGAAGGATTCACAGATTTTAGCTATTGGCCAGTAGGAGGAGAAATGACTGTGGAAGAATGATATTGTGGGATAAAAATGGGAATAGAGTAACTCATGTAGAGGACATAGTGGAATTGTTCAATGAACGCTTTATTGGAGTATTTCAGTCTAGACGAGTCAGTTTTAATGCTAGAGGGATAGGGCAGGTTCGAGGTTTAGAGGTACAGGAGGAGAGTGTGTTTCAGATGCTGAGTACTCTGGATGTCAGTAAAGCTTTGGGACTGGATGGTATTTCACCATGAGTTTCTAGAGAATGTGGTAGGGAACTGACAGTGCCTTTAACCTGGATTTTCACTGAGAGTCTGGCTGCAGGAAAAGTGCCTAGGGAATGGCACTATCTTACCTTCCTTCCATTCCTAGGGAATGGAAGGAAGGTAAGATAGTGCCATTGCATAATGGTGGTAACAGACTGGAAGTGTCTAATTATAGGCCAGTTTGTGTGTTACAGTAGTTCTTAAGATCTTGGAGAAAGTAGTGAGGGACCATATACAGCATTGGGCAGATGAGGGTAATGTTATCTGTGAGAGTCAACATGGATTTGTGAAGGGGCGCTCTTGTTTTAGCAATATGCTAGCCTTTTATAATAAAGTTACAAGAACATTAGATGAGGGAAAGGCATATACTGCAATTTTCTTAGACTTAGAGAAGGCACTTGACAGGGTGCCACATGATAAGCTGATATTTAAGTTGCAGCACATGAGTCTGGATGTCAGATTGGTCAACTGGATTCAGGATTGGCTGTCTGATAGGTATCAGAGAGTTGTGTATGGTGGAACAGTTTCAAGGAGGCAGAGGGTTACAAGTGGGGTCCCACAGGGCTCAGTACTAAAACCTATATTGTTTAACCTTTATATCAATGACATTGCCAGTGGATTGAAAGGGGATATTCAGTTGTTTGCGGATGATGCGAAGCTGGGAAGGATTATTAGTAATAGTGCAGATGTGGTAGCCCTGCAAGAGGATCTGAATAAGCTAGATAGATGGGCAAATGAATGGGGGGTATTGGTTTAATGCAGCAAAATGTAAGGTCTTGAGATTTGGGAAACATCGATGGGACACTGCATACTCTATGGTAGGAGTTATACTGTAGGAAGTAGAGGAGACAAGAGATCTGAGGTTGATGATTGATAGAAACCTGAAATTTAGGGGACATATTGCAAAAGGTGGTGAAGGTAACTCAGAGGATTGTTGCAATTATGAGAAGGACACTCACCTGCAGAGATAAAAGGGTTATCATTCCGTTGTATAAGTCTCTGATTAGACTTGTTCAATTTTGGTTATGAGGATCGGCTGAGGGAATGTGGACTGCAGAGTTTGGTGGATAGAAGAAGGAGAGGTGATATGATTGAGACTTTTAAACTGTTGAGAGGTGGTTACAGGGTTGACACTGGGGAATTCTTTTGCTTGGTTGAACAGCAGGAAGGAGTGATGACAATAAGCCATCCCTAGAAGTTACAAAAAGAAACTGTGAGCAAGAGGGTGAGGAGTAGTTTCTTTGCATGGAGGGTGGTTGAACCGTGGAATGCATTGCCTGATGGAGAAAGAACGGTCAATGAGTTTAAGGAGTGGTATGATAGACTTTGTGTTTCCTGGGGGGGGGGGAACCTCCCACGATGAGTCTTTTGATTCCATGGAGGCCTGAATAATAATAATGTCCTAATTATTATTATTAATTTTATTCATGCCTCCATGGAGTCAAAAGACTCATTGTGGGAGGTCATTCCTAAGAAACACAAAATCTATCAAGACTCATCGAGGGGGGGGGGAAATCCCCCCCTAAGAAACACAAAGTCTATCATACCACTCCTTAAACTCATTGACCATTCTCGCTCTCACCACTCCATCAGGCAATGCATTCCATGGTTCAACCACCCTCCATGTAAATAAACCACTCCCCACCCTCTTACTCACAGTTTCGTTTCGTATCTTCCAGGGATGGCCTCTTGTCATCACTCCTTCCCGCTGTTCAACCAAACAAAAGAACTCCCCAGTGTCAACCCTGTAACCTCCTGTCAACAATTTAAAAGTCTCAATCATATCACCTCTCCTTCTTCTATCCACCAAACTCTGCAGTCCACATTCCCTCAGCCGATCCTCATAACTAACATTGTACAGTCCTGAAAAAACTATCTTTGTTATCCATCTCTGTGCCTTTTCCACAGTTCATTTATTCTCTTCAAATCCTGGGGACCAAATCTGAGAACAATAGTCCAAGCGTGGTCTGATCAGGGTCTTATACAATGGAATGATAACTGTTTTATCTCTGCAGGTCAGCATCCTTCTCATTATTGCAGCAATCCTTTGTGTTACCTTCACCACCTTTGCAATAGGACATGTTACTCAAAGTATTCTGAGCACCTCTATAGTTATTATAAGTACAATGCAACATTTACCTTTTGGAAAGATCTACATTTGAATCATAACTAAGATGGGAAGAATCTTTAAAAAATTTTCTAGATGAATGTGAGTTGCACAGTTTCATCTAGAAGTGGCTAAATTTTTCTTTCTGAAAACTGGATTTTTTGTCTCTGAAACGGGTAAACTGGGCAGAAGAACACATGCATTTAACAGATGTAATATACTGCTGCTATCCATTTTCTTATTTCCCTCAGCCATAATTTCAGCCAAACTGATCAAAATATTCTAATAGTTAGCATGAAATTTTATTAAGAAATTAAAAAAAAATGATATAAATATTCTGTAATTTTAATGACTTTGTTTTAGATTTCTGTTCATCAACAAATGTGCTGTTCATCTCTATCCTGCCCTTTTTAATTCCTTATGTATGTATGATATACATAATACAACATATGTATTATTATTGCATTCTCTATAGTTAAAATTGATGTCTTTTTCAGGTTCTTTGCTTTCATTGAAGAAATTTTTCATTGAGGTTTATATAAGATTATTCACTGGGCAGCAACATGAAAGAATAGGAAACTTTTCTGCTGATCATACCAGAGGAATAGAAGAATTTGGCTTAAAAGTATCAAATCAAGAATGGTTATGTGAAAATCCAAGAGAAATGACAGTGAATGACAGAAATGTAATTGAAAAAAATATTTAAAGGAATACTATTTAATCTTATTTATAAGGTCATCCCAAAAGTAATGTCATTTTTAGCATTAAGTTTTGAAAGGATATAAAAGATAAATCACTTGCTAATTTAATCACATATATATTCTCCATTTGAATGAATAACACTCTTCCAACATTATGAAAGCTTCATAATGCAATTTCTATAGAATTCAGAAGGTTTGGAGGCCAAGAAGTTGCATAGGCTCAATTTCAGTGCCTCTAATGTATTGTATTGTTTTTAATTAATGAAATGCTGCAAACTTTGAAATAAGTGGTAATCTTGCGAGATCAGGATGGTGAAGGTATTGGTTTGGCTGAGGTTTAGCCTGTTCTCCTGAATGAATCCACTGCCTTTGGCTCTTAACATTCTTGTAAAGTATCCACCTTTCATCATCAGTGAAGAGCAATGCAGATGTTGACATGCTCTGTTGATTATGAACTGTGTTTCTCTGATCTTCACAACCCTTCCCCAGTTGTGCTCAAAATTTGTGCTTCAGAATTTACACCCATGTGTCATATCATCACCTTTATTTCAATCTTTTTAAAAATAATGGAGAAGATTATCACCTTCTTCACTAACTGGAGGTCTGCCACTTAATTAGTAATTACTCATATGAATTCCACCAGTCTTGTTGTACAGCAGATTTCTTAACCAATCTTTCCCAGCTTTGGACACAGGTAATGGAGAACAACATGAGCTTTGGAGAAACTCATGGTTGTTCTTGACATTTCCAGGATATTGGTTTGATCGACATAGAGGCTTCCTTACTAAGCTTATCACCTTATGGTACGTTTACTATTTGCATTTCAGTTGCTAATTTCCTCTCTTATCTTTTACTGTGTATTATGACAGATGGTTCTCTTTCAATTTATTTATCAATATCAGAATACTCAGGATTCTGTGCTTTCATCCACATGCACTTTTCTATATGTTAATAATCCTTGTCCACTTACTTCAAATCCTAGCTGTAGTTTAACTGATGACAGTACATATATTCTATTCCACTTCTTCATTCGATGAAACTTGCAGCACTGAAATAATTCAGGCTTCAAGATCTTCTGTATTGTATGTGTTAAACACTAATTATTATTATTAAGAGAGGCCTCCAGGGAGTCAGAGACTCATCTAATCTCCTTACTATTCTCCATTTGGGTGAATTAAAGATTTAATGAACTCATTGCTAAGTTGCTGTTCATTAAAACATGTTTCTAGCACAACCACATCACATTCAAAGCTTCCTGAACCTACAAAAAAAAAAACTTGGTGTTATCTTCCACTCACAACATTACATCTTGTCTGTATACAACTTCTAACACCAAATCTGCCCAAATTTACCATTCTCCCATTTCAGGTGGTGCATCAGAAACCTTCCTTATAGGACAATTGAAAATCTACTTACTATATTATCACTCTCACACAGATTCCTTATAGGACAATTGACAATCTACTTACTATATTATCACTCTCACACAGATTCCTCCTCTACACTTTCTCAGACTTTCTATTGCTATTCTATAGGTATTTTCATAGATACTTCTTAAACTGGCCACCATTGTTTCTCCATTTTCCTCTAAACAAATATCAACCAGTAACTGCATGTGAACAGCCATATAGTTCAACTTTTCATCATTCCCTTTCATTCTATGCAACAGTCTTTACTGTACTGTCTTTGCCAAGAACTTTCACCTTCAGCTATTCAAAAAACAATCACTAGATCCCATCTTTCTCCATAATTACTTGTTTACAGATGGTTGTTGTGTTATAGGTTTTGCAACTTCTTCTGTTTATACATAAATAACATAAACAGGTTGACATAAAAAAATTACTGGTTCATGAGGAGATGTGTTGCCAGCCTGGTTGGCCGAGTGGTTAGCGTATCTGCTCTCCAGCCAAAAGGTGCGGGTTCTAATCCCACCGTGGCATGGATGTTTGTGATTGTCTGTGAAAATACTAGGGGGGGGAAGGTAGTTGTGGTTGGTGGTGGAGTAGTAGAGACAGAGAGCTGTAGAGTAGGTGCTCTCCCTCGATGAGTGTTCGGACTCCATGGAGGTGTTACGTAATAATAATAATAATGTTTTAGACCATTTTTATTGTTAATTCAGTATGTGTATCTTTCATTCAAAAAGTGTTTCAATATAAATTAACAAATGGATTGTGTTTGCAGGTCAGTGATGAAGCTGTTTTTTATGGAACAAACAAGAGAGGTGACATACTGGTGGCACACATTATAAAGAAATGCAAAAGCCAAGGAGAAGTATTGCTATGTTTAAAGTTAGCTGATGGAAACATTTATCAGCTTCCTTTGCATCCAGACACACGTGTGTACACAGACAGTAACTTATTCAAAGCAGCAGGATTAACCTTAAGGTGCTTGTGTCCACTTCGCATATGGAGGATTTCTTTTAATGGATTAATGAGGTATGTAATGCATATATATCAATCTTGTTAAAAATCTTTCATTCACTTCATTTCTTTCATTCTAATATTATACCACATGTATATATCATACTGTCTGGATTCTCATCTGTATAGAGTATCAGCTATTTGAAGTAGCATAACAAAACCGTTTTTGTAATTGGTTGGTATTAATCTTGAGACATTTAAGGCCCTGATGTATATATTATGAATTTCAATTGCTGGTGTTCTCTGGAACTAATTTTTATGTTTTACTGTGGGTGGGGTTACACAGTTTTTGAAGAGGAAAATCATGCTACCTTCTTATGAAATTCACTTCAGTGTGAAAAGTTCTTATAAAGATTCATGTTCTAGTCAGAATTCGAACTCAGATCGTTCTTACCAATGGATACGTCATAATAGTACTAGTACAAGCTGAATTGTGGCTCCATTAATACAGTGTGACAATTGAAATTTGGTTTGAAACAGAGTAGAATTTGGTTCCAACCACCACTATAAGTGTTAGTTTACTGTAGCAGGACAGGAATTCAAGGGATTGTTCATGTGAAAATATCAGTGCATGCAGTTTCAATATAATTGGACATGTTTCAATATAATTATAATAATAATAATAAAGTGTGTGTTCCATCAACTATAACTTCATTATAGTGTCCGTAAAAGTTGTATTTATACGAAACATTTTAATTTTTTTGCCGGCCTGGTTGGCCGAGTGGTCAGCGTATCCACTCTCCAGCCAAAAGGCTGCGGGTTCGAATCCTGCTGTGGGCATGGATGTTTGTGATTGTCTGTGAAAGCAGCAGTGGTGGTGGTGGTAGTCGGCAGTAGATGGCATTGATGTTAGATGATGAAGGTTTGTGGAGTAGTGAGACAAAGAGTTGTAGAGTTGATGCCCTCCCTCGATGAGTCTTTGGACTCCCTGGAGGTGTGATGTAATAATAATAATAATAAAGTCGTATGTGACAGTATGATAAGTGCTGTTCAATGTTTTCCAGTTACCTATATTTTCCAATCTGTTTAGCTGAGTAGATAGCATTCACAATCTTCAACTTGGGGTTATTGTCTGAATATTATTGTATGTATGGATATTTGGGAAGTCATTATGTTAGAGATGAATTTAATTTCCATTGTGAATCCACCACCTCTTATTGGAGGCTTGAAGATTTATGCAGTCCTTTAATTATCTAATCCTTTAACACAAAAGATGAAACACAAATAGGACTGGCACTTTCTTTATATTAACTTTACATACAAGAGACCACAAAACCAGTAACATATTAGTCAGTAGCCAAATTGGTTTGAAAGCACTATTTGTCTTCTGATCACTAAATTTAAACAAATCTGAGTCCATTAGTATCTGGTGACCACTTGGGACTCCTGGGTACTGCTGGCATGACAATTTCTAGTTACATGTGGTATTGACTTAGAAGGTAGCAAAACTTGGAAATTCCAGTTAAGAAAGGGTATATATGAAACTACAAGGCGGGTGATTGTGATATACTCAGGAGGCAGCTTGAAGCAGTACCATGGCATAAAGATCTGCGGAAAAGATGTTCACAGTTCATGGGGTTAGTCAAAGGGTATCTGGAGGAAGCAATATCACACTGTATACTCAAGGTCAGGAGGGTAAATTGGATAGGAGTTAGATGGATGAGTAGTATCATTCAGCATGAGTTGCAAAAAAAAAAAAATTGTTTGGAGGGTATACAAGCAGAAAAGTGACCAGCAAACTCATGAACAGTACAAGAGTCAGGCAAGAAAAGTGACTATCATGGTAAAGAAGGCCAAATGATATTATGCACTGAAATTAGCTGAGCAGGTGAAAGGAAATCCCAAAGAGGATTTTTCATTATGTGGCAAATAGGAGGAAGAATGACTATGGAAGGATAGTTATAATAAGTGCAGATGGTAGAGGGGAAACAGAGGCAGACAAAATTGTTTAGCTACTGAGTGACCATTTTATTATTATTATTATTATTATTGCAGGCTACTCCAAGGAGTGCTTAAACTCATCGAGGGAGGCCCTAAACATCATGTCAAGAACTATCCAACATTTACAAGTATCCATCATACTTTGCTTTGAACTCATTCACAGTCATGGCACCTACAACAGACTCTGGCAACCTATTCTACTCATTCACTATTCTCCAAGCAAAAAACCTATTCTAACCCTTACTAACTACACTCTCACTCAGTTTCCATAGATGGCCACTAATTCTCCCACCACCAGACCTGTTCTGAAAAATTTACTCTGAATTAATCCTGCAAAAATCCTTTCAATAATTTGTATGTCTATTATATCACCCCTTTTCTGCCTATTAATCAGTTTCTGTAACTCAAAAATCTTCAACCTGTTCTAGTAAGGTTCATTCCATAGACCTGCTACATTCTTGGTCACTCACCTCTGGATCCTCTCCACCACCTCATCATCACCAAGGAATTCTGGTGCCCAGATCTGCACACATTAATCTTATCAAGGCTCAATAAAGAGGAACGATAACCTGCTTGTCTCTGAAGAACAGAGACAAGCAGGTTATTGTTCCTCAGTAGCTAAGTAATCTAATTAGCTGCTTTAGACACTTTTAGAGAGCACATAGTAAAAGTGGCTAAATCTGATGAGCTGCTTTAGCCACTTTTACTATGTGCTCTCTAACATTTAACTCTTATTCACTAACACTCCTCTAGCTTGTCGATTTCCTGGAGTACAGTTCTACCAGTGTATATTATTATTATTATTACCCAAGACCTCATGGAGTCAAAGACTTATCTGGGAGGTCCTTTTATCACAACACACACACACACACACACACACACACACACACACACACACACACACACACACACACACACACACACACACACACACACACACACACACACAGCTCATCATACTGTGCTTTGAATACATTGAAATTCCCTGCAGACACCACACTCTCAAGCAAGGCATTCCAATCATTTACAACTCTGCACCAAAAAACCTGCCTCTCACTCCCCTACTCACACCTTCTTTATACAGTTTCCAGGAATGACCTCTGGTTCTCCCCCGATCTCCCACTATTTTCTGTAGAGCTTCTCCAGCATTGATTCTATAACAACCCCTTACCAACTTGTAGGTCTCTATCATATCCCCCCTCTTCCTCCTGTCCATGTATGTGGTAAACTTTAAACTATCAATGAGATATCAAATCATCCACCAATTGGCGAAAGTGACCATGAGGTGATTACTTGGGTGGTTGCCAGCAGTGCAAGGACCCCTGTGAAAAAAGGGTATATGTGGAACTACAAGGGGGGGTGATTATGAAGAGCTCAGGAGACAGCTTGCAGGTGTAGCATGGAATGAGGAGTTAGCTGGAAAAGAGATCAATGCAGCTTGGGGGATTTTCAAAAAATATTTAGTGGATGCAATGTCTAAATGTATACCACGGGTGAGAAGGTTAAATAAGTTAGGTGTGAGATGGATGAATAAAGAGATTAAGCATGCAATACAGAGAAAAAGGGCATTGTGGAGGCAGCATAAGAGAAGTGGAAGTAACCAATTTCATGAGTTCTACAAAGACCAGGCAAGGAGAGTGACTTGGTTGGTGAGAGTAGCTAAAGAGAGGTATGAACAGCAGTTAGCTAATGAAGCTAAAAAGAATCCTAGGGAGTTCTTTCGATATGTAGCCAGCAAAAGAAAGAATGATTATGGAAGGATGACATTGATTGGAGGAAATGGTATAAAGACAGCTGTTGCAGAATGTGTGGTGGAGATACTTAATGAGCAGTTCATAACGATCTTTCAATCTTGTGAATGTGACTTCATGGAGAGATTAAGAGCAGTTGATGATGGGGAGGAGAGACTGACTGTAAGTGAGCAAGAGGTGTTTGGGGAGTTGAGTAAACTAGATGTAAATAAGGCTGTGGGACTTGATAATATATCACCGCGTATTCTGAAGGAATGTGCCAGAGAGTTGACACCTGCCTTGACATATTTTTTTAATACGAGTCTTGCACTTGGTCAAGTCCCTAAAGAGTGGAAGGAGGGCAAGATTGTGCCACTTCATAAAGGAGGTGATCGAACTCAAGCATCAAACTATAGGCCTATCTGTGTGTCAGGTGTTGTGGTTAAGTTGTTGGAGAAGCTTGTGAGAACTAGGATCCAGAGTTGGGTTGACAACAATGGTATAATCTTTGATGGACAGCATGGATTTGCTAAAGGGAGGTCGTGTTTTAGTAATCTACTTACTTATTACAATAAAGTGACTGCTTCCTTGGACAGAGGAGAAGGATACACAGTAATATACTTGGATTTCGCAAAAGCTTTTGATAGAGTGCCTCATGATAAGTTGACAGTCAAACTAGAGCAGATGGGGTTGGATATTAGATTAGTGCATTGGATTGGAGACTGGCTATCTGATAGGTACAACAAGTCATGTATGGGGGAGCGATATCCAGGAAAAGGAAAGTTATTAGTGGTGTGCCTCAGGGATTTGTTTTAGGGCCATTACTATTTAACTTGTATATTAATGATATTGGCGAAGATTTGGATGGAGATATTCAGTTGTTTGCAGATGATGCAAAGTTGGGACGAACCATAAAGAGTAGTGAAGATGTTGTGGCCTTGCAAGAAGACTTGAATAAATTGAGTGATTGGGCAAGCAAATGGGGATGTGAGTTCAATGTTGCAAAATGTAAGGTTTTAAAATTTGGAAAACAAAGATGGGATGCAGAATTTATGCTTGGTGAAAATATATTGTTGGAAGTAGAGGAAATAAGAGATCTGGGAGTGATAGTGGATAAGGATCTAAAATTTAGGGGTCACATCGCCAAAATTGTGAAGACAACACAAAGACTTCTGGGAATGATGAGGAGGACACTGACATTTAGAAGTAGGGAGATTCTTGTTCCATTGTATAAGGCTTTGATTAGGCCACACATGGACTATTGTGCCCAGATTTGGTCACCTGGTTTTCAGAAGGATGAAGAGATGTTGGAAAGGGTCCAAAGGCGACTGACTAAGGTAGTTTCTGACCTCTGGAATGTCGAGTATGAGGAAAGATTGAAAAGATGTAATTTGCAGAGACTAGTGGAGAGAAGGAAGAGGGGAGATATGATAGAGACCTACAAGTTGGTAAGGGGTTGTTATAGGATCAATGGTGGAGAAGTTCTACAGCGAATAGTGGGAGATCAGGGGAGAACCAGAGGTCATCCCTGGAAACTGTATAAAGAGGGTGTGAGAGGCAGGTTTTTTTCGTGCAGAGTTGTGAATGATTGGAATGCCTTGCCTGAGAGTGTGGTGTCTGCAAGGAGTTTGAATGTGTTTAAGACCCGGTATGATGAGATGTGTGTGAGATAAAAGGACCTCCTAGATGAGTCTTTGACTCCATGAGGTCTTGTTTAATAATAATAATAATTTTAATAATAATAAGCTAATAAACTTTGCACCCCAAAATGCATAACTTTACACTTTGTCGCATTAAACTGACATCCATTCTCCTTTGAGCAGTGCCAATTTATCCAAATCATCCTCAAAATTTTGACATCATCTGTATTAACTATTGCCCTAACCCAACTTTGCATTATTGGTAAAATAACTGAACAGTTTCTCTCAGATCTTTTCCTATATCATTAATATAAAAATTAAAGAATAGCGATCCTAGAACAGAACGCTCAGCATGTCAATAGTTACAGGCCTTCTTTTGGACTCTACTCCTAAATAAACTACTCTCTGATATCTCTCTATCAACCACCCTCCTATCCATCTCACCAACCCTATATCTATTCCCATGTGCTGCACTTTTCTGATTAGAATTCCATGTAGTATCCTGTCAGAGGCCTTTGCAAAGTCCAGCAGTATCACTGTAAATCCATTAACATTAGTCACTGTATTATAAAACATAAACAAGTTACTGAGGTATGATCTACCCTTAACAATGCTGCCTCCCATACAGTATCCCATTTCTCTACCCGTTCCTGTATTTTATATGATATGCTGATCAGTTAGTAACTTGCTACATCAGTCTTGGGGCCTCCTTTATGGAATTTAACTATTTTCCTATCTTTCCATCCCCCTTGGGACTAACCCAAACCTGAGACTTAGATTAAACAATATGGTCAATGGCACTGACAATTCTCTCGCTGCTTCACATAAAACTCAAGCTGGTATACCATCCAATCTCATAGCTATGTTCACATTAAGGTTCTGTAATATGCTGTGCACCTCAATTTCATTTACCTCAGTTCCCATATAAGCCTTTGGCTCTTTCATTTCTGCAATATCATCACCTGGATGATGTACTCTTGCAAAGTGTTCACTTAGTAATTCTACTATTTCGACTGATTCAGGTACCTCCCTACCATCAGCATTCATTAATTCTACCATATACATTCTTTCTTTAACTTTTCGCATATCGAAAGAACTTTTTGGGATTATCTTTTATCCTGCATTGCTAACTTCCTTTCATACTCTGCTTTTGTCTTTCTTACCACACTAGTTACCATTTTGGCCTGTACCTTGTACTGTTCATGTACCTGCTGGTCATCTTTCTTCCTTAAATTCCCTCCACAGTTATTTTTTCTTTTGCACTTCTAGCTTAATGATAATATTCATCCATTTAACTCCCACTTGATTTACTCTTCTGATTCTAGGTGTGTAGTCTGCTATTACCTCCCTCAAACTCTCCTTTACCACTTCTCATGCATTATCAACATCTAGTCCTTGCAGTTTTACTTGCCCTGACACCAATCCAAGCAATCTCCTAAGCTTGTCATACTTACCAGCCCTATAATTCCACATATACCCCATCTTAACCAAAAATTCCACACATTAAGCAACCTTTCAGGTCAAGACCATATGATCACTCTCACCAATTGGTGGAAACAAGTTCATATTCATTATAGACAAATTCTCAGATGGAGTTACTAGATTGAGCACTCTTGAACCCCCTAGTATATTCCGTCACATGCTGTCTCAGGTAATTATCCCTTAGTAACTGCATAACTTCTGTTTCCTTCCTCCGATGTGTTCTCCCCCCCCCCAAAAGCTATAATTTCCCTGATTCTGCACATCCACTTTCACTTTGTTCAACAGCACTTTTTCCAGTCTCCAAACACCAAATCCATTCAGATGTAAACCACCCTTGTATAAGTCATTTTGTCTGTCAAACCCACTCCACACCACTTCTCCTGCATAACCTGTACATCAAATCATTTGCTATTTCAGCCCTCCTTTTCAGCTCTACTCTGTCATACTGCAGCAACAGACTCACTATTTTAATTCTTTACTCTTTTCTTTTGTTGCTTCCAGTAATTCTTTCATGTCCTCTCTCATGTCGTACTATTCTCCTTTTGAATCATTCATTCCAGCCAATACGATCATATCTTTCACCCTACCCTTTTGTGATCTAATAGTCTCACTAACATCATTAATTTTTGCACCTAGAAAGCACAATTTTGTCAATCTCTCATCAATCACATTTATTAAATAAACATATTATTAAATAAAAGTGAATCATCAATTCACTTTTATGATTGAATTGCTGCTTAATTTCTCTTTCTTTCTTGGTCAAGTCTTCATTTCTCTTATCTCGCACTTTTTTCTTTATGTTATCAGCTGACCCACTCGCCAGACATTTCTGCATTTGCTCTGGTTCCTGCTTCACTCTGTGTATCACTCTGCATACCTGAGCTATCTCTCACATTACAGCCAACTCTTCATTCTTTACATCAGTCATACTATTCTTTCCTTCAACATTTTTTCTCTCTTTCTCTCAATCATGTCACATTTTATCTCTCTTTTAATCCTATCTGCCATTACATCACATATTTTCAAACGTATTCTTAGTTACATCCACTACTTCAATCTCACGACCTGAGACACGTTTGATCCCCACTCTCATAGCATTTTTGGCATGCTTTCCCACCACTATTGTTTTCAAACCAAGTTCCATTTGCTTTCAGTAATGTGTTCATTTCACAGACATTGCATTGCATGAAATCTGTTTGGCTAAATTCTTTAAATAATGACACCTTGGATGCCATTGTTCCGCTTTGTATTGGTGCCATATGTTATGCTTCGTAACTTATCATGCAAAAGACTAAATTAACATTAACTAAATTAACATTAATAAAACAAAACTTTTAAGTTAGAACTAATTAACTTCACAGTATAATCTAATTCTAACACAATTTTTTAACTGATAATGCTATATTTTTAAAAACTAAACAGCTTAGCTTTCGGAGCTCTCCAAACATTCATACCATGATACACCACCTGCTATCCTCATTTTGCATGGGTATATCATTCTAATGAAGATATTATTATGCAGAGGTAACAGGGACTGATGATATGAGAACAGAGGTTGATGAAATGAATGAATTGGAGATATTAAGGATATTGCAGAATCTGAATGCAGAATCTCAGCTTTAACAAAGTCCCAAGAGAGTGGAAGGGGGGTAAAATAATTCGCGAGGCGAGACAATAAATGCAGCTCGATATTGTGCAGATATGCGGCAAATGCATGACAAATTGTGCCTTAAGCAACCAGCACTTGTGAATAGACATGGGGTCCTATTGCTTCAGGATAACACCCGACCACATACGGCAGTGTCAACCATACAGCAAATCGACAATTTGGGATACGAAATTGTGCCTCATCCTCCATACTTTCCTGACATTTCCCCAACAGATTACCATTTTTTCCGGCATTTGAGCCATTTTTTGTCCAAGAAATGCCTTGCTAATGATGCATCAGTTTATTGGGCAGTGGAGGACTTCATCACTTCCGGAGATACTGATTTTTACAAATGTGGTATAAATGACCTTGCCACACGTTGGCAACTATGCATTGATGCTGCTGGAGATTACTTTGATTAAACAGGTATTCTTCTTCTTTTTCAATCGTCCTTAAAATCGGCCATTTAATTTGCAACAACTCAATATTTTTTCATTCCTAATTTGTTTTTGCATGTTCTTTACTACATACATATGTTGTATTACTATATTAAGTCTGTATATACATTTGCTTATATAATTATCTTTTTTTATTCCAGTCAAAATAACATGTTAAAATAGTATACAAATAATTTCAGATCATTTCATGTCGAAGTGAGTTTGTTTTCTGTTTATGTTAATGATGTTTCTTTGGCATAGAGACTGTATTGGAAAAACCATCCAACCATATTTAACATTTCATACTTCAGATTAATATTTACTTCCATCTTGTAGCATTTTTCTTACCTTTTGGGCATTGTACATGAGTCTCATTAGAATGAAATACTTAAAAAATAATCCTTAAATATTCTACTATATACTTGACTGGAGTCAATTTTCCACTATTACCATCCCAATGTCCTTTGTCAACTTTCTGTGCTAATCATCAGTCTAGTTGGACTAGTGCTTAGTGTATCCACTCTCCAACCAACAAGCTTTGAGTTTGAATCTTGCTGTGGGCATGGATATTTATGAATGGCTTTAGGGTGGGAGATGGATTTCAGTGCCTGATATGAGACCATCACTTATTGAAGGGCTGAAGTGAAAAGTTCCATGTTTAGTATCTAGAGCAGGGTTTCTGGACCTGGTAAATAAATAAATAAAACATAAAAATAATATATAAAATCAATAAAAATAGAAAATAACCTTTAGTTAATACATATGTAAATTTTATGTAAAAATAATACATAAAATCAATAAAAATAGAAAAAAAACTTAAGTTACAATATCAGTCTATGCCATATCATACCATACAATTACCATACCGTAATTGGTAATTGTATGGTATGATATTGGGCTCCCACCCATGAAAGGGTTTATAGAACCCTTTCATGGGTGGGAGCCACTTAAAAAAAACTTACTTTCTATATAATGGAAGAACTCTCTTGGATTTTTACTGGTATCACTTCCCTTCATAACTATGCTCATAATTTCTCCAGTCTTCAGCTTTCTTCTTCTTCTGCATCTGGTCATTATCTACTTTCAAATACTTCTTCCATAATAACTTTCATAACAATGCATACATTCTACTGCCTCATTTATCAACTAGTTCTTAGTATACAGTTATACATTCCTGCTTAGTATACTGTTATTATTTATATTATTTCTGGGAAAACTCCCATGTTACTCCTCATTATAAACTATTATAATACAGCTATATTGCCTGCTTCAGTTTAGGAGTGCCCCTGTTTAAATGTCATTGGCTATTTACTCATGGGTTCTTAGGGCATTATGAGTGTAGATGTACTAAAAAGTATATGTAGCTTAAGGAATAGAAATTGCACATACCTTTTTCTGGGTGTTGTGGCTTTTCCTCTGTCTGCGATGTCGAGAACTGCAGAGTGTGTGTGTGGTGTGGAGGGGGGGGTAGGCAGTTTGGTAGAATAAGTTAGAAAAAACCCGGGTTTTTTTCGTAATATATAGAAACATATACTTTTATATAGGGTGGGGAAAAAGTGAAAGGGTTAATTTTTTAAAATAAGGAGGGGGAAGGGGAAAGGTGGTTGACGGGGTGTGGACCG